>NC_141465.1:22723312-24095812 GCF_009769465.1 Tauraco erythrolophus
CCTCCCCGCTTAGTATCATCTGTGAATTTAATTAGCGTGCAGTTTACCCACTCGCTCAGATTATTAACGAAGATGTTAAACAAGACACAACCCAAATAAAGAGATCCCTGTGGCAAACCAATTGATGTCTTTCTTTAAATCAGTTTATTGCTATCTATTGAAACCCTTTACTTCCAGATGTCAACCCATGGTTCACCTACACGATAGCATGGATATCCAAGCAAATTTCCTATAGTTTTTTTTTTCCCAACTAAAAGGTTGTGATATACTGTACACAGTAGAATTACACTGAACTGTCCCCATGTCCGAAGTCCTGGTTCTCATCTGCTACACGTGTTGTTTCATCACGCTAGAATATCTGTTCTTTTGCTTCTCCTGTTTCACCTGTCTCTCCTCAGCAATATACACAGAATCATTGCTAAATGCTGGTCAGGAAAAATCCACACGATTTATGATGATTTCTAGTATCATAATCTAAAACTGGTCCATAGAAATCTGGCAGAGGGAGTCAGAATCATAAGAAAAAGCAAGATTGGCATAGATTTAATGTATTTAACAGTTCTATAAATTGAGTTTGAAATCAGGGATTAGCAGCAGTGGGAAACATGCAACAAATATATAGGGGAAAATACTTAATTTTTATTTATGAAAAGTAATACAAGAGTACTACTCTGAGTCAGTAGCTTCAATAAGGGCACGACAGTTTTATTCATCAGACAAGCAAAACTACAATGCAGTGTCTGTGTACTGATATTTAGGTTTTGACATTAAAGTAAATTTAATGGAGTTTCATCAATAAAGCACATCACATTTGAGGAAAAGAAAAACAAGAATGCCATTAGAGAACCCTCCATCCAGAGGAGAATTAAAGTTTGAGAAAGCTTTATGGAACTTATCAGTATATTTGCACAAAGATATAAAAATATACATATACTATATATTTATGTATAATACAGACACAGATACACACACACCACTTTTATTCTTAAAAATAATTCAACTTGTAGCTCAAAACGTTAAGTGAAGTCTTCTTCCCTTTGCAAAAGTACCATAATATGAAACAAGTGAATGTTTGAATGTTCAAAGCCAAATGCAAATCCTCTCCAAAACAGGTGGCCATACATACCACATAAGTAATAAAAGCTTTCTCTGGGGTTATCTATGGAGTATTTATTTTTCTTCTAGTGCTTTCTTTAGAAGACTGCTGAGTAGTCACAAAAAAATTACCTCAAAGCAGTTCCAGGGAACTTAGTTAACACTTTAGAGCCTCCCTATTCCTGTTTCAAATAACAAACCGGACAGTTCTGGACCTTCCATTCTGACTGCACTGTAGCACACAGCATAAAGCAAGACTTTCTGATCTTCCCAGGTAATACCACAATACGAGTGAAAGAAACAATAAAAGAAGCACAACAGACTTGTCTTCATAATAAAGGCGATATTCTGACAGAATGTAAACAGGCTGAAGCTGATTTTAGTCTCTGCTTAGGCTATAAATTCAGTTTACACTGAAGTAGAATTGAAACTCGGCTCTTACGCAGAAATATGCAACCTCCTCTTACTATCAGCACTCTCTCCCACTTCTTAGCAGCTCTTAAACATAACACTCCATACCATGCTATCATACTATGTGCTTCTACACAGATCAATAGGAACACAATTTATTTGAAAGATATATTTCAAGCAATATAGTAGTAAATAGAAAGCTGGGAGAGGGGAGAGTACATAGCACTATGAGAATGCTTAGAAAAATAATGGAAACGGTAATTTTGGCATGCTAATATAATGCTCGAGTCAGTTTGTTCACAGATAGATCCACATTAAATAAAATTATACAGGTAAGCAATGGTAAAACTTTCATCCAGATTTTATAAAGCAAAGTTCAATTTAATAATAAAAGGCATTGGTAAACTTTTGGCTGAAGAAAACAATAATATTTTTTCCTTTATCCACTTAGAAAGCACAAGACCACATATTTACACTCAAGACACTTTATCAGCAAATAAGTGAGCACAAGAATGAGTTTAATTGTAATATGACCTCAAGGTTTAGTAGAAGCACGTTCCTAATTTTATTTTTTTTTCTTCTCCTGAGCAGCTCTTTCTCAACAACCCTTTCTGTCTTAAACAGAGACCTCAGTTCAGCTGTCTAACCTACACATATAAGTTTGTTTGATAGTAAATGCAGAAAGAATTGAGCTCCAGAGACTCATACCATCCTAACATAGCTTTTAAGGTCAGTAGGAATAGGATGAACCACTTGCAGAAGCCTCTCAAATGACTACAGAAGGAACCTGACAGCCTTAGATTAGACACCAAATTTCACATGTCCTGTCTCAGGGGGGTTGAATCCACTCTACTATCAGTGAGGTATAACGAGAAAAATTTCTTTCTCCTTCAGATTATTCAAACACCACAAACTGCCATTTATTTTCAGAACTCAGGTGAGTATGATCTATTTGAAAACTGAAACAAGAATACCTAGCTTCCACTGAGTAAAAGTTATAGTATTTTTAAAACAGCTTGTGTTTTACAATAAACACTAAAAAAAAAAAAAACACAACAGACACTGGTGACCTATGCCATACCATAAGACTTCCACTCTCCAGAACAGACATTGCTACACACTAGCAAACCTGGCTCGATGTGAAGATATTGCAGATAGCCGCAAAAAGAGAGACAGTGTATGTAACCATTAACAAGCATCAAAGAACCTATGAAGCATCATCAGTGCCACATCTGCTAGCTCCTCCAAACCAAAGAAACAGTTGGTGTTAGAGCACGATTAAGAGCTGAGAGGAATGCAACAAAAGTATATGCGGGTGGCAGAGGTCACTGAGGGGTAGTATAAAGGAAAGAAAGGGTCAAGTTATTATCTGGAATGCATCTACAGGGCACAGTCATTTTTTAAATCAGTTTTTATAATAGTCATGCCTGTATTGATTTAATAATATCTTTATGCTACAGATTTACACTGCACACCATGAAGAACTACATCAAAGATTGAGTTGTGAAACTAGGTCTTGTTTCTTTTCCTTACACGAAGTAAGGAGAGATTGAAGGCTTTCAAGATAGGATATATACTATTTTAAGTGCTTTATTAATTTTGTTTCATATGAAAAGGGAAACATCTGTCACCCAAACATCATCAAGTCTTTGAATTACAGGTCTTTGGATGAAACAACATGCACATAATAAAACTGAAATTCAACTTGTAAATCAAAGTGACTAGTATGTCTCTGTGTACATGACAACTAACATACTGGGTCTTTTACCTTTAAGTCTACGTTAGCATATACGTGAAGCTACAATGGAATGGAGAGAGAACACCCTTGTGAAAGTACAGTTGCATCACACTGAGCAGTACCATGCTTTAGAGTTTTAGACCACTGAAGACAAGTTTTCAAGAGTAAGTATTTACTGTAAATCGAAACAAACCTGGCAAACAAAATACTTGTAGCCACACTCGTAAACATCTGGAGAAAACCAGCCAATGCTGACTTAACACCATTAACTCCACTGAAGCTAATGCCTTACTTAAAGGAAGGCGAGATCAGAATCACACTGCCCATAGGCAACCATTCCTAAGTCAAGCCTCTTTGCCACTTGCAAAACAGTCAACAAAAGCCTATTCCTGGTATATCAGTAATTGCCACTGACTGCTTGTTCCACCATTTGCTTCCCTCCTCCAGAATGATAAGAACTATAGTTCAAAGGGGCAGAAACAAACAATCAGGGTCATTTTAAGTGCTAAGGTCAGGCTCTATGTTTTGGGGTAGCAGAGCCTGAAGTAAAACAGTTACAAGTTACCAGTGACCCTGGAAAGGAAGTTACTTAATATTCATGTAGACAGAGAAGAAGAAAGGATTAATCATGTGGAATTAGCATTTTCATTGAGGAGCTTGGTTGAGTCTTGTGTTCTACTTTGAGAGGAAGAGGGCAGCTTCACACCAGTGTTTTACATCTCTCATTTATTGAAACATGGCAGCTTGCTCCTAACTGTCGTTAACTAATGAATAATGAAAGACTTCTTTACTTTTACTTCAGATTAATCATGCAGCTCCCTTGGTCTTTCCATGCCTGAATGTGTGTTCTGAATTTTTTTTTTTTTTAACTTTCCATTCATGTGGGATAAAAAAAAAAAATCTGTTTAATTAGATTTCAATTCTGCTGGGGAAAAATGGTCTCTACTGAAAGGGCATCACCTAGTATTTTCACCTCATAGTTACAGTGTTGCAGTGCCACTGTGCACTATTATCTTTTAAATTGTGTCACATTTATGTTAATTTCAAGCCATCTCTTAGTTACACAAAGTAATGGTTAAAAAAATCATCACTCCAGTTACCTAGCATAAAGAAAAATTGTGTAAAAATTAATTGAAACAATTACAATATGCAGATTTTATAACTACTAGGTAAAAATACACATCATTGTGTACCAGTAACATATTAATGCCTAAACGTGGTTGTTTTAGAAATCTTTGCAACTTTTTTATAAAAAATTCTTATTTTTCTCCCAAATCTTGCCTTTCTGTGCCCTCCTTCAAACTTCTTCCCCCATTCATTATCAAGTTTTAGATCTGACTTTTTAATTGCAGATATAAAACAAATTATATAAAAATGCTGCTTTTCCCCATAGTAAGTGCCACATTAATTAGTACAGAATACAGAGCTACTTAATGGAGTCACACCACTTCAAAATTTTAGCTGTGTAAAACTTGCCCTGCCACATCAGACCCTAAATACATTATCTACTTTATGATCATGCTAAAAGAGAGTGGAAAACAACAAACCTGCTGCAGTTGTACAAAGTTGCGCATGGGCAAAAACAGCTGCAGGTGATCAGATTACACCTTGAAGTTCATGCTTTGATTAAGCATTCCATATTTTATTTGTGTAGCTACAGATGGCCTTCGTGGTTAGAAAATTACCCAGTCTTATTGGGGGGCAGAGAAGGGAGGAAAAAACCAAATGAATCCACTCCCTCCCTTCGTCTCTCTCAAAACAATCAACACAAATCTAACCAGCGCTTTGCAAACCTTTTCCTGTTTCTCATGCCTCGAGCAGCCCTTTTCATAGGCTGAGGAAGATGCAGGTCATCAGCCTAACAATCATTACAGTACAACACTATATTTTTCTGCACATTAAATGCCTAAAACATCATGCCTAAAATAATGATTTAGGATATGGTCAATTTGTCCGGACATAACCAATCGAGGATGATTACTGAAATCAGCGTTTTTGTTTGGTTTTTTTTTTTTTTTTTACCATCTATGACGCATTTTCATCCATCAGCTACAGAGCTATCTCTAGTTTTGCTCAGTTCACTTGAAAAATTACTTAAATGACAGGTGCTTTCCATTATCTTACCAGAGAGAAGGTTCCACACTGAATACAAGAATAAAACAGCACGTGCATTGTGCCAGTGCACTGTATCCAGTTAAGTCACATTCTGTTACACTTCTGAAAAACTTGCAATCACTACAGCTCATCATTTTAACATTTAACTACTCATTTCCGTGCCTTACTGTGTTTTAATTTCATTAGAACCTCCAATTTCAAGTTTCAAGGTTGAGTTAAATTATTTGCAACAAAACATCATGTTTTTTGTAAGATGCAGACATACTTTAAATTTTAACCCTCATCTTAACTATTTTGTCTGAGAAGATGAAGAAACACATAAAAGATGAGGAAAAAACCATATACAATTCACAACAGTAACAGTCCACCTGATATTTTTTTTTTTTTTATCTCCTCTGGCATACTGCTTTTCAGTTGCTCATAAAACTTCTTTCAAGTTCTCACTAATCTTTTGTCATGACTTTTGACTTTTGTCTGGTTTGCTAACATGATTTTAAATCAAGAGACCTAGAACTGCATGTTACAAAGCTAAATTCTCCCATCTGCAGAAATCTGGTACGAAGTTTACATTCAATTGAAGTTTCAGCTTCACTGTTCTCTTGCAAAGCTGCTGCAATAGCTTGTCGTTCCTAAAAATGCAACGCTGTAAGCCATACCACTGATCTCTCACCTTGAGTAGCCTCTGTCTTATAGTGGCTAAGTTCTCACAGGTATCCTAAACTTATGTAAGGTACACTGCACTCAAGACAAGTATAAAAATGTCTTTCAGAGGTCTCTGGCAATCATCTTTTTCCTTGATGCTTATGATTCGATTATTGAATTTTTCTGGATTATAACTCATTTTCTTTCTCAACCATATTACAAACTTCCTGAGGTCTCTTTGCATTAGTAACTGTAACTACACTCCAGATCTGAAAGCCTAAATCACTTTCTTGCCTATTTTAGTGTAAAATTCTCCATTTAAAGTTACCTTTAACAAGAACATTTTTATCCCAACTAAATTCACACACATCTAACATTAGTCTTTGCTTCTTCCTGCTGCTGCTACCTAAAGGAAGTGATATTATCACAGCCTGCAGAATGTGCTCTTTCAAAGCAAAACTGATAACTCTCATGATTTTCAAAGGCTACATTAAAATGTAACAGAATAGTCAAAATTGTACCCTAAAATTGCACAAAAAAAAAAGCAATCAAAGCAACCAGTTACTGAGGAACATAAACTGGCTCTTAATTTTCCTGCTGTTACAGAAAGTATAACTTCCTTGAACATCATATATATTATTTTGCTTTCAAGTTCTTCCCTGGAAGTATTTTCAAACTTAAACTGGAATTAGCTATTGTTTTCACTAATCTTATTTTTGTTCAAGTAAGTTGGACACTTCCTCACAGAAAGAGTGTTGAAATAGAATAGCATCAAATTTTGATGTTTGTTACATAGCACCACATATGCAGATTTTCTATTCTATGGATCAAAGCAACAAGAAATTCTGTCACTTTGAAACAGAGTATCCTATACACAGACAGCTAAATGCAGTGGGAGCTACAGTACAGTGTTCTCTATTTCTGTCACTCCTTTGTTCTCCCTATGGATAGCAACACATTTATTTGCTAGGATTCTACACTGGTCAAATTCTTTCCAAGCCAAATTCATTTTGTCAGGGTACATTTGCCACTCCGGCATCCATGTACTGTCACGCATGGTCCTGAACACATGCCATATGAGTTCAACGCCAGACTATCATCATTCTGCTACACAGCAGATTTCACTCACCCTTTACCACAATTTTTCTGTTTTTAAAATGCAGATGTTAACACAACTCCTTTGTGAAACAGTTTGAGACCCACTGATGGAAACTCCACGTAACAAATAGTACTGTCAGCTTACTAAGGTGTCTTCCTGACCTATACCCTGCATGCACAGATGGCTTACAGTAACGCGTGGCCGATACCACTCTCCTCCTGCTATGCACTGCACAGTCACAGGCAAGATTTACCTGCAAGTTCTTGATCTGCTGTGTTTGAGCTTTACCCTCTGTCCTCTTGGAATGCCTGGAAGCTCCAGGTTTCTCAAACCACTGAGAGGCAATTTCACTTTGCCAGGTTTTATGCTTCTGATGTTACTTTAGTCACAAAATCAAACTCTTTCATAATTTTAAACTAATTTTGCATATATATCATGGAGATTCTCAGAGTACTAGTTTTTATTATTACAGTATCTTAACCAATTCATAGCTTTGGAGATGTGAAAAGCCCATACAAGAACTAGATCTATTCATTACCTTTATTTTTTGTATTATATATGCACGTATACATGTATAAACACACAGATTTCCTCACTGGATTAGCAAGCTTTTCTGTTTCCTAAAATGCCAAAAGAAAAACAATTTACTTTAAAAAAAATAATTATTGCATAAATCTGGATGAATATTGATAATATCGTTGCAGCAAAGACATGTAGGCTGATATCAGAAATTAAGATCCTTGATGTTTCAGAGCGGGGTTTAGCATTCCACCAGGATTTGTGTGTTATATATCCATATCCCCCATAATCTACAGGGATAACGCAAAAATTTTTGCCACATAGAATAACCAAGACACTGACAGCATCACCAGTTATTTTATTTACTGGTACAGTTACTCTGGAAAGACTTGTCCTTTTCTTGTACCTGAATCACTTTACAGGTTTTACAATTAATTTCAACAGGACAGGACTAACAAACAATGTCACTTCACTTTGCATTGTAGCTTGGTAAAAAACTAGCAATCTAAGATGCTTTCTACAGTTTGCCAGAGGAGGCTTAGCTTCGGACAAGGCTTTTGCTGTGTGTTGTAAACATGATCGCAGTGTCTCATCCCACAAGAGCTCAGAATGTAGGAAGTACAGCACTATTGATAAAGAAGTATTTATGGAAACTTGTAATTTATATCTACACATTTTGTTCTTATCATCTTTCCCTGAGAAGTCAAATGTTGCTTTACTGCCTGCATGCTATTTCTCAAACAAAAAAATAGTCATCTAATTAGATTTCAAGCATCCTTGACATTAAAGAAGTTGATTAAGAAAAAGACAAATAGAATCTGCTGTCATCAGATGACCCCTTAAAGGCAAATAAAGCCCAGCAAATGCTATGCACTGAAAGACTGCTTTCCTAATCAGTGCTCCTTTCAGCACTCCTCCTCATAACAGAGTGCAAGTCCTAGCGCAAAGTCTTCCAGGCACTCAGCAACTGCAACCCTCAAGAGTATAAGTAACTATTTTTACCCATCTGTGTACTTTTTGCCTGGTTTTAGCCCTTCTCTTAAGACTTCCATATTGTTCTACCATAGCCCTTAGAAGTTTAAGAAAAGCATGGCTCACTTGATGAATCCCTTCTTAATAGTACAATGAAGATAACCATTTCACAGAATGTTGGGGCCAACAGAAAGCTGGGATACTAGTTCAAACATGTTTTAAGATGCTGTTTTTCACAGAAACTCAAGATCGAATTTTTGTCAAAACGAGCCACCACCAACTCTTAGACTAGATAATAAAATGAATGAAAGAAGGCTCACACCTAGTCAGATCAAGATCTGCATTGAACACTTAGAAGATAGTGTCTCATACAGCACTCTCTCCCTCCCCCTGCCCACCATCCTCCCTGACCCTGAAGACCTTCTACACTTCTCAGCAGTTCTACAGCTCCCAGAATATTCCCCCACATCAGTATCAAGGTTTTCTTTGAAGCCTGCCTAATAGGCAAAATGTCCTCACTACAAAAGCATAGGGTGATTTTTCTAACTTCCATACAAATGACCCACTTCCTTAAGAGCTTTTGTGCCTCTGAGATGAGACCTTATTAGTAGGCAGAAGAGGTATGCAGAGCCTCTCCTGGAACCCACTCCATTAGTATTAATCAATATTAATTTATAATAGGATAAAGGTAGCTTTTCAAGTGGAAATTATTTCAAACTCTTCCCCCCCGCTCCCCCTCAGCAAAAAGAGACCACAGCTTTCATTAAATTTGAGGTATCAGGACACTGCATCTCTGCACAAATGTAATTTACAGATTATCTTCACATGCAGAATGACTTACCAAGTAGAACTGATCCTACAGAGAAGAGCTTGGTGAATCCAGGCTTTCACTTCTTGCCTTGAAAGCATTAAGTGAGAAACATATCTAAACATGAGGAATAAACTGCTTTCAAGAATCAAGAAACAAAGACTAGAAAAAAAGTGATTGCTGTAATGGTCAAATGGGAACAATCAGCTTGCAGTTCAGTGTGAGTTTCAACCAGTTTCATTCTCTGATTGCCTCAAGGATCTTCAGCTGCTGCACCTACAAGATCAATGTTGCTAATTGTGAGGAAAATTATTCAGGACAGCACAGAGCCTCCTATTAATGATGCCTGCCAGAAGAAAGTCAGTTCATCAGCTACCCTAAAGGTTAACATCAGTATCAAACAAAACAACCTCAAACGATTATATGACTAACCTTGCAGGTAAAATCACTACAGTGGTGCAAAACACTTCAGAATTGCCTGCATTTTAAAACTTATTTTGGTACCCTGGTCAACAGGTGCCAAGACTACGTTTGTTATTTAAAATTCCTTCACTTGACTGTAGCAAGAAAAAAAAACATGTCTATAGCAATTCGTTCAGTTCTGTCAATACTCTTTAATGACACTGGGCAAGAGAACTTATCTATGGATAGATGTCAGCTAATATTACAGGAAATTCTTCGCTGGAATGATTTTTTTACTTCTACTCAGAAAGACTGCAAAGAGCAAATAAGTGTTGGGTTAATAAAAAAAAAAACCACACACCCACACCTGGCTAAATTCACAAAAGTAGTTAACCACAAAGCACCTCAGGAGGCCAATAAGCCACAAATACTTAGAAGGTAGGAATGACTCACAAAGTGCTTGCCCCATTTTTTCATTTCCAAAAGTATTGTTTATCTACAATAAGATAAAAGACAAGGGGATAGCTTGGTGTGACCCAGGCACATATTAATGATTTATAAAAAAAATTATTCACATATAGTAATGGCTGAGAGCTTTCAGCAATTCAAAATAACAGCAATAATCTGTAAGAGAAATGCATACATGTACTTTTCTATATACATTGTATAAAAACACCACTAATAATTTTTGAGCCCAAAGTCACAGTGTATACTGGAAAGCTAGATTAAACTTCCTTTTGAATGACATACACTCTGACTAGTTCTTAGTAGCTTACATGGTTTTAAAGATCACACTCCAGTTGTCAGAGCAATAGCTTTACCGTTCCTCATTTGAGAACTATTTCTTAAATAACTGTTCACTTTTATATTGGATCAAATCAAAATAACATTCTTTGTTACAAAGAATATCTTTGTATTTCCCTACAAGTAAAATAGAACACCTGTATTACAACACCTCATTTATTAATTAAATATATATATGTGAATGTGCATATGTATAAACATATAGTAAAATAAGTATCAACAACAGCATATTTTAAAGAGTACAAAAAGTTACCTCACGCTCTATTAGCCAAAACCTGGACTGCTCCACTTGGGATGGTAAGTCTAAAATACCTTAAAATCTGCTTCAACCCTTTGCAGCCAGATGCATTTTAAACACAGATCAAGGTTATCTGTCTCCCTATAGAACCTGCAGTTGATACGATAAGAAAGCAAAGGAAGGAATCGGAGGCAACAGGTATGTTTCTTAACTTTTTGATATCTGCTTGATCTCTGCCTACAAAGTTAATGTAGTCTGACAAGATCACAAATCTTTTAGGAAAAAAACATTTTAGTAAAGGAGGTTACCCAGTCATGCACACCTCCTCCTGCCCTTCCCAACCAATAATGACACAAGTCAGCATTTAGAGACACACTGACCATGAAGTCAGTTGTCACCAAGTCTTCCTACATTTCTTTTTCTCGCTTGGGCTTTGATTTTTTTTGTTTGCTTTTTAAATCTGATTGACTTTCGCCTGGCCTCCAGCTATGAAGCTAACTGGTTGTTTACAGAACAGAAGCAAAGCAGGAGTATTCAATACGATTTATTGTTTGTTTTTTTAAAACAAATCCCTGAGAAGATTAGAATTACCTGCATCGACCCTTAAAAAAAACCCAATTATTTCCTGGCTCAAGTAGTAGAATCTATCCCTAAGCATATGACAATGGAGTATCTGAAGAATAAATACTACACAGGTTGCCATCACAGCCTACAGTTTGATTGTCATGTCTATTTGCCCATAGATTGTATCTTACTCTGACTGCCAGATACTGAGAAACTACTATCAAAGCATGAAGACAAAATATGAGGATAGTATCCAATTACATTTATACAATATGCTACATGTATAAGTAGCATTAAAAAAAAACAAACAAAACTGTTTAGGACAACTAGACAGAATGATTTCTTGATCAACAATTCACTTTCCTTTCCCTTCTGTGTGTCTAAGTTCAATGTCTTCATTAGTAAATCCTCTGTGTAAAGTTAATCCCTTTTAGCTACTTAAGGCTTAGAACAGCTCACATCTGCCATTCCTGCCAGTAGGTTCTACACATGATACAGCAAAAGACTACATGTGATGTGTATTTTAATAAAACTGCTCATCTAAGAAAATTTACCACAAAATTCTGTCCATCTACTATTACAGTAACTAGCTAGCGTGAATCACATGATAAAATTGTTCATTCCATGTTTTTTTGGAGAGTATGACTTTAGAAAAGGGGTTTTTGTGCACTTTTTGTAAGAGTAAGAAACTTTCAACCATATAATTAAGTTTGATCTAATATGTAGCCAAACCTTTAATCAGATTTAAGACATTTATGTTAACTCTTTATATAAAATCCTGCTATGAATAAACATGAGGCAGTTTCTCCGATTCCCTTATAAATGCATATCTGTATACTTCATAAAAACGAACCAAATGCTACTGATGTAAAGTATTTTTAAAGTTCTTAATACAAAGACATCTGATAAAATAGAGATTTTTCACAAATAATTGTCCAATACCTATTATTTTTTATACACAAAACAAGTAAGATTTGTGTTCTTCTTTCAAACAGGAATATAAGCAAATCAGCATGAAAAAAATGCTGTAATCTTGCCTGAATTTAAGAACATTGTTCCCTAATTAGCCGAGAAATGTATATAAGTACATGTAATTTGACAGCGTTCCATTTTGAAGTTGCTTTTCTTCTTGGTACCAGAAAAGAACAAACAGAACTCAATGACTATGACCCATTGTCTTCCTGGACAATTTTCCCCAATTCCTGTCCTACATACTTTTTGCAATCCTTTTCTTGTCTAAATCTAAAGATTTTAGGAAAGCATGTTCTCCACCTGTGCTAAGGAAGCACTTAGCACACTAAGCCCTCATCTGGAACACTGCCTTGTATAACACCAAACAGAATACACTCATCAAAACCAGACACAGCTTCCTTCATTGCCTCCCAACACTTCAGTTCATGGAGTGGGTTAAAACTGAGGAACTGGTTAAAAGCTGCATATTTGACCCTTCACTCTTCCAGATTTTCTGCCAGCTAAAAAAAAAGCGAGGTACAAGACTCTAGCTCCAAAGCTCCAGATCAGCAAACATAAGAGCAAGAGCAGGAAAAACAAACAAACAAACACTCTCTAGCCAACAGCAATACCATATATATTGCTTTTTCCTTGGAGGAAAGATAGAATCATTCAGGTTGAAAAAGACTTTTCAGATTGAGTCCAACCATAAACCTAACACTGGCAAGTCTACCACTAAACCACGTCCCTAAGTGTCACATCTTCACACAGTAGAATATCATAGAATGGTTTGGGTTGGAAGGAATCTTAAAGATCATCTAATTCCAATCCCCCTGCCATGGGCAGAGATAGATTCCACTAGATCAGGTCATTCAAAGCCTTATCCAACCTGGCTTTGAACACGTTCAAGGATGGAGCACCCACAACTTCTCTGGGCAACCTGTTCCAGTGCCTGACACCCTCACAATGAAAGAAAAGAGAAGAAATTGTGATTCCTAGAGATGCTCCAGGGGAGTGGGGAAGGAAATCCACATCTTTCCTTCACTCCAGTTCAGCCTAGTCCTTCGTAAATAATAACGTATTCTACATTAATTCATATTTCTTTCCACATGTCTGTCTTTCATAAAGTTCAAAAGACCATCATTGAAGTGTTAGGCTACCTGTCATGAGCAAATGACAAGTTAGGCAATTTTAACATCTCTGAGCATTTAAATTCCTACCAGATGTAAGAAAATAAGGTCTCTGTCTCATACTGATTTACTTTCTTCACTCTGAAGTTGTTTTTTTGATTTAAAAAGAACAGCTACAGCATTTAAAACATTTCTGAGAAATCTTTCAACTATGGATTATTAACTGAGGTGGAAGCAGATTTCTTTCACAGACCCGACAATGACATTTGGCTTGACCTAGAGAGAACACCTTCTTAAGCAATAAAAAATAGTTCACTTCCAATGCTAAATCAGTCCTAAGAGAATGTCAATTATGCCAAGTTTGCAAAAGCAAATGTATGGCTATTTTGTAATATGGACTACTTTACACCAGGGACAAAGCTAAAACAATTTATCTCAATTAACTTAGGTTCTAGGGATTAATTTAAACTGTTGTCTTGGAGGTGAAAGGACACCCCTTTATCCAACAATTCACCCATACCTCTTATTTACAATAAATTTAAGCCTCCCTCTTTCATTTTTAAAATTATATCTTTCAGACTACATTTTTACCCCCAAATTTGTGTGCCTTTCATGTCATATATAAAAAAGGGGTTACTGCCATTTTATCAGAGGCTAAGTTTCAACAATCCTCTTCATGGTTTGAGAAGATGGCCAGTTGCCCTAAAATAACAAAACCTAATCAACATGAGGCATGATGACAACTGATTAAAATTCCTCAAATTAGGAGTTCACTTCTAGCTTAAAAATAACACTAATGAGCAAGAGGAAATCTGATGTCACTTAAGAGCTGCTTGAATTGGAAGGCACTTTGAAACACACATTAGAATAAAATAATAACTGAAGAAACATAGATTAGTGAATGAAAGTAATTCCTCAAAAGAATATTCTAACAGACAAGAGACCCCCATAATTTAAAGGTTCAAAAATCCCCCCAAATTTATGAAACCCGTATTGTGCTGTCTCAATTCCACCAACACGTCATTCAGCCTTCAGGCAAATACTATGCAAGAAAATCACAAAGTTCTGTCATTTTAGAGCCCACAATATTCCTCATGGTTTTGATCAAGAGCTATTAACTAAGAGGAACACAAAAGTGGTCAAAGTCTGACATATCTTGTGTCACGCAGCCATCATAAACTCACTTCAATGCAGAAGCAGACAACTGCCTTTGTCATGTGTGGCATCCTCTCACGGTACAAGAGCTGGTCTAATTCACTATCAATCTTTGCACAAAGCCAATTAATGTGATAAGGTATGTCTAGAGCAGTATTAGCCTATTAAATCCCAAGGATCGTCATCAACATATGGGCCATAATACACCAACTTATGTAGACTTATCAGTATTTTATCATAACTGGGGACTCAACAGTTCATGAAGAATATAGATTAATGTCATCTACTAGTCATCTATACCTTTATCCTCACAGGAATTTCAATTAATGGATTGCGAGTTAAGATTTATATTCTTTTCTTTGCTATTTTCAGTGCTGCTTTTGAGATACAACACCAATTCTTTTTTAGCACTTTGTGTTTTAACATTACTGTATGTTAGTGTCCAGCAAGTGAACCAGCTACATTCATGTGCCTAGGCACACAAGTCTAGTTTTGGTACAAAATGTTGAGACTTGCACTCTTTAATTCTCAAAAAAAAACAACAAAACCACCACACAGGAAATTTTCATTTTTGTATTATTCCAGTGTCTATCTTATCTGTGGCCCAAAAAATTCTTTGTCTTGGCTATGTAAAAGCTCTCACAATTGCAGTGAAGATTTGTTACACATGAACTCCATTCCATTCACTATAAGATTTTAACAAAACCAAAACCTCATTATTTGCAAACATGGAATACTCACAATATATTTTTAAAGGATTTTGAAATCTGTCTGAGGTGGTTTACTTGTTTTGCCTGTGTTCTTATTTGGATCTGTAAGTATGAAATCATATCTTAAACCGTAAAATCTGGGTTGGAAATAAGTAACTTATTTGCTTGAACAGATAAGCTTTATATACCTAGTTATATCTAGGCTAAGATAAAACTTAACTTAGCAGAATGATTTTTTAATTAATCCTTCTTAGATAATTGCTGGTATTCTGCAGCCTCTATTGCAAGGCTACTCCAACTGCTCAGACCACTTGAAAGATTAAAAATAAACACAAATATAGATTGTAAGGTACACTATGAATCTCTTCACTTACGTAACCAAAAGTTAAAACTCTATAGCACAAGAAATCAGCAACTGTTCCATCCCACCTTACTATTTTTATTAACTGTTTATATAATAAAGGAATCTCCCCAGGTCTCAATATTCCGAATTTTGTCATGTTGAACTTCTTAAGAAGCACTTCTCACTTACCTCCAAAGCATCTCACTGAAGTGAGCAAGAAGTGCCAGATGGCAGGAATGTAATGTTTTAACAATATTTCCCTAAAAGTTCCAAATATTTGGTTTATCAAAGAGACAGGCAGGCTGCCAGACAGTCAGATCTATCATCATTGTTGGTCTCATTTTGTCAAGGGAAGTATTCTGAAGCATGTGTATTGATTTTTCCCCATGAGGGGGGAAGGGGAGTGACATTTACATTATATTAGGTATGTATTCCATGAACAGTCAAACACTTAAGTGGACTCATCTCCTGTCTTACTTTTGCCATACTTATTAGCAGTGAGCAAACTCTTTGAAAACCTTTACAAAGCAAAAGCTTTTCCACTACTGAAAAAGAAAAACAAAGACAGCAAGACCTACTTTTAAAGAAGGCATTACTGAAACTATGGCAATATTTTTGCTGATTTTGACATATTTGGAAAGGAGCAAAAGAAAATAATGATACATCTGTTAGATGGGCATTTATTTTTCTACTGTTTTTTTTTACTTTAAGTTGTTTTAGGCCACTAGATACTTACTGAAACGGCTACTCTGATTTTTATTCCTTTTTTAATTTTTTTTGATTTACCTTTTTCCACAAGAAGGTAACTCACAGTATAAGTGCTTGGAAAAGCGCTTATAAACCCTCTACATGTTCTTGAAGACATGACAGAAAAATCTTCAGTCACTTGTACTGACAATTTATCTACTTGTCCCAACACTCAGACACTACTAACAAATATTTTAACAAGAACATGCATTCTTTTCCTCAAAATGATCTAAGTAAATATCCTCCAAGTGATTTTTAAGGCCTACTAACAATAGTTTTATTTGCCATTTAAAGCAAAAATAAATACAAGCAAAAGTAGTATCTATTTATAGCTCTCCAAGACAGTTGTACCAAGAATATATGCAATAGAATCGTTGCCTGATTTATATCTTTGGCTTGCAACATCCAGTTAGGTTTTATTTATATCACATGCATATGCAACCAATTCATACCAAGTTATAAAAAAGCTTTAATATACACAACCAAACTATGATCTGAAAAGCCTTCCGAACATTCAGCATAGAATATTAAAGTATCTTTTTCATTTCCAGGTACTGAGTGTACAGGCCGAACATTTTTGTTCCTGCACAGCACCATTCTTTTATATGTTTTGGTTGCTCCACTGAAGTCTCACTTACAAAGAAGTTGTTCAAAATGCTCCATCTCAACTAGTCCACCTCGCAAACTATCTTCTTTCTGAAGTAAATGTAAGAATTATGACCCTGTGAGGCTCATAAGTGAAGGAAGGTGGACAAGAATATTATTTGGACAGGAGACCACTAGCACTCACAACACTGCAGGATGTTGTATTAGTGATTCATTAGGCAGCATGCCTCCAGCTGAGTCGATATTAAAACTAACCTTCTCCACACTTTCTCTCTCCAGCTTAATATATCACACTTGTTAGATACAAGAATGCTGCCTGTCTGTTCAAAGTGTTAAACAAAAGTCTGGAGCACTAAGAAATTAATTTCCAAAAGAACTGAGGGGGGGGAGGGGGGTGTGTGGAGAAGATATATTGCATCTGTGACTGCATGGATGTCCGTTTTCAAAAGTTTCAAACTCTCAGGAATCAATCTTCCTCTAAAAATGATATTATAATTCTTTCCCCCAACACCTCGAATCCTGAATTGGCATAAGGGCATTCTGGGCATCCAGGAAAAACACTGTTCTTTATTCTAGTTGTTGTTAAAATATTCCCCATTTGCAGTTTCTGCAGCAGCAAAAGTTTCACAGTGCAAGTAATACACAAGAAACATGCTGAGCCATGGCTCCAACTCTGTTCCTTCATGCTCCACCCTTTTCCCTCTATATGCTTACCTAGGCATGATAGCAAAATATATCAGGCAGCCCGAAATTATTCCTTCACTCCAATTAGAAGACAAGCCCAGGAGACTTTCTTGGTGATTTCCCATAGAACAAAAATACCTGCATACTACATTAACAGGAATACCACAGGGTTAACATGACGTAACCTTTAAAGTCTGCCCTAGATTTTGATGATAGCATGTATGGTAAAATATAGATTTGGGCCCTTAAAGTACATGCTGAAACCATCTCAAAAGATGCCAAAAGTACTACTGCAGATAGCAAAAGAGACCAAGCCTTGCATACAGTTATTCTCCATCCCCTTCAAACAACCAATAACTTCTGTATCATTATTCACCCATACAGTGCCAGAATTTATTTCATTCTCATCATTGTTCTGGAAATACCAAGTGACCTAGTAAGACATCTGGTCAAAAATACTAAGAGGAATGGAAGAAATTTGTTTCCAAATTATGTATCTACCTTTCTACTTTGCAAATTTATTGCAAATTGGTTTTAAAACAGATTTGTAACTTCCCTAACAGTGAAAGTTGTAGTCCTCAGGGCAGATACAGCTGAAGGTGTTCTCCATAAGTCAACAGCCAGCCTTTGTTTGAAGATGAAATAATGTAGTTTTCGTAGTGTTACAGACTTCTTTCTCAAGCTGCTGACCACACTGCCTACTACTGGACGTTTTGTGCATCATCTTGGCTTCCCGCAAGATGTCTAACAGAGAACAGGTGAAGCTTCTTACATGTTAACCTCCAGATTACAGCTCTATGTTTAGTTTTAAGTCAACCTCTTGAGCTTTCTGCAATTATTAAAAAAATCCCAAGAAAAAACAACTGAAAAAAATAACAAAACTTCCGTCTCTGCATTAGCCTCCTGCATTGCCAAACACTCCAAAGACAAAACTGTGGCTCCACTGATGCCAATGACAAAACTCCCAGGATCTGTTGAGTCAGGATTTCATAAACAAGTCACATTGACTACAAAAAATATCATTTGTTTTTCAATACAACTAGCATCAGCTGTGAAATAAAAAGAAAAAAAACCCACACCCTTAAGTTTTCACATGTGTAATCTTGTATACATCTTTCATGTTTAGATTATATACACAAACCAGAAATAAAGTCTTCAAATAATATCAAGGATTTCAACAATAATATCAGCACAATAATTTCCTTGAATGCCATTACTATTTGGTTTACATCTATGTAGTATCTTTTGCCTTTTAATTTTAATTGTCTGTTTATAACATTGAAAAAAAGACATCAGCTTCGACATTGAAAGTTTATTGCCCATCTATGCATGGATATTTTATAACTGGATAAAGTTCAACTGTTTGTAAGAATAGGAAACATAACAAATCACTTACAAACATAGTTATCTCTAATTGTCTCTAAACCGAAGGCAAGGATTCTCCATGTGCTTCAAAACTAAAAGGTAGACTTGAGACATGTTTAAGCATTCAGGAATGCACGACTTTCAAACTTCACATGAAATTTGGCTTATACCTGTTAACTTCTTTAATTTAGTCAAAGCACTTTTTAGGGCTGGCAGAAGATTCTGCCTCCACAAAACTTTATCTATGCATACAGAATTCACCAAGTAATCCTGCCAAAAACAAAGTTTCTTATAACTATTCCTCCATCGCCAACACTGCCTTTCCCCCCAACTTTTCCTGTTATTTCAGTCCTTTCATTCTTCATATTCAAGCAACATGGTTACAAAACAGCAATCTAAACCAAGCAGAGAAGAATAAGGTGAACAGAAAAAAGCTGGAAAAGACACTAAAACGATCAACAAGAAAACAAGATAGAAGAAAGTATTCAGTTATGAAATGTAAGGAGGCGAGCTACATGAAAGAAATGTGGACAGAAGTAGCAGCATGGGGAATGAAAATCTGTAAACATAAGAGCATATTTTTCTCCATGGCTAGAATAAATCTAGAAGTTTCAACTCCAGTGATTTCTGTGTAGTAAGCTAAGGCGTCTCATTTCCTGGCCTATGTAGAGGAAAATGTTTCAGAACTACAAACGCAAAGCACTGACGGTGAAGAGATTTCGTGTTTGAAACTTTTCTAGCAGCTACACACAACTTTCCTTATAGCAAAAATCTAGGAAACAGATTTAACTGGAGAGAAAGACAGAAAGAATAAGAAATGGCCATAGATTTGTTTCATATCATATGACAGGAAAAGCGTACGTAAACTTGCCTTCATTCCTTACTTCGCCACTTCAACGCTGTTGCTATAGCTGGTCCTTACTTAAACAGGTGTTTACTACTTAATCCAAAAGTAGTTTATTCTGCAAATGAATTGGGCTCTGAGAGACAGGTGACTTCTCTGCAGAAAAGATGCTTCATTCAGCACGTTAAGTTGAATGAAGATGGAAATGAAGTAACAGGAAAGTCAACTTGAATGTCACCATGCAACAATTACGTTTCCTCCAGTTTCAGACAGGTCCAGAGCTACAACTTCTTTCCTGACTCCTTCCTTAGCATATTTAGACTCCCAGAAAAACATATAGCTGAGGACAGAGGGAAAAGATCAGGGAGGAGAGGCACACATCAATGTTTCACTGTACCAGTGTCTGCTCCCTTCTAGCCCCTGTCCCAAATTCAGCAGTGCTGAATCACACTCTACCTCTTTTCTCTTCCATAATGCAGTACAGCAGGACTTTCAAGTAACAGGAAAGAAAATTGTTACTAAAGAACATATTCATGGTCTGTGACTCTACCATTCTTGTCCTCTTGGACCTCAAAAGTTGCTTTGCTTTAAATGCAAGTAAAGAGATGCAGCAGCAACATCAGTTCAAGTTACTCCTTCTTCCTTCACCATTAACACTAGCACACCTCTCCCACCGTCAACTGTGTTCTTAGAGACAAGATCTCATTCTCCCTTCTGCCACGGAGTTCCTGAATGGTACTGGGCACATCCTTTATATTAACAGTTAATCTGATTTTTGCTAACCAACATCCACATGCAGTGACAAAAATGTGTCTTTTCCCACGCAGTTCTCAGCAGGAAGAAGGACAACAGCACTTTTGGGCTGACACTGAAGAATGACTGAGGCAACATCTGCTGTAATTTATGAGGCAAAAATCCTTGGTCTCAGCATTTGCAGCTTTCATGGAAGAAAGTGAAAGCTTGGTCATACAGTAGAAGGTATTTAAATTACTCTTAAAGTCCATGTGGATCAGGAAGAAAAAGAAAAAAAAAAACACAAAACACCAAACACAAAAGAACCACACACTCATTCCCACCCCCATCAGCAGACTGCAAGATAGAGCCAGTTCCCTGTAATTTAACTTACAACTCTTCCATCTTCATCTTTCCCCAGGGACAAATTCAGCCCTGACCTAAACTGACACAAATTCCATTAAATTACACTGGGACTGAATCCAGTACTGCCAGGTCACCCAATGCCCTCAGAAACATGGGTGAAACCTACTTTGTTTGGGAATAAAAAAAATCAGTAAAAGTTACTGCACTATTTTTCCAATTATATCGTCATTGAATTTCTCTATTATCTGCATGTTGCTAAATTGAGTCAACAAGATATTCTAAATTGGTAATGAGACCCTTAGCCATTCACCACTTATTCCTGTTAAGGAATGATGCAGAGGCCTGCTCCGTTCACAGGCAGTCATCTGTTTCTACAGCACAAATTGCAGTTCTTTGCAGTCACATGTTCTATTTCCTCATCAATGGAACTCGGACACAGGACCTCTTCAGCAATCTTTCTTGAGAGATAGAATTATCCTTTTAAGACTGCTTTTAAGGCTAGGTTTCATTAAACACTTCAGGAAAGAATATATTGTCTATACACTCATCCTCACTCAGTTTCAAGTGAAATCTGCCATAACTTTAGTGATTTCAATAGTCTATTAATATAGACAATATTGACTAATCACTTATACCTGTTCTAATATCTAGCTACATAAAACCAAAACCAAAACATTTTCAACTACAAAGGTTTAAAAGTTGCCAGCAACATCTGGTTGCACACACTTTCAGATCATCATAGGAGACGACAGTAAAGTGATTCTTGCCAGAGTACACAACTAATTCAAAATGCATGACTTCGTGAAAAAAAACGTTTCACAAACTAGAGCAAGAGTAGGACAATTATTAACAATTCTCTCTAATTTTAACAAATGCGTATAACATTACTATTTGAACTCTCCAGACATGCTTCAGGATCACTGTATATGCTGAAGTTCGACAGTAGTTTGTAAACAACTTCAATATCTTGCTTTAAAACTGGCAGGACCACTATGAAGACTTTCTATGGACCTTCTAGTCTTAGCAAAAACCAGAAGGTATCAATCATTCAGTTTTAGCAGCAGCTGACTGAAGCTATTCATTGAGTTGTGCATTGCTACCACTGTGGCCCCATGAATAAGTCTCAAAGTCTCCCCCTCCTTTTTTCTTTCCTCTAAGTGGGCTCTTAACAGCACAATTTTTTTCCACTCTCTGAATGGCTTTGAGAGATCAGCTGAAAAGAAATGCCATTAGTAAAAACAAAAGTTTTCAAAGAAAAACTGGGAACAAAGTGGACATATTAGAGACAACTTGTGATTCATGGCCTATACTGTGCTTTGCCCCCGTCTTTACCTCAATACACTCTCCGGTTTTACTGCTGGGTAAGAGCAGGGCAGAACTACTGCACTTCTCCTAGCAACCAAAAACCACTTAGGGAAAAAAGGCATGTTGTCTGCTGAAAGGGAGAACAGAGAAATTTGGGGTCATACAAAGCCAGACATATGTTCTTTTGCATTTTATCCTAAACTGAGCAGTTGTCAAAAAGGATTCAGTAAATAATAATAAACAGTTCTGTTTTACACAGATTCATATTTAATTAAATATCTGTTTGTCTACTTGTCGCACATTTCATTTTCTTTTAATTCAGTGTTCTAATGGTTCCTATTACTGTTTACAGTTTTGCCTTCAGGGACATAAATTCTATTCCTTACAGTTTCTAATATTATTTTCTTTCATTATAAGTGTGTAGAGATATAATTGTATCTCCACATAGATAAAAACTTGTTTTTTAAAAAAGAGTCTAGATGTACACACAGGCAACTATTCTTAGAGGCTTAAAGATAACAGTACTAAAAGACAATTTTATCATAGGACCTCCCTATTCCAAATGCTGGGATTTTACCCCATGAGACTTGATCTTACAGAAAAAGCTGTCTGGTCTCATTAGGTAAACATCACATTGCACAGTTTAAGAGGATGAATAAAATATATGCAGAAGAAAAAACTCAGAATTTTATAATTGAGGCATACATCTGAACAGGTACATCACATTGACTATCTTAAAAATCAAAGCATCGTATTTTAAAATCCAGTTTGGTAACAGAACAGATGAAATTGACCAAGGGTAAAATGCAGCCTGCACTATTTCTGTTACTTTTTTCCACTGAAAGTCCTTTGTTTAATGCTGTTGCCTTGACAAAGACCAACTATTTTAGTTAGCTCTTTAGTTT
The DNA here is from genome assembly GCF_009769465.1 of Tauraco erythrolophus. Classification (NCBI taxonomy): domain Eukaryota; kingdom Metazoa; phylum Chordata; class Aves; order Musophagiformes; family Musophagidae; genus Tauraco; species Tauraco erythrolophus. The sequence goes on from NC_141465.1 coordinate 22,746,563, forward strand.
CTCTTACATATCATAAAAACATATACACAAAAAATCCAGCCACTCTATCACAGCACTTCTGCAATGCATCAAGTTAAAGCCAGCAAAGACCTTAGTTCACTGCATCAAATCACAGTTCAGTGTTTTCTTGCAGCCACTCCAAACAAATCTGACTCCAACAATTTAACAGAGAGGTTTATTCACTTCATGGATAAGTGACACAGCAGCGATAAAAGCCTAAACATTTTGTATATAAACCCACCCTCAAATTATTAGGCATCAGCACTGTCATGTTAAGCATAACAGCAGTGTTTTGCTCCCCTTTTCACTCCCTATGATGTCTGACCCAGTCACAGGCTCTGCAGCCCAGCTCCTCGGCTCAGCTCTTTCTTCCCTCATTCTCTTTTTCAAAATGGGGTAGTCTGGTAATCCATCAAGCCACGGACCTGGAATCAGGCTACTATCCCACTCATTCTCCCAGCTTACTGTGTGACATCTCTTACCAGAAAACTATCAGAGCAGGGCAGTGTGAGTGTACACGTACATGCAGGACCAATAAGCATCTCCAGGTCTTGAAGGTGACAATGCATTGAGCACAGTATCCCATCTCTGGAAAGTCAGAATAAGGATGTGTCCACAGACTCTTTTTCTGCAGCCTCTGCTATGGAGTGACAATCCCAAAAAGAAGATCAAGTTGACTAGGGAAAGGAAATCCAGGTGAAGAAAACATACCTTTTCAAACTAGCTTCTAGTCCAACAGCATTGCTATGCCATTTGTATTTTTCATAATACTGATACAAAAGAAATTATAGCCCATCTCTTAGTTACAGAGTTCTCTTTAGGATACAAGATAAACGTTAAAATTGACCACTCCTTTTGCCAGGATGAAGTCATCTGGGCTACAGGACATAGGGACTTTGAAAACTGCACAGAATTACAGCTTGAGAAACCATGATTACAGGGCTCATGCATCATTAAAATACTTCTTATGACTACTTCTTGACATTTTCATTGCAGTAGAAAAGTACCTCTGGTACCCCGGCATGAAAAGTTCTTCCATTCACTATGAATGAGAAGCAAGTTGACTGATGTTAGTTACCTGACATTTTGGGTTTAAAAGGTTAATTTTTTTTCCACTCAGTTTCTCTTACAACCAATGGCAAGTGATTAATAGAAGTGAACTACAAAGTTTACTGTGTTTTACAAGTTGCTGCTGGCCATTTATTCTTTATGCATTTGTCCAATCTGCATTTATGACAAGCGTATTACAGACTCTTCTTGCCTTGGCACACTACACTGAAGTTGTATAGGCAATGTATAAATCCAAACTAAAACCATATGCAGCCACGGACATTATGGCATTATCATCTAGGCAAACTCTGATGAGTTAGATCATATTTCAACTCCTTGCATCCTCCTCTTCCTACCAGTTCATTTCCATATATCAGGCCAAATAAACTATTCCCCCAAATAATCGGAGAAAAAGCTATAAGATAAAATAAAAGTTAGTTAGAATAAAGCATAAAATAGTAGAATGGCAGGCCACTGTCTTTCACTGTAGTCAGACTGAAGAATTCTGCTGGAACTGAAGGAGTACAAGAAGACTCACTGACAAGAAGAGCAATTCCGCAAATAAACATCACATGTCATTAAGTTTCTCCAAATCAAGCTTGGAATGGTGTCTTATGCAACAAGCACCCGAAAATGATAGCAAATGAATTTGAAAGTGCTTTTTGTCCTTCCAGTCATCACCCACACAGGTAGGTAGAGCTTAATGAGTACCCCCACAACTAGGACAGACAAAGAACATTAAGAGTTTGCAATAGAACCTGGATGCATGCAATCTCAAATGGTTCCAAGATACACACTGGAATCATTGGAAGATTGCTGACCTTCAGTTATCAGCAAGCCAAAGATACATTGTTTCCTGGTAGAAATATCACAACAAACAAGTAACTTTATCATTAAGCAGAGCAAAGCTGCGTGGGTTTTACTGACATTGTTTTGTAGTACAACTAAGCTCGAAGATAAAATAAACACAGGGAAGGATGTTTGCAAATATATCTGGAACAAAACCAGAAAGTTAGCTCAAAATCCAGTTCAACTGATGCATTAACTCGCAGAGATCTGCAGATAATAACCACTATTTAGTGAGTTTACAATTTGCTTAGCAAAAGCTGGGGAATAGTCGTAAAGACTGCAAGTTCAACACATGTGCACGAGCTGCTTCTGCCAGAACATTGTTTAAATTAACGTCTCCACATCACGTTTGTCCGTAATACAAAGATGAATCTCAATTAGGCTTGGCCACTAGAGCACAGCAGCTCAATATAGGTATCAGCAGGTTATTACATGGGTACTACTGGTTAGTTTGTCTATTGTTGTTCATGTATTTATTGATGAAGGTTATTATTTTAATACAATTAAGAGCACATCTTGGATCTCTTCCATGGCAGCAAAGCCAAGATAAGCTGTAGAGATGGAATTAAAAAGCCATTTCTTTCTTCATGAACTTCTGGCTTGAAAAAAAATATTAAGAATGCATATCATTACATCCACAACCCAGCACAAGAAGCACCTTTCTGATTACAAAAGGATACTCTGTACTAGTGAAGAGAGCACTACAGGAACAAGCAAGGAGTAAGCAGGACTCAAGCAGCAACATGCATTTGTACCTTCTAGTATTTGGAAGCTATCCCCACAGAAGGATGTAGCAACAATCCAACTTCATCTTGGATCAAGGTCACATTACATGAAATAAGATGCAAGCCTTTACTTGCAGTAAGTCAAAGTATTATCACCAGCTTTCAAGGTCTTTCAAGGTCAACACAAAAGACTCAGTAGCAAAATTGCTAGGATTTCACTGGTGCAGAATCAGGTCTTAAATTAACGGCTCCTTGCTTAATTATCCACAATAACAAGTGCTAACCACAGGTGATTAACAATTATTTTGTTAGGAAAAGGGTTCGAGGTGAGGACAACACTGACAACTCAATCTGCTTTCTGAACACGTAACTTCAAGGGCAGAGGGTCTACAGTTTGCATTGCACAGTAGAAGGCAGGTGTGAGAGTAAAGATGGTAAGACTAAAACCTACATCCACAATTCTTTATTTCCGTGCAATTATTTTGCATTCAAAGATCTCACAACCAACAGTCCACAAGACTAGTCCTGTATAAAAGGTATTTTCAACACTTTCTCTGAAGTAGTGATTCAAGATCAGATTCTGTATTCTTCTATGTACCAAAATTTAAAGGATTTTTTTTTGGAATAGACAAGGCATGCGTACCATAAAAATGCAAGAGCAAGAAAGCTTAGATAACACTAAATGTTCTATAAAAAATCAGCAGTTATATGTAAAAAAATGTCTGTTCAGTCAAAACCAAAAAATCACATTTATTTATTTGGCAAGAGTAAACACTTTCTTCTGCACACAAAATAAATATACTTCTATAGAAATGTAGAAAAGAGCACCAGCAACCCAGCCTCTTGGCAAGAAACAGCATTCATACTAAGCACCCTCCACAAGGTTGGTATGAGAGGTGGCGAGCCAGATGGCAGCCACAGGAAGAGCAACCTCTGCCATGCCAGCTGAGATAACAGATAAAACCTGACAGCAGTGTTCCTCTTAGGTGGCTGAAACAGAATGTACAGAACCTGTTAGCAATCTATGTAGCCGAGATCAATATTTGAATAGCAATTAAAGGGTAGCAAACAGCTAAAAAGCCATTGCATACTCTAGAAATTCCCACTAAATGTCTCAGGAGTGGACAGAGCATGCCTTGAATTTAGTGCTATGATCCTACATGGCCTTGCTACAGAAAAGCAACTCCTGGAAACAGAGTTGACTGGACAGACTAGCCAAAGCTTCCATTTCCTCTCACTGAATTTTTTTGGCATATCTCTTTGATGCTTTTTATGCATCTCTAAAAAATCTACTTAAATCCTTTTGTCTGCTTTTAAGGTTACAGATCTTTAGACTACAGTGCTAAAATTTATTTTTCCTTAAGCTACATCAATCTCATCATTCCAGAAAGTTCCTAAGGGAAGGGTTATTGTAGTAAGTGCAACTCACACAAAACTTTAAAAATCCCTATTCTACCTTTTCCGAAAGAATTGTGGCATAACAGACGTTTTGCAGCGTACCAAATTTGAAAGGAACAAAACAAATTATTTGTATTATCACATTACTTTTCAAACATATCCATCTCTGGAAGTGCAACAACAGGATTTTCTCATTGCCTGTCTTTTGCATACAAATAGACACTGTTGCAATAACGACTTACCAGACAGGAAGTAAAGAAAGCAAAACATTAAGACTAATTCAGCAAAATGGTTTGCCCTGGGCATAAAATCATCCCTATTCAGCAAAGTTTTAAAGCATATGATTAACTTGGAACACATGTTTAAATTCTTACTAACTTCAGTGAGATTCTGGATAAGTGATGGAGGCACACTCTTAAATGCTCTGCAGAATCAGGTCCTACGGAAGAACAAGCTAAAGGAATCAAAAACGCAAACTCTCCACTTCAGAATTTTTCTCTTAATGCATTAAAATGCACACATTCTACAGAAGCAAAGGTTATCCATCAACAGCAAAACTCACATGAGAGATCAAGACCCTGTCAGCTCAAATACTCACTGGAAGAATATACTTTAGCCTTATATGTAAGCTGAGTTCTCTGATAGGCAACCGAGACCTGCACAAGGCCACAGATGTGTAGCTCGCTGGTGTGAACAAATAAAATGAATTTTTTAAAAATAAAGGCAAAGGGAAAAGAGAGGATGCTTGAGCCACCCCACTATTTCACACGCATATTCTTCATTTATAAGTGCTTTTCAAATATACTAATATGGAGATAAGAAGCTGCTTTTACAGAATTATTCTCACATATCTTTAACACCATCACACATTCAAGAGCACATCACTTGCAGTTTTCAAGGGACAATGGCTAAAAGCCAGCCCTGACATAAAAGGTTGTCATTTTCACTGAAAGCACATTCCTCCCAGGGCAGAGTTTGGCCCGCTAAAATTAGTGGTCTGTGGTAGCATCCACACACCTGTGTTTTGTGAACTTTTCTGTTAATATTAGTTCTTTCAAGCTTTACTAATGATTGGAAGAAAGATAACAAAATCACATAACAATGCAAGTAAAATCAATTGAATGTTATTAAACAACCATGTAAGTAGTTGTTTTAACTCCAGTAGCTAGTGTTCTATTTTATGGTACAGACTCTGCCTAGTGGAGTGGGTTTTTTTGTGGTTTTTTTTGTTTGTTTGTTTGATTGTTGTTTTGCGTGTGTTTGATTTTTGTTTGGTTGATTTGTTTTCAAGAACGGTAACCAAGATAGATAGCTAAATAAACAGAAAATTACAGTTATTCCCTGAACAGATTGCAAGAATATGGGCAGGACTACAGGAACATCACAATAATTAAAAATATAAATATATATGTATGCTTTCTGCTATTTTCATTGAGCTTTGCAATTTTCAGGTGTCATAAAAGCATGAACAGAGAAAATAACTTTAGAAGAGAAAATTATCATTTTGATATACACTACCAAGAACTGTGTAATACCACTTCTGAACCACTAAAGAAAACTCATGTCACAGGGAAAAGGATGGCTGACATGCCTCAAATGCTACAGCATCTCTGTCTGGACCAGATGCCAAGAGGAAAAAAAAAAAAAAACACAAACAACCAAACCCAACAACAACAAAAGAAACCTCAAAAATAGAAATGCACTAAGAGGTAACTTTCAAACATAGAAAACAAACCAAGGACCTGTTAAACAAGTGGTCTGTTGAGTTTTGCCTTTTTTTCTTAAATTAAAGCATTACATATAGTGCTAATGTTGATGTATATCTTTTCAAAGCAACTGGTGATATATGTCACCCTAAGGTGTAATTGTAATTACTATGCTCTTAAAAAGACAAAAGTACTGCGTGCCAGGCTTGCACACCAGTATTTCTCCAAGGCTACTTGTTAGTCATTTCAACAATAACAGCTTATCTCCACTCTGTCATGATGTGCTATCCACGAGGCTCTTTATTTATTTAAGAGAGTTAATGTAGGCAAACTTGACCATCTCTGAAATATCTTCCCACAAAAGAGGAGGATCACATCTATTCTGGGCAGTGGCAGTTCCTTGGCCGTTTTTGGTTTGGTTTTTTTTCCCCCCCAATGGTCCAGCTCTAAATTAGCTATGAGCTTCACCTGCACCCCCCGCCCTCATCCTATAAGGCTAAACCAGAACAAAGGTTGTACTTGTGTTCCCCATGACAAAACCAGAATAAATTACGTCTTGCTCCTGTCGTTCCAGCAAGCTGGTTAATTGCATTTGTTTCATATATCTCCAAACAGCCTGGTACATTAATTACATTCTGTAACACCAAGCTCCTCTGATTCACTCTGTCACTTCCACTGAGCACTTTAATTGTATTCCTTCTAGCTACATACAATTTTAAACACTTACTAATAATTACATTTCTACAGCCTGATGTTTTCAGTTTGTATACAAAGATATCTCCAATACTGGTGGTCTTAAGGATCAAACTATGTTACAGTAGGAAAAATAAAGCAAACAAACCAAAATCCGCCAAAAAACTACGACCATGCTGATAGACGTAAATGTTTCATTAAACCCTTTCACAGTTAGAACTTCTTACTGTTTAGAATGCACATACATTATGCAGAAATATTCTTGTCAGCGTGCTGAACTTAAACTACATAGCATATTGTGCAACCAACGTAAAACTGTACTTGAATGCCTCCTTTTTCTCCTCTGTTTTGCCTCCTTTCTTGCCATGGAGTGGGGGAAGACGACAGGAGCGGGGAGAAATATCCAAAGCAGCCTGCGACTGCAAACAATAAACCTGAGCCCTTGCTTTCAGACCGACACAGTCAACGCTGTAAGCAGTAGCCTCCTGGAACCAAGTTTGCTCTAACGGACAGGCAAAACCAGCCAGGGTCCCAGGCATTAGACTCACCCACAGCCTAAGAGACTGTTTAGAGATGCAAACACTCAATCCTAGGAGGACTGCCAAGCGTTTGGTCCCAGCACACTCACGTAGAGCTGTATGCTGTTACAGACGCTCGCTTCTTAGCCGTGTGCCTGAACTCCTGTAATGCATCCAACGTCTATGCTGCAGCACAGCGCCAGCCCCTACTTTTTCTGAAAGACCATTTACCCTTGCACTGAAGTTTCCGCCCTACTAAAGCGTACTTCCCCGAGATGCTGATGTATCGGTCCCCGTCCATTACCTGAAAACCGCAAGTGCTGTAGACCAGACCCAAAGAGGTGGGGGAAAAGGGGAGAGGGGGGATAAATCCACCCTTTCCCCCCAAACGTTGCTAAGCTTCATGACAACGCTCCCTCCGGAGGAAGATAATGGGAAGACCCTCCCGCCCCACCCTCGAGCCGAGCCCCACGGTGGAGGGGACCCGGCAGCTCCCTACCTGCCCGGCCCCGCGGGGGGGGGTGGGTGGAGGTGACACGGGGCAGTGGGTGCTGTGCTGCCCCCGCACACACACGCACCCTGCCTGTTCCAGCCTCCGCCAGCGCCAAAGCAGCCCTTTAGGGACTCTGGAAATTCGCCAATTCGCCTCACCTGGAGCCGAGGCAGAGCTAACCTATTTATTTCATCAGCTGCAGCTCCCGGTGGAAAGTTTAACAATAGAGGAGGGCAAAGTAATACCAGCTACAACAGCTGTTTGCCTTGCCTTTCTCCTTCCCGCTTCCCCCCCCTGAATTTAGCACCGTAGTTTTACTCTTTCCTGGCTACCTCAAGCTGACATTCTTCCATTCATAAACTCCTTTTGCATTAAGTTAGCAGACGGGAAGGACTGCTTATTGGAAACATATATTCTCCCTCTTCCCCCTTCCAGAAATACCATTTTTGTACCAGGAACAAACTTAAGGCTGTGTAATGTTAAAGCTTATAATGCCGTCCATGTGCTGTCCCAAATCAGATTCAGATGAAGGGGAATTCTGCACAGAAATGGCATATCTAAAATAAGCGAACTTACCATAGACTTGAAAGAATGCAAATCCAAAGAGCAGGAGTGGCGTCAGCAGACCCATTTTGACATATTAAAAGCAATTCCGATCGCTTGCGAGACCAATTCCACAGAGATCCAAAAAAAAAAAAAAAAAGTATCCAAAGCCAGTAAGAGGTAGGTCCAAAAGTTTTCAGTTTCCTAGCAGCTACTTAAAGTGGAAAGGGAAATCTTGAAATCAAAAGCTGCAGATGGAAAGGTCTTGAATGTGACACTTTTAGATCCATACAGATTAGAGCAGCGAGCGAGCTCCGAAGGCTTCTGCTTTGCACACACGCTCCTTCCTAAATTTCCACCAATCCAGCCCAAGCAGAGAAATTATTCAAGTGTGTCTAAGACTCTTTAGGATCCCCGGCAATCCAAAAGCAAGCTCTTTCTTCGGAAGACAAGGAGAGACTGTGAGAAAGGACCTGATTCCTAGAAAGTGCTCCACAAACTTCCCGGCACTTTGCAGGAAAATCATTGGCTTGGTTTGGCTATTTTGCCTTCCTCTCGCCCTCCCCCTGCCCCTTTCTCTCCCAAATCAGTTCAAGCTGCGGAGTTTCTCACTTAACTTCCATAATAGGAACGTCTAGGCGATGTGCTACACGAGGGGAATCGGCATCCCCTCAAAATAAAGCCCTATCTATCCCCTGCACCTCCCTCCTCACGGAAAACCCGAGCGGAAACTGCTCCAGGGCAGTAACTCCGGCGCGGTGCCGCTGCGGGCGGGAGCGGCGGCGGGGGTGCGAGCGGCAGGGGGTGCCCCGGGGGCCTCCCGCCGCCGCGGCTCTCCCGGGCGGCCGCGGCAGCCCGGCCTTGGCGCTCCGCTCCGCTCCGCTCTCCTCCTCTCCCTTCGCGCCGCCTCCTGCCGCCGCGGACACACCGGCTGGCAAGGAGGGAGGAGAATGAGCGCGGCTCCCGAGGCTGCCTGGGGAAGGGAGGCTGCGGGGTGTGGACTAAACCACTGCGCTCCACACCCACGCGTCCCGCTCCTCCCGGGGTAGGGAGATGGGGACGGCGATGTAACTGGAAATCAGGCTCGCGGCGGGCAGTGCCCCCCCCGCTACAGTTGGGTATAGGTAGAATTTACGTGATTGCTCCTCACCGCTTCCCGTTTAACGGGCAGCTAATTTTTCGGTAAGTGATTTCATGGAACTGTTCCCTAATTATTCATTCCCTCTCTCGCACATACACAGACACTTGGGAGTAAGACCCTTGAAAGGATCTTCCCCAGAGGTTTCTCTGCTGATCCGCTCTGTGGAAAAGGAAGGAAAGGTGGCAAATAAAATAAAATGAAATGGAATGGATCACGCGTGACCTACGAAGTCCGTAGGACGGGCGCGGGCTTGCTCGGCCGAAAACCGGGAACGAGCAACCTCCCTCCTCGCGCCTCCCGCGCCCTTCCCTGCCCTTCCCCACGTGCCCCGGCTGCAGAGCAACTCCCGCCAGCGGGAAAGTTTCGCGGAACCGACCGCGATCCTCGGAGGCTGCCGGAGGGTGGTGGGGGGGGGTGTGTGTGCAGCTGAGGAAGGAAGACAAGAGAAAAGGCTGCGCCGCCCCCGAGGAACAAGGGAGAGCAGCCCCTGTCCCCTGCACGCGCGGGGAGGCTGCCGAACGGCAGAAGGAACCCCAAATCACCACAGGAAAAAAAAAAAAAAAAAAAGCGCCGGGAACCCGAAGGAAGGAGCGGCGTGAACGAAACCCGGATTTAAAAGCGACCGGTGTCAGAACAGGGCAGCGGGCGACCAGGCAGAGACGCGCCGAGCGCGGGGCCGGCGGCCGCCCCGCGGTGGCGGTTCGGCCGCCCCCGGAGCGGCGGGAACGCCGCACGGTGAAGCTCGAGCGCCCCCTACTGCCGGGCGGCGGGCACCGGCCGCCGCCTCGTGCGCGGCGTTGCCTATTGTTGCGGCGGAGCCCGCCTCGCGCGGCGGGACGGGGCGGACGGGGCGGACGGGGCGGCGGGCGCCCGGGCACCCCGGCGGCCCCGGGGAGCCTCCCGTAGGCCCGGCCCGGTGAAAAGAGCGGGCGTTCTGACGGGAGCGGCTGAAACTGAGGAGCTGCCGACGACCACGGCGCTGTTCCAGTCGACGATAAAAGTCTTTTCGCCGCCAGAGAACCCGAAACAAGAAGCGTTCTACGTAACTTTTCCAAAGAAACCTGTCCGAATTTAGCGCATTTAGCTGGCTTATGTTTTCAGTTTTCAGAGGCACACTGAAGCTGCTGGAATGCTAGATAAAAATTAACTGCTGAATAAAAACGTGGGAGTCACGCTTAGATGCGCTAGGACGACCAAGGCTTATTCAAACAGAACGGACTTACCTTCTTCCGTGTTAACCAGCTAATCCGAGTATTTTTCTCTTATCAAGCCTGGCTTTTTTATTTTGCATATAGTAGAGCTTTATTCTTTTAATGAGATCTTTATTTAAAAGACCCGAACCATATTTCTGCAAACTGTGTGCTGCCCACGTACTCGAATAAACGGTCTGCAAGTTATTTCTTGCTTGGTTCTTGTATGTAATTAGTGACAAATGATTTGCCGTTGCCAAACATGACAGTGTGAGGTGTTTCTAGTTTTTTTAAGTGCCTGAGAAAATTATTACTATTCCGTGCAAAGCCAGATGACAACTCCAAAGCCTCTCTATGCAAATCGGGGAACAATGTCCTCCTGTACTCACAATATGCCCTGCAGATAAATATATAATAATACATCTGAAGAATACCTTGTGAAGAAGGCTATAATTAAAGTTAATTAGGGTAAGGTGATCAAAATGGTATTCCTTGTCAGTGGGCTTGTGAATTGGCAAAACCAGAAAACCATAAATCACCTACCTGACAGCAGTATGTGTAACAAGACATGAAATATTAAAGAATATTTCCCTTTGTAGTGGGCATTTCAAGGACACAGTGTCAGTGAAAATGCTGACTTGTTTATTGCGAAGTTTTACATTGGGAATAGCTATACACTGTACAGTTCTTTTTCTGCTTCTCAAATAAATTTAAGATAAATGTAATAATAGCTGATATAGACTGGAACACTCTGTAGCTATACACAGTTTTCAAAACTCTTAGGCACAGAGGTACCTGTAAGAGGATATAATGACTCATCCAAATATTCTCAGTGAAATCAATGAGTTATTCATTATAGTTGCTACAGTTTCATTCATTCACTTCCACAGATACCGCTTTTCAACTGTTAAAAAAACTTTGCAAAACTTTGAAAAGTTTTAGCCAAATTTAATCACATATTTTCAGGCATAAATTTTGCCCATATGTATTTCAGCGATTTTTTTTTTTTTTTTTTAATAAGAGTTAACAGTCCTCTAAAATGGTTAGCAGTCTGTGAGTATTGGGAAATTGGCTTTTGTTTTGGTGCTGTTTGCCCAAATTCAGAAAACTTGGCTAAGTTTGGCTTATTTACAAGCCAAAACAAACAAACAAACTAACAAATTTACAAACAAACAAATAAGAAAAGGTCCAAAAAAAAGGTCAAAAAAACCCCAACAAAATAAAAGGTCATCTCGAAATCTGCTGGAGCATTACTGGACAGGTTCACACGTGTTATGGCTTACAAGCATAGGACATGTCACAGATCAGAGTCACTGGCCCTATGAGCAGAGTTTGCCTGGAACAGTGTTTGCTTCCAGTACAAGATGCAATCCAGATACTAGAATAAAAAAACATATGCTTGTCTCCTTGGTCTTTCAGCAACCTTCTGTGAACATGGCCAACAAGACAGATGTTCTTTGCTTGAATAGCAAAGTCTATACAGAGGAACTAAATGTGCCAACTATTTATTTGGCTATGAGCAATATGCCACCTGATGAAATACTTGTGTGAGCAGGGCGAGGAAAAGACATGTCAGTACTGGTGCACATAAAGCTTCAGTTCAAAGAATATTGTTGGGTTGGGACTTTAGAGCAGGGAAATGGCACAGTAAGATCGCCCTGACTCATACTAAGGTCAGTCATCAAATGAGGCAAGACTAATTTGGTAAAACAGCAGTAAGAGCAGACGTATGTCAGTGGTACAAGCGTTTTATTGCTTCCCCAGTCTGATATTTCATATCTTTGCTTCCTGGACTTATAGATCTGCATTAAAATATATATGAAAGATCAGATTCAGTGTTTAAAGTATGAGTTTTCTAAGATGAGCCGTCTTTTCAGGTGAGCTCTACCATTCACAGCATTTTTCTGCTAAACCAACATTATCATTTCTGGTGTTACAAATGTATATAATATACTATATTTCCTAGTTGCCATAAAAACCTCATTTTCTTCTCAAAGAAGAGAGGTTGAGTTGAGGTGGATCATATAGAATTTATTCGGGATACTGGAGCTACTCATCCAGGGAATTGCTGAAAGTGACTAGAAATCTTTAATATCCAAAAATTTTTCTGTGATGTAATGGCTGTGTAATTTAAATACAGGCAACTAATTTAAGTATTTAAGTATTAGGAGGCTGGTCTTTCTAGACTCTGGATTATAGCAAAAGGTGGATCCAGAGGATAACTCAGAGCATGTAATGTTAGGCAGTCTCAAAAACACAAAAACAAAAGGAAAAAAAATGCCACGGTGAGCATGGACTTTCCCAGAGAACATGCTCTTGTCTTCCTGTGTGCTATTCTGTTCCAGGTCGTCGGGTTCTGATGTCATCTGACTTTGAGTATACATGATGAGAGAACAGAATTTATAGGTTTTAATCCTTATAAATGCTGAAGCATGATTATTATTCGTGCTACAATCAATGGGGTCTTCCACAGTAAGATTGGATGTTGAGAGGTAATTCAAGAACCGAGTCCTGGAAAAGAAGACACATTGCTAGAAACACTGTAAGCACTGTAGCTAGATCTCTCTCATGAAGGCCCCTGAAAATTAGGTTTCCTGCTGTCCCCAAAATTATACCACAATTTTGACTAATCTACTTTTCTACAACCACTCTTGTGGATTTAAAAAAAAAAAAAAAAGAAAGGGTGCCAGAAGCATGTGTTTCTTTCTCTGTCTCACAGGTGTCTCTTACTTGCAGCACAGAGGGTCACCTTCTGCTTCAACATTAAAAAATCCGGAGTTGTGGCATCTGACTTCAGAGTGTTCCTATGGAAATACCAATCAAACAACACTAAGAACTCTATTTTGAAATGTCCTTACATTGCTAGACTGTGTTAGTGTGTCTGTACTATTTTTAATTACTAGTACAGCTACAGTGCTTACCACAGTTATAAGGTAAGATAAATATGTGTTAAATTAAATTATTGCAAGTTTTTTGATATACATCTTATGCTTAATTTAGGTTTTGCATCCACAGCTCATTAAACGTGCAAAAATGGGAACAGAAAGATGGTAATTTCTTGACAATTTCTAAAACAGCCTCACCTAAAACAAATTCTGCTTGATTCTTTTATTTTTAACTGAGATTCAGAGTAGGCAATAAACATAAATATGTATATGATAGATATAATGTTACAACATACAAATTTTTGAGAACCTACTTTCTATTTATTCTATGGATGTACTTTTACCACCTATAAAAAAAGATAGCGTCTTTCACACTTTGTGGTTTGGTCAAAAATGCAAATAGATAGCAGAGAAATAATTCTTACTTAAAAAAGAATTGGAAAATGGATTATACATGAAACCACGGTCAGATTTCTCCTTTCTGGGGGCAGAAGAGGGAGGTGAAAGGAAGTTTCTAGTTGTAGCACTCACAAAAGAATTGGTAAGTTTACTGCTGTGTGAAACACAGGTCTGTGCTTTCCTGCTGAGTAAAAGACGGCAGCACACCATCCTTTGAGATACCTGGAGATGGTATTGTAAAAAGCAACAGCATCTTTGTACTAACGGAACGAGAATAGCACATATTAGAAATACGCCTGTGTCTTACTGCAGTAGTCACTGAAACTCAAAACCTGTAGTGTGAAGGGTACAGTGCCTGTCACAATCGTAAGCACTAAAGTTCTTTCAAAACTGCTGGGCTTCACATAGACTTGCATAGAGCAGGTGGAACCGGACTCTTTTCAGAGATGCACAGGGATGGGACAAGAGGCAAGGGACACCAGTTGCAATGAGGGAGAGTTCTAGTTAGATGTCAGGAAACCGTTTTTTACCATGAGGGCAGTCAACCAGGTGCCCAAGGGAGCTGTGGAATCACTTTCACTGGAGATACTCAGAACTTAATTGGACAATGTCCTAGACAGTGAAGGTGAACGTGCTTTGAGTTGTACTAGATGATCTCCAGAGTTCTCTTCTGAATAGTATTGTTCTAAGGTTCCATGATTCTGTGACTAGCAGTACTGACAAAGTTCTGAGCATGTAAGTGTACTTTGACACTGAACACAAAAGTTTCTTAGTAGAGAATTATGTGCTGAAGTGTTCAGAAGTACTCACTTCTGTTATAAAATTACATAAAACTGGAAACACAATCTATAAATAAAAGAACTGTTTGATTTTCTTCAAATTTAAGCCATTCCTGCTGCAACTAGAAGCCTTTGTTGAGTGACTCCTATATAGGAACAGTGAATATTACAGGAATAGAAGAGCCTTCCTTGCTGTCTTGTGATTGGAAATGCTTCCCTTTGCAACTGCAGTATCTAAAACTAACAGCCTTTCTACCACGTGTGGTAAGTTGCACATCAAGCTTATGGCTGTCTCTGTATTGTAGACTGTAGCACGAGTTCATTATTTGCAACAGGACATACTGCATCCCTTCCAGTCTTTCCACAGACTACATCTAGCTTTGCCTTCTCCATGTCAGGAATTTTGTCTTACAGACTCGTTATTTGCATCGTGTCAGTATGCCTGTACATCTCCCATTTGTAAGGATTGTGAGGGTTCCTGTGTGCTACATCAGGAACTTCTATTCCCTCTCTTATATCCAGGACTCTGTGTAAGTTATGCATTTCTATTTCTAATGAAAGGAAAGTCAATTACTTAATAAGATGAAGGCACCAATTACAGAATAAAGTGCTAATCTACGTAAATAAGGACATCAAACACATATTCTATCAACTACAAATAAAATAAGACTCAAAGAGTAATTTCGTTTATTCCTTCATAATGTAGTCCTCTATCCAGACATTCTTTTTTATTAAAAAAGAATGGAAATGCACTCTGCCCTAATTTACATACAAAAAAACCCCCACCATTCCATCAGTGACAAGTTAAGCTTAATTTCAAAAGACAGTTTAGGTTTTCACAGGGCATGAGGTAGTCATTGTATCACTCAAAAAAGGAGCAAGCATTTAAAATGAAGAACTGGAAGAGGATAAAATCTTACCCCGCCTACATGAGAGATACAAAGGTGAAATTCTCACTAGAAAAATGTATGTCATCATAGTGCCATCAGACTGACTCATATGAAAAGAAGTGTAGCTACTGCACACTGACTTCCAAGGATCAGAAAATCAAGCTCTACAGCAACACAACATTTAACGATGTTGTACACAACGATACGCAAATAAGTCTTAAGCTGAACACCATATTTCTACGTAATTATATTATAAATAACATGTTATGCTCTCTTATTAAATGACATATGTCACATTTTCCGTAACAAGTGCATATTGACAGCCAACTACATTAGCCAACAATATTTACGCTTTAATTACAGCTTTTAAAATGGAAATATGTAACCATATATGTACATAAGTTGTTAATGGGGCAGAAATTCATACAAGGGAAGCCATATGTAAATGTCCATTATGTAGATACTCATGTGTAGATGGGTGAATATTCTTTGCAATAGGTAGTGTTTAATTTAATAATGTAGGAAACAAGATTTATTATGTCATTAACAAGTCGATACACTTGAAAATTCTAATAGACACATACAGTATTGCTTTTTGATCGTAAGTGGCTTTTGGATATAGCTGGATTTTATAGTTACTGTTTTGTAGAAGCAGCAGCCAGACTTGCTGAGTTTCCTTTGTTATCTCTGGCCTCCAAAGTGTCAGCGGCACGGATAGGTTGTTGCTTAGCATGATTTCTGCTGTACTGCAGTCCTCAATTGTAATCATATATTAGTCAAACCAAAGACCTGTTGTGGTACCACAGAGCTTCTGATTTATGAAGATGTCAGCTCCTGAGAATCTGGTCCTATGCCTATGGTGGCAACCCTAACAGTATTAGAGGCTCTTGCATGTTTCTACCAGTGGGTTGTAATGTTCCCATCAGGCTATGATTCTTTTTTGCAATATGGTGCTGTCAACACTGTTCTCATCAGTTATACATATCAGTGGATTATTAACAATATTTGTCAGACTTCTATATTAGTTTTGTCCCAGAACAGCCTTGCCTCACTTCAGCAATAGAATTACATTTTGCATTGTCTCAGGAAATGCTTTTAGATTAGAATTGATGTTTCAGTCATATGATTTTTCACTGCTGATGTAATTTAGTTTTCTATCTAAATTTTTATATGAGTATATGTCTTATTTTTTAAAAATGTGACCCTATTAAGGCAGCTGAAGCACAGCGAGTACCCACAGCAGAATTTGGGCTAATATCTCTCCCATGCGTGACAGACTAAAGGACTGGTCAAGACTAACACAAATTTCAAAAGTAAATTGAAAAGAAACATAAAAGAGGAAAAAAGTGAAACCTCAGAGCAAGACTTCTTAAAAAGTGTGCATTTAATCAAAATGACAAATAAATAACTGTAAACACCAAGTATCCTGTATAATCTTTAGAGGAACTATCGTATTTTTAATATTTTGCGGGTAAAGCTATTATATATTTAATTGCTTAAATTGGATATGAAATCACCAAACTTTCGCCAGAAAAATATGTGGGAGTGTTTTCCCTCTACACTGCATATCCTATTTTACCGGGAGCAGCTGTGCCAGTACACGGTCCCTTTAAAACCCATAAAACCCTACAAGCAAAGGGGCCAGCTCAGAACACAGAAACAGAAGCCAATGACTCATTTTAACGTCTGTCTCTGAACTGAAACACAAAATAGCAATTACCTCAAAGCTGTTTACTGCCACAGCTAGGAAGACTCTTTCACATTTAAAGCACACTACCCACACAACAGAAAATATATCTTTTTTTCTTTTTTCTTTTTTTTTTTTCTTTCTTTTCATTGTACAGCTTGCAGTATTGTGGCTGATGGTGGAATTTAGCATGTTTCAATCTAAGTCATCAGTTCAAATCTTGCCCATGCTGATGGTGACCAAAAGTTATTACTCAATAGCTGGCTTAAATTATTTCAGAGTCAGCTTTTTGTAGACAAGAGAAACACGTGGTAAGCTTATCTTACCCAGACAATCAGCAATAGTTCAGCCTTCTAGGACAACCTTGAGAAGAATAGGGTATTTTGCACTGCCATGGCCCAGAAGGTACTTATCTTGAGAATGAAGAAAGAATTGAGTTTCAACAACATCTACCGCAAGGAGATCCTGTAACCAGGACTGTGTATCTGTGGACTTCTGTAATATAAATAGTAATTAAATCCCACTACCACATTACCTGCTGAAAGATTTTCTAAAGGAAATGTGTCTTCCATGATTCTGACAAAAAGTTACTTAAAAAATTAACTTTCTATCATTTTCCAAGAAAAAAAGAATTTATACAAGCTCTTTAATCTGTAAGTGGTATGTCTATTAAAATGTCAGATTTAAAGTAAATGAGCTAATTTATGGAGTAAAGCCACAAGATAATTTTTAAGTAAAAAAAGATAAATACATCTATGTATGAAATTCAAATTACTGTAATAATGCCTATAGATGTGTGGGTGGCATCAAATAGCGAAGATGTGCGCTCAGTATACTATTTTCTTGATATTTAAAAAGAAATAACAGTCCATTCTGAAGAATATAAGGAAAGAGCAATTCTCATTTAAATTTGCACAGAATTCACTTGAGAAATTCCCGTAAATGCTTACAGGACTTGAATCCTCACATAACAAAAAGATCCTAGAAGTCTTTTCCAGTATCCTTTGGAAGGTACAGCTGATTCAAATTATTGAAACAATGCAGCAGGCCAACTGGGATATTTTTCCGCTGGGAGTCATAGAGATCCTTTCAAGTGATCTACATTTCAAAGAAAATTGGCTTGAATTCTGATGTACTTTATTGTCATCCACCACTGTTCTTTGATAGTTTTGCAGGGACATAATATAATGATGATAATTTAATCATAGTAGTCCTGACATAGAATTCTGAGTACAATTTTTTTTTCCTTTCTTTTTTTTCCCCAGAAATCCACTGAATTTTCCTGTCATATGACCTAGAAGTTGGTTAGCAATTCAACATATGCTCAGTTAGAACAAGTTTGAATCTGTTAATTTTCAAATGGCCATAAATCTACATTGCTCAAATGAAATGTACATCTTCTGGCCAACAAGGATCTTGCTTTTTAGCCATCAACAATTCACAGTATCTACTCTTAAACTACTTAGCATAAAAATACCAGCGATTATATTTTTTAAATCTTGTAGATGCCTGAATGTATCAGTGATATTAGCACATTTGCGGAAAAGAGCTTTTTTGGTCCCTGCATACAGTTGCTTAGGTCATGCCTTTGATGAGCAACTGGTAGAAAAACTCATATAGCATTCTCTAACACCAACATGACAAAACGAAGGGAGCAATGACTCTAGAATTGGATGTCTGATACATGCAAAGATGTCTCTTCTGCCAGTAATATGATTATAGATGCAAGAGTTGCATAGGCAGGTTAGGGCATCTGAACTGTTAAATCCTGGATTTGTAAGCAGTGACTTAATTAGAAGACTGCTAAGTTAAGTCACAGTCATGGATCAAACAATTGAGGAAATATTCCTTAAAAAAGTGTTAAGATGAGCAAAGAAAACTAAATGAGAGCTGAGTGACATCAAGTGAATGTGAAGAACCTCCGGATTCTTATAAGGACATCTTGAAACATCTTAAAACACAGTGGAAATCTTTGGATTTGAATTCTTTGTGTCCCTAGAAATCAAAGCTATAATAATTAATAATCACATTTCATAATCTAAGCAAATAGCAGATGATAGAAGATTTTTTATATAGGAAAAGTGTCCCTTATAACATTTTCCAAACTTTTTCTTCCTATTAACATTTTAGACCTACATCATATTTAAAATGCTTAAATCAAACTGCTTAATATTCTGGACTGACAGGCTCATTAAGCTGAACAGTAGGATTGCTGTCACATGCACTTCAGGCACTTACAGTAGGAAATTTTCTATTTTTAATTCCAAACGTTTGAAGAGAGATCTTTATCAATAAAACTGTAATTATATTTTTTTTCTTTGAGAGGCATTACTGCATGTTTGACATCTCAACTCTGATGATACTTTGGTGGTCGCTTACATTCTAAACTATCTAAGCAAAAGAGTAGAGAGCTGTGTGCAACAGCTTTGATATAGTAGTTACTGATTTTTTTAATCAATTCATAATCTGTATTAATTTATGCCTGTCAGTATTAAAGAATCATCTACTGTAGCTCTAGATGTTCGGACTGGTGACATTGTATACTAACTCTTATTTGGTCTATATTATTTTTATACATGAAAAAAACACCTACCAAATTTTATTCAATGTTAAAAAAACCAATTTTTCAGAAAAATGTTTCTCCAAGGCCAGATTTACCAAGATTATTTACAGATGATTCACAGTGCTGATGATAGCATCTGTGTGGAAGCCTCACTAGTGTTGCAAGTCAGTGCGAGTTCAGTTTCTAGCAATTAGTTTCTTTTGAAGGTTCTTAACAGGTACCTATCTAAATATTTTTATCCTGGCAGTGTATGAAAACTTCCATCACGCAGTCTTTGATCTGAAGATCTAGAAAATAAATAAAATACTGTTTAAAGGGAGTATGAAGCGCTAAGTGCTCTTCTTTCAGACTAAATAAGAAGTGCAATTACAACACTTTCAGGAGTAAGATACCTGGTATTAATAGGAATTACCACAGGATTCACCACGCACGGCTAGATTTGGTCAGAAGCTATGTCATGTGTGCTGAAATAATTGCTGACAGAGAAAGACAAGACAAAGGCCAGAAGACATTAAATAAAATTGTAATGAATAAGAGCTGTGATAAACAGGAGCAGAAAGGAATTTCCAGGGGAGAAGTTGGAACACAAAGTTAAGTTGGAAGATATTTGAGAAAAGAAACTACTCCTGTTTCTGGTTTTGTTATTTTCACAAAAAAAGGAATTGCATATAATCTTTGAAGAAGTCAAGAAGGATTGAACCAAACCTGCTTCAGTGTCACCCCCTAAAGAAAAAAGTCACAAAACGTAAGTCACAAAATACACTATTAGCCCCACATTGTTCTTTTGTATTTGCAATAAGGAAAGAAAAGAATATGGATTTTAGCAAATATTTTACCAGAATATCAGATCTCTACACTCAAATGTAGTCCTTAGCTATAGCAGCAGCTGATAAAACTATTCTGTTTTTTCTATTGTTTCCTCAGTACCTCAGGAAGTATAATTCTACAGCCTGTTCAAAGAGTCTATTTGTAGATCATAATGTTCACCTTTTCCTAATTATGTAGAAATCGAAATTTCAATATAAATAGTAATTAAATCTCACTGCCACATTAAATCCCACTGCCACAACAACATGTTGTTGTTCCTACAACAACTGAGCTGTTTTTTCTTTCTCCTTTTCTTTCTCTGTTGAGGTCCAGCTGAAAAGTAGAGTTCACCTGGATCTCTGGACTGCTTTGGAGGTTGACCATATGCTTAGTTGAGACTACTAAGGGACTTCAAGATAAAACATGCTACTGTAATTCTATTCTTGTCAGAACTTTGTTTCCTTGAATATTGCACATAAAAAGGGTTATGATGCCATTTTAATTTATACAAGTGCTCACAATTGTATATTTTCATTCTTGTGTACAATATAGGAGTTTGGACATGATGCTGCCATTTCTCTTATGAACAGGTTTCTGAACTGAGACTCATAGCCGTACAGGATTTATGTAGGTTCATACAACTTTTTTGCAACAAAAGTAGTCCTCTAACTTGTGATTTGGATTTGTTTTTGTAAGAGGCAGAGACAGTAAAAAAAAAAAAAAGTTAAAAAAATCCATTGGCAAACTCAATAATATTGTTCTGTCTACTTATTTTGGCTCTTTTTCCTCAGTGTAAGGTTTCATACTGAAGGCATTTCCTCTGAAAGTTAAAAAGTGAGGTCACTGAAACAATTATGATAAAATATGCTTTCTGTAGCTTCTGAAATTAGATATGTTTATCTTATCATCATGTTTGATTAACTCCACTACAATAGAGTCATCTCTTGTTTTCATAGAAGCTCCTTTCAGCTTGCATTTAACTCCTTCCTTTTTAGTTTCCAGAAAGAAGACATCTTTTGAAAGAATAATCAAAAGAAAGCAAGAATCCAGAGGGAGATCCTACATACTAGGAAATAGATTTCCAATTTTGCTCTTGAAGAGGTACAGCTACCTCATAGATCAGTTTCTAATTTTTCTCCCTGATCTGCTCAAGGTGAACACTGCTGAATTAGGAAAAGGTCTATGTGATTTGATATGGTGACTAAAAGAATTAAACTATTTATTTTTAACAGATATAAAATCTAGCACAACCAAGTATGACTCATCTTGTTCTCAACAAGAAGCACTCCTCGAGAGAATTAAGCAGGATAACTCTTGGCTAGGACAGTCTGTATAAAGCAAAGCACTCACTGCATGTTAAAAGATACTTTAAAATATAAAACCCTTAACAGTCCACAGATAGCATTACAGCCACATGACATTACTTGAAAAGTTGCCCTGAAGTATATCTCAAGACTGCGGTAACTCCCATTCCATATAAAAGGAAGATATATCATTGTTAAGCCTTGTGCTATATCTCACTGAACGCAGTGCTAAATTCCAAACATTGACTGCATGTGAATTAAAACATAGTCATCATGGCAGTGAGTAAGTTTTTAACATGAATTATTTTATTTTTTCCACCAAAAGTGTAATGGAATTTGATATTGAGTCATACTTTTGAAGAAAAAATAAAATCTAGTTGAAAATTTCTCGCCTAGTCTAGCACGTGAGACAAGTCTGTGAATTAGTCTACTTAGCAAGAAGGAAAAGTTATGGGAAAATTCTGACCTGGGATTCAAAGGCTTGAATACTGCCCTCTAACTTCAGTGTGCTTTGTTCTCTGTAATACCTAAACATGAAATATCCAGCTAAAAATAGGTCTTACATTTCATAAATATATTATCATCTGTCTGTGGGATGGACCTGAAAAACAAAATTTGCATAGCCTGGCTTTGATTCATGGATAGAAGGAAAACTTTAATATTGCATGATCCTACAGTAACCTTTGAGATGTTCCAAGGAGACTGTGAATGAGAATGGAGTGTACTGTTAATATATCACTCACAGACAACGAAGAGATGTAATCTCTAGTACATTGTTAGCTTTTTGTGTGTGCATCTCATAAATCTGAGACAAACATATGAAAGTCCCTACATTAGAAATTAGTTACGCTCTACAGCTAGTGTTGTTATCCCTCACTCTCTGTATGTATATATGTATGTATGTATGTAAGTATGTATGTATGTATTTTAAAACCACACCTAAATAGAACCATGACTAAACTGAAAAAGACATGGCTATGATAAAATCTTAGCCACACCTTGAAAATTGATTTTCGATTTCCTGATTCATTTATTTTAAAAGTTATTTCCTCAGAATCTTCGTGGTCAGCTGAACTAGAAGAAAAAAGCATTTGCATGCCTTGGCTAATCTTTTCTGTAGTGTACTTAAGAAACTAATTCATTTTGCTTGTATACTCTTATGACCAATTTTTTACAAAATCTAGCCTGCTAAAAATGCAGTAGAATTAAACTACCTAATTTCCATTGAAAGCAAAGGTAATGTGTTCCTTGCATACTTTGAACCACCTCAAAGCTCCTCTCTCTGTCTTTACCTGCCCCAGAATGTCTGACATCTAGCTTATACAAAGTAAAGGAAGCATTGAAATATACAGTAGCATTGAAAATTATATTTTTGAGAAAGCTATGGTGGTATTGACAGGTTTATTAGAGTTGCACCTAATCCTCTTTATCTACTGCTTGTTTTTTACTCTATGCTTTCTGAGAACCCTGCAAAAAAGCATTCCACATGATCTAAAAAATAATCTGTAATGTATAGCAAACCTATAAGAACTCTAGATGTTGTTCCAAAGTATTGTTGCTGTAACATAAAAGTACAATCCTGTCTTTATCTCAAATACTAGTTTTAAATTATTTTATTTTATTTTATTTTAGATTTGTGGGATAGTTCCTATTTCAGGATAGCTCTCAGAGCCTGTGGGCTCTCACCCTTCCCCATTCTCTAACTGGAATTAGGAGACTGTAAAGGAATGTTCTTCACAGCAAGTAGCTACTCTGTCACCCTAGAAGTTTTCCTTTTCTGCATGAAGATTGCTTCTCTAAAGATCATTTATTTAATTTTATTTTATTAAATAGCCACACATAATTTCTTCAGGGCAAAACACTTGCTTAGTATGTAGAAATTGCACTGTGTCTACTAGGAATCAGTATGGTGCAGTCTCTGCTTGGACTGATAAATGAAATGAATGTAGACAACAACTAAGTCACTTTGTTGAAAGTGAATGCTAATGACATTTATCCTGTGCTTCATGATAAACTCATTTAAAAGACTAAAATGCTGGTGGAAAAAATCCTGCATTTTAGGAAATATGCATAAACTGTCTTCTACTTGCTCAGTTACAAAATCCTGAGAGTAGCATAAATGCATATTTAAATTATTTTTATAATACTTGTGTAAATCTGTTACATGTCTAAAAAGATTTTTTATTAAAGTGTCCTTGTTTGCATTTGAAACTGAAGAACAGTTAATGGTTCATGTCATATGAATAACTGGTTTTATAAAAAATATGTAAGATAATATATATATTAAAGCACAATGCAATGGTCACATGCTCAGAGCTATTCAACTAAGAATCTGTTGTTCTTTCTACTTTTTAGAATTAATTTGTCACTTTGAGGGTGATGCTACATGTTACAATTGAGCTGATCTGCCACCTTAGCGCTACTGCAAGTGAAAGATCCCCCTCTTCTTTCCCAGTCCTTTGTCTTCCCTGAACACGATCCTGACCATGCAGTCCCTGGCTTTCCTTACCTAGCTCAAAGGCACGTATTTTTAGTCTGGGTTAATTTTTTGCTATCTTAGCAATATGATCCAATTGGGTGCAAGTCCAGTGAGTGCCAACAGCGAAACAAGAGAAGGGAGAGGAGGAGATCATGCAAACAGAGAACTCTCAGTGATGGGAAGCTCTTACATCAGCTTAAGTCACATCACCTTATTATCCATCTGCATATATTCACATGATAATCTTATACTTAGATTTCATATCAAAAATATAAATTCACCAAAAAGCATATGTGCATGATAGCAAACCTAACAGCTTTTATTGCCTGTAGATGACTTCAAGAATAGATGAGTTTTGGCAAAGCGCATTTTGAAGAAGGAATTAATTTCACCTAGATCAGTGATCTGTATAGTGTACAATTGACATAAATATGAGAGAGAGAGAGATGGACAACTTGAATTATCACTGATAGTGTTGTACCTGTTTGGTATTCAACCTGTCATGTGTACTGCTGTCACCTCCTACTGCTTTAGCCTCAGCTCTAATTCCTAGTGCTGCTAGTCTTTCTATTAATTCGTTTTTCTCTCAATATTAGTGTTAAGTGAATAGGTAAGAACTGTCCATAGAAATATGTACTATGCTTGATGGAACCTTTAGCACCTTATAGGTTCCCTCAAGCCCAACTGACCAACAAATTTTAGATACCAGTGGTTTCTTGGAGGACAAAACAATGTATCGAACAGATATTTCAAAACGCAATTTAGCAGGAATGTGGTTTTTAGACACATAATAATATTGAGCTCCAAAGTAGAGTGTTTGAGGTATGAGGAGACAAGTAGTAGCTTTGCCAGTGTTCTTGTAGTTTATCAGAATGACCTGAAACTCTTCTGCTGAGTTTCTAAGATAAGATTCAACAACTAATGAACAGCTCGTCCCTCCCCCTCCCCTTCCCCTTCCTCTTCCCCTTCCCCTTCCCCTTCCCCTTCTCCTTCCCCTTCCCCTTCCCCTTCCCCTTCCCCTTCCCCTTCCCCTTCCCCTTCCCCTTCCCCTTTCCCCTTCCCCTCCGTTTCCCCTCTCCTCTCCTTTTCAGACTCCATTGTGCCACATTTTATCTAGAGTCTTGTTGAGTTTGTTACTTCATCTGTCTGAAAGTACTGGTACATTAAACTTTCCTAAATGACTAATTTCTGAAGGATAGTATTTACTTGAGAAACTACTTTAAATATACCATTGGTTTAATTAGCATAATTGTCAAAAGCTACTCTTTATTTATTTTAAGGGCAAGAACTGTAGGATACAAAACACCAATGAAAAAGTGTACTTGCTTCTAAAGTACGCCCAGGTAAGTTTTCTCCGCTTTGTCACCTCTCTTTCTTTTGAACAAAGAATGTTTGCCAAAAAATGCCACAAGGCATTTTTCCAACTCTTGGCTGATAGAACACATTTCCTTACAAGTCATGCAAATCAAACGAACAGGCAGTCCTTTTCACTGCACAAATCACACAAAAAAAGAAACTAAGGAAATCTGAGAGCATGTTCCTTTATAAAGGCTGAGTTTATACTGCTTGAACAAGCGTATCAATCCTTTACTGCCTATGAACTAAAAAGAAGCCTGTTATGGTATAGGTAACAGGTAATTCTTTGTTGGCTATGTGTATACCCTATTATATGAGATAAGAGATTTTTTGATCATTTGAAAAATGATGTCGGATACAAACAGCAAATAGTAGTGGTCTGTGTTCTTGCATTTGTTTGGATTACTTCATAGGCATATTTTCAGAAATGCCATGGTATCTAGTACATAGTTCAGGTTTACCCGCCATAATGGGAGCAGAGAGAGAGTGTGCCCCTGAACACTGGCAATTCCTGGCTGCAAGAACAGTCTCTTGCCCCCACGGAGGATATCAGTGAGTAAGTCATGCTTTAATGAATTCCCAGAACTGGCCTATCATAAGACTAACTATTGAACAAAAAGTGAAAAAAAAAAGACCTTAAAAAAATTTAGTCCTAGATGTCTGCTGAGAGAATAGAAACTACAATTATGCTCTAGCTTTAAATATAGGCTCTTTTCAACTTTTTCTATTGTTATTTTTTCAGCTATGTGTTTATAGATATATTTCAAAAAAGGCTGACTCTTTAATATTGCTGCTATGAATGACACTAGTACAGTGTATAATATAAAGCTGATAAATGTAGTATAACAAGTTAAAATATACTGTTTATGTCTGATGCATAATAAGATATTTACTTATTTAGAAACCAGTATTAGGTATAGACCGTTCAGATACTCTTGGTTGTACCATGGATGGTATTAGGATAGTATTAAATTAATCTAAAACACAGAAAGGATACCTTTCCATTTTTTTTTCACAGTGTTAAAAAAGTCAAAACAAAGACATAAGATTGCTTTAATTAAGTTGATTTCTGGTTTCTAAAAGAGTTTTTATCTCAAAACTCAGTACAGCTTTTCGAAAGAAAAGAACTGTAGTTTTTGAGTAATAACACTACATATGGTTAACACCAGACAGTGCCTTTCTAAGGCTGCAAGCTGCAAGATGAGATGTGAAAGTAAAGTGGGAGGAAAACGAATGAGATGTCAGCTACATGCTCAGTAGCTTTTCAGGCAGTATGTTTGAATGAACATAACAGAATTACCATATACTGAGTTGCTATTGGTATTATGACACCAAGGCAAGGATTTGTGCCATTGTTTATTATTACAATCTGTCCTATGTAAAACACTTTTAGAAGACAAGCTATTGCTAATATGTGGCAGTACATTTGAAGGATCTGGTAAACACCCTTGATTTAATTTGTTAGGTACTATTACATATTTAATGTGTAAGACTGACTATTGTTGACCAGTACCAACAGCATTGCCAAGACTTACCCTGCACCTGTGTTTTTGAACACCCTTCCTTTTATTGATCTTGCTGTCGTCAATGCCAATTATTAGATTTTAATAAAATTTATTTAATCATCAAGATGCTGTCAGATATGCTAAAAGCTTTAATCATTTCAGGTCTTAGTCAAAGCCATATTCTTAGTACTACCATACTGTAATCAAACAGATGTAAATACTATAAACTAAATAATTAAAAATGTTTTATGTGTCAAATTATGTGTAAGACCATTCTTACTCTAATTATCTAGTTATATAATAATTATATACCACCTAACAACATAATGACTCACATGTATAATGTCTTAGTGGTTTACGTGATCAATTCTTACATTTAAACAACCAGTTAAACTGGCAAATCAAAACACTGCAGAAGCAGGAAATTAAAGAGGGTTTTTTTTTTATACATGGTCTAAGAATCACACATTAGTTGTGTGATCACTCATAAAGATCACTGATGCCTTTGATCCTTCAAAGAATGAAGGATGGGAACACTATTTCATCTGGTGTCAGACAGTTGAGTACTGCATCAAGTTTTAGTTTCTGCACTCCTAACTAGAAAGGATTCAGAGGACACTTGCCAGATATTCTGAAGTTAACATAACAGGCCTTCAGGGAATAATTTCAAAAACGTCAGTATAAAGATTTTAACAAAAATGGAAAGATCAGTATTCGTTTATAAATTTTTGCAAACAGGAGCTGAAGAAAGGTTGTTGTGGTATACTCCTACTACATTTGTTTAAAAGTCAGTATGAAACACTCAGCTGTTACTCAACAATGTGGGTTGTTCTTCAGTATTTAGAACTGAGATTGAATGTTCTTCTATGGGACATCTCATTAGATCAGAAAAAAAATCATAGAAATTGGCTGCAGGGATTACTGGAAGGTGCATAACATCTAGTTCATTACAGATTCTGAGTTTCAGTTCTTTGAGTTTATGGAAGTTTCCCATTAGTTGAAAGGGAATTTGGACTGTGTTATTCCATTTCATGCAGAAAGCGTTAATTAGATGCATCAGCTGCTTAAAATATATTTATCTTGATTGCAACTATGTGAAATCTCATCTTCCGTATGCTGTATCCCATGAAAACTCTTGAGTGAAAGCAGAAAGTGCGCTATAGAACAAATCTCAATCACGGCGATCTTGCCTCTTTCATTTCTGCATATGCTTTCATCAGTTATTTAAAGCCTATAGAATAGCTAGATGAATGGAGATACATAAGGACAAAATGGAAGATACGTGTTTACACAGCCAGCTCCCACTTCACTTCAGGATGAAAAAATGACATTCATATTGTAGCCTTTTTGGTGATAGTTTTGTTATTTGTATGTCTTAAGTGGACTTTTTAGAGTAGAAATAAATATGTTCTTTCGTACAAAGTTACTTACTGAACAGCAGCAAAAATTGTAGTACCTCATATCATATGCAGTTAATAAGGTAGGAGGTAGGACCTCTTTCTCCCTATCACGTGGCAGGTGTTTGTAGTTCATTATCCACTGAACAATCTAATTGCACACATAAAAATAATAATTTTGTGTCTTGCAGGGGAAAATATCTGATGAGTTTCTAGGAAAATATATGCTCACTAATACTGTAGGACAATTGGTTTGATAATTTAGTACCATGTGTACATATAAAAGGTATGACAATTTCTGCCTCTTTAACCTTATCAAGTCAAATCATGGAAAGGTAAAATCATGCCAGGTAAAAATCGTGCCAGGTAAAATCATGGAACAGATTCTCCTGGTAGCTGTACTAAGGCACATATAAAATAACCAAGTGGTTGGTGAGAGCCAACATGGATGGCTTCACTAGGGGCAAGTCGTGCCTGACTAATTTAGTGGCCTTCTACAACAAAGATACAGCGCTGGTTGACATGGGTAAAGCAACGGATGTCATTTTCCTGGACTTGTGCAAGGCGTTTGACACTGTCCCACGTGACATCCTTGTCTCTAAAATGGAGAGACACGGATTTGACAGATGGACCACTCGGTGGATAAAGAACTGGCTGGATGATCGTACTCAAAGAGTTGTGGTCAATGGCGCAATGTCTACATGGAGACCAGTGTCACGCGGTGTCCCTCAGGGGTCTGTTCTGGGTCCAGTGCTGTTCTACATCTTTGTCAGCGACATGGATGACAGCATTGAGTGCACCCTTAGTAAGTTTGCCGATGACACCAAGCTGTGTGGTGCCGTGGACTCACTTGAGGGAAGAGATGCCATCCAGAGGGACCTTGATAGGCTTGAGAAATGGGCCAGTGCAAACTGCATGAGCTTCAACAAGTCAAAATGCAAGGTCCTTCACCTGGGTCGGGCCAATCCTAGGCACAAATGCAAACTGGGCACAGAGTGGGTTGAGAGTAGCCCTGAAGAGAAGGATTTGGGGGTGTTTATAGATGAGAAGCTCAACATGAGCCGGCAGTGCACTCATGCAGCCCAGAAGGCCAACCGCACCCTGGGATGTATCAAGAGAAGTGTGGTCAGCAGGTCAAGAGAGGTGATTCTCCCCCTCTACTCTGCTCTTGTGAGACCCCACCTCGAATACTGCATCCAGTTCTGGTGTCCCCACCATAAGAGAGACATAGATTTGTTGGAGCGTGTTCAGAGGAGGGCCACAAAGATGATCTAGGGGCTGGAGCACCTCTGCTACGAGGACAGGTTGCAGGAGCTGGGATTGTTCAGCCTTGAAAAGAGAAGACTTCGGGGGGACCTAATAGCTGCCTTTCAATACCTGAAGGGAACCTACAGGAAGGCTGGGGAGGGACTTTTGGTTTACAAGAGTGTCCACTGATAGGACAAGGGGAAATGGGTTTAAGTTGAAGGAGAACAGATTTAGATTAGATCTTAGGAAGAAATTCTTCAGTACGAGGGTGGTGAGACTTTGGAATAAATTGCCCAGAGAAGTTGTGGATGCCCCCTCCCTGGAGGTGTTCAAGGCCAGGTTGGACAGAACCTTTAGTAGTCTAGTCTAGTTGAGAGGCGTCCCTGCCCATGACAAGGAGGTTGAATTAGATGATCTCTAAGGGATCTCTAAGGTCCCTTCCAGCCTATGCCATTCTATGATTCTATGAAATCAAATTTAAACCAGACAGCCAAAATAAATACTTCCAACTGAGGAAATAACTCACATTTTTATACATAGGCGTCTACTATTAGCTACATTTGATGCTATTCTAAAAATTGTTGAAGATCCTACCAGCCAAAGAGTGTTGCAAAAGAGAGTCATACAGTTGAACAAGACAAGCGCACAACAAGTGGAGAAAAAAGGAGAATCTCTTTTTCGTGTTCAACAATTTCTATACCACATTTCTGCTGAAAAGAGAAAGTAAAAGTTCAGGTTATGGAATATGTCTGCTTCTTGTGTTAATTGTTGAGCTGTATTCATATATTTCTCTAGAAAAATATATATATAAAAAACGAGAAGTATCACAGTAATGAGTTCAGGCCATTAATTAACTTCTTTGTCAATGTGTACTTATGACAGACCTTTAAAACTTGTGTGTCAAATTTTAATTCCCTTACTCAAAGTAAATACCACCTTTCAACATGAATAAGATCATAAGAATCTGGCAGGAACAGATATACCAGACCCTATTTAATACTAGATAAAATGGTGTTTATGTTTTAACTCAATTTTATACTGAAAAGATCTATAATCATCACATTGATTTATCAGTATCCTGGGAATGCCCTTTCACTGGTTCCATTTGTGATACACTGTAGTGAGCAACAGTATGTTTAATCCACACCTCTAGAATTATGTTTATGATCAGAAATTGCTTTTAGATTGTGGAAAAAAAAAGTTCTTGAAGGCTTTCAGTGAGTTGCATGCTGAATTGTTTCAGTGAGTTCAAGAGGTCATGAATCATGTGAATTTGTCTGACATAATTTGCAATTCTTTTATTTAAGATCAGAATTCCACTGTGGTTTGAAACACATTCATTGTAATGATCACAAAACTATTTTTAATATTTATGGAATGGTACTGCAGATCCCACTGTAAATTCAGAGCATATGTTTACCAGTGACAAGAAACAGAAGAATGTGATAAATTTTATGAACTGTTAATGAGTCAATAAATTGACTGTTTTGCAGCCAGAACTCTGTTACTACTGGCATTGTCCAACATTCCAATCTGGATTTCTTATGGAGAAAGAAGGTCTATTCCAAATTTTAACTCTATTTCTTTCCTTATTTTTCTTCCCACTAGGGTCTTGTGTCTTCAGAAGAAATACGCTATTGAATGAGAATCACAAGGTACGTTTCTCACTATTGTCAAAGTAGGCAGTGATCAGAATATAAGTTTCTTTAACGTCACTGATTTAATATCATGATCGCATCACATAAGCCCTTTCATAACCTTTTCAAGCTCCATTTTAGATGTAGCTGGACTGCAAGACAACCCCCAGAATTTAAGTGCTCTAATGTTTATAGATGTTCCACATTTATTCACAGCCATATTTTTATCCATGTGTTCTGCTAAGGTTTAAAGAGCTCAAATAGCTCTTTACTCTTTCTGACTTTTACCCCTTAAGGCATATAATGCCTCTCAGCCTTTGCCTTGGTAGAGTGAACAAGCCCTGCGTGGCTGTACATGTGGCAGTTCACCCTGCCTGGAGGTGGGTAGACAGCACTGTACATCCTATTCCTCTGAAGCCTGATGACACTACTAATGATTTTGTATTTCTGCTAAAAATATTTTTCCAGATGTATTCTTGGATCACTTTCATTTTATCCATGACTGAAGCCATTGACACATAGTGGTCTGCTATAACTCAAGATCAGTTACGGGACTCCTTTTCTTTTGATCCTCAGGTATTTCTGGATAAAAAGTGTCATGTTCCAGACAGAAATTCTTCCCTTTTGCTTTACTGAATTTTGTATAATTTCTGTTACATCCAGATCTTCTGATATGGTATCTCAATTCTCTTCTATATTAATAATACTTTCTAACTATTTCTCATTGGCAAATCTTGTTGAAATGGTCCCCTTTTTAATAGTCCTGATATTAATCATGCCAGAAACAAATGCTTAAGCTCCCATTTGTCTGATACTTAGTTTCTCTGTACTTCTCACTGCTGTTTGCTGTGTATCCATTTCCTCATAAATCCAATTTTTTTTTTTCTACTAACTCTCACTTTCTCCATTTTAAGTAATACTTGTTCAACTGTATGAACTATACTGGTATCAAAATGTTTTACAGTGGTCTACCTAAAGTCTGAAACATTTATCTGGAAATAAAACTATAAGTATAGTCTGGCATAGTGTACCTTTGCATTTTACCTAAATTATCTGTACTACCCTTGTTCAGAATTTTAGATACTGCTGCAATCAGGTTGCTAGGCCTATAGTTATATACTACTTCCAAGGCCTTTAGTTATATACTACTTCCATTCTTTTCCTTAAATATTAAGTACCCAGGCTATTCTCACGTGACAGTGAAATCTTAGTTGATGTATTTGTTGAAAACACTTGCCATGTGACCTATGGCTCAGGTTTATTATAATCCTGAGATGAAGATTCCTAGTCACTTGGCAAAGAGCAATCATTACTTCTAACTTGGTTTCCATTTCAACTATGGAAATTTCTCATGCCCTTAGAGTCCCACTCTACCATTATTCCTATGGTTAAAGTCATCCTTGTATTTAAAAACTGAGGCAAAGTAGCTATCTAGTTTTGAAGTGTACTGAATCACCAGTGCACAGTGACTTTTTTCACTCTCTCCTTTTACTTATGTGACTGAAGTAATTTTTCCGTTTGTTTTTACATCCTTTGCAAGACCTTATTCAGCTTGACTCAGCAATTGTTTCTATCCCTTCACCCTGAATCTTTGCTCACCTGTCCATTCCCCATTCCTTTGTACTGTATCAGCATTTTAGATGTGACTATATATCCTGAAAGGTATGTTGCTCTGCTCCTCCTTGTTTGATACACAGATTCATGATAGTTTTAAGCATTTTTAATCTGAAGTTCATGAATCCTATCACAACCAAATTCCTATCTCCTCAGTTAAAGTTTCTTTTAGGTAGCAGTGGGATGAGCATAGCTAGTGGCCCATTAAAGCCTGGAAATAAAGATATCTACAAATAGACCAAACGGGATGACAGAACGGTGAGAAGAAATATGAAACGGCAAAACCAAAGTGCTGATGTAGTGTTCTGTTTTGTAATGATTTCCTATAATTACTCTAAACAGAATAATGTGGCCTTCAATTCCATTTCTAAAATTCAACCAGTTAAAGGTTATTTGAACTATGCTATCAGTACTATACTACCAGCAGTGCTGCCTATCCCTCTTGCAGCACAAGTCAAACAGAAAAACTCATACATCACTTCATTTTCACTTACATTTCCTTGTGCTTTGTTTCTCTCAGGCCTCACCGTCCTGCAGTCCAACCACTGTATTTTTTAAATGCAGCTAAAGCATTATTCTAGCACTACCAGCCTGAATAAGCAGGCTTGCCAGAGTATTTAATACTGTCCCATTGCAACATTTGTCATTAAGTTAAGATGCTTGACCAAGGAGGTAATCTTTTCACTGCCATTTAAATCCACCAGTCACAAAGGTATTTCCAATATGTTCCTAATTAATTGCATCATATAGTTTTATGTTTGCTGCACACTAAAGTCATGTTAGCCAGCATATTCCTTATGATCCAGTTCTGTGACTTACAGTTAAGAAAAAGCATTCTTTTGTGGCACTGAATACAAAGAGATGGTGTAGCTGGATGATGATTGTATCTATAACATGTAGAATATGCATGGTACAAACACACAGGAAAATACGTCCTTCTTCCCAGTCTAAAAGGAATATTCTACTATAGGAGAGAAAGTGCAACCAGAAGAGTGGAAGAAAAGCATACAACTACATGTTTTCTGGAAAATGAAGCCTTTTAGTTCATAGTACAAAACATGAAGACTTACCTGTCTGCACAAACCAACCTATTTACCTTGCCTTTGCTACGGTAATAACATTTTACTAATATATTTTTCTCCTACTTTATAGTATGACTTCCAGCTTGTGGACAAATAGAAATTTTCAAACCTGCCTAAATTTATTGGATAGAGAGTTTTAGGAAATTATTTTGACCTGCCATTTTAGAAAAGCACAGAGGCTCAGATTCAGTAGAACAAATATTATTTCAGTATGAAGCAGGAAGTTTAAACGTTTTATTGGCTTTGGGTCAGAGAGATAAAAGAGAATAATACAAACCAAAAAACTGTGATGACACCAAAACTGACAGAAACAAGTCAAATGAAGTGGTGAAACAGTATGTGACCTTCTGGGACAGAAGTTAACTGTTGAAACAATCTGCAGTTGATAAACAAGCGGTACCTCACAGAATAAGCATGCCAGTAGTTCAGATTTTTCTACTGACATTTACTTTTGTATAAACTGAACAATTAAATGGCAACAGCTTGGGATGCTACGACTCAATGAGAAATGATTTACATCACTTTCATAATCATATGCCATGGCCATCTGCATATCCAGGCTGTACACAAAACTGCCTGAGTTAAAGTTATGACTCATATCACTGAATCTACGGGACAACTGGTGGTCTTTTAATCGGTAGAAGAGAGGAAAGTTCTCTCTTCACCCCTAATTGCTTTGGCAATGCCTAGAGACTATTTATGTCCAAAATAAAGACTAAACCAAGAGGACTAGTCAATACTGCTAAAAGTATTTTATTTATCTACTACTTCATATAGCTCTTTTCTTTCTTATTCTATCAGAGACCAGCATTTGTACACATTCTTTGTGTTATATTAATCAACATCTCCATAGCAAGTACAAGCCAACACGAGGAACCTGTTCCTGTGAAAGATGTCCCTCGCTCATGGCACAGGGATTTGACTACATGAGCTTTGAAAGTCCCTGCCAACACAAACCATGCTAGGATTCTATGGTATTTTAAAAGTTTAGCCCTTAATACATTTGTTGGGCAGATCAGTGTTCCGTCAGTGCAAAGAGATGTACTTTCCAAGACAAGAAAAATTGCAGATGGACAGGATATATCACATATAATTATGTTAAACTGAAGTCTTTTATCTTTCACTTACACAGTGGCTTGCAACTTAAAGCAGTTAAATAGGTAGCTTTTCAAGTCACTATTAACTAAATGTTGCAGTTGTACTCCTTCGTGAAAACTCCCCTAGGAATCTGATGGCAACAGTTGTTGATGTGCCATTGCTAGAGTTTCACTATCCCTCACTCTGGAGAGGAAAGCCTTATTTTAGGCTGCAGCAAATGATCATGCACCAGCCACTACTTAAAGCTGCCAGGATTTAATTCCTTCTAAATTCCTGCCTTTTAAGATGTGATATTAGAGCTACCTTTGCACTTCAAAACAGCAAATTGTTGGTTTTAAGTCTGACACTTCTTAAATAAAAATGGCATCTATTTGGTAGTCATGCC
Source organism: Tauraco erythrolophus (assembly GCF_009769465.1). Lineage (NCBI taxonomy): Eukaryota > Metazoa > Chordata > Aves > Musophagiformes > Musophagidae > Tauraco > Tauraco erythrolophus. Next base: position 22,781,984 of record NC_141465.1, read on the forward strand.
GATTTGTTTTCTTCTTGAAAACGTGATAAATTTACGTTTTTAGAATGCCAGTAATAGTATATCTTATTGTGAATCTTATTTTATAAAAACTTTCAGTGTCACCTAACAAAATCAGTCTTCTAGAAAGAAAACAGAAAGATGACTGACTTCATAGATGACTGACTTCATGGTTCCTCAGCTAGATTTTATTGTTTTTCAGTCGAAATTGGCAGAAAAAATTAATGTACTGCTGTCTTGAAGAGCAAATAGTGTATAATAAATACAGCAAAGTTCTCCTTTGAGGACACTGGTGGATACATTTCTCCTGAGGGTTAAAATTAGCATCCATGGTGGCAAGCATCAGGATGCAATCCTGTCCCCATGGACATCAAAGGAAGCTTTTCTCTTCATTTCAGTGGAACCAGAATTTCTTCTGAGGAGTCCTGCAGCCACGGCTGGAGAGTATTTCCCACTGAACTAGTAAGACAATAATTTCAGCCGTAAAATGGATTCGCGCCCATTGTATTTATCTCCTCCTTAATGCTTTTAATTCATTGGAAAGGCTTAAGCCAACACTTTACCCTGCTAAACCTGAAAAAAAAAATATGTGAATGATGGTAATGGAAAAGTAATTTATTTTCAGATTTCTATTGCAATGATAGCTTTGGAAAAAATTCCACAAATACCATTCTATATGCATCCTGTCCATCTCTTGTTAACATACAAATGAAAAGATTATGTAAGAGATTCTGTTTAATCTCCTCCACTGTCTGTTAAACATTCCAGAAAAAGAAGCCATTTTTCTTGAAACAAGGAGGTTATTGACCCAGATGGCATAAACCTCATATCTACAATGTCAACAGAAAAAATTGCTGCTGAAGGCTTGCAAATACTGTTTGCCCATGGAAATTCAAAGGCATGGCCCCTTTTTATCTGTATGTTTTTCATGTTCACTGTTATGTGAAAGTCCGATTAAAAGCTTTTCAAAATAACCTGAGTGTGTAATTAGGGGGCACACAACTCCCATCCTGAGGTTAATATCCTCACAAACATGCAAAGTACAAATCTAGCAGAGAACCAATCTGTTTCATAATTCAGTTCCAGTGTCTCTCCCCTGTACTTAAAGGCTTACAGTGTTCTGCAGAATGATACATTCATTGTTGGTTTATCAACTTAGAGAATGAGTAGTGGTTGAGATATTCATGTTATACATACTAATAGGTTAGTATTAATATTAATAAGTTGCCATGTTCATTTTTATCTGGATTTGAAGACTAATATTTCACCAAAAAGTCAAGTGATTTTTTTCTCCTTTATTTTCAATTAATGCATTGAAAAATGCGTTGAAAAAAAATAGTGTAAAGACAGTCCTGTGACATGATGTAAAAATACGTTTTTATACAGTGTGTTTCAGTAAGACACAAGCAAATGATAGTTCTAAAAAAATTAACAGACATTGGTTTGAAATGGTGAGTTTGAATTCCATAGGAGCAGTTTGAGAGCAAAAACGGCTACCGAAAAGACTCACTACTGAAAGTGAGACACAATACCAAGTATTGATAGGAACTGAATAACCTATGTGTTTCTCTGTTATATTCAGAATAAAGGCAGTATTCTAGGAAGCAATTCTTTATTACTTTTTTACTGAAAAATAAAGATTAAAAGCTCCATCAGAATAAGTCTACAGTCATGAAATGACAACATTAAATAGACTTACGTTCTGGTTGAAAGGAATAGATACATAGCTTTGATAGCTGTATTTATGTCGATAAGATGGAGGAACTTAAACCTCTCTTCAAGATGTAGTCATGAATATTCATTTTACAAATCTAGACAAAGGATAGTGTGAAAAATAAAATTCACCCAATGACCTGTACTGAACCATGAAAGATGGGACTGTGGCTTCAGATCATTTAACTGCCATTTAGCTACCTCTGCATTTTTCTGTATTTCCTTTTCCATCAGCCTGGTTATCACAATATTTGTGTATGTATGGATGTCTTCAGTCTAACTTACTCTCATTATCTCTCACAATTTATTCTCTGCTTAGGATGTCAGAGGTTTTAAAAGACTGAACTTCTATACACACAAAAACCAGATTAGAACATGTCTAACTAAGGAAGATGTAACAATAGATCAACCTGTAAAATAATCTTTTTGAAATCCCTTATGTAAGTTTAGATCTAAATTTAAACTTACAAAATAGAAGGTAAAAGGGAAGGAGAAATGCTGAGCTTGCTGCAAAGAAGCAAGAACTAAGATTGTCTTGATACATATATTTTCTATAGTATCATTTCTCCCCAGTATCATTCCATGTTAAGTAGTTTATGTCAGGGTTTTGTCTTTCTTTGGTTTGTGTTTTTTTTAGGGGGTGAGGGATGGGAGGAGTGTTTCTTTATGTCCTTCTCATTTATTTTAATTTTTATAAGTGATTGACATGCATTTATGAGAAAGGGAAAGAAATTACAGTAGGTGATATACATCTTGAACTAAAAGGTGGTGAGTTCAGTTAGCAAGAATAAATAACATGCCATTTCAGTAAGAAGATATAGCAGAGCAGACAAAGAATTCTACCAGAGAGATCAAAACCCCTCTATCATGCTTATTTTGCTTTGTCTTTCCTGAACAGAGATATCAGGTTTTACATTATGTTGATATAGTAGGAGAGATTCTATTATAAGTGAGTTTTCTGGGAGTGCATCCAATACTTGAAAGTGAGTTAGTGGATCAGAGAGTGCTCCCTGGGCTGTGTACTAGGTGAGCTGCTGGAGCTGACAGTATAGTTCCTGCCTTATCAGCCACAGATTGGAGTGAAGCAAGAGTTTAGTGGAAGAGCCAATATTTTATTAAAAGGTCTGTCTCAAAAAAAAAACCCAGAGCAATCAAGGAAACGTACATTCGATGACAGGATTCAGGACCAGCTTTGGGGTCCCTCCTGCAAAAGAAGGGTGTATTTGTCACTTCTCTCTGACTTCACTGGTACAAAATATTCTTCTCAACAACTGCTTAAAGCAGTTATAAGATATTGATAGGGACATGTCAATGCAGTCACATGGATGAAGACTTTGTCATGTCACTGAATGATAAGGAGATAAATGACAAGGAGAAAGTGAAGATCTGCCTGAAGGCAAGAAAACCATATCACAAATAATGTAAGATTTCAATCAAGAGGAAAAGGCAGACAAAACCTGGCTCCTTTCCTGTCCTTTGTCCTGTTGCTCTGGATACAGGAGCAATGTTTATAAAAATTAATAGTATAAATAATTCTGTGACTACATGTTCTTCGTAAGTGGCAAAGATCTCTAGAGGACAGTGCATTAAATTGTGGATATTATCTATCCAAACCAAAAATCAGAAAAGCATGAAATTAGTAATTGACTCAATTTACCTCATTTATTAGCAGCCTAGACCTCTGTTTGAATTAATATTGCCCAATGGAATTTCAAGTGGTAGTGACATGGCGTAGCATGACACAAATTAATGCCTGTTCCCCCCATGGTACTGCAAACCACCCATACCTTCAATTAGGTTAGTTCTAATCTAATATGCATGCTTTTACAACTTCTATTGTCAATAAAATATGACTGTTTCCCCCTTCCTTCTCTGATGCCAGGCTTGTTTTACCAAGTAGCTGATTTTCTTAATAGCACACTGACATTTGCATATAGGGTACTGATTGCATTCTCTTTCTGACTATCTTATACTTTATTGCTGTGTGCTGTACTGTAGGTCACATCCAGTCACAATTAAATGCATCATTTTCCACACAAGGTACAGTCATGGCCTGAACAGGCATTTGACCATAACATGGTGCCTATCATTTTACAATATAAATGATACACTTTAACACTTCTTACTTATCTACCATTTTTCCAATCAATATTGAGGTTTGCCATTTTTCTTCCTAACTAACTTAAAATGATTGCTTTTTGTTTCTTTAGTATGAATTAACATTGATAATATACCAGATACTCAAAAAGCATTTTGATTGCTGCCCGTAAACAGACAGGTAGGGCCTGATCCATAGGCTATCAGAAAAAATAAGAATCTTTCTGTTGATATTGAAGGGGTTTGTGTTAGATTCCTAGAAATGTCCAAACAGCAATGTCATTGAATTAATTTTACATACAGTATTTTAAAATAAATTATTGACAAGGATGAAAGAAAATGAGGCAAGATCGTTTTTTTTTTTTCTTACTTTGAAAAAAAGGATTGTAATAGCAATCACGACCTTGGCATTGGGAATTTCCTGGGGATTTAATAACCAGCCAGGGGGTAATGGCCCTTGGCTTTGCCTCAGGCCATCAGCTCTCCCAGCTGGTTATTAATCCCTAGAAAATGCCCTGTACGTCAATTATTAATGTCTAAGTTCTGTGTAGGAAAATTCTTGCCTTATTCAACAATTTTTGACAAAATACAAATATATCTTAAAAATCTTATAAAATGCCACGTTAAAAAAAAGTGACAATTTTTTTTTATATATTGCTAAGTAAACTTACAATATTTTATTTTTGAATTGAACTAATTCATTTATTCTAGTCAGCTTTTGATCAGGCCCAATAAATACTTCTGTAAGGACTATAGATTTTATATTGTCATAATTGAAATTTCCTGCATACACATTTCCTACAAAGGCAGAAGATACTATCAGTTCACATGTTTCCTTCAGGATTCAGTTCTTTTTCTTTTTTCCTCCAGCATTCAATTTTGATAATATTCTTATCATCAGAAAGAAAAAAAGAGCAACAAGACTATGCTATCTATGGCCACATAACCTTTTTTTTTTTCTTTAAGATAATTAGCTTGAATCTCAGTTCTATGCATGTCAGAAAAAGCCTAGAAGGAAATAGAGGTGAACTTAATGTACCTGTTCTGAATCAGATTTAAGTTTTGCTATAAGGAGGAAAAAAATCTTTGAGAAAGACCACAGGTTATTGATTGAACCATTTTACATTAACATGAAAAGCTTTCAGTAACACAGGAAGACATTAGTAAAAAGAGAGAAAGGGTGTATTTTTATGCAGTATAATGATCCAGTTGCTTATTTGCTTATTTCGTTATAAAATTGAAGATGATACTGTGGAAAAGAAAGGAATCATACTTTATACTTTATTTTCTAATGTAATACTTCAGGGTTTTTTAGTATTGGTTCCATGAGTTTCCATTTCCTATCTATAGAATATTTACTTTGTACATTTTATATTTAAGCAATGAGATAAGACAAGCAATACACTTCCGTAAGATTATAACATGCCTCTGGCAGTGTTATATGGGACAAGGTCATATCTAGAATTACTTTAATCAGCCAAGTATAATAATTGCTTGGAAATACACTCCCTGCAGTGTCTTACTGCTAATAGAATTATAGCTGAGTCACACAATGCAAACCATAGTTAAGCCTGGCTAAGTAATTCTAATATAGAGGCCCTTTTTTTCAGCTGTTTGTAACTTCCAAACATTGGTCTTCTAGGCTTTCCTATGACTGATAGAAGCTCTGCATTGTTTAATGCAGAATTACCTCGTAGAACTCATTTTTATTGATAACCATGTCCATTAATTTGAAAACAAAGATTGAAATTAATTAAAATGCTGTTCAGCACAGGAACATTAGTGAAAGCTTAATAAGGAAACACAAATCAAAACAGTAAATCTAACCCAGCAGATCCTAAAGCTAAGGAGAAATCACTGGCATCACAAAGACATAGCCAAACTTCATTTTAATCTGTATACAAACTAAGTCTAATTTAGTAACTCTGAGATCTAATCAAAAGTGCCTTTTCTCGCTGCAGACTGGCCAACTTTCACCAAGTGTAACTTAGACTCGGCTGCTATGAATGGAAAAGCCAAGGAGAAAGCACCGGACAGATAAAGGAACTGGCATCGTGAAAACTTTGCTGATGTTTTGGAAAAAAGTAGCATCAGGTACATCTGCTTAACATTAATGGATACAGCTTCTTACAAGCCAAGTGAAACAGCTTTTCAGGTTTGGATAGTGCAAGTCTTAGAAGACTGTTGCTGAGATTCTGAACTCCATCTGAAGATGAAATGAAAACCCATGCACAGGTATGAGATAATGAATCTGTTTTGGAGATTAAGATAATAACTACTCAGAAGAGTTGTAGTGATGCTTCTAGTCTCAAAAACCACAGTAGGTTAAGCAAAGTGACCAAACCAGATGATGACCATTAAAATCCTATATTAAAGAAAGGAAAAATTATAAAAATCTATTCTGGCCATCCATGAAAAAATAACCACCACCACCACACACAAAGCAGAAAAGCTGCTCTCTTTCTATACAGACAATAGGTGCTACAGTTAAACCAATATTTTCTAATTAATATAAAACCAATTATGTGAGACATAGTTATGATTGCGGCGGAGGAACCACCTTCTGTCTTTTCAGGTGTGCTGTACATCTGCAAGAAAAAACACGATATTTTTATTTTGTCTAAGTTATAGACTACTCATCTTCATGTATTTTCCCTTAAACCTGAGTTTCACAAACGATAATGAAAAAACAGACTATGAGCTGGTCAAAAATGGCCCAGTAACAAGTACTCAGTGGCAATTCCAGTGCCAGCAGGGCTGTATGGCCCGGAGATATGCTTAAGAGAAAGTGTGAAGCTCCCTTGAAATCCTTGGGAAAAATAAAATAACATCCTCTAGGGATTACACGAACAATGAATAAAGTTTTTTTTGGCTTTTTAACCCAAAAACTCTTCACAACAAAAGCTCCTGTTTATAACTTAATTATCTATGACTTCCTTTTGAAGAAGCTCCTAAGAGGTGAGAAAGAGGCAGGCATTGTGTTTTATTGTCTAGCTAATCTTTCTGTCATAATCTTAAGATATTCTTGTCAGGTAGAATTATTATTTCTCCTTTTTTAACTTCAAAGAGGCTCTTTGTGTATGCTTCTAATGAAGGGAACATAGTCACATACTTGGAAATTTTACATGTCAAAATCTGTTGTATTTTCTCAGGAAACAATTAAATTCAAGCCACTGGGCTGCCTGAATACAGATAACCTGCACTTCTATAGCATTACATATTTGCAAACATTTCCTGAGATATTTAGATCGTTTGAGTTCTTGTGACTGTATTCAATATTCTGCGAGCAAGGAACTGCTATTATCCCCATTTTGCAGGTAGGGATATGGGAGAGTTTATGATTTGATCACCAGGAAGTAATCAAATTTAGGCCTTCTAATTCCCAACAGTTATTCTTTTTCACACGCATTCAGCTTCATTTAACCTTGCTTAGAGGTGTGCCAGGGACAGAAAGAAGATGTAAATTTGGAGGACAGAAAAGCAATTTTATATTTACTAGCAGCAGTTAAAATTAATCTGGAAAATTTTTGAAATCAGATATTTGGGGATCGATCAGGAACTTAAGAAAAAATTATAAGAATAATCATGAATCTGGAAGACATGACAAGATTGAAAAGGTGAAAGATCTTTTACTGCTGATAAAAGAGGAGTAAGAGCTGTCAGTAATCGTGTATGAAATAATGATGATATACGAAGTTTCTCACGTGCAGCATAGGAAGAAAACAAAAAATAATTAAGAAAATAGAATGTTTTTTTTTATAAGGACGTATTATCTGACTGAAGAACTGATTGCTGCTGACATCAGTAATACGAGATTCAGAGATATCTGTACAGAAAATAATATTTGGTTATGATAAATAATAGTAATAAAAACATGGAAATTAATTACACTTCTGGGTTTAAAACAATCTTTAAGTACAAGAGATCAGTGTCAGATTATCCTACACAAGCCATCTGTTGGGTTAGTATAATCTTTCTTAAAAGTATTTTATGTAGAGTATTGCCAGAAAAGAAGGAACTTGGGTCTGAGCCAGTATTACTATTCCTATACTCTTGTACACAACTATCCGAAGAAGTGAAGTGAATGTTTCTTACTACGCACCCTGAAAGAACACAATCACACTTTTTTGGGAGAGATGCAATTCCTGAAAAGATATTTTGTTCCTGAAAAAATAAGACAATGTAGAAGCCCCATTTCCAAAAGTAAATAAAACCATCTATAAAGATGGATCTATAAGGATCACATTAGGAAAGGTCATTATTTCATCAATGCAAACTTCTTTTAAAGAGACTTGATAAGTAGAAGAAATATGATCTATCACACCTGAAAATAAAAATTTAGCCATTTCAGGTTCTCTTTTCTTATACCTTACCACAGCACGGAAATACTCTTATTTATGCTAGCCAAAGATCTAGAAGTACCATATCAAACTTTTCACAGAAACTTTCCAAGAACTAAATAAATTGAATTTTGCTGAAGTCTATGTAAGTACACCAGTCTTGGGCAGCAAGGATTGTTGCTTCTCATAGGTTTAAAATTACTTAAATAAGCAAATAAAAGTGAGAGAGAGGCAATGAGGTGAAGTCTAAGCCTGAGATATAAGCAAACAATTGGGTCAGTATTTCTGATAAAGGGAAAAATGAATGCTTAAATATTACTGTCACTGTACTTCAGCGTACATCACCATTTGTTTTCTATCATAGCCTCACATAGGTATGACCACATTCCGGTATAATTGCATACCTTTATGGGGTAACAAAGGGATGATCATAAATCAAAATAACCCCTGGGAGTGGCATAACATAAACAGCAATCCTGAGTGAGCTGGAGGATACACCGCTACTTTAAGATAATCCATTACAGGCTTGATGCTCTGTTTTTATAGGTAGCAGTTTCTTTTATGCCATGTTTTCAAGCTAAAAAAAAAAATAAAATCAAAAGCTTAGAATCTAATTCTGTAAAGCCCCTATTCCCACAATAAGTAACTCCTCAGAACTACGCTCCTCTGAAACACAGACAAGAAAATGTATTGTGCTAATGGGCTTTGCAAGTTATTTAAGATGACTGCTTCAGAAAAAAGTGTTCTTGTCTAATAGCCATCACCTTCTCCTTGTTGTGGTTATCTGTGTCATTCATTTGGTTTCATATACTTTAACCATGATGAATCATTTTGCATCTTCTGCATTCTTTGGCATCTTTCTGCTAATTATTTTCTCATGGCACATCAATGGAATGGAATAAAGTTGAAACTATATATGAAAAAATGAAGAAGATCCAAAATGATGAAATAGATTTAGCCAGTGCAAGCTAACATAGCAATTATAATTCACTATCAAAAAATATGAATTAAGGCTAATAAAAATTAAAACATATACAATGCTGGTCTTGATTTAGTGGTTAGCAACAGCAGTCAGGATAGCAAACATTGTTGGGAGTTATTGGGAAAGAAGTCTTGGTATAAACAAAGATATATTAAACTGCTTGCAGATCTTTGGTGTGCCCACACTGTAATTATTGTGTGCAGTTCTGGCTATGCTGTTTGAAAAAGTTATATGTTACAAGTAATAAAAACATATAAGGCTGACAAGTGTGAGCAGGGAGTATAGAAGTTCTGCAAAGAAAAGAGACTAGATACTCTCCAATTAATAGAGAAGCAACTGGAAAGGTACTTCAAATTAAGAAAAAAAAGAAATCGTAAATGGTGTGAAGCAGATCAAACAAGAACCATTATTCACAATACAATGAATAAAAGGCCAAGTTAAAAAATATGATAACAGTTTTAAAAGCAAATAAAAGGGAACAATATTTTTCACACAGCAATGTGAAACTGATGGTCATATGATGTTCAAAATGCAAAAAAAACATAACCCACTTGGATAAATTCAGGAAGAAGAGATATACTGATGGCAGTTAAACATGATGATCCAGCTTATGATGGATCAAGATGAGGAAGTTCTGGTGCTGCTGACTGTTGGAAGGGTATGCTGGTGAAAGATGTCAGCATGGCTTGCTTCCAAACTGTTTCTGGAAGCACCTTCATCAGTCACTGCCAGAGATGGGATACTGGGCTAAATGAGTCTGCTGACTCAGAAAGGCAGTTGGATCTAATGCCCCGCTTTTATTTTCTTAATATTAGCTAACTGACGAAACACAGTTTTCAGCTAATATTGTCATAATATTTAAATTATTATTTACTTTATTGTCCTCAGGTATTGCTGTAAAAAAAGATTAATTTCACCTATTTTTAAGTGGGCCAGATATAATTCAAAATAGCACCCAAAACCAACTTCTAGGTACTCAAAATCAGGGTGGGATGTTCATAGGCTAAAATTATTCTGTCATATGAAATTTATATGGTTTTTGCACTGCGTTATTGAGGGATGAAGCATCCGTCTAAGTTCGAGTATCTTTTCTGGCTTCCAACTTGGCTTTTATTCAGCCTTCCTTCTATCTAGGGCTGTTCCCAGCTTGTCTTCCTAAAAGCTTTCACAGAATTGTTTCCAGTGAAAATCTTTCCCCTGCCGCAGGACTTGCTATCCCACACTGTAGTTATATATAGCATGCACAAGGTTGTCAGGGTAATGGAGGTTGAACTGACATGCCTAGAGTTGGCAGATATATTTTAGGCATCCCTACACTGTTCTGCCACTTAATTTAAACTGTGTTCAAAGCAGACATAACCCCTGTAGCACAATCAAAGTGTGTTATATTCCATGGAAATTTAGTTCCCTGTCTAAGCAGAACATTACCAAATCCAGCTAGTAAGTTGTACGCAAAGCAAATGTTGACCAAACTTCAGAAAATTGTGATGATGTCCTCGGACAGATGTCTTTTCCTTTTTATAGTCAGTGTTTAATTATAATTAACTTTGATTGGGGAGGAACAGGCGCGAGGACAGACACACACATATCAGGGCTTATTCCCAAGGTTTTTTTGAAAAGGAAGCAGGCAATAACTTCAGAGGCAGTGTATTGAAAACTAGCCTGAAAAATGAAGATTATTAAAATATTTTGAGGTGGAGAATAGAAATTATCAATTATTGCTTAACATTTATTTGCAACATATTTATTGGAAAAATTTAGGGCAATTCAAGTGACACTAAAAACACAAAGTCATTTGATATTAAAGAAATCAAGCTTATAGAACATGAACTGCCAGAAAGTTGCAGATTAATATTATTCTTTTATAAAGGCTCCTTAGAGAAAGTGGACAGTTTGGACGTTAGAGGGAAAAGACAGTGAAGTGAGAATACATACAACTGAATAATTATGAACTCCACTGAAAATTAATCCATTGAAAAACAATTAACAACCTTGTCTATACATCTCTTCCAAAAGCTTGGTAGTAGAAATCTCTCTTTTTGTATTGATTTCCATTGACTCTTATATACTTGCCTGCCATGTAAGCTATTCAAGTAAACGATTTTTTCCCAGGATCTACTTTTGAGCATATTGAAGTGTTAAAACATAGCAGCATTGTCTATTAAACCAAAATACCCTATTAATAATATTGAGTACTACACCTCTACATAAACCAGCAAGAAATGTGTGTGTTTTCATGTGATTCTACACACATTATTTTTCCTGATTGTAGACAAAGAGCTCTCTACCATCCACCTGGGAAACGGTATTATATGCTAATTACAGCCAAGAAGAAAATTCTCAGCTACAAACATGCCTATATATTCAGATACAATAAGGAGAAGAAAAAACCCACCTGTATAATTAAGGCATTTGTAAAAATGAAAGGCAAGAGTGAAGAAACTGACTTTTAAATGAGAAAATTATGCAGTGAAAACCCTACTTTCTTTCCAATAATTAAGTTTCTGAAGAAAATTTGCTGAACTTTCACCCTCTAAAGCTTATCTACAAGGCGTCCAGATATCTGCTCCTTTCCCTCCTGTCTTTAAACAGGCAACATCTCTTTCTAATCCTTCAAATTACCCATTGGCCACATTTGAAGCTGATTCTCAATCTCACCCTCTCTTTAATTAAAACCTCAGCACGGTAGTTGCAACTGTTAGCAAAGGTAAGAACGGAGGAGATGGTTTTGGGGGGTGATGCAGCACTCCAAGCACTGCTGTTCCCAAAACAAAGGGAAACGCTGCCAGGCGAACAGCACACCACCTCCCTGCAATGGCTAACTGCTTCGGGACCTACCACGCGAGCTGGGCAGTAGGAGACAAAACCATAATGATTGGTGACCCGTGTAAATAGAATTAGATATCGAACACACGGTCTTTAAAGGGGAGCAGGGAAACATTTATTTTTTGCTAAGAGAGAAGGCTTTTCCAAAGAGCTCTTTTATCTTTGTTTTGTTACCAAGAGCAGCTGCTAAAGCGAAGGCAAGCTTTGATGAATATTGCATATATTTTAGAGATTATGATATCGTAAAGGGAAAAAGTTTAAAAGTTGGTGAAAAGAGATGACAGAATTTTTATCCACATTGCTCCAAATCTTTTTTGTTTAAATTTTTAACTCAAACTCTTGGCATACACATAGAAGAGAGATCTGTGGGCTTGTTGCCAGAGCTTTTATGTGCAAAATCAAGGTCTCTTGGATTTTCAAAAGAGGACAAAAAAGCTAGACTGTTCCTGTTAGTCACAAAACACATACAATGTGCCAAGCTGACAAGCACTTTTACTTCAGCTGGGTTTGCAGTGACAACATTTAGTGAAAACAGCAAAACAGTTTCATTCCACATCCAGTGAGCTAATCAGGGGTAGCCTTTTGAGAGAGAAAAGCCTACGATGACTTACAAGCGAAGAAAAAAAGCGCTCTGAATATCAGTCTGCTGAGATAATAAAGAACATAGAGCAGTGAGCTTACCCAGATAAAAAGGGCACAGGCAAAAGAACCTGAGTACATTAGAGCTGCCAGTGCTTGGCTAAACTATATACCTCCGATAAGGATCCCAGTTCAGCCTGGCAAGAAAACATCACTATGGGAAGCAACTTGTGAATATTAGTGCTGCTGACTGGCTTCTGAGATAGGTGCAGTCACATCACTTCTACTACAAAATGAAACTTTTCATTTGAAAAGGAAGAGAAAGTCAAATCCTTTAGCCATAAGTATCGCAGCTGTTTGGTAACTGTTGTGTTGCCCCTCACTGGTGCTTCTCCATGCACTTTTAGAATTTACAGAGCAACTTTTCACTGAGACTTCAGATTTTCCCTAACGACCTCAGCCAATTAATTATTTTCTAGCACTGACAAACGTCTTCATTCCCAAGGAATGTCTGCTGAGAAAGGTGTTATTCTACCAAGTGGTAAATAACAGAAAGTTGTAAGAGGGGTAGATATCCTTTAGCCTAAGCTTGTGTTTATCTGAGTGAATATTCAGTCTGTACCTAACAAAGCGGGTACTGTTCATTAGATGACTGTAGAAACTTTGCTCATCAACATTGTTTCATTCATTTCCAGTATTTTTCAGACCGTGATCGATTTCAGAAGTGAAAATGCAGATGTTTGTCTAGCCAAATATTTGTGTGCACTTAATATTGTATCGCATCACATTACTTAGAAACCCTCACCCTAATTAAACTGAGGTATGACCAATGTCTGGATAAACTTGAAGGAAGGGGCATAAGGTTAGTTTACACAAGTGCTGAGTAATCCCGTTTATGCGGAACAAGATATTCCATTCTGTTACAAAAGATCTGACTGGAACTGCTAAGGTATTTTTGAGCACTCATCTTGCATTCTGTTTTTCCTCAATCTCTGTTGTCTTTTCTTTGTTGCTTGTAAGCAGTGAGGGAGGATGATATAAAGCCCTGGAGAAATTAACTAAAACTCCATAGGAAAAAAAAAAAAAAAAAAGAAAAGATTGACTTTACAAAGTGATGAGAATCCTAGTGGACTCAATTTGAATGAATCACAAAAGCTTGCTGATTAATATGCTTAATGATATTTATAAAACATTATAAGTCTGCTGAATACCTTCAATATATAGATTATAAACATATTAGTTCAAGAAGCTACCACAAGAGGATTTCTGAAGTTAGAAAGCTGTGCTTTTCTGAACTGTAGAATTTTTATATTTATTCACAAAGCTTTAATCTTTTATGCTGATAAACAAATGTCCAAAAATATTCAGAATTACTTACAGCAATTGTCTGCCTTTCAAACGTGGAATATAAGATAAATCCTTCTTTGCAAAATGCAAGAGAAAGAGCTAAAATATACGTGCAGTTTTCATTTTTATACATAGACAATTTAAGAACCATATTTATTGCATTAGCTACGCATCTGCTGCACATGGACTAAATATCGACTTGCTTCCTAGAAGGAAGAGTGACTGCCAGTTTGCATTTAGTTCTCCTGGTTTGATCAAGTGGATTTGAGTGAGCTGAAATGACAACTGGACATTCAGCTATCTCACACAGCCTAACCGTTGTCATATTTTGAAAAAGAATAGGAAAGAGCTGGCTGTGGCTGCAGTTTTCCTGATCATATTTACATCCAGTAAATGTTATCATCTAGCTCTCAGTTCTTTGTAGTGCATCAATAGCTCTATATCCTTTAATGTGAATTTCCTTCAGTTCTTAAGATTCATGTTAGATCAGGAAACTCAGGCAGGGTGGTGAGTACTGAGATTTCTCCCAGCATCGTATGCCACCAATGCAAATTGTGTGAGGTTTTTTGTTTACTCTAGCACACCTACTAATAACAGAGAACATGGCAAATTTCCAAGAGTGCCAAAACCAAACTTGTACTTCTACAACCTTCTGAAAAATATATTACGTAAATACTACCTACTGATTCAGAGGGTAGATATGGTCAAATCTAGGATGCTTTTCTAAGAATCTGAATTTTCACAGAGCAACACAGTGGTAAAAAACAAAGACAGAAAATCTAAATCTCTTTAGCTGCCATGGACTGCCAAAAAGGAAGCAAATTTATCGTTAAAGGGTGAAATTTTAAGAGCATCTTGAATCACTTTAAACAGACATATAGACTAGGACAAACCTTATGTAGTCTTCTTCAGCATAAGGAGAGGGCAAAGAAAGTGTTGATATACAATACTTATTCTAAATAATTCTGAAGCATCAGATTTTCTGATTGCATATTATAAGATCCAGCTAGCAATAAACACTGGTAATGGAGAAGTGGAGTTACGTAAAGACTGAACTGACTGAGAACACCAGGGAATAATGAAGAAGTGCTCTCATAGAAGACCTAATAGATAAATAGTTTAAAAGTTCAGAAAATCCACTCTGACACACAAACAATGCTAACACCCAAGCAATCATCAAATTACTTACACATTTTACTTGTACTAATTTTAAAATGTAGAGGAAACACAACAGAGGAAGTGATGATTGTGCTGTGCATATCTCTTTTTTTTTTTTCATGGATTTTTAAGGTGTATGGGCAATAATGGGTAATGGTTCAAATGGGTATTCAACATTTAAACGTGGCTGCATTGCAGGCTTAAATTGATGAACTTGTGTTCTGTTGTCTTTCATAAAAGTACAATTAGTTATGCCATTTGACCCTTTCCTGTGCCTGAAATTCTAGCTGATCTTGTATCCCTTGACAATGATGTTCTAAAGGAGAAGTAGGGTGGAAGTTTTGCATAAATGCAGTAACAGATTACTTCAAAAATAAAACAAACAAGTATGTGTTTGTACTACAAATTGTTAGAAACGTGTGGGATGGATTCAATTTTTATTTAAGTGGATACAAGAGCAAAACAGGACTGGATCTAGACCTAGATTCTAATTTTTTTCCTTAAGATTGATGGCTGAGTATACATTCACAGTTTTCGTCTGCTATGTTTGTGAGCTTACTGAAGCGTAATCTGTGGGAAGAACACCAGTTATAGGCAAATATATCCAGAACTCACTGTCTTGCTTTTCTAGTGAAGACACCTGACAACATTCCAGAGAAGCACCTTGTGCCTAGGTGCCCACAGCATGTTTGAACAAGGAGGTCTGAAATCTGGTGGGTCTCAGAAGGTAGTAGGAAGCTCCTGTGCTACCAGGTCTGAAGGGGTGCTCTGTGTCCCAGCTCCATAATGTTCAAGTAGCAAGCAACTACCAAGGTCCCGTCTGTGGATCCTCATTTCCAAACCAAGGAGGTCAAGATACATGGACTGGATGAGAGCAATAGTGTGATCAGGGCACGAGGACCTGGCAGACCCCAATCCTTATTGGGAATTATATACTGCCCATATTAACTGCAATTATAATGCTGACTCTAAGGTAAGGATGCAGCTCTCAAAATATTGCACAGAATACGCAAAATACTAAACAAAAACATACACTTCATTTGCCGAGATTTGATTGAATATACATTTCCATGGAAATTTTCAGTTCTTTCTTACTTCTAGTTCATAGAATCATAGAACTATAGAATCATTTAGGTTGGAAGGGACCTTTAAGATCATCAAGTCCAAATGTTAACCTAACACTGCCAAGTCCGCCACTAAATCACACCCCTAAGCACCACTTCTCCATGTCTTTTAAATACCTCCAGGGATGGTGACTCAACCACTTCCCTGGGCAGTCTGTTCCAATGCTTGACAACCCTTTCAGTGAAGAACTTTTTCCTAGTATCCAATCTAAACCTCCCCTGGTGCACCTTAAGGATGTTTCCTCTTATCCTATCGCTTGTTACTTGACAAAAGAGACTGATACTCATCTCATTACAACCTCCTTTCAGTTAGTTGTAGCGAGCAATAAAGTCTCCCCTCAGCATCCTTTTCTCCAGGCTAAACATCATTTCCCTCAGCCACTCCTCATAGGACTTGTGCTCTAGACCTTTCACCAGCTTCGTTGCTCTTCTCTGGACGTGCTCCAGCACCTCAATGACTTTCTTGTAGTGTGAGGTCCAAAACTGAACACAGTATTCGAGGTGCAGCCTCATCTGTGCCGAATACACAGGGACGATCACTTCCCTTGTCCTGCTGCCCACACTATTTCTGATACTGAAGTATTGCTACAGTATTTCTAGATATGCATAGAAGGCTTTTACAGATCCATTAAGCAATGTTTGTCAGATAAAATTAGAGTGTTTATTTTCAAACAGCAAACATCCAGCATCAATTAAATTCTTTAAGAGAAACTACTAATTAAGTAAACTTTGTTGCTCTTCAGTTCTTTTAAGAAAAAGAAGCAATAAAGCATTCAAACTCCGGCAACTATATTTGACTTAGGCTTTAGTAGTTTTGGGGAAAGTAATTAACTTCATTATTGTATTTAATGAAATATTCATAATCTATTTAAATTTAGTGATACTCTTTGTAGTAGCATGGATAGCTTCTCTGTAGAACTCCCAGTTAATACTTCTGTGCTCAGTAATCTACCATATGTTCTATGTCAGCTCTATATAGTGTAAGACACATCAAACTACTAGCAGAGGCAAAAATATGAAGATTTGAGATAGTAGGATTGAACTATCACATCAAGATTAATAGGGAGAAGAAGAGAAACTGTGAGAAAGAACAAGATGAGACCAGAAATCAAGTTCTTTCCAGATGGTAAGAAGACTTGTTTTCCATCTAGCTTTCAAGGTAGCAGTTGCCCACTCATATATATGTATACACACACAGATACATATATACACACACACATATGAATATATGCACATATATATACATGTATATGTATGTATACACATGGGGTTTTTTAACCCAAGGGAAAGGGCTCAAACAATGCAGGCCAGAGGAGGTATGGACGGTTTACCTTCTCTAAAACTAATCAAATTAGAGTGTTGGCAGAGCTCACTGAAACCTGAGAGCCCCCTTGAGATAGTCCTGTCTTTCTGATACTCTCCGTAGGCATTTTTTCTCTTTTCTAACATACTGTGACAACCACTGCTACTTGTACAAATAATACAAAACAATACAGATTAGTATTTTTTAACAAGCCTTAGACAAAAGACTCCTTTGGTGAAAGCCTGGCCTCCCTCAAAGCACAGGTGTAGTAATTGTTTTGTACAGTATAGTAGTTGCAAAGAAAAGGTAGAGATCAGCTCTACAAACTCTACAAAACTTTTGAACTCTTAAAAACAAACCTACAATAAATTATTTCTTAGCTCAATAAAATATTTAGATGAGAATTATTTTTTATTTAACAGGCATTTAAAAACAGGCACAAGCTAAAATGTTAAAAGGTAAGCAAGAAAATATTTCTTAACTTTTCTTTCCCTGTGGAAACGTGAAAGTTCCATTACAGTGAAAATTTTAAATGGAAATTGTGTTACTGTTTTAAATGTTGTCATGTTTGAACCATCCATCAGTTTGAAATAGCAAGCTGTTCGTTATTTCCTAGAAAAGGAACAGCATCCTCAAGTCTTAGGCTAAACAGTGCAACTTAAGGAGTCTGAACAATTCATAGCACTGAGCTCCTTCCAAATTTTTGTGAAGTAGTTTTCTCAAGCTGAAATCGTCTGTTCCTTGAAGCTTGGCTATGACGACAGGATACATTTTGAAGCATATAAACATTTCAGTCAGCTATATCTTGAGGCTGCCTTGGTTTTAATTCTGAATTTCTTGTGCATGCCAATGCTCCAAAATATCTAAAGACAGAGAGGAAAATGTCCAGGAAATTGAAGACTGAGCTGTGAAACTCTGGTCATGCAAAAGGGAGCAAGCAGGCAGATGCCTCCACCTACTCTTTGCCTTTTTATGTGGCATGAATCCAGGCACCCTTTGATTCCAGGAAACAGATCTTTATTGTTGCTGGCCTATTAGTGATATCAAATCAGGTACAATATTTGGTTTCATATTGACAAGCTCATTTTTTTCCTTTTGAAGAGTCATCAGACTCACCAGTTGATTCAGCTGTCTTTTCAAAACATGCTGGAGATGAGACAGCAAGATTCAAATTGCACTGATTGCCACCGTTTACCATGAGTGGCATCTGATATTATACATATTCTCCTAGCTTTATTGTATATTTCTTTAGCTAACCAAGAAGACATCTTTTATGACCAGGCCTAGCTAGCTGAAAAACAGCCTCATAACAATCTCATATCTGTATCGGATAATCAAGCTGTATTACCTGTCCTATTAAAGCACATCTTACATTTTCAGTTGCTATAATATAAAATTATTGAACTTACATGTAGTTGAACAGCTAAGATGTGATGTAGACAATTAAAGAATTTACGGGAAAATGTACTAAACAACGTGAAGAGTGTTTGTACACTTACACTTAAGGTTCTGAAATATCACTTAGTACCTTCAGTACTACAAATGGAGTTTTATATCCACGCTGATGGCAAAACAAGAGGAGGGATAGTCTAAATGACAAAGTCAGAAACTGCAGGATATAGGAAACAATGAAGCAGTACATTTGGAGGGCAGTGAACTGCCAAGCACGACACCAGGAGTCATGATACACTCAACAGGGTGCAAAATAATTTGTGATAATATCTCTAGGAAGGATATTATCCACATTGTGTATTATTATTTATTGTCTTCTGGTCTGCAGTGGCTGACTCAAGGCCATTGGAAGAACATTTGGCTGAGAACTGTGAAGGAAAAACGTAAAATAAAACTGGCACAAAATGCTAGCAGTCAGATTAAAATAAAGTACATTCTCCACAAAAGTGATTCTTTCATTTAGCCTGAAATCAAACCGTAGCTTCAGAGATTTAATCAGAATTATTCCTTGCTTTATTTCTTCTACCTCTGTCAGACTAAATCAAAAGTTGTAAAGCTGACATTTTCAGACTCCTGCACCTCAGGTGTGGCCATAAATCCACATTTAGCTATTTAGTGAAAAATAACTTGATTGCGAACGGTGTCATTGTCATTCAAAACTCCTGTTTGCTTCCACTTCTCCCATTAAAGAAGTTGACTTCCTTATTTTTAATGATCAAACCTTGATATTCAATTTTGCCTCATTTCTTTGGGCCAAATTCACCAATGACAGATGCAAGACCAACTCCTTTCATTTATAGAATAAAGCTGGATCTGCCAGCGGCCCTAGTGAATTCGTCTAACTTAGGAAAAAAGAAGACTGACCTTGTTTTTCTCACACACTGTTCAGGCCAAATCTAGTCTTTATGTGGGTTTTTAGTTCAAATTTATGATATCTTCTGGGTTTTGGTTTTTGTTGTTTGGTTGTTTGATTGGTTTTTTTTGTTGTGGAGTTTGTTTTGTGTTTGTTTTGGGTTTTTTTAATTCCTTTTTTCTTCACAGCCCCTAGAGGTTTGGATTCATAAAAGATGAGACCATAAAAGTTTATCAGGGACAAGTGGTCCCTAAAACTAAAAGAAAGAGAACATTCTGGTAAATGAAAAAAGAGCTAGACTAGAAATCTATTTCTTATATGCTTCAGGATACAGCCAGCACTTACGTACCGTTTATAGTCCATACGCTTATTTTTGCAAACATCAAAGGGGCCATTCCAGATTCAAAGAACACTGAGGTAAAGCCTAAAGAACAGTTTCCAAGCAGTTAGCTCCTGCTGCATAGGCATCAGCAAAAAAGAAAAAAAAAAAAAAAAAGAAGAAATACATATAAAGAATTCTTAATGCATCCAGGGTCAAAAGGAAGTACTTATTCACATAACACATAATCAAATTGTGGAACTCATGGCCACAGGATGTTGTGAAGGCCAAAAGGATAAATGAGTTAAAAAAATAATTAGGCAAATGATTAGAAAAAAAGAATCCATTAAGGGCCATTAAGCACAAAGATGTTCTTGCAGCCTCTGGCTCAGGAAATCTCCATGCCACAGATTGTCTGAAAATGGGAGAATATACTAAGAAAATGCTCTATAGTTAGACTTTTATAAAATTCTTTTCCTAAGCACTTCTACTGACTACCCTCCAAGGAGGATAGTGACTATATAACTTAACTAGTACAGCTGTTCTTATATCATTATGCAGTAGCTTGATATGTATACAGTCTAAATAACTCAAGTGGCAAAAAAAGGCTCTAACATGCTAAAATTTTAGTACCATAATTATAATAATTTTCTTATTATTTTACAGGGAGAGATTTGTGACATTTTCAAGGAGGTTACCTTGCAATTTCCATATAAGAAATTTTTAAAAAAAGAGAGTTCTTCTAGACAGGGAAGAAGTTATTTGGGCCATGGTACAGCTGTTGCGATAAAATTAGGTAGTCTACACTCAATATAAGTTATAATTTCTGTCAGAATGACAGTAAAAGTCAGTGTAATAGATTTCTGCTATAGTTGTATACTTGTTATATACAAATGTGTGTGTAGGTATGAGTGCATGTACAAAGACAGAAAAAGGGATTTATATGTATATAAATATGTAAGTCTTCACAATAACATACTAAACCAGTTCTTCCTCTTACTACTGTTTAGAATGATAATTTTTTAGCATCCTATCATCACAGGAATCATACTGCATATTAATTGAAGTATGGAAATGTCAGTGGCCAGATTGTTGAGGTATATGTATTGCAATTAATCCTGTATCATCCATTTCTACTTTAAAAGGCCAAATACATAGCTCTTTGTGTGCTCTCTTTGTTTCTTGGTAAGCATCAAGAAAGGATTCTGGGTACTTGGCCTGTTAAGCTTTCTTCTCAGCATCTTTTATTGGGTACTTTCAAAGGCAGATTTCTGACTGCATAATCTAACCTGATATTACTGTCCTTATGATATCCATTCAGTGAAGATTTACGTATCTTATTGCCCACCACCTAGCTACATTAATGTAACCATTCCTCCTTGCTCATAGTCCTCATGATTACAGAGGTTCCCATTTGCTCTTCTATTATTAAAATTTTAGTCTGTGGTTCAGTGGGTATTCAGGTTGGAGCCCCATTTTGCAATGCACTGTGAAGTCATGGCTGCTCCCTGAGAGCACTTACATTTGACAAAACGTGACAGATGGATCAGGCAGGCATATGGGATGCGAAGTTGGTAGTGAGAAAGGCTAATGGAGTGTCTGCAGTTGTTAAATGAACCAAATACTGCGCTTTGAACTTCAATGACAGTGTATAAGCAAACCTGAATATTTTAAATAAGAGGAATCTAGTCAAGTGCTGCATGATATCAACCTGCTTAACACTGTTTGGATTACTTTATTTCAGAATTTCTTGGGATTGACTTAAGATGGGTTGCACATTTTAAGACCTTCACTTTCTACTGGAAGAAAACCTACATAGAAGAAAATAATGCTGTGGCAAAGATGTAACTGTGTTTCTACCCCGATCAACCATAAAAGCTTTGGTGCAATCATGCCTAAGCATGAGAAAGGATGAATTCCTTCAAGTATAAGAAAGTATCAAGTATAAGAAAGGATGAATTCCTTCTGGAGTGAAAAGCCACACCACAAATTTAAAATACAAGCCAGCTATTGGTAGTGAATGCCATTACCACTCCTGCATGGGGACAGCTTGTGCATTGCGAAGCATCTTCAAATGGATTCCAAATGCGGTCGCCTTGCATTTCACAGAGGATACATTCATTTATTTGAGATGCTAAATCTGTAGTAATTTGGTTAGCTTTATTAGCAGCTACTAAGTTAGAATGAGAAAAAAAACACCAACAATTCAAATCACTCAAATCAGAGGGACTTGTTTTTCTCCTAACTTAGATTTTATGTCTGCAACTTATCTTGCTGTTGAACGATGAACGTACTCCGGTGCCGGGTGTGAGAATGTTTTAAATTACTTTCATATAAATTATTTTATCCAATTAATCCTGATTTGTGGCACCAAAGATAGATGGAAATTATATTAAACCATTTATTGTTGCTTATCTTTTTTTTTTTTTCAACTCAGTAACAGTAGTCATGTAGCTGTAGTCACGGCTGGTGGCTTATTTAGTAATCAAACTCAAAGGGAGGATGCAGATGCACTAACTTTGCTCGCTTCTTTTAAAATCATGTTAATCTGGGAATGCTCAGTACCTCTCAGCAGATCGCTTTTAGTTGTGTTACTCTTGGTTAGGAGATAGGTATGACTTTAGTAGGACAAACATTACAAGAATGCTGTTACTACGTACTCATATAGTATAAACTCTGCTTTCCTGAAATTTGCTTTCATCAGCTGTCAGCACTATGACAACTCCTGTTATAAACACTATGGAGGACTTCTTTTTTCTTGATCCAGCCGTGGGGTGGATTTTCTTAGACTATTCTGCATAGCTAGTTAATTTGGGATTTTTTTTTCTGTGAGTTTCACCCGTATTTTTCTGTGTAGATAAATTAATAAGAGAGCAGATACTTCATTTAGAAAAGGATCCATGTTCTGCTACACTTAGCTGTGCTGTTCTTGGTGCAAATTAGTGTAAGGTGACCTAAATGTTAGTGGTGTCCAAAAGGAGGAATCCCTCCCGATTCCCCTTCGCTGCTCCCACTCACATGTCCCAGGCACAGACGAAAAGTCCTCAGATCAAGGGTCTGCCTTTCTCTGTTACAGCTGCCTAGAAAACTGGCCTGGTTGTCATGTGAAAGCTGACCCTCAGAGAGTGGCTTCCACAGTTTTTGGTATGTTTGAAAGTCACTACTGAAATGGTCTTACCCATGGCAGTATACGTAACTGCTACATGCAGAAGACTGACTGACCGCCTCCTCTGATACAGAAGCAAAGGTAATCAGCAAAAACCTAAACTTGCTAGCTTATGCTTGGTCTCATTTATTGCAGCCCAAAGTGCCAAGGTATGAATATCTGGCCACCCCCTTGCTCCCTGTTGGACATACCATGTAGGAACACAGCTGGGCTGACGTCCAGGGAGAATTTGGTATGCAGTGATCTATTTTTGCTTTGGAAATCCCCCATATCCAACAGATTCAAGAAGGTAAGATCTTCACATTTCAAAACTATGACTTAGATCCTTGTCTTGTGTACAGACAGAAGGTCCATTTATTTCATATACTGGTAACATCTAGGAAGCCGAAGTACAGATCTATTTCAAAGTATCTGGAAAGCTGAAATTATTCAAGAAAACAGTTTTGAAAAACAACAACAGGATTCCGGTTGAGTCATGCCATCATAAAATTCTTTTGATGAATTGTCTATGGAGAAAAGATCTGCCTTATTACTTTTTCATTATCTTACTAAATGTGAAAAAATAATTAATTCCCAAATAATTAATTTCCAGCCTTGAAAGCATTCAACTGAAATAAAACCTTTTGCAAAGACAGTATATATAGATGGTATAAAAAATGAGCTCTTAAAAATTTTCAAAGCAGTACTCAAGGTTCAAAAATCTTAAATACCTGAACCACGAATCTATTATTCCATTAATAGATATTATTTTTTCATCAGAAGGATTTGCATATGAGATAACCAAAATAGCAAACTCCACTACGAAAACATAAACCCCTATAAAATTACCATACTTTTCATAAAAAGAAAAATAATTAAAAGATGATAAAACATTTTCAGTTGGTGTACAACCACGCAAAGTTGCTAAAAAAATCTTGAAAGAAAACCAGTTCCAAAAAGAATCAGAACTAAATACACATCTAATGTTTACTCCATCTTAGCGTACCGTTGTTTAGTGTAACAACACCTCAGTGACACAGGTAACTGTCTTTTGAACTCCATTTCAAAAATTTCATCAATTACACCTCAGGACTGGCATCCAGTGTGCTAGTAGTACACCTTCAGTTCTGAGTTTTTCAGAACTTGAATTTTCTCATCTTTTTCTTAATTAAAGCTCATTAAAATATAGCTTAAATTCCATATTTCCGTGTTTCTTTGAAAAATGTATTTTGCATACAAATCTTTACATTTTCATTTTAGTGGTATTTTGTTTGTTTGGGTTTTTTTGTTTGTTTGTTTCCAATTGCTCTGTTCTGTCTTCAAGTGCAGTTTTAGCCTAATACAAATCTAGGACAAAAGATGGTTGTGTTACCTCCATCAATGTAGACACTAGTGGTAGCATTCACTCTAGATCTGAAAGCAGAGAAATTGTAGGCAGACACAGGATGCTCAAATAAAAAAGTAATATAGTTTTTAATTTCATTAATTCCCTTGAGGATAGAGCATTTCAATGACCTAGATAGGCTAAGAAATGGAAGTCTGAAATATTTTATTGATTTACTTATATTTATGGATCAATTGTATATAAAGTTCTTTATCCACTCACTGCTTCACTGAAACAAGTAAATGTTGGTCTATTTAGACTTTGGTTCCCATCTTCAAATTAAATTGATTACATATTTAATTCATTCATATATCTTAAAATACTTTTTTGCTTTGTAGATGCAATTGGATATAAGAATGGAGGAGACCTAAAGGAAAACTTTGCAGAAATTGGTTATAGCATCAGCAATCACTAAGATCTATTCAAATGGTATAATTCAAATGAAAGAAAATGTTCTGTATTGCCTTTCTTTTTACAGATTTTTTTTTTTTTTTTAAAGAATGGGTCCAACTCCTTAGAGTTGGACAGAGCACAATTCTGTCAAAATGAATAGATATGCTACCTTACTCCAGATACCATTTTCTGGGAGAAAACAATTCTACACCTCTAATAATCCGAGGAAAGAAGAGGACTATATTTACAGAAATAAGAAGTGATGTTCTGGTATACATAGTTTCTACTCTCTGTAGCAGCATACTAGGTGAAAATAAATGCAGGATATATTAACTATTGCTAAAGAAGACCAAAGCAAAATATATACTTAAATCTGAAACATTTCAGGTACATTAATGTAGGCATAGGCGACAAAGGAGTGTTTGGTTCAAAATACATGTTCACCATGGAAGGCTTTAATTCAGATTTTGTAGAGAAATATACAGATTCATATGTCACATCTTAATAAGTTGAAGAGGTAAAAGTGAGAAGGCCGTTCGAACACACTAGCTTCATTCAAGAACTGTGGAAAACAAGCAGCAGGTTTAAAATGCATCACAATGTAACAGAAAATAATCATGAAATACATAGAAAAGCAGGTAACTACTGTAGCATTATTTATTTTGTAAGACTCAATTCCTGTGATACATAGGGTTTGTATGGTTTGTTTGTATTGAGTTTTATAGAAATTTTAAGCATTCAGGAATGTAAGGTCAAATTCTCAACTTAAAATGAACCTTGTGATAAAATTCTTAGTAGTTTCTAATTTGCATCAGTACAAATCAAGAACTATTGTTCTGAAAATTTGTGTATGTCTATGTTTGCGTGTGTATCATTGAAATTATGAACATCGTCACAGACCACCAACTATTCATCAAGGCTCTAGCTTTTCTGTATATCATAAATAAACCACATGATGAAATTTCTCAAAACTCAAGCAAAGCCAAGGACCTGGTTTGTGGTTTTCTCATAAACCATAGAGTCCAGATTCATAAACCTTTTTGGAAATCTGGGCCAAGGTTTGAGTGAATTTTAGAAAATTATAGTTTTTAATGAAAACTCTATGCAAATAATGGTTTCGACATTTTCATTTTTGGACACTTTTTAAATACTAACTTTGAAATAAAATTCAAGGAGCTCATAATAAAAGACTGATTGAACATCTTAAATTAATTTTCAAATATATATTTATACACACACACACATTTGGCAGATACTCTGTATGCTGTTTCAGCAGTGAAATGTTTAGAAGATTTTTTTTTACTTCCAGTACAAAGATAGAATAATGTTTAAGAAAGAAAAAAAACATTTCCAGCATTAAATTCTTCCATAAAAAAAAAATTATTGCAGTGGGATGGGAATAAACTGTTTTAAAAAATATTTTGGACATTGTCAATATTTTAAATATGCTTCTATGCACTAAGACTTCTCCTAAAGGGACTAGGGAATACTTTCTTGCAGCTGAAGCTATATGGGAACCTATTTTCTCAGAAAAATAATCAAGTTTCAAAAGTTTCATAGGTCTACCTGGGGACAAAATTTAGAAACGTGATACCTAGTGTTCATGTACTTCCATTCAGGTAAAGAATGGGCCTTTCATCTCCAGGAAAATGTTGGGCTATTGACTATCTCTTTCTTTCTCTACGTTTTAAAGGGAAACATGTTTACAGGGAAACTTTTCTAATAAAAATTTCTTGCATATGCTAAGTTCCCATTACAACCAAAGGACTTACAATATAATCACTGAAAAGATTTAATGTCATTTGATAGAGCTAGGCAATGGATAACAGCAGCCCACTATTAGTCACTAAAACATAAATCCCAACTTCAAATACTTATTATTTGAAAATCTTTTTGACTTTATCTAATACATTTGCAACTTAAACCCTCAAGAATGGCCTACCTTAAAAAAAAAAAAGCTGGTTTCCTACCTTGAAAAACCCAACAAAACCAAACAAACCCCAAACCACTTCAAATTAACAGTAGTGTTTTCCAGTAATAGTGCTGATACACGTGTTCTCTCTCAGATAAACACTGCTGTAGATAGTAAGAAATATATGTGTACCTTAACAGAGGAACAGTTTTGGATTTCTTTAGGTTATCTTTCTCATAAAAAAGCTATTTCATTTGCCAATTCATTTATACTTGCCTCGTATCGCCTTACATTAGATGATTATATATGTACGTGGGCCTGAATATCTTGTTTGTTTTCACTTCTATGCAGCTCACACAAAGAGTGGCACTGTTGATACTCAATGAACCAGCCACTAAATTTGTCCTCCACAATGAGCCTGAGATCAATAACTAATTTTGAAAACTGATTAGTTTGCAGCAGGGAAGTAGACACAGTCCGAATCTTGCCAGAGGATATAATCAGCCAGTAAATAGCAATATTAGTGCTGTAGGTAATAGGCTGGGAACAGCAGAGGAATGGAGCATGGCCTAACTCTCTAAACTAAAGGCCTTGGCACAAAGGCCAATTCAAATTCTCCTTTTCTTTTAAGCCGTGTGACTTGTAAACTGAACTTTATATTTTAATTTTTTGTGTTGGAATAAAGCTTATTTTTATCACATTCTGTGCTTGGTGACTAAGGAGTGTTTGTAAATGCATCTAATAAAGCTTGCAAGTGCAGCCTTGGGTGATTATTAAAAAGCTACAGACATTTTTACAGATCTTTGCTGGTTGTGAACTCCAGATGTTTCCAACATGAAAAATGTTATGTTCTAACAGTTAATGGTGTACCACCAGCCATTCAGAAGATGTATCTTCTTATTATAGCTGGAATGTTGCTATGGTGATAATTGTAAAACTGTGACCTAGAAGGAAGAAAACAAATGTATTTGGCACAAAAGAAGGTAGACAGTGTATCAATTAAGTCAATGAATGGGAAGATAACCAAAAGGCAATAGGAAATTAAAAAATTATGTGCAAATCTCGGATACCATACGATATACCGTAATTAGGACTTCCTTTTATTTTCATGTGGAAAGCATCCTCAGTTAGCTTTGTGGACAGATAGCATCCTGTCTATGCACAGGTAGATGTCAGTAATGTTCAAAATTACAACGCTTGTCCTTTGCAACAAAGCCAATACATAAAAAACATCCCTTTCCAAGACTTGTTCACATATTTATATTATCCTTTCAAAGAACCTGTGGGTTTGTATGATTAATCTTTTGTATTTTGTGTTTTGGCACTGAAGACTGAATTTGACCCTGAGAGCAGATACAAATAACTATATGTTTTGAACTATCAAGCCTTAACAAACATACAGGATTGGAACAGAAATAGACTTCATGCAAATGTGGCCATGGATTATTTGGCGAGCAGTCTATTCTTGGGGTCCCCACGATTCTGAATTTCTGGCGAGTCTAGCAGCAGTAAATCAGCTCAGGCTTTCCATGCAGGGAGTCAGAGGGCCTTTGGGACCTGAACCATGGAAGGACTCGAGTCCTCTGCCGCCTCTCCCGGCAGTCTGCTCATCACCTTGAGCTAGTTTTTCTCTATGTCTGCTCACCCATTTCATCATTTGTTCGATGACCCTTTTTACAAAGAGCTTTTTCAGATCAATGGATGAAGCATGCTGTTATTTTCTAAGCTTGTAAGCAGCCATATATATGAAAAAACAGCGACTCGCATTATGAGGGTAATGATCAAATATCCCATCTTAAGTCAACTACCATTGTTGTTGTAAACTGCAAATGTTTTCAGGCTCCAAAGCAAAGAAAATTTCTGGTATGTGCTAAAGACATCACCATTATCATTCATCCCAATCAGCTTGATTAGACTAGAAACAAACAACAGGAAATCATCTATCTGTATGCACATCAGCCCCATTTCAGGAGTCTTTGTCACTGGAAAAGGGAGTGAAGCCCTGTCACTTGTGCTTAAATGTATGTTCTTCACAGTTCTTTCCTACATATCAGGAAAGGAAGGAAACAGAGTAGATTACATTTCTTATTAAATTTATGTGTTACAACAGCGTGCAATGTGCTTGGAAAGAAATCACACAACAAAGGACAAAATTAGGGAAAAAATTGGCATGCTGTAAATCTCTTGATGTTTTCAGATAGAAACTGAATGTCTTTCTGCAAGTTGTGCATTAGTCAAAACACTATCAAGATAAAGGCTTTCAAGTGACATTTTCAAGCCATATTACTTGTCCTGTAGCTCTGCACTTCACTCAGACTGGAAAGTAGCCAACAAGCATGGCTTGAAATCTGTTAGCTTATGTCTTGAGGGATTTTTTCCAGCTGTATTAAAGAATTAAGATTGAGGTCCCCAACGCTTACTGCACTGCCTGCATGCTGATCTGGGGCAGGAAAGGAAACAGAGGCATGGTGAGGTAAAGGGATTAATCCAAGGTCAGACTGAAAGTTAAATGTAGGATTTAGGCATAGACACTTGCTGGTTGATTATGTTGAAGTCAGAGAAAACAGTGAAGCCCTTTTATTTTAACTTCAAAGAAATACAACTGTTTTGCACATGGAAGTGCAACAGCATGCTATTGTGGAAGGTTTTACATCAAGGCAAACCACAACTATGACTCAGACCAAAAAAATCTGGCAGTAAACTTGTCCTAAATTTTGTTTCTCCACACGCATATACCTGGTTAAATAGACTTTGAAGAATAAAAAAACATAGCAAAGAAACAGAAAACACTGTCTGAAAAGGTAAAAATAAACAGAAAGAAAGCAAGTGTAGCTGGAACAAACATCTCCAGAGGCTTACATTGCCCAACAATTTGAATCAGATTGTGGTTTTCCCTTTTTATAACTTTTTTCTCCTTACTTGTTCAGCCAGTGCTAGTGACAGGCATGAAGAGAAACTGTATGAGGGAGACAAAGGTTAGGATAATAGTATTACTGTGCCAGTGCAAAGAACGCTTGAGTAGATGGCAAAAACTAAAGGTCATTTAATAAAGTATTTTTCATTTTCTCAATGATAAAGCTAGAGAAATGTAAAGAATATGCTGGAAATATAAACCAAGAAGATTAGCTGGATTTTTTCATGATAATGAGGAGGAACTACCCAAGAATATTCTATTTGGGCTCTATTAGGTCAAAACATTCTAGTGTTTTAAAAAGAAAACAACAAAATTACGTCCTGGAACATTCATATTTGAGCAGTTCCTGCTAGAGTAAACACAAACCCATTCAGTATGTTTTCAAAACCAGTTGCCTTGCTCCTCTACATGTCTCATTCTGATCCCTCTCCTCTTCCCCTCATGCAGCTGTTAGTGAAAGCGACTAGTATGTTTCTTACACTTGCACCCAATGATCAGTTCTTTCTTTCTGCACCTGTGTCTTCTGAGAGGGTAAGGAAGAGATAACCTGTATGTGTGTATCTGTTGCTCACCAGCCTGGGCTGCAGCACCAGGGACGCTGTTGCATCTTCCGCAGCCAGGAGGAAATGGCCTGCCTCTTGTAGGCAGGATAGGTACCTTGAGTTGAGTAGTTAATTAGTAGTTCATTATCTCAACTCAGTCCAGCTGGATAAGAATGATTGGTGCCATAATTCCCCCTTTTTGTTTTACCATTTTTTGTTTCCACAAAGGCTTTATGGGTGAGCAGAGACCCGGCCCATTCATCCAACTCCAGCACGCTTCCCTCCCGCGAATACCACGTCGGGGCTTGCGGCTTTACCTTCTCCGAAGGACTCTCGCTCGAGCTCCCGGCTCCGGCTCTGGCTCCGGCTCTTTTGGCTCAGGCTCCTTTGCAGCCAGGGCTCTCGGCTCGGCGAGGGAGTCGGGGCTTCCCAGGGCTTTCCAGGGTCTCATCGATGTATCATGTCGGGGTCACCAGTTGTTGCTCACCAGCCTGGGCTGCGGCACCAGGGACGCTGTTGCATCTTCCGCAGCCAGGAGGAAATGGCCTGCCTCTTGTAGGCAGGATAGGTACCTTGAGTTGAGTAGTTAATTAGTAGTTCATTATCTCAACTCAGTCCAGCTAGATAAGAATGATTGGTGCCATATGTATCTAGCAGGAGACTAAAACTCTCAGAATACATAACTGAACATAATAAGTTCAGTACTGGAGTACTGCGTCCAGTTCTGGAGCCCTCAACATAAGAAGGACATGGACCAGTTGGAGGGGGTCCAGAGGAGGGCCACGAAGATGATAAGAGGGCTGGAGCACCTTTCCTATGAGGACAGGCTGAAAGAGTTGGGGCTGTTCAGCCTGGAGAAGAGGAGGCTCCGGGGTGACCTTATAGCGGTCTTCCTGTACCTCAAGGGGGCCTACAGGAAAGATGGGGAGAGGCTGTTCAGGAGGGCCTGTTGTGATAGGACAAGGGGTAATGGTTTTAAAATAGAGGGAGGTAGATTCAGGTTGGATATTAGGAAAAAGTTTTTTACCATGAGAGTTGTAGAACACTGGAACAGGTTGCCCAGAGGGGTGGTGGATGCTCCATCCCTGGAGACGTTCAAGGCCAGGTTGGATGAGGCCCTGAGCAACCTGATCTAGTTGGAGATATCCCTGTTCCTTGCAGGGGGGTTGGACTAGATGACCTTTGAAGGTCCCTTCCAGCCCTAACCATTCTATGATTCTATGATTCTATGATTCTATAAACCAAAAAAACTTCAAGTGAATAACAACCTGCCAGTGAAGTTCCAGTGGACACATGATTCATGAGGGCTAGAACATAGAATCATAGAAGCATCTGGTTGGAAGAGACCCTCAAGATCATCGAGTCCAACCATTCACCGTGCACTGTCAGGGTCCCTAAACCATGTTCCTCAACACCAAATCCACACAGTTTTTAAACACCTCCAGGGATGGGGACTCCACCACCTCCCTGGGCAGCCTGTTCCAATACTTCACAACCCTCTCTGTAAAGAAATTTTTCCTGATATCTAACCTAAATTTCCCCTGGCGCAACTTCAGGCCATTCCCTCTCATCCTGTCATTCACAACGTGGGAGAAGAGATCGACCCCCATCTCCCTACAACTTCCTTTCAGGTGATTGTAGAGAGCGATAAGGTCCCACCTGAGCCTCCTCTTCTCCAGACTAAACAGTCCCAGCTCCCTCAGTCGCTCCTCATAGGACAAGTTCTCTAAACCCTTCACTAGTTTTGTTGCTCTTCTTTGAACCCACTCCAGCATCTCAACGTCCTTCTTGAAGTGAGGGGCCCAAAACTGGACACAGTACTCCAGGTGTGGCCTCACCAGTGCTGAGTATAGGGGAACAATCACTTCCCTGCTCCTGCTGGCCACACTGTTTCTGATACATGCCAGGATTCCATTGGCTTTCTTGGCTGCTTGGACACACTGCTGGCTCATGTTCAATCGGCTGTCAACCAGCACCCCCAGGTCCTTCTTTGCTGTGCAGCTTTCCAGCCACACTTCGCCAAGCCTGTAACACTGCAGAGGGTTGTTGTGGCCCAAGCATGCAATGGATGTTTCATTTAGGTATTGTTCTTTGGGTGAAAATGCAACAGAAAAAAAATATACCATAATCTTCAAATTTTATTCTATAACAAACCCCCCTTAATATTTTTTTTGACATCCTTAATTCTCATTCAGGCCATCAGGTATACCTTTTATAGATACCAGTTATAGCTTTTATAGAGCCACAGGGGAAAAAAAAAAAATATACTAATGCATAATCAGGACAGTACAATAAAAATCTGGGGTTTGTGGAGGGCAGTGGTGGTGAGGACCTGCTGTAAGCCAATATCCTAACCTCATTTGGTTTTATGATGTCCAAGGGCAGCAGTCCGTTCTGGCTCTTTCTAAGTAGAAATGAGTGTTTTGACAGCTAAAAGAGCAAAGAATAAAATGAAAGAGACTAGACAGCTAAAAAAGGACAATAATGAACGGTTTCAAAAAGACTGCCTTCATTTCTCTGTAAAACTTTTTATTATTTGCTACATCATGGAAGATGCAAATGTATCACTATGGTGCTGTAGCCAGATGTGCTGGGATGTCTATGTATTGCCTTACCTTGTCTGCACTGTGGAATCTACTGTTGACTGTCATACAACAAAGCTTGACTACCTTAAAATCATTTCTATAGCAACAATATAAGCATTCAGATTGAATGAAACTGTTACTACAAAGTTTTGTCCCTTTGGCACAGGGCCCTTCTAAGGTAAGTCAGCCCCCCAGCCCCTCAAGCCTACTCCCCCCTTTTCTGGTCTGGCAACTCTCTTTCTTCCTCTTTTCCTCTCAGTGCTTCTGTGTATTTATTATATGTGACAAAATGACGATCCAACCAATAGTTGGGTCTCAGATTTGTGTCTCAGACCCCTTCGAGTCAGCGACTATGACTCAGCAATAGCCTCCCCCCCCTTGCCCCCCCCCCCGTAAAGGACAGTTCCTTGGGATACTCCAGATGAAAATCATAGGCAAAACCGAGCTGTCTTTTTTGTAACCCTGAGCTTCTCAGGGTGGGTTTGACTCCAGCAGACCCTGAAGCATTTGCACACAGGAGGGAAAGGTACTTGAGAGCAAGAAGCTTATACCCATGCATCCTCCAGGGACTGATGCTCCACAGAGTGTGTACACAGCAAGCAGCAAAAACGTGCCTCAGTGTGTCGAATACGCAGTGAGACTCTAGGATAATAACTATTTGTGTCACGAATATGGTGAAACAAAGTGGGAAGAAAGACAGAGAAGCAGAATGAAATAGGCAAGAAAGGGAGAACAAAAGCACAGAGAAAAACAGGATAAGAGGAATGGGAGAAAAAAGAACTGTCAGGCACAAAAACTAGCTAAGCATTAAGAAGAAGAATGAGAAAATGTTGTCATGCTAGTTAAAAAAAAAATATAAACGGGAAATGTGATACTTAAACGTGAAGTAATCTCCTTTTATCCAGTATATAGGAAACAGTCAACCAATTAGAGTACACAAGTAGCCTCTGAAATATTTTACCTATTTTACACTTGAGAAAGCAGAAACAATGGGCTTATATAACTTGTTCAGTTCACATATTAAGCCAGCAGTGAGCCAAACGTGGCTCTCTGACCTACCTCCCTGCAATACTTCTTCTCCAGGGGAAGTAAGAGACATGTTTTCGCTCCAACTTTTTCACTATACACTGCACTTAGGGCCCCCTAAGGAACCATAAATTTTGGCAGTTCCTCATTTAAAGTTTGCATGCAAGTAGATTTAAACAGTTTGCAAAGAAAGCAGCTATCCTTGGTTTCACGGTAAGGAAAGCCCTATCACATCTCATTTTTTCTATGGCTCCACATTCAACGCAATTTGCTTCAGGTCTTTGGCATTATATAAGTAATGCAAGGGGTAAAGCTAACAAATTTCCTAGTGTTACCTTCGAAACAAGCTATGTGTAGCGCAAAACATTGATCATTACAAGTAAAGAGGCCAATGTAATATCGAATTCCCAATAAATACACAAATTAGCTTCCACTCAAAGTTCATCCACTCAGTTCCTTGATTTTTATCAGTCAATTAAATGGCTTGTCAGAAGAATGTAACGTAGTCAATCCACATATGTGCTACGTGTTACGTACTGTCAGAACTTACTGATGCACAGTCAGTGCAGGAATGACAGTTATTATTAAACATCAGCTGGCAGAGGCAAATTGCACCAATTTTAGTCAACTAGTAATGACCTGTAAAATTGGTAAAAACTGTAGGAGGAAAACAATCTGCCATCACACAAATTAAAATAGCGAGTGACAACCCAATGGAATACTGCGTTGCATTTGCTGAAAAACCTAGCAGAGAAAAAAAAAACTGTGCCCATTGACATAGAAGGCATGGGTACATAGGAGGCATATAATACATAGTAAAAGATATATGGTATATTTATCCTTATTACCTGGGAAGTGAGGGCAAACTTTGCAACGACAGCTTGGAAATGGGCTAAATGTCAGTACAAATGAGCTCTTTAAGACGTCACATCACATACTTTACACAGAATGAAATGACCACCACAGAGCAGCAATCCCAGACTTGACCTTCTAGCCCCCAAATGTCAATGCCTTACAGAAAACTTATATCCCATCTGACAGAACTGGGTGACCTTGACCCAGAGAAATAAGAGATATTGGATTAGCTAGGCATATGAGCACAGACTTTCTGCTCTCTTTGAGAGCTTACAAATGACTGAAGGAGAAAATAAGTAGTTTTTCAAAGCTGCACAACCAGATTCTCTAGCTTGTTAAGGCTGCTTTGTGCTAAAGTCAGTGAGCAGCACACCCTATGCAAAAGGATTCAGTGGTTTCCTCAAGTTTTCTGTAATGTCTTTTCCTGCCAGTGAAACCAGATCCTGCACTGTTTGACCTTGAGTGAATTATTTGACCATGACTTGTGTGCAACTTAAACATAAACTAAGAACTACACGTAACACTGAAAACGTGGATGACCCAGGGATTTAGCCAGTGGACTAGGCTTACATGATATGTTGACATGCAGAAGGAATGCACATGCGCTGTTGATGGGCATTATAAAAGCACAAATAAATTTGACTTTCGTAAAAATGTACATAATAACTGTATAAGTATGTCCCAATCCCCTGTTGAAAGTTGAGCCCAAGTATTTCAAAACTAGAGCATAGTTTATTACCGTATTCTACCTAAGATATTCTGAAGCTATAAGGGACTTAAATAACAAAAAAAATATCAATAGCTTGGTAGATTCCTTTTACGATCTAGTTTCTTGAAATAAAAAATCCTACATTCTGCACTGTTATAGACTGTTCCTTGCTTCTTTTTTTCAGAGTATATCAGTTTTTCGGTAAAGCCAGGAAGCTTGCTATTCACTGACAGGCAAGGCAGTAAGTAATAGTGAGAATACAGGAAAAAATGATTGACATTTCTAACTGTAAACACAGATTTTTTCCAACTAGCGAGTGGTGCTGCTTGCTGGAGATGCTGATAAAGCTTCTGCTACAGATAGTGATGAGTGGTGTGGAATGTCAACTTGAGATAAGGAGGTTACACACGTTGTGCAAAGGAATACCCTGAACATGGATCCCATGGCACCAAAGCAGCACTTAACAGTACAGACTTTTCTGACTCCCTGGGGAATTTCTGACTAAATAGCTGGGAATAGCATTAATAAGTTATTGACAGAATGTGTAAAAAAAAAAAAAAAGTAAAGAAGGTTAAAGCCAGGCTTACTGATTATATTTTAATTTCTACTTCTGTTGGAGATAGTTTGGACACAGGATTTGTTCTTTAGCGTAGAGTAATAGTGGAAAAAGTTAGTTACTCTGGTCTTCTGATCTTTGTACAGTCAGATTAAAAAAAAAAAAAAAGTTTCTGCCAAATCTGTAGTCCTGTCAGCACACTAGAACCAGCTTCGTATACAGGAGAAACTGCAATTTTCCATCCTTTTCGTGCACCACTCAATACATAATTGGCATACATCTACTCAGTCACTTTTGTACATTAGTATAGCTGCAGCTATTTTAAAGGTGTTATTAGCAACAAAACTGCAGTAGCATGGAACTGAGCACGGGCTGCAGAACTGCCCCAAGGAGCAGTGCACAAGAATGTGCACCTCAGCAGTGGCTCAGCTGCCAGGTGTACCAGTGTGTTGAACTTCATTTAACAAACACTGTAAAGACTCAGTTCACACATGAGTTTTCAAACTAATTCATTCTCTCCTTTCGTACTCTTTGTGGCACTTAGTTTGGTGCTGCACTGCTGCATTTTCTTCCTACTCCACAACCTGATACATCAAGACCAAATCACCACCTCTTCTTGTAATTTTAAGGTGCAGTAATAGGGAGAAGGAAGGCACGACATCTGCTAGGGCCCTATATTAAAAAGACCCCTTAGACGAGCCCCCCACTCACTAGCATCAACCCACAACTGTGGCCTGCCTCCCGTGTATGCTCCAATGAATCAATCATAAGAACCTGCATGAACGAACAGCACATACACAAAATTGTCTTGTGTTTCAAGGACTAAAAAAGTTAAAACAACTGGCCATGGCCACTGCTGTGGAATCTACTTTGCACCTGGAAGAGACACTTTTCTTGAGGTTAAACATCTGTGCACAGGACAGGACACATCTTCAGATACTTCCCCTTAAACTACCTAATTGTAGCTGTATAATAAACTTGGGAACAAGTTGTTCCCTGGATTGAAAATATTATGTGACTAGAGGCAAATAATAACTTCCTGCAGAAAAAAACAGATACATTTTAAGTAGGGCACGAGTGTGGACATTTCCTGAAAATTACATACTGTATATTGTTGAAGTTAAAATCTTATCAAGGTTCTTTATCATGTAAACTGCTATTAGCTCTTTTAGCCAAAATTTTCATATTTTTGAGGATTTACATGTAAAGTAAAGATACAGACTACACAACAGACCTGCAATTACACAAGTAGGCTGTGGAATTATATAGAAAGGTTTAAAATCATTCTTCATTAAATATCACTCAAGGTTTCACTGTAAATGTTTTCTTTACAGTGGGAATCCTTTTTTTTTAAAAAAACAAAACAAAACAAAACAAAACCCAACAACAACACAACAACCTACCTCGATCTGAATTCACATTGGTTTTACATATCATCTTATCTAAATTACAGAGCTTCTGATCTTGGATCCATTAAATCATGAATAGTATGGCTTTATTTGGGACGGTTTGAGTACTAATGTGCCCTGTTACAAGCAGAATTTTTGTAAGATTTGCCTGAAAGTTTGTGAAACCAAAAAAGCCATGAATTGTGTTCCCTCATTCTTTCTTTTGCCTCAACATCTGAATTTGAATTGCATTAGTTTCTACATAAGCACATTTTTGTTGTTATGCCTCTGTTTGGAATATTTATGTGATTCCTTCCTGTGTAGCATTTAATAGCTAATCTGAAAAAACAATTTCAGCAGCCAGATCTTTAGAGGAATTTCAAGGCCTAATGTCCACTACAGTCAAACAGCAGTTAGCTGCCTAAATACCTAGGCCAGTTGGTTTTGGGAAACTTAGAACTTAGATACATATATCCAGAAATGCCTACTCCTTGTTGATTTAATCTCAAAATGCTGTCCACCTTGCTTCTAGTTTCACTTTTTGCATTCCATATGTGGTCTAATCTAAAGTAGATGCAGCAGCTGATCAAAAAATTCATATATAAACCTCGTGATAACCAAGAAACTTGTACAGTGAAAATTCATAGCATTTTGGTGACATGCATAAACACATCAAGGGTTGGCTTTATGGGAAAACTCCACATTAACTCATCTCTTGAGAAGAATTGTAATTCTCATGTCTTAATAAGAGTATGTGGGAGTGACTGGGGGTGGGGAGAAGGAGAGAGATTTGCCCCATTCCATGAGAGTCTAGTGATGATTTACATATGATTTTACCAGAGCAGGATGAGGGCTAGAAATTGTTTAACTTTCTGAATCTCCTTTTGATTCCTTGCTTGCATGCATGAGTATTTCTTTGCCTGTCCCTATTTAATGTTAAGAATAAAAAGATGCGGTAGTAGGGAGAAAGCTTGAGACTCTGCATCACTTGTGCAACCCTTCCAGCTCTGGCCAAGGCACCTGATGGATGGGTGCTAGCGTTCTCCCTGTTAGTCTCAGCTCACTCCGAGTGTGACGATTTGGGCATAATAGGGCTCCCTCTGGCTGTTTATTCCGAGATTCATTTTTCAAGTGCAAAGGTACCTAAATATCAGGTAAGCAGAAGGCACACCTCTGTAGATCTGAAGACAACTCGGACTAAATTTCTGTAAGCACCCTTGGTGCATTCTGAGGGCAGGTACGTAAATTTGAGTAGCACAATGCTTAAATACTAGGTGGCTAAGTAATTGTTGCGTCTGACTCTGAACATCTTTGATGTATTTATGGCCACAACAGCTCCATGAGGTAGGTCAGTGCCTAAAAGTGGGATGGCCTTACCACTTTCTCATCCAGCTAATGGCATTTCTAAAATTTTCCATGGGCCTCATAATATAAATAGCAGACGTTAACACTAACATGGAAGTTTAGCCATCAGAACTCAAACTATGTTTTCTTCTGTGCATGAATCTGTACATAGGATTTGCTCAGCATGTCAGTAAGACAGTAAGTATGATTTTTGCAAAGGATGTATTTTTTTTGAAATGCCTGGGGTTGTGTAGGAAATTACGTTTCAACAGAACTCCTTTTATAAAGAAGAAATATGAATTTTCAAACACCAGCCTACTGGAATTTATGACATCCACAAAATACTAAACAAAAAAAAATTATGCCAGTGAACCTTAATTTCATTGGCCTTTTTTGGGTAAAAAATTATTTCCTGCCCATTGCCATAACTGTCTAGGGTAACAACATGTGAACCTGCCTTTTTTACCTTATGGAGGCAAAAAGCAAAGTCTTTGTCAGTGAAGAACTTATCACCAATGAAACTGTAAGTGGAAGAATTAAGAGTGGTGAAGAATCCGATAAGTAGACACGTCATTCTTTCACAGCATTTGCAACAGGAAAAAATGTCACATCTAACCAATTTGCTTTCCAGTTATTTTTTTCAGTGTAAATTCTGGGAGTAGTCCAAGTCATGAAAATTAGCCATATTCAACTCAAAGTACACCTGCAAACTTGCAGATATTAGGATTTATTGGTGTGGTTTGAGCTCACTTTCTAACCTAAATGCAGCCTGAAGTGAGTTTTGATATTACAATATTTTACAGATTCTTATAATAGATACAACCAAATTACTTATTTTCAAAGTTGGCCTCAAGCAAATGAGCTCTTTTCAGTCCCACACCTGTCTGAGGGCCAGGCTTTGCTCAGATCAACAGTTTCACCCTGACTTCCACTGACTTAAAACAACGCGTTCTTCGTGTTCATTGGACACAGAACGCTCCAAGAAAAAAATTACCACCCTGTATTCCTTTCCTTTTCACCTGGGGATATTTTTTATCATGCTGCTTCTTGAGTATGTTTCTAAGGTTAAGTTAGAAACCTGTGAAAATAAATATTTTCAGTACAAATATTATTCTCCTCTCAAATATAGTGGTACAATTGAAACTGCTCTACTGCTGATAAAACTAGCTTGTAGATCTACGTAACTCTGATACTTAATGATTTCTGGTAT
Source organism: Tauraco erythrolophus (assembly GCF_009769465.1). Classification (NCBI taxonomy): domain Eukaryota; kingdom Metazoa; phylum Chordata; class Aves; order Musophagiformes; family Musophagidae; genus Tauraco; species Tauraco erythrolophus. Next base: position 22,822,037 of record NC_141465.1, read on the forward strand.
CTGGAAGGTATTAGACTGTGGTTGTAATAATCTCTATAATTGTAATAGTTCATGCTAGCTAGACTGCACATCTATTCTTCATCTGTCCTTAAACTAATTTGTTCTACGTATGAATATATCACACTCATCAATTTCAAGTGCCATCCTTTGGCTATTCAGGTCATTAAGGAGTATACATTATGTATGAGTCAAACATACCAACCTTACACAAATGCTTTTTAGCAATGTGCAAAATAGCTGCTTTCTGTTAGAGTCTTTAAGTTATTATTCTAATCGAAACCCAAGTCACAGCTACAACTAACCAGCAATCAATTACTTCTCTCCATACGTAATCCTTTGGATGATGAGAGTTATACTGTGGCTCTGTGCTACATTCTAAAAATATCAATGCACGCATTAAAAAAAACCAAAATCCTTGAAAATCAGGGGATAATAAGTTTTCCCACTCATTACTGCCCATAAAGTTTTCATTGCAATTAGTGCAGTGCTGGGCTCTTAAAATTCCTCTTTTCCTGGAAGGGAAATTCCACTCAATAATGTAGCTATACATGCAGAGAGCATCTATTATGATGAGATCCCATTGTACAATATATGTCTCTGGTCATAGGTCTGATAAAGAAATAACAAAGGTAATGATTTCTTCCACGACACACATCCTGTTTGAAGTCTCAAGGCTATACTTGGCAAAAACATTCCATAAAGAGACTGAGGGCTGTGGAGAAGACCAAGTAGCACTGTGCAGAGGGCCTCATAGTGTTAATCTGTATGAAGAGGATGGATCAGGTAGCAACAACATTTGATCACTATCTGATTGGTATCTTGTAGCTGACAGGAAATCAAATGCGTGCCTCAGTTATATTCCCAGCAGATGGATGGTCAACACCAAAGTAGCACAAACAACAGAAATGTCAGTCCTCTGGGGAGTCTCAGAGTCTAACGGAAATGGAAAATGAACCCCTTTGTTTTCAGGGTCTTTTCTCAGGGGCCCTTGAAAAATGTACATGTAGTTTTGCCTAAGCTGCTTCTGCTCTGGATCAGGTTTGTGTTCACTTGTAAGATACTCTCCTTCTTCCACACTAAATATGTAGTTGAGCAACCAGAACTATCCATGTAACACTTATCCCATGAAATAGAGATAATCTATTAGAGATAGAAATATCATGAAAACTTTTCTTTCCTCACCATCTTTCTGAGCTGTGCATGCTCAAAGTTACTGAAGAGGAGGATGCACAGAGAAAAAGATAAAGTAGAACATTTGCTGCCAGTACAAGAGGAGTGTCTCTTTGGAGTGATTCCTGGAGAATCACTCCATCTCCAGGAGTGATTAAGTGCCAATCACTTCATTCCAACAGTTAGGTACAAAGAGAAAAACCTAGCCCTCAGTAAATTAAAAAGGTTGACACCACAGATTTCATTTTGCATATAGAAGCTGTTAAAAAAGGAGAGATAAATAGAAGTTGTGTGCATATATGTATGCATTTACACGGGAGAGGGGAGGTTGTGCATGGGATGAGACAAGCACATCCCTTATTCTTTCAGACTGGTAGTATATATTTTATTTTTACAGTCTTTTACAATCACATCAGACAGACACTTGAAAGCCATTAATAATGTTCTCTCACTGTGACTAAGATTTAAAAAAAACCCGCAAGACTTTACTACGATATCCCTTTAAAAATTGTGTCAAAAGTCAGTTGCCAAAGTAGGTATTCTTTGTATTTTTCTCAGCAAAGATATGTTTTCCCACTATGTATAGCTCTGGGTAGGATACTAGGTCAATGAGTCATACAAATATCATATATATTTGCCATCACATGTTGGCATGTCTATAGTCTTCATTTCTTCCAGTGCTACCTTAATACTGCCATTGTATTAGTTTCAGGATTTGGGTTTTTTACCTCAGAGAAGATAAAGAAAAAAAGAAACTAAACCAATTGTATCTGATGAATTATTAACTACTGATCAGACTATTTTCACCGAATTTATCACGTCACAATCATCACTGAAAAGTTAGTCTTTGAATCTCTAATTCAATGGGATGATCACTACACCACCCCATCTAACACATGAGAAGAGATATGGAGAACCAGGAGTCTGGGAAAACAAGCTGGAAACAATAATTTCACTTACTTTATTTTGCACGGGGGCCAGGTTATCCATAGAGAATAAGAAACAGCTAAAAAATTAATATTATTCCTCCCAATAATGAAGTTATTTGAAGAGCGCAGGAGACAATTCTATCCCTAGAACTATAATAAGTTAAAAGTGAAAGATCTTCAGGCTTTACTTAATGGCATTAGGTCATATAAACTTTGATAGCTAATAACAACTACAGAACTTGCCCAAGTATTTCTGTCAGATAAAAGGAGGGGGTAGTTTTTGATGACAAGCTCTACTGGAAATGAAAGATAAATTTGGGTATTTGCAGGCACTATGTTCTTTCTGAGCAGACGCCTGATGTTTTTCTTAGGAAAAAAAAATGGATTAGGTTCGCTGGCTCAGATTTCTTAGGATTCCTTTTGCTTTTACAAAAGTGGTATCAGCTCTGATTTGATACAGCATAAGAGAACATATTAAAACTACATTTAGATTATTTCCTTCAGCCTTCCCCATCCCAGCCAATTTTACGTTCATTTGCTAATTTGGAAACAGTGACTGCATATCAAAGGAAGTCTGGGGGTAATAACGAAGGCTGCAAATGAATGCTGTTTCAGAAGTTACTGTTTCGATTTCTGAAATAGAGGGAAATCATCACTATCAACCAACAGTGGAAGGAATTACAGGAATGAAGGAAAAAGAAACAGAGCAAAGCTCGTTCTTTGAAAGGTACATACATTTGCACAAGCTAAGTAGAAAACCTTTCCTAATATGAAGTGAAGCATGCTGGAAATCTGACATCAGAATCAGATGCTCGATTTTCCTGCTTGAGAAGTGATGTTTGCTACCAAGTATTTGTGATATAGTCAAAAAATACTTAGTACAATACTTTTTTCCCCATACCGATGGTCTGATTAAGAGGATGATATATATGTTTTGAAACATAGGAAGGCCAAACCATCCATCGCTTTCTTAACCTTCCTGTTCTTCACAGTGATATCAAATAGCAACAAGTGGTAGCAAATTTACTTTAGAATGGAAGCTCTTTTATTCAATATCTGATTAAATAACCCAATGCACTCCACCAAAAAAAAACCAAACAAAAACGAACCAAACAACAAACACACACATTTTTAAGTTAGGGGAGTAACGCAAAGCTTAAATGAAACCTTCAGCTAGTTGAAAACCTTTAAATGTCATCCCAGGTCTGAGCATGACTGATTTGGGCAAACACTTCAAGACTGAAAATGGCCTATATTAGTCCACTATAGAATAAACTGCTATGATTTCTTTTCAATGTTCATGTGGGATGCATATGGTTTGGAAAAAGGTCCCTCAAGCTGAAATATATGTTTCCTGATGTCATGATACTGCTAATGTGCCATAAAGATGATTTAGCAGTTGGGATCAATGTACTGCATTCTAAGAAGAAAATAAAATAGCTCCTATGGTATCCCATCCTTATTATAGGGTCCTATTAAGAAAAAAAAAAAAAGAATTTCTGTTCATACAAAAATTATTTGGATTCTATGTATAAGAAATATATATTTAAACAGGCTAGTACATTTTATCAGGCTAGGAAATATCAATATGGTGCTACAATCCTTGTGCTTTTGAGTTGGCTAGATGCTAGCACAGCGTCAGCATTCTTACAGTGTACATGAATACTGTATGTGAATATATGAGGTATGATTATCTGAGTTCCACAATAGATTTTTAGATTTTTATCTGCAGAAAGGTTAAAAATATAAAGGAAACAAACAGTGTACACATGCAAGAATAAGTGTTATCTACTGAGTAAGAGGGAAATTTCAGAATATTTGAGAGCAAAGTTAGTAGTTCTAACAGTATCAATGAATAAGAAATAATTCAAAACATCCAGTGAAGTCTTAGCATATTATAACAGCATTAATACCTTTTCTGCAGAATCTTATTTGCAAAATATTTTCAAAGATTTTTTTTTTTTAATAAAATATGCTTAACGTCTTTCTGTTCAGTAACAGCCCTTCTCTGTCCACTCAAGTCAGTTATACTCAAGACTTTCAGAAGCTCACTTCTCCTATCCAAATAAAGAGCTTATTTCATATGCTAGAGTACATTAAGATATCAGATATGGTTTCTGGAAGCTTGTTGCTACACACTCAGATGAAGCTGGGAAGTAATGCTTCTGCTTTACCTTTGCCATTATTGCAGCCCCTCATTGACCAGGCAAGCTGCAAAATAAAATTCAGGTGTGAATTCAATCACACATACGTGGGTGCTAATCACTGGCATCCATGGACAGTCTACCATTTCTTTATTACATACGAATTTGAGATTTGGCTTAGAAGCAAAATTAGTAAAGAAGATTAAATGAAGCAATTCTGGGTGTGTCTACCTTAATCTCAAATATATACACTTCACCAATGTAGAACAAATAAACACTCTCATCCCAAATATCTGAGAAATGTTTTCCAGGAACCTCATTTTCACAAGAGAAGTACCTGTTAACTAAGCAACTGGCACCCCCTTGGAAACTGGAAATTACAAGTGCATCCAATGTCTCCAAAAAGCAATATGAAGGATGAAAAATTACTATGAAAATAGTTATGCACAAAAAATTAAAGGACAGAAACTGCATGATATAAAAAATACAGTAAAAAATACTTAAGAAATGTTTAGTGTAATATTTGGTCTCATTTTTAATGTATGGTAGTTTCATTTTCTAAGAAAATAGTGTTTCTAATATGGTTTCTAATGGTGTCTACAGGATATTTATCTTTCCATTAACTCTATCTTTAGATGTGTATATGCATAGACTCAGTTTAGGAGACAAGAAATACAAGGTTTTCATTTGATCACTCTTCTGTTCCACGCATGTGAAAAATTATAGGTTGACAAGTAGGAAAAGATCACATTGATTATAAAATCAACCACCTGCCCAGTCAAAATTCAGTGACTCCTTGTGTCATATTTGCTGTAGAAAAGTACACTTATTCCTAAGAAAAGCATGGTTGAAACAAATAAAATACCACTTTCCTTAGAGCTCCTAATCAAACATCTGTGATAAATACATGGACAACTTTCAAAAGAACTAAATTATTGCTATTCATGTTTACATATACTTTCTTCACACTTTTCTGTTGGAAATGCATATGATAATAGGTGTTTACCTGTAGGGTAATTTTACCCTTGAAGTAGCTTTTCATCTCTTTTTTTCTCTATCTGATACTTTTCAGCTTCTTTGGAGATGCTGGTCAGTCACCACTATCATCCAGACCCAAGGAGATCATGTGAAACTGTTTTACATTTCTGGGATCTTATGTTTGCTGATAGGTATTACAGCACATTCTCCAGAAATTATATGCCAGACTTGTTGGGAGCCCCCACCCGTTCATTTTGCCCTGGGCTACTCTCCAACCAGCCTAGTGCAGTGTGAAAGCGGGTCTGATTGGTAGCAGCAGGAGCACACAGGGCACTGGAGGGTCCTTGTCAAGTGCAGAAAGGTGGTGGCCCTCCGGCAAACTCTGCATAGGGACAGGGACTGCAGGCTGCTTGTGCCTCCAAAGTGACACCACCCATAGGAGATAACACAGGACCGAAGCCATGATCGGAGTGTTGGGAGGTAATTAGCAATACATGGGAACAAGACTGAGGAGCCGAACAAACCAGGGACAGTAAAGGTAGTCTCTTTGTGCCTTTGTGCTGCCTGTCCATGAGCACTCGAAGAGGGGCCCAGGCAGTGCACTCCTGTCTTTTTAAGGTTCACATGAAAATGGAGGGGAGTGAAAAAAAAAAAAAAAAGCAGCTCTGTCGGCACCTGTCCAAAATATATCCATTATCAATGATTATAGTTGGTCCAAGTTGTGCAAGGAAATGTACGTGTTATACACCTCTGTTCTTCCCTGACAGCTTACTTTACCTAAAGACTTTTTTCAGCCTCTTTCAACTCAACACGCAGTGAACATTTACTGTGAGGAGTCACCAGCCTCCCCTAGATCTCTTTTTAAAATGAAAATCAAAAACTACTGAAAATTGAATAAAATTTTAAGAAACCTAGATGCCTAGGAAGCTTACATTAGTTGCTTCAAATTGCTCCCCCATTACCACAGTGCAGAACGGAAACATGGAAAAGTCATTGCCGTTGCACTCTGAAGGGCTCCTATTTCTTTGGCTCCCACAAGGTTACTTACAGAAAGAATATACCAGAACTGTAATACAATAAGCTATAATGTGAAACAACTGCAAGCACTTAAAGACTTTTAATACAGATGACACACCGGTCTTTTAAAGAATTAAACCATAATTTATAGAAGAAACTGTCAGATACGTAGGACCTAAATGGCATTTGAGCACACAGCTTGCTTGCTTACTTGTAGGGATATCAATCAATTTATTAAGAATTAATCTGCACCCCAGTGTTCTCCTAAAACTGCCTAATGTTTTGGCAAGCTACTTGAAAGGGTTCAGTAAGAATTTATAAGGGCAGCTTGGAAACAGGATTTTTTTTTTCTTTTCTGGCTTGACAAAGGGGATACTGTTTCCCCTCTGAACGTATCTCTGTTATAGTTTAACACAGTAATGGATAGGTTTGCCAAAAATCACAGTTTTTAATGGCCTTCAGCGAAACAGTAGATTTGTCTTTGCCTTCATACTGTGTCTTGCATTTAGGCTGTTAGAATTGCTCTTAATCTGCCTGGAAGTATCAAACGCTCTCGGCCTTGAGAACACAAACTTGTCCAGACACTAAAAAGTACAGTTTGTAGAGTAACTACATTTTTCCATGCATGCAGAAGAGTAAGCAAGACTGAAACTAAAGGATCTAATTTTGAGTATTTTCCAGCTCTTGACATAAAAATGGCAAGAAGGCCTGGGCAAATTTAAGACGTGGTATTCATATTGCCTCCATAAAAATGTGCTAAAATTGCTTGAATGATGTCACTTGAGCAACACATCCAAGCTACAGATATTTTTGAACTCTGAGAACACTTAACGCTTGGCACTGACCACAGATATGTAGGGTGTGCAAGGCTGCACACATAAAATCAGCTTATAGCTATCTCAAGACATGAGTAAACAATGCACGTCTTCGACCACAAACAGCAGAAACTGGTATCACTCAAGTTATACGAAGTTATAGCAACTTTCTGGTTTCTGGTTTTTGAACATTTCACTTTGACAACAACAATCAATAAAACGTCAAAGTGGTATTTGGAAAACATGAACTCTTACTTGTTTGGCATTAAGTTCAAGGCACAATTAAACAGATAATGATTATCAACGGTCTATCAGCTCCTAGGATTTTTTTTTTCATTTTTTCAGAGTTAAACATGCACGTGCACACACTCACATCTCCATTTTAGAATAATTCAGGAATTGACTTATTAGAAAAAGCTTATTTTGGACCCCACTCATGAGAAAGCTGTTTGGTATGGAACATGAATTTTGTCTCCATTTTGTGAAAAATCACAGAAGGAAAGGAGCTTGGCCATTTGCTCAGCCAGCTTAATAGTTTTTCACTCCAGTGGCAATATCCTTTAACGCATCAAATTAAAATGGAGCACTTCCGTTTCTAAAACAAAACAGAAAAATTTGCAACAGTTGAAAGTCTTTCTTCCTTTCACCTTCTGTTAAACCAGTGGCAGTCTGTCACTGATTCCACTTTAGGAATTTTACTTTACGAAAACAGTCTTCTTTTTTAAAATTATTATTATTATTATTTGCTTTTTATAAAATCTTTTCAAATTTCCCTCTCTTCCCTTTTAGTTCATCTGAAGGCAGTGCACTAGCCACTTGGGCAATGGATTCTGTTTACAATATTAGGGGCTTCTACTTTGCAGGAGGATTTTCAAGATCATGCCAAAACTTCCGAAGAGGAAGATTGTTATATATCCATAGTTATCTTAAAAAATGGAGCATCTTTTACCTTATCCATTTAAACTCTAGAGCTGTCATTTGTCTTAAATAAGTATTACATTCACCATGTCTTAATGTTAAATGAATAAAATGCACTTCAAAAGTACTGATATTTATAGAAGAAAAAAAATTGACTGCTTAGTTGCATAATGCTAGGCAGGTAAGATTGACCTACTGTAAAACACATCTCTGACTAAAGAAATATAAGGCCACAACGACTGTGAAATCCTACCTAACAACAATTTTATTCTAATGTCAATAAAATCAGAGATGCTTTTTTTTTTTGACAGTGTGTTTCAACCAACACATTTTTTGTGAAACAGTTCTTACAGATTCTTCTAAATTAAAGAGCAAGCAAAATATTTTAAAGGTGAAGCTGTGCCCTTGAAGAGAAGAGCAAGCTTTCTGTTCCCTATTTCTTCTACCTTATTAATTCAGAACTTTGCATGAAAAAAGTGGCAGTAATTAGCCTTGACATGGACCAGCGCCAGGATTTTCTATCAAGTTTCTTTCCTGTTTATGTTTGAATTACTCAGGGGCTGCCCCACTCTGCGCCCTTTGGTCTCAACAAATGTGGGTTTTTTTCCTTAGTCTCATAGTACAAAGAATGTAATCTTAGTTGACTGGAGTCTGCTGAACATCATATTATTTCCTTGACTCAGTTGAAGATTCACAAGCTAGAGTGGGGAAAAAATGCTTCCGCTGAATATAAGCAGCAACAGTAAGAAGATTTGCTCTTCAGGGAAGCGCTGCTTTGCCCAAAAGCGTTTAGCTCTGCATTGTTCTATAATTTTGTCTAAAAGAATCAGTATAGATAGAAGTTGGATGATGAGACTTCCAGTTAGTGGTTCTTTCCCTCTGCAAATTTTGCACATAAGGGATGGCTAATCCCGAGTAACACGGTCCACCTAGTCTACTCTCTTATTTATGTCTCCTACCAGATGCTTATGCCCAGACATATGAGACTTTTTCCCTTTTCACTATAATCAAAAACTTTGTTATAACTACAGGCATAATTAGAAAACAATAGGCTGTGCACAGAACATTTGATTCAGGAAGAATATGGTGTTATTTTAGTAGAGCAATTTATTAACTTTTGTATCGGTGACTACTCAATGCCCATTTGAGTTGTTATTGGGTTTCACTTGATGACCAAAAATTATGATTGTAATATAAAGGAAAGCACAAGGAAATGAAACCCTCTCGGCATTATTTTAAATCATAGAAACTGCAGGTGAACTACTTTTCCTAAGCAGATATCACAATGTACTCCAAGGTAAGTGGTCATACTCAAAGGTTACGTGGCACTCTCCCCTATAAAAGGAACTCTTAATATCCATAGCGATCATGATGGAAATAACTGGAAATACTTTAGGGAAACAAGATATCTCATTTCTGGCTTATTTCTAAACAAAAGTCCAAAAGACAATTCTGAAATCCAAGCATTTTCTTCTTCGCTTTTGCATTGCACATTTTGTATCTGTAAAGTGATTTGCTTTTCTAAAAACCTATACCTACCAGGTTATCAGATTATGCATGTAATGGATAAAAAATTTACTTGTTCAAATATTGGATTTTTCACAAGACAGAATTTATTTAAGATTTCAAAAGTGTTTCTGAACTGTATAAATATGGCTAGTTATCTTGAAATGTTTTCAATGTCACAAACACCCGTGAATCTCCTTCAAACATCACTAAGAACAATTATTGTTTTTCAGGATTTGGATTGCCCAGGTCATGACATCTAACTTTGGAAGCTCTTCCCTAAAATATTTTTAAAATTGGGGCCTGGCCTAAAAATCAACAAAAAATTAAGCCATGGAGAAAGGAATTATGTGTATAACACTGTTTCAGTAACTCTTTATACTCATTGAGGTGTAGACGTATCTAAATCTCAGCAAAAGCTCCTGAAATGTGACGTCAATGTGAGTGCAGATTTATACCTAAGAGATGTTTTTAGTGCAACAGCAAGCTGTTGGTGTAGCAGTGGTCTCATCTTTATTTTGTACCTGATGTAGTTGGCTGAGATTTAGTCATGGGATACAGAAAGGGCAGGAGTCCTGCAACTCGTCTGGTTAGAATGTTCCTAAATACATTTTGATTGGATGACCTAATTGAGGATTGAACAAAAGTCCCCTGGCTTCTGTCTCAGTACTATCATACGTGACTTAATGGGTCACCAACGTAGTCTGAATTGTCTATTCCCTGAGCAGATGCAATTTTTCTCTGTCTAATTCCTCTAGCCTCCAGCTATTTACATAGGAACCTATAGATTTTTTGTGTGCGAACTCTAAAACTATCCCTCAGCTATCATTCTATTTGTAAGGTTCACTGATCTCAAAGCTATTCAATATGAAGGCTATTCTGGAGAACACTATGTGTGGAATTTTCTATACATACAAATGCATGCAACGCACAGTGTCAGGAAAAGCATATTTGCGTATTTTTCCAGCCATATGGGAAACCATTTTGCATTTCAGAGAACTGGTTATGGTTAACTGAACTCTAAGCACAAATTTCAAATTACAGATTGTGAAGGTTAAAATAATAATAACAATAATAATAAAACCTAATAAGAAATTATCTTTCCAAGCTGAAACATCCGGAGGTTAGGTGTTCCTATTACTAGGATACAATTGTCAGACTTCGTGACAACAGATTCAAGACTGAATGAGCTTGATGATTACACATTAGTTATTATTATTATTATTCTCTGTTATTATTTTATACATTATATTGTATTGTGGTAATAATGGAAGATAATGTGCCTTGGGAATGGAGCATCCCTGAATATCATTAGAAAATAAATATATAGAATGAGAATGTGAGAGGTAAAATTGCTTTTCTGCCTGCCAGAATAAATGGAATGGTGTATGACAGGGATGGAATAATGGGATGCTCTCATTGCAGTAGTCTGTGTATGAATATCTCCACTAAAGGTCGAGGAAAATAAAGTTTAACCTCATACACACGCACACACTCACACCAAGAAAAGAAATGCAATACCGAGGAAGGAGAGTTGAGTAGAATTAAAATTTTCACTTGGAGAAGATGGTAAATCTCTGTACTAGTTTTTTACCTTTGGATCTTGGCATAAATCCAATCAGAGGTTCTAATTAAAATGAGTTTGATGGTCTCAGCTTAGTTCCTAATTGATGGCAGTTCGCACTACAAAACACATAAGAATTCATTACAGTCCTGCTCAGCTGGCAATTTCTGCTCAGAGGGAGCAAGAGGATGTAACTAATGTGGATTCCAGCAACTGTCTGGCGTTTTAGGCAGAATGGTCTGTTCTGGCCAGTTGAAAAGGGGTTATCGATAGAGCATTAGGGATTAAAAACCAAAGCACTGCTCTAGAATTAACTCAAATGTAGAATATAAATGTACTTACTAGCCGCTTATTTTAAGACTCAAGGCATGGATATGGAAATTATGACATGTTCCAAGGAGAAAACTGCACAGTATTTCTTGGTCTTAAATTGTATATCCTGTTCTCAAAATACAATTCACTTCAAATAGATTTTTCTGCTTATAGTCTTCTAAAATTTTTACTCAAACTCACAAGAAATATCATTTTTTGCTTCCAAAAATGCCATTTGGTGCTTTGTGTCAAGCCTGTCACAATTTTTGTACAGATAATAAGTAGCAAAATATTGATGTAATAACAAATATGCTGATGAGAAAATGTAATTGCAAGTTCTAGTGCCAGTCAGTAGAAAGACCTTTGCAACTAGCAGCGTGTAGTGAAATGTATAATTCACCGCTTGGTTAAAAACAAACCAATCTTTATATTTGTGTTTGTTTTCCTGACTGAATCAGCTCCTTTTCTAAGCTTCTTGATGTAAAGTTTCCAAGAATGAAAGAGGCTCAAATAGCATGCTATGCATTGAAACTTTGGGGAATTTGTGTAAAGTGACATGCTCTTTCTACAAAGAATTTTTATCACTGTTAATAACATATTTACTCTTTTACTCCTAATGATTTTGGATAGAACAAAAGGGAACTAATACGTATATACAGAGCATTTTGCCTTGTCTTATCTTCACCAGACCCATAGAGTGCCTTTGCTTTTCTTTTGAGGGAGTCTTATTTAATCTTCCTGGAAAAGCGATGAGAATGGCCTCAGTGGCCTCAATGGCCTCAAAAGAATAGACTAGAAATTCAAGGTTTAAATTTAGTTTTCACTTCAGATGCAGTTTACATATAGGTCTCAGCTGCTGTGCCTCAGCTTTGTTTTTTGTTTGTTTTTTTTTTTCTTTTTTTCTTACAGAAATAATGAGACTTGTCTATAAAGGAACACATATTCCAGAGAGGGGCACCAGGGAAACAGCCCAACATACACAATATAATAATCTGAATGTAAGTAATTCTGACAACATAGAGACGAGATACCAAGGATGAGAAGAAGAATCTTAAGCCTAACACAAAGTCCGCTACCCATGCACAATAATGACAAATTACGGCCAATAACTTTGTCTGAACTAATTATGAATTTGTAACATGCCTCTGACATTTCATGTTAATGCTACAGTGATGTGACTTCATGTCATGTTTTTGAAGACCTAGAAGGCCCCGGGATGGGTTTTCTGAAGCATCTACATGCCTCACTCCTCTTGACTTCCAACCAACTTCTAGAACTCACGTGCTGAAATGCCCGAAATATCCTGAAATACAGGATATTCATTCAGGCGCTTTGTTTGCCCAAAAGAAAAAAAGCCTGAAGTGTTACTTTGTGCCAGGTGCACTTTTTCTGCTTGGCGAGTAGTGTTACCTGCAGGATATATCATTTTTCCAGGAACAGCACTCACTTCCTAGTAGCTTCTGGACACAGTTCAAGCTGTTGACAAGGTATCTATATAGCTCCGGTCATAAGTCTTGGCAGAAGAAAAATTAAAGGCGAATGTTCCTGGTGCTAAAGTTATTTTCCCTTTGTAGTCAAACTAATTCTATGATTTCAGAGCTTTAGAAAGCACTTTCCCAAGAATCTTTCTTACCTTAAAAAGAATGGATATGGAATCATCAGCAAAATAAGATTCCGGGAGAAAATGTTGCCTTTTGAGTTTTCAATATTTTTTTTCCTCAGTTTCATTTGATAAACACTTCTGTTCCTTGAGGTGACATTCACCTCAGAGTGGTGAAGGTACATGTTATTCTTTACTTAGACAACAAATTCTTTATGTTGTTTTAAAGATGATATTCCAAGACATTAAATGTAAAGTGAACGTAAATCCTTTATTGTACAGATATTGCACTGTACAAAAAGATAAATAAGCTTCATTTGGTCTTTAACGAGAACCTTATTGGCCTCTTGATACATATCCATGCATTAGATCTGTATTTGCAAATTGCTTGCTTTTTGAGAGATCAAGTGTGTCCATACACACACTGTGCCATTTTAAACTGGCTTGGCGTTTTCAAAACATCATTTTGTCTAACATTTGTTGTAACAAAAATAATATCTCAGTGCACTTGAATCACAAACCCTCTATCCAGAATGTCATCTAGAAGGAAATAATAATGAAACAAAAAATGAAGCAACATTTCTTGTTACATTATCCCACTGCCCTGGAGCAATGCAGGGTTTATCTCCCACTATCTCCCCACCTCCAACTGCTCCATTTTATCACAGCATTAGCTTTCTCACTTCTATTTCTTTTTAGTTCTTCATATTTTTTCAAAACACTCATACTTTTACTTGCTAATCACTGTGAGTACTTTTGCCTCAGCTTTTACCTACATATCACTCCTCAATCCAATTTATTCCACAGACTGCAAGCATTTTGATGCCTTGAATCTAATTTTTGTTTGCCACACAAGTTTAGCTTCATCCCCGAGGCTGTTCAGAGACCTATACTAAATAAATTAATACTCACTGTTTTTTCAACTGATGGTAAGTACTGCCTATGGTCTGTTAACAGGGAGAAAACCTAGCAGGGCTCTTGCTGTTCCACATACATGAAGATGTCAATCTCCTGTTTCCCATCATGTGTTTTGTATCTGTTGTGAAAGTCTTGTAATAAAATCACACTACTTCACTAACTTCACAGGACAACAGGATTTTTGCTTGTGCAGATGAAGAAGAAAGGCACCTGGTAAGTCTTTAGTAGAGCTGCACAACAAATTAAAGTGTAACTGGGCTGACAGAAAGAGATTCTGGGTTCCAGCTCAGTGACTTACTTAAAGACAATTGTTTCTAAATGTAGGGTTTTTTTTTTAAAGAAATTGAAGCATCTCACTCATTTTTAATAATTTAAAACTTAAATTTAATTTAAAAGTTTCCTGAAATGCAGGTTAAAATATCTCCTACAAACTAGCCTTTTATTTTTCATTTGAGTCCAATGAAATTCTTCACTCATAAAATTCTGAATAAAACATGTTTTTTTTCTCTTTTCATCTGTCTCCATTTTAAGCAAAGTCAAAATTAAGCTTTGTTTTCTGCATGTTGAGCAAAAGCATCCAGTCAAACAACACTTTCCAATGCAAAAAATATCTAATACTAAAATTTAAACCATAATCCAATCTTCACTAGCCACATACAAAGCATGAGCTGTACCAGCTTTTATGTACATATCTAAACACCAGACACAGTATCTAAATTTCTCATGTAAAGCTCTGACTTTTTATTCCACTGTCAAAATTAAAACAATCCCTCATCTGCAACCATTAGCTGAATAAAAGCATTCATCTAAGAGGTCTGGATATCAAAGCTACAAAAACCTTCCTGGCTTTAGTCCCAGTGCTATACTAATATGCCTGCAAGGAGGTGGGGAAAGCTAACGGGTTTTGGGTTGGGTGGGGATTTTTGGCCTCTTGGGGATAGGAAGACCATTTGTAGCATATGTCCTACATCTGGCAGTGGCGCACTGATAAACATGTGTAGCAGCAGGAATCCAATTATCCCTGTTGCCCTTTTTAGAATTACTATGAGTTGTGTTCTTCTAGGCAGCGGAAATAACACATGAAGGCAAAAGGCGCTGCTCTAAAGTTTCCACAGTTCCTGGCACAAATCCACAAATTACATGCAATAACACTCTCCTGAAGAATCTTTTGCTACTTAAAAGTGTGGTAGGGCCTGTATAGCATTTCAGCTGTATAGCTCACAAACACTGCATCCTATGGTCAGGGCAGAGAAAAAAACATTAACATGTAAAGAAAATAATTATGACTATTTCAAATCAAATTTTTAATCATTCACAAAAATACTTTTTATTCTGAAAAGGCATTTTTCTCATGTTTTTCTCATTTTAGCTGCTTTTCATTTTTAGACTGCCTCCTAGGTCCCTCCTGTCCGCAGTCTTGGGCTGATTCTAGACCACTGAGACCACGTTGCTGTGTTACACACAAGCCACATCAGCATGCTCAGAAATTCAGAGCGGGGATAGGAAGCACTGAGGTCTTCATCTTTCCTACTTTCCTGTCGATATTTGTAAGACAATATAGACAATAACCTGTGAGTATTACAGAGATTCTGCTTCTGTGCTAGATAATTTGAAGAAACTGTTTCTAAAATACAGAGAAATCCAAAATTGTAGTATTTTTATTAAATTGTATTCCTGAATGAATTTGTACTTTTCCACATTTTCCTCTAAATGATTTTTGAAATTTGATCTCATTAAAAATGATTCCTTTATTGAGATTAATTTCCAAATATATTGGCAGACTCATATGTATTTATATTACTGAACATATTTCTAAATATTAAAACTCCATATTCCAGACAGTTACTGTGTAATTAGCAACTGGCTTTTCAGTTTAACAAGTATTATTTTTATCTGTGTCATTGTCTGCTGTTTTGGATTGAGACATGATAACCTGGCACTATGTTGCCATATAGAAAAGAAACATTCTCCCCAATGAGTTTTTCATCATGAGAACAGCTAGATTATTTTTATAAAGTGTATGTCTACATTTACTATTTACCTTCCTGCTCAGATGATCGAATTGTGTGAGTAACATAAAAACTTTCCTCATTGATAAACTGGTGTAAATCTAATGTTGAGACATCGACTTCATTGTCAGCATATTAGCAGATTTTCTTTACCATTAAAAGAAAACAAAGAAGTGGCCAGTTATAACAGCTTTTTACTAACTGCTTTTATGTGACCTGTAGAAAAACTGGGGAAGCTGAGAATGGTTTTTGGCTTTGGAGTAAAAATATCCTAATTGCCTTCATCCTTCTATG
The DNA here is from genome assembly GCF_009769465.1 of Tauraco erythrolophus. NCBI lineage: Eukaryota > Metazoa > Chordata > Aves > Musophagiformes > Musophagidae > Tauraco > Tauraco erythrolophus. The sequence continues at coordinate 22,838,211 of NC_141465.1, forward strand.
CTCTGATCATCTTCCCATCTTTCTCCACCCCACTTTGGAAGTCTATTTTATGTTCACTGTCTAGGGCATTTGAAAGCAAGGGAAGCGATTCTCTACATAAGGCCAGGAGGGAACCATCCAGGCTGGTTAGGCATACACTTTGAAAAGATAAAGCGTCTTGGTATTTGCCCTGGTTAGCCTAGAGGAATGATTCTTAAACAATATATACATATATATTTTACTCTCACTGCTCAAAAAGTCTCAACTGCAATCATAACTGAAAATCATTGTTCCTGGAAGTAGGAAGACTTGCACGTACTGGTTTTCATACCAGAGTCCCACACCTGTGTCATTTCCAATTTTGAAATGAGATGAAAACAACTCAAGTTTAGTAAATCAGCATCACTGAATTAACACAGTAATAACCGCAATGCCATCGGCAGTTAGTACTAAGCTTTATCATGCATGTTCTTTGTGAAGGAAGGTATTCTTACATTTATTTTAAAGGTGGTAAACCCAAGAGTAGATACCTAAATAACTCATCCGATGACATTGCCAAGAGCTGCTGCCGGAGCTGGGATCAGGATGTGAAACCGCTCTCTCCCTGCCCCGTTGCTCATTGCCCGCAGTGCAGCTGCAGGCTTCCAGCATTTGAGTCTAAAAACATACTGATGGTGGAAATGTTCATCCATCAGAGCTTAAACTGACCATTAGTTTCTGGAGGAAGATGGCAAAACCTACACATCAGTGGAAATGGAGCACGCTACATTTTCTCCCATGCTCCCAACCTGTACGGTCTCCGTGCCTGGAAAAACTCGCCACTGGGCACCCTCCCCACTTGTCTGGTAGGACATGGCGAAAATCCCACATTTCGTAATGATTTTCATTCTTGTCAGCTAGCTGGGACATAGCCCGAATCTTAGTATTTCTTCCCAAGAAATCTTAATGAACAGTTGGTTCTGTCCTGCTGCTACTGTCCACAACAGTGGTAGTAATTCCAGGAAGGCCATCTAGATAGCTGCTCCTCCTTGAAGTATCATCACAGTTCTTATCTCCTTTTTGACTTCTCTTTGTTCCTTCATGTAACAGTTTAACTGAATGCAGAACTTGCCAAAGAATACAGAATTTTCTTGATTCCTTTAAATGCATTGTACTTAAATATTCCGTGTGTTCACAAAAGTTTAGACCACCATCAAGAAGTATGAAAACACCAGTGAAATACAGCAACTATACTGGATGTGTGCCATTAGGGAAAAAAATCATATTTAAATAAAATTAGACAGAGATCTCAAGTACACAGAACATAAATATTTAATCTGGAATTTCACCAAGACACTAGGGTGAACACCTAAAACTTGGCATATGCAAAATTTTTAAATGCCCACAAATTTTATGAGGACCTCAGATTTCACCTCCCCTTTAAAGGATAGGTTCCCCAGTGGAAAAATACAGTAAGAGGCTGATTCTTTATTAGTTCAGGTGGGAATTTGGCCTTTAGTTTTTATTTCATTAACTTAACAGAATCATAACACTCATGCATAGAATTTGGTGCTAAACAAAATTTGTTCCTGAAAGTTTTCTGGGAATTCATTGAAAGAACCAGTTAAGCCGAACACGTCTTACTTATGAAGTAAATTCAAAAGGAAATGACACAAATCTCACAGAGGTTTATTACGTTTCACAGGAAAATTAAAAATATTCTTCCGCTTTTCTAAACTCTCCTTCAGAACTTTTGGAAAAAAAAAGTCACAAAAACTTTGAAGGGAAGAGAGTGAATAAATAGCTTGAATACAGTAAGCACCCTGTAGAAAAACTTTGCTTACTAATTAGAATTTATTTATAGTAAATGTTTTTGTAGAGAGAGATGCTGTCTCTTCAATTTTTTTTTTTTTTTGTGGGAATATTGCAATTAGTAGAAGTCAGAATAAATCCAGTAAGTGAAAAAAAATGTCTCAGATACAGAGATCCTTACCACTGTGGCACCGTATCAATTTAAGCACGGTGGGTTTTAGACAGATAATTTGCAAATCTTGGCTAACCGACTACAGTGCTACTACGAAGAATACTGAGAGAGAGAGAGAGACATTGTTTTGGAACCAATAGTGCACCCTCTGTCAAAGAAATCCTTGCAGGCGCTAATACGAGAATTTTATATACATTCCATATCTCATTTGTATAATGAAATGAGGCAAGAAGTACAATGTACACAATTAATTTTATAGTGTATGGTCTGCAAGCAGTTTTAGGAGGAACTTTATACTTTTCACATTAAAGCTGGTTGGGAATGTATCTTCCAATTCATGTGATTTTTTTTTTTTTTAGAGAAGTTGAACACTGGAAATAAATGAGCTTGAAGGTTTTCAACAATCAGCAATGGCAAGATTTTCAACATGCCACATGTGCATGTGTGAATATCTACGCTAGACAATTAACTAACAAATCAGCACCCTCCTTTATCTATGGCACTGATTAAAACCTGGAGCCAAGTTTTTCCCAGCAACATCAGATAAAGCCATTTTTCTAGAGGGAGCATCCAGATGGTGATTTATAAACTATAAAGAGTGTGATGTCATTTGGAAAACTCCACAGCGTCCCTGCTAATGCAACTGTTTTGGTGTGGAACGATAACTGCAAGCACAAGTTCTAATTCAACTTAACAATTAATTTTACTATATGACTGTGCAACTGAGATGACATAGGAAGTAATGATCTGAATCTTGTTTGCACATATTCCTAATTTCCCCAGCAGAAGTAGTTGTGTACTATGATGTCAGACCAGCACAACAGACTGAGATCCTGACTGAGCACATTCAGACTGGCCCAGTGCCAGGTTGAGGAGGAGGAGAAGTCACCCATGGCTGTACCAGACTTGCACAGTAGCCAAAAGAGGATAGAGATTTGCTTTGCTTATTTCTATTACCTCTCTTCTTATCCCACATATCCCCAAACATTTTCTGATGTACTTAATTTTTCTTTACACTTGAACTCAGAACATGGTTTTTGGAAGTTGTAAAATGTGATCATCAGAGTTACTGGGTTAAAGAAACAATGAAGAACTCAACAATATACAGCATGTGTATGTCAACACAATACTACCTTGTTCAATAATTATATGAATAATTAAATATTTCATTGCCTCTTAGTATATTGAACAAACACATTATTGAGAAAAGTGTACCAGACCAGTCAGAAATGGGAGAACAGATAGATGGTATATTTTCTAACAGCTTAGCAAAGTTGTAATAACATTCTGTTAACTTTTTTTTTTTCTCAAAGTGGTGACTAGAGTCTAGTGAACATGAAAATACACTAGATATTATTTGAGAATGCTAGGGTTAAAAAATACCACAGCAGTAAACAAATTCAAATAGCCCAATTTGAAAAGTGCTGCATATTTAATGGTTACATCCACATTATCATTAGAGTATAATGACTAGCTTCCCTGGCACAGAAATCTGACTAACTTAAACAGTGAAATTCAGTGACAAAAGTCACTAGCTTAAATGGAATGAGAATTGTATTCTGTATGTGCAGAACAGGCGGCAAAACCAGGTTCAACTTCTCTCTATAATCCTCCTTAAAACACGATATTGAGTGAGCAGATATTTTTCTTATTTCAGTGTAGCATACCTGATACTTAAAATGAGACTTTAGCTCTTGGGAAAGTTGATGGTATATAATTTCCTCTCATTTAGACAGATTGCTTGGAGAAACATGCTAGCAATAAAGATAAGCTTTATTTATCATAATTATAGTGACTTGTTCTTTTAATTAATTTTCAAATTCACACTAATGCTTATATATTAAACAATTTACATTACTGTTTAGTGGAAATAATACTTATATTACTCTTATTTAAAAAAAAAATCACCATTTATGATATTAACATACACAATTGTATGATACAATTTAGGAAATCTGCTTTGTGTATTATAGCCGAAATTAGCTCATCAAATGTGTTGCATTTGATAGAGGCTAAAGGCTATTAGAAGCATCATGTCTCTTTCTCATCAACTTATCAAATTGTTGCCTGACTGGCATTTCCTGATTACACACTATCTTCTTTATATATTTTCTTACACTTTGGTACTTGGCTCTGTCAGAAAATGATGGCATCTTTAAATTAACATCCATCCATCTTTACATTACTTCCATTCACAACTCCTTTGAGTCAGATTCAAATTAAATTCCAAGGAGCCTAAGAAGGGGAAGAGCTTATAAAGTAAGTGAGGAATAATGTTGTTTAAAAGCACGTTTTCTTAATATCTCAAAGTTCCTTTGTCAATCTTGCTTAGATGTTTACTGTTCTGCCAAGTTGCTGACAATTGTGACTTTCAAACTGATTTCATTGTTATAACAGTCAGATGAATGAAAGTTGAGTTTAGTTACTATATAATCAGCACCGCTATCAGAAATAATGTTGTCTCCTTTCTCTCAGTATACACTTTGTACCATGCCTCAATTTATGACCTTTGCAGGCAGGATGGGAATGTAATTCAGTCTATTCAGAAAGGAACGCAGTGTTTAGCACTGGATGACAAGAAGGGGCCTGAAATATTTTTAAAAGTTGAGTTATTATGGAGCACTGGGTTGAATGCCTTGCTCATGGAAGGGAAGCATCAGGGAAAGCCTCAAAAGTGCTGGGGAGCAGCTGTGGGGCTTGCAGGAAGAGCTGGCCCCACATCAGCTACCCTGGCTCTGCTGCTTCAGACAGGGCCACAGACAGGGCAGGAGTTTTTCCTTCACTGCGCACCCCAGCCTCTTTTTTTGGTTTGGTTTTTTTTTTTTTTTTTTTTTTTTGTTTTTTTGTTTTTTTGTTTTTTTGTTTGTTTTTTTTTTTCGTAAGTTGGCTGTCTCGTCTCTTTGTAAAACGTGGGCTGACAGTACACATACAACTACCCTTATAATGCCCAAGAACAAATGGAGTGGAAGCTCATAAGTGACACATGGTTCACATGTCTCTCTTGTTCTCTCTGTGAAGTGAATGCAAACTTGTAAAGTATATTTTTATAAATATTTGTTTACTGTTTACAGATATCTTCCAAGCAACATATTCAGAATTCATTAAATGTACTAACCATGCCAAAATGCCCTTTAATATTTATCACTTCCTCTGGTTTTAATATTTTATTGTCTAGTAATTTCTGAGTGATAGGAATCTCCACAATATGTCCTGTCCTGAAAAAAATAAGTAACTGTAGGTAGACTTTACAGCTATTGGTTTGCTGCCCAACCTCTTCTACTACTTGCTCCAGGAAGATGTATTTATACTCACTGTTCCACCTTCCCAGTAACTTAAGTTGCTCCTTCTGATTTTTTTTTTTAAAGGATGAAATCCAGTTCTCACAAAAATTGACATCAAGGACAGGCTAAGATTTCATCAAAAGATGGTTTTTAGCATTAGGACCTGAGTTGTGGTAAGGATACCCATCTGCAATGAACCCAACTCAACAGGGATGAATCTAGATTCTCTCAAGTCCTGTCCGAAGTATTTTACTTGACTCACATAGTATATAAATATTGGTTTATTTGTATTTAAGGTGTGCCATACTCATAATCACTTCCAAAACAGAAGAGAACAACCTTATAAACTGTGCTTAGTAGCGTTTTGCCTAGAAATGAAAAAAAAAAAAAATGGTGTAAGGAACCTGACTGAATACAGGCAGATAAAACATATATGTAACCAGAAATAACATCCACTGTATTTTTTACACCATTGTGTTTGACTATGTTTCTATAGTAGTGTAGGATAGGAGCACACTCTTTGGAGAAAGAGAGGGTTGGACAGAACAGGTTTCTCAGGGAATTTGCATTGCATCGTTCCCTTTTCAAGGGTCCAGACATCTCGAACTCAAACATTACTCAGAAAATGGTGCTTCAGACCTAGAAGTAAGACAGCTTTGCCCTCCATGTCTGCCCTCTCCCATCAACTGCAGTGCCCGTTTGATCTATGTTTTCTCTTTTCTCTGAGACACTGTATTGTATTCTTAATTGCACACCCAATGTTGAATGACTTTCACTGTCTCCTTAATTTCTTCTCCTATGCAAAACAATATTTCAGGAACGGATATTATTCACTTTCCGCTGGCAAATTAGCAAACAAGAAACAGCACTCAAAAGAGGCTTTTCATGTCGTTTAAAGAGAATAACATTCTTCAGCTTTAAATTTTCTCTATTTCAACAGAATACCACAGGTCACAAAAACAGTCACTCAGACATGCAGAATGCTAATTTTATCACAAGACACGTCAAATCGCTAGCAACAACAAGCCAGTTTTCCTACATCATACCTCAAAGGTGGAAAGAATAAGTAGTCCTTCTCTTAGAAGTAAGGGCAAATTTCATATTGTGAAAAACGTATTTTCATTTCCACCACAAATGAAAACATTGATATTTTTCATTTTTGTCTGTCACTTAAAGCACTTTAAAAAATGTGATAACAATCACATGCTGCCTGTAGAGTACAGAAAACATTGGAGATATTTTCAGTAGGTGAAAACAACATGTTTTATTCAACCACTTTGAGGCCCTTGGGGTGGCGTGCTCAAAAAATAGTGTTCTGTGTTAGCACCTGAGTGAGAGGAAGAACAAAGTATAACAAAGTATTAAACATTAACTAATTTTGCATCAGTATGCATCTTGTTTAAAAAAAGTAATAATACCAGCATCTCATGCTATCCAGAATTTAAAGAATATATATTTGATTGCAGTGTGCCAGCTTCATAATCAATGATACCTTTTATTTAAACAGTGCTGGCTCACTTTTGAAACACCTTGGGCTGTCAAAACCTTATTCTCTAAAATACAACCAATGCTCATGCTTTTCAGGAGGGAGGACAGAAGAATAACCAGACCCAGTTCCTTTGTTTCTAACCAGCCTTGGTTGCTAATCAATTTTTGTCATCCTCTGAATCTCTAATTATGGTGTCGCTTTCAGACTGCAATAGAATACCAGGTTTACACAGCACAGGGAGAGATAAACAAGTACTCAGTGCAATTTGAAAGGTTTTGACCTTTAAAAGCTGTTAATCTACATGTGAATTATAATTAATCAATTAAAAGAGATTCAGTCTAGTACCAACATAATTAGATACAATTTTACTGCTGAGTAAGCCATGATAACCCCATACAAATGAAGACAGAGTCCATTTCTTCCTCATATTTTCAAATATCCCAGCTCTGCAGTTTTAGGAAAAATATGTATGTTTCCCAAGTGGGATTTTTATGGCTTTGGGTAGCAGAAGTGTAGGATGGCTTTGTCCGCGAAACTGTGTTTTGACTCCAATTTTATGGAAAAGTGTTTGGAAAACTCTTCTTGCTTTAGCCTACATACTGTCTTTAAATATTCTCCCTGAGAAAGAAGGGAAGGAGGAAAATGTGATCCAAGGCACTGCAGTTAATAACAAGAAACAATTGCTGATGACTGTTTTCTGGAGTCTTTGAGGCCAAATTCAGACATAAAACAGTAAACAAAAACCATATAATGTGTGTTGTATTTAACCACCATAGCTAACAGCCCTCAACCTAAACCCGATGGGAATATACAGTGATTAGAGACACCTGCAGGTTAATAATTGGAGGCATCTAAGCACAGAGGCAATTAATACAGGAAAACTCTCCAGAGGTTGGAAAGGCAGCATTGTTTAAATAAATAAATGCATACGTATGCATACATAAAAGAGAATACGTACAATTCCTCTGAATAGCCAGGCTTTCTAGAGGGACTGACTAACTAATTACTGAGGCATCCTTCCAAGTCAGTGGGAGTCTTGTCCCAGAAAAACAGCTGATATAAAGATTTTGATCTGTTTTCAAAAGTATAGTAGCCTGAACAGTTAAAGAGTTGGATTTGGATACCTATTTTGGGATAGTTTGAAATTTGGTTTTGGAATGTACTATTATGGGCTCCTGACTTTGAAGCTTCCCTGTGGAAAATTCACATTAATTTCAGAGGAGTTTTTATGCATTGTTACATATCATAACAAATATATCCAAAATTCAGACATGGGAGAGACTATTGAAGAACAATTTTACAAGCCTGAATCCACAGAAATATGAATGACCTGAGATGTCTCGATTACTGAAAAGGTTAAGTGCTGGTTAAGCTTTATAGAAGAACAGGAAAGAGCTTGAGGTGTCCTGTTTGGTAGCCACAGTAACCCTTAAGCTCTCCTGCTACATTTTCAAATCTATAATTCCTTTTTTAGCAGCTTGAAAACAAAGACTTATCAAAAAAAGAAAAAAAAGTGCTGATATTTAAATCTTTAGAAGAAGCTGGAACTGTGGTTTTAATGTATAAAGTTAACATAGTCGGCATTTTAAGAAATTACATGTAAGCTGGAAGAGACAATTGTTTTCCTGGACATTTACAATCTTTCAGGCAAAATTTCTGTGCCAACTGTGTAAGATGCAACTAATGTTTCACTAGTCATTTTCTCTTCAAAGCCTGCTGTTAAAGTAGATGTTTCAAGGGTAAGTAGCAAAGGCTAATGTGGAAAAATACATTAAAGGATAACTCTGACCATGTGACCTGGTCATAAAAAACATTTTCAGAGAAAGAAATCAAAAACGTTATAGAAATAGAAGGCCATGAATTATTTATAGGCATAAAGGTCCCTGGGAAACCTACAAAATTTGTCCTTAAATGATTCAGTTTAAGGACTATTCCTGTTGCTTTTCCTTGATTTCTGATGAATAAATAACTTGCTTCAATCTTTCTATGTATTCACATCCTTCAGCTGATTTTGACCTGAAAACAGGCATCCAAGTTACCTAATACTTCTCCGATTTTCTAGTCAGAAGAAGACTTTGTACAGCGTATACATATTTGGGGGCTGAAGAGGGTCTGAATTCATGAGTAAACCATATTAGATCTAAAAAAAGAAAAAAAGAAGCAGCCTCACAAATAATCCCAAACAAAACAAAACACAAGGTAACCGTTGATTCCTCCTACCAACCTGCAGCACTTTTTCCCCCCCACCTTGTTAGTGGCAAGGGGTGAGGAGACCTTCTCATCTTTTCCCTTCCACGTGCAGCCTTAGGGCAGCAAGGCTACACAACCTCAGGGGCACCAGCTACCCTGTCCACATGCTGGCCAGTCCTTCAGCTCCAGGATAAGTCAGAATAAAAACACAGACCAGACACCTATGCAAAGAATTCATTTTTCCAGAGCAGTAAGAAGCCCTGCCAGGTATGCCTCCCTGAACTGCCAGGCCATATCCATCTTTCTTACAAAAGATGCCACGCGAATCTGCATTCTCCCAAATCAATGTGTATTTTCTTGATTAAGACAAAAATGAATCTAATTAGAAACATACTCTAAAATACTGGAAAGAAGGGAGCAGATTTGCTTCAGGGTTTCAAGTTAATCCTGTTAGTTGACAGTAAACCTATCCCAGCTTTCTTGCACTGAATTTCCAGAACATTTTAGATAACACTTTCTAGCATGATGACATGTTCGAATGCAATCAGGAGTGGCAGAAAGGTCTCTGAGAAGTCTTTTTTATGTTTTCACATAACTTGCTCATTTTTCTTCTCTACATTGTCAGATTAAGTGGGCCACACTGAATTTAATGAAGAAGATAAGCTATTATTACATTGTGTTCCAAACTCTTCAGAGAAATATCAGAGATAATTGCCTTTAATGTTAATTTAATAAGCAACATTTTTTGCATGCAATGTATCTGCATTGTGCATTCCAGAGTGGAATTACTAGTTCTAGGAGTAATTTTTGTGTTTACAGAAAGCCAAAATACAAGCAGCATAATTTATGCATAAATGTCCCCTAGTGTAAGCATTTTCCATTTAAAACTAAGTTATAAACAAAGAGAAAAAGGACATATGAATTCACTCAGAGATGTGAGATGTGCAACACAGATGGTGGTTAAGGGCTATCTGTATTCTTCCTTAAATGTTGTCTTGACAAAATAATTTTTCTCCACAAATTTCTTCACAATGCTTATTAGTAAACAATATAGTTCTTATTTACAGTAATGTGCAATCTACATAAAGGTTGATTCCTAAGAGCCTTGAGACCTTCTAGTAGGTGTTTAGCAGAGACAGAAGCAATACTTTTATAAAGAAAAAAAAAAATTCAATTTGTTTGTTACGTAGTCTATAAGCTTTTATGGTTTATACAGGTAAGTGCAATCCTCACGGAAACGTAGATGTTACTGAGAAAGCAAAACACTACATATACTTGCCTAATAAAACTGTATGAAAAACATGACACAGAAGGTAGGAATAATGATTTCCTGAACCCAAATATCCGACTTAAGGTCACAAAGTTGGGGCGAGTCAACCAGTGGCCTGTGTAAGTGCTTTCATAAGCTCCTCGCCTTGCCAAAGGGACCAAAGGAGAGGAGATGATGTGGTGACATTTGTAGGAGTGGGATTTGTTCTCCTACCTCTCTCAGGGATAATGGATGATTACAGTCTGTAGCAGAGATTTTTCCAGTTTCAATTGAGCTCTGCCATTTGGCTTTGTTTAAAAACACAAAGGGTCTACATGGTACAAATCGCTCCATGCAGTGGTGGAACTGTGAAGCTTTGCAGCAAATGCTTTTATATGTTTATTTAAAAAAAAAAAAATAAAAATTAGTACCTAAGTTATTTATTTCCAAGCCTTTTACAATCCTAACCTGATAAGAAGCTGAGTTACGGTGATAAGTGGAGACTACCTGGTTTGTCCAGGCCTACACAAACGGAGCAAGATTTGAACAGGGAATTAGTCCTCAGCCCAAGGTAGCACTGTAATGCTTGGATTTTCCTTTAATTTTGGGGTAAATGTAACACAGAAACATTAAAAATGTAAGAGGCATCTGGATGTTTTCTCCAAGAAAACCTCTAAGAAGTTGCTTGCCTTAAGTGATTTGATTGATGGCAGGGGGATTGGAACTAGATGATCTTTAAGGTCCCTTCCAACCCAAACCATTCTATGACTCTATGACTGGGAATTGCTCACGATCCTTAAGACAGCTCTCCCTTATTTATTTGTTTTCACATTACTAGTGGAATATTGTTTCATACAGTATATAGTTTAAGAATTGCATGAACGCTGGTGGGGTAATTTATGGGACCCAAGACAATTTGTTTAAAGACAACTGCCTTTTCTAGAATTCTCACTGTCGTTGTCACTAGCATTAATTGCATTATATGTATATCTCTGAGATTACTTTCCTCAGGACCGCTCACTCAGTCTGAACCATAGAGATCTCAATGAAAAGAATGGGAAAAGTAAGTAAAGTCTCTGCCCTGTAAATGACAATAAAAACCTAGGAGGAATCTACCTCTCCCTTATAGTCTCTCTCCTTATATACCTCTCCTTACATACTTCTCTCCTTATAGCCTATAGAGTAATTAGTAAAATAGGACATAAGCATACTGGGTGCACTTTTAGACAAGAGGCAACATAGCACTCCACCAACAGGGAGGAACTATATTTTGAGAGCTACACATGACTAGCCAAAACTGAATTAAACAGCAGGTATTAGGCAAAGACTTTCTCTGCCTAATGGTAGTTCACGTGCCATTTTATTCTGGCTCTACCTTAAGCATTTTTCACTAATGCACTATACACATCCACAGAGGAAAAATGAAACCAAATCTCTCACTTTATACGAAGGATATATAGACATCTGCCTTATTATTTTAACATGGCTTTGTTTTGCTATCCTAAATCAAGTCCAAATTAAACAAACAATCAAAAATATCTAATTTGGAAAGAGATCTTAACATTATTAGACATTTAACAATTTAATATCAATTGTTGTAACCTGTTTTTTCCAGGAATGCACCATCTGTAAAGAGATTGTAAACCAGACATCTTAAACTTGAAAGAATAGAGTACTTATTGCTAATATTAGTATCTAGGGTTAGAACTTTAAAGTTTAAAGAGCCCTAGAAACTGATGTTGGCAAGAAAAATAACTTCAGAGTATGCAAATCTGTTTGGATAATCTATATATTTCTCAGTAAGCCAGTATCATAGGTCCATTCAGAATCCATCCAAATTATAAAGTAAATTTTATCCCACATTTTCTCTTCCAACTGAAAACCACAGGAAAGTTTAGTAAAGTAAAAATACTTAACTATTTCTTGAAGCCCAACTGCATCCTTTTGGTTCAAACTTGAACACCTTGTAGCTTGGAGCAAATCTTTAAGAAAAGTGTAGTATTTATAAAGTGTTTTTCATTGTCCTAGGAGACATAAAGTTAGTTTCAGCAGAGGGTAAACATTTATTAAGTGTCCCATCATCAATGGACATTAATTAGTTTTTATAATGCTTAATGTGGACTGAAAGATATATTTGTCTAGTACTGCACTCCTGTAAGTATTTTCTGGATGTCTGGGATGCTTCTGCAGTTTATCAGGCCTATACTACTGAAGGACGGCAATGGCATGGTAATATTAATATAATATGGCATGGTGATGTACAATGCACATCAGTGCTTCTCAGTTTAACATCAAACGGAACACACCCCTGAAGCTGCAAATATCCCAAACCCACTTATCTGTTGAAATTACGATAAGGTATGGAGATGATACCCTTTGGGAAACAGTCAAGAAAGGAAAGAAGATAGAGGAAATAAGTAAAGACAAAGTTAATTTATTTTTTTTAATAAATTTAGTCTTTTCATTATGCTTATCCTCATTTATATACAGTTCCAGCTTGCCACAATACTCAGTTAGCTCTTCTTAGATTTAAAATTAAGATAATTTTTAAAGAGATTTTTTTTAATCATGGTAATCATTTTGAAAACCAATGCATATATATCTTTTACCTTTCATGTACCCATCATGCTTCACCAAGAAGTTGAATTTAATTTCCAGCCTTGCAATAAGAACATTGTATCCATTTTTCTGTAATAAATATGTCCATGCTGTGGTTCCTACAACCATTATATCTGGTTCCACTTTTATCACACTGATCTCTTAAGAGGAAATCTTTCGAAACTCTTTTCTATTTTCAAACTCAAAGCTACTATCAAATTATATTTTTTATATATGGAATATCTGTAAAATCAACTTATATTATCTTTCTGTGCAGATTTGTCAAATGAAAATAAAATATTGTTGAGAGGCTTTTTTTTAATGTTCTATGTATCAGTCTTTGGAGTCGGTCTGTGTTTCAGAGAAGTCTTTAGCGCTCATGTCAAAATACACATATATCTCTTAGACTTTATCATTAATCAGGTTTTTGGAAAACATGCAGCTGAGCTCTACTTTCACATGTTATAACGGAACATGACTGTCAAATATCTTATGTCACTACTCACACACATTTTAATTGGAAGAGATTATCACCACTGGGACAACAAAAGCAATTCCAAGTAATGTACCTGACTAAACACAATTAAGTAAACCAAGTCAAGAACCAAATGTTTACTGAAAACTCAGTATCATCAATCCATATAGATCATTATAATGACAATGACAGCATGAGCTTCAACAAGTCAAAATGCAAGGTCCTTCACCTGGGTCAGGCCAATCCTAGGCACAAATACAAACTGGGCACAGAGTGGGTTGAGAGTACCTCTAAAGAGAAGGATTTGGGGGTGTTTATAGATGAGAAGCTCAACATGAGCCGGCAGTGCGCTCACGCGGCCCAGAAGGCCAACTGCATCCTGGGATGTATCAAGAGAAGCGTGGTCAGCAGGTCAAGAGAGGTGATTCTCCCCCTTTACTCTGCTCTTGTGAGACCCCACCTCGAATACTGCATCCAGTTCTGGTGTCCCCACCATAAGAGAGACATAGATTTGTTGGAACATGTTCAGAGGAGGGCCACAAAGACGATCCAGGGGCTGGAGCACCTCTGCTACGAGGACAGGTTGCGGGAGCTGGGATTGTTCAGCCTTGAAAAGAGAAGACTTCAGAGGGACCTAATAGCTGCCTTCCAATACCTGAAGGGAACCTACAGGAAGGCTGGGGAGGGACTTTTTACAAGAGTGTCCACTGATGGGACAAGGGGAAATGGGTTTAAGTTGAAGGAGAACAGATTTAGATTAGATTTTAGGAAGAAATTCTTCAGTACGAGGGTGGTGAGACTTTGGAATAAATTGCCCAGAGAGGTTGTGGATGCCCCCTCCCTGGAGGTGTTCAAGGCCAGGTTGGACGGAGCCTTGAGTAGCCTGGTCTAGTTGAGAAAAACAGCTGAACTGAAAAGATTATTCCTTCAGGTAATCGAATGCATAATGATTATTAAAAATGGTGTAAAATTTGATAAAATAATGTATCACATTAGCTTGTGGAACACCTCACCTGTCACAGACTCTAATTACAATATAAACTTTCTGGCTATGAGGTAATTTATTATTACAGTAGGTCACAGTGTTTGAATGAGATGTTGGGACCTAAGACCAGGAGGAGCAGCAGATGTGCACAGCCTTGGTGATTGCTGGCTGAGTCCCATAGTGATGGTGAGAGTATTTGCTTAAATTGCTGCCCAACTGTGTGGCTGGATTTTTAAATAATTTCACAATTTGTCTGTAATTTGTGATACAAAATATAGTTGCTAGTTCTCCGGTCCAAACAAATTTTCAGGTCCCTAGACTTAGGCCATTAGACACAGTCTGAGAGACTGTGAACAAAAGCTCATAGAAACTACCAAAGGACCCTACTGACCTTACTGATCTTTAGATTGGACTATGAGAGTACATCTGCTTTGATTTAACATGAGACTGAAGTGTGATAAAGAGAGATATTACCTTTCTCACTCATTTTCTTGAAATTCAATATCATCTATCTTTTTTTCCCTTTTTTTTTTTTTTTTTGCGGTTGTTTTAACCTTTAAAGCTCTTTGTATATGATAACTTTAGTAAAGGCAGGCTGCCATAACACATATCTAGCTGATAAAACCATTAGAAAACAGAGGTTAAGAAAGGTGTCCTGAATACCATCAGAAAAAAAGAAGTCAAGATTATTTTTGTTTCAGTGTTCATATTTTGGGTGGGGTAGGGAGGGAGAAGCAAATTACTTAGACTATTACACCAAGAAAAAAAATTCCAGTAGCATTTTAGATTAAGCCAAGCAGTCTGCAAAGAATGAATACTGAAGCTCAACTCATTACCTTCCAGACTTCTAACACCTTGAAGTCACTACGAGCATCTAGGAAAAAAAAACTGGTCTGAAGCTCAGATGAGGGCATGCATGAACTATTTAAACTCAAACATTGGGCTTAGAGCTTTAACATCTGCTTATATACTTTACGGGGGGCATTTTATCATATATAAATGTCCAGCAAATACATAATAAAGTGTTCAAATACATAAATGGATAGATACCAGCTCAAAAGCAATAGAGCTGAGCATACACAAAACTAGAAACACACGGGGCAGATTTTATGTGATTTACAAGCCTGGATTAGAGACTATGGTGTGTCTATACATTACATGGCACCATAGATGCACTTCAGGGAGAGTCAGCTAAGACGAAGTGTGAGATAGTGAAGTAGAGATTTTATTTTTTTAAAAAAATAACTACTTTTATTTAAATGTATTTTTTAATGAATGTTCAGCAGCAGTTTTTAATTCCTAGAGAGTACAGAGTGCTGGTGTGATGGATTAAAAGGAAGCAAAGGGAACACAGTTCACAAAGAAACAAGCTGTTAATGAGATATTGCTCTAGCTACATAGTTGAGGTCATTTAAGTCATCCTCTCTTGTAAAACCAGTAGGAATGGCTGAGTGATTAACTCATTTGCTAAATGACTGAACTAGATCAGACTCTTGAGAAATTCATGGGATGAAGAGTAGTTGTTCAGATGTGCAGGTGCTACTACTCAGATTCTGGAAATTATCCTCTTCTGGCAGCTATTTAATTCAATCTAATTACATATGCAAAATTCTGTTACTTTTCTTATACATGACTCATTTTCCAAAGTGTACTATTGCAAGGGATATACTGCACGTGTGCTGCAAATACCTGTTGAGTAGAAATAGGTTACACTTGCAAAGGAAATGTAGCATACACCTCAAAATAACTGTCTCAAAGACGCACTTTTGCAAACACTGAAAGCAAAATAAATAAATAACTAAATCAGCAGTTACTTCAAATTGATTTGAATTAAAGTCTCTTGATGTTTACAACACTGTACTAATACTTCCTTGACCTCTCTGATAAAAATCTATTGGATATATATTTTCCTAAAAGCTCTTGGTCAGTTTTGGATATTATGCAGTTTTAGCAGCTAAAGAGTAATGCAAGATACAGCAACTGTAAAAGATCAACCAAATGTGCTCAAAGATGAAAAGCAGTAGACACGATTGTGCTGGAATTGGAGATATACTAGAACATCCAGATCATCTTTCTGACAAAGCAGAGTTGTTTCCCGAAGTTTAATTTCTTATGATTTGTTCAGTTTTTTAAAGGACTCATAAAGCAGGGTATCCAAACATTAATTTTATCATAGAGTCTAAAACCAATTATGTTGCCTGAACTTTTCAGTAGATGGTTATAGTTTGTAATATTGTTATACTTTGAAAATCACCACAGCTGCTTACCACTGAAAACTCACCTATTAAAAAATCCTTAGAAGGTTGGAGTAAAACAGAGGAAAGTCCATTTTCTGCATTCTGTTTTCTTACATTATTCTTTTAGGCATCTTAAGGCTTCTCATTCAAAAAAGTGATATCGGGTTAAAAAAGCCTCTATTCTTTCAGATTCGGATTCAAATATGACTGTTCCTAGAGTTGTCACAGTTGTTAGAGCTCTCCCAAGCATGATTTCTAAAGATATGCATAGACACTAGAGAAAAGAGAGTAATTAACTACTACTTTCATTGCTATTGCAAAACAGTGTTTCATGATAATATTCAAGTTGGACTTTTACTGGACTGAAAACTGCAAATGTGTGTTTCAAATTAACAGCATCAGGAAGAGAGCACATCATGAATACATCTTCCACTCACTGAAGTCCTTTTTTTCACTAGGAAAAATTTGTGCATAAAACCTGGATGTAATTAAAATAAAATCTGTTTAAACCTGTATTTATCTGAACCTTGTTAAACATCTACAGAGTGTAATAGTGAACTGTCTGTGACAAATTTATAACTGTGCTACTTTGGAAAAAAATAATTCACTATTAAATGGAAGAGAGTGTGGTGACTAATGAGGTTCATACTAAATCTGTGCTGCTTGTTCTGGATGGTTGAAATCAAAAGAACACTTTTCACCACTTGGAGTCTGGATATGCTTTGAAAACCCTAGACTTCCCTCTCTTTGATCCAATGAAATGAAGTGAAACATGTAGCCTCTAGGCAGTTTTTAGGTAGCAAAAGATCAAATAGATGCTATTACAGTGCAATTTGCTTGGTGAAGCCTAACAGAACAGATCTGCTCATAAGTTACACAGAAGAGAAAAAAAGCAGCAAAACTGAGACTACAGTACATTTGTAGTGTAAATTCAAATGTTGTTACTGAAAAAATACATTCTTTACTAGCATTGTTAAGATTCAAGATCCATACATTTGGCTAAGAAACTACTCTGGGATTAGCTCTAGCCTTGCATTGTGCAAAACACCACATTGGGTTTGACTCAAAATGTTTTGGTTTGGTTTGTTTTGATTTGATTTGTTTTTTAAGAGTAGTTTTGTTTAAATTGTTCATCAGAATAGAACTGTGTGTTCAATCTACATCTTGTTTTGGTTAATAAATAGGTTCTGGCTTCCGTGCATATAATCCTTATGAATGCAGTATTTTCATTACTTTGCTATCTTTCCTTTAATTTCATTTTTGTCTCATCCCTAATTTCCTAGAGTTTTGCTGTATTAGATGTATAATCATTCAACAAGCTTTCAGGATTCACAAACATTGTCTTGAATGAAATGGTAGAGTTCCAAATAGCTACACAAGTGAAAAACCCTAAAAACTTATTTATACAAACATTCCTTCACCATACTTTGTGTTTGCCATGCTCTGATTATTTTGTTATGGAAAAATGGAGTTAATATAAGACTAGTAATTATCTGATCAAGAGTGGCATCCCAACTTTTCATATAAGAATTTGACACAGGACAAAAAAGCTGCATTTGGAATTCACGGGCATTCGGCACTCTGCAAGTTTGAGTTGGAAATGACAATATTTTTCCCTGCTCTCTCTTAGACCTTTCTTTTTGCTCTATGCATGATAATTTGAATAGTTCTAAGAAATCACGCCTAACTAAATGTAGTTTAGCACTGTCAGTCTCAGCCTGTGCTTCCTTAAATGTGCAGCCCACCCCAACTCCACACAAATCGTGTGGTTGTTACAAGTCAGTACACTTCTCCAAGATTTGCAGCGATGCACTTAACTCCTGCTGTCTGACTAATCCCTGCTTTTCCTTTAGAACTGAGGACAAATAACCAACCAATGAGTATGGTGCAGGAAAATTTAATAACATCAAAAGTATTATTTTCATGCCAAGAACTGTATTTCATAAAGGACAAAATGGCCTCAAATCAAGTTTTGCGTTGTGATATAGAAAGCATGAGTTTGGTCCATTGCTCCTGAAAAAGTTAATGACTCATCAAATAATCAATACAGTTCTGCTTTCACACGGTTAATGTGAGAGTCAATGAAATATACTTTAATTCTACAGAAAATACTGATAAATGAGGAGGTATTCCATGAGTCTCAGGAGACAACTTCTAACTGGGTCTACTACAGAGAACAAAGACATGCAGAACTAGATCTGAGATTCTCATAAGCTACTTGGAAAAACAGAACTAATTGCCAACACCTTGACTCAAACCTTTTTCTGAGCAAAAGTGGCACTACTTTTGTCTGTGACTATTTAAAAATAAAATTCCATCTTGCTGATTTTAAAAACTCTAAGATAAAAAAAAACAACAAACAACTGAACAAGTCTTATTTCACTAAAATAACACACATCTCCTATTCCCTTCCAAAGCTGTATGGAAATAAACAAATATCATATCCCTTCCAAAATATCACTTTCCACCACAATCTATTTACACACCTCAGAAAAATCCTTCTGCAGAGAATAATTTTGTCACCAACAAACAGTACTCAATTGGGATCAAATGACATTTATTAGTAAATCTACCTTAGGCCTTGAAATCTATGGCATTCAGATAAACTATTCCTAAATATCTTGACTTTTCCTATGATTCTGGGCATTAGTATATAAGTAGTATCACTGAATACCATACTGATCAAATAATAGCCATCAAATCAGATGCCAGTGTCAGCTGGTTTGCAGTAACCTTGCTTTTCCAGTTCTGTTTAAGCCAAAATTTCTCCACATTATGCATAAGCAGAATTGTATATTTTGCACTCATTCATAAACTTGCTTCTAGAAAATACATTGTTATTCTTCATGATTGAAACCTAAAATAAAAGAATATATATTTGCATATGTGGATTCACATTCAAGTTATGCAAAGCTGCTATAAAGCATTAATGAAACATCAGCTGGATCAATTTGCTTCTTTCTGGAGCTGGAAGCTTTGAATCCCATTTTCTACTTTCTTGAATGTAGTTTTGATTTTACAGATCTAATTTTAGATCTAATTTTCAGCTATGCCTAAGTGACCCAGTAGCTGTAATCTTGTCTTTAAAACTGACTTAGCCTTCCAAACAGCTAATGAATAACATTAGTTTCATTCACTAGCTGCCAAGTTCTTCAAGTTTAGGAGGAATTGCTAGTGATCCAGAAAGAAAACTTTTTTTTTTTAATTTCAAGCTTATTTAAAGCTAAGATAAGCATTGTTTTATCTTACTCATGTTATATTAAAGGAAATAAATGTTTCATAATCACTAAATTGCCTATGACTGGTAAATTCTGAGATTTGGCTGGTGGTATTTGGCTGGTGGTACTTGAATATTCAAGGTGTAAGTCATATCACACCTCTTTAACTAGGGCTAGCATATCCTGTGAAACAGTTGGAAGAGTTCCTTGAAAGATGCAATTGTTATTTGGACTGCATCAACTTCAGAGTCAAAAGTATTTCACAGTTTTGCAATAATAACTAGCAACTGAATATCTCATTAGACTGCCAACCATTTCTACTGTGGAAGGTACTGTTACTATTAAAAGACTAATTCGTATCCTTCATTTTCATCAGTGATGTAAATCCTATGGCCCAGGCTACACAATGTTTTCTCTGTGAGGAACTCAAACTACATTCACATGCACTTAATTGCTTACAAACTTTCACTCATGTGTTGAAGCATTCATTTTGATCTTATCTCTCCATAGATTACTGGCAGTACACATTTTTATGGCTATTTTACACGCCTGCTTGAAGAAAAACAGCACTTTAATATTTTTCTTGCCTACCTTTAGAGTAACTTTGTTTTTCTTCCTAATTAGAAGAAAATTAATTCTAATTTAAGCTTCTAAAAGAAGCTTAGATTTCCAAAGACACCCGCTAGAAGGTAGGTGTTCAAATATCATTGATTTCTATGGGATTTATGTACGGAACTTCCCTAAAATTCTCCCTTGACTCCTAGCCTAAAGTTTGATCAGGAAAAAAACTAGAAATGGCATTAGTGTGTAATCAGAGAGGAAAGGCTGAAAAATTAATATTCTAAGTAAGCACAGATTAAAGACTGTTGCTGGGGGTGGGGGGAAGCAGAATGAAAAAAAAGAATAGCTGCATGCTCTTCTCTTGTCATACATGGCTGAGGTCACAGAAAGAACATCAGCCGTAAAAGCAAAACCAACATACTAGGTCAGTGGCACAATAAATGTTAAGGACAAAAGTGCTACTTCCTAAACACAGCAGCCAAAGTAGTGGTTTATAAGTAGCTACTACAATCCCCTCACTTTTCTTCTGTTGACTAAGCAACAAAGCCAGTGGAGAATAAAAAAAAATATTGGAATGACAATTGAGAGAAAGTGAATAGAAATATTTGACTGCCTTTCTTCTTCCCCCTTCTATGTTACAGACAAAAAGTCAAATAATTGGGTAAGTATTGTGACTGAACACTAGGAGCTTTTGGCTTTAAAAAGTCCTAGATATCTGCCACATTTAGAAATAATATGAGAGTAAAAGATTGTAGCTCCCCTTTATCACGTAGTCAGGTATTTTATTTTATTTTTAAACTGTCCATTTCATGTATGCTTATATTCCAAATTAGTAGTTTGATGTCACCAATTACATTAACTTACTCAGCAGTACAATGCTGAGGTATCAATTAGAATACATTAGGAAATAAGAGGCATGTCTAAGTTTGCTCTCCTGCTAGAATCAAATAAAAATGTCAAAGTACTGCAATCAGACAGTTCAGATATGAATATTCATTGGCAACTGTTCGTGACAGATTTATGAATGCTTTCACCTGCTGGTGGAAAAACATTAAGTTGCAAAATAAAGCTATTAAAGTAAGCGACAATGAAAAAAAAAAAAAAGAATATACACAGATGGATGATGATCTTGGAATTATACAATCTTGCGAGAAAAGAATGGTTTTATTTTTCATATTATGAAAACATTTGTTTTATATATGCAGATTGTCAAGGTCTTAGCATTTAACTCACTATCATCACACAACCATCTCCAAACAGTGTTCCCAGTTTATGCGAAACGATGCACGCAGCTACCTAATCACCACCTTGTGGCAGGAACACATGCAAGGGCAACACTTGGAGGATTTTGACTGCAGTGCTGACTGCTATTTTCCTAAACAGTTTTAATAAAAGAGGAAATCGCCATTAAGAGAAGAGCATTTTGTTGCCCTGGATAAAGGGAATATAAATATTCTAATAACAAAAATACATAGCGCTGCCAGAGTGCTTTCAGTCTGAGGATCTGAAATTGCTTTTAATATATAAAGTTTCAGGATTTTTTAACAGGAAAGCATTAGCCCCACTTTATAGATGGGGAAACTGATGAATACAGAGGATAACTGATTGGTTCAATTTAAAACCAAACCAAAATACACATGTTAGAGGCAACCAAACTAATTCAGTATTTTATTGATGGATTAAAGCATTTCTGTGAGTTAAAGCCCGATTTCAATGATTTATGCTGGAGAAGTGTCATGATCTGAAGCTTGTTAAAAGGTATGTAAAAAAAGGTATGTGCTTGCTTTGCCATTTGCATCATAGGAGACTTCGTTGTGCATTCTTTCCATTGGTCTCTTAAATTTTACAAATTTGACTCCACAGACCTCATTTCAATTGTTTATTGCAAACATAAATGAAATATACCAAAATTCAGATTATTTTAATAAGCTGATGCAGGCAGTTAAACAAGTATTTGTATCAATAACTACCATACTCACCCCAGTGGATTTGTGTGATACTATCTGACATAGCTTCATAAAGATAAAAACAGGAGGAAACGAAGTAGAAAAAGCAATAAGGAACCATAACAACAATTCTTAATGAAACAACAAAGGGGAAGCTACCAAATGGAGAATAACCAAGCCTTGCTGCAGTGGTAAGGTTTATCCATCCCTGAAATAGAAATAAATGTATTGAACTAGTTTAAGCAAGAAGGAAGTTCAAGTGGGCATCTTAACAAGAATTGTATTTGAGACTGGCAAAAAAAAAAAAAAAAGGAAAAAAGAAGCCATACAATCAGGGACCAAATAGTGGAGTAAGGATGAAAAGAACGCAAAATTCACAAAGGAAGGTTCAACCTTTCCTGAGAATAAATTTTCAGAAAAGTTTTTTCTTTCTTCAACTATTTATCCATATCTGTGAGTGAAAGGAAAGACTGCACTGTCTTGAAGAAGCTCATTTTATTCAGATGTTTTATTAGCTTGCTGGTCTTTTGTTCTCTGGAAGGGGGAAAAAAAAAAAAAAAAAGCTGTCAAAGAGATTCAGGCCAGACAAGTTAACCTGCCTCACTAACCAAGAAAAGATGGTGAAGTACACTTCCTCTTCCCCTGAATGATCTATTTACTTGTTGGAAGAAAAATAAGACATTTGTTGGAAAGATGTACTCGGAGAGACTAAAAAGGGACCAAAATGTGCTGCCCAGCTTTTAGACTGTGGAAACTATGTGTGATCTTGCATAGTGTTCATACAAGCCAAATGTGGTGTGATCTTAAAGTACTCTTTGCATTTTTTGGCAACCAGAAATTCGAGATGTATCTTAAGGCTCTACCTTCCATAAGGGTCTTTTTTCTCTAACCCCTTGTTGATCTCATTTATACATTCATCGACAACATCCTCCAGCAATAATTTACATAACTGAAGTAATAGAAGTAAGTAAGAAAAGAACTTCTTCTGTTTAAAACATGCTACTTGGTAATTGAACCAAGTGCCTCCAAGATGTTATGAGCAAGATCAACCTATTATTCTGTACGTTTTCCCTTATGACCTTTCAAGCTGCATTCTAGGAGGGATCCTTACTCTCAGGTGTCTTCTCACTGAAGTCAGAGAGGCTTAGTATGGTCTCATCAGTCCAGTAACATACAGCAGTTTACAAGATCTTTAAACTACAGAAAACATAGCCATTCCTGAAAATCAATGTTTTTCATTCTGAGGAAGCCAGAAATAATGTCTGCAATTATATTTTTCAGCTACAGAATCAGAAAATAGTGAAGAATTTATCAGGTAATACATACCTGAACTTTGCCAGATATTGGCAAAAATCTTGAAGTCTGGATGACAATTCTTATTACATTTGCCATTCCTTAGTTTTATGCAAATATTTAAATGAATCTTACTGCAATCTTATGAGAAAATAACTGAATTTGCCTTTCAAGGAAAAACAAGATGAAACCAGTCATGAAATCTACTTTCTTAAGGAGATAGGAATTGAGAGGAAAATTTGTGGTTTTGTTTTTGTTTAAAAAATTTAATTTCTGTAGGCATATTAACAAATCACTGTGGTGGAATTCTAGTTTATCTGTTTTCTCCAAACTTGTTTCCTCCAGGCAATATATACACAGGCTATTAAAAAGGAGTTACAGAAATAAAAACAGTTGCTCCTTCACACCTTTACCAGTGTTATTTAACATCTACCAGTGCTGTTTAACATCTTTGTTAGTGACATGGACAGTGGGATCGAGTGCACCCTCAGCAAGTTTGCAGATGACACCAAGTTGTGTGGTGTTGTGGACACACTGGAGGGAAGGGATGCCATCCAGAGGGACCTTGACAGGCTGGAGAGGTGGGCCTGTGAGAACCTCATGAAGTTCAACAAGGCCAAGTGCAAGGTCCTGCACGTGGGTCGGGGCAATCCCAAGCACAAGTACAGGCTGGGCAGAGAATGTATTGAGAGCAGCCCTGAGGAAAACGACTTGGGAGTGCTGGTGGATGAGAAGCTCAACATGAGCCAGCAATGTGCACTGGCAGCCCAGAAAGCAAATCGTATCCTGGGCTGCATCAAAAGAAGTGTGGCCAGCAGGTCAAGGGAAGTGATTCTGCCCCTCTACTCTGCTCTTGTGAGACCCCATCCGGAATACTGTGTTCAGCTCTGGAGTCCCCAACGCAAGAAGGACATGGAGCTACTGGAGCGAGTTCAGAGGAGGGCCATGAAGATGATCCAAGGGCTGGAGCACCTCTGCTATGAAGACAGGCTGAAAGAGTTGGGGCTGTTCAGCCTGGAGAAGAGAAGGCTCCGGGGTGATCTTATAGCAGCTTTCCAGTACCTAAAAGGGGCCTACAGGAAAACTGGAGAGAGACTTTTTACAAGGGCATGTAGTGATAGGACAAGGGGCAATGGATTTAAACTGAAAGAGGGCAGATTTAAATTAGATATAAGGAAGAAATTTTTTACATTGAGGGTGGTGAGGCAGTGGAACAGGTTGTCCAGAGAAGTTGTGGATGCCCCACCCCGGAAGTGTTCAAGGCCAGGTTAGATGAGGCTTTGGGCAACTTGGTGTAGTGGAGGATTTCTCTGCCCATGGCAGGGGGGTTGGAACTAGATGATCTTTGAGATCCCTTCCAACCCTAACCATTCTATGATTCTATGATTCTCTAATTAGGAATTAATGTGGGTATTACTTCATACCAAAAAGGTAAGGGAATATCACAATAACTTTAAAAAAAAAACTTATTCAGGGTTTATAAAATGCACCTAAACCTTCTTAATAGTACAGCATTATTAAAACTTCTTCACAGACTGCATGAACATTAGGTTTGGGGGATTTTTTAAAATTGGTTTATGAATTATTGCTTTGCCATCTTCTACTCTTTTCAGCTTGAGATTGCTCTGTTTCACTCATTCAGGCTGTCGTGAAACCTGTTTTCCGTTTTATTGAATTCAGTTTGACTGTTTACTCCAATCCACTCTAATTTAAAACATTTAGTCCCAGATGTTGTCATTTTTTTCCCCCTCAGCAAAAGGCAGTTGCGGTAAAAGCATTCATGTTCATATTTTGTTTCTCCAAATTAACAATGTTAATGTTTTCTTTCTCCTTTCACGTTAATTTGAAGAAGGATAGAGGGATGCTATCTAATCTGGGTCATGATCTCAGTTTTTGTCTTCAGCATTTTAATCAAGAAACAATTGTAGAGGGTTAATATTTTCTTGGTTACTTACATACAGGAATTTTAAGTAGCGTGTATAGAAAAGAGAGACAAATCTTTTATATTATTTGAGAATGCTAAAGGAATATCAGTTCTGAAGAAGGAAGGGGAAAAAAAATAAATTTTCCTTGCCTTTTATGACCAAAATTTAAATGCAAGGGCCTGTACTGCATTCACACTGTGACTTAGCAGTAGTTAGTGAGTTTCTTTTGTTACTATGTTTTGATGCTGAATGAGCACTTATTTGCTAAAATTTTTAAATTATAATTTGAGGAAGAAATCAGAGATTTCCACCATTGCATTCACAGAAAAAACAGTTTGGTAACCTGAACTGATCATTGAACCTCTCAGTCATAACTAGTCACTTATTACATATTTCCTTAGTAATAACTTGCCCCACATTATTTTTACTGTAATGTCTTCATTCTTCAGACTCCCATGTGAGACTGGCAAGCACTATTACATCTTCATTTTGTGAAAGGGAAACAGACTGAATTCTGATCCCATTATAATCACTGGCAATATTTTCATTGACTTTAGGTTCTTGTTCTAATTATCTTTCCCATTATTATTCAAGACTGTCAAAAAGCCAGAAATTAAACTCAGTTCTCATGCATCCCAGCCTATCCCCAACACGCTCTAACAAAAATAATGAAATAAAAAAACTCATACAATGATCTGCAGAATAGTTTCTTTCTCACTTTATTACATTTATTAAGACAGCAGAGTTTATTAAAATAGCCAACAGCTTTTAGCATGAAATGTGTTATGTTTAAGTTGTACTGTAGAACTTTGTACATGTTTAGGCCTTTTTCTTTGATACAGCTAAATAAATGTGTTGGGTTTATGTGGTGGAGTTTTGGTAGCTGGGGGAGGGCTACAGGGGTAGCCTCTTTAAGAAGCTGCTTGAAGCTTCCCTGGCTCCAAGTCGGACCCACCTCTGGCCAACTGGGACCCGCCTCTGGCCAGGGCTCAGCCAAGCAGCACCTCCATGAACAACATATTTAAGAAGGTACAAAGAAACCTGACGCATGCCGGACCTGCACAGAAGAGAGAGGGAAAGCGCAGGTGGCTGGCTGTGCTGGGCCATTGCCCTCCCCACCCTGCATGGCAGGGGGGCAGTGGCCACAGCAGCATGACTTAGAGTGCTCCAAAGCTCCCCACTCCTGGGGTACCCACTGGGCAGAGCTAGTCCTGCCAGGGCAACCAGAGTTCATTGGGATGGTCGGGCTTGGCACAACTGTGGCCATGGAGGACCCCATGCCGGAGGAGGTGACTGTGCCCAAAGAAGCTGTGACTCTCTGGGAAGCCTATGCTGGGGCAGTCCGCTGGTGAAGGACTGCACCCTGTGGGAGGGACTCACATTGGAGAAGTTCATGAAGAACTGTGTTTTATGGGAAGGGGCTCCACGCTGGTGCAGAAGAGTGTGAAGAGTCCTCCTCCTCAAGAGGAAGGAGGGGCAGAAACAACATGCGACGAACTGACTGCAACCCACATTCCCCGTCCCCCTGTGCCACTGGCAGGGAGGAGGTAGAGCTGAGAAGAAGGGAGGGGTGGGAGACAGTGCTTTTGAGATCTGGCTTTGTTTCTCATTATGCTCTCTGATTTAATTGGTAATTAATAAAATTAATTTTTCCCCAAGTTGAGTCTGTTTTGCCCATGACCATAATCAGTGAGTGATCTCTCCCTGTCCTTGTCTTGACCCTCAGGCCTTTTTGTTATATTTTCTCCTCTCCATCCCACTGAGGGGAAGAGTGAGTGAGCGGCTGCGTGGTGCTTAGTTCCCAGCTGGTCTAAACCACAACAATGAACCTACTTCAAAAAAATCTCACTAAGACTTTTTTTCTTTAAGCTCTCCTACCTTCTGGCAAAGTACACCAAACATCCACTTGACAGATTTAAAAAAGAAACAGGATACCATTCCTGGCTTCTTTTCACAGCCAAAATAGTACTATGCAGAGACATGTGGATAAAGTATTACTACAGAACAATATGGTGTGTAATTGTATGTATGCTGAATGTGCTCATTTTCTAAACAAGCTACGTGATAACAGCTCTGACACATCTCATTAAAGGTCTATTTTCTGTACCATTCACAGTCTTGATGATTTGCAGATGTATTATGTTATAGATGGATATGTAAATTTAAAAAAGATGCCTGAAACTGTGCTGATTCAAGATATGATAAATCACTCACCTCTCCCAAATAAGTTAGTTCTCTAATGATGAATAGCATTACAAACAAACAAATAAAATCATATTTATTTCTGTTACTTAGAACTGTTCTGGTATGACAGCTATAACAAATCAGAAATTTCAAATATAATATTCTCAACATTTTCTACAGCAGTTCCCAAAATGAATTGTTGGATACTTCAGTGAGCCATGATCTATATAATTGTTTTTCACCAGGTTCCCTCTTCCTTTTCATCAAATGTGATAAAAATAATCCCCAGTAACTCAGTCTGGCTGCTTTGACTGTACATACACAGTGTGTAAGGGCACGGGTGGGAGTACAGAGCCCATAAACAGGGCATAGTCTGCACCGAAAACCAGCTTACTTAGCTCAAACATTAAACCCTATTCCCATGTTGAGGCAGCTGAGGGGGAATAGGTGGGCACGTTGCTCTTTTTTTCATAAGCATACTGCCACTTTCCACAAAATAAGATGGAAACTGGATGAAAGGAAATCACCCAGTTTTTGTATCAGAGAAGTGATTGCTAAAAAGGGAGAAGGCAATGGCTTTAGACGAAAGCTTGCTAAATAGTTCAGCAAACAAATCAAATTGTGAATTGGCCGTTATAAAGGAAAATGAATATTGACACAAGCTGTTTAAAGTGCTGTTGAAAATGTGCAAGATGATTTTCATTGAATTAAGTCTGAGAAAAAACAGTAAACACACCAGAACAGAATCTGTAGCAACTTTTGCACAGATAACAGAAAAAGTGTTGAATTTGAGTTTAACACACTGCTGAATCAAGGCCCACAGAACCCAATGGAGCTACTGCTGAACCAGGTTTTGCAGCCACCATAAACTCCTTTTACTCAGTAGCCATGTAACCTTCTTATTTATATACACTGTGAAATAACTATCACTCTTATGAAGTTCTTCAGCCTGCAATTTATTTACCACTTTTCAATTCATTTATTTGGAAAAATATTTTATCATTCTTTTACTTCATGCCATTTCCCAAACCCACAAATGACCACCATGTGCTCAGAAGAAAAATTAATTCTTAAGCAGATATCCTACTGATTACATCTTAAAAAGTCTAGACAAAGTTGCCCTCATCCTTCTATTGATAGTAATAATTTTATCTCATGAGTTATCAGTTCCTATATCATGCATACTCATAAGGATAGACAGATCCAAGGAGAGTTTAAAAATCTTTTTCTCGACCTGACCAAGGGAAATCAGTTCTAAAATGGGAGGTCAAGCTTAAGGCTATTCAGAGAAAGTAGCAGAGGTCCTATTTTGAGGACTGTAGTAGAAATCAAACGATGTAATTGTATTTCACAGCCCCTTTAGAGGAGAGAGTAGCAATAGCTTTTTGTTGCTACATTTTGGTTAATGCTCACATGTGTAAAATAGAAATGAAAACAGAGCTATTTTGTCAGCTCCTGCTTTGTATCTTGAAACTCAGTTTTAGTTGACTCACTTATATAAGGACAGTCCCAGGCTCACAGAATATCAGGGAAGCTTTGAATTTAAAGTGAGGCTTAATGAGGAATCCCAAGTGAAACTAGAGTTGCCAAAAGGTCATTGATGGTTAAATGTAAGAAGTGATGTCTTCTAGCCAGAAAACAGATGCTATATGGATAGCAGCTTCCTCATGCTGCTCTGCTAGTATGTCAACTCTGATCTGGAGGAACAATTACAGAGAAAGTGAAGATCAGTTCTTATAGTCATGTACGGTCCTGACCTTCTAGTTTGAACTTTCATTTTTACAATGGCTACTTGGAAACTCAAAATTTCTGCTCAGGTGAACATGAAAGGCTTTTGAACTGAGGGCACTTCATCTCACTGTCCCTCCTCCGGGTTATGACCCAACAAAAGTTCACCTCAACAGGACCTGAGAACGATCCAGACTGCAGGGTTTTCTTATTTCAGTGGTAAAACTACAGCTCTAATTTCTGCCTGAACTGTCTGATTTAACAAAAATAAGTCATCATTTCATGGGCAACTATCTTCTATGTCAGAAGACTTGACTTTACAAGTAGCCCTTGGATCCAAGAATATTGTACTTCAGATTGGCTGATTTTTTGTTAGTATTAGGCATAAGTAACCTAAGTACACACACCCTTCTCCAGCATTTTGTTAACATTCCCAAATGCTGTTATAGAGGCTTTATCCCCAAATCTCCATTCATAACCATTTAAAAGCATAACATTGGTAAAGGCATGACCGTCAGAAAATTACTTGATATCTCTGAGATTCAGAAGTTGTCTCCTACCTTAAGATCATCTCAGTGATGGTCATTACAGATAGAGTAAGTATGCTACTTAAATCTGAAATAGCAAGTTGTTCTGATCAGGGTACAAAAATGAGATAACAAAGCTCTTATTTTAGTGGGCTGAAACTTCTCCCTTCTGGATGTTTCTGTGCTTTCTTTCATCCAGAGTGCACGAATCCATTGCACACTATGCTTGGGAGACAGGAGAAAATAACAGCTGGACTTTACCTTCTTAAAGAAAACATTGCTGCTGCTGCTGCTGGGCATTTTTTTTTCTATCACATCAAATATTTATATTGGTTCAACATAGCTGGACATCTAGGAAGAGTGATGTTGCCTGACTGTTTCATGTTTGCCGCTCATATTGCTTTGACATATCTTGATTTTTTGGCCTAATTTCATCGATCTTACTGTTCTTCATTTATTTTCTATGTGCATCTAAAAGTAAGTCTGGAGCATCTTGAGGTCATTAAAGAGCGTAAATCACAATGATAAATTAACATAATGTGTCAGTATGTATCTGGCATGCCCTCATGGAAAAAAGCTTGCTAGAAAGCTCTGACAACACCCACATTTTCTACAAGTTCTTTAAAAAAGTCAAAGCGTATCACATTCTTACAAATTCCTATTGGTTTTTATAGTTTTCAGAAAGTTTGGAATGTATTTTATTAGTAATAAAATTGATCTATACATACACAATCAAATGTATATCAAGTCTATTTTAGGATTTTAACATTATGAAATGATGTCACCACGATAGATTAAAAATTACTAAGCTTGTATCTTAGCTCAATAAAATAAGAGCATTAAAGAACTGCTTGCTCACAGGCTACATTATAGTTAAAGGGAAATAGAAAGGCAGAACAATCACTGAATAATGAGAACAGACTGATTACATTCTTTCAATACAGCTATAGCAGTTGATTCCAATTTACTTTGTTTCCGTGAGAAACATGGATGGAAATTTGTCTTCATATTTTTTGAAAGCAAAAAACCAAACATCCTTCCCCTCCCACCCAATTTTCATTTATTCACAAAAAGAGTGCCTTGGCATCCTGTCTTTAAAGGCTTTACCTTACTATATGAAAAATCTAGTGACTTTTTTCCCCCGAAAAGAAATCTACATTTTAAACTGAATTTATTTAGAAAAGCAGAAGTTTCCTTAGAAGTTCAGAGCAACTTGGAAAGACTCAAGACAGGGAAAAGGAACAGTTATTTGTGCTGAATGATGACCTACTTCATTACAGAAAAGAAGAAAGATTACAGTGAAGGCAAGACTGCACGGAGAGATATGTTGGTCATCAAGGAAAGTATTTGCAGATGGTGGTAAAGTTGGGGAATATGAAGCATAGAGCAAAAGGCTCCAGGGAAATTGTTCTAAATGAACACGTTCAGTGTCACTGTTATTTCTATAGCAGCTAATCAGTGAACAATAAATATATAAGCAGTGGAGAGCATTATTTTCCTCCCAAGGGTAGTGAAAATGAGTATGACGCTACATACGCCTAGAAATTCCCAAGGTAGCTACAGAGAAGAGGAAACTGTCCTCTTGTGCCTCCTCCACAATTCAGCTGAATAAGTCTGATATTGATGTTTCATATTTTTCATTACAAATATATAGTTAGTTCTAGTCTATTTTGGGTAAATATTCAATTACATAATGAATGAGGAATAATATAAATATTTGTTCTTGGTTTTTAAAATTAATTATTTTTCTATTTGCTTGTAAGATACTTCACTGCATATAACTTGCATGTCAAGAGGATAAAGAAGTGTAATCACATAGCCAAATGCAGCCCTTACACAATATCAGTATGACTTCTTTCTAGATTGCAGTCAGTCCAAATATTTATCTGTTAGGCAAATGACCACATGACTTTCTTGTCAGAAATAGCACACAGCAGTGTTTCAGTACTTGTTAACCAGCATATAAGAGAGA
The DNA here is from genome assembly GCF_009769465.1 of Tauraco erythrolophus. Lineage (NCBI taxonomy): Eukaryota > Metazoa > Chordata > Aves > Musophagiformes > Musophagidae > Tauraco > Tauraco erythrolophus. The sequence continues at coordinate 22,870,011 of NC_141465.1, forward strand.
ATGTTAAAATGCATACTCAGTCAAGAACAAAGTAAGAGGAGCAATCAAGTAGGTGTGAATACTTGCAGAGAGGACAATAATTAGCATCATGCTATTGAAGCAGGATAGTCTTGTAAATAAAGTACACTGTTGATACTCAAAAGGCCTATGGTCTACTCTTGCCTTTGATACAATCTTCTTGTGTCTTCTGGCTTCTATTCTGTGAAATGGAGAATGCTGCAGAAATCCCATATCTAGGAGAGGTCTAGCAGAGCACTGTTTACATCTACTTGGAATATTAGTCCCACTACTTTTGAAATTCTAACATATTTCACTGAGACACACTTTAAAAATCTTTCTTACTGTTAAACGTATAGGTCAAAAACAAGCAAAAAACCAAACATATAATCATGGAGTCATAACGACTTAACACAACAACAATATAGATTAAGCACATCTCTGTTCCATACCCTCCACCTCCTAAGGAATAAACTAAAATTTGTTTTAACAAGTTCTTCAAAGGAGGATACTAGCCCACTTTGAGTCAATATATACTCTGGTGTACTACTGTTTACAAAACATGTAAAGTCGCTGTAACAGCAAATATCCAAAATAACATCCTTTCTTTAATGTCAAATCATTATACGTCTTAAAATGTCTGCATATCTTGCCTCTAATTATGAAGCAATAAAAGAAATTCTTACAGCAACAACAAAAGATTAGAGAATGGTTCATTGCGCTAATAGTAAGACACACTGGAGACTTGCTGTAAAGAGCTATGGGATTGATTTGACTAGCTAGTCCTAAGAGGTACGGATTCTGCACAGACTCCGTAAAGTTTGAAAGGGACGTGGCTAGCCATAGCGATGACATATTTGGAAGAGTCAAGGGTCACACAAACAAGCTGTTCAGAGCGATAGCAATCTTGATGCACTATGGTTCTCTCAGCTGCTGCCATAGGATTAATTTGGAGGATTCAAAATATTATCTACCTACAGGAGTAGAGCTGATATCTGTAGTCCAAGAACAACATTAGTATATACATAAACACTTGCAATGTAACTGAGCTTTCTGCCAGAGGGAGCATGTTGCCATAAGGGTGATGGATGTCAACTGCTGCTTTGTTACCTTAACAGGCCAAATATGCAGCTCCTCATTTCTCAACAAAAAGTCATTCTGGTTTTTCAAATACTGTTCTGCCTGTACCAGTTATTTAAATTTACGGCGTTTATCAGCGATGCTCAAGGTAGCACAGGTGACACCATAGCATATAGGGGATTTGGCCTGACTAATTGGCTGCAGGTATCGATCAAGAAAAGGCCTTCAAATTCCTACCTACACACACAACGTTTGCTTGAGTCTGATCCTGTCTTCAGCACATACTGCAGCAATCCTTGAGCTAGCATCACAATTTACATGAGCAGAAATTGTGAGACTGTTTCCCTCCTACAAGCTGGATCCGAACTGCTGATACTAATAACAGAAACGGAGACAGCAGGGATAAAGGTCTAAGAGGCAAAGGAGAAGGGCGAGGTCTGTTTTCGTTTGTGCCAGGAACTGGATGGAGGTGCAGATAGGAGCTAGTAACATTGTTGAGTTTTTTAATTATTACTATTTTACAGTTATTAGGGGGAGCATGTGCCCACAGTCCATTTGACGTACTAAGGCTGCCTTTTTCTAAAGAAGAGTTTCTTTCAGAGGTATATCCTGCCCACGTATTTTTAAAGGTTCTATAGAATAAATGTATTTCTGTACTCCTAGTGCCTCTTGAGGGGGCCAGCAGATGGTGCTCAGGACCCCACATAGCTGTACCAGGGCTGCTTGTCCCCAGCAAGACCCTCCTCGAACTGCAAACGGCTCCTTAAATCTACATGTAGCTCTTGGCTGATCCTTACGTGCTGGAGGTGAGCTGGGTTGGGCATGGTAGGGCCCCAGCCTTCTGCATTGTCACCTCTAGATTCAGCACTGCTGCCGGTGCTTTTCTCACTAATCATTCAAAACCTCTGAGGAGCACAGGGCAGCGGGAGGCACTGGGCAGGGCGACGATGCCCTGGCCACACTCAGAAGTGGAAATGGACCTTTGCAACTTCTTGCCACCATCTCTGCCAGGAGGCCCTGGGTGTGGGAGCTGCTGGGGTCTGCTGCGGGGAGCTCAGGAGGGGGTTGCCCCACCATTACCTGCCAGCGCAAACCTTGGCTCACCCCAGTGCACACACGGGGCACGAGAGGTAGAGGGTCAGCAAAACACTGCTGCTGGGAAGGATGGCTGAGCAGGCCTCCTGGGATGGTCTCTTTGGGTACATTGACAGTGGCCTGCAAGTGATACTTCTGGACACTCGTTTTCAAAAGTTGCAGTAACAAATGTGGCTATCATGGCCCACTCCTGGTAGCAGTGGAAAATCAGTCTTGGAAACACTGGCTGTTTCCAGAAGGCTCCTACCAGGGTCAATCTAAATTGCATGAATAAATATCCACTCCAACTCTAAAAACATACTTTTCCCTGGGTGGTAAAGAGTAATATCTAGCATTGCAAAAGGTAAAGGCTGTGGCAAGAAATGTCTGAACAAATCCCATTTTCAACTGCAACTATTATATGGAAATGACACTTAAAAGCAGAAGCTATAGACACAGTTTTGCATTTAGCATTTACACTCTACTGTGAATGTCCCCAAAAAAACAAACTAGAATGGTTTAGGAAGTACAAGTAGTCCCTTAAGAACCACAGTGTCCTGTGAAAGCCTTGTCCCATGCCTTCCTTCCACTAGATCTACTTTGCTTGCATGATGGGTCGCACCCCCTAAGTGGGTTGAAGCTGGAGGCTGGCAGGGAGAGTCACTCCTGCTGACACTGCTGCTGCAGCTAATTGCAATGTGGAAGAAGCGTGCAGCAATTAGCTGTTCCCACTTTGTCTACGCTTTGATGTCATGCCTGTTTTGATCTTTTTACCCATCCTCGGTCTTTTATATCAGATGTTGGAACTGTACAACTTTGAGCTGTGAAGATTATCACTGGGCCAAAAATGCTCAATATCTTCTCCTACCCTGTGCCCCACCCCGTGATGCCTCCATGAACCAGCCTTGCCAACATCCTTTTGTTAGTGTGAAGATACAGGAACAACAAACATGTTGAGTAGCTTGGAATATGAATTTTGTATTTTTACATTGTTAAAGCCTTTTCACACCTAGTAAAAAGCTCTAAATTTATACAAAAAAGAGGATTATTAGAAATGGGCATTTGCTACAACTCATTGTTGTCTGCTGTTTTTAAATATGTGTGTGGTTTTGAATGAAAATGCCACCTAGAAGCACTTAAAATTTTGTCTCAACGTTCATGTATCATCATATGATCAGAGTCGGTAAGCACTACATTTTGCCTTTCAACGACCAGTTTCTTCACAATAGTGACACTAATATTAAGGAGAAAGGAGTCAGATGCAGTGAAAATTCATGCTATGGTGTTATCATTGACTTTATGTAGGTTTTCACCAGAGGAGACAAAAAAATATTGCTAATAATATTTAACCAACATGTATGATCTCATTCTTAAGGGGGAAAGAACTGAATTTAAAATTATGCAGGGCACAGGCTTGTCAGTCATACCTTATACAGTAGTTATATTTAAAAATTGTATTTCTGTTGGTACAATGGCAACATCTTTTTCTGTGCTCAAGGCATTATAAAAATAGATAACATTTGGATGAAAGGAAAAGCTTTGCCTGGAAACAGAAAAGGTATTCTTAGGCACTAGAAGTTAAGTCTGAGTGTGGATGAAACAAAATAGTTATTTTCTATTTTAGGTAGAAAATGCAGACGTTCATCCTTTCTCAAATTTATTTTGTTGTGACTCGAATGTATAGATAAGATACCGTGTGCATAAATTCTGTCTCTATGCCAGGAATTGAACTTTCAAGTAATAATTTAAGCTTTTATTTACATTTTTGCATTATACTTCTAGTTTTATCCTAAGACATGAGAACCATCTATCTCATTCTCAAATGCAGTCATTTTCATTTCGACAAGTAATCAATTTTATTAGTTGACTGAAGAATTTAGTGACGGTTCCTATGAAATCCAATCTAAACACAACATGGTGTTCTGGAGATCCCGATCCCACAGATAAAAGGCAAGATGCGATTTTCTCAGTAGGAGCAATACAGACCAAAGGATATGTGTCCTACGTATGTTAAGTACCTACCTTCACATATACAATTTTAAATCTTATAATGAAGAAAAGTGGTGATTCTAAACTGGAATCATTAAAATAAATAAGTAAATTTATAAATTAAAAAAAGCGATTTTAGAGCATCTCAAATCATGGTGCCTGTACACTGCATGGGAAAAGCATAATTGGTTTAACAGTAAATTCAACAATTGGCTCTCTTTCAGAGAGCCTGTAAAATCTTCTGACAGTGGAAAAGTTGAGGAAAAAATTGATTTTTGAAGGAGTTTTGTAGCACCGAAATACTTGCAGTAATAGATGAGAACTCAAGAAACGTTCTTGGGACTTTATAAACTTACATACTTGAAAGATGTCACTTAAATTTAAACTATACCAGCATTCTTAATCTGATCACCATAATCCTCCACTTCCTTTTTCTCCTTTATAGTCTTGAAATAAGTCTCTCAATCTAGAGAAGAAATTATGCTATCTTGTTAAGTAGCCAAGCCAAAGTTTGATTGCATATAAGCCTAAGACTCTTAAAATTATTCCATGAAAAAAAATAACGTAACAAATTATTGCAATTTAAATAGTATTTCCATTTGTGTCTCTAGGATGAAACCCAGATACCTCACATTTTTCATATAATGAAGGAAACTGAAAAGTATATTTTAGGCTCAAAATATATTTGATTGTTCTGATAGCACTGTCCGGCTTATTGCTGTGGGACAGTATTTTGGAGCATGACTACTAGCTTTATACAATTCCTTTATTGACCAACACTATTTTAAATGCAATCCTTCCGAAAAAAGAAGATCAAATTATTACCAGTTGTTAATCATATACTTCAGTTGTTTTTTCTGGTTTAAGTACTATTTTCCTTCAATGAAGAAGCAATGAGAAACCTTTTGTTAATTTTTTTTTTCCAAAGTATTTTTGTGAGTGAAAACTCTCTTAAAATACTGCTTTTTACCATGTATATAGTTTTCATATTAGAAGGTCAGAGAAGAAAAATGCCTACCTGCATATGATAATCTCTCTAAAAAATACAAGCACGCTAACTCCTAAGGCTCATAATACAGTGAGTCTTCACAGGAACAGAAAATTTATAGAAGGCAGATTAAATGAATACCAGATTACCAAGATGTGCATTGTGTAACCACTGAGAAACCACTATTTCTGAGGTGATAGGACTCTCTCTCTGCTACTAACCCTAACCCCATTTAACAACTATTTTACATAGATATAGATAATAATTTGCAATTATCTGTGAAAAGGATAGATGTGAAAAGTCCTTTCTGTGTGTTTTCAGAATTTGTCTGTAAACATGCAGAATATATTTTACAATGTGCAGTCTCCAAGGCTACACTATCATGATATGTGCTTTGCATGTCACTACTGAGATATCCATGATTGCATGACGTAAACTTTAATGCTTATCTATTTTGATTGCCTCAAACATGCATCTGACTATAAAAGAACCTAAAAATATTTCAAAGGCCTGATACATAGGTCTTAAAAGTTTTTAAAGCTTTTTAAAACCTCAGATTTTCTTCACAGCATATGTGGCCTGGCCTCTTAGGCTTAAGCCAAGTAACACAGAAAGAATATATAAAAGATTTGCGTATTCTGGGAAACATGATTTCCTCATCCTGCACATGAAACAGAAGTCCATCTCAAAAGAAGAACAAAGCTTTTTGTTCAATTTATGCAGAAGTAATCCAATTGCTACCTACAGCTTCCACTTAGCTCCAGCAAATGGGTTAAATATAAATGAATTCAGCATTTTTGATTAGATATATTTATTAAAGTCTTCACATACTAGAATTAATAGGGTTTATTACATTCATATCCTTTTCTGAACTTCTAGATTCAGTTTCAATCATTGCAAGCCTGTGTAAGCGGTTTGATACAAATAAAGTGGATGAATACATAAAGTCAGCTTTATTTCAGTCTCTACAACTACATCATGAGGGGCTTGCTTTAATTGTATTTTAACTGGACAGGAACTATATCCTAAACTATTTTTCTGTTTGCAATAGCTTTTGAGGCTGAGGGCACTGATGTTTCTTAGAACAAATTTGACAAATTCAATTTTTCTCCCAAGTTCTTGAAAGGGCCAAAGCAATCATAATATTAAGCAACTTGCCAAGTTCACCAGAAGTCATTTTCACCTGGTTTTACAGCTTGAATAAGACCTGATTGAGCAAAGCAATCTAGTTCAGGGGAAAAAAAAAGGTCTTTTGTTCACAGGTCATGTGCCTATTTGACTCTGCTAGGAAATTATTTACTGTATTTACCCAACTGAGAAGCTGAGGCATAGTCTTTGTCGCTGCTTCAGCTGACACAGGTTTCTCCCTATGCCATAAGATAACTTCATCTATTTCAGTAAGAATGCATCTCCTTGTGTTGTGTCAAGTGTATTAGGCAGACTTCTTAGGCAGGTTTAAAACTTTCTAAAATCCCCTCATTTACTAGGAAATGACTTTATATGCTTCTTTATACATCACAACCTGCACTTACAGTTTCTCTCTTTGTTTGCATCCCATTCCCTATATACTATTTGTGGGTACGTTCTCAATAAATACAAAAGTACAAATGGAGCAAGTCTGTCTAACTACCCACAATTATGATAAATTAAAGTTAGATAAGAGGAAATTGAAGTATTTAGCCCTAGAATTAGCTAGGTATATTACTAACATTGATAAAACCAACTGCAAAAAGTACATAACAAAAGTGCACTTCTGGGTAAAACTCTTTCAACTGTGCTTGTGCTGGCACTCTGCATGCTGCTCCTGGAGCTGGTGTGAAACTATCCACAGGTGGAAAATGGTCACTCCAATAAAATTAGTTAATGCAACAACTCTGCTGTAGAGTACGTAGTAGTACATCTATCACAGCTGAATATTTTCTTTTTTTCCTTTTTACTAATTTTAGGAAACCAGGAATGAAAACCAAAAGATGCTGATCTTAAAATAATCCCCTTTTCAAGGAAACAGTTAATTCCCCAAAGGCGAACACGAAAATATTTTCAGTTAATATTTACATGCAGAAACACATACACACACTACATATGAAGAAAATGCATTACGCAGTAATTTTGAGGATAATTGCAGTAATCTCAGGGACGCAATAGGGATACTGAGTTAAAACCATTTCAGAAATCTCTAGAATGCAAAAACACATACAAAATAAATACTCTGAGACAAGAAGGGGAAAGATATAACATGCTCGCAATGAGTAATGATAAAGATAATTAGCTATTAAACAAGAAAGACGTTGGATGAATTTTATGCCTCATTATACAAGACGGACAGCAAGAGAAGGAAAAGTAGATGCAATTTTAAGTGTTATTTTCCTTACGCTCACAAATATCCAAATAGAAAATATAAGAAACCCATTAACACATATGAAGCTCACACTTCAGGCATGCCAGACAGGATGTAGCAGTAGATTATACACTGTCCAAAATAAAAAAATAATTTAAGAACTGTACTTTCTCTTGGCTATTCTCTTGACTGGCCTCTTTTCCTAGCTACCTTACACAAAACACTTAATACAACCTCAATTTCTCCTTTACCAAATGGGGATAACGATTACCACTCCTCAAGAAGAGATGAGATAAATATGAGCTGAGCTACCACTCGAGCTGGGAAGAGAATTGAACCTGTGAAGGCCTTAAAGGAACCAAAAACTGTCTGCAAACAGGTCCAAGGCTTCTTACAGCTTCAGCTGAAAGCAACGGACAGAGTGAAACAGACTGAGGTGTCACGGGGCCAAGGTGCTCTTTACTTTGACAAACTTTAATTATACAATGATAAGAAATATCTAGAAGTATTTAAGAAATCCTGTTTGCAAAAAAGTCACTGACAATGGTGGCTTCAAGTCTTTGATAGTTTTTTTTAGACTCTTAACATATGTACCTCACTCATTAAAAGAGCCTTCAACTACATAAATCATAATGGAAGGGAAAAAAATAAATAAATCACCAATTATAATTTAGCTTGGCAAACAATCTAGTGATTGCTATTGTTCCCATTATCTGGGAAGGCTCTGATGTTAGAGCACTTGCCAGAAAATGAGTGTTGTTCCAGAGAGGTTGCATCTGAAGTCTGTCAAAAAATCAAACAACATGCACAGCAGGTCTGAAACATTCCTCTCATAAAGGATGCCTTTGACCTCTGCATGAGCCAGTATCTCTTGAGGAAGGGAAGTTGTTCGACTAAGTCAAACTAAGCTTAAGAGAAACAATGGGTAGCACAGGGATGGGAAAGATATGGAATTGTTAGAATTGATCCACAAACACCTTTAGAGAGGGTACTCAAGCCCTCATTAGGGATATTTGCTCCCCAGGCTTCAAAGAGGCATCTGTCACAGCTGCCACTGCTCCTGTGTGCAGTTGCAATGAGGCTGGAACCTGAACACAGACAAAAATAAAAGTTATAAGGGGGAAAAGGGAAGGAAAAGGTTCCCTCGTGATTAAGCGAACAAAGCCTGAAAATTTAAGTTGTATAGCTGGAGAAAGGAGGAGGAAGGGGATTGACATTATGATAATATTCAGTGACAGAAAACCTGGCTCTTCAACATTCTTAGACAAAGAAACTCAGTTATTGTATAACAAAACATTTTAGTTTTCAAAGTAAAATTTATATGATACACATCAGATAAATACAAAGAAAATGGTGTGAAGACATAAGGGACAAGTGACCACAGACTGGCAAGAAACCTAAGGAGGGACAAAAGAAGCCTCCCCCACGTCACTTCCATAAATAATGCTTGCCATGGAAAACTAAAAAGTAGACTGTAAGTAAAAGCTGTATTTTTAACAGTGGGTTTAACATTCTTCTGGGCCAAAAATTCTCTTAGAAATAAGAAAAACAAAAAGCCTCTCTCTGGCCTGTTTGATTACAAAAATTTTTTACATACTGATAAAATGCCAATATTATGTGTCAGTACAAAATGCTACTTCATAAACAGTGGACTACAAAATATCTTTTACATGTTGGAAGACTGATAAACACTTGAAAAATCTTTGAAGGTGCAATTTTGAGACCAGCTACTGATCTTCGTATATATTCTTGAGCATAAATGACTACACAAACAAATGGGGGAAGAATGTGAATACTTTTGTATTTTTTTTTCCTTCCTGCAACAACAAGAACAAAATATGTATATCAAAACTAGTGTTATGTAGTACTCAGCAGTTTCTCCTTTAAAGAAAGGCCAAAAAGATCTAGTCAGTAACAGCAGCTGAGCTTGTGGTAAGAAAGCTCTTGATAGGAATAATAAGTAAAAACATCTCAGTGTACAGCATTTTAGTCTAGAGCTGAGTGAGTGAAAAACCCCAATCATATCAGCTTCAGATTATATTTAGTGTGTTCCAGGTAAAATATCCATATAGTAATCCAAATATGGTCTACAGCACATATATATAATTCAACATTGATGTCTGCAAAGTTGCCACTGTAACTCCCTCATGAGCGTCACATCTCTTGGCACTTGGTGTGACTGCACGGGCATCGGATGTGCATGTGCGGAGAAGCTCTGAGAAGTGGCATGCAGAGGAAGAGGAGCTGCAACAATTCCCTTTGTGCTCACTGCACTGCCTGCCTGCCTCCTGTGTCCTTCCTGCTGGTTTCGGAGCTGTTTCTCCAAACCTCAACTCCAGATTTGACAGACATGTCAGGGTACAAGAGACCAGTCGAAGGACGACTACTCAAGGTTAAAGTCGAAGGGGTTAAGGAGCAAATTCCCACAAAATGGTATGGTCTTAGAAAAAGTTAGTTGATAAATACCTCTCAAGTTACTATATATACACATCTATTATTCTTCAAAAAATGGTAGTGAGAGAGGAGTCCAAGTGAAAATAGCAGCAACTGAATGGTATAAAAGCTATTCTGATTTGACAAAGAATAATCAGATCAACATTTAGGATGATTTTGGATGAGGATATCACACACTGTTTCCAACGGTAGCACATTCAAGGCACTGGGATTTGGAATGGTATAACAAAATAGGAAAAATGAAAAGGAAAATGATCATTTTTCAGTGCTAACTGCTTTCATTGCTTCCCTTGTGTAAGTGACTTAAGATATCTTTACACAGTTTAGCAATAAAACCATTGAGCTCGTTTGTATCTTGTCCGAAAACATGCAGTTTCACACACAAAATTACTTCCAGCCTGAATGCATAAGACTACTTTCCACTTGATCCCAGTAATGATGTTTTCCTCATCTGTAACTATTGCCTAGTAAAAGTTCATGTCTGCTTTCATGCTCTGCTAAGCCCTGAGTCCTTGTTTACTCTCATGACTGCTATTTTTTGCATGCTAGATTTTTGCCTTATATAAGATAATGACTGACATTTGCAGACAAAGTTGGGAGGGCAGTAGTTTAGGTTTGGCAATACTAGATTGAATAGGTGCACAGCCACAATGGCATTTGCTTGTAAGAGAGAGAAGACTGCTGCTGCATTTCCCTGTTGCTCGGTTTTACCAGTAAGACAAATAAATTATTTTTCTGGCCAGAGCAAAAGTCATCACTCAAAGGTGAAAAGATCTTTCGTGTAGTATCAAATACAACATCAGTTGAACAACACTGAAGGATGCATCACCCCTCAGAGACGAATGAAAGAATGAAATGACTGCACTAGTTGCACAGAGTAATGAAAGAGTTGCAGTGTCATTCCTATTGCTCATGCTAAATTTCCCAATTGTACTGGGCCACTGTTGCTCCAGTGTGTTAATAACACAATAGATTCAGACCTCAGTTTTTTTTGCTCAGTTTCTTGATTTAGATACAGATCCACATCTTATGACTAATGCCTACCTGCTTATGAATTTTATCTGAAATCTTACAAAGGAATTCTTCATAAAAGGTGTTATTGCAATAAATCTTGTTATCCAAATAAAATACTCCAAATGCTCCTGATAAAAAAAAAAAAAAACACACTTTTCTGGAGGTTACACACTCTACAGCATGATGCTGTCATTCCCTTAGCTGGTATCATCATAATTTTCAAATCTATAAGAAGGAAGGAGAGATAAAAGAGTTGATGTCCAAGGAAAGATGGTGGCCTGAGGCACTCACTGCCCTTCTGTTTAGGACTGGATAAGAAATATTTGTGAAAATAATTTACATTCTTCGCAAAAAGATCCTTGGATCAAAAGAACCTTACTCAAAATAGGCCACATTCTTTTATTTAAAAATTATTTAAGTAAAGAAAACCACATAAACCACCAAACCACAAAAAAAAAAAAAAAAAAAAATCACAAAAAAAGTGCAAGACTACCTCCCACAGAAGCCATGGGTTTATGTTTTTCATTCATCTCTTTTCATGGATTGTAACCTACCGAATGTAGGTGATACTTCCAGAAACCAACAGTGAAGAAAAATGAATCAGCCACTACGAAAAGGAGGCCAGAATCTGCCCAGAATCAAGGATTCTAGAAAACCTTGCATACAGGAGAAAATAAATAACTAAAGAGGGACAGATTCCTGGTGGACTCAAATTAAACAAAGCCTGTGTTTAAAACCCTTCCAGGAGATGGCCAATATAAACACCCCCTGCCTGAACCCAGCATACCTAGGATGGAACTTGTAAGTCCAAACGCACAACATCTGGCTTATCGAGCGAAAAGGGCTCAACTTCAGCACTAACTATCCCTTCCAAACCGCATACTGAGTCTGCCTAAAACTCTGGGAATGCAATTATTTTGTATAAGTCATTCCCACAGCTGGACATGAAACCATCTTTGAAATGATAACATTAAATGTTATTTATATCTATTCACATAACTTCAGAAAGAAATTGCCTGCACTAGTAAAAAGATGGTCTGCAAAGAAACAAAACTCAGCAAGCAACAGCCAACAGAGTTGTTGTTGTTAAGAGTAAGTTTTGTCAAAGACAATCCCTTTTCCTTTTATGACACAATAACGTGCTTTCTTTGGGGAAGAAGCAGTAAATACCATATACCTTGAGTTTAATAAAGCAGTATCTTACATGCCCATCTCAGAAACATGCTACAGAACTTGGTCTAGATGAAACCACTATGAAATAGTTACACAACATAACAAGTTTACAGTAAATGGGAACAAGACCAGCTTTCTGCTAAAGATCTACTCAAGTGATTAATTCTCAAGGTTTCACTTTAAATTAGCAAGAAATACTATCAAGCTGGGCTTCATCAGAGTCTATCCCAATCTTGTAGTGTTTGATATTTCACAGAAGATCACAATGTCAGAAGGGAAAACTGGCTTTAAATTCACATCAGGCTGCAAAGGGTTAATAAGCTCTTTGAAAAATGGGCTTAAAATTCAAGAGGATGTTTATGCTGCTTTTAAGATTAATAGAAGACAATATAAGAAGCAAAAGAGTTAAACTGAAGTGTGCTAAATTTAAGGTAGGAAAAACATTTAAGGTAGGAAAACCTTTCTAGTTGGAAGAACAGTTAAAACACTGGAATAAATTTCCCAGACAAGTTTTTAAGAATGGATTTGACAAACAGTTACGACTGTTTTGGGACAAGGAAAGGACTAGCAACCTCCTTTCTCTTGAGGTCCTATTTTCTATGTATTCTAAATATAAAAACCTAAATATTATTTCAAAATAGTCTTTCAATTATAGTGATATAAATGGTCTAAGGACAAGAAATGGAAATGCTTTCTACATCATGATACATTTGAGCTTAATTCAGATAAAAAGGAAAGAACTATGCAACTGTATTTTATTCCATTGTTTCTGAGCAGAAAACCCAATTCTTCTGAAAGTAATCTGCAAGGGTACATGGTTACTAACACAAACATATGTCATCTGCTCATAATAGCGATTTTTACTGAAGTTTCTTTGCCTATTATGCCAAGAATCATTTGATTTGCAGATTGTATAAACAACAATAAACTTGGACTGAAGTCTCTTGCACATCCTGCATTTGATTGTCAAACAATTTACTTCTCTGACAAGATGTTTATGGAGTTCAGTGCAGAGAGAAATTAAATTCTACTTGCAGATATTACATAGCATCTACTATTACCTGGAAACAAGATCTTTAAAACGTTGTCAAAAAAGGTTTCTGGGCTGAAAGTTCAGTACTTGATTCACATATCATAATCAATGCATTTCTTTGTTTTTAATGTATTCATCATTCAACCCACTTATCAGCACACATTACAGTTGTTAGCATTATATTACTCCTGCTAGGAAATGTGTATTTACTTTGTCTAGGATTGCTATGAATCAACATAGACTTAAAGCAATTCATGGAATTCTTTAGAAAAAATCCCTTTCACCAAAAATTCACAGGCAGAGGAACCAGTGAATATCCAACTCCATTTCAAGCGACAAAAGTGATAAAAAGTTTTCTGGTTTTCTCCAGCCTGCAAACAGACCACAGAACTCTGATGTAGAGACTTTGAGGCAAGATGTGGACATTTAAAAACCAGTGCTTGGGTTCCAAGTATCCGATCTGTAGTACTGATAGTACAAATGCAGAGTTTAAATCACATTACGTGCTCTAGGTTTTAAGCTGGCTTCTAATGAATACAGAAAAAGATCTAACGCATCTCACACCTGCTTGCTGTGAAGATCTCACATATTTCTCTAAACTGTCTATTACTGCCTTCTGTCAAACCCAGGGTACTAGAGGAAGTGGGCAGCAGAGCTGGCCTAGAGCGATGCTCCCAGCGCCGGCATGTGGCTGGCAGCGACGCAGCATCCGCTGGCTCTGCCCTTGGCTGGAGTTCCTGTGCAGAAGCACAGGTCCAGGAGGAGGCAATGACTGTAAATGATGAATAAACCCACAACAGTAAAAGGAAAGTTACTTAAGCCAAAAATCCTTCATCTTGGAAGTCTAAATGAAACCACCAATATTTAATAATGCAAGTTTAAACCACTAGCCTGTGGGTTTGTTTTTTTTAAAAAAAATTTTGGTTTATTTTCTTAACCTCTCTCTGCTTCAATTAAACATATGCTATCTGTAAAAGAAAGGTAAAAAAAACTAATTAGCTCACAGCACGTTTATAGAACACGATTACAACTCAAAAGGTTGACTGAAAACACATAGTAAAACCATGAAAATTATCTTCTTAGTGAACATTTAGTTTCTTAATCCTCCCCCAGTGACAAGCAGAGCTGACTTCTGACAGAAATATTTACTCCCAAACTCTGTTGCTATCTTCACCAATTTATTTGATATTTCCAAAGGACCATCCCATTTGGGTGCAGGTTGATGTCCTATACCTGTGGTCATTTCAACACCCCTTTCATATAGCCTTACAGGAAAAAAAGAAAATCTAAAGAGAGTGGAACACATTTCAAAGAAATAAACTAATGAATCTTGTTCCTTTTTCAGCATCGTGAGTACTGTAACTCAAGAGAATTGTGACAGGAGAAATCAATAATTCATCAACAGCTGAAAGTGGCACATAGTAAAAAGGGCATGTGTACATAAAAGTGGAAATTTGTGGGCTTGTAAAGTCTGAAAGGTAGATGGTTGGACTGCAGATAAAATTACTTCAGAAACAGCAGCTGAAACAGTTGCTTTTTGGTATGTGCTCTGTCACAAAGACCTTACATTCTGATTAATTTATTACTTTTCTTCCCACCCACAAATAAAACATTCAGCACCTAGATTGCTATGGATATTCAGGTCCTTTAAAGAAAGATTTATATGTGATAATTAAGGTTGATCTTGAGAGAATTGAAAATGTACAAAATAAGAGTTTGTGAAGCTTTGTGTTGTTAGAAACTAAGACTTCACAGTGAACAGAAGAGAAATTATTTTTGTATTCAGGGAGACATGACTCTAGACAAATTCACACTCCTAAAAATTCAACAAGATATTTCACAATCATCCATATGGTCTTTGTGCTAATGTCACTTCACAAGCTGGCTTATAGATCTCTTAAGATTATTAAAATGTGTTACTAAACTCCTGCAATTGTGAAGACAAAAAGATCAGTTACTGAACTTGGTGCACTATGAAGGCACATCATTTTAATTCCTTTACCCTAACTTTCTGATTCTCAACTTTGTCACGTAACTTAAGCAAGGAAAAGATACTACCTTACAAAATTTTGAAAAAATAAGCTGTGCCACATGGGAAGAGCTTTATGTGGCCTCCTTCAATAAGGAAACCAACCTTTTAAATGTTCACTGAACCGAGAAGTGACAGGAATAAGAGGAGCTGAATCAAAACCAATAGAAAAAGTGATAAAAATAGGAAAGTTAGAGAGCGCTTTCAACTGGAGAATGAAATGGAGGTTATGGAACGGCCATTCCAGTGATCTAAAACATCAGGAGGAAAATCACAAACTGGCCACAGTCCTAACGGTATCTGTGAATTTATACACTCTGAAACAACAGCATCAGTGCTCCCATCACAGGAATCCCATCTCACGGATGAGAGGCCAAGCGCGCGGGCAAGCACAGCCCTAGGGATTAATGCGGCATCCTGCAAGGTTCAAGGTGATGTGATACTTCTCTACCACTTACCTTGCAGTACGTAGCTGCTGCAAGTCACAACACACACCAACATACAGACTTTCTGTGTTGTTTAGTCCTTGCAAATATCACAAGTTTCTAATAAATTCACTGTATATTTCCTAGCTGATTAGTGCACTGAGCTATTTTAGATGGTAACCGAGCAGAGAAAAACAAAAGAAGGGTGTAGCATAAGTGATGTTACTTCTGAATTCAACTTAGAAATGCTGCTTTTAAATGGAATAAGATTTTGAGTTCCTTAACAAAATTTATTGATAAATTGCTCCAAAGCAACACTCAGATGGTGAGTCTGCCATGCATCACAGTAAAGTACCATTCATTTGCACATTCTGGGTTTCTCCAGCTTGGGGCTGTGTTTTAAGCACCAGCTTCTTGAACCATGACTAATATTAACTAATTAATACAGGATACAAGTATTCTGTATGTTCTGTAAAATAATTTTTTTTTGTACTATACAATGATCCTCACAATTGTGATGCCAATCAATCTGAAAAGACCAAAGCAAGCACAGGTCCACACAATAGCATTCAGTCTCCTAAGAGGATGTGTGGAAACGTGCAGCCATAGGGAGGACAGAAGCAGGAGGAAGGAAGAGGCAGCAAAACAGTACAGATGTCGAGCATAAGCATCCTGAAGAATATTTCCATCATCAACTCAGCCAGGTTTGTACTTTCACTGGAACAGTAACTCAGTGATCATAATCCAGAGGGGCCTATGAAGACTAGGAGAAAGCACTCTTAGCTAGCAGAAAGTAAAACTGCAGCTACATTACATATGCTCTAGTTAGAGTCTTTCCTTGTTTTCTGGGATATACATTCATTCTCCCTGTTAGCATCAGGGAATCCAGGCTCTTCTCAGTGGCATCCAATGATAGGACAAGGGGAAATGGATATAAGCTGGAACATAGGAGGTTCTGCTTAAACATGAGGAAGAACTTCTTCCCAGTAAGGGTAACAGAACACTGGAACAGGCTGCCCAGAGAGGTTGTGGAGGCTCCTTCTCTGGAGATGTTCAAAACCCGCCTGGATGCGTTCTTGTGTGATCTGATCCAGGTGGTCCTGCTCAGGCAGGGGGATTGGACTAGATGATCCTTTGAGGTCCCTTCCAATCCCTAAAATTCTGTGATTCTGTGATCACCAAGTATTGTCTCAGTGATATTTTACAGTATAATACTGTACTATATTGATAGTCCGGTTTCATGACGCTTACATCTCAAGCGACAGGTGAAGGATGAGAGATGTAGCTAAAAATACAGTCATACTACTATCCACCATTTTATAGTTTACAAAAACCTTATTTCTACTTGCTCATAAAGAAATCAACAACACAACAAAATCAAGACAATGCAAGTAAGACAGAAAGAATTTAAGAGGGAGATGAGAATGTTTCAAAAGATTTTAGACACAAGTGTTGTACAGATGTTTAGTAAATGAAACCACGAAGCCTAATCAAACAAACATTTTCAGGCACTTTATAGTCATGGGAAGAAAGTGGAAAGAGATGGGAATTCTAGCTTTGATCATGAAGCTAATATCAAGGAAACAGCTATTTTAAGTTTCACTGGATATTTGGGAAGTTCTCTTTAATAGATGTACCACCACCCTTCACTGCCTCCACCCTTTGTGCAAAGGCAGGCTTTGGTGTATTCAGAGAGCAGAGATCAGGCGGCATAAGACTCTGGGTCTCAAGACTAAGTGCTTAGTTGACTTTCATTTGAATAGTATCCTAAAAGTAAGTCTGAAAGTATGACAAACCTTCCAAAAACCCTACAGAATATCACTCATATTCATCTCCTTCCCTCCTCCTCTCCCTCCTGCTCCAAACAAACAAACAAAAAATTCAAACAGAAAAGAAAAAAAACCCACCTGTTTCACTTTATCCTCTTTCATCTTAGTTAAAATGTATACACAAAATGATCAGCTGCAGCATTGACAGCATCATCCAATCACTGCTCTTCACAAGTTTTGCTTTTAGCATCACAGAGTATTTATGTTTAATTTCTTTACATAATTTTCATCACTTACATCTGATTTTCTTTTTCATGACTGACAACCCAGAATTTTTATTGGAAATAAGTGACAGAGATTACAAGAAAAAGTTTCAAAAGCTCCTGTACATAACCTTGATCAGAAGGATTCTACTTTTGCAAAGACTTGTTCGCATGCATTTCATGTTAAGGATAAAGGTAGTAGTACTAGGTTATACCATGCATTTATGTCTTTTGTTCATTTGCTTTTAAACTTACTGATCAACATGTGATACAGATCACTGGAAGAGTAGATTCACACCCTATCTCTTTCCTCTATCTTTACCTTTTTGAGCACCCTAGCCATTCCAGTTTAATTGGAGGCCCTATCCTTCATATGGCTTCCAGGACGCAGCCATCATATTTGTAAGAAAGACAGAAAAAAATCCACGGAGGAAATCAGATGGATATTATGAATGAATATGTGACACTTGAGTACTGTCTCTGTATTAGGATTCAACATCCAAGCTAGAGGTGAAAACCTTAAACGAGCAACTCCAGAACCCTTTCAGGCCTTTAACTGCATCACACAACATACAACAGCTCTTCCTGGTATTTCAATCATATCTAAAAATTCTTCAAGATTGTATTTTTAAAGAAATCTATCTATACCTGTATACACACTGTCCCAGACCTTCTTCTTTATGATATAAGTATCTAAGGCAGGCTGAGGAAAGCTTCACAGAGGCCAAAAGGAAAGAACACTTTACTGAGATCCTCCAAGCCTTGGCTGCAGTAGTAACTTGAACTTTTGTCATGCACTGTCCCAGAAGAGTGATCTGTCTCTGCTATTTGAGTAGTCACTCTCCCTGCAGAGCAGCAGATCCACCTCCCAACTCAACCACCCGAGAGTTGTGTTCAAACTTCGGAGGATTCTAGGACAGTTTTCCATGGCTTCCATGTCCACCTATATATATATAGCACAGTAAATTGGCAAAGGTGGTAACACAGCAAGCTTGTAAGTGACAGTTTCCATCATTCATCAGAAATAGAATTTCAGAAACTTAAAAAAAAAATAATTTAAATGCCCCTTGAACATAAGTTAAGGCTAAAGACAGAACTTCAGATTTACAAATAATATTAAACTTGATTTTTTCAGAGTGGTTTCTGAACCTTAAGCTTTAAAGGCAGCATAGCTATAGAAAACACAGTTTTGGATCAAAGTTAAAAATACACCACATATCAGACTTTGAGACTAAATAAATCTCCAAATAATAATACTTTTCTGATACAGTAAAACTAATGTTTCCTCATAAAATCATGGAGGTTTTGGCTTATTTCTCCTCATCTCCAACCCAAATGAACTTATTTTAAATATCTTCCACAGTGATGTATATTCATGTCAGTTACTGACAAGAACTATGAAATACAATTCACCATTCAAAACAGATTAAAATCTTGTTTAGCATCTCCTAATTTTCAGTCTACAGAGAATAAGATGATGTGCAAGCTTAACAAAGTATAAGATTGACTCATGGCCTAATGCCACATCAGTAGGGCTATTATCCCATCCAATTATTTGCAAGATTAGAGGTCTAAAAAAAAGCAGCATATGTGAGTCCTCAGGTGATGAATGTCAAGGTACCATAGGTAGGGACATTAAACAAAGTGTTCCTTCGCCAGCCTAGGGTGACCAGAAGTCCAACAGTCCCAGCATCACTGTGGGAAACCAAAGCTCATGACTAGGAGTTTTTAAATGGTTACAAAGAGGACTGTCATCATATATTTCAGAACCTTTTCCTTTCAAAAGCCTTACATAGAGAGGCAAATTTATACACACAAGTGTTTCACTTTCATTGAATCAACATTTGTCAGTTTGTAAGCATTTGTTCTGAAGGCTTCTAACCAGCCTTAATTGATCAAAACCAGTATATTACAAGGAAAGTGAGATGTAATGTGGAATATTACATTCTTTTGCATAACATGTATGATCTTAAGTGCATATTTACATAGTATTTGTGTTAAGTTTTGAGTTGACTTTCTAAATCTGAGTTGACTTGCAAGACATTGTTAGTTATCACATCTGAGCAAACTGAAGTAACAATGAAGTTCTTGAGCTAAACATCTAAACCATCTCTAAAATACTGGAGTATTGCACTTCCATTCCCACAAAATTTTTGATATAAAATGATGCTTTTAGTTTGAAAATATATTTTTTTGAAATCAAGAGACTGCTCACACACTTCATCTAAGAATGCACATAAATTGATGCTCAGTTGGAGCCCCACAACACAATTGAAGACACTTGCACTCTACAACAACAAGAAACTCCTGTCCTTTCCTCACAGAGATCCTAAGCAGGCCTGCAATGCCAGGTGTATCATTCACCATCATAAAAGTGGGAAAAAAAATATTCATTTTGTTAACACAATTAGTTGTGGATTATAGGGAGCTAAGCAGTATATAAGTCATTTGTGCATTCAGAAGCAGTCATGCAAAAATGCCTTTTGCTATTTCCCAATAAGTAACAGGCATTTTCAAACTATCTTCTAAAAAGGTTGCACGAGATCTTTATTCTACTGATGCTATCAAGTGCAAAATCTGAGTTTCCTTTCACTTAAGATGCAATGACATTCATTTTTATTTCCTTACTCATGATGCTCAGAAAGGCAATCCTACATATGAACAAATGATATTCAAATTACTTTTTTTGCTAAAGAATACAGGCTGGAAAGTTCTACAGCAAAATTACACTTGCTCATAAAGGAGAGAACAAGTAATGGGGATTGATTTAAATATTTATAAGTTTTTGAGATTTTTTTCAATTTAGAGCAAATCCAAATTTAGTTCTGGCTTAGGAAATCTTCTATGCATATAAGTCATAACTATGCAGGTGATCAGTGAGAGAATCTGGAATGGAAAGGTGAGCAAGAGTTCACACATCAGGTTTTTGCACACTACGCAGAAATAATTTCAGAATAATATCTCTGACTTGAAGTTGTCTGCATCCCTTCTCTAACACTTTTCTTCTTAATGCTACACATGTGCAGACTTGAGATTGAAATCAGCTCTGGGACTCTAAATTGCTACTTAAAATGCTGGAAAATACTGAAAAATACTGCTTAAGCCTAAAGCGATATTTTAGTTTTCCTTCTCTAATCACCTTCTCTGGCTTCTTAGTACACATAAGTTGCTTTTTTTACTCTGATAGTTTGCAAGAATATTAACAAGAGGACAGGAATGTATGGCAGA
This sequence comes from Tauraco erythrolophus, assembly GCF_009769465.1. Classification (NCBI taxonomy): domain Eukaryota; kingdom Metazoa; phylum Chordata; class Aves; order Musophagiformes; family Musophagidae; genus Tauraco; species Tauraco erythrolophus. The sequence continues at coordinate 22,890,865 of NC_141465.1, forward strand.
AGCTTTTTGTAAGACTAGAAGAAATAAATTATCTTAACTTACATAGTTCGAGGAACACACGGTTGAAATGCAGCCCATATGCATGGTGATTATTTATAGGCATACAAATTATATTCAAAAAAGAGCCAGATGGCTTTAGCAACACATCTGCTGTCTTCAAGGCAGAACTTCTGAAGCAAACTTGGGACATTAACTCCTATTATAGAGCAGTCAAGAACCAGTAGGACTACATTTGCTTTGTAGTTTATAAGAGTTCTATCTTCCTACACAGAAGTTGAATTTAATCTGAAGTCAGCATCACAGACAGGCTGCAATATTTCGCGTTTTAACAGGGTTATCATGCTGTTACTAACTAAAGGCTAGGAAGGTAGGTCACCACCAAGGCAAAAACCAAAGAAAGCCAAACCTCACACGTGCTCAGGTAAGTAATGGTTACATAAATCTTTGTGCCAGCTAGCAGTTCTGCTTATTTTGCACTAATTTTCAGCAAAGTCACAATCCCTGAAAATCATTAAAAATCGCAAAGATTCACAATACATACTATTTTATATTTTTCCTTAGGACAAGGTTCTCATTTAGCAGATAATATTGAGAGGTGATTGAAAGATGTCTTAGACATTGATATCAGAGCTGAGTGAGATGTTTCACTAAATATCGGTTTATATTACTGGGGGCGAGCGGAGAGGAAGTCAGACATCTATTAACTACATGCAAAACGTGCATTTGAAAATGAGAAGAAAAACTGAGAAAGAGCATTGGGAGAATTGCTTGTTCTGCCGTGGTTTCTAATTTCTGTCTGGACAGGCATAAGTTGTCATAAGTGCTTGAGTTTGCTGTCCAGCCGCTTCACCAACTGCCTCCTGTATCACTGCGTGCTACTCTGAGTAGCACTATTGCTCATTTTTATTTATATTCAGGTTTTCAGAAACTTCTCCAGGAACAGTCTCCCCCTTTCTCCCTTCCTTATCCTTCTTGTTATAAAAAGCAGCTTTAAAACAAACAAGCAGAAAATAATAAAAAAAAAGCTGAATTTGCCTTTTCTGCAAGGATGGATTCACTCTTTAAAGTGCAGTTTTGCCCAATTTAAGATGGCATTTTTGGATCCCCTCTATTTTTCTGACAGAGAAAAGCTGGAAGGCTTGTTCTACCACCCCATGTAGAAGCCTCATGGCTGGCAGTCTCAAGCCTGTGTCTTGCTAGAAGGAGGAGGACCCACCCCTCTGATATTCCCAGCTGGAAGTTATATAGCAGATGAACGCAGCAGCAGTTGTGCAACACCTGTCAGCATGTGTTAGGTGAGATTCAACTGCATCTGCACCTCTCTCCTGGGACAGGTAACTACAGCAGGACCCTGTTTTGTTAGCCTCTTGACCAGCATACGCTCTGGGTGGTCCCACATCAGCAGGGCTGGACTACAGAGCAGAACCATGCTGGTGCTTTGCACAGGGCATGCCAAACTCCGGAAAGCAGTTTTTCAGGTAAACTCTTGTAATGGCATTTCCCACATCTCTTTTACAACTTGAAAAACAGTCAGGAGTAATTGCAGTTAAACAAGACTCAAAAGATTGTCTCAAAGACATCCCTAAACCTACCATATTTGAAGCAGAATAATCTCCATTTTTGCAAATTTAACTCTTACGAGAAATAAGTGCACTGCAAACGAAATTCTAATTTCAATTAAATTTAGTTAAAGCATGTACAGATACTTTTCCAAGTTTAAAAGATGTCCTAAAATCTGATAATAATATAGATCAACGCATTCTCTTACCTCCGTAGGTAAGGTACTACTGCTGATATTTATGAATACTTTATTCCCTAAATTTTTAGGAAAGCTTTTTGTATTATATCAAAAGAAAACATTACCTTTCTTTCCTTATATATATATATCCTTTAAGTTTGTTAGGCTACTTAATTACGTCAAGGCTCCCAATCATCCCAAATAAGTTAATAAGGACTTGCTATGAAAGGGAGTGAATTTGACCCCTTTGAAATGCTAATTGAATTCCTCATCTGCAAAACCAATATTTGTATTGTACAGCCCAATGATGGAGAAAAAAAAAATCCATAAGCCTGATGAAATGATAAAATGCATTTGTTTAACTAAGTCATTAAAATTAAACAGTGCTTAGTCTAGGTTCTTATTTCAATTCACATGAGATAAGAAAAAAACAAAACAAAACAAACGCTAGAGATCACAGGTCCCTACAAAAATTCCACAGCAATGCCCTTTCAGTTTAACGAAATCAGTCCCAAACTTAGGTGTTCCACTCCTATATGCTTAATATTCTCAATAGTGATATTGCCAGTATGGCTTGGACTATTCCAAGTGAGTTACCCTGGAAGAACTTTGCTCTTTAAATAGTATTTTCTATCAGCCTTTAACATTAAAATGCTTTATCGTGCACACACAAAGTAAGTTGTGATTCTTCCTGCTGCTGCTGGGGAGGAGAATGACATTTTTGTATCATGGATAATAGCGCTTTGAAAGTAAACGGAAGTTTCAGAACTGCTGAGGTTTCCATATACCGTTATGTCATAGAATCATAGAATCATAGAATGGTTAGGGCTGGAAGGGACCTTCAAAGGTCATCTAGTCCAACCCCCCTGCAAGGAACAGGGATATCTCCAACTAGATCAGGTTGCTCAGGGCCTCGTCCAACCTGGCCTTGAACGTCTCCAGGGATGGAGCATCCACCACCTCTCTGGGCAACCTGTTCCAGTGTTCTACAACTCTCATGGTAAAAAATTTTTTCCTAATATCCAACCTGAATCTACCTCCCTCTATTTTAAAACCATTACCCCTTGTCCTATCACAACAGGCCCTCCTGAACAGCCTCTCCCCATCTTTCCTGTAGGCCCCCTTGAGGTACTGGAAGACCGCTATAAGGTCACCCCGGAGCCTCCTCTTCTCCAGGCTGAACAGCCCCAACTCTTTCAGCCTGTCCTCATAGGAAAGGTGCTCCAGCCCTCTTATCATCTTCGTGGCCCTCCTCTGGACCCTCTCCAACTGGTCCATGTCCTTCTTATGTTGGGGGCTCCAGAACTGGACGCAGTACTCCAGGTGAGGTCTCACGAGGGCAGAGTAGAGGGGGAGAATCACCTCTCTCGACCTACTGGCCACGCTCCTCTTGATGCAGCCCAGGACGCGGTTGGCCTTCTGGGCCGCAAGAGCACATTGCCGGCTCATATTGAGCTTCTCGTCCACCAGTACTCCCAAGTCCTTCTCCTCAGGGCTGCTCTCGATCCATTCTCTGCCCAGTCTGTATTTGTGCCTGGGATTGCCACGACCCAGATGTAGGACCTTGCATTTGGCCTGGTTGAACTTCATGAGGTTGGTACGGGCCCACCTCTCCAGCCTGTCGAGGTCCCTCTGGATGGCATCCCTCCCTTCCAGCGTGTCGACGGCACCACACAGCTTGGTGTCATCGGCGAACTTGCTGAGGGTGCACTCCATGCCACTGTCCATGTCACCGACAAAGATGTTGAAGAGGGCCGGGCCCAACACGGACCCCTGAGGGACGCCACTCGTGACCGGTCTCCACTTGGACATCGAGCCGTTGACCACTACTCTCTGAGTGCAGCCATTGAGCCAATTCCTTATCCACCGAGTGGTCCATCCATCAAACCCATGCCTCTCTAGTTTAGAGAGAAGAATGTCGTGCGGGACAGTGTCAAAAGCTTTGCACAAGTCCAGGTAGATGATATCCATTGGTCGACCCTTGTCCACCGATGCTGTCACCCCATCATAAAAGGTCACCAAGTTGGTCAGGCACGATCTGCCTTTGGTGAAGCCATGTTGGCTGTCACCCACCACCTCCTTGCTCTCCATGTGCCTTAGCATGGTTCCCAGGAGAATCTGCTCCATGACCTTGCCAGGCACAGAGGTGAGGCTGACCGGCCTGTAGTTGCCCGGGTCCTCCTTGTTCCCCTTTTTAAAAATGGGGGTTATGTTCCCTCTCTTCCAGTCATCGGGGACCTCGCCAGACCGCCACGACTTCTCAAATACAATAGCCAGTGGCTTGGCAACTTCATCCGCCAGTTCCTTCAGGACCCGCAGATGGATCTCATCAGGTCCCATGGACTTGTGCACCTTCAAGTTCCTCAGATGTTCCCGAACCTGCTCTTCAAGTACAGTGGGCGGTGGTTCATCCTCACAGTCCCTGCTAGTTCTTTCCACAGCTTGGGCAGTAAGACAAGAGGCTTTATCAGTGAAAACTGAGGCGAAAAAGTCATTGAGTCAAGCCTCTTTCTCTACGGACTGGAGTAAGGGCACCACTCTGCTGTTACTGGCTGTCTGCTACAGCTTCAGCTGCATGACTGTAATTGGGGAAGGGATTAACTTTGGTTAAACATTTGACTGCATTTCCTATGGGAGACTATGGAAACATGCCAGAAAGAGTGATTCTTTGGAGTAACACTTGTGCTAATCTCTAGACCTGCCTCCATCAACTGCATGTACCAACCCTCCTCAGTCCTCCGGGAGAGAAGTTTCCATGGGGATGCTTCTCTTTTAACGTGTAAGACAGTCGTGATGGCGTTGGCTTCTCCCACTGCTCATAAAAGCAAAGATGAGAATACTGGGATTAGTTTGTCTTAAATCAATGAAAGCACATGCCAGAATTGCAGCTTTATAAGCCATTAGCAGGAGTTAGCAGTGCATACTCTATGCTTCTTAATATAACCAGTATCATAAATCACGTGCGCTCAGTCATTCCTTAACTTCCACACAACTCTATGTGGAAGAAGAAAAACTGGCATTGAAGCGCGTTCATCCTCAATGAACGTTTTCCCTTTGAAACTGCCTGCTGGAGGCAAACTTTTCCTGGTTAGAGTAAACCACTGTTCTGTGCAATTTAGGTGGCAATATACAAACTGATTGCTGTTTTACGTGCCTACAGTAAACTCCCAACGAAGCAGTTAAAAAAGTAAAAGCAATACGCTTATTAACACAACAACTACAAAAAAGGGTTATTTCCTCAGAAAATTACCAAGTGTTGTATTTGGATGACACAATACATATTTGGGGAAGAAATGAAGATCATTTGGATACTTACTAGGTTTCCTGTTCAAGAAATGCCTAATAAATCATGTGAGGGATTATTTTCCTGTGAAAATATTATATTAAATAGAACTCAGTGGAAAATCTTGCTGTTAAAGCCATCTGTTTCACTCCCTCATGCTCTCAAAAAACGTACATGCATGTGCATGCATGAAAAGAAGAGAATGGATTAGATACAGATAAGTATTCTGAACTAGAGGATTGATTGCGTTTAAATTAATTTTAGATGCAGTGAGATGGTGTCAGCCAGGACCAGATCTTCGCAAGTCTCACAGCGAACAGCACCGTGTGCTGAAGAATATAACTGCATTTTCCTCTTGACCTTTGGCTGAGGTTAGTAAACTCCTGAACAACCATTTAAATCCCTTAAAAGATTTTTGACTGATGTAAATTCTAAATACACAGGCAAATCTTGTTGTGAAGTGATTGATTATCACTACCAAACAAGGATATAGACCAGCAAAATACATACTTCAGGGTCTCTACATTAATTTTAAAGTGATTCTAAAAGTAATTGCAGAAGGCCATATTTAAGACTACTTTAAAACTAATAAGGTCTTAAACAGATGGGGAAGAATGATATATAGAGTCACCTATATGCATGCAAAGCATTCAAATACAGATTAGCAGAGACACATCTGCAGCCATGATTATGAAAAGATTAAATTATGGGATTTTTTACACATAAATGTTAATTCACTACCTAGCAATAGGTATAGAACCACATCATATTATGGGGTTTTCTTTTGAACACAAATGTATCTATTCCCTGGACAAATCAATTATATAATCATTTAATTAATAGGGTGGAAGACTAGAAATGGGGAGGGGAGAATGTTCCTGTCCAATTGTTATGATATCTGAAATTTTTTAGCACAAAGCTGTCTTGAAGTAAGAAGTAACACTGATGTTTTACTAATTAAATTATCTTGAAATCTTGTGCATCAGTCTGAGTATAGAAGAATGAATAGATGTATGTAAATAATCACATTAAAATTAAAATCCATGACAAACTCAGGATATTTCCATTTCAAATAGAGAGTCTAACCAACAGTCCTTGCTGACAAGACCCATGGAAAAAAGGAGTCTCCTCTTGTTTTAGAACAGGTGTTTGCTGAGAGCTTCTAAGCTTCAGAAATTACTCCAGGTCAGAGGAAGGTTCTCAACTCAATGTGCTCGGTTGACTCAAGTCTACAGGTGAAGTTTAGGTGTTACAAGTGTACTTATTCTCAAAGTGCTCAAAGAATTAGAATGAACCCCGGCTAGGCAAAACCACAGATATGTAACCCCACTTGACTTGAGGTCAAGTGCAATATTTTGGATGTTGGTGTAATTTGAATAAGATGGGTTACAGATATGAGAGAGTTGGTGGAAAAGCACAGAGAGGGAGGATGAAGCAAAGGCTCTTTGGTTCCCCCAGAGATGACACTGAATGCCCAAGAGAAGTTTCCTACTGCCTGCTGAACATCCACCAGTCTGCTCCTACCCTGTACAAATTGGAAAAATTGTCTTTGTACACATGGATGAATAGAATTTTCATCTATTAGCTCTATAGTGTTTAATTTCCAGAATGGGCTTAATATTTCACACTCTCTTATTACTATATATGTTCTTATCTATTGTCATGAAATTTGCTGTGCGTTTTAAAGATCACAAAATGTAGCATGTTTTTCTCAGAAAGATTTCATTAATAAAAAAATCACCAGGTTAAAACAGATACCACAGATATCACACAACTGTTACTGTCCTGAAATCTAACTTCCAGTTTTCTTTAACCTCTACAATGCTACTCAAGCTTCACAATCATATAAAATCCAATTAAATAATTCCAGAGGGGATAATATTACATGCAAAGAACTCAATCTAGGGTGCAAGAATAATAACACTGAGCATAGTTTGCTAACCCCAAAGATAAAGACCAGTAGTAACTGTTCAGTGCTAATAAACTGCAGTTGAACTCATTTACAATACAGACTTCCACTGAATACAAGGTATCATGCATAATCAGTTTACTGTCCCTTCATAAATATGTAAAGCTGATATAATGTTGTGACAGTTTTATGATTTTTTCAGTTCTCTTTAAAATGAATCCATTTAATAGCAGAAATAAAAATATATACTGATTTTAATAAGTTTTGGAGAAGGTCCAAGGAGAGAGGAAGAAAAAAGTAATGGTGAGGTTCTTGGGGAAGAAATAAAGGAATTAAATGAACTAGGTAAAAAAATCAGCCTCAAATAAAGTCAAAAGTCAGAATTCAGCTGACACTTGAAACTAATAATGAAGCTTAACAAAACTCCTGAATGCACATTGCAACACGTTTTCATACTGGAAGGCTGGTGGAATAGGAAAGTTGAATGACTACAAACTTATAAACACACCCAGTTATTCCTGCTATGAGTCCATAACCTGTGGATTTCCACATAAAGTATTTTATCTGTCCTGTAACACCCAAAACTATAAGATAGACTGACTTAGTTTGCTGTGTCAGTTGTGGAGACAAGTTTAAAGCCTCAGATCTCACTGCCTTCCAGTTTTGAAAGCTAACCATTAATACCACAGCATTGTTATTACTTCCTTCTTTTCTTTACAAAGAATCCAGGATTAACCTCTACAAATGGTTTGATAATCTCCAGCAACAGATCTGAAGCTAATAATTTACAGTGTTTTACCAAAACATTTCTATTAACAAGCAGACCACAAGACATATTTCTCATGTGCAGTTCTCCTCCAGAAGCTTTTAATTCAAAAAAAGTCCTGTGAGAGAAAAGTTATGGAAAAACCAACTGTTTAAGATCTCCTCAGGGCATAGTCACAATTTGACATATGCCAGTCTCCAGGTACTTCAGGATGCCTTCTCCTGAATATATTTTCAAGGAAGAGTATTCATCTTTTCTCTGTCATTGCTTAAATGTAGCTGAACAAACCTGGTAAAATATAACACAGTCCTGATGCACTACTGCTGTTTTCTGAGAAAATGCACTGATGTTATACAGCGTCCTTCATCCTTTAAGGTTTTATGGTGTTCTGGCCCTATCCATCTCAGTTTGTGAGAAGGAGGTTACTGGGTAAAAAAGTAATAACAATAATAATAATAAAAACAACATTCTTTGGAGGTTCCATACCAGCCCAGAAGGCTTTTGAACTTCCGTAATTACACATACGCACAAAAGTCACACACAGAGAAACAGCAGCGCTCTCAGTACATATTTGCAAAACATACTGCATGTCAGCAGGGCCCATCTTCTGAGTATCCTAAAGGGGAGAGAGAGGGAGCGTGTAGACAGAACTCAGGATTGGTCAGCGAAAAATGCAAAGGCTGAACCCTTTGTTCCTCCAGGCTGTTGATGTCCTGTACAACAGGCACAGCAAAGCTCTTCCAAAGCAGAAGTGTTTCCCCCTGCTTGTGTGATAACTGAGGCAAGAGTAGACTGATGAGATTTTCCTAAAGACTTTTTTTTCCCCACAAGCTCCTTGAATTTGTTCATTTAACTAACCAGCTAGTGAATACCAGTTTGAGGAAGATTTTCATTCAAAGATATCAAAGCTGGGCTACTATTCCATATATATTTATTAGTAAACATCAGCCCTTTGTCCATATTTCACCATCATGAAAAGAAAAGGCAATCATCCATCTGCAGCACAACTCCCTTTTGCAAAGGAAAGAGTGTCTCTAGATTTGTAAAGCAGGCAGGCAGCCCAAGCCCTAGAGCTTGGGCTCAGATAATCTTGCTTCCCAGGAAGCTCTGTGAGGGCGAAGGGAAGGGCTTGGGACAGGCTGAGAGGAGGAAGAAAAGGGACCAGTCTACACCAGAACACAGCAAAGCACCAGGGCTTATTTTAAACTGTCTCAGCTGGTTTTCAATAGCTCTTAGCTCCTTAATACTTCTCTATTGCTCTCAAATCACAAGAAATACACTGAATTGAAAATAGATTAAACTATTTCAAGCAAATATTCCCTATTTTTTCCTCTCTAAGACGGACTGAACATCATGTTAGTGTTTCTGGAGGATCTCGAGGAAGAATTACTAACATCACAAAGCATCACTAGAAAGGAACAGAGATCTGTACCTTGAATCCAAAGAGGAAAAAAAATATATCTGTAGTTCCATTGAGGAAAGGAGACTTAACATCTGTATTCCTTTTAAATCAAAGCTGACATTTTCAGTGATTGTACAAAGAACCATCAAATGAGAAAGGGGAAAAAAAGTAATCGTATATCTTGCTCAAGAAAACAAAAGAAAAAAGGAATTATTTTTGTAGTCTCAGTCACTAAGAAAAAACTCATGAACTTATATAATTTAATTGTACACAGCTGAAGTGGTAAATATCACGATAGATTTTTTTCTTATGGGTCATTACCTGTGTGGTTAAGTGATTACAAAAAGAGATATGAAGCCTGCGGTGGTATTTAGCTTTTAAATATCGACTTTCTTTGCCCCTCTAATGCAAAGTGGAAAAAGCTGATGCAGATTAGTTTTTTTGGCTTACACAACAACACAGTTAAAATACCACTTGCAGATCTTTCCCAGACATAGTTCTGCAACATGAGTATCTAATAAATATGTTTTCCTGGAGGATTTATTACCCATTGAGCATCATTTTTTCTCTTGGCTTTGCTAAACTGATTGTAAAACTCTTCTGCAAGAGGAGTGGTAGGTTATTTTGACAGCAAAGGACAAAATATAATGCTGGATACAAAAGACAACACGATAAAAAAAGGAGATATTGCTGATATTGGCAGATCTTTTGCTCTCTACAGTGACTAATTTAGTTCAAGGCTTATTGAAATCAAACTATAGTAATACTCAAACAGCCTTTATTCATCTTTAAAAGACACACATTACTAAAATCAGCATAGCTGCACAAGAGAGAAAGCATAAAAGTTCAAACTAGTAAAATAAATAAATAAGAATAATAATAACAACAACCACCTATTACTTCCTTCCATTCCTTATTTAACAGGCAAACTGACAGCAAGAGGTGAACGCACCTTCCTGAAAAATCACATGCTGCTTTGGGTGAGGAAGTTGCTTATCCTATCTTAAATAGCCAAATACCCTCAACAGTTGTTTCTACAGCAGCTGCTAGGAGTGACTTGTCATTCCCAACACCAGTTTTAGTGGAGACACTGAGCATTTATGCCTTTTGAGACACAATGCTTCCAAGAAGCATTATGAGGGTGTTACCTCATAACGTACATTGCAGCAGCAACTATAACTGAGGGAACATGGTCCTGGTCATGATGCAATAAAGGTTTACAATAAAATGTATTCCTCAGCATGCAGAGGGCCCTAGTGATTTTGCAGGAAAATGTATTTTCATAGAAAACAGTGTCATTTAGCAGAAAAATGTGGTTTTCCAGTGTTAAACCAGAACCTTGAAGTGGTAACACTGAAAAATTAACAAACTCTGCCTATAGATGGTCTACCTTTTTTTTTCTTTTTTTGAGCTACATTTTTGATTTGTTGTTGTTGTGATGCATTCATGAGTTTCTAAATGCTGTGAATCAGTGGGAAACAAACATTTATAGGAGAAAGAAGGCAGAAATCAGCTAAACTGTAACACTCATTGTTTTCCAAAGAGCTAACTTCAATTTTTTAAAATATGTTTTAATTTTGTTTTCAATTCTACATGTTCAGTTCCTCAAAACACTATGTCTAGGAGAGAAATCCTTGCATAGCAATGTAATTAAAAACCAACCAACCAAACAAAAAACCCAAAACAACTTGTCTTCTAAAAGACAATCCTTAACAAAAAGGTTTTTTATCTACTTCTAATGCTCGAGAGAGAACTGTAAAAAGTGTACCACCATACAATTTGCATGAACCCCTCAGCACCGCAAGAATTACTGCTTACAAAAAACTGGAACTTTTCCATTTTTTTTTTCTTTTAGCAGCTACAATCAATTTGTGGAATAAAGGTGAAATCTGATCTCCCATAAGAAATTATACGAGAACATCAAAGTTAGTTTGTGATGAGCATCATCCTCAGTGATTTGTTTGAACAGGCACTTCCAACTGCTGGACAAATGCTAATTCAGTCTTTTTTTTCTGACACAAGAGTGCCTGCTAGATTTGCAGCACTAAAATGAGTCTCCTAGAAACAAGTCCTCCATGACATTCTGTTTCCAGCCTCTTTTTCCAGTGTGATTTGGAAGAGTCTTATGGATATTTTACAGTGCCAATAAAGACTTCCTCTCACACTTGGTATACTCAGTCCAGTGAAAAGCTGTGCTTGTCAACCTAGTTTCTTCTTAAACCATAAGATCTAAGTAGTGTTTCTCTTCTTTAATCTGGTATTTTCTTTTCTTAGATTTTCTTCTGCGTCACTGGCATCCTCTCCTTCATGGAAGTACTTTAGTAATTGATCACAAGTTTTGTTGGGGTGTTTTTGTTTTAGTGTTTTTACTACTTGGTAGATACTTCCTGTTCTTTCGATAGCAGCTATTCTCATACATGATAACATATCTTCTTTTGTTTCAAAATCTTAGAACAGTTTTAATTTATTATAGGCTTTTTTAAACCCTCTATGAGTTGCTAATTATATTGTACCCAGTTGAAACAAAAAGACTGAGTTAAAGCAAAAGCTATTCTCTTGCTGCTGTATCACGTTCCATCATCAAGAGCATATGAAGTGTTTTATGTTCCTTGATCTTGTCAAAGCTCTTGGGTTGAGATAGAAGGTTAAAGGGAGGTGACAAGGTTAAATGATTTGACTAACATCCAAAACAAGGCTGAGGATCATTATGAGCTTGCCTCAGCTTTCTAATAACATATGTAATGAGGGAGAACTGGAAGCTTCCTACACCAACAGCTCATGCAGAAGTGATTTGTTTCTCTATATACCCTTGCCACAATAGGCACCCATATATTTCTTTTAAGAATGTTGTCATGGCCCACTAAATTACCCCTGGGCAGCGCTATCAGTGGTGTTCCACTTTGCCCCTTTATTTCTTTCTGTGACATTACTCTGCACGAGGGTTACTAGAAAGACAGATGAAGTAGGAGTAGATGGGTCTCTAAGGAGTGATCTATAGTAGGTACATAATAGAAAAAGTGAGGATGGTATTGTAACAGGAATTTTTATTTCTTTCTCCTCATTTCCAGAAGAAATTTTAGACATTGGAAATTTATCGTGCCATGGTTATCAGGTTTATTTTTCCTCAGACTCCAACTTCTTTTCAGGGAACTTGACTCCTAACGGCCCTATACTTTTTTCTCCTCCATTTTATTTTCTCTTTCACAATGTCAAATCGAAGTTTTCAGTGGAATAGAGAACTCCTGATGAATTTTCTTGTCATCATATCAGACAATATTTTTATTGAAATCAAAGTCAAACAATGAAGAACATGTCAAAAACTGAGCAAGAACATAGTTTCTGAATGTTGCAGTTTGACTAGCAACAAAACCAGCTGTTCTATCAGCAAGAACGTTGAAGGAACTTCTGTCAGCTTTTAATGTAGGTGTAAAATTTGTCATGTGAAGTTCCTTTTGACCTGATGGATTTAATAGCTCCTCAGAGCCATTATGGTCTATCACCTCTACGAGTACTAAGGGACTCCTAAATCCATGGACAGATAATTTGGCTGCCACAGTTGCACAGTAAATCCACATCCTTAAAACCTTCATTAAGTTTGCACAGTCCATTTCTTAAGTGCAATTAACTGTGCATTTCTTAAGAAAAGTAGTTAATTTGTTTCCATCTTCCATAGACCTCATTACTTTCCGTTGTCCTTGTGGAGATGAGGATAGGTCTCCAGGAACTTGTTTAAAAGCATGTTCAATCATTAAGAATTGGAAATAGTTTGTTTATAACTTTTGCACTCCATCTGTATTACTACTGAGCATCAAACAAAGGAATTTTCCATAGCTGAATACAGATCTTAGCTTAGTATAGCTGATGCATAGCAAGCTTTATGAAATACTGACTTAGTTATTGGACATATCAGTTTGTAGACAGGCTCGTCCCACTGATTTATTAAATCTTGCACTAGATTAATTTGTTTCAACTGTGACAGCATAATCAATCCACTTTATTCACTATTATTGCTCAGACAGTCAGATTAAAATGCATAAAAAACTATTAAAAACTATGGAAATCTGTGCATTTCAATTCATCACACTGTACTATCACCAAAGGTAAGCAGATCATTAAAAAATAAGTATTTTTAAAAGTTATTGAATAATCACTTGAGAAATATTACTAAATTGCTGCTTCAGCAATAAGAATTCTGAAGTAAAGCTACTCTCTCAGTTACTATCCAATAACATCTTTTCAAATGGGTTAAATCTGTACACAACATAAATTTATTATTAAAACAGCAGTAACAAGATATTCACCGCTTTATAACATAAACCAGTGTTTTCAAGAAAACATTATTTGCACAAATACTTTTCATTAAAGTGGTAGAAGCTTACATAACTTGCAATATCTAATAAAATGAACTTAGATACTCTAAATTCTCACTGCTTGGGAAACACTATGCACCTTCCAGAATCAAGTACTTACACAGCATGTACAACTATTTCATGTTGGTTTTGTGGGAGGAAGTTAATTTGACTGCATGAATAAAATAACTTACTTTCTTAATTAGACATTTTAATCAGAGATCCATTAGCTAATCAGAGCTAATCAGTGTTTCATCAAGACTGTAAATAGGCAACTTGGGATAAGATGGTCAGGACTCACAGGCTTGCATGCATAATAGGAAGCTGTGGATATTTTCTTTGAAGGTTTATCATTGAAAAAGGCCCTAAAAGATTCTAATCATTTTGATACACAGAAAAATCAAGAACAAGAGAAGTTATTCCTTCTAACCAGCAGCTCATTACAATAATTTTTGAAATGAGTGTGTGAGAGAGATTTTGGATTCCTTTCATAGTAATGCCTGGCCACCTAAAGTGAGCTCTAGAATTCAAACCAATATAGCGTTGGGAGGTTAATAACCAATATTACATCGGCGTTTATGTTTAATCTGGGATTTTTAAAGTTTCAGCCCTAATGGAATCTCTGCAAATGCCAACAGAGCATTCGCAGTATGCTTTTCAAAGTTCGGCGTCTTTCACTCAAATGGATCCTCAGCTTTCTTAGGGAGACGATTGGTAATATTCTTGAGAAATTAGTGAAATCAAAAGAAAAACTGGGCTAATAATAAAAAAAAAATATATTAGTTTGCTTCGTGGATTGCCAGAGAAATATCTACAACTACTCAAGCATCAAACGGTATCATGATGTCCAACAAACTGCAACTGTACACTTTTGAACATGAGACAACACATCCCTAAGAACACTACTGGAAAGAAGAATTAGTACAATTACTTGTAGTCACATGGTGCTGAAATAATTCTGTGCAGAATTACTCCACATAGTAGCTTTTCTATTTTTCTCAAGGAATACCTTAATAACTGTGGCCTCAGTTGTGGTAATAACTGTGTAGTTGGCTGGCAAACACAGTTCTCTACTCCTCTGATACCTTATGCTATCCAGGAACAGAAAAAAAAAAAGATACCATAAAAATTAGGTGATCAACCATATGTATGAAAAGATACACCATGACTGTTTCATATTCAACTATCACTTACAAACTGGCCTAGTATCAGGATTTCTCAATTTCTTTTTTTTCTTATTGAAATTTAAAAGATCAATTAAAACTTATGCCAGTCCAAATCAAATAGAAAAATCCCTCTACATAAATTTCCAAGAATCCGGAAATTCTTTTGAAGTGAAAGAGGAGACGGAAAGTGAGATTAATCTGCTCCTCAGTGTGGGACAAACTGGGCAAAGTTAAGACTATCCATTTTCCAGCCTATTGGGGATCAAAAAGAAGCCTTGTAATGCAGAAGGAGGAATTTTATTTTTTTCCTCTTCGTAAACATACAGTTGCATTAGAAGAAATGCTGGCATGCAAATACCGAGTTGAGTATTAAAAACTGAAAGAAACCTAGTTGTTTCAGTAAGATGCCATATGGTCTGTGCATTTGTATTGTGTCAAGTTTGAAGAGTATTTCTTTTTTTTTTTTTTTTTTAAGTTCAATGGATGACAAAAATCTAGACCAAGTAGCTCAATAACTGTTGTGCTAAAATCTTTCACAGAAATTCTGTTCATCAGAATAAATTAATGGAAAACAAAAGGAACTGCTACAGAAGTTAAAAGGAACAGTAAATGGTCGTAACAGAAAATCCTCATCAGTTAGACCTCTGACACAACGAAAATGGTCCTGTCACACTCTGGTTTGAAGTTGTCAATGAACACCAAAAGAGCTGAAATTGGTATAGAACAACAGGGCTTATCTTGCTCAGTACTCATCTTGGATGAGCTCATTCTTCTATTCCAGCATTTTGCTCACCCTTGAATTGATGGATATGGGCAACCACTGTGTGACACCGATTCCAAGCAGGTACTGGGCATTTTCATCACTGCTTTTTCGCCAACTACACAGCACAGATATACTAGAAAACCCAAAACAATAAAAAATTTCAAACCCACACCCAAATAAAAAACAGAAACTGTCTATTCTTCACCTCTTGATTCTCAGTAATTCCACCTTTAAAATTAGTATGGTAATCTCTGATAATCTTAAGGCCTTTTAACTGTGGGGTTTTTTTTTTTTTTTTAGGTTTTATTTAATGGTCTTGCCTAGGCTTTACTGAAAGGTAAAAATGCTTTATCATAAAAATGCTTATAAAATTATTTAAAAATGCTTTATCATAAAGCATTTCAACACCACAGCTTTATTTTGTACTGTTCTGGAAGACAGAAAGAATACCAAAAAATAACTCAAACAGTGATGAGGATGGAATGACAGGGAAAATTGAAGTCTGAGTTTAAAGGCTCATTGAATTTTCCTCAGCAAACAACATTAAATGTGGGGTTTTTTGGTGATATGAACAGTTTTTCTAGTAGGAACTACACAGGCTACTATTTCATTTAATCTAACAGAGTCAAAAAGAGCTTTAAGAGGATAAAATGAATCAGATTTGAACTAATGACATAGATAAATCTTAGTAATCACTGGAGCCACCTAGTTTCAGCAGTCTCATTGAGAAAAAACTGCTCACTCTCTTGTCTGAGAATCTTCCTGGACAGCTGGAAAGCATCAAGCTTTATCTGCAAGTTTCAAAAAGTGCACTGCATATTTGTATTTAAAGGACATCAGTGTTGCTGTTAATCAGACTTCGTAGCCTTGCTCTGTGAAGAAATCCCTGAAACCGCTCCTAGTATCCTTCCCTGTCATATGAAATATGTTTACTTTCTTAAAGATAAGGTGGGAAAAGATATAACACAAGGAATGGGGAAAAAAAAGTACCTATTTCTATCTATTCAGACAGACTTTGCTAATTCATCTGGAGAGTGACACAGAAGCAATATAGATTTGATAGGTTTCATAATCAAAACACATGACGCAAAAGCATACAGACAAGTCAAATTAACCACAAAATCCCATGCAAATAAATAAAATTCCTCCTCCAGAACTCCTTTCTAAAGGAGATAGATCAGTGATTTCATATCAAATTCTCTTTTTTCTCCCGGCTCAGGTATCAGCAGTACATCTTTAAATCTTTCAGCTTTCTTAGTAAATGGGGAAATGCAGTAACCAACATAAGAACCCTTTTGATCCTAAAATATGATCAGATATAGACCAGGCTAAGAGGATTTTTAAGATGGACAACATTAAATACTGCATACCTATTATCTATTGTTTTGCCACCTGCTAATGGCCAAGGGAATATATATTTCTCTAATGACTGTGGACCCAGTCAATCTAATCCGTGTACTTATCCTCTCTGTACTTGGCTACTGCATTATAACACATGAGAAGATGAAAGGAGACTTAGAAAGAGCTCGAGTTTGTTACAGCTCATTACTTAGAAGCACGCAGTCTTTCTATCCCATCACCTGGTGACACCGGATGCTATACTGCCTCCCCAATAAGCACTAAATCAATAAAGGCTCACTGGAGCTGGCCTATTCTACCCTAAAGACCATCTCTGACTGACATCCATGCTTCCTAAGATGCAATCCCCAGAAATAAAATATCAATAAATAACCCGAGATCCAGGAACAAGATGCAAAAATTCCTTGGCAGCAGGGACTGCTGCGAGCTCCGCTGGTATTTATGGTTCCAAACCCACAAAAGCCTGGGCATATTCCAGCATCCCTGCTTCAGTAGTACTCTCCTGGGCTCTGGGGGAGTGCCATTATGCAATCAATTTCATGGCTGGAATCTCAATACATATAATTTAAACAAAATAAAATTAAATTGATGGGTCACCAGGTCATTTGGAAAGAACGCTTTTCTGACAATCAGTCCAGTCTGCTCTTTCTTTGCTACTATAATCTCCACCTTATAAAGCAAAGGAGTTAAAGTCATTATCTGTGTTTGCCTTTTATTATGTATGGTCCCAAGTTAACAGTGAATTCTCTTCATAGGTTATCATAATAAAATATTACAGTGGTGTCTGGTTGTGCTGCTACAGTAAAGCGTCTTATCGTTTTCATTCCCAGTCCCTGATTTCACAGTTTTACCAGCTAAAAATAAAAATGAGCTCTAGGTTAGAAGCTAGCGAACCAAACCTGAGCCTAAGAGCAATATTTTATTTTAAGCGGAGCTGATAAAATATGATTTCCCCTTTGCATCTCCAGCCACTGAGTGTATGCATATATAGGTATGTAGATGAGATGGACCTTTTTTCCTCAGGCCCTTTTTGTCATATTATCTTTGGAAGACTGATTTGCTTTTTGAAAACAAACTAGAAGTGAGATTAGTTTAAACTATGATAGCTAGTTTCAAAAGAAAAAATAAACTAAGGCAGACTAAGGAGATATCAAGGAAGTTTTAACAAAAGTATTCTCAATATATTCTATCCAACATATCCATTTATCTGAATTCATGGCCCTTAGACTCCATATAAAAGTTTAGTGATTAAATATTTTTGTATCCAAGTCTTTTGAAGCCCTACTCGAAGACAAAAAAGATTATTTCAAAGAAAAGTTTGAGACTACACAACACTAACAAATTCCTTGTATGTTATAATGCAGCACTTAATGTTCATGTCATTGTTTTCTAAATATCACAACGCACCTTCTTGTGTTCTACACTAGCTTAATCTCATGTATTCCACGATATTTTAGCAGTAATTTTTTTGAAGCTTGCTTCCTTCACCTTTCAAAGAAACGCAACATCAGAGGATGTGTTTCAAGGAAACCATTTTAAGAAAATTCGTTGTGATTAGGTCAAACATCTCTCAGGCACAATGTAATTTAGATTAGAATTTTACATAAAAGAAGCCAAGTAATAGGTATGTGTTTGTAAGAGGTATGTATTTTTATACATCTAGTAAGTAAACATCAGATAACAAACAAGTGCCCTTCACTCTCGGTGAGATACTAATACACGTTTCTCCTGTTGTCGAGCAGTTGTTTCGAACCGTAATGACAAAGTTTAATATTACTTCCAACAAGATTTTAAATTCCCACCTGTAACTAAGGAGATAAGAGTAAATTTTGCTATTTCTCTAACTGATAGTAAAAGATCTAACAGACTGAAGCCCAAATTAAACATATGTTCAAGTAAAGAGAATGGCCTTTCAATCCAGCCCTTTCAGACCCAAGGGCTACCTGAGAGTGAGTTCAGTTCTTGTCTTCCACAGGAGCAGAGATCAATGAAATGGCAAATATACTTGGCAATGCAGCCTAACCACTAATACAGAAGTTAGAGAAATATATAAAGTAGGAAACATTCCAGATAAGCCAATACCATTAACTAGAATCTAAACCCAAATGTCTTTTCCAGCTCACTTTCATTTTTAGGAATAACCAAGACTGCAGTGCTATTGTCTTTGTGCCCGTGCAGTGGAGAGAAAATATTTGGTCTGAATTGAGAACTAATTCATACAAAATAAAGCTGATTGAATAGTGAACACACTCTAAGTTTTCCTAAATTAATTATATCCTCAAAAGACTATAAAAAAACCCCCTAACAACTATTTGCAGAAGGCTAAGTGTTGAGGACTTCTGCAGTGGTCTGTCCAAGCAGACCTGGACAAAGCACTACACATACAATAATCACTAAGAGCAGCAGTGAAATCAGCATCAGCGAAATCAGCATCAGCAGGAACTAAGAGAACAGTTTAAAATACACATTTTTATAACATGTTGTGATCTAACTATTTTAATTATTTAATAAGAATTAAAAGTGGGAAGTTAATAAAATCTATCAGTAGGTGTTCTTATCAATGAGCAGAGCTGTGAAGCCTGCATGATGATCTATCAATAAATCACAAGGGCTGAAATTTTTCATTAAATTGAAAGAAGAAATGTATATATTTCAATCCAAAATACTTGTATACAGTAGGCTAATTTCAAGGGTGAACACAGTTAAGTCTGAAAACATTACAAGTAAGAACTACTTTTCAACAGAAGCCTGTGGTGCAAAGAGAACCAAAAGTAGAAGTCAATCAGTTTTCATAGCAGATAAGAGGTGTTTTCCCAGCCTTCACTGGAGAAGGGAGCTAGATGACTTGAACAAACTGTTTTTATTGGCCCAACTGCATAGCTCCCACACAAAGGAGATTCATTTTGCAATGCATTTTACTGTCACTTACTTGTGTATGCTTACTCATTTGTTGCTCTTATAAAAATTCTTGCAATAGGATATAAGTGATATGAATGTACATATCAAGCTTGTAGATAAGCGAGTTTTAACTCACAGTGGATTCAGTGACCAAATGCATTTCAGAATAAATGCAAGATGCTCATTAAGTTACATATCTTGCTCCATGCAAGAGTGAATGTATCCTTTTTTTCTTGTCATTTGTATCTCACTGTCTCACTATTTTCTCATGGCAAATAACTGTATGTACCATTTTACAAGTGTGACTGCCACCTTACATAGAAAGTTCAAGATTCTTGTTTTTTTTTTTTTTAATAATTTTGTTTATTGTAATCTCAAATAAGAAATAAGCTCAAAGGCACAATTCAAGTGTTCAGAGTGAGGGTATATGAAAACATAGTAAAATAAAGATGCATATGCTTTTAGCCTTCAGACCTTTTGCATTACATTAATAATTCTCCATTACTGAAATATGATTTGAAGAGATGCTAAATGCTTGTGGGGAAATAAGGAAGGCATTTTACTTTGTTCTTGGGGCTCAAATGCACTAATAAACAGTGCACTGAGTCTTCTCAGAAATTATTCCTGGAAATCAGAACAGGAGAGAAATTAACTGAAAACACCCAAGAAACAAAGCTGAAGTTCGTACTATGAGAAAGAACATAAACACTCTTTATTGTTCTCTCACTCTTCTCTACCGTTTTTTTGGGGGGGGGGTTTTAGTATTGTTCATGCTTGTGCCTGCAACTAAGGGTTAACATATATGCCATGAGAGAGCTATATCAAAATATTGCATTAGGATGACATTTCGGATTGCTGTACAGCTCTTCTAAAATGATTAAAGCTAATTCTAAGAAATCAGAGTAATAGCTGCTATTAAAAACCAAACCCAACTCCCGGGCTTCCTGGAAAGTTTGACATGACAGATATCTGCAAGATATTAATAATACAGAATAGAAATTAAGAGATCTTGGACCTGTTCCTGGCTGTGATATACATTATTTGTATTCTCTTGGGAGCGGGTCTAAATTTCTGTGTATTTGGGGCAGACCTACACGGAAAGACACACACTTCTGTGAAAGCATGGGCAAGGCAAATGTCTGACCATCTCACCTTCTAAGGTAGGCATACACTAGTTCCTCACCTGTAAAAATGAGAACAGGCAGTTGCTTCCATGTAATCTGTGAAAGCTTCAAAAACCATATGCTCATGCATACATTCAGGCTCTTGAGTATATGTACTCCTGTGAATATTGTGGCAAGGTTTTCCTTCAAAGAGCTTACTGCTCTAGTCTGGGAAGATAGCCAGATATGGTGTAAATCTGCACAGTTCAGTGCTGAAACACAGCTCGTGAGAGAAGTGGAGGAGCAGCTGCCTGCAACCCTCCTTGCAGATCCACTTTGTCCACAGCTGAAAAATTGTTGATTAGCCTTCACAGATTTCACCAAGAACACAGGAATAAAGCAGGGCAGTTTCCAAAATAACACACGGATGCATGCGTTTTTCTTCTCTGCTGAAACGATTATTGCTTGCAAATTACTTTCATTCTACTTTTTCTTATTTGGAAATATTTATATAGGAGGTAAAGCCCCAGAATACTAATTTTAAGAAAGCCATTCCCTGATAAAATATAACAAAGTTTTGACAAAAGCACTAAAAAGAAATATTAAAAATCTTAATACCACCTGCTGAAATTATTTTCTTTGATTTCCCATAAGCATTGTCCTAAAATTAACATAATTTCAACAGATGCATTGGGATTGGATTAACTCCTCTAAGTCTTCTCTTCCAAGCAGCATCCCATCTTACAATAACCTGATTACTTATTTTCAGTGTGTGATTTTTGTAAACTTCTGAGCCAAGACACAGTTATAATAACAACAGAGAAACGACTTTGCAGATGGATGTTATTGGAATAATGGTTGCAGCACAAGTTTTCCGTTTTCATTATGAATGTGACTTAATTTGGGGAAAAATACTCGTTTTGCCTTCAGAAAAGATAGAAACACCAGTAATTCTTGCACCATTACTGTTACCTGATGGCTGTGAAACTGAACATCAGTTAAATTTTGTTCTAAACTTCACGCAGGAAATTCCTCCATTGTGTATTAGAAAGAGATAATGAATTTTGAGTCATTAACACACACTAACAAACCTTATACCATCTACCTACCCTGTTCCTATGCTGTTTACAAAGAGCACCCGTTCAGCACATCTTTGAAAATCTTTTAGAAGCATATCAGCAAAAAGATGCGTTATCACCCATTCCCTGACGAAGAATCAAACACATACCAAAGGTATGCAAGTTCAACAAATCACTCATCCTTATTAACCAGTCCTTCATGATCTACCATGTCGCATAGTAGTGGAACAGATTAAATCCCTAAATCCTGACTCATTCTTTCCCTGTTATCACTGGTGGGTAGAGAGAATGCAGCCTTTCTGATAGAGTGTAGGTTTTCAATCTAAAATACAAAGTTAGCAGAGATCCAACAGCTGCAAGCTGAAAAATTAGATAAGCTTAGCTTCTAAAACAGTTAAAAATCACAGTAAACAATTTCCTCGGGGCACGACAGCAACTGAAATCCCTAGAGTCATTATCTTCTTGTGGACATACTTGGACTACACAGGAAGTTATCGGCCTGATGAAAAAATTCCTCTGTGAAATTATATAGCCTCTGCATTGCAGGAAGTTGTCAACATTATCAAATTGCTCACTCTGACATGAATAATAAATCTATGATTCCACAAAAACAGTTCAGCTAAGTTGCTTATATTTTTCTGAGTTTTACGAGGAACAGATTTTCTCTTTGTGCTGTGGTGTAAAATTCTCCATTTACAAGTTCTGCTATAACAAAACCAAGAGTT
Organism: Tauraco erythrolophus; assembly: GCF_009769465.1. NCBI lineage: Eukaryota > Metazoa > Chordata > Aves > Musophagiformes > Musophagidae > Tauraco > Tauraco erythrolophus. The sequence goes on from NC_141465.1 coordinate 22,913,405, forward strand.
TTCATTATCCTGTTGAAAGTTGTATTGTAAGCAAGGAAATCAGCCAACAGACAGATTGCACAATCTATTTCCTCAGAATGCAAGGAACGTTATCCCTGTTATTGCCATCGTTTTGGGATAAGGATTCTACATAAGCAGCTTGGCGTGTCGAAGGCGGGGCCACCCACAACACTTCCCTTAACGGGGTTTCAGTCTTTCCCATGACAAAGGAATCTGTGGGAATCCAGCATTCCACCCATTTAAAGCAAAACCCATACTGAGTTGGGAGCTGTACGGAACAGGATAATTTTATTTCAGTAATTATTCCCATAAGAACTACTTCCATAAAGTTTGTCAAGAAAGGAAACAGATTGCAAACATGAAAATTAAATCTAACAAATTTCTTTCAGGGATGACAGACAGAGGGATAATCCATCCTATGGTCCCACTACTTTCTTTTTTGAAAAATTGAAGGTAACCATATGAATTTGTAAAGTGTTTGTGATAAGAATTATTCTGCATTTGGAAGTTTCACCAATTTGGAGAAAGAGTGAGAAGAAAATAGACAGTGGGAATGATTTACGTTGCATATCTACTTCCAATCTTATAAAAAAAAAATAATTCCCTCTTCAGGGCCTGATTTTGTGTATATATGCCCTCTGAAAATACAGGATTTACATAGCAGTAAAACAGGTTTTCTGAGATTAAAGGAAGATGAGCAGTTTTCAAATTTCTCCTGAAAATGGAAATCAGGTCTAAAACCCATATTGACAAAGAAATCGGGCATTTCCCATGAACCAAGAATTTTCATTCATAGGTATTACAATTAATAACACAGGTAAGGCAGTAGGAAGGTAGTGATCACACACCAGTATGACTTTATGGGTGGTGGGAGGGCTTAAGAAAGCATCTTTAGCTGTACGGTCTTCTGCACACTTAAATTCACGCACTACCCAAACTGAAATTTTGGGGTGTGGGTTGTTTTTTTTTTTAATTTATTATTTCTACATCCTTTATTTACTTCCTGTAAATCTATTGCCAGCTTCTGACTCTCTTCCAAATTATTTCAGAATGTGGCAATCTCATTCAGAAAGTGATGTTTCATTTCAACAGCTCCACATGTGTGGAAGTTCACACAAGCTTAGTGGATCCAGATTCAAATTCATTATTTCAAAGTGAACACAAAAGGAACACGTATGGTTCATATGGAAAGTGTTTTAGGGTACAGACTTCTCAAAAATTTGGTAAGAGAAGTAACATTTTCTAAAGACTGTTGCAAGATTCTCAGAGTTGCATGACATGATATCCCCTAATCCCTCCTATTAATCATGACTAGCATCCAATACTATTTTTAAAATTATTTTGAAATACAGGTTGCTCCTGGACCATGTTCTCCTCTTCTTCCAACCATAAATTCTCTCTAAAGTCTCATGAATTTGGGATTTTGTTCAGAAAAACAGCAAATGAGCTTTTGCATCGGTCTAATTTTATCAGACCCATAGTGAACTAATTACATCTTTGTTACATACGTAAAAGAAACAGAACTAAATCTGACATTACAAGAAGAAAAAGCATATAGCGTGCTTTTGTCTATACTACATCCTGTATATGAAGAGGTCTTCCTGTTTTAGGCTATAGAGAGTATATTGCCACTAACTAATAACCAAGAGCTCCTGGGGCTGGAATTGTCTGCATTGTTTGTGCTGAATAGAATGGATTTTTTTTGTACATTAACAATCACTTAGTTTTAACTTCTGACAGGCACTTACTTATTAATCTTTGTTAATAGCCTTTATTTATGTTAAATATTTAGTTTTATCTAAGCTGGACTTCCTTTCTAACCTCTGAAGGGTAATCTGGAGTGTCATTAAGATATTAAGTGATGATACTAAATATTTGGCCCTTCTAAAAGACACACATTCATAAACAAAAGGAGCGATATTTATTTAAAAAGTGTTTAACATCAGAAATTGTCTCTGGAAATTATTGGACAAAGTGTTTTGCCACTCTTTAAGGCAAATTGCCCTCCTGTGCTTTAAAACTTCCATCAAAAAAAAAAAAATATTTTGAGGAGAAACATAATTGGTCAAAACCCTCAGGAAAACAAGTGGGGAGTCAAGGGGGCTAGGAAAGTACCATAGTCTCCAAGGTAGTCATCAATATACCTGCATATCATATGTCATCAGTTTGTAGGTTAAAGGAATAAAATGATAAACATTGTCTCAATATATCTGTCATATCACCAATGTTAACTAAGTGTACAAAACAGAAGATATCTTGCAATGTTCAGGAATATGAGGGAAAAAACCAAACATATAAACCAGCGCAAATAACTAATTTTCAGTAGTCACATGAAAGGAAACTATATTCTGTCCAAAGCAACTTATTTATTGTTCATTTTAAAAAAGAATATAAAGTTTTGAAAGAAGGAGTTATTTTGAATTTCAATTTATATCATAATACTTAATTTGAAAAATACCTTAATTAGGCTCTTGTTATTTTAGTACTCATAGTGAGGAGCTTGGTGGAAATAATCTTTATTCCCTGAACAAACTGCTCCACTTTCAAGAAAAAGAGGCACCGCATTCTATTACTGCCCTATTTTTTTGTTACTTAAAAAAGAACAACAAGAAGTAATATCTGTGTTCATCACAGTTTCGAGCTACATTCAGGAAGTGTGAGATGGCCTCTTCGGATCCCTGCATTATTTATTTTGAAGCCAAGAACAAATCACTCATCTAGCCAAGAGCAGATAATAGAGAGCAATAACGTGTTACTAAATATCCATCATGCTTTAGCACTGCTTTTAGTACCTTAGACACTGACACTTGTTGGCCCATCTTCAATATTTTAATCTCAACATGAACATACTAGAAAACGAAAGAAACCAAAATGGGCTCTTCTATTATTATATTGTCACTGAGGACGTTTAATTAACAGCTGGTCATCTTTAGGTGAGGGGCTGTTCTGTCACAGTCCTGTGATGCCAGCTATAGATTTCTCTTTCAGGAGTATGACCAGCTGGTGTTATCAAACCACCTTATATGTAATTTTTGTGATCTGAAGAAGTAATATAACAACCCCCTCAATTTTAACACGGAAGCCATTATTGACTAAAAAATAACTTCTTTTTTTAAGAAACATATCATACAACTCCAGTTAATCCTCAAAACTTCAAGCATGTTCACATTTCTCAAGTCAGTCACTTCTCTATCTCAACATCTGCTTCAAGAAAGGGAAACTGACTCAAGCACTTCTGCCTCCATGCTGTTCTTTAAAGGCTGAAGCAAGTACAGAGAGGTATTTGCAAGACATAACTGTCACCAACAGGGAAAACATGAAGCTCTTCCCAGGACTACTTCAGCCTAGCTTCCTTGAACGGATGTTAGTTGTTGGGGATATCTATTGGAATATTCTTGATATCAAGGAAGCTAATGGTCACAGAGTTCAACTCTGACTTCCTTTACAGCACCTAGTCTTAACAGTAAGACGTCACACACAATACACTCCCTCACACTCAAATGTGTTTGAAATTTAGATAATAGCTGTGTCCAAGGTGTACTAAAAAGTTTGTGAAGTCATGCTCAGGTGAAGTTTCAGCTTCAAACCTGAAATGCTGTTTCTGATGACTTCATCAAAAAGTACTTATATGCAGATCAGTATTTTAAAATTAATTGAGTTCCTATAGGGATTAAGGGCTAGAGTTATTACTTATCTCAAAAACATTTCTAATATCCTTGGTTAGCAATTATTGCACTCTGTAAGATCGTCTAAGTCAGTAGTCTTGTGATAGCAGATGGTGAATTTGAAGAGAGTTTTCAGTTCCTGTATATAATAACTAATGTGTCCCTTATAAAGTGTTATTTCGTACTCATTGAAACTAACATCCAGCAGTTAAACACACATTAGAATTCTGTTCACGTTACTCAGTCAATGCAGTTTTGTTATTTTATGCTAATGCTGCCACAAATTTCCATTAGAAGTCCCAATGCCACACTAACTTATCTTGCGTTTACTTCAAAAAAAGAATACAATTACATCTTTCCAGTTAAAGCATTTTTTTTGGTAAGGCTAGAAGATGCTTAATTACAACAGAAAAGCTGAGAGGCTCAGGCACCTGGAATAAGGAATGCGACTTTTTGAATTAAACATTTCTGTAAAATCTAGCAGCTGATGGTCAATTATCAGTCATGAAGACACACGTCTATCTAAAGTCATTCACAGTTTTAAAAAAGGATTTTTTTTTGGTTAAATAACGGGGAGAAATTTTGAATTGTATCAGATTACATTCTGAGATTGAACCGGATAGACAAATACTTAATAATTTTTTCCCCTTCTCTTCACTACATGTACTACTTTATGTTTATGCAGGCACTCTTACAGGAGTTTTGACTTCAAATTTAAAAAGAAGAAAAAAAAAAGAAAAAATAGCACTCCTCAATGTCTACACAAACAACTACTTAGAAGCTGTATTTATACTGCACAGCCACTCTTCTCAAATACTTTCACCTCTTGTACAGACTAACGTTAAACAAAAGTGTTAACCTGTAATTACCCCTTTATTCGCGGTGTTCCCTAAAACTGCCAAATCTGAAACAGGAAAACTATGCATAATATGAAAAGCATTTTTAGGTTTAACAAATTATATTTTAATATTAGACTTCCAGCCTTCTAGAACATCACAAATAGAAAATGTAATGAAAATGAAAAAAACTTGAAGAAAACTTTCATTATTAGGAGGCAAGGATGATTATTTAATTTCTTTCTGGCCTAGCCCCCTTTGAGAAAGCAAAAAACATAATACCAGCATTGAGCAATAGGTATTGTTATATCACGACAATATGTACTCTATTTGACTTAAGGATCATCAATAATTGAGTTTCTGAAGTACTGAGACCTTCAGCAAGGCTCATTGATTTTTAAATACCCTTATTGCAAAATGGTATGAGGAATCCTATATTAATATTTTTTGCTCTACCTGTTTTGTGACAGGAATCTTCAAGCTACACAGCTCTTAATCTGCAACCTTAAAAAAATTTCACTACATTCTCATAATAGAAATATTAAAGACATGCAGTTATAAATATCCTTAAGATATTTGTCCAAAGTCAGAAAATACAAAGCAAAATTTTGATAGGCTGTATAGGACCCTTAAGACATGACTAACACGCTAATTTGCCACAGCACGGATGTGGCAATTTCTGTTAGCCACCTAACAATATTATTGTATCCCCCTTTGGGGCATCGTGCAGTGGGAAGGCAGCCAGGAGAAGGGTGCTCCTCTTCTCCAGACCCCTCAAGGCTGGGCAGTGCCAGAGAGGGGAGGCAAGGGCACTTGTTCACCTCTCTCTCCCTTCATCCCACTGAAACACTCTGACACTCCTTCCTGATACTGCAGTGCAGGAAATTAATTTTGGCTGGAAAGGATGGAAAGAGAAGGGAGAGGAGAACCATCCTTCTGTGCTGCCATTTCCAAAACCCCAGGAAGAGAGACAGGTTTGTACAAAAGTAAAAACCTTAGCTGTCAAAATAGCTAGCAATGCAGAGCCAGGCTAACATTATCTTTTTGTGCCCTCTACAGCAAAATTAACATAGAAAAGAGGTACAACACCTGAGGAGGTGGGCAACCTGCTTGCTGAAGCCCAGCATTTTGAAATTCATTCCTGGATCTGGGTTTCATTCTCCAATGTCTCAATCAATGATTACTTGGGTTTGGCTGTGTTGAGCCTATAGACTACATCAAACCATCATTGAGGCTAATGTAGAATCAAATATTTGTAAGCCTTCAGCACAACTGATACAATGGCTTCTGCAGGAGGGGTCAATAACTTTCATCAACGTTATTTCTGCAAAATGTTAACGATATGGATGACATTAAGCCAAATTGATCCAAATGAAAACAAACACTTGATATTAATATATGGGCTATATTCAGTCCATGCTTTTGCTATAGCAAACAAAAAGGATCAATTCAATCATTGCCAAATAATAAACTAAGAACAACCGAAAAAAATAAATACATGTAAGACGTCCTTTACCAGCTGTTTTACTTTGGTAAAATAACATGCAGAAAGACTGTATTTATTTTTTTCAAAATTTAAGGAAAAGGTAGGTGACATTCACAGAACACATATAAGAAGACAAATTTTAAAAACCCACAACATAGTAACAAGGGGGTGAAGTTTTCCCTGTCCTGCTTTAGAAGTTTTGTGTATTACTTCCCCTAGCCTGGTTTCAGCATAAACATGATTGTTATCATATGACAACCGTTAAAGGTCCTTAAAAGATTTTGTCTCAATCTTTTTTTTCTAAAATCAACATCTAAGATGTTCTATAGGCATTTTAAGTTTTCAATATTACGGAACATTTTTTTCCATTAGACTCATTCACTCTGCAGTGCTTCGAGGTTGACTGCTTTTGCTCATCACCAAGACTTTCAGAAAGCTTACAAATATTTGAAAATGAATGCGATATGCAGATTGGTGTCTTCTGCACACTTCAAAATCTGAGCTGAGAGGTTTGCAGAGGTTCACAGTGAGAGTGTCTTGGGACCAAAAGTAGGAGTCAAGAGAAACTCCTGGTTTTGCTAAAAACAAACCTTGAGTTACAGTGATGTCTCTTGATTACTTTGCCCATAAAATTATGAAGGTAAACTGACAGATTATCTGCTTAATGTTCAAAACAAACTTCAGCATTTTCAGATAAAAAAGACCATAATGATGATAAAGTATTATCATCAGAAGGCATTATAAAATCATCATTTTTACTGCTGTAACACAAGATCTCAATAATGAAAAACAAAGACCTCATTTTATTATGCTAAAGTAAACATAGCAACAAAGTAAATGACAACTAGCATGCAATAGTACATAATTTATCCACAGTTATTTACACTGGGGTCATTATTGCATTACCCAAGAGTCTGAACAAGCACTCCCTACACACACATGAAATCTACTGTAATTCAGTCCCAATTTTATATTTAAAAATATCAGTTGAGGAGGGAGGGGAAAATGAAATTATTTTTTGAATACATAAATATTCCCAGAAAACGTGCTTTCATATACTACATCGGTTTTGCTAGGTTTATGTCTAGAATTGTGACATTACACATTCAGTATTTTAGCTGCAGAAGAAAGGTTGCAACAACATTACATTAGCATAACCAATCTTAAGTTAACCAAAAAACACAACAACCACCCAACCCCAAAACTGTTTAAAAAAAAGAAAATGGAAGGAAAGCATACCACAGGGAAAGAATATAAAGGAGAAGACATATTACTATGGTCTGAATAATGTCACATTCCATTATTGATTAAAATGATTTTACCATGACATTTCATTCATCAGATTCCATTTCTCATTACACACAAACCCTGAATATTTATCAAGCTTACATGAGGCTTTTCTTCTCATCAAGCTATGCATTTCCTCTCTCTTTTTTAAAGCTAGGTTATATTATGTTGAAGGGCCTATGCTGTCTTTGAACTCTCTCCTTCTCACACTTGACCTTACAACCATCACTTTTTATCTCATTATAATGGATGCTATTAAGTATTTATATCTAACAAGGTGATTTCAATGGTTCATCCTTTTTAAACAATCCTGTGATCATTTTCAGTTAGCAGGAAATAAAGATATTTTATTAGATCAAGATCTATCTGCCACCATTCACTATTAATATTCTTTCTAGTCAGGACATTTAAGACCTTCATCATATACAATTACAATACATTTTTGATGGTTAGGGATTGAATTCTCCAATTCTCAGACATCTAGTATTCACATTAATTTCCAAGAGTGATTTTAGATTTTTACAGAATGCAGGCTCAATACCTTCGTTAAAGAAACAGGTTAAGCCTGGAACGCATTATACTGTTATTATAGATGCCTAGTGAAAGCCAAAGGAAACTGTAGGTATGTAAGAAGTCTGCTCTAGATTAAATAAGTCTTCGTAACCACCCTTTAAAAAATCATCAAGATATACTGCATATTAATGCTTATTATTTCTGGAAAAACGTGAAACTAATTAAAAAAAGAGGTTAGCGTGGCAAAAAGTGGTGACATATAAAAGGCAATTCTGCATTCTGTACAAGTAAACCTTTCCCAAAACCTCATACAGTAAAAGTATGCACAATACAAGTAAAAGCATATGAAACCACATTTCTGATATATTGCAGCTCATGAAAAAGCTTCTATTTCTTTCTTTCTTTTTTTTCTTTTTTTTTTTTTTTTTTTACCAAATTTAATAGGATTAGCAATAATACCATTTCACTTTACGGAGGTTACCTAGAAGACAAAGTACCTCTTACTCTTAATACTAAACACAATGCTGCTTTATCTCCACGTTATTATACACATCACTAGACTTTATCACTACAAACCTGTTGTGTTTGCAGAACTTCATTAAAGCACCTTCACTTCTTTTCCCAAATAGACTGACAAGTTTATGATCCTCTCAATTTTAATACTTAAAACAATTCACAGCTCAGACATATGCCATTCAAACACAATATATTGACTGGAAGAAAATCTCTTGACAAAAAAAATAAAATCATTAAAAAAACACCCAAAGTTTGGTCTGTATTAGCTCAATGATTAACCATTCGAACTTTCAGAAACACAGTTTTCTTTTATGAACAACATTTTCTGCTTCAGAACTTAAAAATACCAAACCACAAAGTTTTTTTTTTAATATTTGTTCAGCTTTGGTAAAGAATAAAACCAAATTGAAATAAGTTTTTCAAAATTTGCATTTTACAAACTTGTGAACCTATACATTTTGCTGTGTCTGAACTTGAGAAATAAACTAACATTTGACCAATATCAGAAACTCTCATCAGAACAACTAATTTTAGAGTTTGGCCTCAGAAAAACAAGACAGTTAATATGTCTTGATCATTTTCCACATAGACAGAACCTTCAGTGCAGCTGGCTGGTTTCTAAGGTTTCGCAATGAAAAATCATAGCTAGAGTATGATGAAGTATAATACAACACAGAGACAGCACAGGACATGTAAGCACATGTAAAAGATATTGCACAAGAATTTGACACTAACAGCTACATTACTTCCACTCCCAAGAACTAAAACAATCAGTTGTAGGAAACTGGCCACAGTAAAGCAGTGGTCGATAAAAGCAATCATGCCAGCTAAATTGCAGCTGAAGTCAGTGGCACAATTATTTTTGTTTTTAAAGCAGCGACATACCAGTGAAAACATTCCACTGAAGATGAAGAGCCAGAGAAGTGTCTATAAAGCAGATCCATCTGGAAGAGCAGCTGAAACAGTGAACGGAATGAATTTCCCACTTTTAGGTGTCTTGCATAATTTCTTAACCCTTGCCCTTAGATTTCAACAGATCTCTTCAGTCTGTGGCTTTCACTATTTATCTAGCAGCCCTAGACAAATACCTTAAAAGAGGGGCCTCAGCTGAGCCTCCTTAGCATTAGACCTTCCTTAGACAAATAAAAACGAGCCATTTTCCCCACATACAGTATCTCTGTTCTGCTTAATCTTCACCTTTCTCTTGGGCTGTCTTTTGGATTTCATCTGTTGATATTGCACTTTCTGTCTTCAAAATAGAAATTATTTGTGTGTTGGTGCATATTTATGAGAAACAGCAATGTGTAAGAACTCAAGCTGTGAGGAAGTCTTTACCCTGAGATCCCTGTGGTCCCTCAAAACTCTTCTCAGCTGTTGCAAACCCACAGGAGACCTATTTGTTTATGGAAGTGTGCCAGGTGTTTCTCTTTCATAAATATTTAATTAATCAATCTTGTGAGGAAAAAAATGCAGCCTGCACAACACTCATGGTAATGAATATGTGTTAGCTGTCTCGATTTTATTCTCCTCCGAATCTGATTAGTTATGTTATTTGTAAAAGAAAGGAAATCTATTGTATTTCTAACAGGGAAACAGAGCACAGTGGTTTTAGGGGAGAAGGTTTTATAAAATAAGACACAGAAAAAAGGGACTAGTCAAAACGATAGCTGTTCTCTCAGCAGAAAGGGGATGTCACAGGACAGTGGATTTGAAAAGTTATTTATTTATTTATTTGTTTGTTTGTTTGTTTGTCATGAGGAAGAGTCAGTTCAAAGGGCTACATTTGCACAAAATCTGCTTCCCTGGGTATCAAGTCACCTCACTGAGTCCTGCAGTTATGGCCAGCCAGCCAGCCCCTACTGAGATCTGAAACCCTTCTCCCTCCTTTCACCCATGACAACCTATGAATCTAATCTCAGTAGGTGTAAGCAGAAGTAAACCTGCACTCACTTGTAAAGAAAAGAAAAGCATATCTGAGGGAATACTGAACACACTGATCTTGCAATTAGATCTAAGTAAGTATAGATTGTCAAAGATTTTAAACTGCTTCACGTTTGCTAGAAGTGCAATTCCAAGCATGCAGTTAGGAACATAAAATCTTGGTGTAGGGAGTGGGAAGACAAAGCAATCATCAGAGCATAACTTCAAGGACTTAAGCTTCAAGCCTATCTCTAGATGGTAAAAATCTTCTTACATAGCAAGAGAGAGCTCACTCTGTCGCATAGCTAACATGGTCAGGGTTTGCCTGAGGTTGTGGAGAATTAAATGGCAGAGCTGAGTAAATGTACTTGAGCTTTAACATTTGTGCGGGATTTAAAACTGAAAAAATCGAAAGGAACTTTAAAGTCTGGCCCCTGTTAAACAATACATCAAAAATAATCCAATATAAAAACACACAGTGACAATTACAAAGCAAAAGAAATCTAAAATGGTCTTGACTTTGTATTTTACAGTCATCTTCAGACTGCTTTCCTTCTGGGTAAAACACAATGGCTTTTGTCTTTAGATACGGTTACCATATGCCAAAAAAAAAAAAGGTACCTAATTTTCCTTTAAGGAAGAGTATGTAGCAGAGCTATGCCATTATTACATTTTGCCTGCATGCTCAGCTATTTCAAGACTGCTCTCCACAACATTTCTTCCTGATCTAAGCCACCTAAACAGGCATCTAATTCCTGTGGAAAACTCAGTCATTGTATAGTCAGAAGGGCAACTGTGCAGAAATACTGTCACATTTAAGTAAACCTCCCAGCACATGTCAGTGCAACACCCAAAGCACAGAGCACAGCAGGTGAAATTTCGCGTGACGTCTATACTGCTAAATGAAAGAGGGCTGGAGTTGAGGTCAAGGTCTGAGCCCCTGATTATCCACATTGGTTATTTACTAGCTTGGTTTGGGTCGCTTAAGGTTTTTCTGTCAGAAATCTTGTTTTATTTAGGAAAGCATTTTAACATTTGGCAGTGTGAATAGGAACCAGCCAGTATGTTCAGCACTGAGACCAGGGATTTGTTCCTTGTCTTCTTATTTAGCCATATACACACAGCTGCATCAGGTTTAAAACACAAAAATGACAGCTGAAACCATACTCCCAAAATCTCACTTTCAGTGGGGCCAGGCTTTCTCTTCTATAAATTGTTACTTGGGAATTAATAAAAAAAAAAAAAAAAAACAAGAAACACCCAAACTAATGTATTCTGGATTTAGAGTTAGCTCCGTTAAAATGAAAGAGAGAAGGTGGAAAAATCAACTTCAGTGACAGAATAAGTACAAACTTTATCCCTCCTGAGCAAATCAAATCGAATCTTAAATCACTAACAAAAATCTTCCCTTTATCACTTTCAGTTTCTCACTATGATTTCAGTTTAAAAGTGCAGCATTCCAACACATGATATATTTGTATATTAGTAATTAAATGAATATACTACATATGCATCCATCATGCTCACTTTGTATATAATATGTCATACCAGGCTTCCTTACTGTCCTCTGCTCCTCTGTTCTTTGAATATCACAAACCAACATTTGAACTTTAAGTCCTTGATCATTACAGGTGTGTTAAGCATGTCTTCCTTAGCTGCCTACTGTGATCTCCTACAAAATGTCTAAGAAGTATAGCTCCATATATGAATTATGATTCAGACAGCTGTGTAAGTGTACAGCTCTAAAGCATATGTGGGAGGTGACATAGCAGTGCAGGGACAGAAGAGGTTCCCAGGTCCATCGAAGCATGTCTCCTGCTGCTGCAGGCCACTTTGGCATCCATTTCCCTTGCTACCCTTCCACATATTTCATTTCTGTGCCTATTTCTGTTTTTTTTTGTCCACTGTCAAACACAGTTCCAGCTAAGATTTAATATTTTATTCAATTATTGTAATGTCTTTCTAGTTTTTAAGTCTTATTATTAAACATGTCATAATAGGAATATTATTTCTGCCTAAAATAATTAAGCCTTCATCATTTGAAAAATATTTTCTTGCAATCCTTGTTGACCTTGATAGGTATTTAATGGTATAGAAACTGGGAGCGGCATGCAAAATCATACTTATGATCACCTAACAAGGCAATATTTTTACACCGATTCCTACAGCTAAGTAAAGGTAATGATGGCAATATCCCTCTAAGCTAAGAAAGTTTTAATTACTGTATTTAGATACAGTAATTTTAGATTAGTAATTTTAGATTTAGATACTGTATTTTACTTATAAGCAGAAGATTCATATAGACGATGGTATACATTACTGAACTATGGCTCATATTATTTTAAGATCCATATTGGGGATCAAATTAGTGCTGTCTGACAAGAATACATTGCAGCTTTGCTGTACACTTTGCAGAAATGGTGCAACACAGTATTAATCTGGCTCATATTTTAGGCTATTTAGCTTGTAAAAACTTGAATCTGAGAACCTCTTGGTTTTGCTTACTCACACACAACTTACATCAATTCAGACTGAGATTTCTCCTCACAGTTCAGTTATATGAGAAAAGAAGAATGAAGCTAATATAAATTAAACCTGACAAGTCATTCTATGTCATTTAAGAGTTCAACACATCCTTACAGTAGTAGAAGTTTCAAAAATTAAGATTTGCCTATCTGTAATAATCTGAGATTCAAGAATGCACTTCTCTTGTAACTTTTACGCAAGCACCATTCCTTTTTTCTGAATTCTTTGTTTTTATACACATTGCATTTTTCCCTTTGTTTTTTTGGCACTTTATAAATTGTAAGTGAAGGCATACATATTCCTTCTCATTTTCTCTCCATTCGGAGCCCATAAACAGCAAATGAGTCAAATGTTCAAACTTGAAAAAACAATGTCAGACATTTAAAATAGGCCTAATTTTGAACAATGAAGTATGAAAATAAATTCACTATTTCATTAATTCCTTTCTGATTTATAAAAAGTTAGAGACAGTTTGATACAAAACTCTGCATTATGTATCATAGATATCTATTAAAAAGACACCTTGGCACTCTAAAGCACTCTCTTCATTAGCTGATTTCAGTGTTTCCTGAAGTGATTTTTTAAAGGACCATCAAATACAAAATGATGGTGGCAGAATAATATGAAGTAGGATGCTTACATTACATAAACTAGTGTTATCTTTAACTTGAAACACCAGACTGTACAAAATACCTTTTCACATAAAAGTTCCTTGCATCTTCATAACACAAATATAAAGGTAAAATGAAAAAATATAAAATTATCTTATTAATTACCTTTACAAGTTTTTTTTCATTTAAGAGTCTATGCTTCACATTTGCACCCACATGCTTTGTGCAAAACATAAACAAATTAAATTCATGGAGATGAACTGTATTATGAAAATTGAAGGAGAAATCATAACTGAGACATTATCTTCAAAAAACATAAAAAAAAAACCCACAAGATGAAAAATGACAATTTGTAGAGCTTTATGGCATTGATACCATCTAAACTGAAGTGCTCTGTGTAGTTTATTATGTTTCCAAGGTTTTGTAAAAGATATTGGTTGAGACATTAGTCAAGAACTGTCTTGGTAACATGAAACTTCCTTATTGTGCATGTATCCATGCTGCAAACCACCATCCTTCACTCTGTTCTTCCCCCTGCATCTCATCCAGAATATATTTGGAAGAGTGTTTAAGCTAAACAAAAAGGCTGACAGGGTTTTTCAATGGCAGACAAAGCAATATTTAGTAATGACTGAGTTCACAGACAAAAAGGGCACCTGTAGTGTTACAAACCTTATTATAAGTTGCCAGTCTTACTAGAAAAGCACGGGCATGTTTATGTTCACATCTGACCATGCTAATTTAAAGAAGTCACACAAGAATGGAAAGGTTATTTGGTGACATAGCGGATCAGTTGCCTTAATTGTTATTCCCTCTTTGACTTTATGCTTCTTGACCTTTTTCATCTATCCCAAGAGGAAACCAATGTGATCTCAAAGAAACATTCAGGCATTGGTATATCTTTACTCTGTAGCTCCACCACACAAGGATTCAGTTACCGTATTTACATGGTTGGGGTTTCTTAAGGGAACTTTTGTTACTGAAAATATCTTCAGCAGAAATTTGTCTAAAGTTAATATTGTTAACTGAAATACAGCCTGGGAATACTATATTAAAATATCAATTTCTTCTGGGAAAGGCCATTTATATCAAGCAACTTAACATAAATGTTCAGAGATAAATATCTGTCCAACATTACTTCAGCAAGAATTATCATCTCAAAGGGTGCAATTGTATTATCTAGCTCCCCAGTGGATGAACTACAAGGTCAGTCTTAGTGAGAAAATTAATCTGCTATTGAAAAATAATACAGCATTTTTTTTATGTAGTGTAATCTAGGCAAGTGAGTTTTTTTTCCATTTTTATCACTTCAGATAAAATTAAGATTTGACAAAGAAAAACATCACCACTACCAGAGATTACAAACAAGAAAAAAATATATGTAAAACAAAAGGACAGATTGGGAGGGAGGAAGATTATGAATAACAGTGATATATACAGCAATAAATCCTAAATCCTGCTTAGGCTTGTGTACCCTACACAAACAAAACAAAACAAAAAGGATTTGTCTTTTTATTATGGTGGGTATATAATGGAGTATATTGCACATCTCTCGTATATCACCTAGTAGCTCACATAGTCAGTGGCATCCCAGCTCCAGGGAGGGATGTAGCACTGTGTCATGAAAGTATCAACAAATCTGCTTTTCATAAGCAGCAGCAAAACAGTGAGACTGGTGATTCAGCGAGTCAGTCTTGGTGGTTCACCCACTTCAGCCAAGAGCTTGAAGTGATAACTTCACCTCCTTGCTTGTCCTGTCATCATTTGCTGGTACATCTTGGTGGAGCTCACTGGGACCTCTCGGTCTCTAGCTGTTACTCTCATAGAAAGGTAGAGACAATTTCATGATGGGTGAAAATGCTGGCAGAACTTGAAGTTGGATGAATGGAGAAGATCAGTTCCCTGGCAGTCATGGTTCATGATGAAATTCACCAATGTGTCACAGAGCAAGTACTCCAAGAAAAAGGTCCTCTCTCAGGCAGGGCACTCTTAATCCCTTTTTCTCCTGGTGACTAAAGAACAAACAATCCCACTATCATCCCTCTTCACTGGGGTCTGTCTTCTGCTCAGAAGCTTTCTTTGAGAACTGCATTTTTTAAGATACATTTTTGATCACACTGATTTTTATGAACACACTGAATTTCAGAACACATATTTCTTAAAAATTTTTCTCCCTCTGTCAAATTTGACTGAAATTCCAAATGTATAGGGCCTGGACACAGAAAGAAAGAGGGACAGCATTCTGATAGACAGGTTGAATAAGACTCTTTCATTGGGAAATAGGCTTAACAGTATTAAGAGAAAGGACAGGGAGGATGACTCTCAGAGTTTGGGACAGATGGGCATCCAGAAGGGGCAATGGTTTTGTGGTGGAAAACTAATGCCAGACACCACTGAGTAGCCGAAACAGATAAAGCCTTGTGTTTGCTGAAATCACAACAGAGAGAAACTGCTCAGGCATCTGTAAGCAGACTATTGTTAGCAATCTGTCGCTAAGGCAGGCTGCTTCTTAGGGTAAATTTTGCAACTTGTGCTGTGCATAATGCTACAATACAATGGGACTCATTTTAAATCTGTTTCCATGATTGTCAATACTGCATATCCTGCAATATAGTGTAAGAGTGACCCAGAAGAGAAAGCAAGAGATTCAGATTGGAAGGAAAGACAAAACCTTGGTTATCAGGATATGTACAGTAATGGACCTTATGTGTGTGGTTCCGATTCATATCAACCCATTGCTTTCTAGCCACCCTAGGCCGAATCTAACAAATAACAAATTTCTCCACAGCGAGGCAGCACAGAAAGAAGTAAAAATCCACAAAACAAAGATATGAACTTGGCTGTAAGAGTTGGGGAACTTACACATCTCCTTTATGTACCACACAACCTCTTTCTCCTCAAGGTAAGGGCTTACTCCTAAATACAGTTTTCATTCACAGAAGACTAGCTCCACTCAGTCTTGAAACAAACACGGATGAAGAAATATGATTTGAAGATTTGAGAGTCTTATCTTCTTCAAACTATTGCCTACGTTCTGTACCTGCAATGGTAAACATTAAGGAAAAGGACATTTCCTATTCTGTTTCTAGTATTAGATGTGATACATTATTCCATGGAAAAAAAATGCAAACTTGATCAGTTGCGCTTATGAACTTGTTTCTGGATGTAAGAAGTGTCCTGATATTGTTCGTGAGCTGAGTTAGACCACTACAAGCAGCAAAGTTTTAGAGTACATTCTATTTGAGAACATAGTTGTTGCAGATGGAATATAACCATACTATAACCATGTGTGTTATTATAACCATATAAATTACTCTAGAGAACATATATACTTCTTGTACAACATTAAAAAAAAAGTACTCAAGAAGTATTCTTCTGTTGTGCAATCCTTAAGAAGTATTAACTGTTTCAGTTACCCTGGTTCTTATTTAGCCTCAGTGATAGAATTATTTATTCCTTTACGTCAAAGGGCAATGTAATACGAGTTATCTTAGAGTATGTCTGTTCGGAGTTACCGTTGACAAAGGTCAGACTGAGGATGGAACTCAAGCTACCTTATTCTTCCTCTGACCATCACAAACTCTACCGAAAAGCCCCATCATACGTGAACAATTTAGTATAGAAGAACACTAATGAACTAAATACTGTAGTCTCTATTGTCACTACTCCTCATAGCTATCAAATAAACAACACTATCTTCTCAAAAGATTGATTTCAGAGTCAATTCTACCTATTTTCAACTGAGATTTTCATTGTAAATGGAACATTTAAAACTTTATTTTTTCAATTAGGAAAAGTTGATTATTTCCAGAGTTGATCAAGTGATCAGTGGTTCACTCTCCTGGCACAGTAGGAACATTAAAACAAGACTATAGTAAGAAAAGTAAAACAATGTAGCTATAGAATGGATATTTTTTGAATGTTTGTGAAAGATTAATGGTGGTTATAAAAAGCAAAGCTTACTGATCTGTTATATGACAGACAGCAGCAAATAAAAAAGCAGATTCAGGACTATTAACATGTATAATTATATTCATTCATTCCTTTTAAAATTGCTTAAAGCTCAGCTGGATTTAATATTTCCTTCAATCAACAACATGCAGGATGTGCTGAAGAATAAATTATGATTAAAATACAGACAATATGAAGCAAAGAGATGTAGACCATTAATTTAATTCATGACATTTTCAACACCACTTTTATGAAAGTCCTGGATTTTATTCAAATGGACTTTATAGAGCTTTTGAAGTAAGCAGTCTTTGAAGTTCCTTCTTTATTTGTTGTTACACTTATCATGAAATGTCAAAGAAAAATGGTTTATTACTATCAGTAGTGCTTTATTACTTATTTTAGGGGGATTATCAAAATGAGAATCTCCATCCAAGGACAGATTTATCAGGTCATAAATTTTGCACATTATTTTGATAATAAAAATTGACATTGTAATTATCCATTTTCCCCAGATACTTTCTCTGGAGGAATAAAAGCTGACAAAAATTCCACCTTTTTATGAAAGTTCGACTCAGCCTACACTAATTTTTCCTGCATGATGAGGCATATCAATTGATAAAAAAAAAAAAAGGCTTGAGATTCATATGTTCATTACCTATAAACTAGTCTCTGTTATTACAGAAGCTTGAATAAATTTACAGAAACATTTTGACTTTAAAAGAATAAGGGGTTTCCATGCTTACTGTCACTATTAAGATGGCTTTGAATTGTTTTCGTAGTATGATATTTAAAAGAGTCAATGAGGTTTGATCACAAGCAACAAAAAAACAAAACGAGGTAACTATCTGTTTAGGCAAAAAAGATCCATTTCTAGAATAGATTAGAAGAGGAAATATTGAAAGGAAAGAAGATACCACTACATCTGAAAGGATATTTTATATCTCACTTGGGCTTTAGTGTCAAAAGACAGACACACAGGATTCTATAATTTTTTGTCCAAGGTTGATATAACATTATTAGGACAGAAAAATAAGGAAGATGTGCATTAATTTTCATGGCATTCTCATTTGGGATTAAAAATTGAATTCTAAATTACATTTTACTAGCTTCTTTATAGCAAAGATATAATAATGATGTAAACATCATCAAATTTTGGGTTTGGCTTTGGACCCATACGTATGTTTTATATGCATGCATAAGCACAGAAGACAGTACATGTGTACTCTAGATGTACTCATATAAAATCATCCAGCTAATACTGCCAGTCCAATATGGTGTAGACTCTCATAGCACTAAAGGGGAGGTGGAGGGGAAGGGGGGAAAGTCCTTAGTAACCTACAAATATGTACCTTTTAAGTGCAATGTCACTTCTGAAAACAAAAAGGTAGTTAATTAAGAATTTTGAACCTTACTCAACCAGGGCACAATCTCTTTTCAAAATCAAGTATGCTGGGGACGACCCCTGAGAGCTCTGTAGTCTTTTGCTGTTCTTGGGTAGGAACTTGAGCAGGAAAGTTTCAGACATGAGAAGTATGTGCAGAGCTTAAAATTTCTTGAAAAAGTAAAGCTTTTAAGATGTGGAAACTCAGAAAGCCTGGCAAAACTTTCTCAATCCTTAGAAAAATTGGTGGGCAACAAGAAAAAATATTGTAGTCTCCCCAGTCTTTGGCAATTCAAGATTTTTGGAAAATAGCTGAAGAATGTAGAGGTAGACTCCCAAATTACATATGGAATATTTATGACTGTTACAGAGCAGATTTCATAAAGGATTGTTTGGTGCCTCATGCTGAGATCAGAATGAGAATGTGATTATGATGAGCAAAGAAACATTTAATTTCAGAATATCTCTCTGTGACACTGGCTGTAAAAACCCCTGAGCCTGAGGGTGCCGGAACTGGTGCTTGCCAGAGACAGGTCCCATCTGAGGACAGAGCTCCTCCAATACTCTCTTTCCAAAAGCTTAGCAAAAGTCATGCTCTCGCAAAGTGATGATGGATGAGTTTATTTTATCTTTTTTTAATTTTAATTTTTAACAATTAAAAAAAAGCATGACTGGTCATGCTTTTTTTTTTTAAAAAAAAGCTTTGGATCCTATGGGCTCAAGGGGTGAATGACAGCATCTGCGGTGCAAGAGGAATACCTGGTTCCTTCTTCAGTCAAAATGGGCTCAGTCCCAGCTCTCATAGAAAATCTGCAGGGATTTAGTGCTTACATCAGTGAGATACTTCATAAATATTTACCATTGGTTTCAGTTATTAAAATAAATACTGCATTGCATAAACCAGATTCAGAAAGTAGATATTCTGTTCTCCTATGCCAAATCAATGTCAGTCATTACGCACAATAGATCAGTGGCCTCTTTTGGCTCTAAATAAAAGAAACATTCTGGAGTTGTTTCTAATTAGGACAGCATAAGTTACACGTACTGCTGAAAGTCAATCCTGCAGATCTACAGAGCATACTGAGAGTGATGACAAAGGTGTAGAACAGTATGCATTACAGCAAAGACAGTCAATAGCGCTTTTTAAAAGGCAAAAAATAAAATCCTGTTGTAGAAAAATATCCTGTCTAGGCTTACCATGGGCTTGCAAATGTCCCGGTGAAATCAACAGAAATATTTCTGCTACAGGGTTCTGCACAGAAAAAAGCAGGTTGCCTTGAATTAGATGTATGAAAAACAAGCACATGGATGTGGTGAGTGAGTGTACATGTATTTGGTGTTGTACAATTCAGATCCTGATTTGGAAGGTTTTGATTTTTGAAGTTTCAGACGGCTCATTATAAAGTCATACCAAAATCTGAACAGAGATTCTCCAAACAAGACAAGATATGCAATTTGGGGCCAAATCAACATCACCCATTATATTTAGCGCTGACCTTCAGACAAACAATTCTGTATCTTTCCACCACTGCCTGAAATTTCACTGGGGACAGGCAGTATGAAGGAATCCAAATATCCTAAATGTAAAGTCACAAAGCACTCAAGAGACTTATAGTTGAAAATTTAGCAAACATATTGTTTGCAAACATTTACTTTTAGCAATATGCAAAAATATTGGGTTTTGGTATATGAATTCTGAAACTAAAAATTGACTTGAAATGTGAGTAAATGGAATTTTAAATCATGTTTGTTATCCACTAAATAATTCATTGTTCCATTTTATACATGCAGCCTTTAATTAACTTACTGACTCAGAGGCATGATACTACTAATCCATTCATTTCCCCAAGCCCATGGAAAAGTACAAAACATGTGTGGGCACAAGCAAAAGACTGGGATATTATTAAGAAGGAATTTTTAATCAGAAAACCTCAGACAGCTGGATCCTCTTCTCCCAGCTATGAAGACCAGATTGAGAAATGATTGATAACACCTGTTAACTACTGGCTTTTTCCTGAAGCTGTTGAGTCATAAGCCTGTACAACTATTTTTTCTGGAACACTAGTCACAACAGCACAAAAAAGGTAAAATAATTCTGAGTAACAGGTTTCTTTTTAATTAGCTGTATGTATCAAACACCCACTTTCTGCTTGACCGGAAAACATACTTAGGAAAATAGCCTTTAATATGAGAAGTAGAACTGGGATGATTTGCTCTAATACAATATTTATCTCTACATAGAAACGTACATCTGAAAAGAATGCACGCTTGTTCCAAATCTGTTGTGTCTTCCATATCTGCAAAAATATCCAACCTCTTCTCTTCTCTTAGACCAGCCTCATCTACTTATTTACTTATGTGCTGGTTTGCATTATAGATGTCTTTGTGCCTTCCTCTTCAGGGAAGGACAGCTTTTTTCACCAATGAGATACAGGACAAAGGGAAAATTGCCAATTTGAAACCTCATTGGCTTCCGATAGCATCAAACTACATGAAAAGGGCACATAAAAATGATACACTAAGTGAACCATTCAGAATAAAAAAAAATGAATCATTGCAATGACATTCCAGTAGCTAATAATTTTGCTTTTCTCCATTTCAGACAGGGTTTTGCTTGAAGATCTCTTTTCACCATTTTACATAGACCTAAATTTCACTTATTCCTATATTGCCTTCTTTCATCGAAGCTAGGCTTTTAATAAAAAATTATCAATAACTGCTTTCTGTGGACATACGCTAGAGGAGTTACAGACAGATGTAATTCCTCCATTTTCCCCCTTGATCCTAGTCTACATAATTAAGTATCAGCCTAGGCAATCCCTTAGGTCCACTCATTATTCCAGTCTATTTAATACCAGCATATCACTCTGGGATAGCTTACTGTGCTCTTATAGGCCTTGAAATGGTTTAGGTTAAAAGATTTACAAGGTAACTGGAGTTGTGACCTCCTTCTTGGGGGAAGAGAAGCGGCATGAAAGGAAGGATAATTCAGAGAAACGTGGCTTAAGTGCAGCACTAGAGCTGTAACCCCTGAAGTTATTTAAGCCTTTGTCTTTTACCAGGTTCCAAATAGTCCCTGCTGGGTGAAATCTCCAGTTGGCCTAAAAGACTTAATCACTTCTGGCTGGATGAGTATTAGCAGTTCATTTGCATAAGTACTTGTCATTATCATTAAGTGTGTTTGCTTTCAGATATATTTAAGTCCACATTAACTCCTTCTTGTCTGACATCAGGATCTCTCAAATTGGCAGTGGCTGCATTGTGTTTCCTCTGAACCAGCCTCCCACCTAAGACAGATTCAGGACAGCTGTGTTCTTTAAATACTCATCAAAGGGAAACAATTCCATCTACCGCACAAAAAAATTAAGACATCATTTCTGTACAAAGTCAAGATGTGGTCACACAGAAATGAAAATACAGACTCTAAAGCATAGTACACTAACAGTAAATGGGATAGAGTAACCTACTTGTCAGAACACCTCCCTAGGTCTCAGAAGACTGTAGTTGTAATCATAGTTCTACATAGTGTTGGCAGCTGCTCTTCAATAAATCAAGATTTAGGTAGCTGCAAGAAGCAAAATTTTAAGTGCTTGCAACTCAATGTAAAGTCAAATCCTAGGGTTAGGTATCCAGACACTGTATACGAGGCACAGGTTTACCAAGAAAACTCAGGAGGCTGTAACATCCTTGTAAAGTTGATTCATTACATGGACATACATTGCCCTGTAATTAACCAGAGCTGAACTGCTGAGCGCTCTCCCTTCTCTCCTTCATTGTGGTTGGCTTCATGCACCCCATCATGGACACTGTGGGGAGGCGACACCTCAGGAAGAAGAATCATAGAGCTACCAGCAGAACCACAGTGCTGCTGTCTAGGGCCAATAATCCCACACTTGCACAAATTTCGAGGAACTCTGTCCTCTTTGATAATCCTGAGCATGGACCTTATCAAGCATCTCCCTCTTTTTGTCCCAGAACATGAATGTTTTGGACTTTCTAAAACAAAGGCAACATTATTTACCTATTGGTTATGGTAAATAACCAGGAGGAAAGACCTGTCTCTAAGGCTTACTTTCTGTCTTCTATACATTTTACATTGGTGAAAACAGAAGTGATCTTGAGAGCTAGAACTGAAATCCAGAACCTCTCATGAACGTGAAATGTCTGTTAAGCTAAAGAATCACTTCCCTTTTACTTGGTCTCCTTCAGGGCATGGGACTCCTGAGCGTCCATTTTTTCTACCTTGTTTTGGAGAGCATCCATCTTGCAAAACTTATTACTCTGACTAGAGAACAATTTCAGAAGCTGGAGACAAAGGTTTTGACTGAAAGAAAAACTAAACCTTGGTCTTCATAGAAAAATAGCATAACAATTAAGCTACTGATACAGAACTTAAGGAACTTAAGGAATACTAACCGTGGCTTTACTTTAAAAATATTTAATCGTAATTTAAAAACAAAATACCTAAAATTGATTGAAAATCAATATTTTACAAGCATTTTCTAAGAAACCATTTCCATCTGACATGTTCCAGAAATGTTCAGAGTTTCAGAGTTTACATATCTAAAGCGTATTTAGATATCAATCTGTGCAGTTTCTGACTTAGATTTGCAGAAACAGACACCAGGTCAGTTCTAAACTTGCCACATAATACTTAACTTATTAACTAAAAAGGACTTTAAAGAAACTTAAAAGTGAGCTACTTAGTAAGATTAGACATCTCTAAACATTTTATGTCAACATCTGAGCAGATTTTTTGGACTGCAATTTTTGCTTCAGATGTCATATGCCCAGCTCACATTTCCGATATAACCATTTTACATTTCCTTGTTCTCCTCTGACAATGAACAGTCATGCAGAGTCTGTTCCTGTAATGTACACAAAGTAATATTTCAGAATATTTCCTCACACTTGTTTAAGTCAATGGTGAAATTATTCATTATTGATTCATGAGAATCTGGGCTACAAAAACCTGCTACAATTCTTAACTCGGGGAGTTTTCCTTTCTGTTGCAGTGACAAACAAAACATGTGGTAACGACAGCCTCAGGCTTCCCTGAGTAAAAGTTAGGCAACAAACACCTTGAAAACCTTTCTTGAATTTTCATAGCATGAGACTTTAGACAAAAAGACTAATATCATCTGTCGTTATATCAAACTAACATATTACATATTCAGGTCACATTAATAATTAATATCCTACATATGGTATAAAATACACATTTTTGCATCTATTATTTTTCTTGAGAATAATATACGTGAACTATATTTTGCACATAGCTTTGTTTATATTTTTGGTAAACTACGTATCAATACATGATTATGCACTGGGAATCGATGATTTTAATAAAAATTAACCACATTCAGGATTCTTAACTCATTGTTTCCTACAGTCTTACACTTAGAACTCTTTTAGGAATGAACAAGAGCAATCATGCCCCTTACTAATGTTTTGTTGGGGTTTTTTTGGTTTGTTTTTTTTTTTTTTTATAATATTCTTTCCTCCCTGCTGCAACAATCATCACAGAAACCAAAGTTGGAGGGCAAAGGAAAACAGACTTGTTTAGAAATCTTAAATGGGTAAAGCAAATAAAATCAATATGATTTGGTAGAAAACGATGAAGTCGAATTTTAATCTTCGGAGGAGTTTTGTCAGTGTCTGAGTTGGGTGTAATAGTGATTGGCAAGTTTTCACATACTTATTTCCAAAATGGAAGAGTAAAGTCCTCACCTCTTGCAATATTTTCCTACAAGCAGAAAGTCTGAATACATCTTCCTGCTTACGTTAATGTGCACTAGGTCATGCATGCTTTCAACAATTCATATTAAATCCAAGTTATCTCTGCATGTACTTGTGATAAGCTTGTAAATCTGTAAACAACATTCATCAGCATATTCACAGCTGAAATTCCTTTTGCACTTTTTCTACTAACCCTCTGTTTCAAGGGTCTTGTAGAAATAATTCCCTGATAACATAGAAATGTCAGTCATATTTACTGAATTTTAATGTCAGACATAGACACCTCACTTTCTGAAAATATCACAAAATAAATTTTTAAACCAAGCAGGATTTAACATTTATAAATCTGAAATGAATGCAGTGAAAAATAACACTGGGCCAGATAAATTGCCTGCACTAACCGCCTTCGGTAACTGAGGCAGCATGAATATTTCTGCCTCCTTCACTGTTCACAACACAGACATACCCCTGAAGAAAAGCCTGTGCAATACTGGCAGAAGAGCCACCGGAAGCATTTCCTACTTAGGGACTGAGAACAGTTTTTCGGTTAAATTTTTGTTTCTTAAGCTCTATCTGATGATGAAAAAGGTACAATAGCATTTCATGTCTGTCATTCTTAAAATAATCTAAACTACTCAAATGCATCAAATATAACTATCCATGTGTGATGTATAAAAGATTTCCTATTAAAATAGGTAATTTTTTATTTTAAAATACAAAAGGAAAATTTTACATTTTTCTACTGTAAATATGAAGAGCATGATCACTGATTACAGTATATCTGAAGGACAGGAATGTTTTGAAGCCATGATTTTCAGAATAGAAGGCAGTGTGTTTTTTTTTTTAATTTAATTTTATTTTATTTTATTTTACAGGTAAGACACCTGGTCACATCACTTGCACATAGCCTTCCATTTGGGAGCCAGACACTTTGTTTGTTGGAGACAAGTCTTGTTCTATTTCCTACAGGTAAGATTTGCAAAAGACAGAGCTAACATTAAAAAATACACATTACCACGCATATATATTTGCCTTGGACACAATGTCACCTCAGCCTACAGTTCACTATACCCAGGTAAACAGTCTAAAACACAAAAGAGAAGACAGTGGAAAGTTACAGTACATTTTTTGCCCAAACCCTATAGTCATTAGGCTAAGTGTCCCGGAAAGGAAAATCCTAAGCTATGAAGTGTATTAATTACCAATAGGTTTCTCCCCAGAATGCTTATGCATTTCAGTCTCTATGCACGTTAAGCACTTCAGGATAATAATTAAAAAAGCTATTTTCTAGACAACTCAAATAAAAATAAAAACAAAGCACCATTAAGTAAATGGCTTTTTTACCTAATGGCAGTTAACTCCAGTCATTAGGTAAAC
Source organism: Tauraco erythrolophus (assembly GCF_009769465.1). Classification (NCBI taxonomy): domain Eukaryota; kingdom Metazoa; phylum Chordata; class Aves; order Musophagiformes; family Musophagidae; genus Tauraco; species Tauraco erythrolophus. The sequence continues at coordinate 22,939,213 of NC_141465.1, forward strand.
TATATTAATGCACATTACTCCTTATGTCAATAATTTAATATTCCCCAAAATAATTTACACAAACACAGATAAGGATTTAAGAAAATAGAAGGAGGAATTAATCTTATGTTCCCTGAGTCAATAAAGGAGTCCTGTGAAGGCCGTTCCTATTGTTACTTACAAACAGAAGAGAGATGTGCTAGGGTGGTCATGCATGGATTTCCAGAGGGAGAAGGGAGCTTTAGGTCTCCATAATTGGCATCACAAAGTGCTACAAATCATAGTGACAACTGCCAAGTTCATGAATTAGGAGCTGGAATTAAGTTGCCCAAATTTGGACCTTGCTGCCATTAAATATCAAATTTAGACTCCTAAGTACTGATGATATGTGCCATTAGATATCAAGTTTAGATTAATAAATGATAATGACACATGCGGAATAATTAATACCAGTGAAAGACCAGATCTGTAGTAAGAGAACGGACCTTTCCATGCTGTCTACATAAATTCTCAGAATAAATGAAAATTAATACTACGTTTTTGGTTTTCTGACACACAGTATGGTATGATAATAGCTTTTACTTTGTCTTAAGAGAACTGCATGCCAGTTGAGGACAGAGTGATCCTGCAGCTATAACTGTCTTTCTAAGCTAAAGTGAAAGCTGTATTACAATCTATTTTAAAAACTATGATATATTTATCAAGAGAACAATTAAGAGAAATGCTACAATTGCAGCTAGTGCAGAACTGGATAATCTTTAAGAGAAGAGACAAATCTCACACTTCCTGCAAATACCTCTTTCTCCTCTTTAGTATCATTCAGATTGCTCAAGCTTAAACTGAAACTTTGGAAGTTTTTATTAAGGGCTCCATGAGAAAAGGCATGTACTGATCAATAATCTTAGTTTGCAGATTCTGACCTTCTCATTTTGATTCATGCCAAAATGCTGCAAATGGCCACATCAGAAAAACGCTACTACAGACCTGTACTGTTTCTCTCCACTTGAAAACTTTTGCAAAGCTGTGCAATTCCTTCTGTTACTTTAATTAAAAGGCTCTATAAATCATACTAACACTATAAACCTCACTTTGCCAGACTCCTGAGTTTTAACAATTAGGTTTAATTGTTTTTCAGCAATGTCCCCTTTAGTATGTATTAGGTACAAAGAAATGTTCTTAGGCAGCAGGAACTTTTCCATTACAATGGCATTGTTTTTCTCTAATTATATAAGGTCATTTAATAGTCAATGCAAATATAAAGTCATTTCTCCTCTATTTATTTGATGTCTCTGCATTATTTATTAGTATACAATAAAGAATTAAGGTATCATGGTCCAAGCATAACCTAAATGTCTGTTTATTCATACTTTTTCTCGAAAACAACAACTTTCACTTTATCTTCCACCCTTGAACAAGTCCCAAATAAAGTGTCTTGGTAACCTCTCAAGTTCTCCACCCAGTAACTAAGTTTAGGGGTTTTAAAGTAACTGAACATGCTGTGCAGAGTCGATAGAGTGCAACAGACAGCTTTTAGCACAAAAGAGAATGGCACCATATCATAAAAGGTGGTTCTCTCATTCCATTTTACTGGGGGGGAGTGGAAATAACACAATGTTATGCTCTCTTCTAACCTACTTTTGACTTTTCCTGTGGAAGCTGTAAATTAAAGACTTAATTTCTCTGATGCAAAACAGATACTGTGAGGTTTGAATCAGAGGGACTGGAAGAATACATACAGGTGTGTATTAAAATTCAGAGAAACGTCCTTGTCCGGGAGTCTACATCTTCCACTTCCACTTTCTTAGTGCTACATCTTGCATTCAGATCTGAATGTCAGATTTTCCCCAGCACAATGACACTTCAAAGCAGCACTTGTCTCTGCACAAGCAATGTGATGGCAGTATTAAAGGGATGATCCACAATCTGGTGTAAACTAGTGCTCATTAAAAATAAGAGCATTTTCCATAATTTTAAGGTGAAAAGATATCTTTTATCAGGCTTTAAAATTTGCATTAGTTTTACAGGAAGGGAGCATCTGAGCTGTTAAGTAAGATGGTAGCTGTTTGGACATGCATGCTAACATTCTCTGACCCTGCTTCTACTAACACATGTGAGACCATGTGTACGACCGTGTCTCAGGCTCATAGCAATATTGAGAAAATCACCCCACAGAAACTGATAATTGTCACAAGAGGTGATGATATAGAACCTAAAATTTTAGACAAGGTGATTGCTTCCAACAGTAACTGGTCAAAGAAATCACAAGGGGAAATGCAAATCTTCATGTAGATCTGAACAAAGCGCCTCTGGTTCAAGATGAACTTATTGAAGAAATAGTCTGAAATACTCTAGATAACATTATCTTCAAAGAAGCAAGGAAGCAAAAAATCCACTATAATATATTAAAATTCAAAGAAGGGAAGAACATAAGAATAAGGAATCTTGTTAAAAGATAATCGAAAAGTGCCAATTAGTAAGATCCTTGTAAAGGACACAGAGCCTATCTGAAAACATCACATTATAGGTTCAGGGTATGCTGTGTATTAACTATAATGCTCAGTCTTCAAAAAACATCACAAAAAATCAAAACACAAAAGCCAACCAAAGAAAAACTTAGAATAACTAAATACAGTGCATAGTACAAATAAAAAGATATCCTTCTGAATTAAGAGTGTGGAAATCAAAAGCAAGGAAATCAGCGAATCTGTGGTAAGTGGCAAGTTAGACTTAAAATCATGGGCAGAGTAAAAAGATTTTGAGAAATAATTTGTTAAGCTCGTTAAAAATGCCTATAATACCCTGTTCTAACACATTAGGAGGAGGATTCAGGCAAGGGCCTGTAAGGTTGCGAGATGATGGAGAAAAAAGAAATTAAAATCTCTTTGTGATCATCAACACAGAAAAACAGATAAATTTGCCCAATTGCAACCTTCTTCATGTAGGAAAAAGTTGAAGAAATGGTCTCAAACGCAAGTGTTAATGGAAGTGGTTTCAGATCAAACGAACAAAGGTTGTAACTAGTCATATGGATTCAATGGTACTCATCGACCATTTCTAAGGGAACTTTAAAATGGGATTTTAAAACTCCTGTGTGCTGAATTTCATCTATTTTGAAATCACAGACTCACACAGAAGGGATGAGGCAGGAAGGCACCCCTGGAGATCATCTAGTCCAGCCTCCTGCTCAGAGCAGCGTCACCCAGATCGGGTTGCTCAGGGCCATGTCCAGTTGTGTTTTTAATATCTCCAGGATGGAGACTTCACAACTGCTCTGGGCAACCAGTTGCAGTGTTCAACCACCTTCACAGTAAAAAAGTGTTTCCTTATGTTTATGTGGAATTACCTGTATTTCAAGTCATGACCACTGCATCTCGTTCTGTCAAGAAGACCCTCGTTACGTCTTCTTTACTTCCCCCACCAGTTATTTATGCACACGAATCAGACACTCCTGAGGCTTCTCCTGCTGTAGGCTGAATGGTCCCACTCTCTCAACCTCTCCTCATACGACGGATGCTAATATCTGTCCTTTAATCACTTTTGTGGCCCTTCCCTGAACTTCCTTTGAGCATGACAGCTCAGCCAGTTTTCAGTCCACTTCACTGGCCACTTATCTAGTCCACATTTAATTAGTTTGCATATGAAGATGCTACAGGAGACTGCGTCAAAAACCTTGGTAAAGTCAAGATAAACACCCACTTTTCTGCCCTCATCCACTAAGTCAGGTACCTCACTGTAGAAAGCTATCAGGTCTATGAGGCATGATTTCCCCTTGATAAATCCATGTTGGTGGCTCCAAGTTCTTGAGCCTTAAAGAGGATCCTGTGGTCACTAAAGCCAAATCCGTGCTATCAAGATCAGCTGCCCATTAGGGGTAGCTCTAAGCACAAATTCTGCCTGCTTTCCCTTGGGTACACCTGGGCATTGAGGTTCCCCTTCTACCTGGAGTCTCAGAGAAGACCCAGTCTGTCTCCTTCTTATCGCTTCTGGCACTATGCCCTCTTTCCACAGACCCTCTGCTTAGCCTCTGTACTAGCGTCAAGAAGAATGGAGAAGAGACAGCAGAATTTGAGGAGAGCTTCAGCAACGTCTATGGAAGTGCACGTCTTACTTCCATACCAAGGAAATCAATAAAAAGCATTATAAAAGATTAGACTTACTGGATGAAAAGATAAATTTAATATATTAGGGAAGCAATAACCACCAGCTTTTATGGAAGGAAATAAATCTTAAAAAATCAACTAGAATTCTTTGGGGAAAGTAACTGTGGATAGATGACTGTGATGAGGACAATATAGAGCGCATGGATTTCCACGTCACTTTTGACAAAGTCCCCCACTAAAAATTCCTGTAGAAAATAAACTGCAAAAGAGACAAGAGATATGGCCAGGTCATGAATTCATAGAGGTTTAAACACAAGAATCAAAATAGCCAGTATTTACTGTGAGGAGAAGTTAACTACTGGAAGAGCCCTGCAGAGCTCTTACGTAAAGGCATCTTAATGTTCAGCATGTCCATAAATAATCTGGAAAGGAGAGTGGATAGGGAGATGAAAAAATTGGTACTTATTAATGATGAGTTAAACCGAAAATGGACTATCTAAAGTCACAAAATGCTCTCATGATACAGACACCTAGGTAACCAAATGGTAAATGTAATAGAAACATGCAGGAAAACCACCCCAGTTTCTACTTCCCAGAAAACAGGTTTTGAAGATCTTGTGGGTATTTGTCCATACTTATCAGTTTAATGTTCAGCTGTAGTCAGAAGGAGAATATAATATTAGGAAAGAAATAGAGAACAAATAAAGAACAAACAAAAAGGTAATTCTCTTGGACAAATCTCTTTAATATATGAATTTTGAATGCTGCATATTGGTCTGGCAACCCAATTCAAAAAAAAGGACATAGAAGTAATGCAAGAAATAGAAAGAAGGGCCAAATACAAGGATAAAGATGTTACAAAGTTTAAGTCTTTTTAACTTTTAGAGAAAGAGATAACTTCTGGGAAAAGAGCAAGAGATGTCTGGCTGTACTGGCCAAATTTCAAAGAAACTGATAAATGTATATGATGAGTAAATATGAATGATTTTCTGTTCCTTACAATACAACAACTAGGGGTAACAAGTTATCACAGAGCTGTTTGAAAAAAAGAAAGGATGGTACTTTTTCCACCGGACAGATAATTAGGCTGTGGAACCTTTTACCACAGGATGTATGGCAAGTCAGAAAATGTGTTCAAAAGCAGTTAAAGGAATTCACAGAAAAGTTTGTGAATAGTATAAAGCACAAATATGGATACCTCCACTTCAAATACAAACCTCCACTTCAGGAAAGACTGTAACTACCAAAGTCAGAAGGTTATAGCATGGGAAATATTCTGGTTTTATACTCTTTTCCTAAACATCTGCTAATAGCTACACGGAAAACAGAAGGCCAGTCTAACTGAACCTTCAGCTGGAGCCAGTACAGCTGTTCATATATTCTTTAAACTTGGAAATGAACCACTTCCCTAAAGTTTGAAATCCTGTAACATCCCAAAGTCCTCATTAAGATTGTTGATTAGGAATTAGCTTGAAGATTGCAGAGAATAAAGAATAATAACAATTCTGCGGTAACAAGCATACTTTATGTATTTTTAAGAAGAAAACAAAACCTTCAATTAGTAGCAGCAGGGTATGTTAGATGTAAATTGCAATCTTTTTTTTTTCTGAAGAACAAGTGGGAATTTAAAAAGCCAAACAATTGATTAATTATGATCTATACTTCCATTTGAAAACTATGAAACTCTTCTGGAAGTTTTCCATCCATTATTGCATTCCTAATTATCAAAGTAACATGTTATATTTGTTTTATCTACTTTTTACCTTTAAAACAGCATTTTCTCACTGGATTTCAGATAAACACAGCTGGAAACCCTAGATAAATGCATACATTTCTGATGGAGACCAAAGTGTCTCTCAGATGTTCCCTCAAATGTGCTAAAAAAGCTACAAACTGAGTCGCTTCCACAGTAATGGGATTAGAAATAGCCTGCAGGGAAGCATGTGCCAAATGGTGCCAACGAGCAAGGATTATAACAAAAAACTGTGACATTATAAAAATACCTCAGAGTGAGGCTCTGGGTAGTGGAATTGCGACTTGCCAGCTCAAAAGAATGTGCCTCATTAAATTGACGGGAGTATGCCGAAGCAGTGATTTGTGCAGAAACATGATCCTCCTGATAGCTGAGTAGCTAATCTTTTTCAAAAACCTTGTCAGTTGACCATCAAATTCATAAATGTCAATTAGGGCTGAAAGGGAGAAAAAAAAAAAGAGAGATGGTAAGAGGGCATGGTATGGAAGGGAAGGAAGGGAGGGAAAGTTGGGGAGGGATCAAGCTTTAAATGTTGGGTTTTTTAAAAACTTCAGACATAAGGAAAAAAATTGCATTTCAATAAATGGCAAACATTAAGAACAAGCAACCTTTCTAATGGTGTAGTCTATTAGCAAAAACATTTGGAGACAATACATTCAAGTCAGCTCTTAGGTTTCCATGGAATTTCAAAGGAGCTGAAAGCCCCTATCTAACGTGGACTGCAATGAGTGTTGTGGGTGCTCAGCATTTCTAAATCGTTTGTTTTGCACATGAAGCCTGAGAACACTGCTTAGGGCACTAATGCTGAAACTGCCTTACCTACAAAATAGAGCTATGTATGTGTTTGACTCCCTCTTCACACAGGTTTGTATTCTATAAAATGGCATTATTCCTACAACTCAAACCAAACACGTTGTTGAGATTTTAAAATCTGAAAACTGTCTTCAGGCATCAATTACTATCTGGAAAAGTAATTGACACAATCCTCACCTGTCGAAAGGGAAAGTTAATCAGCAGATATAGCAGCATAGCCTTTGGATGAGCAGCTACTCTTTCCACGTGGAAGAAGGCAGATTGAGTACTTATAGGAAAAGACTGTCCCTTACCAGACACACATCTACATGGAGGCACTCAGCTTTGAAATACCTGGGTCCATTCCTCCCCACCTTCGGACAGGAGAAAGGTTGAAGGGGAGGAATGTTTTAGTTTCAGCAAACTCCTTCCCTGCCTGGAAATAGGGGGGGCTGTATCCTGTTACGAGTGTAACGTAAAATGTGGAGGGGGAAAGAATAAAGGTAAATTAAAGACAATTAAGCAAGAATCCTAGCTCATTTCAGTGTCTTTGATTACTCCGGTGAGAAAATTTCTGGTTTAGGATGACCAGTGTGCTTTTCACATACTTTTCACCATAGTGTATTTCCTGAACTAAAAAAGGAACGCCACTGTCTCACTCTAGTCTCTTCAATTACAAAAATAATTTGAAACAATCATCACAGAATGATTGGATCTCTGGAGGTCATGTAGACCAACCACCCTTCTCAAGCAAGACCACCCACAACCAATTGCCTGGGACCGTGTCCAGACAGCTTTTGAATATCTCCAAGGATGGAGACTCCACAACCTCTCTGGGCAACCTGTGCCAGTGCTCTGTCACCTTCACATTAAAGCAGTGTTTCCTGATGTTCAGAGGGAACCTCCTGTGTTTCAGCTTATGCCCACTGCCTCTGGTCCTGTTACTGAGGACCACTGAAAAGAGTCTGTCTCTGTCTTCTTTGTATCCTCCCTTCAAATACTTATATATATTAATAAAGTCCCCTACGAGCTTTCTCTGCTCCAGGCTGAACAGTCCTGGCTCTATCAGCCTTTCCTCACATGGCAGATGCTCCAGTCTTAGTCATCTTTGGGGCCCTTCCCTGGACTCACTCCAGTATGTCCTTGTCTGTGCTGGGGAGGCCAGCACTGGATCCAGTGCTCCAGATGTGTCTCACCAGTGCTGAGTAGAGGGGAAGCATCACCTCCCTCCACCTGCTGGCGATACTTTTCCTAACGTATCTCTGGATAACATCAGCCTTCTTTGCAGCAAGGGCACATTGCTGCCCTACGTTCAGCTTGGTGTCCTCTGGATGGCAGCACGACCCTCCGGCATATCAGCCACTCCTCCCAGTTTTGTGTCATCAGCAAACCTGTTGAGGGTGCACTCTGCCCCATCATCCAGATGATTAATGAAGATGTTAAACAGGATATTGAGAATAAAACTCAATATTGACCCCTGAGGTACACCACTAGTTACTGGCCTCTAAGTAGATTTTGTGCCACTGATCACCACCCTCTGGGCTTGGCCTTTCAGCCAGTTTTCAATCCACATCACTGTCTGCTCATGCAGTACATATGTCAACAACACCTTGTCTAAGAGGATCTTATGGGAGGCAGCATCAAAGGCCTTCCTAAAGTCCAGGTAGACAATACCTACTGCTCTTCCCTAACCTACCAGGACAGTCATTTCATTCTAGAAGATTATCAAGTTGGTCAAGCATAAAATGTTAATGCAAAGCAAAATACGTGCATGAAAAAACATGGGGTTTTGGTCATAACGGACTTGTGAAAAATCTTGATTTAATATACTTAAGTCTTGAGTCAATAGAGAATATACTTAAGTATTTTTATTGAAGCTTCTTTTCTATCCCAAGGAAACACACTGATGTAACACTATTCAAACCAGAGGTGAATAAGAGCCTTTGACTTCTCCATGGTAGTTGGAATTATAAATGAGGATAATCTACGGTTTGAAAATATTTCAAGATGAGTTATTTGGACTTAAAATATGTTCGTATAATTTTGTTCTTTCTCTGTTGAACAGCTGAGAAGCCACTGATGATTCTTTGTTCTATATATACCATTTTTATCTGAGTACCAGGAAACCCTTTACTGAATTATTTAAGACTCACTTTTCATTTAAAGTAGCGAAATATCAGAATTAATAAGGATAAATGAAATCAAAACATATGTTTAGAAGAAATTCAATACAATTTCATTTGAGCTAGAAATGCTGATCTCCTCTGAACACTTAAAGAACTGAAAAAAAAAAAAAAATCCCCGAGATAAAAAAAAAGTAAATTGAAACAAAATCCAAACCAAAACAAACTAAAAAACTCCAGATAATGACATGTAGTAGACCAGAGTGTGAGTGACATGTTCCAAGTCTACATCACAAATTAAAATAACAAAGGTTACTGTGGACAGGACTTCAGTCTTGCACCTGAAACAGTCAACAGAACTAAATTGTTGATAATCAGAGAATACCACTGAGAGTGAAAACCGATACACAGATTAGATTGTTTCCCAAGCTGGTGTTTTGGCTCCGACTAATTTAGTTTATTAAATATTTTGCGGTTTTATCTTTTCACCTTGGTAAACATGTTCACTGTCATTCTCCATATCTGTGCTAGCATTCCCCATATCCATGGTATTATTTCTTTTTTTTTTAACATTATCTGTTCTTATCCTGTTTCACAATTAGCATCAGCAACGATATTAGGCAGTTCTGATTATTGCAATCTCTTTTGTCATGGATTCATATCAAACTTAAAATAGAAGTGAATAAATCCAGAGAGGCAAAAGGCAAACTAAGCCTATGTTTAAGATCTTTATAAGCAAAATACAATGTAGAACTGCAGCTGAGGTCAACAGGTAGCTAAGTGTGAATCATATAATTAATTTAGCATTCTTAGTATATATTTAGGACCTGACAATGCCTTCTGGTTTTGTTTTTAAATCTTTAAATTCTGGTTAACGTATGCTGCTGCATTAGCTATTTGTGATTTCTCTAAGCTTTTGGGTTTTCTTTTCCTTTAGTCAATCTTACCAGAAAAGTCAAGATCAATTAGTAGCTTTGGGAATTCCAGGGAAATAATGAGGTGCATTAATTTGTCAAGATACTACATATGTTGACATGCAGGCCATTCAACATACATTTTTTTAAAAGCTAAACGACACTCCCTTTGTATGAAAGCTGTTCAGTGTTTTTCTGCTTATTTACTTGAAAGTTTCAATTCAGTATATAATACAGAATGCTGCATATTCCATTTGCCAGCATGTAAGTGCCCCAACATTAAAATTAGATCCTGTTCCTTTATCTGCAGAAAAATATGTGATACTCCATATGCAACTGATCCCCATTGCACTGTAGCTTCTTAGAATATCCTCACACTGTATTAAAGGCAGTCAACTGCATTAGTGCACTGGTCACATTCATTTCAAAGTCATCTGTTCCTTAATTTACTTTGTCTAAATATTTTATGAAATAGATGTCAGGCATCTTAACTGGCTTTTGTTCTCCCTGTTGTTCTATGATTAAATACTTCCTCAGTAAACTCCAAGGGGAAAGAAGCCTTTAAATTTATGTTTGAGATAAAGAAATAAACTTTGAGAGTGAGTCACTTGCCACTTTTCCATTCAGGTGCTTCAAGGCATATCCTGTGCATCGTTAGGTGGAAAATTCAGGGAACAGACTGACTTGGGCAGAGATATGGCAGTTTATGCCAGCCTTCCAGGAAGGATAGCAATGAGCAATTTCACAAGCATCTCTATTTTGAAATACTCGTAATCTTTAGTTAAGGCTATCTAGACTTTTTCATTCTTAAGCTGTAAAGCATCTAAAATAATGATAAATTTGGTATCCTATTTTTACATAAATAACAGAGAGCAGTGGTTTCACGCTAAAAATAGAACATCTTTTCATTTCACTAGTGTAAAGAGGTAAGAACCTATTAAAAAGCTATGACTGTCTCTGCAGATTCAGCATGCACAAGGTGGGGAATGGATGATGGGAAGCAACCTATACCGATGCTCAGATAAAACAGTTTCCCTTATTTGCTAATTTTTTAGGTCAGCTGCTTTTCCACGTCAGAATAATGATATCTTAAAATTATTCCTTAGTTCCACCTAAGCCCTCGTCTTTCTGGCTTTTGAGTCAGCAAATCAGTTACACTGTGGTGGATCCTCTCCAAGTGCAGGAGCAAACAAGAGGAAAAGCATTCAGAGGTCAGCTGTGTCTTGTAATCATACATTTCATATCCCCGGTTCAACGTCCTAAGCCTTTCTTATCTGGCCATTCCTGTCTGAGTGTTTGTACAGCACCAAACACAGCTCATCATAACTCTTGACTGGCATCTTGGCCAGAGGCCAATACAGTCAGAACACTAATTACTAAACTTTGCCATGTGAGTAACATTTTGAAAATAATTCACACTGACCTTTTGAAACACATATCTAAACCCCTTGATGTGGCAGACAGCACCAACAAAATTACAACACAGAGCTCCTCTGAAGGCATGTATTTTAAGATTTGTACATCTTAAAAGCAAGCCTGTTTCAACTGAGTGTGCAAGCAGGTATTTCTTTCTCTGCTGAAAAAAAACCAGGGCAACTTTTATGTGTTTTGGGCCAAGCCCCAGTGAAAACCAATAACAGGGTTTAAGTTTTACCATTTCCAATTCTTCTTAGGTGTATGAAAATGGATTAATACTGTGCCATACCCTGTATTTGTTATGGCTATGAGGGTAATGAAAACTCACAAGTGTTAATTCCAGAAGTGCCAGAGCAGTATGCTAGACAATGTTATGTATGCTGTAGTCTTTGAACACGCTGTGGTTTGAGGGTCTGGCCCCATTCTTTCCTATTATGCAGGTTGCTGAACTCCTGAGAGAAGATGAGTGCTCAGGAAATTATATTACCAGAGTGCTATAAAGGTCAAGGCAATACCATATTCCATTTTTCTCTTCTCCATGCTGAATGATGAATTAAGAACTTCATTCTCTTTGTAAGTTACAGGAGAAGAAAGAACGTATGCTGCGAAAGATACTCCCTGATTTAAAAATGGCACGGCTTCAGTTGCCCACCATGAAGCTAGAGCACTATATTTCAGTTGATGAGACAATCCTGCAGATGTCATTACGAAAAAAAGGAACTAATTGTGCAAAGACTCAAATGCTGCTCGTTAGACATGGAAAACCTTTTCTTTGATGTAGAATCCCAATTCAGTTTATCAAATCTGGTTACACATATTCCATATATAAAATGTGAATAGCAGTTTTAATTATGACTGTATGAAATCTTGATTTATGGCTATTTATCAGATAAATTGTTGAACTATTATTCCTCAGCAACATTCAGAATCCCACTCATATCCAGCAAGTTGGTACATACAGCTCTAGAAAGGCACATAAAGCAAGGATGTAGTGGGCTGTAACTGTGAAATATTACTGCTTGTTTCTGCCTCACAGATTTTAGATTAGCCTTTACTGTCTAGAAGCACTGTTGAATAATATGCCACTATGAAGAACTAAGTATTGAATTCTTATTCTACAAATTTGTCCTATATGCTAAATAATATATCATCTCATCTCTCTACTCTCCTTCTGTCTTTAATCTTTCAGATATTATTTTATCTCTGCTTGCATACATATTAAAAAATATATCCGGATTCATAAATTAATTGAAGATGCAATCACTATAACATGAAATGAATAAAAATTTCTTTGTGACTTTCAGGACCTATGAACACAATAGTTCCTCTGGCACGGCTAACTTCTACAGCTACAAATGAAAAAAAAAAGATTGAAAACACTGTTTCTATGATTCATTGGCTAGAAACGTTCTTAAGGCACAGCCCAAGCCCTGAGTTTTGGGAAAGCTGGAACCTCAGCTGGGCTTTTCTACGAATACAGAGGACACATTTAGCTCCTGTAAAACAATACTGGCTTCTTCGCACCGTACTGCTCGACTCCAGTTTGAAGATTCTCTCCTGCTTTCCCCAGCTAACCCTATGGTGGCAACAATACAGTCAGAATTAGCATAATCTCTGGTATAACCCCTGCTCAAAGCCCGAGTGCCCTTTCTCTGCTCTAAACACCTTTTAGATAGGGAGTCAGGCCAGAGATCAGAGAATATCCTTGGGGAAAACAAGCATGTATCATCTTGTCCCCAGCAAAGTGAGAAGGTTATTCAGCTGTTATTGCAGTCCTGAATCTGCTAAACAGCTCTTGGCGTATGGAAGCACATGAAGTTCATTCAGTCTGAAAGATTTCGCAGATAATGGAGAGATCAACTCAATTTTAAAAAGGGGAAACTCTAATCATATTTGAAACTGAGAAATGAACATATCTAAATTTCAGTCACTGGATACAAACACACCACTTTCTCTCCCTCACAGACCTGGGACTTTGCAGTTTAAAAAAAAAGCATAAATTTAAAACAATCTCAGTGATGAAGTATTTAATGTCTAGCTGAAACTGTTTATCCGAACTGTTAAAAGCTCCTGTCATGAGTACCCAGCCCCAGGATAAAGCTGGCAAATCCTGCAGTCTTTATTTTCTTCTTGTGTATAGAGCACTAAGGGAAAAATTATTCTAGATTTTAGGGTTTCATTTTAAACTTACTGTGGCCTATTAGCAAGCAGTAGTCCAGCATCATGAGGGAATCAAAACTGTAAATGAATGTAATCACAAGCACGTTACCAAAGCAAGTGGGTGCTCACGCCTCTTTGGTATAGTCTATCTTTCATAACTTCTTTGTATTGTCTGGCAAAATGCCTTTATGTCCCCCCACCCTAATGCCTTGCCTTCTCTCCAGAGAAGAATAAGGCTTCTCTGTTTGAGCAAAGGGAGCGGGAGGAGAAGTTGAAAGCAGACCCGTATCCTGCTGTTCCTCCCTGTCCTTTTCTATGTGTCTCCATAAAGCAGCGCTGCTCTCTGTCTGTGCCTGCGTCAGCATGACTATGGGCACTTAGCAGTCTTAAGGGGGTAGTGGAGACAGAAGGAGGTACCCCAATTCTTGTCTGCTTTGCACAGCAGCTCCTGTCCTGAGGGCAGTTTCACACCCGGGATGGGAAGAGCATGGCAGAGATGGGAGGTTTTGGAGACACTGTCATTCACAGCCTCTCCACTGGCCCCTAACAAACTTGTCCACAAAGTTTAGACTTAAAATACTTTTTCATATTATGTTAGGAAGGCTTCAAATGTTTTTGCCTATTGCCTTCATGGTCCTGACCATGTAAATAAACTTGATATGAGAATCCATGTATATATACAGATAAAATGGCCCTGATGAAGTTACTGATTTTGCATACCATGTCTATGCAAATTGAAGATTTACCTAACAATTATTGTAATCTATAAATTGGAACAGATTCCTCTGTATTCGGAAACTAGTACTTTTTTACTTTCAGGATGAAGTCACGTAAAAGTCTTTTGAATGTCAAGTTCTTTTTTCTTGTCAATAATTGAAAAAAACCTCATCATTTCCAAAATCTGTGTCTTGAGATTTTAAAAATGGTGCTTTAAAAATGGTCGTTTAAAAAGGACAATCTCTCTTGTTGTCCAGAAAACAAACCAGTAAAGTATATATTCTTGCAGGTCAGAAGAAAACATATTCTTTATCTGGTCATTGATACCTATTAACTCTGCAACAGTTTTAAAGCATCTCAGGAAATGACATGAAAAAGAAGTATCATTCATACACCTTGTGAGACATTTATATTCACTCCGCAAGAAAAAATACTATGTACATACTTAATGTAAGACAATGCATATCAAGATTAAAAAAAAAATCCAGCAACAAATTTTCCTGTGTAAAACTTTGTTTGTGTAGTCCTGTCAAAGCCTGGATACTACATAATAAACAGAAATCCATGCTGAGGGATTGGAGTTTCTCCTTTTCTGTCACATATTTATAGCATATAACCCAGTTTAACATTACATGGTAAATTTCAGCCTGCTTAAACCTGGATTATGCAAAAGTAACACAATGGATTCCTCTAAGTGAAAAGGTCACTAAACTACACAGGTATGTTTGTTTTCCTTAAAATTAGTGTCATAGTCTTCTTTCTAACCAAAGCACTTTTTAAAGGAAAAACCAAACCAAATCAAACCCAAGACATACGACTTTTTTATAGAAGACAAGACACAACTTTGTTGTGTTTAAGAAAACCCCAACAACACAAATAACAAATTTTTTTTTTTCCTCTTTTCTTCAAGCCCTGTGTTACACAAGCAAGGCAAAACTACATACCTCCAGTGGTTCCTGGTTGCTTTACTTATCCTTTTACTACCCTTACTGGCTTCTCTGTGGGTACTCTGGCAATGCACACATTCATGTGAGATTTTCTGTTTCAGTAAACTAAAAACCAGATTTATAACATGCTAAGTCTGCATTATGAAATTTCTGACATTGTATACAGCAATGCCATTGTTGAATTGCAGCAAAAGTCTTGTCAAAAAGTCATTAAAAACACTGCTCATGCACTACAAATAACACTAAAGAACTCCTGCTCTAGTTTCATCACAAACATGCACTTCTAGCCTCTTAAATTGTCACTTGATAACTAATCATATTCTGACCTGAGGACTGTATTTAATTAGAGGACAGCGACACAAGAACATTTGCAATATATGCATCTAGGCATCGTGTCAGTAGCCATTTTTCCTATGTTACAACTTTCACAACCCTGACAACATCACTTCCTAATGTGCTAATTAGAGCAGGGTAACTAGGGAAATACTATATGTCTAGTCTTGTGAACAAAATAATTTAAGAAACTCATTGAATAGTCAATATA
Organism: Tauraco erythrolophus; assembly: GCF_009769465.1. Classification (NCBI taxonomy): domain Eukaryota; kingdom Metazoa; phylum Chordata; class Aves; order Musophagiformes; family Musophagidae; genus Tauraco; species Tauraco erythrolophus. The sequence continues at coordinate 22,954,658 of NC_141465.1, forward strand.
TTTTTGAAAAATAAACTACAATGAAGCTGTGTGTATAGCAGAAGATAATGGAAAATCTGTCAAACAATTTATTTAAAAATATAAATAGAGTGAAAATTATCTAGCTAGATAGTTTGATTATATGGTTTCTTCTTTCTGAACGTTTCTTCATTTTGAAAAAATAGCAATAATTGTAGAGTATTAGAGAGACCTGGGAAACTGAATGTTTCTGCTTTTTCTGCACTTTTCATTATTTGGGTCAGTACTCTGTGGAAGAAAAAGATCTATTTACATCAGCTGAGAATATGTTCCATAAGATAAAAATTTGCATCTAGGAGTCTGTCTGGCATGATGAATTATCTGACAACATCCGTTCAGCATTTGTACCTTTCTAAATTGAACTGTATACATATCTATATGAGTATATATGTAATACAGAGTCAGCAGAGCAGCTCAGAGTTCCTGAAGTATTATGGAATATGAGATTTTACTTCATATCTATCATCCTGACTCAATGGCTATTTAATTCTAATATGGTTCAATGTATCTCCATATTAAGTGCCAGTCCTGCTAGAGATACTCAGAAGTCATTGGGAATCTGCACTAATGAATACTCATCTTCAGAGATCCTCCTGCAAGGAGTCCCAATGCTTTATAATTTAAATTCTACTGTGATAAGCACTAACAGGTACCCTGCTCAGCTAAATGGTCTTACCAAAATACTTTTACCATCACTGAAATACTGTGGCAAATGGAAGACAGCTCACTGATTCAAACAGGAAAAGTTTAACTTAGTTCCATAAGACGGAAGCCTAATAATAGCTTTTATTTTTTAGGGAACTGACTTTTAGGATATGAATATGAGCGAGGGAAGGAGAAAACAATTTCTGGCAAAAAGGGCAGCCTGATCACTGCTCCAGCTAAGAAGCAAGCTACGGTTACTTTTATATGCCCAGGACAGTTACTGAGGTTATGAGATCATTGCCTTGACTTTCATTCAGCTTTGTCAGGAACTCGTATTTTCTTTTCTCAAAGCCAGGCAGGCTCCTTTGGAGGGTGTGGCTGTTTGGAGTGTGATGATGGGGCGCATCTCCTCCAGCGTGGCGGGTCAGTGGGCAGCAGCGGCAGCGAACGGTGCAGCGGCTGCCACCTGGATTCCCGCTGCTTCACTGGTGGCACAAGGGATGGGCTCCTAAACCAGAGCCTGCCCTTACAACGTTGCTTCAAAAGTGTATCAGATGGTATGCCTTTTGCTCACCAGAGAGAGGCTTTGATTAGCTTACTTCGTAATCCCTCGATTTTATTTCTGATTAAATCTTCATTGTTGGTGGGTATTACTAACCTTAATATGCTTGATTTACCTTCAGTGCAGAAGTCATGGCTTCCTTAAATGGTAATTTGCAGGATTTTACTTCAACTGGTAGAAGATCCAGAAAGGAATCCATCATCTTTTTATTGGCTGCATAAATATGGATTTCAAAGGAGACGGCTTTGGTATTTGAATTAAATTTCTGCACAAAGTAAAAATTGCTGTTTCTAGCGACCACCCATTGAAGAAATAATTCTTCCACTTGCCTTTTTTTCAAAGGCAAAACAGTATTGCACAGTTTTTTGCATAAAGCACCTTCAAAGGTATATTAAAAAAATGCTTCTTCCAAATAAATCCCCTTAGAAAAATGAAAGGCAGATCTTGCTGGGTTACTGCAAGACAGAAATTAATATCAGCACCCATGTTTTACTCTTCTTATCATCAATCATGTTCTTAAATGCAGGCGGAGAATAAAGGAAAGCCCAAACCAGTAAAAAAAAAAAAACCACAAAGTTCCGCATGATAAACTTTACTTAAAGTTTTTGAAAACAAGATTTCCTATCTGAAATTCATGCTCGTAACTTACACTATGATAGCTAAAGTACTCTCAGAGATTGGCTTCAAAAATAGACTGAAGACAGCAAAACAGCAAGTACTATGCTAATCAAATGAAGATGATATTTAACAGTAAATAATGGAAAAAAGACTTAATCAGATTCAGGAATGGTGAGCATTTAAAAGATTAATAGACAGCAAAGACAGCTCAATGCACATGAATGTATTATTATGATGACTCCGTTGAGCTGGTATCACACAGCTCTGTATATCATAAAATATAAGAAATATAAAAGAGCAGGGAAATCAAGATTTACCTGCATGCACCACTTATGATTAATGATGAGCACTAAGATGAAAGAAACATTGAAACACATTTGATGAGTGTTTTCTTCACTGTCAATGGACTTTATGGAATATTAGGAAAGAGAAAGCGCTGCCAAAGGGTCAAAAGAGAAAATAATGAGGAAGTATTATCTTATGGAATCTTAATCATTAGGGGACTGCCGGGACAAAGAAAGGAAGAAACGAATTAGCATCCTGTACTGAGAAGCATACAATGAATTCAAAAAAATTAAACTTTGATGTGATGATTCAAATTTTTCTGCTTCTTGTCCTTGGTCTCAAAATCAAAATTAAAAAGTGGAAAGTGAATCTCACCTTGAAAAACAGAAAATAAGCCCCCTAGTTTTACAAACCACAAAGTCTGTAGAGTCGTGTGGTCACAACAAATCCTAATACAATTTAAAAACTTCATGCAAGTGCAAGAAGCCAGTCACATACTCCAGAGCTGGGGGTCTCGAGCTGGGGGTCTCAACCTCAGAGTTTTATATTTGTCTTCATATAACATGTCTTCATGTCTACATTTGTTCGCACATTAAATGAAAGACAGTTTCTCTGAAGTTAGGAAATACTTAGATTTTAATTCACCTCTATATACACATAGCTTTTTTATTACAATCAAGTACTATATTTTCTTGTCACTGGGTAGATTGGATACCCTGGGCATAAAATAGGAATATCTAGCTGTGGCATTCCTCACCAAAAGTGGTCTTACTCAGTAACTTCTGGAAAAGCTGGGAGATGATATAAAATATGAAGAAGAAATCTGTGTTGGAAATGCAAACATGAATTTTGTGCACAGAATAAGAAAACACCTGTAATATTCCTCATTTGGAATGATGACTTAGTTTGAGTGGCATAGGTCAATTTTTTTTTTCTCCTAAAAACATGGAAAATAGGCAAGATCTAGGCAATCTTGTACTTTAGCGCCGGGCAGTGGGGGGAAGAGTTACAGAAAATTAGGCAGAGCTGAAATTTCAAAAAGAAACTGGGGTCATAGTAGTGCTTTTTTTGTGTGTGTGACGCCAAGAGCAATCCAGCATGAAGGACCAAGATGTAACATCGCAATTTTAAGGAGAAGCAAGCTACTCCTGGTAAGGCAGCTTTGCCTCAGTACTCTATCTCTGCCAAAGTGAATGGATGAGGAAGGAAGAGAGTGGGTGAATAAACGAATTTTTAGCAGCCAGCTTGAGCATTTTTTGCATCAGAAATTTTATCCAGAAAAGATCCATTTCCTGAGTCCTCTGAATATCGTACTCCTTTGTAGACCCATAGAAGAGTGGCCAAGGGCCACTGAAGTGCAGCCAGGTATTTGTCATGTTTTTGATATGAACTGTGGGTTCTAGCACAGGGTTCCTGATGAAAAATAAAGGGACATACAACTTTTTCAGATGATATTTCAAACAAAAACTGGATTGACAAAACTGAGAAGATAATTACAGGAGGTTGGGCTGAAGACATGACATGGAGGAATGTTTATCTCAAGGAAGACATTCCTTATTGTGATGATAAATTGCACAGAAACAAGGAAAACTACAAAAACTGTCATTTTATCTAGGCAGAAGGCGTAAGGTAATCTCTCTCAGGCTGCTGCTTCCTCCTCCTCCAGATTTTCTGAATGAAGGTATGGAAAGGACAGCAGAAATATTCTCCTTACTCAGTTTATTTACACATGTGCCACCTCAGTCTGCAGCACCAGCTCCAAAGAGTGCTCTGGATAACCTGCCCAAACCTTTGGTCCAGATCATGCTCAGCACAAAAGACACCTGTATTAAATGCGTGTATCTTTATATGACACATCCCCTAAACTTTAGTTCTTAATGAGTTTCTGCTGAGCCTATCCAAACCAACATTGTTGAAACTTCTGCTTGTCAAAGGCAGCTGTTATTCTCCCCATAGCACAAACCAGGATAACACAACAGTGATATATTTGCAATCAGAGCCAACCCTCAAGCAGCCTTCAGCCGCGTGTTTCACAGCATGTATCACAGTTGCATCATTGCATAAGTTGTGAAATTTTAGTTTTCTAATTATTTAAGTACGCTTGCATGAATTCCACCAAACAAATTGCCCGAGGCAGATCTTTAGGAAAGCTTAGTCTGGGCATTTAAGCTTTAGATATGTAAATGCGATTAAAAACATGAGGAGAGAATGTCTCCATTCGTTCCATAGGATGAACACGAGTGTGAAAATGTGCCCCCCCTATCCCAGCTGATAATCGTCATCGGTTTCCAGTAACTGTCAAATTTGTTTGTACTGTAATAGACTGACTTTAAAATCACAGACTCACATAGAATGGCTAAGGCAGAAGGCACCTCTGGAGATGAGCTACAGCAGGTTGCCCAGGGACATGTCCAGTTAGGTTTTGAACATCCCCACGGGTGGAGACTCCACAGCCTCTGTGGGCCATATAGTCCAGTATTAAATCACACTCACAGTAAAAAAGTATTTTTTCAAATTTTAATGGAATTTCCTGTTTTTCAGTTTGTACTCATTGCCTCTTGTCCTGTCACTAGGCACCACTGAGAAGAGACTGGCTCTATCTTCTCTACTCCCTGACATTAAGTGACTATACACATGGAGCCACTGTGCCCAGCAACAGGAAAAGAAGCAGCAGACTCAAGTTGAAGCAAGGGAAGTTCCAATTAGATACTATAGAAAATAAATATTCACAATGATGGTGGAAGACACCGGGACCAATGTCCAAAGCAGCTGAGGAGATTCTGTTCATCCATGAAGGTAGTGACACGGCCTTGAGCAACCTGGCCTTGGTCTGCTTTGAGCAGGGTTTGGACTAAATGACCTCCAGAGGTCCTGTCCATTCTCATTTATTCTGTGATTCTCAATCTATTTTAAGCATAGAAAGTATGAGTTTAGAACATATGCATGAAATATGCCAAGTGAACAAGACCAAAATGAACATTTACTTTCTAACCTTTCATTCAAGTACCTGAGTTAGCATTTTCTGCTGTTTCTGGATTATCACGTTAAAATTTGGATTACGCTATTTCGAAAATGTGTCCTAGCTGTCCAGGCTTTTTTTCCTTATAGATTTGGGGACTACCTTAAAGCCACATGAGCCACTTGTTTATCGTGTCTTCTCAGTTTTTCTTTTTTTCTCCTCTTTCTTTCTCTTTTTAAAAAAAATAATAACGGCGGCAATGCTTTTGATGATAAGTTCCTGAAGGTACATTGATTCCCCAGGTTGTCATTTCCAACATGCAAAGAATTTAAACTAGACTAATTTATCACAGGATAACATAATATCTCATCCTGTGTTCCTCAATGTGTGTGACCGGGATTCTCTTCTAAAGCTGTTTATCAGGCGCAAAGTAGATAATTGTTTCAGTGAATCAGAACTGTCTGTATTTTGATGTTTTGACAAGCTATTTTAATGTTACTGTCATACACGTCTTGTAGAATTACAAAATCTTTTCAAAGCAAAGATATTTATGTATTGATTATTTCAATCTTGTGTGCTACTGTCAATTTCTGTAATTTACTGTGGCAGGTATGTTTCTATTACTCACTTATATGGACTTCAAACTACCTGGGGGTAGGCAAAATATTGTAACTTTTTTGTGTAAATAATATTCTGGTTTTATTACAACTCATTATCCTTATTCCATGCAACTCCACAATGGTACAATACTCTCTTTTAGAGCTTAAGGAGAATATCCAAGAATAGCTCATTGACTAAAATGTGGCAGCAAAGAACCACAGTCATCAAATCTGAATATAAAATATTAACTTCTGTGTCTCTAAGGAAAAAATTTTAAAAATAATCCTGAAAAGCAGAACTCTGCACTATGTACAGACATGAACCAACTCAGACCACTACTGTGTCTGAATTCCCATCATCATTTTATCCACTTGTTGCATTTAATCTATCAAGTCCTGGCCAGGAGGAAATGCAGCAAGTTCTGCAATTCCATGGAGAACAGGGAAGAAATGGCAGATGTGGAAGGAACCCTCATTGCTGTCTCACAAATCTGCAGATGTTTCTATATTGTAACAGCCACTAACTAGGACGAGGCTTTGCTTTAGACAAGCTCACTAGCCTGACTCTGCATGTGATTACTCCTAGCTCTTCAAGCTGCCAACCGAAACAGATCATGAGGCACCTTGCATGGCTAGTTACTCAAAAAATGACAGTAAAGTTCATGATCCACTGCACACCATTGTATTTGCCGGGGTAAGTAAAGCAAACTAGCATGAACCTTTTATTCTTTACTAAATATTTTTGCCTACTTTCCTATCAGCAAACAAGATATGTGTACCTTCTCTCTATCTCAAAATCACCTGTCCATCTGACTCTGTTAGCCAAATTTGAGAGAGAAACAGGAATTTCAGGAGACAGCCATTAAAATTAGCAGCTAGTTAAGAGGGACTATCAAAAAAAGGCAAGGAGATCTCGGCCCTCATGTATTCCCTTTGTTTTTAAAAAAGACATTTCACATTATTGGAAAAATAACCATGACAGCACCCAGAGACGGTAGGGCAGTGTTCATAATTCATGATGAGGTGAGAATGCTGGATAATATTAGTAACCTCTAATACCCACCACTCATGATGAGCAGCCTATGGCTATGAATTTTATCTGAATATTTTAGGCCAATTCTATGTACTGTTCGGAAAGATTTTCTCTAATATATCTGCTTTTGACTAATGTGAAATAGGGATAGAGAATAAGTTTAAGAATCTAAGAAGAAGTCCATGTTTAGAATAGAACATTCTTAGTCTTATTCTCCTATTCAAATTCCACAGAATTTGCACATGAATGGGAGAGAAGAGAGTATTTTGGTAATAGTTTGTATGGTAAATAATAACATACATTTTCTAACACAAATGTCTCTGAGGATCCTAAAGTAATTTAAAAGCATCTTCAGACTTGACCTATTGCTATACAAAAAGAACTAGACATTATGTTGACCCACTGACATCCTGCTGCTCTCTCTTAGTTTCTTAATCTTGTTTTTCCTCATAGTAGCATTACACTTCATTATCCAGTGTAGTTCAGTGTTTTATTCCTTAAACTGGTATAAGGCCTCCTCAGTTTAGTAATACTGAATCTGAGATACATAAACTAGGAAATAAGTTATTCTGATCTGATTGAAGATCAACAGACTTCTGTGGGATTTGCTAAACTAGGAATTTGTTCTGGAAGAAACCGATCAGAGGCAGATGTGGGTGAGTCCCCAGGTAGACATTCAGCATGGTGTCAGGAAAACCTGGTATAACAAATTCAGAAACAGTCAAACAACTATTCTGAAACAAACAGTATGAAGAGCATTAGGACCACATGTGTGTCTGCCAGAGATGGAAGGGAAGTGGTGGTGAATGAAATCAGCACACTTGAAAAAGGCGATGTTCTGAAAAAATCCAAGAAGACTAACTTTCTCAGCTCTGTGTATGTGTGTGTAAAAGTCAAATTGGTTGCAGCTAATTCTGAAGACCTGTACTGAAAAAAAAACATCAACAAATTAATGCAAATGTCTAAAAACTGGTCTGTGTCTGTAAGCCTGAGCTTGAGAACTGTGTGTTGAAGTATCAATACGAATTTGTAACTTTATTGTGAATAGAAGATAGGAGAAAATTGGATTACTTTTTTAAAACATATTGAAGTACAAGGAATCACATCTCATACATTCTGAGACACACTCTTTGGTTACCTCATTTATTCATTCTTGCTAGTTGACAACATTCCCCCTCCTGCTTAGCTATCTGGGGACCTGTACAGATTTCACATTGAAGGATCAATTCACACAGCAATGAAATACCACTGCCTCTTGGGGGGAGGATGACATCTGTTAAATAGCACCCAGCAACACTACACAACAGTTTATAGCATCAAATGCTGAACAATTATGAATTTAATTAGAATTAGAGTGGGATTTTAATGAGAAAGAATGCAATTATGCATGATGAAAATTTAGGGCTGGATTCCTTTATACTCACCCTGAGTTCTCTTACTACATAAGTATTTCCAAGATTTTTAGTACCAGCAAGGGGGTATAACCTGCCCCTGAACAGTTAAGGACCCGGTCTCTCATTTACCAGTAAAGAACTGTGTCCTCAGCTTCTTTGTGCTACCAGTGGGTTACAGAGATAGTTCATTAACAAGCTGCAAACTCAAACACCATCAGCTGAACTGATCTTTCACATTTATTTTTATCTAATCCTGAAAATACCTATTCTTCACATGTTTAGATGAACAGGCTACATCTCATCAGCAAATTGGCACGTGGGATATATGACTTTGGCCTGGAATGTAACTAATAACCTAAAATGTGGTAGATCGGCAAGATCTCTAAGCGCCTGTGTCACAGGTCTAGAGAAGAGAGAGATTTAATGCTTGTACAGAGAGAAATAATAACTTTCTGGAAGAAAGGGGGATAAATTAATTGTTATTTTCTTCTATAGTGCTGTAGGAGATAGCCTGCTTAACTGCTTGTGAATAACTATAAATTGCTGTACTATTCTGAGAGTTGTTCTTAAAGTTGATAATAGAGAAATTACAGTATTTTCATATTCATCATTATTATTTTTTTATTGCACCTTGGCATTAAAATCTAATTGGAAACTGTGTGAACCAAACGATAGGATGGATTTTTGTGTGAGACCGAAACACTTTTGTATTAGGCGCTGTACAAGTACATAAAAGAGAAAAAGTCCATCATATTTCAATGGCATTTTTCTCACAGAGAGAAGGTCTCTGTCCTACCAGATGCTAAGTAACCCTGAGTTACTTTCTCCTTCAGAAATGCGCCTGCAACATGTAGGATCTACTTAGTAGAATAAACCTCCCAGTGTGAAGAGTAGTAGTAGGAAAATATAATATATTGAACTTGGATAAACTCTGTAAAGCCAATTATATTTTAAAAAATTATTAAGGTCAAAGCTAAGTAACAAAGCTAGAAAAATTCTGCTGTGCTACAGCAGCCATTTTGCCTCCTTCATGTTTTTTGAGGCCCAAACTTAGAATAACCAACATGTTTCCATGTAGAAAAAAGAGTAAGGCTGTAAGGCTGTGAAACTGTATTGGTATTCATTTCCCAGAAGCTGAGAGGCAACTGCCTCACCATTCCCTCTAGCTGCAGGAACATTTGTCAACTACAAAAGAGAAATGATCATTACTACTCATCCTCACCCTTGGAAAAAGGATAGACAAGCCAAAGAGCAATAATAGGAATATTTTTAAGCGCTACGCAACACTTTCCCACACCCATGATTTAATCTGTAGTACTCAAACACTCCAATGTACACCCTAAAATATCATTTTATGGCAGTGGAAATGGCTAAATGCACTTTAATGCATATTTTTTCAGAGTTGTCATGGATTCAGTGTTAAAATTCATCCTGGGTATTTGGAAAAAAATCATAAACTATAAAAAAATGAACACAGACAACTGTTCATCACTGTAATATTTGCCTGTCACTGAGCAAAAGTGAAATGTGCATAATGATATCCACAGTTTTCTCTATGATGTTAAGCTTTTCAGTTTTTCTTTCTCAGGCTATAGGAAGCTTTGCCTGGTTTTTCTTGGTTCTTTTTCCTTGGTTTTTCTTAAATTCATTCTGGCTATGCTCAAGGGGCAAATTGAATATTTTCACCATCTCATACACACTTGTTGCGATAGTTCATGTAAAAATGTTAAACAATAAAAAGGACAATAAAGAATGTCAGCGTTTTCAACTACTGGTTGTTTTCATCCTTATTGTGATAATGAAAATATATAAACAAATGTAGATTGTCTTTTCACATTTCAACAAATGGTTGCAGAGTTATTTCATCACGTTCCAGGAATCTGATCATGCTTGGCTAAGTCCTCTGGAATTAAGTCAAATTTTCTATTTAGTATCATGTAAAAATAGATACATGTCCAAACAATCTGATGATAAGATATACATGTTTGATAAAAAAGTGAATAAAATGTGCAAGGCAGTCTCTTTTAGCTCTAAGGTAAAGCTGGACTGTACAGTATGATTTTTGTTGCTTTGCTGGTATACTTGCCACCTTAAATTTTTTTCTGTCTGATGTTTCCCAAAATAGTATCTCTTACAGCATATTATCTAGCTTCTTTAACTAAGAGATTGAGAATACTCGTATTAATTTACAGAAAAGCTAGTAATGCCATAACCCAATCTAGTGTAAGCAGAAATACAATGTATAGATATCTGATATTGAGCAATACAGACTTTATCTAGTTGCTGTGTTTTTCTTTTTTTTTTTCACAGAACACTAATAAAAATACACATGCATTCTTACTGAGTTATTAATACTTTTTCTAGATCACTGAATGTAACATGGCAAAAAGAAACCCGCAAACCTACATGCCTTTTATCTGGAAGGAGAAAAAACCCAACATTCTAAAGAACTTAGCACCAAGTAGTTTCTGGCGAAAGACGAATTAATGTTAGATCAGTTTGGCAGACAGCAGACATTAATTGTCTGTGATAACTTATCCACATGGCTTCAGTTTTTGTCCTGCCTATGTGTAAGCTGGGGTGGGTAAAATAAGATCATTCACCTCATTCAAATCACTCCTCATTTTATACATATCAGAAAGCAAAAGACTATAGTTTTTGTTGAGATTCAGTCTAAATTCTTCTAGCCCTACACTGTTCCTTTGAATTTTAGGGTAGTCATCAGGGTCTGGAAGATATAATGCAATATTTACTCTGCTTCTTTCCCAAAAGAGACTAGGAGAAACACCTCCAGAATGCTCACACCTAAATGTCACCTCCTGAGATTTGCAGGACAATTTTACAGAATCAGTGAATTCGGAAAGTAGTGCTGACTGACGACCTCGGGTATACACAAGCTTTCAGGCTTTCAAGGTTCATTCATCACTGGTCTCAAAGGATCCTTGCCTGGAGAGAGCACAGGCAAGGCAGTCAACCTTAAAAACTAAGGGAGAGCAAGGGAGAATTATTTGCAATACTGAAGAAATACTCTTCGGTTTATGCTAGTGAAGCAACCAATAGATTATGACAGTGAGTTGAGGGTGATGAAAAAGACGGATAAAATATCTTTAGAGAAGAAAATAACTACAGTGATTCCAAACATGTAAAATATTTCCTTTGGTTATTAAGGAAAAAATAATAAAAGACACTGCATACTGTATGTTGGCAAGCACCCTAAAATCACTAGCTTCTGAACATTCAATCACTTTGCTTATTCCTAATACCAGATAGCACTCATCTAAAAATAAAGACTAGGGGAAAACAAAAGGAAAGAATTTTGGCACTAAGACGCTCTCCAAGTGTGAGAATTGCGGCTAATAAAATGGAGCACTCGGATTAAGTTTTTTCACTAAGGCCTCTGTCATTGCTTTTGAATGTGAGGTGAAATCAAAGCCAGAAGATTTGTTATGGGTCAGCAAGAAGGAAGGAAAGGAGGTGGCAGTAGGGCTAAATGCCAAGAACATCTTTAATTGCATGTTCCTCTTTCTAAGAACATGGGTTATTAACAAAAGAGAAAGAAAGGCATGGCTTAAACAACATAACGTTCTTAGAGGAAATCCTACAAACACAGATAATTATACATCTAATTTAGTTCTCCAAGCTGCAATTCTAGTAGCTTATTCTTCTAAAGCACAATACATCATCAGATACTTTCCACATTATAGTCATTTAACATTTCCAAATTATAGTCTGCAAGACAGAATTGGGAATTTGGTCTAAGTAACAGAGTGGTAACTGCAGGAAATGTTGTGATGGATGTCAAGTGTTATAAGGTTCACTTTGCTACACTAGACCGCACAAAGAGAGATGTTGTTACAGTTCTGAAACTTTAATCTGTCCACCTCCTACTGCTTGGATGTGAACAACCCTTTGAATTTTATGATAATAATAGGATTGACTCTTTTTCTTCCTTTGCTTTCCTCCCTTCCTCTAGCACTCTCTTTTTTCTTTAACAAAGCTTGAGTACCAGCTGGCTGGCAGTTTACTTTCTCAGAATGAAGAGGAATTGGACAAAGATTCAATAAAGACCTGGTGGGATGCTTTAATTAGCTGAGCTTGGGTCTCCAGTTACCTTATAGACTCCTTAGGCTCAAAGACGACTAGAGGTGTAAGATAAGGAATTGCTCTTGATATTGTCAGTGAAGTCATGGTAAGCACCTAGGTCTTTGCCAGTGAACAAAGAGGTTCTAAAAGAAAGGGTTAAATCCTTGCTGGCTTCAGTCTGCAAGTCAATGGGGCTTATGTGGGAGAAAATTTAGCTCCAAACATTTTTCTTTACTAAAGAGAAAAGTTCTCAGCTTCACTGGAAATTCAAGCAAAAATAAGGCTCAGAAGTTATAGGATGTCTAGGAAAACTGAAGAAAAACAAAAACCTTTTTAACAGAGGACATAATATTTCTGATTGCTATTATAGCTCAATGGCCTTTATTAGCAATTTCTTACTAAGTCGCACTAGTCTTGAAGTTAATATTTGGCTGCAGGTTGAATCAAGCCTCATCTCAAAGTTTCCCTAAATAATGCCATGTACTATCAACCCTGAAACGTAACCGTGTCTATAAGAGGAGAGGGGAAGACACAGGATTGCTTGACAGAGAACAAGTTGCCTTTGATGACGGCCAAGGACAGAGACATGAGATACTGCATGCTCACCTACGAAGTAACAAGATCTTCAGAGAAAAGATAATGAACTAGTGTGACTTCTCTCACACAAGAGAAATTTCTTACACAGAAACAGTAAATGAGCACAAATACAAAAGAAGAAAGAGTTTCTCCAAAAACATGTCATGGCTTCTGCTAACAAAAACATCCTGGCCAGAGGCAGGAGGCTGCAATTGCTGATCAGGAGATTTCTACAAACCTACAAGGACTTAGATGTTGTGCTTCTCTTCCCCCTCTTTCATAAAAATTGGGCATAAAGGTAAAAGATTTCTAATCTAAATGCAGAAACAGTATTCTTCCATATACCCCCTGCCTATAAACTGTTGAATCCAGCAAAGTGGCAGTTAAACAAAGAAGATGTTGAATGAGAAACCTGGAAAGGGAAGATCAAGAAAACTGCCCAGGAGATAGAAAGAATCCCAGTGCTTACATACTGAGTAGAGACAAACAGCTGGAGTCCCTTCTGCTCAGTGCAGTAGGAATGTTACACCAGGTACTAATGACTCCTTTACAGTACAAGAGAATGTCTCCGGGATCTGACATTTCAAGTGTCGACTACAGCGCCGCAGACATCTGGGCTTTGCCCTCAAAATACAACATTGCTCGTACAAGTACTGTGTTTGAAATGTTCCCTCTGAAGCAAAACGGAAGGTAAACATTTATATTTGTAACGTTTCACCAGTTAATATCCCATCATATAATTTCCTTTCTCAACATTGGCCTGAAAAGGTATGAATTGATTTCAATGTTACCAGTGGAAGGTTGAGAATAAGATCAGAGACAGATCCAGAGCCTCATGGGCACGTCAGACTAGGAAAGGTGAAGAATATAAAATTCTGTAGCAGCTTCTCACAAGGGAAATATATTAGGTGTACTTGTCAAGGTTTTGGCAGCAAGGAGGCTGCAGAGGTGGCTTCTGTGAGAAGAGGTGAGGGGCTGCCCCACGGCAGACCCACAGGGCATAACTGAGACATAAGCAATGCTGGTAAACTTCCTTAGGAAAGGGCAGAGAAAGTGGAGGAGGGAACAGAGGCACTGACAGATGGAATGAGGGAATAGCAAGGTAGAGGATCAGGAGGTGCATCATATCCCTGAAGGGACTGTGGCCCATGAAGTCATGTTGAAGTAGCTGCTTCCTTGTAGGGACTGTGACCTGTGGATGAGATCATGCTGGAACAGGCACACCCCACAGGGACTGCAGCTTGTGGAGGACTCATACTAGATCACAGGAAAAGAGTGGGAAACAAGGAGCAGTAGAGAGAAATCACTGCACACTGACCCAGACCTCCTGGACTGCTTGTGGCCTCACTGGAGAGACTGAGAGTAATTCGCTGCATTAACAAGGTGAGAGGAGAGGTTCTTAGGGTAAAGTGGAGACTAGAAAGGAAGAAGGAAAGGCATCTGGAGTGAAGTTGAGCCTGTGAAAGTGGGAGGAAAGGTGTTTCAATGTTTGTCAGATTTGTTTCGCAATGAATCAATAATTAAACATTTATGTTAATCAGAGAAAAAAAAACAAAACACAAGTTAAATTCCCCAAGTCAAGTCTGTTTTGCCCGCTGCAGTCCTTTGTTGGTGATTTCGCAGTCTTTACATTGAACCATGAGTTTTCTTGCTCTCATTCCTCCTATTTTCTCCCATGTCCCACTGGGAGGGGGAAGTAAGTGACTGGTTGTGTGGCTGCGTAGCTACTAGCTGGGGCAAACCCACCACAGGAATCAGCAACGTGGCTGTGCCGCAGCCCAAAATACCAGCTGGCTAACTCATCCTTTAGTCAAGTTAAACTGACTTCACTGCTCTTGTAACAAGGCACCTTAACTGCTCGAGTAACTTGCACTTACAGGAGGAGAAAGCAGCTACATATTTAAGAGTAAGGGAGTTTTTCACAAAGTCGCAGTAAGTCTTTGCTGTGACCTATTAATTCAGTGTCATTAATTTCAACAATCCTCTTATACTCCAAATGGAAATCCCAGCTAGCTCGCTTTATCCTTTTGCTGTCATTGTGAGAGATTGTGTTTGAATAACATGGCTTTTTCATTACAGTCGAGCGTTTCATTTGGTGTCATCCTGCTGAAAAGCTAAACTCCTGTGTTTCTGACATCTATCTGGCCATTAAAATGACTGCTGCAGATTCAGCACTTTGAGACTGTGAAGTGGAACTCAAGCAGAGATAAACAGGAAGATGAGGAGCAAGTGCTGTTCAAACCATAGCCACCTTCAAAAGCTAGTAAATATAGGGACAAAAACTATATCAGTAACTTCCAACCTAGTTTGAAAGTCTGTAAGATTTAGAAAGGAGTATGTAAGAAGGAAAGAGTCATGTCTCAGTGAGCTGAACAAAGCAATCAAAGTAATAACAACTGATTTTATTCTCGGGGGTGGGTATTACTGATGGGTCTTTCAAATTCTTTGCCAGAGTCTACAAACTCCCAAGGCAGGCAGTCTCCTGGCAAAAAGCATCTTCAAATCTTCCTCTTGTATTGTGGAGTGGAAACTCTGAGTAAACACACTCATTCATTTTTTAAAAACAGTACTTTGTTCAATGAAAACAAGAGAAATGACAACAGTCATTTTGAGAATATCTGACACATTCCGACAGATCAAGCTATGCAGAAAAATATTATGCTCTACTTAAATATTTTGTGGAATTTCTGACCTCGTTACAGACATCAAACTAATTCACCAATCACACTGAATTTTTTCTGTGTTAAAGTCATAGTCTTTTGATTTTAGTATATATTCAAACCGCATAGGCTCTAGTAATAACATTTTTTTAAAATTCTTCTTATTTGGTGTTATATCACAAGTTCTGCTCTTAGGACAACAAATAATCTTATTATGCATAGTTTTTTGACATAAAATGGAGTCAGTTTCACTGGGTTCATAGACAGCAGTAATTCAGTGAAAATACCTTACATCTCTTCAGTTACGAACCCAACCCCAGAGTACTCAGAACAAAGAAGGTAAATAATGATGATCCAAACAGCTTATGACTGCCCATTTCAATTTTTTTTTATCCACAAGTAGGAGAGATCAGCAGACAGTCTGTCCATATGTGGGGGAAATACAAAAATGCCAGGTAGACTGCAGAAGCACAGAGACTCCCCATCCTGTGCTGTGCTTGGGGTTTCTGGACACCTCTGCATGTAGCTGATTGTGGGTAGCCTCACTGCTGGGGGTGAGGGTTGTTCATGGGTTGTAATGTATGTAAGAGAATAAAAAATCAGACTATTTTTAATCAAATTAGGCTTAATAGACTACAAAAATGACTGCAGCCGAGAAAACAGCAAAAAAAGAGGGAAAAGTCAATAGGGGCCTGTAATGTGATGAAATACCCTTTCTTAATCAACATTTTGTGGTCTAATGTCCCAATAGAACTACATCTGCATCCTAATCCTTTTATTTGCCATGTTCTCTTACCTGAGAAAGTAGAGGTAACAAATACCTAGCCCTCAACACTCAGTCTGCTATGTTCCACAGAGCAGAATCAAATGAAATTTGCAAAAATGAAAGAAAGAGGAAAAGTAAAGAGCTGTCTTGGACCAGTTATACCACACAGCTGGAGGAGCATTCCTAAACTTTTGGAGGACTGCGTGGGAAGCTGCTTTTAAAACAAGTTCAAGAATGTCTACGTTCACAAGAAGTAAACTGATTTCTTTTGCAGCTTTAGTGCTGTTAAGAGCTTGTTGTTATACATTTGAGTGAGATCTGAATTGTCCAACCTAAAAGTGAAAAGATCAATATCCCAACGCTAATCTCTTGGGCTATGCAGACTAAGAGCTCAATTTTTTTGACGCAGCAGCGAAAATAATCATCAAACCAGCTCAGATTACAGTCTATCAAGTTTTCTAAACCAAGAAACTGCATTTGTCCTGCATTACCAATCACATCTACTTTTATTAATCCTGAAATCCTGTAGGCACTGGAGGCAGTGGTATATGAAGTTTTAAAATCTTCTCAAAGATTCTGACTCTTATCTGAGGAAGCAACATTCAAAAAACCAAGGAATTTTAAATTAAAGAATGCAATAATAATTTTACTCTAACTGAACATAGCTTAGATATCAATCCTTGATTTTATATACAAAAATCATGCTACTAAGTTCCACATTTTTCATTTCCAAGGATAAAAAATTAGAAAAATACATGAACTTAGAACTAAAATCATATTTTGACAAAATTTCTCATTATTTTTTTTTGAAAACTGAAAGGAAATTCAACTGGGATTCCACAGATATCTGTCCTAGATGCAACTCTATTATATGTTTTCCTTTACAATTGAGAGATTTCTGGCTATCCCTAGGTCACAAGCACTCTGGATAACTGAAATCAATAAGGTGGAATTCAATAATAGCAAATGCATCAAGTATTACTCTTAGGAAAGACAAAGTTAAATGCACAAATACAAAAGGAATAGAATGGAGCAGGGAGCATTGTTGCAGAAAAAAAAAAAGCTGGACAAATGGCAGATCCATTAGGAACTCACAATGTAATGTTTTGGAAAAAAAAAAGGCAGATCTTATGTTAGGACATATCGATAGGAACGGTTTTGGGAAGATGCATAGGTAGCGATACCATCGGCGAGACCTCAGCAAGAGAACTGTGTTTAGTTTCCAGCATTACCCTAGGCAAATTGGAGATAGTCCAGAGAAGAGCAATAAAAATGATAAAATATTTAGAAAACATGACACACAAAAAGGCTGAAAGATTGAGTTTGTTTAGTCTAGGAAACAGTATACTCGGAGGGAAAACATAACAGGACAGAAACAACTAAAATTATTTTCCACATTCACAAGGAGGAAGACAGGAAGCAATCTACAATATAAGTAAGAAAACTCTGTATTCTTAGAGTCCAGAAAAGAAGTGTCAAGGAAGGACGTCTGGAATCTTGTAGGAGTTTAGGAAGAAAAGTCAGTGTCAATATCAACATACGAGATACGAGCACTGCCACTGACGGGCCTCACTGACCACTGACTCATTGATGTCTGAATGTCAAGAGTTGCTTTCCCTTCATTCTCTAACGGACAGCTCTCTTTGCACTGGTCTCACTCAGTTTTTTGCTGAGGGGAGAAAAGGATGACTCAATTACCAGGAATAGGTATATCTGAATGCTGGCTTTTGAATCTACATTGCATTTGAAGAGGATGGAGCTCCTTCTTCAGCATCCAGCCCCGAGCTTTTTTACACAGCAAAA
Organism: Tauraco erythrolophus; assembly: GCF_009769465.1. NCBI lineage: Eukaryota > Metazoa > Chordata > Aves > Musophagiformes > Musophagidae > Tauraco > Tauraco erythrolophus. The sequence goes on from NC_141465.1 coordinate 22,972,659, forward strand.
ACACAAAGCTATTCCACTGTACTGCTTACAGCTGCAAGCAAGACCAAAATTCAGCCCTCGTAATGCTAAGTAATTAGCTGTGAACTCAAATGAGGAAGTGGCTTGTTCACAAGGGTCTGGTTCTGGCAAAACCACCTTCCTGCTTCTCCAGAATTTTCTTTTTCTTTTTTTTTTTTTTTCTGGGGGAAATTCATGCAAAACACTGAAATATTTAAAGGCCTCCTGGAAATGTTTAACTAAAAATCATAAAACCCAAAATAGAAAAAAAAAAAAAAAGGAAAAAAATCAACAAAATATGAAGCATGTGCTGGGACTCAGGTGTGATTTTCTTTCTTCAGAAACATAAAAATGTTGTTGGCACGTGCGTGTACAAATCATAGGTAAATCGCTGTTAATAACTAAATGCTCTGCAAAAGTACAATGGTTCCAGTAAATGTCAGAACACATCTGCTCTATTTAAAAATTAACCAGATCATTAAAGTTATATTACTAGTTAATTTCTGAAAATGTTTAATTATTAGAGAGTTATCTTTCCAGCTTCCAGGGAAGAATTAAAAATATTGAGCTTCTGTGTTTAAATCTTCCTCTGCCAAGTGCTTTAAAGTTTTAAGAGGCATATATTTGAAGTTATTTGGGAGATATAAATAGAATAGCCTTGATTATCACACTATAAAGTCAACGAACCTTGTTTCATGGCAGATTTTACCCAATCTTGTGAAATGTCTTGAAACACACTCTTTCCCCCCACCACTTTCTAAGGGAGCTGAAACTAAGGGAAAGCTGCCACTTGTGACAGCAGCAAATCTGGCCCAGAGTGTTTCTTGAGAAAACTCTTGTGTTCGGTTTCATCCTCCTCCACATCATGTGTCTCTCTAGCTCTGGCATCAGCTGAGTGTAACAGGCAACTTAGAAGTTAGAAATGCTTAACACAGCCAGCCTAACCTGACTTGAGCCTTATTGCCTGTTCTTAAATGCCTGCAGATTGCAGTTACATGAAGCTCCAGTTTGTTAGAGCTGCCTGTAGTTTAATTTGAGCAATTCTCAATCTATAGTGACCAAAGCCAGAAGCATTAGAGGCAAGAACTTACGGGGCTTTCTACAAGCTTTGCTTTATGATTTCCCATAAACATTCCTCTAATAGCTCTCCAATCCCCAAACCCCTTTTTTTTCCAAGAGACTTGCGTATCAGCAGATGCAGGATGATGGTTATATAGAGTCGGAGCAACTTTAATCCAAGTAAATCAAGCCCTTTTAGAGCCAGCCAGGTATTATAATAAAATTTTACTTGGCTATCTGTACAAATACATTCAAACAGTTAATTGCCTAATTTAATGCACGTAGTAAACAGACATTACTCGCAACTGACAGCACCAGGTGGACTGAACATTTCTCATTCAAAGCAGACACACAGCATGGAACTGAAATGCAGAAATAAATGTAAGAGAAGAGATAGTGCGGAGAAAAAAAAAACGTTTCTCAATTATGCGGTGTCCACTTTCTGTAACAGATTGTCCTCCCAACTCACCCTAGCTCAGTCAACCTGCCAGCTTGCTTTGGAAACAAATCAGCAGCTGTGCACCCAGAGTGCTGCTTATCTGGTGTACGGGTGTCCTTGTTTGCATATTTTAGTTATCCAGTGGTTCACTCTGGTGTCAGATGGTGCGCACTGGAGGAATATAAAAAGTCCTCATTGCACAGAAAGAAAATATTCTGTCTGTTTTCAAGAATGACTGCAGCTTCAGGTCAAAGAAACAGAGGTTGTTTTAAACTATTCACCGTTAGCTTTATGAATTCATGAAGTGACCTTAGTGACAAGTTCCTGAAAGCATCCAACCCAGTTATGCAGCTGGTACTACGCTGGCTGGGATGTTGCATTTTGAGGTACGATGAAATAAGACAATCAGGCTTTATGACTATGTTTGGAGAAGAAGGTAACAGACCCTTCCGGGCATCATCGAAATGTGCAGTAAAGTAGTAACTGCAAGAAAACCATAGCTAAGATAAAAAGGATAATTTCTAGCTAAGCAGAAGAGCGGTAACTATTTATCATAAATGCTATAGAAATAAATCCTACCTGGAAATGCAGCTAAATTTTCATGAGATGAAAGATTTTGAATAACTTAGAACCTCAGTTGACCACAGCGGGGCATTAGCCCAACCCACAGAAACAGCTCAGCAAAAAGTTCAGGATGGCAATTGCACTACAGATGTAAATCTCATATATCCATTAGAGAAGAAAACAAAGGGTTGATTAACTTGAGATAATAATCTTACATTTACCAGAATTCTTACCTCAAGATTAGTGACTTAGGTTGTCTTTTGAGATATAGCTGGAAAACAAACTTACATTTCATCTTGTTAAAAGTGAGTAGCATGTTTTGTCAGAGTTCCTATGAAGATGTTTTGGTTTAGCGTACAATGGACATGGTTTAATGAGACCTATTCTCCTTTATTTGTCCTAGCTATGTTTTGAAAGACATGGTTGTCTTTCTTTTCAGTCCAATAAAATTATCAGTAATTGAAGAACAAAAAATTAACTCCTTTTCAAAAATAATTATCATAAAATAAAAAATTCTTATTAAAAATCAATGATAAAATATTCCTTGAAGTATTACATTCAGTTAAATTCATAGATTTTTAAAGTCATAAAATTAAAGGTTCATAATATGATAATCATTCATAAAACTAGTTGACAGAGGTTTCTAATTTAATTCAGATAAATCTGCTGGAGTGGGTCCAGAGGAAAGCCAAGAAGATGGTCAGAGCGCTGTAGATCCTCTCCTATGAAGACAGCTAAGAGAGTTGGGGCTGTTCAGCCTGGAGAAGAGAAGGCTCCGGGGTGATCTTATTGCAGCCTTCCAGTACCTAAAGGGGGCCTACCAGAAAGCTGGAGCGGGACATTTGACAAGGGCCTGTAGTGATAGGACAAGGGGCAATGGTTTTAAACTGAAAGAGGGTAGATTTAGATTAGATATAAGGCAGAAATTTTTTACAATGAGGGTGGTAAAACACTGGAACAGGTTGCCCAGAGGAGTTGTGGATACCCAGTCTCTGGAGGTGTTCAAGACCAGGTTGGATGAGGCTTTGAGCAACCTGATCTAGTGGAAGGTATTTCTGCCCATGGCAGGGGGTTTTGGAACTAGATATTTGAGATCTCTTCCAACCCAATCCATTCTATAATTCTATGATTCTATAAACAACAGTTTAGAAGAAAGTCTCTTACATTTTCGAGTTCATAATAAATAAAAATTCTAACAGAAGATACTCTGATACTTAGGTCTACGTTTTCAGAACTTAATTGCACGCTCTGCTAGAGCAAAAGCAATTTGAGTTGGCTGAACTGGCTGTTCAAACCACAGCCTACTGAACTGGTTGTTAATGTGCCACTAATCTCCCATACTCCTAGTCACGCTTCCAGCCTTCTCCAGAAGTATCTCAGTACAGGCAAAGGTTGGGGCTGCTCTGCTCCTTCCCAGCCATAATCTTATAATGAGCAGCAGCTGTCTACACCAGGAGGGTATTGAGATGCACAGGCACTTTCTGGACAATCTTGAGTAGGAAAAATTTTTGTGTTTAGTCCAAATGTTTTCCGTACATTCAGTAGGGCATTGGCATTAAAAAACAGGCAAGAGAGGGTGGAATTTGAATGTAAGGGTTTTGAATGGTAAGGATTTTTCTTTTTTTATGTGCTTGCTTGAATGAGCCGTTCCAAGTAGGAGTGGGACTCTACACTTCTAAAATATAGATAAAATAATAACATGGACACTTTGAAAACAACGAAAATCAATAAATCATCTTCTTCAACTTTTCAGGTGGCTCAGATGGTTGCCCTTACTGCTGGATTCAGGCAGCCAATATTTTGCCCAGAAAGTCTCTACGTGCCTGTTGCCTGTCCACATCCTGTGGTCCTTGGATTGGGAGCCATCTCTTATGGTAGCGCGCTGCTTAAATAAGTACAGTTACTGCCCTATGCAAGAGCTTCCCTTATTTCTTGCTGAATGAGGTCCCTGGGGACTGAATTAAAAAGCTTTACTGAAGATCTACTTGAATGACATAGGTTAGCCATGCAACATAAATTGAGGGTATAGAGATGGGTATCGCTAAGAAGAATACGGCGGGGTGAACAATTTCCCTTCAAGAAGTAACATATTTCTAAAATTGCAAAAGAGTAGCAGAAATGAATTGCAATAGGAAATTGAAGGGAAAGCAAAGGGAAAGAAGAAGGGCAGGACAAGATGGATTTTTCAACTATTTTGGAGACTAATAGAGACAAATATCAAACCAGCTTAAATCGTACAAAGCTGAAGTCCTGGAAAGATGTAATCCTTCATCTAGATGAGGACTTCTGATATAAATCAGAATATTTAAGTTTGAACAGCATAGCAGAGAATGAGGTCAGCTTGGCATGTTTAGTAGCAATCTGTCTCGTAGGCAGAGACTGCAGTTTGGAAAAAGCTACTCTGAACCCACTTTAGTTTAAGACTCAACTTTAATCCACTTGTTTCTAAGACAAGAGCCAAACTGCCTTACTTCATTTCTAATCCAAGCTACAGAGCTGTTCAGCCACTATAAAGAGAGCTAGGAAAAGTCTAATTTATATTCAGGTTTTCCTGCATACCTGCCAATGTGGTTATAAAATATTCACATGCGCATACACACATGTACAGATATCTACTGTTTATACACAGGCATATGGTCTCTGTGTCTGTGCAGCTGTGCACACATATACACATCTCTCAGGGATACTGTATGTGTCTAACAATAGCTGTGCAGTTTGGCTCTTTAGTTTCTTAGTTACATTGAAAGCTATTTCTTACTTATTTGAAATTATACTTCACGATAAAAATATATTACTTCACAATATTATATATATTACTTCACGATAAAAAGTGAAGTGTTATTATTAAGTGATCATTTGGGATTTTTTCTTTGTGTTTTCATGTCATTTTTTCCTTGTACTATTTGATTAACTTGCAATTTTGTTTAACTTGAAATTAAATATTTGCCTAAATCTGAAAAACATCTTATTTTATAATTTAAGCTCTTCTAGTACACATCCTGTACATTTTATTCACAAATGCAGTGACTTGCTGGGAACTACTAGCTTAAAAGGGATCCCATATCTGGCCAAAACTAGAGCAGAGGTTGATGTCTGTTATGGTTGATAGCTGAGGTTTGGGTTCTGGAGGTTAAATATTTCTTGGCAGTCCCTTGGTGGGAAGGAAGGTGCAAACAGGCAGAGCAAAACTGTTCCCTTCTATTTATTCAGTTTATACAGTATTGAATTTTCAGACTGGAAACTACAGAGAAAAAGAGTGTTTTTACTGCATATATGATTTAATTGTAGGCAAGGGAATGCAGCAAACCACTGATTTTTAAGTCTTTTCTTTTTTTTGGGTAATAGGGCAAAGTGCTATTGAAACACAACCAATATGCTAAAGATGGCTTTCACCCTTTCAGAGTGCATAACCAAGCCCACAGATCTTACCCTCTCACTAGCTGGGATGAGCTTAAGAGAAAATCTAAGTACCTTTCTAGTTAAAACCAATCCCTTCTCTGTAAATATAGATTTGTTTTAACAAAGGCTTCTTTCAATACTATAAATAATGATAAAAATAATGGAGTCACCAATGTTGACTTGGTTCAATATCTGGGACAAGTATCCCCTCAGGTAAAGCCGGTAAGCCTTCTGAAGTCGGCTATTACATTATTAATCTCATCACTCATAAAATGCTTTATTCCATTTATTACCTATGTCAGCATGCAGCCCACCTTCACACCTCAAACTGGTGATCTAGCATCAAGTGTTCTCTAACAGTGTTTAAGTGCAAGGGATTTAGTTTGCTTTAGTTTACTTAGCCTGTCGGAGTCTTCTACGTGATTTCCCATCCTCAGCTGTGTACACGGATTGAAAACCCTTCCATATGGCTTGGAGAATAAACTGTTATCTTTGTACTTCCCAATATGCCACTTGAGAATATCTTGTTTTAAAGTTGTAGTTTCTGAAGATATTTTTAAAGAAAACTGACTTCTATAAAGGCTCTCATTTTCTGGGGCAACACCCCTCCTCGCTGTGCTGAGGATATAGCATCAAACCGATGCTGAATGTGGCCTGGGAAAGGGTGATTTGTTCCTAAAGTTTCTATCTAGTTAGCTTTTTCTGATACAGCCCTAGAGACGTTTCTTCTCTAAACCTTACGGAAGACACGTGTTTCGCATTGAGCATGAGTTCAAGTAGGGCTCTGTGAATCTGTCTAGTTAGTAACCAACAGAAACACATCCATTCCTTTAGCGGGAGATTTAGAAGGTGAGCCACCTCACGGAGCATCTGCTCCCCGTCTCATGGCAGAAGAAACATTGCTTGATTCAACTCTGTTCAGCTCTGTTCCTGGGAGACAGGGCAAGTGCATCAGGTCAGTAAGATTATCAGTAATCTCCTTCCTTGTGATAATATTGATGAATGACTATCTAACAGTTTTGGTGGGGTTTATAAAGGAGTTTTTATGACAGGGAATCACTGGCAGCAGAAGGGGCCATGAGTGCATCCGCTCTCTTCCTTTGTTCTGCTTGACTCCAGGCTCGCCGCATGATGTATTTCAGAAAGAGTACTTCAATGGGAAACACAAATGGGCGGCAACTGACAGCAATTATTTTGTGGTACTCATTAAATTCTTAGCCATAAAGGAAGTGGTGATACATTGAGATGCTTTCAAAGAAAGCATGTGAATGTACAGCCCTGCAAAACCCATGGAAAGAAATGTTGAGCCCAAAAATTACTTCGGTCTAGTAAACTCATATACGATTTGCAGGCAAAGCTTTTGCTTTCTCAATCTGCAAGAACCGAATTTCTACAGACGCTATCTTGCTTCAACAAATGAAAGGTTTAAGAAAATGCCAGCAGGAAATGTGCTTATCTTAGTCTTTTTTTTTGTGGAAAGTTAGTATCCCTAATATGCATCCTGTGCAGGTTTGAAGCAGAGAATAAATTTGTTTAAAATGAGATTTTCTCAAATCTGTGATAGTGGCAAAGACAATGAAATTAAAATGGGTTTGCAAGTATTTCAGTCAGCACTCAAAGCAGAATATTTTATTACAATTTCAATTATGTTTCAAAATTTAAAAGACTGTTGAAATATGCTAATTGAGATGCTCAGAATGATAAAATTTTCAATTGTGAAATCTCCTCTTTCTCTGAAAACTACTTAGAGTAAAGCAATATTTGGTTTCTCCTGATGTAGGTTTAGATAGCTAAAATCAAATGCTAAATTAAACGTCAATAATCATTAAGGAGCCTATCTTAGTCACACTTTTTTAATCTAGGTTTTCCATATGATTTAAGGTCCATTTGTTCCCAGTATATAATGAGAATTGTATATCTCATGCATTTCCAGGCAGAGTTCATTATAGGAGTCTCATTCATGCTTATTCAAGCTATATTTTAAATGTTTCATATGAAGATTTTGGTTCCAAGAAAGTGTATAGAAGAAATAAGAGACAGTGTAAGCTAAAGGATTTTCAGTTGTAGCTTTCAGAAAAACAAAGAAACAAACAAAACCTCATCAAAAAAAAAAACCCTACGAGCTAAAAAGCAATCAACAGTACATGTTTTTAAATATTTTCTAGGAAAATGGCAGAAAGCCAAATTCAGGTTTTATCATGTAAAACGTGAATCAGTTAATGATCAATGTTTTAAGCAGAATATCCCTATTGGATGATGATTCATTAGTGTTATCTCAGGGAAGGAGGTTATTGATAATTTGATACTGCACATCTACTATCCTAATCATTATTGTCAGAAAGTCTATTAAAGATCATAAGTCATGGATCTAAAATTAAGTATGCCATAAAAAAAAATGAGCAAGAGGCAAGGACATTCTTATAGATTAAGAGTCTTACTGAAATGCATTGTATCAATTAATTTTGCTAAGAAATTATTTGATAAAATAAAGCTACAATCTTCAGTGAAACATTTCTCTTTTAAAATGAACTGGAGGTGGAAGCCGCAGTATTAAAACCCTCACAACTCTGACTGTTTTTTGTTCTGCTATATATGACTTTGCCTTCAAAATGTATTTCTCCTATAGATTATGCTGGAGTACTCCACAAGGTTATAAGAGACACTATATTTTTTCTCTTTTGGTCTTGTAGCACTCTAGTTTTCAGAAAACTCCACTCGCTTTTCTCAATATTATGGCAAATGAGAAGTTGAGAACTGCATGGCTAAATGGCATTTCAGAGCCATCACCATGAATAGAGATGCTGCTGTCAGTGCAAGGGAAGGGACTGTACACGACGTTCCAGGCTGCGTGAAGGAGAGCTTCACCCTAAGGATCAGCTAGCTGTACCAGATTTTAGCTCGGCTGTTACAAGTGCAAGTCAAATCACACTGTCATTTCATGCAGTAACTTTAGCCTGGATCACTGGACTGTCAGCAGGAATGCAACGCTCCTAGAAGCATCTTGGCAGGAGCTAATCCAAAAAATCTACTGATATTGAGCACATGTAACGTATATATGCCTTTCTTCTAGCTTTCAAAACTGGACTATAAAATTCTATAGAAGTACACCATTTGCTTTTAGATATTCTGAAGAAAGGTATCGGGATGTTGGGCATTGCTCCAATGCTCCCCTAAATTCCTTTGTAAGGGTCACCACCATGCCTACATACCTTGCTTAATCTAAAACACTTATGCTTAACACAAACTAGGTTTAAAGCAAAACCAAAAATAATGTGTTATTGTTTTCTTTTAAACAAAATAAAATATAGAAACAATACAATTATGATGTCTTCTGATGTCTATTAAGACAGAGATGACAAAGGAAAGAAAACCTTGCTTAAGTCCAGCCTAAAACCCAGAAGATGACTCTCTTCATCTTTATTTCCAGCCGTTAGCCCGTATCACTTATTTAACCCACTTAGTACAGGACTCAAACTTATAGCATATCCTTTTCCACAAGCTGAACTCACAACGGACAACATGTTCTACCAACGCTTCTATGACAGCTGTTGTACACCCTTTCTTCTTGGAACTCCCCATGGTTTCCTCTCAGGTCCAAGCCTCCTCACATCCCTCCTCTCCACTATTCCTCTATTTCCTGATCTCTCTCCTTTAACCTTCAGGAGTAGGTCTGAGCTCTCCTCTCACCTCACCAGTGGCTGGCTCTTTTGGAAAAGCGTGGATGCCAGGTGGTCATCCAGGCCTAGAGAGAAGGAGGAACTGGATGCTAAGCCAGGCTTGGCCAGACTGTGACCAGCTTGCCCATTCTGAGGCTGAAGGACCAGTTGAAGAGGTGATGCAGCACTGATGTTTCTGAACCAGGCATTTTCACATCATGGCCCTGAGCTTCTACATAAGCATATACAGATTACAGATGTTACACAGTCGCATGGCTGGCATTAAAGGCAGCAGCTGTTGTCTGAGTGCAGAAGAGGTGGTGAAAGAGGCGCTTTGCGTATTAATGTGCTTGAGCATGAACTAATTCAGTCTTTGAAGGGAACTATGACAAGTTTCAACCAGAGGAGAAGCTTAACCACAAAAATTCAAATAAGACCTAGTGCATTGCATCATACAATGTTGTCAAAAGTGTGTTACGGCACCCGGGTTTCTTCTGTTTGGTGAGATAAAGTAGCTCCAGTGTCTGTCAAAAGGCAGCAGCAAAGGTAATGGGAGTTGTGGGTGCAGGGCCAGAAGAAACACAGGGAGACTCAAGCACACGCTGAAGGAAGAGCTGGAGAGGTAAAAGTAATGGGGAAACCAGCACTTTTTCTTTTAGTAGCAGCAAGCTATGAAATCAAGCCTAGGTGACTGCGATCACATTGTAGGGGCTGACAGGACATACTGGCTTGTATGACTGTCCGTCCTGGAGTCATCAGATGTTACTGTTTGGGCAACCGTTATTACCATCCTTTTGGCTAAGAAGGTTAGGACATTATGAGGAAATTTCCATTTGAGTCAGTTTTGCAGGGGTCTATGTGCTATTAGGCAGTGGTGACAGGAGCTAAGCTGAATCCCACAGACGCTATGGATCTGGGGGCTTGTTACAAGCCCACAGAGCATCATGTTCAGCTGAGGCTGGACCTAGATGTGCAAATCATGCAGCATTAAAAAGTTTTTTTCTCCTAATAATGTGTTTTAGAAGCACTTTGGAAACTAGGCTGCGGTCCCTGCTGCTGGTTTCTCCCACTTCAGTGTCATGAAGGTTATTGTTCTTCAACAGGATGGCTGCCTCCAGCACTAAACTCGGGAATGCCAACTGTAATTAAAGACTTGGAAAAAACAATGCATTTAATGGCTTATTCAGGGTGACAAGTGTTGCCTTACCTTGGGAATGTCTATGAGCCTAATAGGTGTAGCTTTCCATTCCGCTTTCCCTTGCTGCATCATTTGATATTAGCTTTCTTTTGCAGGTTTTTGAGACCAACGTTTAAGATATGCACTTGGTAATCTTGTGTTGAAATGGTAATAAAATGTCACACTAATTTATTCTCTGGAAGTATTTTGCTAGCTGCTTGTATTAATTCCCCTCAAAGCTAATTTAGATGGTTGTTGACTGTGTATTCCACATCTGTCTGTATTAATAATTGTGCAAGTGTCTGAACAAATTAAGACATTTTACAGCATTTAAACATCCCAAAGATCTTACATTTTCTGTGAAAGTGGAGAGGTTGTACTATAATTTATGGATGTTTTCCCATTAATCTCTGAATTGTTTTGGCAGTTAATGCCTAAAAGCAGCAGCTACCTGGCAAGGACAGAATATCTGTCAGACCATGAAGGGTGCCTGCATTCACTGGAGAGATAAATGGGAACACTGAAATAGAGTTAAGCCCAGAGAAGGAAGCTCATCCTCAGACAGACTTGCCAAGCTCGTTTCATCATAGCTTATAACTTTCATTGTGGCTTAGTGAATGCTGTTAAATATTCTGTCAAAATAAACTTACTTTTCCAGACAAGCAGCACTGCGAAACCCTAATGTGCCACTGCTAATACTTGAACTTGTTTACTGTTTTTTCACGTAAAAAATACAGGCACTATAATAAAAAGTTCAAGTTTTCTTAAAATATATTTTCTAATCTAAAACATCTAGGAGCTTTTTTAATTTGTACCTTTTTTGTCCAGCCATAAAGAAAATACAGATTATTTCTTAAGGTGTGTCATTTATAAAGCAGTTTATAAAGCAGTTTGTTTTTTTTTTCATGTATTTTGAGGGCAGAAAATTATGGGTCTTTCAAGTTCTATGGACTTGTATATAAGAACCTATGGTTCTGATAATGTTACTCTACAAAATCATAATTCATACTCATCACTGGGGCACATATCCTGGAAGGTCTTCCTGCAACCAAAATGACAACTTTTCTAATTTCTAGAACAAAGAATTACAGTGTCTAAGTTTCTTTGAGATGAAAAACTGAAAATCAAAATCAGAAGACTGTCTTAAAAATATAATTTCAAATTTTTGTATCTATTTATTTAAAATGTATTCTTTTCGTTTCTTACCTATTTACTTCAAGTATATCCTATTAGTTAAATAACTCTTGTTCAAGACAGAAGACTGAATCAAGTTTACAACATAATTAAAAAAAAAGTGATTGGTTGAAATAAAGATGGTTAAAACTTAAAGGAATTTGTAACACATTTTCTTACAGAGAAAGAAGAAAAATGAAAATAGAAACCATGACAGAGTTTTAAATTGTGTACTTTTTTGCTTTTTTAACAAACAAATTATTAAAATTTAACATTGAAAAAGGAAACCTTTCATCTCTGCCTATTACACTTGTGATGAAAACTGACTTAAATACCTCTAATTCTACAGAAGACAACATAACATTTCCAAAGCTTCAAGATGTCTGCATGCAAGATTTTGTATCATGCTGGATAGAGTTATTTTGGTTGAACTTTATTCAACTACTAAATGGAAGTAAGGAAGCATGTTTTCTGTTTCCACTGTTATTTTTCTCTGATCGTATAATAATGAGTTATACTTGAGTGAAAATAAGACCACAGGTTCTGCTCACATGCGAATGCCACTGTGCACATTTGCAATCATATTTTTCAATCATAGTTAACTGGGCTTTAGATGTAATACAATGGACTGAGAACATCTGCCTTAAGAGATTCCCTTCTCATACTCATGCATTTTCAATCCATACGCTTAATTGGATTTCATTGAACAACTGTATTAATGGACTAAACATTTGTGGATTATGTAACTGTTATTTCATTATATGCTAAATGAAGCTTAGTTGCAAACCTCACCTCTTTAATCCAAGATCAAATCTTCCAGGTCCACAGAGGTGCTATTTGTATTATTTCCTGTTAGGATCAACCTGAGATCTGCCTACAGACCTAAGAGTCCTTTGCCTTTAATTATTCTCCCTCTTCATTTGCAAGGGACTTCAGATGTTTTTTTTTGTTCACCACAAGTCAGCGAAAGTTTTATTGCTCACCACACATTCACCAGCAAAATCTAATAGGCAAGTCCAGCATTGCCTTTTCCTTAACACAGATTTGCAACAGTGAAGTGGCCTTTCGAACTGATGAATAGGCATAATAAAATCACCAACAGAGAATGAACTAGTTGACCTAAGAGATCTTTTTCTCTCTCTCTCTAATTTCTATGGGAAAAAAATACAAAAAGTACATTAACCTAATCTACAATGTTCTCTGTCAAATAATGATCCTGTTATAAGGTCATTACAGAAAATATTGAGATACATTGCAATACTGCTTGCAAAACTATGTAATAAGCTCTTTGCATTTGCAAGTTATTGAATAATACACTGTATGGAAGTATTTGTATTTAAACAGTTCACTCAAGAAGGCTCTGTGAACATACTAAGTGCTTTAAAAGCCATTACAAAAATCACTCTCATTACATACCATGTAGAAACCTCAGACCTATCAAAAACAAGCATAGGCTTTTTCCCAAAGCAACTGTAAACAAAAGTACAGAATAGTGCTGAAGCTTATTTTAGTCAATATTTCTGGGATAAAAAAAAAGACCCTTATATGGATCAAATGATGGTCCTTAAAAGAAAAATAAAAAAGCAATCATTGAATTGCATCCTGTGAGAGGAAATTAGGCCAAAATTGATCTGGATAGTCAAATTTATTATTACATGTAGTGAATGTAGAATGAGATGTGATTAGAGCAAGTGTGCCATCAGTCCCTTTTGCAAGATCAAGCACAGAACAGTGCAGCCTTGATGAAAGGAATCGATAGCATTGAAAGCAAAATTGGAGGGCTGTCAAATCATCTTAATTCCTATTTTCTGAATGAGTGGAGTGGGATCGCTTCACGCCCATGCTAATAACCAAATTAGTGTGCTTTTGACTCACTACAGAATCAAGATTCTATAAAACTTAAATAATATTGCTAAAGAGAAGAAAAAAACCAAACAAAACACACAAAGCAGAGATACCACAAAACACATTTCACTTTGAATTCTTAATTAACAGAGCTGTATTTCTCTTAATTTTGGAGATGTTAGGTTATGTAAGCTACAATTTCATCTCTCTTAATAGTCATGTTGATTGGCAATCTTTGTTCTCCCATGACTGAAAAGATTATCTACTCAACAGGTACACACACAAATATGCAAAATGCACATAGCCAGAAACAAACCTGAGTCTCTTTGAAATCCATCACTCGGAGGCATATAGTAAAGATTTCCTGTGAGAGATTTCTTACAAAATTTCCTCAGAAAGGGTTGAGGGTGGTGTCAGGGTCAGCTTAAGCCAACTTAAAACTGAATTGCCCTCAAGTCCTGCCTGCCTCCCTCCTCCTCATGTTTCCTCTCAACCTTCCTCATGCACAGCAAGTCAGCTGTCCATGTGGCCAGAAACTGTGGACACAAGGTGATGAGGGGATAAAAGTTCAGTGGCTACGTCACCCACCACACCTAGAGAAAAATCCAAGACAGACTGATAAATCTATATATTCTTCAGCAGTCACCTGAGTTCTGCTTTGATTATATTTGTGTTGCTTTTAGTAGCTTTGCAGTGCCTCCCCTAGCAGATGCTCAGCTTTGTACGGTGTGAATGCAAGACGCTCCTGAAGGTCAGCATTGGGAAACTCAGAGGAAGAGAGTGTCTCAGCAGCTACAGGTTAATTGGAATTAGAACTTCCATCTGACATTTTTTAAAAGGTGTACTTGAAATAACATAGATCCCTTTCCAGCTCTGACTAGTGTTGTATTTTCACAAGTACAAGCTTTGAGAAATGTATTCTTTACGTATAAAAAATCAGCTGTGATTGCAGTACAGAAGAGTGTCAGGGCAAAACCAAAGAAAGAGCATCTTGGCAGGAGAGTCTCTCTGCTTCTCTGTTTGCCTCAGAACATGAGCACCAGAACTGCCACCCAGGACTGATACTGCATTATCCCCCGCCTTCAAACAAACAAACAAACAAATAAATGACACTGTTACAGGGCACAGCAGTAAAGGGTGCTTCATACACACTCTATTTATATAATTAGTAAGAAGGCAGCAAGTAAACTAATAGTTCAGGAAAATTAAATCATACTAAAGCCTAATCTAGCACTTTCATAACAGCTAGATCTAGGAGGATGATGGATCCAGCAACATCATGCTCTATTCTCAAGCCACATGTTGAAGAATGTGAAGCCAAAAGGAATTATAACTCTATCATAGCTAACTAATCAAGAAGAAAGCTCACATTGCCCTTGGTAAGTAGGTTCGAAACAGGAGGCTTTTTATAATAGTCCACAAGGTAGCAAAAGGACCTTGTATGTACAGCTGCAGGAAACAATATGGACTCCTGATACACCTTTTTGAAAAATTACAGGTTTCGTTTTATCCTCACACAGGAGTTGCATTCAAATTTAAGGTCTTGGTTAACTCCGTGTGTTTTATATTTCTGCTATTTCTTTTATGGCTTGTTAATATAAGCTTGTGGGTAACATACTGATGAATTTACACACACAAAATTTCTCTTCATCAGAGCTTCTGTAGAATTGAAAAAAAATTCCTAAATGCTATTTCTACCTATTTGATAGAGGAAGGAAGGTATCAGAGCACTAAGCATAACAGTCCAGCACAAGTGGACGAGGCTGTCAATGCTAAGCTTTTCTCATGCTGCATCCAGTAAATGGACAGACTGTATTGCAATTTATAAGACAATGTTGCTGTACTGCAAACCTGGGAAGTTATAAAAAACATATGGAGCACCTTAAGCTTTTACATAGTCTCGGCCACCAGCATGATGTCCTTGATGTTTACCATGAGTCAAGTACTTGTTTTTAATTTGTGGTTCCTCTGTAATAATAGATTGCTGGGTATGGTTAAAGATATATGGCATTAGCCTAAAAGTCTGTTAGCTGACTGAACACTGTGTTTGGATTTTTAGGCTGCCAGGAAGCAAAGTGATTTCTTTATTTATTTTTAAATAAGATACAGAAGGAAGCAGCCTCACATTTGTTGCACTTAAAGCACAGCAGTGCACTTGTGACCTGTTCAGCTGCCTTCCCGTGGGCGTCCAGTGAGAATACTAACTTGTCAACTACCATCCTTTCAGAGTGTACTTTGTACTCATTTTCTTACTTAAAAGAAAATTATCCTCTATAGCATTAGACATTTGCATTCCCACTTGTCCAAGTCCTTCCATAATAGTGTTATCAAATAGTGGTGATACATATACAAACCCACACCAAAAAGTTCTCCATTCCACTTGCAGTTTGTACAGAAGCTATTACTGCTTTTTCTCATAGTTTCAGGAGGTGTGCTTGATGCCAATACAGTGCAAATTGCTTCTCCAAAGACTTGGGTGATAGTACTCCAAACCTGAGCTATTAATAACCACCATTGATAACACAGGGTCCATGAGTATATGGGAAAGCTCTAACCAGCTTCCAAACTAGCAGCATCTGGGATTTCACAGTCTCCTCATGGATGAAATAATTCAATCCAGAAGTTACACAGATTATGCTTAGCTAGGAAAACATTTTCTGCACCAAGATGAGAAAAAAAACCCTGCATAATTCTAAA
The DNA here is from genome assembly GCF_009769465.1 of Tauraco erythrolophus. NCBI lineage: Eukaryota > Metazoa > Chordata > Aves > Musophagiformes > Musophagidae > Tauraco > Tauraco erythrolophus. The sequence goes on from NC_141465.1 coordinate 22,988,665, forward strand.
AATTCCTTGGGTAAACATTTTTGGTAACTGAACTGACCTAGTGGATCAGACCTTAAGCCTGCTAGAAAGCTCACACAATGAGAAAATATCTTTCCTGCTTCTCCTGGCCATATCAAATATACCTGGTGAGCTATCTAAAACACAGCATCACTTTCTGGATAACCTCTGGTTACTGAAGAACTATAGACACCGCTCTTCCAAAACAACATGGGCATGATTGCCTATAGCACACCTTCAAGTGTAAGAGCTTATCATGATCGTTAACTGACATCTGTTAGGCTTCTGTGTCCCTTATTAATATCAATTTTAATTTAATGTGTCTATTATCAGTAGAAAAAGCTTTATTAGCATAAAGTTCTACAAATATTTAGACATGTGAGCAGATAGCTTTTTAACTGTGTGATGTTCTTCTGCTCCCTTAAGTTCACTTAAAAATTACTTTTGTCAGTATTGTCATTACTTGTAGTAGACCCCTGAAGTAATTCAGTAACTTCACTAATTTAATTATAAACTACTTCTCTAAACTCTAGTTTTAAAGCATTTCACAATGAAAGTGATGGGTGGAGTAATTTCTGTTGTACAAAGTCAAATATCAATCTTGTGGTCAAACCTTTTTACTGAATCGAATAGTTCCTTGATTGCATCTCTTGCAATAGCTGAAATGTAGTGCACGCTTTAAGAATACGGATGCTTATTGTAGCAGACTGATTCTGATGCCTGCAGAAGCAGCGGTATTCACAATACAGATCTCAACACATAGGCAAGATAATCATATTCGTGTTTGTATATAGGCAATGACAAATACAAATTTTTCCTCTAATTAGCTCACTAGATGTAACTCGGGCTCAGTAAAAGGAAAATCTCTAAAAGATTGAAAATCAACACATACAGGCATCACAGAGGTTGTAGAACCCCTGTCCAATTTAATGGTATTTGGCTGTTCTGCTGAAACTGTTGAAATAGTATCACTATTTGCAAGCTCACTGTGTTCGCGTCTGCAGGCAAAATGAGCTGCTCTGGGAAAGCAACTTCAGGTCCCAGCTATTTACACGAAGCATTGCTAGAGCCCTGGGGAAAAGGTTCATTTTCCTCAGCGAGCTTGCAAAAGAATCTCAGTGAAGTCTGCAGTAATTTGCATCATGCCATGTCCTCTGATGGCCGAGTTTCAGTCTGACCTCATGGCCTTGAGTTTGCAACATTACAGCTTTTCTGTGGTTGTGATCCAAACCACGTTTGTGCTTACATGGCTCCAGCAATGCCCCGAGTACTCTGATTTATATATATATGTGGGGTTTTTCCTGCATTGCTGACTCCTGCCAGTCTGACTAGCTGTGGAGATAACCTTATATTATACTACACCTGACTGAAGCAGTAAACCCTCTCCAAGTATGGATGAAAACTGAGTTCTGCTAGCTAATAATTTCTTCTGCTGTATTTTCAAGCTTATATGAGACAACTGATTCTTTTAAAGCAGCTACCTATTATTTTGTTAATTCACAGTTTTTGTAGTCAGTTCACCAGTTTTGCCATACAGGTGAAACTGGTGACATTCAGTTACAACATTTATCTAAGGCCCTCAAAAGTTCTTCTAAGATGGGAACAAAGCACCGTATCGCATATCAGCATGGGGAACAATACCAAACTCATGCTAGTGTTCAGTTACAGAGTCTTTCCTCTCCTCATAAAACTCAGTAATTACGGGCATAGACTTTTGAAAAATATTTATTCCCAAAGTTAAATAAGAGACCTTATGCTCACTCAAGGTTTGGAAAATGGTGCAGACTCCAGCCTTAGAAGAAACACTCTCGTTGCCAGTCAAGTGCAGAGATAGGAACTGAGCATTTGGAACTCCTAAGGACAGAGGAGCAGGAAGGGCAGAGGACGGCAACAGCTGCAGACTCAGCAAACGCAACTCCTAGATCAGGATTTCTGATTTCCTCTTTCTTTCAGAGCATCCAAGCAGCACTTTTCAGTATCAATAATAGACCATAGTGCTTGTTGGGTCAAGAAAAAAAATAATCCACGTCAAGCCTTTTAAACATCTCCACTGACTTGGACACATGTTGCATAAGCTGTGATACTACTCCTTTGCCTTGGTTTTTATGTATGGCTGATAACTGCATGTTATTGAAGTATCATTACCCTACTTGTTATATAAGGAAAGCAATGGAAGGTGCTTCAAGTGACTCGTTCAGAAACAACTAGTGGCAGAAGTGAGAATACTGTTTATTCATGTCTTCATCCTCTTAGTTCTCAATTCAGTACTTTACTCACTAAAACCACAGTTTCATTAACTGAACACACTGCCACCTTAATGTCTCCTATCATGACTTGTGCTCTGAGGCCAAGAACAGGCTTCTTTGTCCCATCTGCATTATTGCAAAACCTACTGAGTATTCAGAAATTGATGTGAGGTATCCAACCTACAACTTTTACTAAAACATGAGACTGTTGGAAACAGTTGCAAAAACCATAAGCCAGAATATCATTATGAAACAAGTCACAGTGGATGCCTTTAAGGTTTTAACATTTCAAAAGGAAGAACTGGTAATCAAAACCACACAAATTCAAGTATTTATGCAAGAAAATACAGAAACGCAGAATTTTGAAAGATTTATGGGTCAGAATTTTTTTGCTATTTCATTTCCTATTATTTAGCTGAGCCTCAAATCACTTCCTTTTTTTTTTCCCCACAGAAAAAGCTTTATGAAGTGTCACTTGTCTGTTCTAAACAAACCTGGCCACCTATCTATGCAATGAAATAAGCATGTATTAACAAAAACTGGCTTACCTTGGTAAAATTGTCAATCTAAATGATCCATGGAACTCTCAACAAGAAGAGAAAAAATCTCAAATGTGCACACATTCTGCATTCTTTCAGTCAATATACTGAATTGCTTTAATTACCACAAGTGTCTAATGTCTCGCCAAGCTTTTCTCCATTGCTGCATTTTATTGTGACACAAATTTTGTGTAGGCATTACAGGGACAACACCCAAGGTTAAAACGGCCACTTACGTTGTCATTCTAAGAGAGAGCTAATAATATGGTGTTCTGATAAAAATGGCAGTTTGTGGTTAAAAGGCCCGTACCTCAAATAAACAAGACACTATTCTGATTTTCTTTTGTACTCATTCTTCAGTAGCACACTCCTGAAAGAATATAACTCTTTAAATGAGACCACTGGTAATGCATACATCTGTGAATATCATCATTCTCTGAGCTTCCTTTGCTTCATTGACAGGACAAAGATCCAGGATCAGCCTGATTGCTCTTCCTTGGTAATTTTCCTAAAGATTTGAATTACACAAAGTGCACTGGCAGAAGAAAACTAATTTGAAGCAACTAAAGAAATGGACTTGGCTTTCATAGTTAAGTAAAGATGTAACTTCATGAAATGAGAGCACTAAAAATATCATGCCATGGTTTTCATTCTTGCAGTGGTTTAAGGCAGATATTATGGAAATCTTGACAGACATTGTAATTTCATTATCTACAGTCTCATGTGTGTGAGCCAGCCATCTTGCTATTTAGGTTAAGCTGACGTAACTGAGAAAGCAGCTATTCACATATAATAATATTTATTTCCACTGTTCTTTTTTTTGTTTTTATCATAATATTATTTTTCTTTCCTGCCTGCTCTTAGCCTCACTGGCTGCACTTAGGATTAGAAAGTAGGGGGTGCCTTAGGACAGTGACTGAGTTTATATCTATCGAGTTTGGGCAATACTAAGTCCTACAGCTTAATAACACTGTAATGCAGTTTCGGTAGATCTTTTCTTTGGTTTTCCTGTTATTATCCAAGTCAAGCTAAGATTAGATGTTCTTCACAAAAACGAGGAGTCTTTGTCTCCACTAGTACCCTCATCTAAAGTAGCTGATAACTTAATGCTACTGTTAATTGGTGAACATTCTAAAATATGTCATGACAAGTTTAAATAGGGGGCATTAATCGGGATTTGTCCCATATGGGAGTCGTCTTGGGCCTGCACCAACAAAGAGACAAATGAAAAAGCTTCTCTCCCGTTCAAAACGTGACCTCTCTGGGCTTATTTGGGCTCTTGATATAACAGGCACTGAACTAGCTAATTAGCTTGGCACCGTTTCAGACAGCTGGATTAGAGTCAGTGATAAAGTGCAGCAGAAGGCACCTCTTGGCACAGGTCCCTGTAACTCATCCTGCCAGACTGGAAATCCAGTGGAGGAGAGGGGTCCGCCAGGCTGGGGCTGGAGACTCCTTCCCAGTCCAGAGGAACTGTGCCATTTGTCAAAGCCACATTTAACCACATGTGATTATACGTCGAGCGCAGAGCAATATATCTAACAGAAATAAGTCACAAGACGGGGCCAAGCTACTGTAAGTTACTCCCCTGTGAGCAAATACTCTGTCACTCTCTGCAGAAAAGAGAAAGTTTCACAACCCGAAAGCCACGTTATAATCCACAGACATCGCTGCAACTCATACCCTTTTAGCTAGGGCTCTCACCAGCTACGCTTACTTTACACCACAGAGCATGAGTTTCATATGGATGTGCTTTAAACCACCCGGGAAATACGCTTAACAGTTTACGCTGCTGAAGTGACATGGGCAGCCAGCATTACAGCGAAATGTTTCAAAACAAGGGGAATACAGTACTGAGGTAACACACCAGCACGAGATGTCTCTACATCAGATAAGAATAAATAATAGCAATGCTCAGAAAATGGTTTGGTGATTCAAAGAAATAAAATTTTCCACCGCCATAATCTCCTTGCTGACTTCATTGTAGTGTGTTACCTCGCAGGGACAAAATTTGAGAGAGCATTTTTAAACAGTGGTTTAAATTTAACTACTGAAAGCCCATCAGCTAAAGCAGTGGTTCCACGCAGTATCCTTGTGTGTTTTACAAGATTTTTATTAATTTAAAATAGTTATGAATGTTATTGGAGAAATACGATCACCGTTTCAACAGAATAGGAAGGAGCTTATTTAGTTGTTTCATGAGACTGAGTGTACTTTGACATTCTCATGTTCATACATTCTTTCTAATAAACCCTGAGCAGCTTCGTATTGCCTTTTTCTCTTTCACACTCCTCCCACTCTATCCCCTCCTTTGAAAAATGATATTAGTATGAGAGAGTGTATTTGCAGATTTTGTGCATACAATAGCAAGAACATTGATGAGTGTATTCCTACATCAGGGAACACGGTTTTTAACCTAACTTTGCTATTATATGGTCCCTGAAATATATCAAGAGATTTAAAACATTCATCTTGGAATACAACTGTGGCAGGCTTGCATCGTTTCCCATCCACATTACATTCTGCATGATGTGAAGGGATTCACGGAGCTTTCTTTTCTGCTCTCATTACAGTCTTTGTCACTAAGAATGAAGTATCCAAATTTTAATGCCTCATATATTTTGTCAGCTGTAGTGGTGTGCTATACTACTTTGACCTTTTTGATTGGCTTGCCATTTCAGTTCTTCCTATTTACAGCTTCATTAACCTGTGGGGGAGAGGTGGACCAGCTACCCAATCAACGGATGGTGTATTGAAAAGGTCAACGTAGTCCAACGTATTTACAATCCCTTCACAAACCACATGCAAGTGGAAGATGTAGAGTTCCCCGTTTAGGATGGCAAAGTTACAGCCATAGGAAAAATTAAGTGACATGAATTCACTCTGAATCCCAGACATTAGGAAAATGAAAGGATGCAGAAAAAAACCTCCAACTCCATTTCAAAGAGATACTGCATCTGTCAACTTGCAGTTCTTAGCACAAAACATTTGATCTTGACTAGATGACGCTACCCAGATAAGTGAAATCTACAATTATTACTATTTTGAATTAGTCTTGAAGTGAACTCTGAAAAACATTTCATCGCCTGTTTAATATAATCCTGGGAAGAAAGAATGAAAACTGAAAGAGCTCTTTTGCACAGAGAGCTTTTTAAACAGGAAATATCTGTAGTTTGCCAACATTCTTTTCTATAGACTTCATTAAACATCATCTTCCATATGAGAAAACATTAGTAAAAGTTATGTAATTAGTGCCATTGTAAGATAAATAATTCAAAACTGGTTCATAAAACAAACCTCTATTTAAACCACAAAGAGATAGGACAGAATTTAGACTAAACATGGAGTTTGATAGCAGAGGACACTGTGCTACAGGAGGCTCCGTCTTTCAGATAAGAAGAAAAACTAAACTAATGGCCACTTATGATCACTGAGGTTGTTTAGGCATGTTAATCTGAGTGACCTGGCCATACGCCAGCTTCTCTAATTACAGGTCTCTTGGCATACCTAATTTTCGCTAAACCTAATTGTTTCAGGGTGGCAGTGGGGTGGGTCTCCCTTGCTAAGTACCTGAGTGCTTTTACGTGAAGCAGAACAGCATTTCTGTGGTGAAAAGACACGGAAATCATTTCACATGAAGAAGTTGGAACACGGCTTGTGAAACTACTTGGGAAAGTAAAATACAGTGGAAAAAATTTTAAAAAGCAAACCTTCCCCTACATTCTTATCAATGAATAAATAATGCCAGCTCCAACTAGTATTTTGTCAGTCTTTCTTGCAAGAGACTACATCTCTCTCCAGAACTAGAAAAAAAAATTTATTCCTTAAAGAAACGGATGAAATAAGAAATAATGCATTCAGCTGTTCAAGGTTGCTATTGTGTATGGTTTTGTTTTGCCTATCTGTTTTAAACCTTTTGGCACACCTTCGTCAGTCTTCTCAGCTTCCCACAGTCATGACTGGTACATGTCCAGTGGCTGCTGTAATTTATGTATTTATTTATTCCTCTTTATTTAAATTGAAGCAGCATTTAGGAAACAACTAATTTCACAGCCATGTTATGCATGCATTTAATGAAAGATTGTTAAGGTCTAAGGAGCAGAGACATAAAGATAGACACGTTTATCACCAAAGCAAATTGACTGAAAGACCTTCTTAGAGTGACATAAGATGCTTATGGCAACGCAGAAAATAGCATAGGCCTCCTGAATGCCTATGCAGAATGATTAAAATAGCAGTATTAGCCATGATAGCCCAGCTAATGATTCAATTGCTAAACAAGATGAAATTAAAAAAAAAAAAAAGCACAAATAAAATTGGAATGGAAAAATGACAGAGCAGTAAGTACAAATAAAGCATGAGCTAAGTCAAACATTTACTGCAACATGAAAGGTTAAACACTTGCTCCACTGCATTTAGTAGCTACACTTGGAACATATACATGTGATCTGATGCACCTGAAGAACTCAGTGAGAGAATCAAATGCTTGTATTTCTCTTTCTGTTTAACATATCAAGACTATTAAATTCTAACCCATTTTGACAGTTTAATATACTTCTGAGGTGATTACCTCCTCTTTTTCTCAGAGAAACCAATCCACCCTTTCATAAGAAAGCTTCACATTTGTTGACTGCAAAAGACCACGCATGATGTGAAGAAGCAAAGCACAATAAAAATTGACTAATTTAAGCAGAGTGAGACTATCAATGCAAACTGTAAGTAAACAAAATCTTAGCTTGTATTGGCATATCCCCTAGAAATATACATACCAGGATTTGAACAAAATTCTTGTCATTGCATGACTTCTCTTTGATGTGTTAGTCACACAAAATGGTTTTAAGAAGTGTTATACTAAGTGGTCATTTTCACTTTATCTACCACAAAATGAAACCACAAAATTAATTAGATTCTATTGCTAATCAGAGGGATCTGCTCCAAAGAAATACTCTGACATATTGGTAACTTGGTAACGTGTTAAATTTCTGTAGGCCAGTAATTTTTCTTGGCTTCCTCTACATAAACATCTAATAGTAAAAAAAGTAAATCAACACAGTTTTATTGAAGTCTGTGTTGATTTAAACCATCTGAAGTTCTGGCTCAGTACTGAGAAGAGATTATTTGTTATTGCAAGCAAAGCATACGTAAAATCTAGGATATTTTATCTTTAGAGGCTTGGCTGGAAATGTTGTTCTTGGGTGCATGAAGAAAACTGAAGACGAACTTTTTGAACATGAAAAAAATTTCCTCAGATTTTATGACCTCTGAAGAAAAATACCGATTGATTTATATAACTTAATTCTATACCCATGGTTTTATTTGTGTTGTTGCTTATCAAACATACTCTTTCCATTATAAACTAAGCCAAATGTTTGCTCAATTAATTTCTCTAATGTATTAGCTGATGCCATCATTAATTAAGATTTTTTTAATTCCCTTGATCATTAGAAATGTCTTGGATTGATCAGAAACTCCTGAACCTACCCAGCTGTCTGAACTTCAAATAGTAGCTAGTAACAGTGCACTCACAGGAAAAAAAAAAAAAGCAAAACAAATCAAACTAGCAGGAATTCTAGTTGTTAATAAAGACAAATTTCTGCTTGTCTCAGCAAAAGGGAGGTAGCCAATAGCAAGGGACACCACAGTGACCTTTGGTTCTTTATTCTTACTGCTGCAGTCCTGAATCCTTTGACTAGCCATACACATGTTCAATATTTTTGCAGGATAAAGGGCAAGTTAAAAAGAAAAAAACAAAATATTTCTAGGAATATAAATTGAATGGATACTACAAACAAGCATCTAGGAATGCCACTCTGTTCTGGTACCTTTTACCCATTGATACAAGAACAGACTTTAGAAAGAATAAAATTAGTTTTCTTTTTTATTGTTATGTAACACATATATATAAGAAAAGGGAGTCAAATATTTTTTTCGCCATGCTATTACTTTTATAATAATAAAGATAGTCAAAGTAGCTCTTGATTTAAATTAATATTGCAACAGCTACTGCTGGCAAAACCCCTGTTCTGACTGTATCAACAACGATGTTGCGATCTGACAGCAGCACTAGCGTAACTTTACACCCACAGTAACTTGTGGAGTCTGAGGAACACTGTGCCACAAAGTAAAATTCTGTAGAGATTCTTTTATCACAGCCTGAGTTGAAAGTGGAACTTGTTCCCATTCACATACTCCCATCCCTCAGCCAGGGAAGGGTAAGCACTATAGTTTATGGGACAGTGTTTTCTTAGAACTCACTTGTTGACACTTACATTACCAGGAAGATAGGCTGGAAATTATATTTCCAGACAGGTACAGGTACAGTTAATATTTTTATACATGCATATAGTTATTTATGTATTTTATATTTGTATATAGTTAACTATATATGTCTGTGTAAATAAATGAATGTATATACAGGCACGCACTTCATCTGAAGTTACTCTAGATAGAATTATTTCACTTACTTTGATATAACTTCTTTTTTTTTCAGGAACTTTCAGTTTACTAGGTAGGATCTTCAGGTCTAAGATGTCCTTTAGAATAAAAATAATAAAAATACTGCCACTGCTGTTCCTCCTTTCTTTCCATTCCCCAGTTCCAGAAATGTCCAGTAAGGCCTGAGATCTATAGAATCATAGAATCATTTGGAAGGGACCTTAAAGATCATCTAGTTCCAACCCCCCTGCCATGGGCAGAGAAATCCTTCACTACACCAGGTTGCCCAAAGCCTCATCTAACCTGGCCTTGAACACTTCCAGGGATGGGGCATCCACAACTTCTCTGGGCAACCTGTTCCAGTGCCTTACCACCCTCAATGTAAAAAATTTCTTTCTTATATCTAATCTAAATCTGCCCTCTTTCAGTTTAAATCCATTGCCCCTTGTCCTATCACTACACGCTCTCGTAAAAAGTCCCTCTCCAGCTTTCCTGTAGGCCCCCTTTAAGTACTGGAAAGCTGCTAGAAGATCACCCTGGAGCCTTCTCTTTTCCAGGCTGAACAGCCCCAACTCTCTCAGCCTGTCAAATAATGGGAGTCAAATAATTTAAAATATTTACCTGATAAGCCACACATGTAGGAAACGAAAATTTAAGCTCCCTCACTGCCTTTTTCTTGATGGCATCTCTCTCCATCACAGAGCTAGAGTCAGTAAGTTTATTCCACTTTGCCATCGACCAGAAAAGGCCCAACACAGCCTCACAGCCTATAGCCTGCTGCTGATGGATTCCTCTAATCTGAAATACTGAAGATGAGGTTCACGTTCATACTTCAAGTTAGGTACACACAAGGACCTGAACATGACTTAACCAACACAGGCACCTGACGACTCCTTTCTTCTCCATCATCTTCTTCCCTACAACATCCCTTGGAGTTGTCAAGACAAAATTAATGCTAAATACCACTGTGTATGTGTGATGTTTGCCACCACTTGCAGTGCACCTGAGAACATCAGGAAGCATATGAGAGCTGGAGGTACTCAGGTACCTCAAAAAACAATTTTGCTGTCACTTGTTTATTCTGATGAAATATCACTTCTATCTGAAGACAATTTCTAGTATTTCGGAAGAAATGAAAATAGTCTACAAACAGCCAGTTACTTACTAGGGATAAAAAGATTTCTTCTTGGCCCATGTAGGGGACTGAACGAAGTTGTGAAGTGTGAGTTCCATTAAACCATTACACTGGTTTAAAATGAAGCTTCCTTCATGTTTTATGAGCATCCCAAAAGAAAGGCCAGGAATACTGTTCGCTTAGTGGACCATGAATAATGCAAATAAACACGGACATTCAGATTTCAAAGTTGGGGAGAACACCATACAGAAACCATTACCACATAAATGGATTTTTTTCTATACTTACAAAGCCAACCGTATCCTGGGCTGTATCAAAAAAAGTGTGGCCAGCAGGTCGAGGGAGGTGATTCTGCCCCTCTACTCTGCTCTCATGAGACCCCATCTGGAATACTGCGTTCAGCTCTGGAGTCCCCACCAACACAAGAAGGACATGGAGCTGCTGGAGCGAGTCCAGAGGAAAGCCACGAAGATGGTCAGAGCGCTGTAGATCCTCTCCTATGAAGACAGCTAAGAGAGTTGGGGCTGTTCAGTCTGGAGAAGAGAAGGCTCCGGGGTGATCTTATTGCAGCCTTCCAGTACTTAAAGGGAAAGCTGGAGAGGGACTTTTTCCAAGGGTATGTAGTGATAAGACAAGGGGCAATGGATTTAAACTGAAAGAGGGCTGATTTAGATTGGATATAAGTAAGAAATTTTTCACTCAGAGGGTGGTGAAACACTGGAGCAGGTTGCCCAGAGCAGTTGTAGATGCCCCATCCCAGGAAGTGTTCAAAGCCAGGTTGGATGAGGCTTTGGGCAACCTGGTGTGGTGGAGAGTTTCCCTGCCCATCGCAGGGGGGTTGGAACTAGATGATCTTTGAGTCCCTTCCAACTCTAACCATTCTATGATTCTACATGCATGGACACAAGAGAGTAATTAAAAAATGCACTATTAAAGCTGACTTTGTAAGAAGCAGCCATTTGACCATTTGAATCAGGCCAAATTTTAAAAGCCATTTCATTTGCTTAATTATAAAGTTCTCCATTCCTGATACATTTTAAAAAAAAGAACAGAAACTATACCAGTACTTTTGCGAAATCATAGGCTTCATTCTGCTTGCAAATGCCTATAGATAGTTTCATAACTCTTGTGACATCAACATGAATGTTTTCTTGTTGGGACGAATAAAGCAAAGTTTACTAAAGCAATCAATTGAATATCAAACAAAAATGAGCTTTCAGAGTGAAAAAATCTATTTAAGTTCAGGTAAAAAAAACACCTTACCTATTAAAAGAGAAAAGGTTTCCTTTAGGTACACCTATACATTGCCAAGGCAATGTTAATAGTTCTGGAGATTTTGCTAAAATAAAAATTTCTTTCATAGAGAAGCACCAGAAACTAACTGCGTTTACCACTTTTGTCTCTCCCATTGCCAACTGTGCCATCTCTCTTTCTGCACTCTACATTTTGGCAGAGTTTTGCTATCCAAGAGCTAAAATCTCCTCTCCTCTTAGGAAGGGTAGATATGAATTGAGATTCTGGAAGATGCCAACAGAAAGAGTATATTGCACTCACGAACTGCGAAAGAAAATGTGTGTGTATGATCGCCTACTAGTAAGGTACACTACAAAGTAGCTATGGAATAACTTAATGAAAAGAAGGTAAATCCGAAACCAGTAAAAATTAGGTATAAAAAATATACAGAGCAACTGGGGAGATGAAGGCTGTGATAGATCTCATGACATAAGCCATGCGTACCATGGCAAGCAGGGAGGTCGGCAGTAAAGAATTTGTACAACAAAGAAGTTGTTGCTAAGGCCCCAAAGCACACACCGTAAGCGTTTCAGGGCATTTTACAAAGATGAGCTCTAGTCTGGTCCTGTGGACCTTCTGGGACTCCTGAAAGGAGCCCAGCTGATGTGCTCCAAGACTGCTTTGCAAAACAAGATGAAAGACAGTAGGCAAACAGCGACAGCCTCTGCTGTGAACTAAAATGCTACTGCAGGCACACAGTACAGTATTCTGGATTGGATATGGAAAAGAAATAGCAGATGCTCATCGCTCTTCCACAATGATGATGGAGTTAGTTAACAGGTTTCTCAAACAGTCATTGCCACATTCTTTCCATTTTAATCATTTATATTTAGTTGATATAATGCTTACAAAACGCAATTTAGACGTACCTTTTCATAGAATACTAAACTATTGCTTTTTCCTTTGGTGAAGAGTTGAGTGCAACCTGAGCAGTGGTTCAGAAGGTGAGCTTTCAGAGAGGCAACAGGAGTAGAACGCACTAGTATCAATTAGAAAAACATTAGGTGTTTTGGGGCCATGTTAATGCAATCCACAGCAAAATAAAATGCTGTGTGAGTTTTTCTTAACTGAAACATTTTGCCAGTTCATTTCTTGGAAAAGGATTTCATTTGAAGGAATGAAACTTAACCACCGCTTAAACGGTTTGTCTCTAGGCCAAGGAACAATCTCTGCGCTGAGTGGGCACAGCTCTTTACATAGTTGATGATTATGTTATAATGGCAGCATTTCAACAGAAGCAACGCTGGCTGCTTACAGCAAAATCTATAAGTCATGTGAGAGAAGTGGAGATCATGCTGGATCATGCTAGGGATTCCAGAAAGATGAAAAGCATTTTGCTCATATTTCCTCTCCATCACAGAGATGAAGTGAGAGATCACTTAGCCTCTCTGCCTTCCTACTTTTATGTTATTTTTTTCCTGCGTCTCCCATTGATTTTGCTGTTTCTTACTCTCTCTTTTTATATGCATCTCCTGGAAAGGGCAGATGTTATTTGGGACTTGTCAAAAGGTAGATGTTCCCAGCATTAATAACAGCATGCCTGAAGCAGCCAAGTTATCGTTGAAAGTATTTTTACTTCAAAATATTATAAAAAGTGCACCTCTGGAGGATTTCACTGGGACATCACATGATAGTTGCAGTTTCTATTGTATTTCACTTTACATTTGTATGTCTGTTTGAACCTGAAAATCAAATCACGTTTTAGAGAAGCAGAGGAATAAATATCTGCATGAAACTGCACAAATGCTGCACACGAAAGGCAGCGTGAATTTGCATCACTTCCATTTGCAAGTAAATTCTTGCAAGTTCTGTACCACGCAGAGGACAGGATGGTGGTCATAACAACAAAAATTATAAGAAAAAAATCATGTCATAACTTTCATACAAAAAGTGGATTTCATTTCCTTTAAGAACTTTTTTCAGGTTTAAAAACCAGTATTTTTCTGGATAATGCTCCACAGCAAAAACTTCAAGCTGAGGCTATCCACTAAATAATAGATATTTACAAAAAAATTTGGGAAGACAGCAGCAAAGACTGTGGAAAAACCTCTCCACAGTTCTATCACTCTCTAAGGAGAGAAAGTCTAATTGAGAGCCATTTGCCACCGCTTCCTTCACAGTCAGCAAAACTTGTCTCTCGAGCAAAGAAGTAAACCCAGGAGTCAGCAGCAGAACTCACTTTCATATTCATATTAACAGTGTCTTGGAATAAATTCAATTGCAACATCAAATTTCTCTCCTTTGCTGTTTGCTAGCTGAATAAAAACATGCTGAGATATAGGCTTCATACAAAACTTTATGAAAGGCAAAGAAATAAAGATAATCATCTGAGAATTAATAGACGTCCCCAGTGATGCCTTACAAAGGCAAATAATGACTAAACCACTTATTTATGTGCAGTTTGTGATTTTACAATGCAAACAAATGTGAACTTACAGAAGAAAGGATCATGATGGAGCAATAAACTGACAAGGAGATTTTTTCCAGCGTAATCATGCTGTACACAACAGGCAGATATTATACACCCAGATTACATAGTTATTTCTAGTGCCTCCTGCCCCACCAAGTGGACTAATAGTGTTATTTTTTATCATAAATTTGTATATTCTTTTTTTTTTCAGGTCGAAATGAAGTATATGTTCCCATAGCAACAAAAGCTAATTCTTTCCAAATTTAGGTCTCAGCCTTTAGCACTGAATTCCATGGAAGCTTACTTTCATATGAATCTTTGAAATGTGCTATTATACAGGCAGTTTTAATCTGCAAAGCTCAAAGATGGAGAGGGAAAAAAACAGTAATCTACAAATGGCATAATATGCACATCCATAAATGTACCATAAACTTAAATTTCTTAATCTTTTATATCCTCTGTAAAATCTGTTTAACGTGTCTGCTGCTGTTTTTTTCAAAACTTTCGTCCCAGAAAATAACTGTGGTTGTTAGACAGTTCACAGTATTCTAACAGAGCGCCTTGAAAAATGTAATATACGGTGAGTTCCAGCCTTCTAACAACAAGCACAGATATTAGGAATATTTGATTTAGATGAGCAATTAAATACTGTTTCATGACATGAAATTAACAGGACTAGAGAAGACTTTCGAGCAACAAGACTAAAACAAATGCCAACTCACGCTCCAGAAGCTTACGGAAAAACTTACTACGATAGGGAGAGTTCCAGGTATAGAAAAACTGCTATCAATTCAATTCTATCCATCAAGATCTTTAACCATTAATTCATGTTCCCTTTCTAAAAACGTACAATCCACATCACCTCTACCCCCCTGTCCCCAAGTGAGTCAGATTTCTTTCCCTTGTAGGTGAAGTTGTCCCTTCACTCTTCTCATAGAAAGGCCATCTCAGGGTTTGTCCTTTCCCACCCGTGTTTTCATTCCAAGTTTTCAAAGAGTAAGTTACCTCTTTAATAGAAGTTACTGAATGCTTAGCTGCATTTATACTGTTCTATTATAAAATTTTAAAATAGCTCAGAAACAGGCTAAAGAATATGCTCAAAAGTAACCTTAATTTAGAACTACACAAGTCAGAACAATTTATCTTTGTAGAAGCTGAAAGGAAGCTTAAACCATACTAAGTCCCAATGTTTTGGCTACAGGAGGTCTCATTAATTTTCCATAGCCAAGCAATTTTCACTGCATTCGTAACAGATAAAGCCCTCCCATCTCCCTCTGGTATTAGAGTGAGTTTTACAATACATCAGTATAACAGAGCATTTATATTAAAGTTTCATGATTTCTCGGAAAAGCATCTCCTACATACCATTTAGATTGAAATGCCCATCCTTTCCAGAGACACTCAAAATCACTACACTTCTATCTAATGACCTCTGTTCATTGATATTTGAAATATTATTGACACTACAAAGCACCAAAATATTTCAAAAATTACACATTCAAGCATATATTCAAATAGAAGATGAAAGTATCTGCTAAATATTCTGGTCAGTGCAATTATGCCTCAAAGTAACTGGCCATTAACACATGAATAATAATTAATTGCTTTATTATACTTTTATTGAGACTTTGCTCTGATTTTGCAAAGTTTGGCCCAATCGAGGAAGCAACAGGTCTGGTAACAACACAAAAACTGCTGAACAGCAATAGATACAGTGACAGATGTAGCTTCATGCAATCAGAAAAAGACAAAATAGCACAATCCACAGGAGACAACCACTAACATTGGGCTGCTTCAAGTAATTCTCTGAAAACACAAAAATATTTTTTTTCTTTATTATGAGGAAGAGTAGGAGCATAGCCTAGTCAGCATAAAATACGGCGCAGGATTCCCATTGTGATGCATTCTGTCTACAAAGATGGTATTTTTCCAGCAAAGCGTAATATCTAAGCAAATTTACTGAACTGCAGTACAAATGGTCAGGGTTCTTTATGAGATTCTGAGACTTTCCACAGCCACAGAAAAAGACTGTAACACAAACTGTGTTTATTGCAGTTCTGTAGAAGCAAAACATATCCCTTTAAGATGTTTGTATATTACATATCTCATATCCAAAAAAGAACATACTGACTGAAGGCTCACTCTATTAAAAATAATTACTGAGATGTTCAGAAAAGCAACTTTAGGTTACAAAAATACCGATTTAATTTTTTGTTATTCCTTCCTGCTCTTTCTCGAGATACAGGAGTTTGCATCTTCCTCATCATAAAAGTGCTGCATTCAAGTGACAGCTGCTAAAAATGTACATCATTCATGCCCTCACAGTCTGAAGCATTAGGAATGATGGGCCCAGTTCTGGTCTCAAACATCTAGATAAATCCCACCATTAATCACATAGCAAGGCTCCAATGTTTTTTTACAAGGTATTTGTCAATACATGCTTTCATCTCAAAGACTGATATGGGCATATATGCAATATAAGCTTGGAAGACATCCATTTTGTTATTTGATTTTTTAAAAGTCATCACTAGGTCAGGCTCACGGAATTATGCAATAACACCAGGAACGGCCATTGCAAAGCATCAGCTGCTTTAGCTCATGCTACTATAATCTCTCTCACATATCACAAGGCAGCAAATCCTGAAATATGGGCTGTTTTATACTGGAAGCATTTTTGAAGAGTTGGCAATTTTTTAAGACCTAAAAATCAGTATAATCCAAACTATTTCCCTGGTTACATTTCAGCTTCTCTGTGCCGATTAAACCTTCCAGACAAACCATATAGAATTGCAGAGATATACTGCTGAAGCCTTTTCCATTTGCACTCCTTTTTCAACATTCGGTCCTGAATTATGCATTTAATGTGAACTCAGAAACTCTTCAAATATCTCACCATCTTTTATTTAGAGATAGCTTAACACGAAAAGTCCTGTTAGGAGGATTTGTTTTACATTTTTAAAGAGCAATATTTCCTTTACAGCCAAGCCTGAAGTGGTCTTACTTAAAAGCAGTCTTAGCTTCTTTCAGATTTTAGTGGATTTGCACTAGTGCTAGTAAAAGCTATATCTAAATGTCTAAATCAGTAGCAATGCGTTTCGTTCATCTGTGTTTGCCCCAATGTTAGTAATTCTTCAAGATGAAGAAAAAAAAAAAAGAAAAGAAACCCCCCATAACCCTAACAACACACATAAACATTTATTTCTATGGATTTCTCTTCCTTTCAATATAAAATGTTTCCAGAGATGATCAATATGGCAATTTCCTGCCAACCCAGAAGGCTAATTACCACTCATTTTCAGAGACTGTCAAGGCAGAAGTATTAAAGTGTTGTGAAAATAAGTCACAGAGACTCATTAAAAGGCCCTAGAATAGGTTTTTTTTGCCTTTTCCTTGGGAAAATAGGCATATCATTATGGTTTACATAAAGAAGTTGGGTGGTAGCACCAGTGAAACTCAAGTAGCTGTGGTGCAAAGGCAGCGACTCTAGTATTGGGCTAAAAGAGATATCACATCATAGTGAATATATTTTGCTTTGTGACTAATTTCTCTGAGCTTGGACTGAGTAGCTCTGCAGTGGATTTCTGTGGCAGGGCAGATTTCCCTCCAATGCATGTATTCAGGATATTCCTTCCCACACTACTTGTTAAGAGTTAAAGAGTTTAAGAGTTTACCTATGGGACTACCTCTTAATGCCTCACAAGCATGAATAAAAATAGAACTGTTCATCCCTTCTGCAGTAAAATCATATTGAGTGCACATGTTCATCACATCATCCTCTCAAATCAGATGGTCTGTGATAATCTGTGGATTTTTAAAAGAAATCTCTGCCACCTGTGCAAGCCTGTATGCGCTAGAAACACTCTTCACGGCTGGGGTAGCATCCAACAGCAGATTTTTCTGCCCTTCAATGTTGCAGTATTCTTAAGAGAAAGGGTTGTCCTCTGACAGCAGCTGCTTAGCATTTAGTTAAATGTGTATTGGTTATCTCATCCTTGAAAGAAAAAGGTGGGTGGTCTAATGGAAGAAAGAAGATGTTTTACAGAGGGATTTGGCAAAGAACAGGTGAGGAGGAGGTTATTAAGGCAGAAGAAAGAAAAAAAAAGTCAATGTTTGGGGAGGAAAGAAGTAAAAGCTTTTAATATGCCAATAAAAAAAAAAAAAGAAAAAGAAAAAACCACCCTGTATTATTGAATCCATGATTTTTTGGCATTGAGTTGCAAATTTCCAAGAAAGAAGTTTTTTAGGTTTTCCTTGAGGATCACAAACGAGAGATAAGAGATGAATTAGCAGAGATGCTCACTACTGGCAGCTGTGCACATTAGTGAATCTTGTAGAGCTGCTTCTGGCACACGAGTTTTCTTTGTGTCATGTGTGCAGTCATTCAGGCACACGATCTGCTGGATTAAGTATATTACAGGCTCTTACAGTACCCCCACAGATGCCAATTGCTCTGTTGTAGGGGATATTTGCTGCAGCACTACAGGAGAGATGTTGGTGGGTTTAGACAGTGCTCAGGCACAGCCTAAATCCACTGGGTATATTTTAGGAATCAAATTAGAAATAACACTTCCAGAAAAAAGTATAATGTCCAATGTCAGAAATCTTCCATAGCTTTCCTACAGAACTCCCGTATATTGCTCAGATGTGTAGCCCAATACAAAACAGCAAAATGAAAGGAAAGGTTTGCAAGTTAAGTGAGGTGGGAGGTCTCTGCTTCGAGATAAGCACTTTGTGTCTTTCAGAGAAACTATTTGACAAATTGGCAGGAGAAAAGTTTGAAGGAAGAGTCGTGGGGGCTAATGAGGAAGAACACTATTACAGATTTTCTCATAAGAATATTCCAACAAATTTTCCATTTCCATCTTGGTCTAGTCCAGCATAGATCCTTTTTCTATCTGACATTTCAGAGGTTCCTCAATGTGGAGGGAACAGCCCACATAAATAAGATGGAAGTTTCATGTAACATTAACAATATAAGACAGTATTACTGCTTTCAAAACATGTATTTATTAGAAATGGGAAAGTGGAAAGGAAATCCTTCTATTCTCATTTTATCCATCTCATAATTTCTAATTAAATGGAGCTTGTATCTCAATTGCTCTGCCTTTTGGAATTAAAGAACTGCAGCTCCTATGATAAGCTCTTCCCTCATCTCAAAATCCCAACCATTTAATTTGCTTAATATACTTAAGTTTATAATACTTAAAATTGCAATTTAAAAATAGCAACACAGCCTTTTTTTAATAACGTGATCTGAAAATAAACATATACCACATTAGTTAATTTTTTTTTTCTAAACTGCTTGAAGCTTTCAATATCAGTTTTATTGTATATAATTTCAAAAGTCCATGAGGATATATAGCAAAAGTGGCTAGATTTGTTGTGTGGTATAACTGGTTTTTAAATCATAGGGTAGATTTTACTGAGAAATAAAGGCTGCTCTTTGAATAACACTGTATTTTAAATACTTAGAGATAGCTGAGGAGAACAGTGAGAGATCAGCAGGTATTATGGAGAAATTCTTCCGCTCTGATATCAAAGCAATGCCACGCTTCACATCTTCACGTCAAGCAGGTCAAAAAGCAAATATCTGAAAATAGCTCCAGCCTCGCCAACTGACCCCAAATCACCTTCAAACAGAATTTTTTTGTAAGATTACCATAAGATACTCTTCCTGAAGAGCTTTTAAAAATATAGTCTCAGCAACTTCAACAGCTTCCTTTGAAAGACCAGCCTACATACAGCACTGGATTCCAAAGGATTTGCAGTTACATTTATATTTAGCAGAGCTCAATGGAATATGCCTAGTCCAACGTATAACAGGATTTTACTTCATTGTTTTTATTGAAAAATCTTCATGAAAAAAGCAGAGCTGATATTTCTAGGAAATGTTACGATTTTCAAGCATGCTAATATCTTTGAAAGCAAAACAAGAAAGTCTTCTATAATGAGACTTTTAAAATCACTACATAAATGTAAACTTATCGTATGATAATGGAACAAGGTGAAATACTGACTATTCTGAGTGACAGCATTCTTATTAAGGAGCAAATATGACACCTCCATTAAACGCCAACATATCAAACTGAGTATCCAGTACTTAAAAGAAATTTGAGGGTTTCTGAAGTATTCACCTGGTGACAGCTTGCCTGAAGAAAAAAGAAATAAAATGTACGTAAACTTACATTATAATTGTTTTAGAATAATTTTTGTCTGTTGTAAAAGAATATGTCCAATGTTGAGCAACAATTTTTCTGGAAAAGAGCTGAATTTGAATTAAAAGTCTCAAATTCTATGAAAAAATAAATCACCACGTGAGAGTCCCAGCACAAGGAAAATCCTGGGTTTATACTAAATAGAAGTTTAACAGTTTTGTGTTTTTCAGTGAGGCACGTTAAACCTGTTTACAGCAAAGGCCCTCCTAAAGATCTCCATCAAGAAGAGCTCCAGTCCCTGCACTCCTCTGGGTCACTACTGTTTTGCTGTCCTTTGCAGCTTTAGGGTCACAGTCTAATGAGTATTTAGAACCTGCTTAGCATGTACTTTTATATGTTGAGAAAAATTTAAAATTACAAAGTGTGCCAACAATGCCAATTACCTCCACAAAGACACAAGACAAAGCTGAATCGATCTTTGAATCAAACCACCTTGCACATCCATTTGCAAGTACAGAGCATAAAGTACTTAGTAAATATAAAAAGTACAGAGCAGGGGAAGAATTACTGGGATACACTGTGCCTGTAACATTGGCACAGATGTCAACAGCCTGATGAACAACCTGTTCAATCAGAAGCACACAGTTTAAGGTGTAAGGTTGACAGCAGTAGGACCTTCCAAATTCTTACAGTAATAACCTTTGGGGAACAGGAGATATTTCACTATGTAATTATACATACATGGAGCACTTTTTCTGTGTTCGTTTGCTTGTTTTGTGAGTGAAAGTTGGTTCAGTACACACCACAGACCTCAGCTAGCCTACCTGAGTTTGGATACAGTGAACCACTTCTCAGCGGTACCAAATACACTGAGAGTACTTTAACATACCCCTCCGAAGCTACTGCTCTTCAGGTCGGAGGGAAATGGGGAACATGGCTAGAACCGACATCTACTGAACCCTGGTGACCTTGTCACATTGTGCTTGCTGGAAAACAACCTGTTCCAAAGATGAAACCATGTTCAACTGGTTTGAGAAACGTTTTTTAAAAAGATAGGAAAAAAAAACCCCTAACTTAAAAAGAGAGCAATCCATGGCATGGTTCTCCAGTAATTTGAAGGGAAAAAAAATATATTCCAATGTGTACGTTAGTGAGTATAAAGTATAAATATATGAGTCAATAATATCTGTGGAAAGGTAAAACTTAGCACCAGTACTAACCATCACAACAAATCTTGAGACTATGAATTTCTGTTCAGAGCAAGTCAGCTAGCCTAATCTGAGCCCCATGTGGTCAGGATGACAGGATTTTAGGTTAAAGTTATTCCCATTTGGCACCTGAGCATCTGCTGTGGATAAGGTAGCCCTGTGAACGGCTGCTGGAGAGAGTCTGCACGTCGCTGCTCCTCGACCACCAGCCCCACAGATGCCGTGTTGCCTGACCATCGTAGTGATCCCAGTCAAGCAGTAAGGATCTCCCCACGCTCAGTTAGCAAGGTTTATGTAATTCTGAAATGCGAAGCCTCCATAAATTAATTAATTCTAAAATGAAATTTGGTAGCTTGAAACACTTTTCTACATTTTCCCAGTCTTCCCCAGTTGCCGGGAGGGGGGTGGGGGCGGGTGGGGGGGGTAGGAAGGAAGGAAAAAGAAAGTGTTAAAGAAACATTCTGCCACCTTGTCCATTTTTTGTGCGTAAGAAGGTTCCCAAAAGCAAGGCTATGAAATGTGAAATATTTCATGGTTGTTTTCTTCATGTTGAAAAATATTGGTTTTGGATTCAAAATGCAACAGTTAAATTTGAAGTCAATTGATTTTTTTTTTTTTGTGCTGTGCAGTAGAATTTGCCATTTCCCATAAATTACAACACATATTTTTACAGTAGAAAGAAAAAACCCAGTAAAATATTTACTGTCAGTAAAAGTCTAGTGGCAAATTAGCATTATCAGTTTATTCTTGTTAATTTAGCACAACAAAATAATTCACTTTAGTAGCAATAAAGTAAAAAAAAAGGCATTATTTTAAACCATACATTTTAAACATGTAACACACTTCTGGCAAGCATATGGGCTCTGATTGTCAAACATATGCCATAAATTCATAGGCAGAGTAAGGGCAAATCATTTGACCTTCTTGTGGCTCAGACAATCCAGCTGTAAAATTAGATGAAAGCAGAACTGAAAAACAGATGCTGCTGCATCCAATTTGAGCTTTCCTGAATAAACAACATCTTAAAAGCGCAGAATTAATATCTTGTATGAACTGCAATATTTTATTTGATGCTTATTGGCACAATCTGTAAATTAAAATAAAAAATGGAAAAATTCTGCAAGCCTGCTGCAGGTATTATATTCAATTTCCCAATTTGCGAATTCCTTACACATTTCCAAAGACAGGCAGTAGCTACCTGGAGAACCGAGCCTAGAGGCCTTTGGCAAGGAAGGTTTGCCCTGAGTGAGTTGGGTACCACAGTCTAAACCATCTGTCACATCCACTCCGTACTCTCAAGAGCTTAGAGGGGCATCCAGAGAGAGGGCCAGGCCAAAGCACACGACATATGCACTGACTTAGCTCCATTCTAGGCAGTCAGCCACCCCAGAAGCTCTAGCTGGAATTTGAAATTCCTCTTTCCTCTCACCAAAGCATAGAGGAATCTACTTTTCACTCGTATCTGGGTTGCCAGCTTCTGCTGGGCTCCAGCGTGTTGGCAGTTGATAATAGTTGTGCGATGTCCTATCCAGCGGGCTGTGCCTTCCCTGCCAGGAGGAACCAGTCACACCTACGGTACCACGGGTGTGCATTGCTTGTACTGCATCTGTGCAACCACAGGTGGGGGCGCCCTTAAAAACTTCAAACCCAGAGTTTGCTCTCAGGCAGGAGGCGGAATGTGAGCAGCAGCAGTTGCCGACATCCACGTGGGAATACGAGTTTCCACGTTGCTGGGTTTGGACTTGCTAAGAAGTTTATATTGGGAAAGTATTTAAAAATCCTGAAGGCAATTTAAAAAAGAAAAAAAAAAAAAACAACGCAGCAGCAGAATGCACACCCACAACTCAAGTCTGCTTACTTCTGCTTGAACTTGGGAGTATACGCTACTCCTAACAGTACAGCACTGAAGATTTTATTTCCGTGGCGAATGAGGCAAACATATCTGAATTTGCACCTTTTCTGTCGACCTTACTTTTTGGAGGCAGGGAAATTGTATTTTGATTATTTTCAAGACCATAATTTGGAACAAGCAAATAAACAAAAAACCTTGAGAAATTTCATCTAGGGAAGAGTGAAATTAAGGGTGTTGCATGTCTTTTTCTACCTTATTCCATCTATTGATTACATAAAGTACTCAATGAATTCAGCCAGAGCTGGAAGCCCTGTTTGCCTCGCTCACCTTTCCAAACCAGAAACTATTCTGTTTAGTAAACTAATTGCCTTCTCCTGCCCCAGAGGTGGAGGGTGCTTGCTTAAGCCAAGCAACCATAAAACAGGTTCTAATATTGTTGTAGATATTTTAGAGCAGTAAGTACAGCAGTATAGGGTCCTCACTGATGACTCTGGGTCTAGGACATATTATAATTAAACACAACAGAGCCAGAACACTAAAGCAAGTTTCAACTTTTTTTTTTTTTTTTATAATACTGTCTGACTGTGCTGAACGGTGTAGTTCTCATTGCAATAATAAGGATTATTATGCTAGTGATTAGTGTACTATATTTTTGATGGCAGCAAAGAAAATAAATTCTTCCCAAATATATTAACCCTGTTTTTGCCCTACAGGACTAAAGCTGATGGAAATACATTTCTCTTATAAACACCTCCTTATACCTTTGGAGCTGTTTATGAGAAAGGAGTTATTATATTAATTATCCTGTCATTATGAAATTTAATTCATGTAGCAATATCCAATATCATGTCCTAAGGGCACATTATATTTTCAGATAAAGATTTTTTTATTATTATTTCAAAAAAGCCCCTTTATTTTTAACAAATTTGCATGAGTTCTTGTCATTTTATCTGATTTGGTTCTTTCATAGAACTAATCCATCACTTGGTTACTAAGATAGCTTTGACAACTGAACACTGCTTTGCCTGGGAATGTACGCATATTTTGTATCTTCTTGAAAATGGAGTGTAAAGAATAATGTCAATTCCCTAGAAAGCAAGATGTAGAGAGATGAAGCCAAATTCTTCGTTAATAAATGTCCCAGTTTGATCAAAAAATAAAATAAAATAAAGGGAGGAAAATTGCAAACTATATAACAGTAACACTAGAAGGGCAAAGAACACATCATTACATTTCACTGATGAGACAAAATACTATGCGTTTGTTCTTGCCTGTTTGGATTATATATACTCTCACAAACCATCTTTATCTACACCAGTGTATGACATTACAAAATCAGTTTTGATAAAATAGGATCTAACACTAGATGTACAAAGATACTTTTTAGAGAACGAACAAACAAGAAGATAGCATTACTTATTTTGCAGAGAAAGAAGACTGCAGGAGGTTCAAATAGGATTAAATCAAGCCTTAATTCCCTAACACTTTGAGCACTGTGGATAGTTGATATTTGCATGTTTCTAGCTATCTGTGAATTTTGATTAAACACAAATGTTTCTGTTAAATGGAGTAGAACTTCATCCGATATTCCAACACAATCCTAAACTCTGAAACATCGGGTTAAATTTCTCAAGTAGTTCAAGGATTCTCTAAGTAGAGAACAATAGAACTTCATTTCTTTGTAGCAGTATCTTAGTAGTGGGGACAGATATTTATCTGGACATTTAGCTTGTTTGTGTAAGAGTCATTTCTGAGACAATATTTAAAGCCCTTCCCAAAAGCTTTACCATTCTCATCAAAACTGTTTAAGGTTCAAAAGAGGTCACACAGTTAAGTCATCTTTTCGGAGGGCCACGAAACAGTTTGTAGCTGAGAAACTGCCTAAAAAGAGGTCTGCCATGACAAAAAATGGATGAGCTTCACAGAGCATGTGGCTGTAAGGAACCAAGTGGAGAGTTTGCCGACACATTTCTCCCCACGAGACGTTACGAAATAGCTTACGGAGGGAGGCAGGGAACGCCCCTTGCACTTGTGTCTTCTGGGGTAGAGTAGAAGACAGGGTAAAACCAAATTAAGTCAATAAAGAGCAACATCCTTGTAAAAGTTTTAGCCTTTTTCTTCCTCTAAGGTTAAGATCTGTTTTGTGGGTGAGGCCTTACACCTAGATGAATGACAACGCCTGTGGAGCTAATGTAGAGCAGCCCAGGGCCATCAGCTTCAACTGCATCTCGGCTGTTGGTTTATCCACAAGAACAACAAACTTCATATGCGAAAAAAGCTATTTGAGGAAAGAAGTTACAAGTCTAAGGCTGCCACACTGAATGAGTACTGAATAACGCTCATTAGGAAGTGGTGGTTGTCTATATAGAACATGTCCAGGTACTGTTTTCTGCCAGAGAAAGCAGAAAGGGCCTACATAGCACTTCGATACTGGCAAAGCTGTGGGTTTGCAGCCAGATGGGTGTGGGTATCCTGTGTCACATGGAAGAGAACCAGGAAATTTTTTTTCTGTCAGCACTATTTCACTGTAAAATACGAAGCTGTGGTTAATGCATTTCTTATGCCTGAAAAAGTTAGCCAATAAGCATACAAAAAAAAAAAAAAAAATAGAAATCCCTCAAATCAGGAATATGTCCAAGAATGTAAATGGCTTAAGAATGCAAGTTACTGATTTCATAGTCTAAGGCGGGGTCCTTCAGCAGGCATTGTATGTCCATATGGGAGAGAAGAACGTACAGGAAAAGGTGGAGAGGAAGGAAAACTTCACAAGAATCAGTTTTTATATCATGTGCAAGGTTCCTTTAGGAGCCTCTAGAAAACTTCCAGCTGAGGGGCAGAGAAAATTCAAACTCTTTAGTTTCATATAACCAAGCTGTGCTTTTGCACATCCCTAGCTCTTTGGTCTCCCTGCTAACTTTTTAGGGAACTTGTGGATTACTATTAATTAGGAAAGTTACTCTCAGAATATGTTAGTGTACTATATTACAATCATTTTTCCAGAATATGTTAGTGTACAATATTCTAATCATTTTTCAGCCATCAAATCGAAAGAAAAAAAAAAGCAGCAGACTGACTTTAATGGCTAACTGTTCATATTGCTTTAGTTAACCTTCTACACAAAAATGAAAATGTGGCAAAAAAAATACAAAGTTCAAAAATCTTTAATTCAAGCTTATGGTTGATTTCCAATTATATGAATAATTAATAAAATAATTTTAAAACCCCCATATCAGTTTATAAAGTAACTGCAGATCAAAGCCATCCTACATTAATAAAATATTGAGCTACATAGTACCCCTGAACTGAGCATTTTTTTGTTGAGAAGATAAGTTAATTGGTATTCTGACCTTTCACTTTTAGTGCTGACTTGAGGCTAACAGGAAAGACGGTCGTTCTTGAAGTAAGTGTGCGACAAGATCTTAAAATTTTTATTGTCTCAAACACTCTACATTCTTAGTCAAACAGCCTGCAACAGAATTAAGTTGTGTGGCTGTGGCTACCTAGCGCACTGAGGCAATGTCAAGGGCTTCTTTTATTATTTATATTTTTTTGTTCAATTTGGCTGATGTTTGTTTTGCTGAGACCTGGCTGATCTCACTGGAAACTGTTCCATTTATCCAGATACGACAAAGTTCAAAGACCGTACACACTCGAAGGGTGGCCATCAGTCAGCGGAGGAGAGTTTTCTGCCCAATCGATACCCCTGGCCTTGTCCAGTACGCACCGACAAGCAGGATAAGCGTCACCTCCCCTTCCCCCATTCCCCATTAAATGTACTTGCAAAATGTCACATACTGCACACTCCAGAGATGGAAATGTTATCACAGCACAGGTCAGTAAACTATTGATGGGACTAAGCTAAGTCTAGTGATGTTCAGGGAAAGACGTGTGGCAGTTTGATCTAGCAAAGGGGCTATTTTGTATGCCAAACACAACTCTCTTCTCTCTGTGTCTTTTTGGTTCACTTTACAATGCTTCAATGTCAAAGCTTCAGCAAACATAGGATCATACTGTAGAGATGTCTGCAGCATATTTAAAAAAAAAAAAAAAAAAGAGAGAGGAAAAGAGAATGTTTTTTTGTATGTTACAATGCCCTAAAAAATTAACTTGTAGTTTGTCACTCCTTAAAGTGTCAGAGCCTTCATACTGCTATAACTTCATCACGTATGCAAACGATGACTTGCAATGACTAGATAGCCAAGTTTACTGATGTTCTAATTATGTCACTGCAAATTAAATGTGTAGTAGTTTAAATTGCTTTGATAATGCCTGTAGGGTGACTTCTAGCAATAAGAGCAATATCAGGTCAGACATTTGGGTCACAGTGTGTCAACCTTTCCTAACAAAGTTGGACTTCCTTCATCTGATTTTTCGCTTTGTCATAACATAAGTTTTAGATCACAAGTTTGATTTGTTTAGGGAGAGGGGAAATATCAAAATCATTGAGACCAACCATGTAGTATAGCATAATATACTGTATAATGTAATAATATTTTTTCCCTCTCTACATATGTCTGATTCTTTTTGCATATGTTCAGTGTACTGCTCAGCTACGGATAGAAACCACTTGAAACTGCAGACTTAGAGAGCCCACCCCACAATCGCAAGATAAGATAGGATTGCAAGAAGACCTCTTTATGGATGGGCCAAGGGCTAGTTAAAATGGAAGCTAATGTTCTTGCTCATGTTGCTTTGACAGAGAATGCAAAAATCATTCTGACGTATTTCTGAGAAATGAGTCAACACTGAATATCTCCTGCACGCAAATGAATAATGCAATATGGGTAGTCATAGGACAATCTATATTATCCTTGTAGATATTACAAAGCCCACCCACCATATGCCACAAGGCATTCTGTTTGTTCCAAAACCCTCTCTCTCTTCAGGACAAAGCGATTTCACGACTTTCCTCATCAAATAACTTTTCTGCAAACGGTACAGTCTGGACTTCTAAAATATATACAATCTACAGCATACATATCTTACCATTATTCACATATGTGTTTGTAAGCACATGTGCATGCATATGCATATACGTGTAGTCACACTGTATGCAAGCATTTTTTGCTATATACTTGTGATAAAAACTAAAGTAAAAAATCACTCTATTACTTTATGGCATGTTTCCATACTAGTGACATGTTAGTGAAACAGCGCCTCCAAGGCTCATTCACCTGTGCTGGCACCAAATTCATCAGGCACTCCAAAAAGAGGGTTTTGGGGTGAGGATTTTGCTCTGTGTAAAACCACACATGGCTATTGTTACTAGATCTGCTAACGAAAAGATAGCAGCAGATGGTATCCTCCGGGCAGATGCAAGAGAGCTATGCCTCCTCAGCTAATAGGACATAAGCCAACTTGAAACCAGAAGTTCCGTGAAATTATAAGTGCAATCCTGAGCTTGAAATAATAAGCCTTCTGGATATTCAGAGTATATCAATTTTGGCTGCACTGGGATTGCCACACAGCTTTTATAGTGTCCTGCCACTTCATCTGTGTCTAGAGCTGAGTTTGCATCTACTTGCAGTCTCCCATATGGATATAGATCATAAAACTGTTCAGCTACACCCATGATAGCAGATCAAACAGGCCAGAACTAGGACGTGATGATACACATTGCTGGAACTCTCCTGACATGCGTTTGGCCTGTATCGGCTAGTTTCATCCAGAAAATACTCAGGGATTATCTGGTGGAATATCACAGATCAAGAACCACTCTCGGCAGGCATAAGAGACCAAGGCACTCTGTTTTGGGAGGAAGGGGGCAAGAGAGGAAGGAGGGAAATTAACCATATGGAAAAAGCTGTTCCATGCCTTTTATCTGCGGGGCCCGATGAGAGAATTTTCTCCATCTCTTTGCTATAGTAGACATAGCTTCTGAGGTCTACCTTCCAGAGTCTGACAGAGCTCTTACAATGAAAGTACGAAGAATATGATAATTCAGCAGTACAACAATCTGCTTCCTTATAAATTCAATATTTGAAACAGTTACTCGAGTACTCATATAACTACACCAAAGGAAATAAATAAGAAGCGGATAAGTGAGAAAGATATAGGGTCCAGCCATTATTTTGCTCCTGGGTCCCAACTGTACCTTTTTTTGATGCTCTGGTTCTGAAGCTCAGATGTCTCAGCTGCTATCCTGCATAAGGCGAGGCTTACAAAATGGCCCATTGAAAAAGAAACAATCGAGTTGGTTTATTGAATTTGAACAGATGGCTAAAAGGGACATCATGAAAACATTTAAATGCTCAAAAGGATATTGATTAAATGCAAACCAGATACTTTTGAAGTGTTCAGATGGCCCAAGCTCATATTTTAGGGAACTTAGAGAAAATAAACTCAATCAGAATCTGTATCTCATGGAAAGAGCGGGAAACATTAAACTAAATTAAACCCCTCCTGCCCATGGCAGGGGGGTTGGAACTAGGTGATCTTTGAGGTCCCTTCCAACCCTAACCATTCTATGATTCTATGAAATTCAAGTAGAAGTAGGCAGAAATAACCTACATTATATGGAAAATCTGCTGACTCAATGGAATTTAATTATAGTAACTTTGCCTACTGCCAGACACCACCCTCTGAAATCTAGTGCTCTGATCCAGAACATAAATTCTTCTGTGTGTGCAGTCAAATGGCAACGGTAAGAAGGCTAAACAATGTGAAGAAAATTGTATAGATGTACTTTTGCAAAGGAAAGCTGAGAATTATGTTGGCAAGCAGAGAAGTGGCCTTTTCTGTGGTTCAGAAGAATTTCTGTTCTCAACCTTTTTTCCCCTATCTACTTCATCGGACTGTGTAAATGTCCTCTTCTATGCGAATGCCTCATATATCTGGCCAGCTTACATTTTGGAATACGTATATGTCTTTCCCTCAGCATAACTGCAAATTCTTCCTCAAATTTACTATTTCTTTGTTTAATATTTATTTTCATAAAAAAAAAATGCGAAAGAGCATAGAATCATAGAATGGTTAGGGTTGGAAGGGACCTTAAAGATCATCTAGTTCCAACCCCCCTGCCATGGGCAGAGAAATCCTCCACTACACCAGGTTGCCCAAAGCCTCATCTAACCTGGCCTTGAACACTTCCAGGGATGAGGCATCCACAACTTCTCTGGGAAACCTGTTCCAGTGCCTTACCACCCTCAATGTAAAAAACTTCTTCCTTATATCTAATTGAAATCTGCCCTCTTTCAGTTTAAATCCATTGCCCCTTGTCCTATCACTACACGCCCTTGTAAAAAGTCCCTCTCCAGCTTTCCTGTAGGCCCCCTTTAGGTACTGGAAAGCTGCTAGAAGATCACCCCGGAGCCTTCTCTTCTCCAGGCTGAACAGCCCCAACTCTCTCAGCCTGTCTTCATAGCAGAGGTGCTCCAGCTCTCTGATCATCTTTGTGGCCCTCCTCTGGACTCGCTTCAGTAGATGCATGTCCTTCTTGTGTTGGGGACTCCAGAGCTGAATACAGTAATCTAGGTGGGGAAATTTTGAGGTTTAATGCCATTTTATATAATTATAAATAAATCAGTAACCTTGGAAAGGAAAGGAGGAGTACTTTGATGAGGAGCAGTGTTCTTTGTAGAACAAAAAGACAGACTGAAAGTGGTATAAAGGGAATGGCTGGTAGAAGTCAGCACACTGCAAGTAGAGGCTGTAGCTCTGTAGAACGTGGATTGTGACAGCCAGGTCAGATCCAAACACTGCAAAACTCATACCCTGGGTCTGACTCTCAAAGCTCTCAGTGAAGGCAATGTTTTAAGTAATTTTAATATTCACTCTAAAGTAGAAACGTGGCACTGTCCTACAAACATCCACAAAAGATAAACTTGAAATAAGCTAACTTCTAAATATACTTTGGTTGTAGATGTATTTGAAATGCTTAGTGTTTCTGCTGAGACTGATATCTACTGAAAGATAATGACTTATAAGCATTTGCACACTTTAATTACAGAGATCAGCTGAGCTATAGCAGTGTCCAGCAGCACAGAAAACATCATTAAAACTTGGGAAAATTGTACACTTCCAATGAGTACAGAATATTGTAGCATGTTGTTTCAGTACCATGAGAACTTCCTACCCAGATTCTTCTACACAGACTTCACACTGAATATCAAATGAGGGCAGGGTACTCAATGCATTGGGTCCACGTCAAACATCTTCGTAAGCTCCAGGGTAAACACCAACTCACATTTCTGGGGTGCCAG
This sequence comes from Tauraco erythrolophus, assembly GCF_009769465.1. Taxonomy (NCBI): domain Eukaryota; kingdom Metazoa; phylum Chordata; class Aves; order Musophagiformes; family Musophagidae; genus Tauraco; species Tauraco erythrolophus. Next base: position 23,020,136 of record NC_141465.1, read on the forward strand.
ACAGTGTCCACGATAAAAATAAAACAGTGACCACTCAGTGGATAAGGAATTGGCTGGTGGTTGCACTCAAAGAGTTGTGGTCAACGGTTCAATGTTCAAGTGGAGGCCAGTGATGAGTGGTGTTCCTCAGGGGTCAGTAATGGGACCAGTGCTATTTAACATCTTTGTTGGTGACATGGACAGTGGGATTGAGTGCACCCTCAGCAAGTTTGCAGATGACAGCAAGTTTTGTGGTGTTGTGGACACGATGGAGGGAAGGGATGCCATCCAGAGAGACCTTGACAGGCTGGAGAGGTGGGCCTGTGAGAACCTCATGAAGTTCAACAAGGCCAAGTGCAAGGTCTTGCACGTGGTCGGGGCAATCCCAAGCACAAGTACAGGCTGGGCAGAGAATGGGTTGAGAGCAGCCCTGAGGAAAAGGACTTGGGAGTGCTGGTGGATGAGTAGCTCAACATGAGCCGGCAATGTGCACTGGCAGCCCAGAAAGCCAACCGTATCCTGGGCTGTATCAAAAGAAGTGTGACCAGCAGGTCACGGGAAGTGATTCTGCCCCTCTACTCAGCTCTCGTGAGCATGTTATCAAAATAATTCAAAGAAGCTCAAAGAGAGAGTTTTGTTCAGATACCCTGACTGATATAAAGTACACAGCACCTTCTGATGGAGAAAAGGGAGTTAAACCTGGTTTACAAGTCGGGAAAAAAACCCAACCAACCATCAACACAAAAAAAAAAAAAACCCTGACAAAACATATTGCGAAATTTCCTTGAGGGGAAAAAAAGTTACAGCTTCTGTATTCAGTCCTGGACTACAACTAATCTGAAGACTGTTTAGAAATGAATTACGCTGGATTTGCATCTTTGAACCATCTACTCTACGATGACCATAGGTTGTTATATACATAGGGGAACTTCTATGATAAATAAGGTAATTTATCATGCTCTATCTTCAAGCTACAGGTTTGATATGCTGCTTCAAATAACTGCAAAGCAGGCCTAGGTAATGAGGTTACTTGGATAGGTAAATGTCTTGCAGGTTTGCACGAAAGAGCCTCGGAGACAGAGAGTGAAAGAACATAACAATAAACAGTTATAGCTATGTAATCAATATGCTAAAAGGAGTTCTGAATTTGCTGTAATTGTCCATCGCTTGGTGCAATGTAATTATGATTGCTAAGATTTCACTGGCATTTTTCCGGTCTAAGTGGTGCAAATTTGCATCTAGCAAAGGGATCACCTCAAAATCATTTCAGTGAATATTTGGTATCACACTGGCTCTATGCTTCTTGTTTCATATCAGAGTCCTGCACAGGGCTGCAAAAAACAGGATACAATTTATACACTTGCCATCTGTGCAGGGTATTGCTATCATAAAAAATGCACAAACGCCTTCTGGGGTGAGATTTCTTGGTGGTTATTACATAAGAGATACATATTTAAATGCACACTTTAATCTATATGGGTCTAATCCAGAACTGCTGGAAGTCAGTTACAGAGTAATCATGTATTTCGCTAAGCCTTGAGTTTAGCTAAACTTTTGTCCAGTCCAGTGATTTTGAGACTATTCCCTGCCAGACCATTCTGCTCACTCCCTGCTTTTCATTAGCAATTATCAAGGCAAAGTGTTTTAAAAAAAAAAAAAAAGAAAACAAAACAATGCTCCCCGCTACAAATACAAACCCCTGAAACATCACCAACCACCACCACAAAAAAAAGCCCAACTCCCTACATCCTAAGAATAAGCTACAGAGTATAAATACATATCAGCATTGATTACATGAATATTGAATGTATTGCGCTACAAGGGGGATGGGAGAAGATGTCACTGTGCTGAATATCTGATCTTCTTCTCTTTACTGATTAGTGTAATGTGGAGCTAGACAGAACTCTTTTTTTTAAAAAAAAAAAAAAAGGACACTCAAGTTCTAGGAATTTCAATATGTCACAGGCTCAAAATCGGCATTATTTTGGCAGTGAATGTGAAGGGATGTGGTGAGGCAACATACCTTGCACATCCTCCCAAAAAAGGACCCTACACCAGGGTATTTACTGTCCAGCCAAAGAGTTGCTATACGTTGCTGCACTGCTCCAGTGTCAGAAAGTGGAAAGGCTTCTATAATTAACAGATAACTTTTCTTTGATAACATGCCAAGAAAATAATAACTTTGCTATAGCAAAATGTAAAACTCTGACAAAGCAAGGCATCTATCTGTTTCCACAAGTCCCATAGTGATTAGTTTGGCCCTAATTAACAGTAGCTTTCTAAAGTGAGAGATAATTGCTGGCACACGTAATGTAGACTTCAATAGCTAAAATGAGCAATAACGAATATTCACTTTGAAGCTTGCCTGACAGAGTGCTTAAACTACAAAAAGTTAAAGAAGTACCTTGAATATAGCTGATAAATGAGATTCCTTTACTGTCCTCCACTTTCCATCAGTGTTTAAGCACTATCACTTTTAATGCTTCAGGTCTGGAGCTTTGTCTCTTAAGTCAGAGATTTATGGCAAGTGAGAAATGTCCATATTAAAAAGGTAAAAGGAGATTCAGATTATATCCTTTTCTGACCACCATAATTAATAGCTGGATCTTCAGTTGTAACTAATTGAACGGAGGTCAGTGTGTTGCCATGGTAATGTCCTAGCCAAGCAATTTTACCCATTTTCCAGTCTACTGCCCCTTTGCATAACTGCAAGTTATAAAATGTTTTAATTGCAAGATTTGCAAATGATGCAACATCTGGGCTACAGATTTACATATAAAGGAAGAAGATTAATGAGATTATTAACATATCTGTGCAAACCCTTAAAGTGCCGAACATAATTACTGAACACCAGCATTTTTGGTGATCATCCATGTGACATGTTTGAAATCCATACAATTCAGGAAGAAAATTGCAGATGTGTATTTTTATCCCCTATGCCACTAGTAATTAGAAGAAGTGTCATTCTAAAGCTGCCTTGGAATAATAGAGAAATATTTTTAGTCACTTCACCAAGCCAACAATATCACTTTTTTACTTCTACTATTGTTTCATTTGATTAGGTTAGAAAACAATTAATGTTAGTGAACTCTTAAAATTCTGCTTAGCTGTTTTGACCTCATTATTCCAAAGCCAGACACCAACATATAGGAAGCAACTAGTCCTCCACTCTCTGTATATACAAATATATTTAAAAAAAAAAATTTGCTTCTTACTAATCAAAATCAAATGATTCTCTGAAAAAGTCACCAACATATACAAGTGGGATTCTAATATCACTCAAGAATCCTTCAGTAGTTGCATGAGAATAAAAAAATTATTTATAAAACAAAAAAAAAAGGAAAATTTGTATACACAGTAAAAAAAATGTATACACAGGAAAAAAAAAGAAAATTTGTTTACACGGTTAGAAATATCAACTGGGAAGTTAATGTATTTATATCCTGAGGGACTGAAGAAAGTATAGGCTTGGACTCTGGCTGTCCTTCAGCATGGTAAAAGAGCCAAGAGCTTCCTTGTCCTGAAAGCTACAGATTCTGTTCCTCTCCAAAAAGCAGTACAAAACTGGTTCTGTGATCATGCAAAAGGTACAAATTGCTATCAAAAACATCTCAAAGTCAGTGGCAATTAGATGTCTCACCATCCAACTTTCCTCACATCCCTTCAGCTATTCAAGGACTCTGAGCAAAATTTTCAACAGAAACCATATGATTTAGGAATCCAATTTCCATCATTAGAAATGGCTTAGATAATGAAGACTTTCCAGTTTAGCTTCCTAAATAACTTTAATGCTTTTTTTTATTCAATAGTCAATTTAAAAAGTATAAAATTCAGGGTTCAGTTCTGCAACAGCTTCAATTTCTAGGTACTGTGAACTCAGATCTATTTGAAGTATAACTGGAGAACTTAAGCTGATATGCAAAATTTATTATCTGTAGTAGATCTGTAATGGGACTTACCATATACATTGGAATGATTTTTTCCACACTTATTGACACTAAAACTATGGGGTTAAGAGCAATATTTCTACCCAATTTAAAGATTAGGGCTTTTAAAATATTTCCCACCATATAACTTTGCATAAATGCCTTCTAGTACCAACTCATCATCACACAAGAGCTAGTCATTAATACCGAGGTAAATTTAGAATAACTTCTGAAAAGTTTGAGGCGGCCCCAGATTTACTAAGTCATCACGAACTACTATTGTCTTGGTACAATGTCTTTGTGAGGAACATAAAATCACTCTTTTCTCCACATCTGCAAAACAGCCCCCTTTCACCCTCCTTTCTTCTCCCTTTCACATATTTCTTTCAAAAAAATTCCAGGATATAGTAAATATTATATTTTTCATAGATTTTGAAAAGGAGTAACTTAATAACTTCTAAAACCTACAGAATAATGGAATAATTTTAAGTTTTCTCAAATGCCCTCTTGTAACTATTCCACTGATGTAGGTCTTAAGACACGACTTTTGGAGAGTTCCCTGATTTCAATATGTAGTGGGTTGACCCTGGCTGAACACCAGGTGCCCACCAAAGCCGCTCCATCAGCCCCCTCCTCAGCTGGACACGGGAGACAAAACGTAATGAAAGGCTCGTGGGTCGAGATAAGGACAGGGAGAGATCATTCACCAATTATCATCATGAGCAAAAAAGACTCAACTTGAAGAAATATTAATTTAACTTATTACCAGTCAAATCAGAGTAGGAAAATGAGAAATAAAACAAATGCTCCACCATTAACATGGGCTGCAGAGGGATAGCCTGCTGTCTCACCATGGTCTTCACCACGGGCTGCAAGGGAATCTCTGTGTTGGTGCCTGGAGTACCTCCTCCCTCTCCTTCTTCTCTACTGATCTTGGTGTCTGCAGAGTTGTCTCTCTCACATGTTCTCACTCCTGTCTCCAGATGCAACTGCTGTTGCACAGTGACCTTTTCCCCTTCTTGAATATGTTATCCCATAAGTGCTACAATTGTCACTGAGGGGCTCGGCCTTGGCCAGTGGTGGGTCCATCTTGGAGCCACTGGCATTGGCTCTGTCGGATGAGGGGGAAGCTTCTAGCAGCTTCTCACAGAAGGCACTCCTGTAGCCCCTCCACTATCAAAATCTTGCCAGGCAAATCCAGTACACAATATACTGGTACCATAATTGCTTTAATTAAATCCAGACAGTGCATTTTTTTTCCCTGCAGAGTCCTTAGTAACACAAAAACCCCAAAGTATAATCTTCAAAATCAGTTGATGTTTATGTGAACAGGTACAAAGTTCAGGAAGACAAATTAGATGAAAATAAAGTGAAACGAAATAATGTGATATCAATTAAACTATTAAAGATGAATTAAAATTATAAGAGTAACTGTAAAAATAGTGATAAAAATAATTGCCAAAAGATCTAGGAGCTGACTAATGTGACGTAAAGAATCCTGTACATATGTAGTTGTGCTCACATAATGATGAACTGTGCAGTCATGAAAAGATCTGTGATGGAAGAAATGTATGCTTGTGAGTAGCCTCCTCATAATCTGCACCTTTTTTTTTCAAGCTAAATTCTTTTATCTCCCCAATTAGTGGTGCAATTCAACATAATGTCTAAATACTGCTGCTGCAAGTAGATTATACAAGTCTTATTTATAATGCGTATCTAGAGACATAAACGTTCTGAATTCTCTACAAAAAAAAGGTAAAGATGCAGTATCTGTGCCAAAAACCACAAAACCCACTTCGAGTAAGACCAGATAAGACACATTCTCTTCCACCTCAAAGAGCCAGCCAGGATATGTCCTAGCAGATGGAAAAAACATGGCAGATAAAAAAAAAAAAAAAAAAAAAAAAAAGACCACAAAAAAAAAAAACCAAACAACAAAACCCAAAACACAACAACAAAAGAAACTCAACTCTGAAGTATGCTTTTTACACTGTGCATCTCTGAGGGTGATATAGGAATGTATTGCTTCTTACACAGAACCCAAAGCAAAATACAGACCATAATTATCTTGATGATTTATTATTTCGATGGACTTTTAAATCAGAAACTAGAAGCCTACTCAGAAGGCAAGAGTCCAGATCCTATGCTAATGTGTCCATAGTAGAAATAGAATCTTCTCAGTGAGAAACCAATGGACTGAGTACCTTCTACTTACCTCTGCCTCAATGTGAGGATTTTGGCGGGTTCTCTATCCTGCTAATTATCAAGTCAGAAATAATTATGGGATCTAATAAATCGTTTATAACTAAAAGGGTTCCAAAATTAAATTAAAAATATAAGAAAGAGAGGGAAGCCAGAGAAATAGTACAAAAATCTGCAGTATACAGAATGTAGTCCTACACTCTTGTATTTTATGTTTCTAATGCTTGTTGAGACATCTGGAAATCATTCTTGTAGTATCTGAGGCTTTGCATCTAATAATTGAAGCATCAAAATAAAGAGAAACTCTGGAAGAAGTGTGCCTCAAATACCTTTATCCAATAGTTCCCACACACAAAAATTTCTCTTCTCACCAAAAATGAAGTTTGCTTGTTATCTTTCTTTGGATGCAGTGTAGGTTGTTTTACCAGTTTCAATTAAATGAAAGAACTGATATGGGGATATGGGGCGGTGAGGGGATGTGGAAATTATGTATGCATAACACCGATGCCATTGAAATGGTATTTAAGTACTCAAGCTTTCAGGTTTCTCACATTACTTCTGAAACTATTTTAAAATTGCATATCATAAAAGAATCCTAATCTTATGTAGCCAAGATTTTCTGGATAAGATTATCTTTTATAGATGATTTTTTCATGTTCCCTTACAATGTTTTATTACAGGAATAATTACAAAAAAAAGAACGATTAATAAAATATCACTATTCTCCCACTGGCATTTCTGGCCTCATCAAAAGTGTCATTTTTTTGAATAATAGATTGACTAACACTTCAAGTGTGAAGCAACACTTGAAATTACCCATGCACATACTGATACGTGTCCATATGTTTTTCCATCATTTCTCAAACAATAAGCCAAGGGCAAAAAAATTGTAGTCTAGGAAACCTTCTAGAGTAATTCTTACATGTATATATTCCAACAAATGTTTGTTCTACATCATTGAATATCACTAGGTAATAAGTAGCATACAAAGAATATCTCCAAAATCATACTTAGCAGCATACTGTAATATTTAAAAAAAAAAAGCATGAAGTGTAGCAAAAGATGCATGAAAGTTATCATTTCACTCCCTGTGCAGTTTAGACTTTGGCTTCTTTCTGATGTATTACAAATTGGTGGCTACGTACTTCATGCTACTTAGCATCAATTGAAAGTGATAGGATAAAGAAATCCAACAGAAAAAAAAAAAGGATAAAAATTACTACCCTATCACCTACTACAGCAACTTCAGTGAAGCAATAGATGCAGACTGGCTTTAGACTCTAATGGGAATGGAAAATAATCTTGTCTATTTACGTTTATCTAATACCATGCATGCCAGGTATCTAATAGGTGAGGTGTGATAGTTAATGATTTAGCAGTAAATGTATCAAAAAGTCAATTCTAACATTCATTTACCAAAGGAACAGCTGGCAGTACAATATAACGAAAAATATACTCAGACACATTTTATTTTTAAGAAGGCTATTTCAAGAGAATAGAAACAAACCAAGATTAAAATTAAATAGTAAATTAAAAGTTGATAACATGGTTCATACATCAGCGTCCTGCGTACTAATCGGGAAAATTCATTTACTCTTAAGAGGCCCCACAATAGATTATAATGCTGCTTTAACCCCATTTCTCATCCTGGTTTTCTGGAAGAGCATTTGCTAATTACAGTTCACAGTTCAACAGCTTGGCTGATTTGCCACAAGGCCGCGAGCGCTGGTTTTCACAGGCATTGCAAGGAAACCCCTGGGCGAGCAGCCCGAGGCACACGCTTCCGCTCGAGGCAGGCTGGAGGAAACCCGTGCTCCAGCCACATGAGGGTCTGAAAGCAGCAGGGCTGCCCCAACTCCATGCCATCTGCCTCCCACTTTTCCCTTCCAATGTCTGCAGCAGGCCCAGCACCGCTCTCCTTAGGGCAGCGGCACTGAGATGAGGGGAAGGTGACCCTACAGTATGTTTTTAAACTCGTCCTGTGATCTGGAGTCAATACTGCCTTAATTAAGCTTCTGGTTGTGCCGTACTTCCTCTGATGACTTCACTTTCTAGGGCACTCATCCCAGAAAATTCAAATTTCACCTGTGCTGGCATACTGTTGCTCACCAGCCTGGGCTGCAGCTCCAAGGACACTGTTACATCTTCCACAGCCAGGAGGAAATGGCCTGCCTTTTGTAGGCAGGGTCGGTACCTTGGGTTAATTAGTTAATTATATTCAATTCAGTCCAGCTGGGTAATAATGATTGGATGCCGTAGCATACAGATGTCATAAAGAAGCACGCACTTCATATTCTGCATAACTATATATTGTGTAGGAGAAAAATTGCTACAGGTGCTAGTAATCCTATGGTAAAAACAGGAGTCACCACAAAATTAGAAAAAATATCCAGCAGTGTTTTGAGGGTAGTATAGACTGGGACAGAAGTTAGAGGGACTTGAGATGAGAAGAAAACACAATGTTTGAAGACCAGAAATGGAAAAAGCTGGAAAAAAAAATATTTATCTGAAAAAATTGTTTAAAGGAAGAATAATGATGATTCAGAAGAATTTTTTATTTCTTCCAGTAGTTTTTCCATTCCTGTCCAGTTATTTCGCAAGGAAAGAACCAGCTACCACCAAAGATATTGGCAAAAACATTCACATCTAGCAGCTAAAAAAAATCACCACGGTTCTCACATATGAGAATCTGCTCTGGTGTGCAGTTGTGAACATTAACTGGTGAAAAAAAGAAAAAAAAGAGAGAGAGAATAAGACCTTTGTAGTCACACCACAATGGGCAGCAGCAATATCCTCTGAATCGCTGACTGAATAGAATGAGAACTATGAAATCTTTCTGAAAAATGTTAGCTCTTTGTATTTAAGACTGACTGTATCTCATCTGAATAGTCATTTACTGGAAAACTGTCAGCCTTGATTCAAGATTTTCCAGAAGCTTACTGAGAATAGGTCATGTAGAATACAAGCATTCAAGCATCAACCCCCCCCCTCCCCCAAAAAACAAAACAAAACAAAACAAAAAACACAAAGGAAACAGGAAAACAGATGTCCTGCTTCTTACTTGAAATATTTTGCTTAGGAACACCTAAAAGCAAAGTACAGATTTGAAATATCAGAATATTTAGGTTTTGTAGATTCTGGTTTTGTGCATCACAAGATTACAATGAGTGTTATCCTTCTGCAGCGAGACTAGCGTATACGAAATAGTCACTTTCTTATAGAAAACAATAAAACATACTCGGTAAAATAGATCAAGAAAGAAGACGATACAGATCTCACTGTTACAGCTAAGAAAAACCTTGTGATCTCTAACTTTGACGACAAAATACTGCCCTTTCCATGACCTAAGCCATACACATTCAAAATATACACCACTACAAAAGCACATGACTTATATTCTGGGGACAATAGCAATTTTTATAATCCTTTTGGGAAGAATCATGCAAGTAATGAAAAATCTGTCCTGGATTTTCAGAATCCCCACACCCCAGCATATACATAGTCTAGCAATCCCCTATATGTTAAGTCTGGGGACTTAAAATCAACATTTATCAAACTGTTAGATTTTTCACCGGTGTGAGGCAGCTTATATCCATGGCTGGATTGTCATGTCTGCTTCAGTCTCCTATTCTAAAGCTGGTGTTGTTTTAGATAAGATGGTAGAGCCACAATGAAACCATAGAGCATGTGTCTAGGACAACAACCTAGACACAGGTCTAGGACAACCCTGTTATTATCACATTTTTCACTGGTTGTATGCATGCCAAGTAAAAGATCTTCTCTATATAGCTAGTTTGTTAGGTACGTAAAGGAAGTATTTGTGTGCACTGTCCAGCATTTAACAAGCAATGTACAGACACATTGATGACACGAGCGTAACAATTGCCTCACTGGGTTAGTGCATTATATGTTGTCTCTCACAACAGATGATGTAGATGATGCAGAGGAAATGGTTATCCATTATTACAAAATGTTTTCGTGTACATAGTAGTCTAGACTTCTTTTAAAATTATAGAATCATAGAAGGGTTCGGGTTGGAAGGGACCTCAAAGATCTAGATACAACTCCCTGCCATTGGCAGAGACACCTCCCACTACAACAGGTTGCTTAAAGCCTCATCCAAGCTGGCCTTGAACCCTTCCAGGAACGGCACATCCACAACTCCTCTGGGTAACTTGTTCCAGTGCCTCACCACTCTCAGATTGCAGGATTTTAATTTACCAAAGTAAATTGATCTTGTGCCTCTGGAAGTGCCTATTTATCCCTGTTGACTAGAAGTGAACTTCTGGTAACTAGCTCAGACATAGACATCCAGGTTGTAAACTTGTAAAACTAGGTAAAAGGAATCCCTCTCAAGACATCTAGATGTAGTCAGCTTTACCATATACATTTTCTGCTTCACAGTGTATATTAAAGTTTGGTCTTGCTCCTTTCCCTAAAGGTAGAGTGCAAAATTAGTTTGTTTTAAATCCCTAGTGAGACTCCAGTTACAAGTAATTAAAGTTCACGTTACAATCTCATAAGTGATAATGAACTTTGAAGGCAGAAGAAAATTAAGCAATATTGGGAATGCAATAATCAGACTGCTTGGAAAATTTATGACGTGGAAAATATAAAAAAGAACATGTCATAGCGTGGCATCAGGGATTCAAAACATTGAAACATCCCAAACTATTTCTGGAGGAGGAAGAGAGAAGAAAGATGTGTTTTTAATTTTCACATCATGCAGCACTGAACAAGCAGCACACAGAAATACGACCTCAACACAATGACTACACCTGGACAGTGCAGTGCAGTAGGAGTTCTTATTAAAAAACGTCTAGAAGAGAGGTGTTTTTTTTTTTCTGTTTTGGTGTTGTTTTGTTTTGTGGCTTTTTTTTTTTAATGATTACTCAGAAGAAGCACTATTGGAGAGTCAGCAATATTGCCAGGCGGGAGATCACTAGGGTTGCCTTTAGTTGAAGATAATTCCGCACTCAAGTGCAGTAATGTATCATACTTTATATTTGCAAAGAACATATTCTCAGAACATTCTCTTCAGTTAGAGTTTCTTTAGTTCTTTTTTTTGCATAAGAACTCATTCTTGAAAAGGGTCTTGGTCCCTTTCATTGGATGCAATTATATATAGTGATATCTGATGAACTACCTCTTCTCTTTCTCAAACACAATTTCTAGTTACTGTTACTTGACAGTTTACCTGCATACTTCTCTTCCAGTGTGGATTAAAACATTTCAATTTCAATATATTTTATATTCCATTAAGATATCCATTTATCCACATGGTTTTTTTCATCTTCACCTTGTATTATTCAAATACTGTACCATGAGAGAAAATATTTCCTTGAGTTCTTTTCTTGCTCCCTGCTTACAGGAGAATTTAATCACACCCAGACGTCAATAAAAATTTCTCTCTAAAATAAGAACTAAAATCTGATCTAACCACTCTGTTACAGTTCAGCAGACTTGTTCATTTCACACATAGAGACAACTGATGGAATAATTGTCTCCATGGCAAAAAGCTCCATTAGCTATCACAATTAAAGTTTACTGAGCAGACTTAGGATCACCAAGAAGAATTAGCTTCCAAACTCAAAATAAGTAAACTTACAAGCCTCACAGCTTTGCTTGCCATCTACTTTCTAAACTTAGAAGAAAGATATTGCAACTTTTATGATAAAGTTGAAGAACAGCTACTGTTGTCCTTAACAGAAAAGAACAGAGGAAACGTGTCGTTAGCTGAAGCAAAAGTGAAGTGTGTCATATGTAGGTTTTAATATTTAATGAATCTATATGGCTGCAATCCATTATGTGACAATTTAATTATATGACAAAAAAGTTTGATAAATAATATTGTGGTAGGACATCTAATTCATTATTTAACAAAAAAATCAATACTTTCATAAATCATATTTCTACACACACACACATTCACACACACAGGCTTTTTCAAGTAGGCAAAAATCCAGACTCCACAGGCCATTTATTTTCTGGTCAGGACAAGTTCAAATTGAAGTTTAATCAAGCCTAGATGGGAATAAACTTCAGTTACTTTTTTTAAACTGGTAGATCAGAAATGGTTGCTGCTAGATATTTTTAATCTGGTAGTTTCCTGAAAGTGTTGTACAACTAGAAGGACTATCTTTTGTATTTAACAAAGACAAAATGCTGAATTCCACTATTCTTAATCAAACAAAACTGCTGTTTGAGTCAATGGGATCACTGCACCAAGTAGCCAGGCAGGCAAATCAGTGTTTTCAGGATTAGTGCTCAAGTTTAGACACAACATTATAACCAACAACAGGCAACAAAGGAAGTCCTCCTGAAGGAAGAACCATGGTAATGATTTACAGTAAATAACTGTTTTTTTTCTCCACAAACCATTCGGACAAAAGCACTATCAAGGGAGTCACTACTGTGGCATATCAAAATTTTGACATGAGAGAACAAGGAAGTCAGCCAGGCAGAGCAGAAGTGGGGCACCAGACACATGGCAAGAGAGAAGTAGATGTATCCCAGAGTGCAATGAAGTCCAAAGTCCCGCATTCAGGAACAAAGGGTAAGATGGTAGAGCTACAACGAAACTACAGAGCAGGTGTATTTGGTCTAGGACAACCCTGTTATGATCTCATTTTTCATTGGTTGTATGCATGCCAAGTAAAGGATCTTCTCTATATAACTAGTTTGTTAGGTACATAATGAGCAAAGGGAGCTCGTGAAAGGAAATTTGGGGATGAGGCACATGAAGAAGGATTGGCAATTAGCAGCTTTCTGAGATCACTTTCTGTGGTTCACATAATTAATTTATTAAGACTATGTAGAAGGAACGTCTCTTCCCCAACCACTCAAATTCTCCATATGCTTCCATATGTCTTGTACTGGTATCTATGGGTTTTTCATACTGTTCCTGATGTTTTGTGACTCCAGCCCATGTGGCATGACTCATGGCCATAGTGTTTTCAAGTTATGCAAAATGGTACTAATTCCATTTGGCAAACTGGTAGCCTTAATATTTAGGCCCAATTCTGCTAGGTAACACTACTTGCAGGCCATCTTTGAACTTGGATACCGACAATTCACACTCTGGTATTTCCAGGAAATCTGTTTCTTAAACAAATGTTTTTAAAAAATTACAACTTTCTTACAGCTGTCTAGTCTACTATTTATGTCAAGTGTATTTATCATATACTTTAAGGCTGCCTAGTTTGATGCTAATGTACTGAAATTTTTGTTGCATTCTGACAGCGTTATCACTTTTATGTCTGTTTGTCACTGTAGTTTTGATGCCTTTCTTTTTTGCAAACATACTTACTATCTAGTACTTGGTCGAGGGAGCTCATTCTCCCCTTGTGAACTTAAGCGATTACGTTTTCATTATATTGCATCTTTTCTTTGGTTGCCTGGAATTGCGGAATGCCATTCAATGTTAAGGTTTTTTTATGGGAGTTCGAGGAGTTTGTGAGGGCCTATGTAAAACAAATTGACGAACAAATCTCTCCTCTCCTAGGAGAGGAGATTCTCTCCTAAAGAAGCAATTCATGCTACTATATATATATATATATATACATGTATGCATCTACACATACATGCATCTAAACAAGCCAAGTTCTAAATATCAGCAGAGAAAAATATAGCATTCATTATCCCTTGGAGCATGAATTCCAAATTTGACGTTTACTAACAACACTCTTCTGCAAATTGGAAATTCTGGAAAGACAATTTTGTTGTTGAAAGCAAGATTCTTCTCATTCGCTAACGTAAACCCTGATTAAGTCTTTTCCCCCCTATCCTGAATTGTCCATGAAGACATCTGCATTTTGAATTATAAGATACTTTTGTGGGATAACATACTACATTAGCCTAAAAGTAGTCCAACTGGAGTGCTACCTTAGTGCTGTGAGGATTTTCAATAATTGCAGTAGGGGTTCCTGCTGCCTTGATAAGGATATTAATTTGGCTGAGTGGCTGCAGTTTACTGCAGGCCTGTTTGGTTGAACTGCACACAAAAACGCTACAGTGATGCCTGTTTCCAGTCAGGATCACTGCTTTATGCCATTGTATCCATATCTCCTGCGCTGGGAACTACAAAGGAGGTGTGCAATACCATGGAATGGAATAACTGTCCTCTAGCTTGTGATGCCTTACTTTAAAAGTGAGTTATGTGGTTGTTACAGTGTATAAAAGGTCAAATGAAAGAATTTGATAAAATACTTTTTCCATTTTTGTTGATTACAAATTGAAGAGGAAAACACTTTCTTACATATACTTAGGTTTCTCAGTTTTTGTGGTTTTAATTAAAATATTTATATTTGGAAATACTACACCACTTCAGATTTATATCATTTTTTTCATTAATATTAAAAAATGCATATTTTCAGACCCTTTAGGCCTAAGGTTTTGTTTTAGCCTTTTTACCTATTTGTAATTGAATAATACATTTTTTTCTGTTTTCTCTTGAATTCTCCTTTACAGTTCAGAATGTTTTAAATAACAGAATAAAGGAATCATTGGAAGTTTATTGCAGTGAAACATTTACTTCACTAAGTATATTTTTGACTCTTCATAATCACTGTTTTTGTTCTGTTTTGTAAATAGTTTGCTTTGATTATTTCTTTGTTTCTTCATTACCTAATCTTGATCAGCTAAATCGCATGGTTCCTAATTTAGTTAGAAAAAACAAAAATTATGCAGAGACAAAGGCGGTATGAGAGTTTGCCATTGAAACTGTATCTGACATGCATTATTGAAAAGTTTTAATCTCTTTTCCATTAAAAGATGTAGGAAAACTGCTTTTACTTGTAAACAAATCATCCTACATGCATGGTATACCAAGATAAATGTAGTTCCACTTCTTCTGCAATCTCATGAACAATATAAGATGTTGTACACATTAGTGAAAAGTTAAAGTTCATTGAAGTCAAAAAACTTAAAAAACTAAAGTATGGGTTTGCTGTATTTCTATAGCTTTGGAAACGATTATTTTGAATCTCATATTGAGGAGCATATTGTATGAGGTCACACATCACATTCACAACATCTCTACGGGTGTATTATATCATGTATGTAACTGGATATGCTTCAATAACATTTCACACTAGTAGCAGCCATTTCCTTTTGCACCTTATCTTGCTCAAAGTAATTATCAACAAACACCCTAACACTCTTATGCATACGTTAAAAACTAAAATAATTAGCACCTGGATAAATAATGATGAATTCCCACCCTAGAACAATGGCACATTTGCACCACACTCTTTAAGAGGGACAGCAGTGGTTTTCCTGTGATCCAAGTGTTAGATGCTGATGAAGCAAGAGGAAGGATAATGATTGTCATCAGACTGCTTGACTTAATAGCAAATGGCATTACTACAGGCACCAGACTTTTTTGAAGGAGTGAAAGCATTTTGAACTATATATCACCTGAAAGGAAAAGACAAGGCCAATAGGGATGTTTTAACACTCACCTTCGCTACTAGTCACATAAGTTACATATCAGAGAGAATAAAACGGTTAAGTGACCTTGGCAGCGTATATTTTTTTAAGAAAAAGAACAAAAAGAAAAAGGGCAAAACATTAAACACGCTGTCAGATGTTTCAGGAACTGAAAAGGCAAATTCAAATTCTGAAGTATTTTTCCCAGGGAGGAAATTGATCTGACAACATAAGCTTCACCAGTCAATCAATATTCTCAATACCAAAAATATTTACTGAATTGCACACACTGAGCTAGTAGAGCTTTGTACTTCTGGAGGTGAGTGGAGCCTGGCACAAGTTCTGATCCCACTGACACACATAAAGATCCAAGACACAAAGGCCTAAATACGATTCCTGTGAAAATCACAGGTGATGTTAGCCAACAGGGTGTGCCTACAGCTCCATTAAGTGAAGGCTATTTCTTCCCTGAGTAGTATACAACCCATCCTAATAATACGGATGATCTGTGAAGAAAAGCACTACTTTAAGAAACATTACATGAAAATTATCTGTTGCTCCTAAACAGGAATGTATACTTTGCTAGGTTTGGAATATTGGACTTGCTGATCTTCTCTGAGCACGTGTCGATCAGTCTAGCTGGGTGTAAGTAAGCAAGGTTTGCCTTCCCTCTCTCTAGGGAATATGATTGGGGCCTACCCTTGACTCGGATTTGAGTAATCTGAAGTAATTTTGGATTATACTAAATACAGACAGATCCAGAGGTCATTAGTGTCTGATGAAGACTGTTATTGAAAGCGCATTGGCCAAAATGGCTGGCGAGGCTCATAGACAGAGCTTTAAACTAGGTATGAAAGGGGGTGGGGGTGAAATCAGGATCACTGGAAGGGAGCCGGAATGCAGTATGCCAGTGCTTGTGGAGGAGGAGTGCACTAGCAAGATCACGCAGTCTTGTGAGTTAGCAAGGGATCAAGGTGTCATGCCAGGTTGCAGACAGAGTACAGGGGCTGTTGAGGGGTTGGTTACTGTGGAAACATCTGAGCATCATCAGGGGGCTCCAGGTACCTCATCAGGGACCCAACTCAAATGCCTCTATATGAATGCCTGCAGCTTGGGCAATAAACAAGAGGAGCTGGAAACGCTTGTGAGCCTGCAGCGCTATGACCTGATCGGCATCACAGAGACATGGTGGAATGACTCCTGCGATTGGTGTGTTGGACTAGAGGGGTATAAACTGTTCAGGAAGGACAGTCAGGGGAGATGAGGAGGGGGTGTTGCCCTCTATGTCAACGAATGGCTGGAATGCATGGAGCTCCACCCAGCAAGTGATGACGATAGAACTGAGTGCCTGTGGGCCAGAGTGAAAGGAAGGGTAGGAGTCTTTACGGTGGGAGTGTACCGTAAAGGGACCAAGGACAACCCGGGAAACTACAGACCAGTCAGCCTTACCTCTGTGCCAGGTAAAATCATGGAACAGATTCTCCTGGTAGCTGTACTAAGGCATATAAAAAATAACCAAGTTGTTGGTGACAGCCAACATGGCTTCACTAGGGGCACGTCGTGCCTGACTAATTTAGTGGCCTTCTATGACAAAGATACAGTGCTGGTTGACATGGGTAAAGCAACAGATGTCATTCTCCTGGACTTGTGCAAGGTGTTTGACACTGTCCTGCATGACATACTTGTCTCTAAAATGGAGAGACACGGATTTGACAGATGGACCACTCGGTGGATAAAGAACGGGCTGGATGGTTGCGCTCAAAGAGTTGTGGTCAATGGTGTGATGTCTACATGGAGACCAGTGTCAAGCGGTGTTCCTCAGGGGTCTGTTCTGGGTCCAGTGCTGTTCTACATCTTTGTCAGCAAAATGGATGACAGCATTGAGTGCACCCTCAGTAAGTTTGCTGATGACATCAAGCTGTGTGGTGCCGTGGACTCACTTGAGGGAAGAGATGCCATCCAAAGGGACGTTGATAGGCTTAAGAAATGGGCCAGTGCAAACTGCATGAGCTTCAACAAGTCAAAATGCAAGGTCCTTCACCTGGGTCAGGCCAATCCTAGGCACAAATACAAACTGGGCACAGAGTGGGTTGAGAGTAGCCCTGAAGAGAAGGATTTGGGGGTGTTTATAGATGAGAAGCTCAACATGAGCCGGCAGTGCACTCATGCGGCCCAGAAGGCCAACCGCACCCTGGGATGTATCAAGAGAAGCGTGGTCAGCAGGTCAAGAGAGGTGATTCTCCCCCTCTGCTCTGCTCTTGTGAGACCCCACCGTGAATACTGCGTCCAGTTCTGGTGTCCCCACCATAAGAGACACATAGATTTGTTGGAGCATGTTCAGAGGAGGCCACAAAGATGATCCAGGGGCTGAAGCACCTCTGCTACGAGGACAGGTTGCGGGAGCTGGGATTGTTCAGCTTTGAAAAGAGAAGACTTCGGGGGGACCTAATAGCTGCCTTCCAATACCTGAAGGGAACCTACAGGAAGACTGGGGAGGGACTTTTTACAAGAGTGTCCACTGATAGGACAAGGGGAAATGGGTTTAAGTTAAAGAAGAACAGATTTAGATTAGATCTTAGGAAAAAATTCTTCAGTACGAGGGTGGTAAGACTTTGGAATAAATTGCCCAGAGAAGTTGTGGATGCCCCCTCCCTGGAGGTGTTCAAGGCCAGGTTGGACGGAGCCTTGAGTAGCCTGATCTAGTTGAGAGGCATCCCTGCCCATGACAGGGAGGTTGGATTAGATGATCTCTAAGGTCCCTTCCAGCCTATGCCATTCTATGATTCTATGATTCTATGATTTCAATGGTGCTTCGCTAATCATCTAGAACAACTTCAGAAATTATTTACTGAATCCTAAGTATGTGTGTGTCTTTGGGGTGTCCCTTAAGATACTAATCTCTTTCAAAAAAGACTTGATTCTCTTGAGAGAGAGAATCTGGGTATATAGCATGAGAGAAATCAATATGTTCTTGCACTGGAAGGCAACCAAGTCCAGAGTCTCAAAGCTTACTTCAAAAAAGTGTTGAGCGTGCCTTTCTCTACCTGTGATACCACAGACGATTGTGTCACGCACAAATATTTTAACCACTGCTACTGAATGTTGCATTTCTAGATGACTTAATCCCATTACCACATTTTTGACTCAGTTCCATAGAAAAGTACATTTTCATTCTTAAAAGAAAACTGATTTTTGCACTGTAATTTTTTGGTTCTGGGGAGGTGGGGGAAGGGCTCTTTACATTAGTGATGGGTGATAGGACAAGAGGAAATGGGCACAAGCTTAGTCAGGGGAGATTCAGGTTGGATGTTAGGAAGTATTTCTTCTCTGAAAGGGTTGTCAGCCACTGGAATAGGCTGCCCAAGGAGGTGGTTGAGTCCCCATCCCTGGATGTGTTTAAGAATAGGGTGGATGATCTACTTGAGGATATGGTTTAATGGGGATTAGGGATGGTTGGACTCGATGATCTCTAAGGTCTTTTCCAACCTAGAAATCTATGAATCTGTGAATCTATGAAAATCTTTCTCTTGTTAGTTAAAAGATACTCACCCTAAATCTTGTCTGCCTGCTCCTATGAGAGAGACAATGCATGACTTTAACGTGAAGCAGCTGATCAATTGGAGACCAGCAATTCCAGATACCCTATTAGATCTATAACTGGTTAAAGAAACAGTTTTGTGGAAAACATTCAATTTGTATGCTTAGCATGTAAATATTCATTTATATTCTGAATGGACAGTCTGGGTGCATTTCATTATTTCCCAGGCTAAATATTTATTGTGCTTAATTTGGCTAAGAGGCATATTTGGAAAATTCTGTTTCTATTTCTCAGCTTTTGAAAACAATCTGTGGTCATAAATACACTGCAAATTTAGCAAGATAAAAATTTTTTGTTTTACTCAGTTCAGTGTCTGTGAGATGGGACTAAGGTGCATTATCCCTCTCACAAAAAAAAAAAAGAAAAAAAAAGAAAAAGAAAAAGGGAGAATATTCTTTGAAGACAAGTACTGGAAAGATGGAGATGTATTTAAATGTACTGGTGTCTCCACCTTCAGATGCAGTGGTAGTGAGGAACATATAAGTACCCAACACAAAAGTAAAAGCAACAGATATGTATTAATGCTGTTCAAAGGCAGTAACTCAAAACTGTAGCTCATGTTTGATGCTTCATTTAGGATTGGTCCTCAGCAATTTGGTATCATAGACACAGTAATACAATTACATTTGATTTGTTTCTGTTTCTTTTTTAATGTCTGGGAATATAGATCTACTTTTCAACAGTTAATGCATTATTATCTCATCTATTACTTGTCCCTTAGTGCCTTGCTCTTAATTCTTCAGCTTCCTTTGCCATAAGGAATAGATGGGAAATAGCATATGGAAACATTATTTGTGTCACAAAAATGTAGTAGTAATGAAATAAAATATAAAACTAATTAAAATTTTGCTTATGATGATAAGACATTTTATTTTGTTAATTTCTTTTAGACTGTACTGCAGGATTAGAAATAGTGAAAGCAACAGTGTTTCAATTAACTTCACTGAGATTGCAAAGGACACTAGATATTTAATTTGGGATTTAAGTCTTCTACATGCAACTGACAGGCTGACCAATATGAAGGCCTTTCACGAAAATTACTGTATGTATCAAAGTTTTAAATTATTCATATGAAGAAATGAAATGATCAACAAAACCACTGGATAATTAATGAAGTTGTCATCTTGACAAGACTAATAATAAGCTCCTCCTTTATAAATCATCAGTGATTCCTCTGATATACCATAAAAGCTGTTCTACTGTATGTTTATAAGCTGCTGGAATAGAAATATCAAAACTTCAAAGCACTTGGTTGAGTTTTGCTGATAGTTCAATGATTTTACATGATTTCATATAATTGGTTAAGTCGTCCATAGGTGTGAATATGGATGAGAATTTACCAAACAAAAACTGTCATAGCATAACGTACATGGAAAATAATTTTTTTTCCTGATAATATTTTTAGGAAAAATACTAAGAAGAAGTAGCAGCAGCAATAAGATGCTTATAGTTACTAAATCTAGTACCACTGTAATAGGTGAAAGGATCTGTGGGTTTCTTATTCTTTAATTAAAGTTTCTGTTGGTTTAATCATACAGCATCACACTAATAATGCTGTACTGTATAGAGGAAGACAAAGGACATTAGCATAAGGCTATGGGAAGTGAGATGCTGCTACACAGCCCCATCAGACCTCAACTACATCGCTCTACCTGAGCCTCCTGCATCCTCCACCGCTACTTCTGATGGCAATGTCTTAAAGTTCCTTCAAATCTTTTGCAGAATATGCCATGAAAAGGAGTTTGCTCTGGTAGGAGGAGTCTTAACAGAGACAAGGGGCTGAGACTTTGGGTAAAAACTCCATCTTCTTATCAGCACCTGGAACGAGCAGAAGCAGCTGAAAAACAACAAAATATAGTTGGATTTCTTCCCAGATGCATGAACACCGGTGATGGAAAAGACTTATGTTTTCTTCCCTGTCTTAGTGTAAGAACTGCCAGTCGAAGAAGGGAAGGCGTAATACCTTAATTTTAAAAGTTATTACAAAACCCAGAGGCCTTCAGAGGGATAGAGCAGATCAGTGGAAGACAGAAACCCGTGGAAGAATTAGCTAAGAAATCCTCAACAAGATTTGATTGTTTTGTGTGTATTAACAAAAGCTGTATATGTTTACTTTGCAAAAGTCTCCTATCTATGTGTCCTCAGAATTCTTGGAATAAACATCTGTCCAAGATCCAAACTTCTCTCAAAACAAAGATGTACAACACCCTATCATTCAGACTTTGCCTTCGCTAGTGTTTTTTTCTCACTTATATTCATAGAGTAGTATTATGGTGTCATTTGTGGTTCTGCTTTTCTAATAGTCTACGCAGCATGTATAGCTGGATAATTTTAAACCTTTACATTACAGTAAGAACCATCTCTCTGAAAAAGTAAGGCTGCCGCATTCCAACATGTGAATTGTAGGCAGGACATTGTAGGGTAGTATCGGTAGGAATATGTGGGATATCCTATACTGTTCTTTCCCATTCCTTGGTAAAATTGCTCTTTGTTCGCACTCAACCAATGTTAGGAGTTATGCATACATACAAGGAGCAGTATATATTTCTTAACTGTGTACTGTGTTACTGGTTTGGCAGGGTGATTAACCGTGCCGCGTAGCTGTCTGCCCTTCCATGACTCCAGACCGCTTGGCTGAGGCTGATGGGGCACCTTGAGCCTGCAGGAGCAGAAGGCAGCCTGACCCCTTCACAAGATGAAGCGGCCACGCGGCGTTAGTGGAAGGAAACCTCTCCCTGCAGAGCTGCGCTCTGGGCACTGCATGCCCGTCGGCTCCTGCCCGCTGGCGTGGCAGAGCCCAGCGACAGCAGTTTTCTTTGCTAAGAG
Source organism: Tauraco erythrolophus (assembly GCF_009769465.1). NCBI lineage: Eukaryota > Metazoa > Chordata > Aves > Musophagiformes > Musophagidae > Tauraco > Tauraco erythrolophus. Next base: position 23,042,096 of record NC_141465.1, read on the forward strand.
GCTGGTATGGCGGGGAGCAGACACCAGCTGCCTTCTTCCCTTGCTGGTTTTTGCTCATTCTTAGTTGCACCATGCCTCTTGGCCGCAGCTCATAGCAGTTCTGGCACTGGAGGGCAAAGCAATGTCCACTTCAGGTGCACAGGGCTGACTCACGCTCACCAAAACCCATACATCACCCTTTTGATTTCAGTAAGTCTGAAAATCGTAAACCCTCTGGGCATTAGCATTTCCATTTTGGCAGTGGAGGTGTTCGTTGTTATAGATAGGAGGGTTTGGAGAGGAAAATCAGCATATTCTAAACATTTCCCAAGACAAAAAACTAAAACTTTGCAACCTTTTGTTTAAAGATAGCTTGTTAAAAATGCAGCTTTATGTCTTTTTCACTGATGAAAGTCGTGCCAAGATTTTAACTCCTTGCGCTAAACCACCTAAGATGAAGTCAGAACTGCCGAACCCATACTGCTATGACTACAGGCACTCCAGACGCTCTCTGTGCTGTCCCAGGAACATCTGCTACTTTCTTCTGGGTAAAAATATGTTGTTTGTAACTTGTCTTCTGCCTACCCAGAGGCAGTGATGGTATTCCATTCCTTTTAACCCTTACATGGCAAGTTTCACAGCCTTTTCTAGTCCACACCAATAGCTACACCATAGTGCGCTCCCTAAATGCACGAGCGCTTGCAGAGCTCCATTGATCTGTGTGTGGCTCATCAATGCTTCACGCAGCAGAACACCAGGCAGACTTCTTCAAGATTCACACAGAAAATTCATAGCTTGTTACAACAAGGGAAATCCCAAACCCTTTCCGAATGCTCTTGGAGGTTTAAGGAAAATCAGCTTCCAACCAAGAGTGACTCTAACTGGGGAACGGAACAACAGGAAGGCTGCTGCTGCTGCATGCACATACCGGGATCTCTGCACCAAGTCCCCAGCAAAGCTTTGGGAATAGGGGTGGGAGCATGGATGCTTTTAGCTTCCTACCTGGGAAGCTTCCATGTACAGATTAACAGCTATGATCCCACTGTACTGAAGTAATGTGGGGAAATCTTGTTGCTGCTTTATGGAGAGAAACTGGTTCCTCCGATTATCGGTTCAGTTTCTATTCTTGCTACTGGAACTGAGTTTTGAGCTTTGAATTGAGCCTGTTATCAGATTCTAAAGCAACACAGATATATATATATATTTTTTTAAGTATACTATAAAAATATGTTGGGTACATGCATTTATGATACTCATTCTTCTGAAATCTAAATATGCAAATACACTATAATTAATTTAGAGGAAGGTAAAAGAATCTTAGCAACATCGTCACATGAGTCCTTCTTTGTGGTATCAGGGCATCTAGCTGCAAAGCATCTTTTGATTGGGTATTTCTTTAACTTTATTTGAGAAAACATATTCTAAGCATGTACGTTAAATGTGACAACTTGCCATTGCGTCGACAAATCTGGTTCCCTATCATTTGGATCCCAGATTTCACAACATCTTACCCTCCACTCTTACAAAAAGCCAAAGGCAGTGTTTTTGTCAAGTGAGAAGGAACGGTATGCTGGAAGACAGACGGCAGAGAATGCATAGCAGGCTGATTTTTTTGGAGGTAGACTGCAGGGATTAGGGTGTGGGGGTTGGTTTTTTACAAAGTGCAGAGGGCTAACAAAACCCGCCATTTCAAGTTTTCTTTATTTCTTACACAAAATAATAGTTTCCTGATTGTCATGAGACAGCAAGCTAAAGTGTGAAAATACTGTAGCAGCTGTGGTGGCAACACATGTCATTTCTGTGCATACGCTGAGATTTTTCTCATGAGACTCTCAAACATATGCAATGAAGCATTCAATACACACAGTTAATATCTAACAGTAATTCCTGCACGTGTTCGTGTACTATACTGGCAACGTCTGGAATGACTGCCAGCTTTTACATATAAAAGATAGGTATGACAACATCCTGCTAGGATCGAGATATCAAAATAGAGGGACTGATTTTGTTTTTATAGTTATTGTTGTGCATTCCTTATGGAGGAAGTAATTAATACAACCAGGCAGGAGGGAGGACTGTCTCATGGGATACACAATCCTTTTGTGACTTGATTCAATTATTTTTTTGCTAGCTATAATTCTTCAGTAAACGCTCCACCTTTTCTTCCTTGTGTTTTTATCAACTAAAAAAAAGATAAGAGACAAAAGAATGAAGTAGAATGACAATGACATTGACAGCGTGACTGCAAAATTTATGTGGAAAATTCGTCCTTCTGTGCCTTAAGTCAATTCCTGCTGGCAAAGGGCAGCTGATCCTAGATGTTATTCAGCAAGCTCCATTTGTATGTTCTTTCACGGGAACACATGCTAGGGAGATGGATGATTAAAATCTCACAAATGCTAGTGCCATCCCTAGACTCAAACTCAGCTTTTGTTCTTCAGACATCAGAGCATTTCAGAACAAAACCAAAACAGTCGCGGCAGAAAAAAATGAAAGCTAAACTGTGGGCTGAGTGGCGCCGTCTCTTAACCAGGTGAAAGAGAGGATGTAGGGTAACCATATGGGTCACGGCTCAAGGTAGGACACATCTAAACTCTCGAGGACTAACCATGTCACTGAACTCAGGATTTGGCTCTAGCCTCACAGTTTCTTAATCGTTTTTTAGAAATCTAATAGTAACCTGGTAACCTCTGCTCTGTGCTAAAAAAAAATTTGGACTAAAAAAATCAGATCCAGCATTTAAGATGACAAATAATTCAAACCTCTATCCCTGACATTTATTTTTCTGTCTCTACACAGAGATTTTCTGTTTACAGATGTATTCTCATGCCTGCAACTTTGCTGGTCCCACTGCATCCAGAGTTGAACCTGAGCCTGTAACCTATTTAACTTCAGCTGATTTCAAAACAGATAGAAAATTTTCACTGGCTTGAGTTTATATATGACATCATATATTTCAATCTATTTTGAAGCTAAGATTAAAACCCTTTCATTGTCTCAAATAACTCAGTGGTATTCTTCTCTTGATTTGTTTTTTTCCTTTTTTTTTAAGAGAACAAAGAACAAATATTCAAACTTAGCAATTTTAAAAAAAAAGAATCCCAAAATACTTTTCCTGTACCAAAGAGAAGGCAAGTAACTGCTAAATCTAAAAATAACATACTGTAATGGAACTGAACTGTCATTTTTTTCTGATTTAAATTCATAAAAATCCACCAGTAATATAAATGCTTGTTGTGTTGAATAAGTCCATTCACATCACAAAGGATACGGACACCTCGATCACACTTCTAGTACCCTCTATAGATCTGCATATTTCATATGAATGAAAAAATCAGATTTTGATATTAAACAAACAACAAAGTGTAGATGGTCATGATCCAGAAAACAGTAATTAAGTTTAATCTTTGGCATTAATCTTGCAACTGGGCTCATACAGCAGAATCTCGTTATGTCTGTTTTGAGAACCACCAAAATCAGGAAGGCTCTGAGCAAAGTGATGTGCAAGGGTGTTCACTGCTGGCTGGTTCAGGCTGTAAGACTTAGGCGTGCAGTGGTAAAATCATAGTGAATACCATTATTATAACCACACTTGTTTAATAAAATATACGCTTTTATTATCTAGCATGTCTGCCAACCATCTATGAATTGATGGGGGCTATTGAAATGAGAGGGAAAACTGAGCTGTCTATGAAAGTCCATTTTAAAAAGCCATAAAGATAATAGGCCAAAGTATGGTTCTGATTTTTGGAGCTTGAAAAGCCTCCTTGGTTTCAGTGGAGCTACACTGATTTTCATCTTCTACATATCCATTCAATAGTACATACAAAACTTCTGATACTCATCTGCATTTGTCTTTTAAAGCTGAAACAGTTTAAAAAAAATCACAACAAAATCCAAACCAAAGGCTGAAGCCACTGAAAATGCAATTACTACTTTATCTGAAATCTTTTTATCTTTAAAAATATAAAAGTTATTACTAAATTTTGCAATAAGGTTGCATTTGTATAACCATACATCTGCTTAGAAAGACATTTTAATCTTTTTTTTATTATTTGTAGATGAGTCATAGTCAGAAGATGGTACTCACTAAAGTCCGGAATTTTACCCATGTATTTTAGTGGGCAGCTACAGAGTAATATTCTTTCTTGGCACTCCAGTCTTGAAAGAAAATAAAACATTTCAACACAAGGATGCCAAAACAAACACCACAACCAAAACTGATAGAGGTTTTGTAATCATCCTGTGTATTTTATTAGCATGCTACATTTCTGAGGAGTTTGTGAGGAAAGCAACTCAATGACAAACTGAGCTCTGTCTACGAAAAATCAATTATTTTGATTGGATTTTTAAGAGGCATTTCAATATGGTACTATTGCACATCACTTATGAGGCTTGAAACGCACCAGAGCACAGAATTTCCCATTTAGCAAGCCAAGAATATATCTTGCAGACTGTAGAAAAGTATTTCACTGCATATGCAACTACAGTTTTCAGCTGGGAGAAAGAGGATCATTGATCTGATTCACAGTCGTCTCCTTGGAAAGGTTCCATCCTTTGTGAGAGGTTCTTCCCCAAGCCTGCACATCACCTGGAGCTCACACGAGCTCCCAAATCAGGGTCATAATTCTGCGTACACATGCATAAGTGCTAATTTTCCTGTCAGTAACTCTATTGAAATAATCGATTATTCATAGACAATTTTTTCCCTGGCTTACACGAGATGCGACCCATGTAACTGTTTGCAAGGACAAGACCAAGATCAAGATCAAGGTGTAAATAGTTTGCAGAGGAATACGTTTCCTTTTTGACAGGGATTTTAAGATTAAGGATAAGCTGAATCCACATAAAAAATGAGAGGTCTAACGAAGGCCATGCTCTGAAATTCCCAGCCTGAAGTATACATAGGAATGGAAACAAGAAGATATCAGAGACAGTATATGATAGTCAATAAAGGATTCTGCAACTCACTGTCTCCAGCTCCTAGATATTGGTGCAATAAACCCTATAAGTATTAAAATATATGTAAACGTGGCTGCATTTTCTTCACAGGTATTGCACTCCTGAAGTTCACATTTTCAAGTTCACTGTAACCATTAGAAGTAAATAGTTATCGAAAGAGTAGATTTGCACACTGCTACAAGCCCTTAGAGATTTTAGGAAAATACAAGGTTCTGCAAGACTCGTGAGAGAACCGCTGGAACCTGGCTTGTGAAGGAAACTTGGAGAAGAAAGTTCAATCCCTTGTTATTTCAGGTGGCCATATCATAGAATCTGTTCAAAAATAGGATTAATCTCCATCTTCAAACTAATTAACTTTCTGCCCCCATGACTCCCAGTGGGAGACTCTGTCTTCCAGCATCTCATGATTCTGCCACTTAAACACTTCTTCATTTTCAACATACATTTATCTGCAGCCATTTATACGTATTTTCTATTTTCCCTTAGCTCTTTTTCTATTTTATTCTTCCTGCAGCGGCAGTTATAGACAGCAATACTAAAGCCCCTTTTTTTTTTTCCGTTTTGTCTGAGACACTGTCCTTCCTTTTCCTCTCTTATAATATTTGCTATCCCTAGTCACTCCGGTAGCTTTACTCTGCATCCCTCCTAGTCCGAGTTTCCTGTTTTTGAAACTGGATGAAGAGGACTGTACATTGTATTCTAGTGAGAGCCTACCAGTATGATACCTAGACACATCTTAGGTTTGCATTTCCTATTCTCAGAGCTACGTCACATTGGTAGCTCAAATATGCTGGTGTTGCCTAGAGGAACCAGAGACTTCCCTTCCTCAGATATTTCCTTCTTATCACAGATCATGCAGGTCTTTCCATGTTGTAACTTTGTCAACAGCAAATTTTTCCAGTACGTTCTTATTTTTAATACTGAAAATATTAAAATGTTAAATAATGCTGATCTTAATTTCTGAAGAATCCCACTAATGAATGTATGATTCTTCTAATTTACCCATTAATATTTGCCTTTCAGTCAGTTTCTAACTGCTTTACAATTGTTCTACTAAATCCCTGTCTTCTCATGCTTCACTAATTATGTTATATCAAATGCTTTAGTGAGTCCAAATAAAGGATGCAAGCATGTAATAGAATTCCGTTTAGAAAATCATTATGTACAATACATCCACATAACTTTTATAATCTTTCTTCTTAATGTTTTCTATTTCATATTTTTTAATCTGTATTTGTTCCAAAACCTTAACTATAATGAGATGCAACCAGCAGGCCCGTTTACTTTCATGTGTCTCCCATCAAGGTCTTGGTTCTTCATGGTTCATCTGCTCACAGAATTTAACTTCCTTCATTTTTCAAATTTTGTCTCTCTGAAAATATTTACCCTTACATTTAATTTTGGCTGAATGAGTTAATGACTGCTCAATTAGATAGTACCGTGGCAACAGTCATAGAAAACAAAATATTTTAAAAATAAAACCTATAGAACTGATTGACAATTTAGTGAAGAAATCTGTTGGCTGCCACTTGCAAGTGTAACTGGGTTACCATTACTTTTAATAGTAGCAGGATACAGTATATTTCAGAGAAGTCAAGATATTTCACTGACATATTGGAATGAAACAGTTCCCAATATTTATCTAAATAATAACACTACAGATGATTCATGTCTTTATTCAGATCTGTCCTGTGAGAAACACCAAAAACTTTCCTCCCACTATGCTTCCCCAAAGCAATCTTGATGTTAAAGAGATTCTGTTTTACTCATCCTTCCCAGTACTCCACAATCAGTAACAATATAATTTTTTACTCCAACACATTTCTTTATTTCTGTCCTCCTTAACAGCACATCATATACCATATCTTTATTTTCCCTAAAGATATCCCTACTACACAGCACAGTTGAGGAAAATCTGGCTTTTTCTGGCCTTTGGAGTTGAAATCTTTTCTTGGATCACTTACAAACAACTAGACAATAACCCTTGGATGTTTTTTATTAAAAAAAAAAAAAAAAAAAGTTGCCCCCTGAGCAGCAGAATTAATGAAGTCACATTACTTAAGGATTTCTGTCTTTTATTTTGCCCCATTCTCTTACTGCCTACCTCCTGAGGACCAGACACCAACTAAGAAGGTACTAGATGCAGAAGGGCACAGATAAATGTGCAAGACAACCTCCCATACCCAGTACATCCCATTCACTAGTTCACTCAGAGTATGGATATAACAATCCTCCACCATAAAGTTGATTTCATCCTTCTGATCTCACCTAAAATCCTGCATCCTAAATTCAAGTTTTGGCCTTTTCTTTTTCAGGCTTTGATCAGAACGTATTTCTGGTAAGTTTTTCTGACTCAGATTTCCAGAGGAAATATGCAGAGCACTTCAACTCTCTGCTTTATTTATTCAGCTGCTGATCTAGTAAATTTAGCGCTTTCTTTTCATTTGATCTCTTACACTCATTTTCTCTTCTTGCATCCTAAGCTAGATGCAGAGATTATGCAGTCACTGCTGAATTTCTCCTATCGTTCCTTAAATTAAAGCTGTTCTTAACAACAACACGGAATTTGGCAGTAATGCTAAATCTTTAGACATCCATCAGAAATTGTCCGTTTAATCAGAGATTAAGAGAACTATCTTGTAAGAGAATATAGTGTCATTGGGATTTACCAGAGAGAATTAATTATATTACAAATTGTGTCAAATGGCATTGAGAGTCCTAAACTGTATATTCCTATCTTGAAAAAAAAAATAGTTAACACCAAAAGATTACATTCTTAAAAACTCTCAAGTGAATAAGAAGAAATAACAAGCTTAGAAACATGTTAGAAGAATATCTTCAGGAGAAAACCTATTAGTAGTGATCGCCTCTGGAAGTTACTTTCTGAATGACCTCTGAAGCATGTTTGCTACTCAAAATAGAGTTAAGTAAATGTCATTGAGAAAATGGAACCGTTACAGACAGACATTACACATACAGTGACACAGATGCATATTAATTGCTAATACTACACCCCTGTTTAGAGCTTCAGAGGTGAGAAGAATTCCCGTGAAGAGCAAATGTGTCTCATCTTTGCTGAGTGCAGCAAGGACCTCTCATTTGCTGTATGGACGTGAGAATAGCTTCCATAAAGACATCCCCATTGCTTGCACCGGCTTTTCACTGACATTCTCAGGGGTGCCTTACCAGCACTAATCTGGGTGGCAGAAAGGTATCTTCTGAGGAAGAAAAGGTGAGCTGTTTAAAGACTGTCTCATTTAAAGATCATAGAATCATAGAATCATAGAATCGTTAGGGCTGGAAGGGACCTTCAAAGGTCATCTAGTCCAACCCCCCTGCAAGGAACAGGGATATCTCCAACTAGATCAGGTTGCTCAGGGCCTCATCCAACCGGGCCTTGAACGTCTCCAGGGATGGAGCATCCACCACCTCTCTGGGCAACCTGTTCCAGTGTTCTACAACTCTCATGGTAAAAAATTTTTTCCTAATATCCAACCTGAATCTACCTCCCTCTATTTTAAAACCATTACCCCTTGTCCTATCACAACAGGCCCTCCTGAACAGCCTCTCCCCATCTTTCTTGTAGGCCCCCTTGAGGTACTGGAAGACCGCTATAAGGTCACCCAGATGTTTACATTTCCAGGCCCTAGGATTTATGCAAGGAGTGCAGAGTGACACATTATGCTATGCAACTAATATGACCTTATTGTAATCTGCTGAGGAAGAGGAATATGTACCAACTCTTGAAGCATGCTAGTCTTGCAAGACACAGAGAAATGCAAGTACTAAATATTCCTTATCATTATGCAAAATATGAAAAGCAGGCTAGAAAAAATGGAAAGAAAATCTGGAATTTGCTGCTGAAACATGTTTGTTTGACGTATTTTGAAAATGAACAGTAGCTCCAGAGACCACCAGCGCTCCCAAGAGGTAAAGCCGTAGCCAGAGTAAATAACTGTATATGTGAAGAGAATTGTCCCTCAGTAGGCTTGCCAGCACGTGTTCTCTGTTCACTGGGGTCTTTGGGGTTGGTATGAAGATTATGTAGCTTGTATGTTTTCAGAGACTCTTACATATCCCAATATACATTGCAGCATGCCTACCACATCCTGATTGTGAATTGTTTCTCAGTTTTGACACTCTGAAGGGGAGCGAAAATGTCACATTATACGTAAAGCTAAGACATTTGTATTTTAATCTGCATACCAATTGTTACCAAGTAATTCATGTTAAATAAGGAAGGTGTTTATTCAGTTCCATTCACTACTCACATATACTGCAAAGTTGCTAAAGTAATGGGGTTACGAATGTTATGCTTGAGTATTAAGGCTATGTTATAAGTGTAAGCCGTTTAAATTCATTGGGTGCAAAAAGAATAAAAGAAGAACAGAAAATATTTCATTTGGTGTTTTATTATTGCAAAATTAAGATGGAACGATTAAAAAAGGATGGCCTGATCACCTTATGGATAGATTTTGCTCTGCTTCCTGAAAGTTATTTCAAAATAATATATTTATTACAAGCTAATTCAATTCATATACTTCATTAGAATTCCAATTAAAATGTGCAGTGTAAAACACTGTGGAAAATGCACCCTCTACTGGCTCTTGAAAACATCTTATGGAACAGAAATTTGGAACCTTTCTAAATTTTCTACTCTGAAAATACGTACACTTCATTTTTAAAGTACTTTAATTTCTTATCCAGAAAGGAGGCAGAAAATTAATGACTTCACTTATAAAAATATATTTTCTTGTAAAAGAGTAAAGATGCTTTACGTATTAGAATTTCTGAAAGGACACAAATCAGAAGAACATATTTTAAGAGTATAAAGTAGGTTGTTTCAGTGAAGAACAACATATTAGTGTAAAACCTGACACGTATCTTATTATGAATATAGCAATAACCATGAATATAGCAATATAGCATTCATGACAATGGTCATGAATAAAGAATGATAAGAGAAACGCTTTGTGTATCTATGATAGGTGACATACTTTGATTAAATATACCTAAAGAGAGAAGGACAGGATTATATAGATAGAAAACCTAAGTGTGTTTGGAGCATCTGAATTTGATTCCTGAAATGTAGGTGTGACCTTTCTACACTTTCCTGTTTCAGCACAACTAAACCATTTGTACAGCTAGTATAGGTCTAGTTTTCTCCCCAGCTTATTTTGAGTTTGGATAACTGAGCTACTTTCATTACCTGATGGCATAAACAAGACAGCCAAGTGTAGCTATTGCACAGATTTGCTTTGTAGCTGTACGTTCATATGTTCACTGCCTACCTGGTTTCCATCATAGTACATGCCCCATGTGAAACCCATAAACAATGTGCAGGTACCTGAAGTATTTCCCTTTCTGGTTGATAACTTGGCACAGAGGTGACAGACCTGAATTCTTTGCAACCAAGCAGTGGTTCTGCTGAAAGGAGTACTCCAACTCCAGCAGGGATTTCCTTTTTCAAAGAGTCCTGGGGTTTATCCTAGGGCAACTCCTTCTATTTAACAACTGGTAGCTAAGGAAGGATGCCAAGAGGAATCACTGAGACATAAGTAACCCCTGCTGAAATAAATGGCCAGACTGACTTATGTCACTCTAGAGAGCTGTCATGTTATAACTGTACCCTCCTCAATGGGCTGTGCAGCTGAAGATACTGTTTAATGATGTGTTACCACATAATGATAATGGTCTTCATGGAGCTTCTCTTTAATGATGTGTGTTACTTTATAATGATAATGGTCTTCTTGGAGATAGACTATAACTTTAATATCACAACCCCACTGAGGAGGCTGTACTCAAAACATTACAACTCTTGTCCATGACCTCTGCTAGCAGCCCATTAGTCAGCGGGTAGTCATCAGAAGGCAGAAAGAGCCTTCAAACAGAAAAATAAAATTAAAGTGAGAGGGCTTCCAAGATGATGGAGAAAATATTCTACAGAAGAAAGATGCATACATATGTATCTATATAGCATAACCTGGTTTTCCTCTACTGTGCTTGCTTGTTCTTCCTCAAAAAGCATTTAAGGAATCTTAACTTTTCTTTTTTTTTTTTTTTTTTTTCAACAGCAACACATTAGAGTTTGCAGCTGGGAGATGAGAGCAAATTGATGAGAGCCTCACAGGAAACTTGACCTTTTGTTTGTTGGAAAATCACAAAGTGATGCAAGAGAACTTTTGTGCTGATTTCTCTCCTCCCTTGCTCAGCTAACATTTTGGTCATATGTGGAGCGAGACACAATAGTTCCTAGAATTTTTTGTAGATTTCTAGCCTCAAAATGTAAAAAATAATTGTAATTAGCAGAATTCTTAGCCAGTATGATACTAAGATAGATCACATTGTCTCTAAAGACTCCCAAATGTGTTTAATTTGACATGATGCATGTCCTATCGTTATCTTACAAATAAACAAAGCAAATCCAGCTCAAGGACAAAAAACCCCAAACAACCTATAAACAACAACAACAAAAAAATGTTAAAGTCAGAACAGTTAACTAGCCAAAAGAAAAAGAGAAAAAGCAATTGAGTTTTTCCTAAAATCCAACCTCAACTTTGAGACTGAAATCTACCCAAGTTACCTCTATACTCCAATTTTTATCTCACACTGTTTGTAGATGTCTTTCATAACAAATTAAACAACTATTATGGTGCCTGAAAGATTGTTTCATGGCATTTCTGTCCCAACCACACAGAGGAAAAAACTGGACAATGTGTTTATAATTAAGGAGAAAATAAGAAGTGACCTTAATTCTTGGCTTTGCCACAATTCAGAAATAGTGTAGTCATCTAATCATGCATTATTTCAGTTCCATGGTCATATTTCTCTTATAAGGATATACTGATGAATTCTTCAATATGTATAAATGTCAATAGAAATTATACAGGTAATCTAATAGATTTCACAGTTCAGTCAAGACAGTAGTACAATGTGGACATGTTTTTTCAATTTTAAATAATTTATCTGCTTATTCGAAGTAAACAACACATCTCCTTATTAGAAAATGTATACTTTTGCCTTTTACTGTAGAGAAAATGTACCACAAATTATTTTCATATGAGGAAAAAAAAAACACCTATCTCTCTTAAAATAGATACTGTACCATGCTTTAATTGGAAACTAAAAAGACAGGCACTGGAAACCAATGAAATGTGCGAAGACACAATCACTAACCTAGCTACTTTAAGAATTTCTCAGGCAAAATCAAAATAAATTGGACATCAGTGAACATATGTTCTATATTCAGTATAAGTCCTTCGTAAGTTTGGACATAGCTTACTTGGATAGAATTAACTCTTAAATTTAGATATATGCACCATAGACATCTACACCTGAACTAGTTTATCCTCAGTTCCCTGATGGAGAGAAATAGGCACAGTTTGATATATCTGAGATGTCTACATTGGGACTACATAAGTTCTCAAATGATAAACACAATGTGAGCACATGCTTGATCATGTAGCCAGGCAGAAAGTAAGGGGAATATCACAAGTACTTGGTAATTTTCATTTCCTAAGTGATCTACAAATACCTATTTAACACAACAGGGAATGAAATGCAGGAGTTTCCCTTGGAACAGGCAAAAAGTTTGTGCAAAACCCAGTTTCTGGAGAGATCAAAAAGCCTTACCTATTTTCCCTAGAGTTTGGCATCATGCCCACAATAAGATAAATGTTGGTGTTAAAAACTATGATTTAACACCAGATTTAATTTTTTTCCCCTCAAATATCATCCAGGTCCTCCAGCTTTATTCTCCTGAAATGCCCTACGCTTATTTTTATCCTATGATGTTTCATTTTTTTTCACTTGAAGCTTGCCTTTTTTTGGATATCTCCTTAAACTGCTTCATGTTTCATCAATGTCAATTCAATCCTTACTTTTATTTATCTTTTTTTTTTTATCTGTTTAATCTTCCTGTATTTAAAAGAAAGTGCATGTACAAAGTACTTAAATATAGCAAACATGTCAGAAGAAAACCCATAACCAGTTCCATTCAGGAAAAAAATGGAGATTTTCACTCTTTTTAATCTGCTTTATTTACAAGAAATTAACTTGAAATTCACTTTCTTTCTTGTTAATACATAAAATCAAGTGAGAGGCTGAAGAGTTCTGTATACTGCAGTCCCCTTCATCCAGCTTCCTCTGAAAGTTTCAAATAGACTTGAGAATGAATCCCCAGCTAGATACAACCTTAAGACTGCCTCAAGACTGTAGATTTGAGAGTTATAAAAACAGTGCTATTACTTGTAAATTGAGCAATATCAACTGAGCAAAGCCAATCAGGAATTACCAATAAATAATAGCTGCATACCATTTAGTTTTTACATATTGACTCTTCAGAATTTAATAACATGATTTCAACTATGATGCCAAGAATGAAACTGTAACATTTTGCACAGCTGATGCCAATGAAACATCAGCAGCGTGTAACAAATACAGCGTTATTTATTGTGGAAGTTCAGTATTGCTGTAATGTAGAAACTTTAGCTTAGCTGTCCACAGAAGTAAGTAAAATCATAGAATCATAGAATCATAGAATGGTTAGGGTTGGAAGGGACCTCAAAGATCATCTAGTTCCAACCCCCCTGCCATGGGCAGGGACACCCTCCACTACTGTCTTAACTACTCCTTTTTCTCCCACTTTTGGTCTATTTTTTGTATAATCACATCACTCTATCAAAGATATTCTCCAAGATTCACTGTAAACTATTCAAGAAATCCTCTAAAGAGAATTTCATTATCTGAATAGCTTATTTTCTAAAATTTTAAGAAAATGCCACAATCAGTGGATGAGACATCAGGTTTCTAAACTGCATGCCAATTTTGAAGAACTATCACTGCTGTGATTGAATGCCAACTAATTTTGACAGATTTTGGAGATTTTAAGAGACATTATAAGCAGTTCTTCATAAAATACGTCAAACTTCTTGCACTTCAAAATGAGCCTTTGTTGCTGTAAGCAAACAGCTTCTAAAATTGGTAGAGTAAGAATTTTATGGCTCATCCTGTTGCCTCCTAGTACCTATTTTAATGCATATCACCAGAGGGAGCTACATTTTGCAAAATTCCAGTGTTGCTTTCATGCTCTCTGAAACATAATCAACGTTTCAAAATACTTTCAGCATTTCTTGAGCAGAACAGAGGTTCACTCTTATTTTCCACCAGGTCAGAGTCAATATGTGCTTAAGGACATGAAGGGCACAATGACTTTTCACATAGTTTTTAGATAGACACCCCCACGGTAGTGATAATAGTTATTAATCAGTGAAAAAAAACCCTCATTTAAAGGATGCCTTTCCCAGGGTGGTGGCAATTAGCTTTTCCACTGAGAAAGCTGAGTCACTCAGAGATGCCTATTTTTAATGTTCGTGAAAGGGTGAGAGGAGCTTGTGGCCATTCACTCTCCTTGCTTGTCCACTTGTACAGGAAGAGTAGCTGGTCAGGGCTGCTGCAGGGAGTCCAAGAAGCTCTTCTCCCTCCTGCTTCCACGGGACTGCCTCTCCTGTAGGACTCTGCAGGCACACGAAGGCCAGTAGCTGATGTTCCTCACCCCTGGTGAAGGGCAGTCAACCAGCTAAAGTAGCAGACAGCACCTCCGTAACTTCCCTGGAGGGAACATAGTCACAAGAAAGGGAAGGTATGGCAGAAAGAGCCTTTTTGTTTCAGGATGGATCTACTTCCTCTTCCTACCCTATGAATAACTTAGCTCTCACATTTCGTCCTGCCAGTTAGAAGGACTCCCAAGAGGATTTCCCAGAAAAGCACTGCTTCATCCTCCTGATACTTTGGGACAAACGACCTTGTGCAGCAAGACAACAGAGGCAGAGGAACAGCACTGAGCTCAGAAAGCTAAGGCAGATAGGACACAGTGGACCAGAAAGATAGGAAAAAATTAGTTGTTTAGCAGCACGTAAACCTAGATGATGTCTAAACAAAAGTTTGTTAGAAAATGAAAGAACTAACTCTGTCTCAGCTGAAACCTGGGACAGTTCTGATACACTTTTATTTTTGCAGGCAATCAGGGCTGCTGGAAATACATGTCTGATTGTGTTAGTACATTTACAATGGTTACACATACCCCATTCATGTTAAAACTAAACTAAATTTTGAACACATATTGATCATGTATATTCATTTCTACCCATTCAACCAGGTATAATGCTTTGTCATTTTTTTAGTAAGGAATGTCTCTTATTTTTATGTGTTGATTTATATTTTGGTGAAATAAACAAAACTTATGCCAAAATACCCCCACACAGTAGGGTCATTACAACATCACTGTCTAGATCCTGAGGCCAACCAGCATCTGCATAATAGAGATCAAGACTTTGGTCCACAGATGTTCTCAACCTAGACAATTTCTTCTCAGGTCTCAGAAAGCATCCTCCTTTTTTACCTCCACATATCGCTTCCTGGGTTAGGTATTTCAAAAGTGGTTCTTTAAGCCTCCCTCTGCTATTAGCCCCCACCTCAGAGTGCCTGCCCTCCTTAGAGCAGGGGCTAATTATTATTTATTTCTAGATAGGCTCGCACTTTGTTTGTTTACCCTCAAGTTTGATTAGATTCCATTAAAAGTTAAAAGGAAACAATAAATTCTCTCACATGACTCTCCACTGGAATTGAATATCACTACACAAACATTGAGAGAAGCTACTTACTCCCAAATACAAGAACTGACCCTCACCTCACAGTGACTAAAAACTGCTTTTCGTCTTTTTTCTGCTATACGTGCTATAATTTAATTCTTGATATTTTTGTTTCACACCATGTGACTGACAGAGAGGAATAAAACACATGCAACTTGCCAGAAATCAACACAAATACACGAACATAAAATTGGCATAGAGCACTGGAAAATCAAATCCCATGAGTTGCCATACGATAAACTAGAAACAGATTCCAAACTAAATCAGCCCCTTCAACTATGGCCAAATATTGCAGCCTTTCAGGGTAAAGGAAGGGCAAAGTTAGACTTCACCTTGTTAGAGCCCCTTTACATTACATGTAGAACTGATTACATTCACTACAAAAGACTAACACGCAGCTTAAAACTCTGGCCACCGAAACAGTTCTGAAAGGTGATCTAAATTAACTTTCTCTCTCCCAGTTTTCCCTCAATAAAATCATGGAAGACAGGACTACAAAGAAGATACTGCATTTGCGCATGTCCTCTAAAAATAAAACAAAATAAAATACTGGAGACACTACATTTTATGGCAAATACAATGTAGTCTCTATGAAATTTTACCTTTTCTGAAAGATGAACTCTACAGTAGATACTATATAGGCATCATATTCAGTATCTTCAAGTTAGACTTATGCACAGGGTAGGAGGAATGTTTGAAACTGTACGTTTATGGTCACATAGTGTTACCAGCAGTGCTGCCCTATCCTGAGGTCTTCAGTGAGCTATTTTGGACAAACACATGCTAAAAAAAAGAGCAGGACAGAAAGTTATTACTAAGAAAATTAGCAATAATTCTCTTAAAAGCCTCCTGAGAAAAATTTAAAATTTTCATGTAAAATTTGCAGTTCCACAAATATAGATGCAGACTTTTTCCCTTACAGATGGAAAGAATTAAACCAAGGAAATCAAACTAAGCCAAAAATTAAAACAGCGCTAGCAGTAAATTAACAGTTTGTTCAGTAATGAAAACCATCAATTGCCAACTGTAATGAAATGCATTATTAAAAACATAACGAGGGCGTAAATACACAATGCTGTATAAAGATATAATCTGAAGGAGTTACTCGCAGCAAGAAATAATTAACCTAGAGTAACAACAGCGATCAAAACAAGTGAGACCTGCCATGGGTTATAGACAGAGGAAAACAGAACATGTGTCGATCTTTTTTCTAGTACTGTCCCTGTGAACGCAGGAAGATGTGTATATTCGGGGCAGCTTGCCAGGAAGTGGGCAATCTAGCCACTACAGGCGGTGAGCCAATGATAATGACTGAACTTTTGCCTCCATAGTTCAAATTGTGGAACCAAGGCCGAGAAAAAAACTTTTTCCCAGCTGTCCTTTGTGCTGTAGACCATGATGTCTTCCACTCTAGAAGGGTTGCAAAAATCAGTAATTCCTTTTTGGCTCAAGGGACTAACATTTTCACCACCGAGAAGGTATCAGATAGAGGGTAGACATACCCTTCTTCTATTAATCAGAGCTCTTTAAAATTCCCCTTCCTTTCCCATCCTCCACAGATTCCAACTAAATCATTGCAACAAAAAGCTATCGAATTAAAGTGGATCATTGAGCAGAGCTATATAAAATGCCATTCTAGCCACGTTGCTATAATCATGATTATGCTAAGGCCTGTGTCCTTTGCATAGGAGTGGATGTTGAAAGCAGATATCGGGAAGGAGGTGGCGTAGGAGGTAGCATGATAGTCTCATTCGGATAGAATACCTGGTAGCAATGTTAACAGGCTACAGAGTGAACACAAAGAGTCAGCTTGAAGTTGAAAGGAGGACTAGAAGGACAGAAATATGAAAGAAACTGTCTGAAGGGGATGAGTAACAGTATGTAGGGGAAATGAAAGAAAAAGAGAGAGCAAATGAAAGAATCCGAAAGAGAGAAGTGCTGAAATTAACACAGTAAAGGTGGTAAACCCAAACGATGAAGACTAACAACTCTTTGCTGGATTCTGTGTGTAAGCAAATTGAGACTGTTAGATATAGGTTAATAAAGACATAATTAAGAACACAGCTCTGTTAAGAAGCACGTGTTTTCATTAGTGAGGATAAGTCACAGCCCAGTTATACTGATCTGTTGTCCTAAGGATGACCTAGGAAGCCTACATTTGAAAGACAACACGAGAAAACATGTTGAAGCGTCACACTGAGGTAAGCAACTTCCTACTAAACACCAAAGGGTAATTGCAGAGCCTACAGGTAAGTTTAGCCTGAAGCCAGCTGAGAAATAAAAGAGGTGGGAAGGAGTGGAAAGGGAAAAAAAGAAAAACTTTTAAAGATATGCTCCCTGAAGTAGGGATAGGTGGACAGTTTTACAAACAGACTGTGTCACCCAAACACTAACAGCTTTTGAGAGGTGAGAGGAAAATGAATCTACCTGTGGCTCACCACTACCAGTATCTCAACTATACAGTCTTAAATACGTACTATTAAAGGCATTCTTTGTCTGAACAAATAGTGTAGTGTCCAAGTAACCTTTGGTAAAGCAAGGTATTAAGTTCTGGTCACAGAGGGAATGGTAAGGCAGGTGTTAACTATAAGTTAAGCCTGTTGATGCAATGCTGATTAGCACCCAGCTCCAGACTGTGTGAAAGAACATGTCATGTGTGATCTCATGCTGGGTGATCTGCAGCATGAGGGAGGCAGTCCGGCAACACAAGCAAGTCCAAAGTCATTGCTACCTGGATAACCCTGAGAGCAAGTGTACTGTCTACATAAATTCAGATTTGCATCTTTACAAATGTGCTGCTCTACTAATTGTCTTAATACACAGAACCACCTCAGCCTCAATAATTTTCGTCCCAAGAGACAAGGCAAAGGTTCAGTGTATGAAGATATGTTCTAATACATGTTTAAGCTGCACTGGCAACTTGCCCACAACAGAGGCGATATTAATAATCTATGACAACAAAGGGGTAATACTGTGTAGTTTCAAAGGGGCATATATCAAAAATGCTTCATGTTATTTATGCACAGACATAAACAAGCCACTAGTTAGTACAGTTAATAAACCATGACAAGTTTGCTTTAAATGAGTGGGATATCGAAATCCAACATTATTTATTAGGCAATATGATTTTTTTCCAGGCGTTTATCCATCAAATATGGCACCCTTATTGCACATGCATTATGCAAAGTGTCAAATTAAACTATTGCTTATAAAAATAAACATTAGTTACTGAAATGATCCAAATGCTTGTTCAGGATGTTATTTAGGTTAGCTAATAAATATCTTTAACAAACCTTTTGCATAGAGAAAGTGGGAAAGCATGTAAGAAAAATTATTGGGGTCTCGTCTCCTTGCTAGTCCTATCTTCAAGTAAACAATGAGGTAGAGAATTAAAGTGCAACGAAAAAAAAATCTCATGGGAGCTAATAAACCAAAGACCACATCAGCTATTATAGCATCTGTCTTACAATGGGAAAAAGAATGTGGTAACAAGCAAAATGACCTCTGCAGCAATTAGAGTGCAGGAAGTCACAAATGGAGAATGGAGTATCTCTCTGGTTTCAATCCACGCCATTATTTGACTTGAATTTTGCCACTGTTTTCAACCTGAGCAGGCTCAGTCTCCATAAATGCCCACTCATTAAGAACTGAGACCTGCAAAACAGTGAGAACGATTCATCCCCCCAGGATTCAGTCAGAAATTAAGACAGTCAGTGACCTCACAACTTTTCAGGAAGAGATCAGGATCAAGCCTTCGAAATAGAGGTTAGAAGAGAGGCAAATTACTGTGTATTCATAGCAGCAAATTTATCTTCCTATAACCTAGGCACTGCGATACGTGTGTTATTTTGGCTTTTGTGGCCAGAGAAGACTCTACCAATGCGAAGTTTGGTTTGCAAATTCTTTAAACATTAGAAGCTGACCTAATCAGCTTGAACAGGGTGATCAAACACTGCCCACATTCAGCGGGGGCGAAGAGGGAAAGAGGCTGAAGCATTAAGCACTGAATGTAATGTACGGCCTCCTGCTTCTTTGACATCATGGTGCTATCTAGTAGCATCTAACAGCCCTGGGCTTGCCACAGCTGCTCAGGAAATGTTACTTTTCTTTCATCCTCCGAGAGGGATTAAATTCCATACCTACTGCCTTTGATCCAATCCACAAGCCTACCTGATGTTTTAAGTCTGGATACACATCATGTTTCATGTTAAAGCTGGACAACTGTGTAGAGAAGAAGATAGGAAACTTCTGGTTCAACTAGGGCCAAATAGGGGAGTCAAGCCTGATTTGGTGCTATTATGTGCATTGAAGAAAAAAGAGGCCTGGCAAGGTTAATATCCTGTTCTCAAAATTTTGGGTGCATTTTCTCTTCACGCTGGGACAAGGCAAAGGAACTTCTCATATCACATTAAGCTTATAGAGTATATTAAATTGAAGTATAACAAATGAACAAAAACGAAACAGGTAACTGCAGGCATAAGCTGAGAAATGTACACAGAGAGTTTATTGCATATAAACCACTTGCTACTGTGATTATTAAGTATATTTAGCTCTATTAAAAACAAACAAAAGTACTTATGTTGGGAAATTGTACGGTCTCTGAGCCAGGAAAAAAAATGGTTTTCTTTGAAGACATATCAGTTATAGAAATAGTACACAGTTACTTTACTCAATAGAAAAATATCAAATTATATGGCAGTGGGGAGATTTTTGTTCACCAAGTTCAATTTTTTATTTGAAAAAAAAAAACAGAATGAACAAGCAATGAATTTTAAAACAGAAGAAAAAGGACTATTCCATTACCAGAAGGGTTATAAACATGCTCCTTTGAAACAACAAAGTAATAGACCAAGCACAATCTGAGGTAGTGCACCAGTACAGCCAGCTAAACATGCAAAACTGCAACAGTAGGAATGGTAATTCTGTGACTGTAAGACAGCTGTCAAACTGCTGACTAGCAGAATGTGATCCAATACTGCATCAGGACTGCAAATGTGTTGGCTTAAATTTTTAGAAGTATTTGCACAACTGTGTTTTGTGTTTCTGCGTTTAGTTGTTTTATGTAAAACCACGTTAACTGAAAAGGCAAATAAACTAGCCCTTCTTCCCATGCAGATTTCCATAAGCCTTTGAAATTACTTAAAGGATATAGTAGTACACAGTAAACAAGCTTGGATACAAGCTAAGGAAGAGGTATAATAAGTATTTCTGATCCAGTATCTCAAATTCCAGAACATCTGTTCTACATAAGATTACCTGGTAGACTGTTTATTGTGCTGGTCTTTAGATTAAGCAATTGGTTCTTAGACTGAAAATAGAAATAACCTTTGATTTCCTGGCATTCATCCTCTAAACATAATCGGGGAGTAGTTAATGAAGGTACACATTTCATATTGATAGAAAGCCATATCAAAAAAATCCGGAACACATTGAAAGACTCAATGGATATGCATATTCGAAACAGAGCACATTGATTTAGCCACAGTTCTCATTAAAATTAGCTGCAGGCAGGCTCCTAAAAATCATTGCATACCATAGGAAAATCACAGTAAATCACTCAGGCAGAGCAAGGTCCTACAGTCAAATAGGTATTCCCAAGATCACTAAAGAAAACTAGATACTATTTTGAAAATTTGAAAAAGATTAGCTCCATTGACAGTTTAACTCTATTGATTTTAGTGAAGCTATGTGAACTTAGACCATTTGAGGATCTTTGCCACAATCATGAGCTTCCTTTCCAGGAAGACGTGAGCAAGTGTGTGAGGTTATGAATATATTATTAACATGCAAGTCAAATGAATTGTGATGAAAGTTACTGAAAGGAATATTCTTCACATAAACCAAAATGACAGAAAGCCCTACCTTACTATCACTATTCCTCAAGTGAGAATCGGATTTCTGTGTTGAATATTTCTCAGGGATTATCTCGAATCTCTCTTTTCTCGAGTATAGCTGCCAGGAAATCTGTGCTCCACCATTATACCATTATTTATTAAATCTAATGCAACGCAGAACACTACTATAGAGACAGACTTCATATTTTAGAAAGCTATGGGCAGTTCAACAGACAATGTACACTCTTAAGAGAATGTAAATACCACAGAGAGCAAACAGAAAAAGGCAGAAATTACTTCCATCCTACCTTACAGGTGTACTACTTTAAAAAAATGTTCTGTAGAGAAAATATTCAAAAATTTCCGCCAAGCATACCATGCTTTTGTGGGTCTGTCTTCCTCCCCCCCAAAAAAAAACTAGTAGAGAAGATTAAAAAGGAAGATAGTTATGTTTCATCGAGGCTGAAAAACATAAGGGAGGTTCTAGTACCACAATATACCAGGAATACAGTTAACAATTCAGAAGTTTTGTTTGACTGTTTTACTGATGGTTGTCTCAACCGAAGTTAATTTTACCTGAAGATAGATTTTCTATGCATAATACTAGAGAATACGTATTTGCTTCTTATAGCAAAAAGGAAAAATAAATAGCCTATAGCTCAAAAAGAAAAGGCAGAACAAGATTCAACAATATTTACTAATAGCAAATAATTTGCAAAGAAATAGCAAATCATTAGTAATAGCAAGTATTTACTAATTTCAAATTGGTGAAAACCAAAAAATATCCTTATATCTTGATAGCAGCCATACATAACCTATCTCTTATCTGCTGTTATTTCCCTACAAATTGCTCATTTTCTCATTCCAGCGTCCTTTTCAGACAGTATACACAGACTTTTTCAAAACAAATTAAAATACAAATAAGTTTTCCTTTCCAGGTACATAGCAGCTGCAACTACAGCTTGCCCTTTAAACCACTGGCCCAAAATGACACTTGGCCATTTAGAGTGAATACAGCACAGACCTGTCTGGGAGAACGTTAATAAACTGCACATGGTTTCATTTCAAACATGATTTCAAATACTTCCTTTAAAGAGAGACAATGGGGCCTGATAGTTTCATATACTGAAGTAGCATGGATAGGTGTGAAAGCCTCTGGCATTCTCAAAAACTGTGTTCAGTGTGGGAGAAAAATCTTAGGCTCGACTCCTCTGTTGGTCGGCCTGAGGGCTGTATGAGAAATTCAGTGCAGAAGAGTCTAACTGTGACAAGACCTTGGCTGCTATGAGCTTACTTTCCTTGTAGAAAAAACTAATTCCTCCCTCATTTATCAATCCATTGACCTAAGTGGAATTTGTTCAGTCTTCCATAAGGCCGTATCTGAGGAGAATCTGATCCTTTAGACCTGATCCTTCTTGGCATTGAGATGGTTTTGTGATATTCTGGTAGTACAGGTTCACTCTAAATCCATTCGGACTTGCCATGGGAACTTCCTCTTCAGAGAAATCTTCAGATGACTTTGAGCTACTCTCCTAGTCATGTCCAACATACCAACACCATGGTCATACTATGATTTCTAAATGATAACACTTTCTAAATTTCTGAATCATATCAATACCAACTGATAAAATACTTGTGGACGCTAATGCGACCATTGTGTCCCACTGTTGTGATTTAGCCCAGCCGGCAATGAAACGCCACACAGCTGCTCACTCACCGTCCCCCACTCCCGGGGAATGGGGAAGAGAATTAAAGGGGGAAAAGGGAAGGAGACTCATGGGTTAAGAAAAATGTAATAGTATAAAAATAATAATGATAAAATAATGATAATAATATATGAATATAAATATATATATAATGGTAATAATACGTACAAACAAGTGATGCACGGTATCATTGCTCACCACCCAGTGACCAACTCCTGTCCCATAGTGTCAATGTTTCTGACACAACTAAGTCTCAACACCGCAATCCCAGACAAGTGAGAGGCCTGAAAAGAGAGCAAGCGAGCGAGAACTCCAAGAGACGGAGAGTCCAAGATAGAGCCCTTGGAAGAGAATTCCAAACTTCCCAGTCAACCCTCATCTTTATCCCAGGCATGACGTTGCATGACATGGAATACTCCATTGGCCAGTGTGGCCCTCAATCCTAAGTCTAAATTCAAATCATAAAGGCAGTTGTGGACCCTTTGTCCCAGCTATGTTCCCCCTCAGACTGTTGCACACGGGCAAAACATGGCAAGTTGAAAGGTCCTTCATGTCTCAGTGCCAACTATAAACATCAGCGCACCATGAACATTCTCATAACGAATCCCAGACTAAATCCAAAACACAGAGCTCTTCTAGCTGCTAAACATTAAAACTAACTCTGTCCCAGTCAAACCCAAGACACCCACATTGGTGACACTGGTCTCGTTCACTGCACTGCCTGTCACAGCTGCAGACCAAACCATCTTTCTCTGTTGCTTCTTTCTCAGTGGCAAATATGCCCTCCCCATGTTTTGGGCAGCGTTACCTCCATGACAGCAGGCATGCTCTGCTCCTTTCCCTGCCCCTCCTGCTCCCAGCATGGTGTTGGAGCAGAGGCTTGCATATACACGAATCTCCTGAGGGCTGGTAGCTCTTGGAAGATTTTTCTAGACTGGATTAGTTCTAGTAGAAGAATATATTGAGAGAAAGAGGTGTTGGAGAAGTGTGAAAATCAGTGCAGCTTTAATACTAAAGATCATTTCAGTAGCCCCAGAATGGTGCAAGCAAGATCTTTTTTAACCTTTGTTTTTTCAGATTTTCCAGTTATGTCTTATAGAACTTGAATTTCACTGAGCAAACAAGTAAAATAGCTCTTATTTTTATCACATGAGAAATCTGCTTTGTATTTTATTCTAGGTACTTAAACAGAACTTGGAAGTATTGCCAGTTGTGTTCCAGTCTCACTATACTCATTTTTTGCTTTATTATTTTTATATTTTACTGAGTCCATTATTCCAAAGCAATTCGAGATTCTAGTCAGTTTCTTTTGTTCAGACGACTTCATCCACATTCAAGACTATATCCATAGTTTAAGAATGAAAATGTTTTCCTAGAAAATGTGGGTTTATCTTTTGGACAGGTGATTTAAACTCAGAGTAACTTTTTTCTGCCTTTAAAGCTGAAATTCCAAAAATCTATCTTTCACAAGATTATTTAGAATGAGACTTTCCAATGCATAATACATTACAGAAATGTAGGGAAGCCTTGCAGGTTTACATGTCTTACTATGAATTGTTATTGATACACTAAAAATGTAGCAGTTCAAATTTTAGAGTCTCGGAGAATTTTTTTTGTTACTTCAGTGTAACATGCTAACCTCTAAGTGTCCTGGTAATTCATTTTGACTTTTACCTCCTGCATTTGCTTGTTGTAACTTAGTGTTGGATTTTTGAAGATCTAAAATTGCAGCAAAGGATTAATTAAAAAAAAAAAAAAACAAAACACTGGGTAGCAGCTATGGAAAATATCACTTGGGTCCTTTCTTTTTCCCAAAAACACCTCAATGTGTCTAAAGATTATAAGCTTAAAACTATGTCAGGTCTCTAACACTACTAAATTTGCATATTATTTTTGTATTATTATTATTCATTCTGATTCTAAACCTGGCAAGTCCGCACCAGTACTGTTCACCACGCTGATACAAGGCATTCAGGCTTCACACTTAAGTGCTGGCTATGACCTACACCACCTTTACAAGATAACTCTGAAAAGACCTGCTAAGGAACCTATAAAGCTGCCTTCTATCTCACCTTCAACCTTTAGAGGGCAGTGCTCCCTTTGGATGCTTAGAGATATTCTACAAGGGCATGATGCTTCCATCACCTGAGAGAGGTAAAAGTTAGAAGTAACAAAAGAAACTTCAAAGGACAAGAAAATTTCTTGCTTTGCTGATATGGGGAAGGGAATCCAAGCGTCATGTGCCACGCACAGTGTGAACCCCTTATACTTTGAAGGGCAACAGGGACTAGAGGTCTTGCCAGCGTGGCTTTGACATTGACACTCTAGTGGCTGCTGAGAGGAGGATACCCACAACTGAAAGGGCAGAGGAAAGTAGTCAAAAATGATATGTACTCTTATATACTCTTACTCCTGTTCAGTCTCATTTTCATGCAGACATTAAAACCCTATCAATGCCAGCAGAGCTTCTATCAGAGGTGTCAGCGCACCTTGGAGAATCAATACTGTCTACAGAAATACAGCTGTTTTTCCACAAGGATTTGCAGATTTCCCAAAGCCTGCCTCACAGTGCTATGGAGGACAACAGTGTGGGATGAGAAACGGAAGAAAGGCCAAGAATTCATCTAGTGGAAGATTGTTCTCTTTTTAATGTATTTTACCCTCCAATACTAACAGTAAACATTATGAATAACTTTTCAGCCATGATCAGATTTATTATTTAAAAGAAAACAAACAAGTGCCAAGAAGCTGAGCAGAAAACTGTACTGACCCATTTAGATACTCTGAGGTCCTGAGAAGCAAAAAGCTCTGAAAAATATTAGAAATACAACCTAAAAATCTCATCTCTCTCCTCCTCCTGGCTGGTGAAGTACTGCACCTGCATGTTCTGCATGTTTCCTGTTGTATATTTTCTTGCATGAAAGAGCTGACATAGTCAGGCAGCCTCACACGAGCCAGAGAATTTCCAATAGTAGAACTACTCTCTCCGAAAGAGGCCTGTCTGGGGAACGTTTCCATTTATCCCTCCATGTAGCTTCCTTTCTTGGGTGAAATTATTGAATAGAGACTTCACTCCTCACCTGATGGGGGAAGTAAAGAAGAGGGAGCCCGGCTCTTGCAGTGGCACCCAGTGACAGGACGAGAGGTGATGGGCACAAACTGAAATACAGGAAACTCCATGCCCAGCACCCTGCTCAGCCCTGGGCCCTGCTGAGCTGAGCACAACCCTGCCCCATTCCTGTTTCGGTCTGGGGCTGTCTTCTCAGCCAGGCCTGGAGCGACACCTGGGGATGGTTGGGCTGTGTCTGATCCCGGTCATCATTCATGTCCCCTGACTGGGGAGGGAGGGCATTGCATTGCACCCTGACACCATCTTTCTTGAAGTACTCTCTGACCAACAGTCCTCTTCATTTTAGCATGTTTGAAGAAGGTTTTATGCCCTGTTCAGGTTACTCTGAAAAGTGTTTTAAGAGTGTCTTTAGATAAACATCACAAAGTTTATGCTCTGTCCTTTCACTTTTTTTCTGCTGACACTAGGCACACACTAAATCCTATTTTTGTAATGAGTTCATCTGAAGGGTCATTGCATGTAGAATCTGGTTGACATCTTTGGATCTGACAGCAACTACATCACATAGCCTACGTTGCAGAGTTTTACTTACAAATGACAAAGCTGGACACTGTAATAACTCTAAATATGATTTTCAACAGGATTCAGATAAAACTATGGCCTTTCTCTTAATCATAGCTAATTAACACACAAATCTGTCCCTTTTCCTGTCACTCACATAAACTATATAAAATACCTTTGAGACACACCAAAAGGCCACAAACTTTGCTGCTAAAACATTCTTTTGACATCACTAGTTTCTTTCCCAAGAGACGCCATGGTTGTATGTGTGATGTTCTGTGCTTGGTGTTCCAGGTTGAGGGGGGTCCATGTGTTACGGTTTGAAGTGGGGGGGGAGGTCCAGGTGGCAGAAGCTACCCATCACACCGGACTCCCGTCCCCCTCGGGGCTTGAGCCAATCAGCGCCTCTGCGAATTGCCCTATTTACGTCGGACAAAGGAACCAGAAAGGTGTGCCTTTGCCCAGGAGCAAGGAGAAGGGAGGGGGGCACGGCCCCCGCTCCCGGCTGGGCCAGCGGCCCGGGCCGGGCCCAATGCCCGCCCCGTCGAGGATGGCGGCGGCGGAGCCCCTTGGGGAACTCGGAGAGAGTCCCGCTCCTGGGGCGCCCACCGGGCCAAGTTCACTCAGAAAGGACTGAAATCTAAGAGAAACGGCCACACAGATAAGAGGTCAGTGAAGATGGAACGAAACAACGTGTGCCGCGGCTGAGTCCCCCTTGCCAGCAGCCCCTTGTAACAAGTCCTCGGTGGAGCAAGCAGATTCCCACTCACAGCCCGTGGATGACCCACGTTGAGAAGAGATGCCAGAGCCTGAGCACGGTACGCACCTACAGTCCGTGGGATGACCCCCGCCGATGGGGAGGTGTTTTGTTAAAGGAGATGCCTGAGCCTGAGACTGTTGTGAATCATGGGCACAGGTCGAGACGCATTTTATGCATTTTACACATTTTATGCATTTACGCATCTAAGTCTGTACGGAGACGCATTTAAGGTCGGTATGACGACCCACGCCGGAGCGCATTTAAAGTTTGTTGATGACCCACGCCAGAGCGAGTGGCTACAGCTCCTTAAAAGTCCAGGACTGGTAAAGCCCGCGCTTGGGCAAATCCGATGGGGTAAGGATTTGCCCCCCAGCGGGTAGGATTCACGCCTTCGCCGTGAGTAGGGGATCCGCTCGAGCAAGGGACAATGGTGTAAGGACTCCTTTTCCTTTAAGAGAAGCGGCAGTAACAACATGGAATGAACTGACCTGCACTCCCCCATTCCCTGTCCCCCTGCGCCGCTGGGGGGAGGAGGTAGAGCCGGGAAGAAGAGGCAAAGGGGGGAAGTGGTGTTGATTTTAAGACCTGGCCTTTTTTTCTTGTTATCCTCTCAAGTAACCGTTTTTGTTTGCTTTTCTCTTTTGTAGGTAGCTGTTAATAAATAGTTTTGCATTAAGAAAAAAAGCCTCTTTTGCCCGGGACCGTGGTTGGTGGGCGCTCCTCTGTTCCTGTCTCGATCCTCAGCTCTTTTATTACATTTTTCTCTCCTCTCCATTTTACTGGACTGGGAGAGCTGCGTGGGTTTAGTTGCCGGATCGGCTCAACCCACGACACCATGTTGTAGGTATCAACATCTGAGATGGTCATCTAAACCTACTTTATATTCAGTGGAGAGAAACAGGCATGTCTGCAGTGTATGTTCCAAGAGAGGAGGAACTGCATCAGCAGGTGGCCTGACACTTCATGCAATGAAAGTGACTGTTTCCTTCTTCTGACTATAAAACCAGTAGAGGATGGTTGGTTCAGGTGTAGACAACTACATTCTTGAGTTCTTAAGTCAGATGAGATGAAACTCAACAGAAAGTATATACAGTACTGTACTGGGAATTTATAATTAAGGTACATGACAAAGTTTACTCAGGACTAAGTATAAAAGTACAAGTTATACTATTCTCTTTTAATTTTTCACATTTTACATCTGGTTGGTTTTTTTTTTTTTCAGTACTATCTGAGCATGAAATCAACACCTCTGGAAGGCTAAGCATTATTTAAGTACAATCTTTTTTTTTTTTCCCACATCTGATATGACCCAGTAAATTGAATTTTATCAGTAAGAATTGCAAGACTTAAGAAATTAAACCTAGAAAGCTTATGAAAAACATTCATAATGTGCTATCATTAGCTATTGTCACTTATAACCCATGAACTGCGTTTATACTTTTCAAGATTAGGATCATAGGATAACTCAGGGTGGAAGGGACTTCAAGAAGCCTTGTAGTCCAAACTCCTGTTCAAAGCAAGATCTTGGCACTGACATGAAATGCAATGCTTTATCTGGATTACTTAGAAGGTAAGCATTATCCTCACCGTTCTTACTGTATGTGCCATCACAACCTTGCTCCTACATGCATTTGTGCCATGATTGCTTTCACATTTGGACTGATGTCTTGTCTTTTCAGACATCCCTTGAATGTCCTTCTTCAGGTTAATAGCCATTCTAGGTGATCTCTCAACGATGTAAATCTACAGTCATCAAAGGAAAGCTATTTTGCTAGCATAAATAATGGCCAAAGAGCTATTTTAAAGTTATGAAAAGGTTCTACTACTGTTTGATTTGATAAGTAGCCACTAGCTATGACCTAGTGCTCAGTCATAGAAATTCACATACAAGATCAAAACGTATTTTTAGTGAAAATCTGTTTAACTGAACAAGTACAATTAGATCCTTGTTTTCTGATAAGCATGAATTTTAGCATTTATGGGAATATGAGCATTAAATCATTTTTTTTTAATTCTTTAGAAGATTTGTGGTTGTTATTTGTTCTAATAGACTTGGTTCAAAACAAGTGAAAGTGAGGCAGTATGTTTCAACTCACAGTGCATTTTAACTTGTTTTCAATGTTCTGTCAATGAGTACAACAATCCATTTATTCATTAGAGAGTGCCAAAAATAACTCAGCAGTTTCTCTTTTGCTTCTATTCATAGATTTCCTCATTTAATGTTAATCACTTCTTTCAGCACTTGGCACCTTGCAGAAGAAATTTAGAACATCTCGGATTATTAGTTGTTTACTGCATTCTCAGAATAAAAATGAAAACATAATACCAATATCACTGTGTAGCGAGTCCCATGTAATGAGATTGGGGCATTTGAATCATCTGTAATGTATCTTGCCCTTTTGATTAATATCATGAATTTTACAGTAATTTCAAGCTATAGCAATAGACGCGCATAGATGCATATTCAGATGTGTGAAGATAAGGGTTATTTTAAGCATTTCTTGCTTAAATGTATAGTTGGAAAGTCTTAATATTCTTCTAAATTAGCATGATAATAGTTGAATTTGGTTTGCTTAGTATGTCTCTTGATTGAGCCTCAAAGGTGTATCCATTTGTAAATTTTTAGAATTCTATTTCATTATTAAATGACTGACATTTCAATAAGAGGCTGAACTATTAAGCCACAGCAAAAATTGAAACAAAAACAGTAACACTGACTTCCAGAATAAATCCTGCCCTCGGGGTCTTTTTGAAGAGTACTGTAGTTGTTGTCTCCTAAATTGTTTATTGAAGAGGTTTTACAGTAATGCAACAAATGAAATCCCACAGACAGCATCCTATTTCACACAAATACTGGAAAAATGATATGAAAATTTCTAGTGTCATAGTTTATGGTGATCTTGTCCTGAATAAACTCATAAACACTTTATTCTGTCATTCAGTTTATATGTTGCTGTCTCACATTGGGATTGATGCTTGACAGCAATGATGTATAAATTATGCATGCCAATTTACTGAACACCATTAAACCAAAAGAGTATGGTTAATTTCAATAATTATACATATAAATAGTATTATTAGCTCTGTCAAACTCAGTACCTGGATAGCATGTCAGTATATAATATCTGCTAGGGATTCAAAAGGTTCAGGATTTTGCACGAGGTTGGTGGCTGGAGAGGTTCCAGCTTCCATTTCTACGCAGATAGTATCTATAATATGCAACCAGACATCATGCTTAAGATTCAGAAAAGCTTTGATGTTGGCTGATCTGTCCAAATTCATGCTATATTTTCAGAGAGAAGAAGGTGGCAACTGAAAAAATGACTACTTATAGTAAATACTGCACAGGTGGCATTTATACCACAATCATCAAAGAATTGGAGAACCATTTTCTCTGTTTTATTGCAACTTTCTTTCAGGTACTTCTTATCTCACAAAGCTCCCCTCAAATGATATGCCTGGGAATGGATGCTTTCCAGCTAGGAAGGAAAACCTCAACTGTATTACTGTTTACCAGCTTTACATCAGTGCTGTCTACAGGCCCCAGTGCAGTAGATGTTGTACAAACATATAATAAGCAACAGCTATGTATAACTTCTAGTTTAAACAGAAAAGGCAGACAAGGATTGGACAAACTCCTGCCAACATTTTCATTTTCGTGAATTAGTCCAGTGTCAGGAAGGCTTTAGATGCACTGCACAGGCAAAGCAGAGTCAGTCATCTAAGCACACGCAACTCAACATTCATCTGGGACTTCCGAATGTCTGACACATACTGCTGCTAAACAACTGGACATCTACTTTCAAAAGCAGTAGGCTGCAACAAAAGTGGTAGAAGCAGCAGGTATGCCAAATGATTGTTTTAATTTTAAAACTTAATAACTCAGACACAGAGAGATTAAGTGATTAATTTTTCCCTCTGAGTGAATCGACCTGGCCACTGGAAATAATAGTACAAAACAGATTTAATGTAAATAACATTGTGGTTATTAATCTCAGAGTTAAAAATTATATATATCCTCTGCAGTCATAATGCTTGAGCAGTGCTCTACATATCCTAAATGCATATTTACATAAAATGCTTGTACCCAGACAGCATTCTGATTTTGCTTTACAATATCCTGTAGAATTCCATTTAAACAAATTTTTACATTATTCACTAAAAAAATATATGCTTTTGGCCTCTTTTTTTTTTTTTTTTTAGCTATTGCTACCAATGCCTTAGTTTCATCTTCACTCATTTTAAGGCAACTTGCTTGTAACAAGAATAATTCAAATGAAGGAGTATAAATTATTAAGCACGGAAACAGAAGGAAAATATGTCATATGAAAAGGAACATAAAACATAACCTACAAAGGGAAGGTAAATTATATTCTAAAATATAATGGCTGCATATGCTGTGTTACAAAACAGCAACCAAGCGGGAAGAAATTCTGCATACCTTACAGACTCTCAGTGACTCTTGCTCTAGTAGGAAAGTACCAGGGAAGCACAAGAAACTTCCTTTTTGGTACCTTCAGTTTATAAATGACCCTTGAAATACAGAGAGGGTTGCTTACTCTGCGTGACACTGAGGGAAACTCATATTAGTCAATGAAGCAGATTCACTTCCTCTTCCTTCTTGACAGTTAGCCTTCTGAAGTGTCTTCACATAGCTGCCTAAAGTGTTCTTTAGTTATCCCATGCATTGTGGAACTGTGGAAAGTACAGAGCTCCTCAAATTACCTATCTGTGATCCCTCTCCACTGCTGCTTAAGCAGGCAATATAATATCTCATCCACACGGTGTTCCCTTCCTTTTTCTGTCATTAGTTTGCTAATTCCTTGGCTGGATTATACTGACAGGATATGTTAATGAATTAAAACAAAGCAAATGTTACCACCTATTGTCATCTCATAGCAATCTCTCGTAATTACTGCACCAAATGCCATCAGGCACTTGCACCATGGCTATACTGAACACAGCTGAATTAAATCACTAAGCCCTACAGCCACAAGAACTATACTGAATTACACTAGTTACAGATTTAGCCCTGCTTTTTGGATTTTGGCCTGTGTGTCATATCACATGTTCTGACCAAGATGGCTTACACTTGCAGAGCCATCTAAAAGATCTACTTTAGAAGGACAGATGTAATTTAAGGTGAAGTTTCTGCATCTACAGGATCTCTTTGCAATGTACTGAAGTGTCGGGTTAGAGACAGTCCCTCAGAGCTGTTCTCACCAAGCTATTCCCTACTCCCCTGACTGAGGATACCTTTAAATGCTGTTTTGACCAATAACAAGCTCTAAAAGGTAGTGCTGTAACCAGGAAAAACTTCCATCTCCAATTTTATTCTACAGAGATTGTTATTTAGAACTGCTAAATGAACAAACAAACTTGAAAATAGACCTACTGGAAACACCACCTAAAGGGGTTCTTGATCCTTGATGGGCTGGTCATGCCCTCAACAAACCACTGCTTAACAGGCAAGGAGGTGAAGGATCCTGCCCAGGTTTTCTGTAAATCCCACAAAAGATTCAAGCAACTAGCCAGACCATGGCTTTGTCCAACCATCAGTGAAAGGCATGGAATAGTGGCTGTTATTCTTTGCCTACTGTTTCTAGCTGTATAAAGTTTTGCTTGAGTACTACTGTAGCCACTGGTAGTACTATCAGATGTCTGTAACAGTCTTCCTTCTCACTGACTGTATGACAGGAAGACATTTTAGTCAGTTGTCACAGCTTTCCTTAAGGCTTCTCTTCTGGATAGGAATAATAATCATACTACTTACCTGTATGACTTATTTATTTCACAGGAACCTCACCACCAGGAACAGAGACAGGAGTAAAAGCTGAATACATACAGCTGACAGACCTTACCTCCCTACTATATGATTACTAGCCTGGCTGTGGGTCACTGCCCACTCTGTCCCTTCACAGCAGGAAGATTTCTAAATGCTATTTTCTATTGAAAAGATAGCACAGTAATTCCACACGTAAGTGTGTGCCTGCAAACTGTCCTGTTCAGAACCAAAACCACTTATATAAATGCGAACTAGAGCCAGCCAAGTCTGGGGCCAATAAATCAGGGAAGTTGCAAAATATTTATTGTGTTATACAATCAGCTTGGGGAGTGAGCAGGAGATCAGGCAGAGAGGGCAGCATAGTATGTTTTCCATGTTTGCTTTTTACCAGTTTACAATTTTTGATTATTATTTTACATTTTTTATAACTATCGTTCTTTAGAAAACTTTTTGGAACTGAAAACTTAAGCTGGAAGAAAAAAATTACACACTCATACACGGATTATTCAGAGTGCCAGGGTTTTTTAGGTCTCTCTAGAAACAGTTCCAGAAAAATAGCCCACTAAAGTGTTGGGCTATTTGTGCTGGGCTTCCACTTGGAAGCCAGTCAAGACGAAAATCCCTGGACTGTTTTTTTGAAATGTTCCATCTTCAGTGGCTCCCACTATTCCTCGTGCTTACTCTCATGCGATGGGCACTTTGGAATGAACCTCTCGACCATTGAACTCTCCTGGACTAGTTCAGCTCTTTGAGATAACAGCCACAAGAGACACAGCCCTAACAGAACAGTGTGGGAGGGAAGGGAATAACGCTGGCTCTAAGTTCTTAGCTTTTTGGGGAGCTGGAGTCCTACTCCAATTGAGAACTCAGTGGTTATCTAACGGCTTCTGGCAATGCCAGAAGTTGAGATATGCAGCCCCTGTACCTTGTAGTCCCCAAGCAGTACAGTACTACTGCGATACAAAGAAGGGCAGCAGAAAGCCACACATCATGTTCCCAGGCTGGTGCTGCAGTAGGGGATGGAGACCTCTCCCATGCCACCAGCCACAGAAATTCAAACCAGAGTCTTCAACCTGTGCATATCACGTGTCTGTCAAGCGCTTTGTACACTTGCAGAACACTTTGACTAAATGTTTATGTATACATTCCTATATCCATATATGTACATATGCACATGTATATATGTATACAAGGAAGGCAAACAGCTTTGGCTAAGTAAATCAAATTTCTTTAGATAAACAAAAATCCACATGTGCAGATACAGCAACTAAACTCAAACTCTACCCAGGAGACAAAATTAATGTTTAAATGAATTAGTTTTTAACTTCTGATTACTTTATAATTCTTGTATGCAAAAGATAGAATTTGGTATGGAAGGAGCACAAACCTGACTATTATTCCCTGTTACCAGTTGAAGAGGTATGTGGACAAAAAGAAAACACTGCAAAAATCCCATTTAGATTAGGGGAAACTGTAAAAAGTCAATGATTTGGTAAACAGAAAGGGAAAAATTGTTAGGGAAAGAAGCATCTGTAAACTTTTAAGAGAGCAAAAAACAAATTTAAAGCTATAAAAAATTGCTTGGTATTGTGATGTTAACAAACACCTGGAAATATTACAGGATGTCATTTCAAGCAGGTACTAAACATACTTAATTTTCATAGGAAGTTGAAGAGACACAATCAGATTCAAATCCCAAAGAGCCAGTTAGCAGTTATCCTGAGTAAGCAATGAATAGAGATTAGGTCCCCTTATTAAAAAACATGCACACTTCACTTGACTTGAAGGGGTTTCCCTTGTCTAGTAGCTCTCAAGAACATGAAGTCCTAAAGAAAACTTAGCATTTGAGTTCTACTTCATTTGTGAAAGCAAATTGGAATTTACATTATTGATGAGAATCACTTCCTCATTTATGTCCTAAATTAAAATCCAGTAGAGTAAAAATGGTATTTTCCTTCCTGTGGCAATTTTTCACTATTCCTTACAAATCATGGGTCAGAGCCTACTCTGAACTAAGTCAGCTGAGCCCCACCGGCAAAAGAGCCAGTCTGAACTATATTAGTTCCATATTTGGCCCCGTTTCTTGAATTTTGTCTTCTAATGAAAAATTGGGCAGAAGAAAATTCTAATTTGTTTCCTGTCTTACTAGCAATTCATCATCAATCTTTATGTAGATCCACAGGACAGCAGAAGGAGAGAGAGAACCTAAGCTTAAGGGAAACAGAAGTACAATGTACTGCCTAAGTAATTGGCCTTAATGAAATGATAATTGCCCAGAAGGGAATAAAAGGAGCTTCTCTCACTGAAAATCCAAGATGCTTTTCTAGCAAAACACGAACTAATGCAAAATATCTGAATGATGAAAGAATCCCTAAATGTTTTGAGACTGGCTCTGGATCTAGGTCTATACCAGAGGTAGCCCTCAGACATCTGTTTGGACTTGGACCTGAGCTTCCATAAATTGGAAAGGTTTTCAGACTAAGCACTGTCAGTGGGTCTGGGTAAGAGTTATTCTGACTTTAAGGGCTGGATGTGACCTGGACTTCCTCTAGCACAGGAACTGCTCTAATCCAAGAGATTTATTTAGGACCCATTTTAATTACGTCTCATCTAAAATCAGAGGAGTGATCAAAACTGAAGCAGCAAACACATGGGAAAGCTTCTCGCAAGTGAATTCCACACAAACTAATTCCACAAAGAGCCACAAACAAGCAGCGTATATAGTGCATCATAAATGACCTGTCAATGATTGAACGAGCTGACCCATTTAAGAAACTAAGAGCAAAGACATGAATTATGACTAGCTTATCAAACAGAAAGTTATACAAAGCTCACATAATAGTCATTGCTGCAGGACACCAACGCTATGACCCTCTCAATCTTCTACTCTTTAATAACAGACAGCCACTCCATCATTTCTCTTCTATTCGCTTCCCAGACCTATTCAATCTCTACCCCATACCAAATTCTAAGCAAGCGCAGGAACCTCACGTTAACATAGAGCACAACTAATCTGTAATTTTTCTGCAGCAGGCAGGCAGTCTAACATCCATGCCACTCCTTCCACCCGAGGCTGCCTCATTACTTGTGTTTGCTCTATTCCATTACATTCGTTTTCTCTCACCAGTGTTACCCCCTCTAGGTTCCATCAACCTGTTAGCTCCTTACACAAACTTGTTATGCCTTCTTTTATAACATAACCTTCAAACATATTTCCATCTGCCTGAGTTAATTTCCCATTCATCTAGAAGATATTTCTAAAAATGCTTCATTTCTTGTAGTCCTGAACTTAATCTTCCTTTGTCCTTGGAGAAACAGGTGGCATCTATATCTTCCTGAACATCTGGAAGTACCTAGCACTGCGTGTACATGCCATAAACAGGTGAGTGAATCATCACAACAGCCATCATGATGTCAAGGTGCTCTTCCTGTTCCACATTTTTGTTACCATTTTGACACAACAGATTATAACCAGCTTGACGTAATTTCTTGTCTGACTACACATCAATGTTTGTCTTGTCTTTGTCCTCTGTTCATAACCCCTGCAGGTTGTGAGGTTCTGTTTAGCTGTACATTAGCAAGACCGACCCTGTTTTGACTCTTTTGCTCCCAGACACACACACACAAAAAGTTAAATCTCATTGCATAAGAGTGAAATAAAAGCAGTGACTACAGGCTTCCAAGGCTGGAACCTTAGCGGTATGTGAAAAGACAAAAACTGCCTAACTACACACCAAAACCAACTTCATGGGCAGTTACCTCATGGAATAAAACTTGACCTCTCAGCACCCCCACACAGGACCTGAACTGAATAGCTTTGGAGAAAGATGAACGAGACTTCACCTGAGGTCCTGCCTCATGCACCAAGAAAAGAGTGCTAATGGGTAAAACAAGAAGCCAATTCAACAGCCTCAAACAAAGTGGATGAGCCCTACAGCTGCAGGTAAGTCAGGGGTTAAAGCTGTCTCCAATAGCCAGAGGCTCCACAGCTGCTGAGAGTATCTAATTGCCAGGATCTTCTCTCACACACAGATTTATCAAGAAGAACAGGGAGAACGCACCTTTTTCTTCTACGGGAAAAGCATCCGCATCTTTTTGCGCTTGTATATGCACACACATACACATATGCAGGAGGTAGCCTTGAGTGTGAAGCAGAAAGACAGTTTTATCCTGTTAATGGATCTGTGCCTGACTTGTGTTTTTGCATTGGTTTCTTTCACTTTTACAAGTGGGATAGTATTTGCCAGCCAGCATATCTCAAAAGACTGTTAGGTTGACAGTTACTTACTCTCTGCATAGAAATGTGAAAGACTAACTACACTTGTCAATAAATGGACTGGACTAGATTTACCATTTTTTTCTTTATTTATTTTACTGAATATTGTTCTCAAAAGCATTTTTAAACACCTCTGACTGGAATATTTGCATACTCACTTTACTTTATACAAATGCAATATGTTTTCCAGCACACACTCATGAGAAAGAAGCTAAAAAAAATACATTAGAAGCAGCATAATAGCACCAATGACCTCAGTTATATTCCAGCCTTGGGAAAAGCAATAAAAGGAACTCCCTTTGCAGCTGCAAAGTATATTTAAGAAAGCGGCAGGGCCACGGAAAGGTCCAACTACAGATTCCTCAGGTGCCCTCTGCAGATTTACACCTTGAAGCTATTTTTCACTGGGTCCTTTGCTATTCTTTACATGGAACTAGTGAAAGAAAGGTAAGAAAATTCACCCTTTTTCTTTTTAAATGGGATTCAAAGGAGTTCCATTTTCCCCTTATGATTTTAGTTATGAGTCACTATCCAAACAGCGTTTGCCCTTCAAGATCAGCAGAGGGGAAAAAAACCACAACAAAACAAAACCAAAAAAACCCATAAAAAACTCTCACAAAAGGATAGCCTGAGAAGAGAAAATATCCTCAGAAATAGAAAAGGCTAATTGAAATGCTTGTTAGAATTTTGCAATCAGGACCAAAATTGACCTGACAGAATACTTTTAACTGACTCTGAACTGTTGTAGAACAGTTCACTTATTTAGAAAAGAAATTGAGTCCCAGATGACACAAAACCTGCTATAAATGTTTATATCGTAGAAAAGAGAAAACTTTTTCCTGCAGGGCT
The DNA here is from genome assembly GCF_009769465.1 of Tauraco erythrolophus. Lineage (NCBI taxonomy): Eukaryota > Metazoa > Chordata > Aves > Musophagiformes > Musophagidae > Tauraco > Tauraco erythrolophus. The sequence goes on from NC_141465.1 coordinate 23,080,527, forward strand.
TGCATCAGCATTGCCAATTCCCTTCCTCTCATACATCCCGCTGCCATAGCAAGCAGCATGTAGCAGCTCTCTTTCCTCAGAAAAAACCCTCCCAAGAAAAACTACAGTTGAGGTCTACTCTGTGCAAGAAAGAACTTTTCACCTGCAGGAAAACAAGGTTTACTGCTGGTTTCTTTTAGAAACACAAGACTTCCATCTCAGCTGGAAAAGGAAGGAAAAGCTTGGAAAATTTACTTAATATGCAAGAAATTACAGATGGAAAATACTTATTAGATCATTTAGTTCACTCATTTTCCAGTGCAGGATTGTTCTCTACGGTAACGTAACAGTGATTCTATTAAAGTTACCCACTTAGTCTCACTAGCTGGAGCCTATCATTTCAGGGAGTGTTAGCACTGGCTGGAAAAATTGTTCCCTCAGTCATCTTTATCAACTGCTTTCCAAAGCAGACACAGATATGGGTCAAACCATTGTGGTATTACATAATGGTACCAGAAAACCAAGAAAGATGTTTTTTCTTTTTGAATTGTGTTTTTAACATGATGCAAAAAACCTCCATGGACCATGTCAAATGCAGGTACAAGATTTTGGGTTAACATATAGCCTGCTGTAGCTGCTGGGTCAAGTTGCATATTCTGCAGATTAACTGAAACTGTAAAATGAGAAGGAAGAAAAAAGGAAAAAAAAAAAAAGATTAAGCAAATAATTTTTGCCATTCACTTTCAGGGGCTCTTTCATTGTCCATGGGAGTATCTTCCCATAAACCTTGATTGCTTCATTAAAATTCTCCCTTATAACTCTCTCTTGCCATGAAACAGCGTGGCTATTGATACAACTTGACTAATATTATTCCATTGTTTACCTTGTTTTCCTCTTTGCTTGCTTCCTTTATTTATTGTCTTACCTTTTCTTTAAATCCTGCCATGCATACAGGCGCGCTTTTGATTTTGTGTTTGTGCAGATCCTTAAAAATAATATTCTGGTTTTTGACCACAGTGTCTAAAATATACAGTAATACAATACTACCCTCCAACAATATATATCATACTCCTCCAAAAGCACTACTAGTTTTCCAGTTTTCCCCAGCATGATGAGCAAGCTCAGGCACGTTTTAAAACTATAAGCATTATGGATTTTGATTGCTTTTAAAAATATTTTCAACAGAAAGGGAGACTACCAGTTGTGTACGCTAAATAAAGAGTAGCTTTTCTGAGATTAGATCTTCATCTGCGTCAAGATGTGATTTCGCATTTCCAACAAGCTTCAAAGGGTGCTATCAAGACTCCAACTTGAGCTGGATACCTAAGGCTACTCCATTTAAAGCAGTTTTCCCAAGTAATTAATTTTCATTACACTTGTCAGCTAAGTTTTACAGCAAATTTACCCCTTACGTAGTTGTGCTGTTACACAGGGAAAAAAAAAAAAAAAAAAAAAGGTGGATCTGGGAAGCTCAATAATTTTCACTCTAGAAGCCCTGCAAGCAAAATATGACTTCAAATATACTTAGAGTGACCCTGTTGTTACTGAGAACCTAGTTCTCAAATATTTTAAGAGAATGCTGAAGAATTTTCAGCCAATGAAGTAAGCATGACTCCAGCCTCTAGAAAATGCCCTTTAGTTTGCTTCAGGTGAGGCACAGTTGAGGCCATCACAAGTAGATGTTCACCAGCTTACCTCCACGGGCCCTTCTGTCCACTCAGCATTCAGCTGCTGCTGCCAGACCAACTCTGCTCTCCAGAAAGAGCATGCAGTACAGTGATACTTGCTGCATTTTGAGATCATATGTCTGGAGAGGACTCTGCCCTCCTTAAACTAAACAAAGAGAGTTTTCCTCTTAATGCTTAAAAGTTGGATATTTCTCAGGCAAAACAATATTTGGAATGCTACTTTTCATGACTGAGTAGAGATGTAATCTCACAGTAAATTTACAATAGACTAGGCACTTTATCATTAATATTGTGGGCTATCTCTAGCTTAAAATAAGTATTAACGGCTTTTATTCCTTCTGGTTACTTATAAAGCATGTTATGTGATTGAAAATAATCCACGTATTTTTTCCACTTAGATGGAATGGACCTAATTCATTTTGGGGATCAGATACCACAACTGAGTTACATAAGGAGAGAAGCCTGTGCGACATCTATCTCAATAAGAAAAACAAACACAAACGAGAAACATCTCATCACTTTACTGTTAATGATAAATCCTCCTCTTTCCTTCTAGTCTTCAGTAAAAACCTAAACAACATAAAAACTGGTTCAGGGTTTTATGCGACTCATGGCAGAGCATCACATGGCACCATAGAAAAAACTGATTCGTCTTTACCTCTCCTTTCATGACTACACATGAAAATACATTCTAATAAAACTCCAGCACATACCCATATTTATATTGGATGCTTCCTGAAGCAATATGCAGACATGCTTCAGATAGCTGCTAAAATGAGATTAAAACTGGTATTTCAACTACATTTCAAGAGTATATGTAATCACATTCTTGAATATTTTGGCTTTACCTTGCATTAACAAATTTCTAGCATTGATAAATTATTATTTCACTCAAATAATATTTTGTGTACATTAAAAGTGAAACATGATTACTGTACTTTTTGTATAGCCTGATTAGAGAACAGCTAATATCATGTGATGACAGTATCAGTGCAAAGTAACTAATGAACATGTATCTCCCTACCTTTCACATGCAATTCTGATAGATCTGTATTCCTCCTGATATGAGAGGTTTTATTTGGTTCTCATTTTGGGTTCATTCTCAAGGTGCAATGACAGGCAGCAATTCTGTTGCCTGGTATATCCATGATCCTTATCTTGGCCTCAGGGCTCCTATATGCCATGTTTCTCTGCTCCGGTTAAAAACAAAGACTAGAAATAGTGAATCATTCATAAAGAACTAAATAAATGGTGAGTGCAGACATTTACCATCGCCCACAGTGAAAGCTCAAAACATTCAGTGCGACCCCATGCTTCTTTCTCAACCTCTTGCAGCTAGTGAGCTGTTTGGCTGCCAGGAATACAGCCTGCAGGCATTAAGCAAACAGATTTTCAACACATCTAGAGGCTTCATCCCTCCTCCTGCAGCAGCTCCAAGGGAATACTATGGACTCTTCCTTGCTCAAGAAAGACTGACATGAAGAGCATCAGTAGAGAAGTGGGGGCAGGAGGAGTTACAAGCATCAAATACTCACTTCACAGAACAGAAAGTGCATGAATAGCAAGGAAACAAAAGCATAATGTAATAACCCACTATCAAAATGTCAAAGGAGTAAGTAGGGCTCAGATGACTTTATATCAGATCATCTAGGCAACTCGGCAACCTAGAAATACCCAGAAAGCACAAAGGGAAAGGGAGTGCTATAAACTCTACAAATTGGCACATAGTCTCAAGATATTCTCACAGCTCCTTTTATACAGAGAGAAGCTCTCTAAGATAATTGCAGGCACCACGTTGCCTGCTTGCTTCTTGCTCTGTACTAGAGAAAAGACAAGATTTCAGAACAGTCTAAGTGTTCATATAAAATATCTCACATAACTTCTTTCTTCAAAGTCTTGCTACTCCTGCACTTAGAACCAAAGAGAACTGAGCTTTCACCCACTGAATCACATTTTCCACAGTGATTGACTCAGAGTTAATCCATTTTTTCAATGTATCTCTGCAAACGTTAGAAAAAAATAGCACATACACTAATTCCCTACCATCAGGACCATAGATAGGTTGCTGTCATCCAATAATCCCCATTTACAGGCTTTTCATGGATTCAGGAAAGCCTGTAAATCAAACATTTTAAGCATACAACAGGCTCCATATTAGTTTTGCCTATGCATGATTAGCTCCTCTGCCCTTGCAGTCACATCAGTGACCTAGGAAAGAACAAGTCAGAAAATCAAGGGAGAAACAAAATGAGATGAGGTGGGAGAAAGAAAAAAAGTTTATAATCTTTACTGAAAAGAAGGTCTTGAAACCATGTGCACCCTCTTGCCTTTGAAAGTTCAAGAAAGCAGGCCAACATGAAAATAAACACCAAACAAAATCTAACCAAATTTGTTAAACAACAGTGAAAAGACATAAGATGGATGTTTCCAAGCCAGATTTAACTTCTAATTTCTCCTCAATGTTTTTATCCTAGTAAAACACATGCATGCACTTAACTTTGCACAGTGAACACTGATTTTGGAAGTCTTTGTAAAACCAGATCCTTACCATGTAACCATGTCTTGCTTTTAAATGACTTTAACAATGAAATGGGGTAGTGTGCTGTAATTCTGTCAGCACAATGAGTTTCAAAAATTCCACCTTCTAATTATCTAAAACCATTGAATTATGGAGCAACTACATTAGAGACACAAACTGTTCGTTATGTAGTCAAGCTTTGCAGGCTTAAGGGGCTATAAAGATATATAAATTTTATTAGAAAAATAGATTATATGTGGGACTATGACACCACTTCATAAGCTATGCTATTTGGACCTGAAGTGATAAAATACATCCATGTCGTGTACTGCATTTCCATTGTGCAGCATTTTTTTTTTGTTTCCCTCCCTCTTATATCCTTACTCTCTAATCTGTACAAATCCTACTGAATTCTATCAATGTCATTTGGATTGTTTGATCTTAAATTCATTTTATGACACAAGTAAATTTATATTCCGCTTTTCATGACATCTTATGTGTCATTTATAAGAAAAGATAGTGACCCTAAAACTAATTCCTATGGTTTGGCCATTAATGCTTTTGCTTATTTCAGAATGTTTCATTAATTTTAACACTCTGCCTCCTTTTTGCCAAGGATCTTTTTCAGTTTCCTTTTCTTTTGCTTCAATCTTACAATGGCTTCCCAGCATCTTTACTTCCTTAAACACCACTGCAGATTCCTTGAGAAGACAGAAATATCATCATCTGCAGATTATGAAATACAACAGAGGTTAAAAATAGCTATTCTTTTTTTTTTGGGGGGGGGAAGGGGGCAGTAGGAAGACTGATAGTCTCCCTTTTCGCATCTTTTCCATCACAAATCATTTTTTTTTTCCCCAACACTGAACCCAAGTAAAACAGGCAACAGATTCCTTTTCAGTCACACTTCTTTTCAAAAAGACCAGAAATTATCCTCAGTTAACTGTTTATTACATGCATCCTCAATCTCTTAGCAGGGAATTCCTTTCTTGAAAAATGTTAGAGAGTATTTGTAGCAACAAGAAAAAAGGGCTTGCTTATTTATGTATTTCTTTTCCTGGTAGCATCTAGCTCTAATTCCAAAATCTTTACGTCTGCATGGAAATCTTCTGAAGTCAGTAGGACTGCATGTGGCTACAAATATTCTGTCATATGGAGGCAATTTATATTGGCTTCTTTTAGAAGAACAGCAGCTGTGTGTGAGAACAATTATTTGGAAATTAATTAATGGCAATCTGCAACTTTCCCCGTTCTCCATGGGTGTTGACCTTCCAATAGGAGAGTTTAAAATTGCTCTTTCACCATTTTGCCATGCAATAGCTTCCAGAGGCACATCAAAAACATTATGGCCACTTGATGCAAAGGCCATAGCCAATACAAAATTACTTCTCAAGTAAAAAAAAAAAAAAAAATCAGACATCTTCAAAAAATATCTTCATTTTGGCAGAATTTCATAGATTCATAGATTGGAAAAGACCTTAGAGATCATCCAGTCCAACCGTCCCTAATCCCCTACTAAACCATATCCCTAAGTAGTTCATCCACCCTTTTCTTAAACACATCCAGGGATGGGGACTCAACCACCTCCCTGGGCAGCCTATTCCAGTGGCTGACAACCCTTTCACAGAAGAAATACTTTCTAACATCCAACCTGTACCTCCCGTGACTAAGCTTATAGCCATTTCCTCTTGTTCTATCACCCATCACTAAAGTAAAGAGCCCTTCCTCTACCTCCCCACCATCCCTTCTCAAGTATTTGTAGGCTGTAATCAGGTCTCCCCTCAGCCTCCTCTTCTCCAGGCTAAACAGCCCCAGCTCCCTCAGCCGCTCCCCATAAGTTTTATTTTCCAGCCCCTTGACCAGTATTTATTTGAGCATTTATTTGAGCATGGAACTGATTTCATAGTTTTGTCAATGCCCCTCCCTTAGGTAGTTTTGAGGCTTTATCATCAGCTCCCTCTTTCTGCACTTATGTCAAATGGACATTTCTAAGGTTAGTATTTTTGAAGTAAGATGTTATAGACCTCTCACTTAAATTATATTTGACACTTGGTGAACTTTTCTTTGTTGGCCACAAACCTCCCTCAAATTTAGCCAGTTCAGTGTACTAGACTGACAGCAATTAAAGCAGTATTTGAACACTCTGGAAGAAAAGAGGAGGTCAGAAGGCTGGATCAGATCCCATGTTAAGTTCTAGGACAGAGGGAAAGTTATCAGACCTGGAAAAGGTAGAGTATTTGTAATTATCCACAGGTAATCTTGACACTGGATGACATGAAACTGACTGATCATTCCACATGTAAAACCAAAGCAAAAAAACCCAAACTCTCTTTCTTGGACACCGAGGGATGCTCACCAAAACATATCTTGCTCTTGTAGCTTGACTGCATGGTGACAGCCCATATAGCCCAAATAACGTTAAAAAAGGCCTTCTCAGTGAAGCTTTCATCCAGGCTTATTCCTCTCAATTCCCCAGGGTTTTCATGTTAGTTTTCTTCCCCAAACAAGGCTAAATGTGCTACTGGTAGTCTGCATCAACGTCACCGCTGCTATCCAGATTCTCGCTCTTCACCAGTGATACTACCATAACACTGCTAGCATCCTCTGTCAGTTGTCTTCCTGTGGAACAGGAATATGTACCTCCATGGCCATATGGTACATGAGCACACATATTGTCCATGTTACACCTTTAATGTTACACTAACCTGTGACAGCTGATGACATTTTAGCAAGAATTGCTTTAATGAAGTTGTTAAATTATTAAATATCTATGTGCAACAGAGACATCTAAATTAACTGGAAATGGGTGAAATTAGTATGCTTACCGAAAAAAAATGGTGAAATACATGTTTAACCTTTCTCTACCCTGTTTAGTGCAGTTAAAGATCTCTGCTCACAGACATGTATTCACACACATTTTCAACATTTTAAAGAACCCTCTCTTAATACTTGCGCATATCTGCCATTCCCTTTCTTTATTATCTCTCAAAGAGAAAGATTTTCCAGAAACAAGAAACTGATGGGCTGCTGTCTGTGTACACCAGTACCCTCTGCTGAACAGACACTGACCTGCCAGACCACTTGAGAATGCTGTAACAAATAATTCAGTATCTGGCTCCTACTGGCAGTACAGTAAGGGAAATCCCTTTCTGAAAACAATTGAGATATAACCCAAAAAGAAACAGTATCACCTTCAAAGTCCTAGAGGACAATGTTTCAAATATGGCTGTAATTTCCCTGTCCTACAGATTTATGGAAATCAACAGCGTTACACTGAAGAGAAGTTAGAGTGACATTTGGTACGGGGTTTTTACATTATTTTTAACTTTTGTAAGCTATCTTGGTGGGCTGCCTTTTTAGCTTCTTTTAATGGAAAGAGAAACTTTGTGAGACAATGCTAATTATGAGACGAGATTGTAATATCTGATTGAACACCAGCATATAGTTACAAAGGTGCACCTATTTTGACCACAGCTGTTGTGTTGCACATGGTACTATTTATGATGAACTGCCTTCAATCTTAGGTTTTATGTTTTTCACCTTCTGTTTCTTTTCCATCCTGCTGTGGAGTGTTTTTTATTCATTATCGGTGGCGGGTTTGTCTCATTTTATTTTTTTCCTCCTGCTGAGGTGCATTAAAATAAATTAGCTTAATACATTTTATAAAGGTAGTTGATTTAATTTTCCCTTTGGTATGTCTGAAGATACAACTGCTCTAATAAATTGATATTAGGATAGTTGGGTTGAAATGTTTCATACTTTTCCACCTGCTGTGGAAGACACCAAATACTTTAGTCAAATATTTTTAGCAGTGCAGGAATCAATTTTTTCCCCTCATATTGCTGCCCTGAAGATACACATTTGGCACACTAAGGATTTATTTCTTGAAAATATGAGGAAACAGTGTAGCCTGGTTGGTTTGATTGCTTTGATTCTAAGATGTTCAGAGCTTAGAAATAAATTTCAACTGAGAAATACAGTCATTCTCTCAGAAATAAAGCTTTTCACATCAGAATATCTATATCTATGTCTAGCTATTATTTTTGTAAGGGTTGTTGCTGGTTTTACCTATAGGAGTGTTATGTACATCTAGATCAATAAAAGCCTGACACAAAGAAGTATATAGAAATCTAAGTGCTATTTCATTGGGGATTTACATGCTCAGAGTAGAAAAGCAAGCAATCTAGGTCTGAAAGCTTTTTAGTTGTCCAGGCAAAATCTCTTAGTCAACCAGCTCCATGTAGCAGATGCTCAGTCACCACTCAGAAGCATCCACAGCAAACAACGTTTTCAATGACAAGAGTGCTATGAACAAAATAGATATACAAGAAGTCAGATACCCATCTGGCATAAATAATCATAGCTTCTTGACTTTATCGTGCCTATGAACAATTAGCTTCCATGAGTGTTTGTCTTGGAGAGAAAGAGAAACAAGGGTGCCACAAGTATTCTACATAGAAATTAATGACTCTTGTACAGTGGCACAGGAGAAATGTTTTAAAAACATTGTAAGAAAAAAGAAAAAGAAAAAGGAAAAGGAAAAGGAAAAGAAAAAGGAAAAGGAAAAGGAAAAGGAAAAGGAAAAGGAAAAGGAAAAGGGAAAAAGAGAAAGAGAAAAAGAGAAAAGAAAAAAAAAAGAAAAAAAAAAAGAAAAAGGTATCTCCTCGAATATTTTTATCTCCGGTTCTCAGATTTGTGTACATTCAGAGTAAAATACACAGAGGTAGCACAGAGAGTTTTATGCTTCCTTTTGACTCAACAGGAGTATGTTCTGTGTCACTTAATGGCCTCATTACAGTTCTTTCTGCAGTAAAAACAAAGCCATTCACGTGGAAAGCCAGATAGTATGGGAGCTTAGGTATATAATATTTATGCTCAAGCTGATCTACAGACAACATACTCTAGTAATGAGCTAACTGATGTTGGCAGTCTGCATCCATGCTCCACCTGTGTTTAAAAATTGAAATCTGTAACACAAGAGTCCATGAAGAACTATAACCAAGCAGAGAAAAAGAAGGAAAAAGAAAAAAAGAAAGAAATCCATTTCAGCACTGTCACTATTTTTTTTTCAATATTCTAAGATAATGTAAAATATCAGAGGAGACTATAAACCAAAAGCCTGATACAAAAACCCTAGAATGAAAATTTTCCTGGGAAAAAAACAGAGAAAAGTTTAATCATACATGGCTTAGCATCCAAAATCATCAAGTTATTGTTTATTTAGATCTTCTTCCAACAATCAAATCTAAGACACTTGAATGTGTTTACAGCTGGATGATGGGTATCTAGAAATCTAGGCCATAACTTAACTGGGATGCAGTCTGATGTACAAGATCTAGCAGCAATTACCTGCATCACTAGAATTCAGTTGTCATGCTTTTGTTGATGTCACTTTTTTTTGGTAAATAATGGATGGAATTATATAAAAAGTGCAAAATCATGATGAAATACTCCAGATCAGATAGTTATTAATATTATGCATATATAGACATGTAAAAATTATGGGATGATTCTAACCATAGTCTAAACTCTCTGCATTTAATGATTTTATGACAGCTATGTTTATTTATATCAAATAAATAATTCTAGATCTGTGTGTGCAAACGTACAAATGTCATACTCTTACGTACTTGTTTGAAATTCTATAGGAAAAAAATGTCCTTTGCTAAACAATTTAGCCAGGCCTAATGCCTTCGCAGTTATTTCAGTTTCTTTCAGAGAAACAGAAGATTTTTCTATCCTGAACATGATTTCTCTTCCCCACTAACAATCTCCTGAGACATTTTCCTGCTGCTGGTACCAAAAAGTCATAAAGTTGAAAAGTACATACCAGATTTTTCTACACCATCTGTCACACAGACCCTTTTCTTGACCTTCCCTCTGTGTCACGACAAACATATTGCACTGATGTTTTATAAGAGACTGAACACCCATGCTGTACTGTCAGTGGTTTTAGCCTCCTTAGCTTTTCAAGAGCAAGTAGTTGGCCCATCATTGCTATCGTCTTCACTAGGGACATCCCTGAACACTCCCACAATGGATCCTCCTGTGACAGGCAGGAGGAGGTCCAGCCTCTTGCGGGATGATCTGGCATGGACTGCTGCGGCTTTAAAACTCTGTGGTATTTGTGTACAGGGAAGAGGTTTGAAAACTGTTAACATAAGCAGAAGATAAATGCCATTATACGTAATTAAAGCAGATAAATATCATTTGCCATCGTTAAGTCTAACCCTAGCTGTCTAACAAAAACATGTCAACAAAGCAGATGAGAAGTTTTAGGAGAAATGCATGCTGTCTCCAGCTCCAAGTGCATCTCTGATGTTTCAACTCTTCACCTCTTCCTTGTTCCATTCTCCTCTCTACCATTTATTATTCAATTGCTTTCTGGCTTTTAGAGGTGACCAAAAGAAGCCTCTGAGGCATGTAATTAACACAATCTATTAATGGCACAAAAAGCGCACTGCAGCTAGGTCTAACTTCCCCTTAAGCAGTTAGATTGCCACTACTTCCTAGCAAGGCAATGGAAAGATAAAACATTTCATGCAGCAAACTCCATCCAGCCTCACCATGTACTCAGCCTCTTCCACTGATGAAACAAATAGACCTCAGTCAGAAATTTAGCATTTGTGATAATATTTATATTGGAAGAATAGCTATCATAATGTCCAGATGGCAAGGAAAAAAAAAATCTCAGCGTATAATATAATTTATTTTCTCATAACATCATTTTTCAAAGCACTGTATTTTTCAGCTGTTTTTTCCTAACAGTTATTCTGTTACTCTGAATTAGCAGTTGTTTATCCCTGGACTTTAGCTATGACTTGATGGCTGGACTGAAGTTTAGTTTTAAAATGTATAAGCAGCATAAATAATAATAATAACAACAAAAAGGTCATCTGGGAAACTGACATACAAGGAACACTTTACTGAAGATCAGATAGTTCAGTTTTCCTTTGTGAATCCAAGAAAAAGGGCTGATTACGTTTTTCTAATCTGTTCTTTTCTCTAAAGACAGTCAAGGTCTTTTCAGATAAGTATTTTAACATAGAACAAAATTACCTTATGTGAACAACAAAAAATATGCAAATTAGTTTGGTATTAGCAAAGCTTTTGACACCAAAGTAATTAAATGTTTTTTTTAAAATGTGCAAGTGCAAAGCCAAATCTGAAGTAGTCTTCTTTTATTTGCTCCAGATTTTAAAAATAAGTGGTACATATGACAGTTTTCTCTGTAATTCACTGATCACTTTTCATTCTCTATCCTGTCATCCCTGCTAGCATCAGGGAGGAAAAAGTGTAAATTAGAAATGAATAATATTTTAGATAATTGAAAATGCAATTTAGCTCAAGTTTTATCTTTAGTAGTGGTTGAACCAGAAAAGTAGAAAAGACTCTCAGACTGCAAAGTTTATCACTGGTTCTTTTTGCTTAAAGAAAGACTCAGAGCTTGCAATTAGTTCATGGCAACCAGAGACACAGAAGAAAAATCACAAAATTCAGAGCCAGGTCCAGTGTAAAATATGTGTCATGTTGTGTCATCAGTCTGTGTAAATGTTTATAAGAAAACGTTTGTTTATGAAACAGAACTATTAACTTTGTCATCTATCTTCTTAATCCACTGGAAAATATTATGTAAAATACTTTGAGATTCCTAGGAGAACATTAGGGAGTCTTTCTACTGGCTTTGTGCACACTTTGGGAGTATTAAGAGCACAGATCAGTGACCATTTACATAAGTGCCATTTGTGGGGGACGCTCAAAGGTAGCATCAAAATCAGCAACTGTATGAACAATCATAAAGTCAATAGATAAATAATGAAATATAATTCATGAGGCAAGGTAATGTGTTATTTTTTATTAGTGCCTAGTTCTGTTATTCATTAGACTAATGTATTTGTCTTTTACTTTTTCAGCCCTCTTTTCTTTGTAAGATTACTGTTCAGCAACAAGAAGCTCATCAGGAGTCATACAGGATGGCTGACAGACAACATAAGAAGTGATCAGTCCTGTTACATAGTAATCATCTTCCCTACTTCTCACTGTTCTGGTACAGAAAATATTTACTCCTATAAGGTTTGATACTGCATAGGCAGTAAAAGAGCTCACAGAAGTACTCGTTTTCTCAGCACAGTAGCTCTACAATGGAAATACTCATCTTTTATTCATTCGGTTTTAAACAACCTCAGCTATAACCCCATAATTTCTCTACCTGGATGTTTCCTACCTACCTGTGCACTTGCATATTTCCTTGGATCATAAATGAAGTAAGACCCTTGACTTTGACAGGGTTGCACAGGTCATAAATCAGAGGCCGGTGCAATTTATGGATTTGCTTCTTCCTTCCAGTGCAGGGAAGGCTGCTTAACCCAGGCAGGCACATGCCTACATTTGCTTTCCTTCAGTTTCTCCCTGCCCCAGGCAGAAGCAAACCGAAGATGAATTCCCTGTTTAACATACAGAGATAGGGAAATTTGCTGCTAATTACAGTGGTTAGAATTCCTAAGGGGTAGGAGGGAGGTCTCCGGAGCCCACTCCATTCCACAGGCAATTCTCTTAGGTTGTTAAGTTTCCCTGCTCTCTTTCAGAAAATTTCTTAACAAAATTACTAGCAGCCTTTATCAAGCTGATATTGTAATTACTTTTGGGAAACAAAATGGTATCTGAGGAAAAAGAAAACCACACTTCCATGCTTAATTTAGTAATGGGAAATTTAGAGAGAGCGAGCTCTTAATAAATTCTCATCTCTTTCACAAGTGGGATGAAATAGGCCACTAAAAGCTTCATTTGGGAGGTTAATATTAACAAGCAGAACCATGACCTTAAATCCTAGTGCCTTTACCCTTACGAGTCGTTAAAAAGTTTGACCACTCACAGAAATCTGGGGTAAAAGAGTGTATGTGCTCAACTGTCCTGTTCTGGAGTTTCACTGCATCGCTGTCCTGTCCCTCTCTTTGTAGAAGTACATTACTTCTCTGCTTTTCAGGTAGAACCTCCCATTACAGTTGAAAAACTGTTACAGATAATGAATAAAAAGAACGGAGTCTGAACTGTCCTAACCACGCTCTCTCTTCTCATGCTTGTTGTATGGAGTGTGAGGAATTAATTCTTTGTTTTCTCGCAAGCTTAGACAACACTTAATGAGAAAATCCGTGTAGATAGTTGTCCTGGTTTTAGCTGGGACAGGGTTAGCTCTTCTTTTTAGCAGCTAGAAGAGCTCCGTGTTTTGGTTTTACTCAGAGGCTCGCTCTGAGAAGAATGCTGATAGCAAGCTGATGTTTGTGGTTGGATGTGAAACTCCAAGGACTTTTCAGTGTGCTGGAGTGCAGAAGCACGGCGGGATAAGGAGGGAGCATAGTTGGGACAAGGGGGACACGATTCCCCTTGTGATTTGTGGTGGAACTTAAGATTGAGGGCCAAACTGGCCAATCAGTATTCCATATCATGCAGCGTCATGCCCAGTATAAAAGTGAGGGGCAGCCGGACAGAAGGGCTTTTGCGCTTTGGCTCTTTCGCTGCTTCTGCTCTTTTGAGCTTGCTGCGCTTTTGCTCTATTGTGTTTTTTTCCCTCTCTCTCCCAGTACTCCCACTCTCGGAGTACTCTCTCTCTCTCTCTCTCTCTCTGCCCCTCTCTATTTCGGGGCCTCGCGTTTGTCCGGGATTGCAGCTTCGGGACGAGACGGGCTTCGCATACGAGGGGGTGGTGAGCATCTACACTGTATTAAATCATCTGTATTAAATTGTTCTTATCTCAACTCACGAGTATCCTGTTTATCCTTTAATTCTCTCCCTCATCCCTGGGGCTGGGGGAGGGTGAGTCAACGACTGAGGGGGGGAGGGCGGTTGTGTTGCCGGAGTGGCCTAACCCACAACAATAGTCTATGAGAATCAAGTCTATGAGCAAGAAAGGCAGGATCCCACTACAAAGTAAAACAGAAGGATTCTGCCCGACTTTGCATATTTGGAGCAGAAAACCTTCACCTTTGAAAACCTACATATCCTGTGATACACAAAATTTGTAATAATTTCCATAACCTCCACTCCTCAATACTTCTTAACGCAGCAGCAATCAGAGGCTTGTATCCTTAGAATTTTTTTGTTATTCCAGTTTGAACTCCAAACACCTGAGCAGTTGATGCGCATCGCAGTAATAGATGAAGTATAAGAAAATTTGCTAAGGCACACAGAAAATAAGGAGGTGATTGGTGACAGCCAACACGGCTTCACTAAGGGCAAATCCTGCCTGACTAATTTGGTGGCCTTCTATGATGAGGTTACAGCATTGATGGATAGGGGAAGAGCAACTGACATCATCTACCTGGACTTATCCAAAGCATTTGATACTGTCCCACACAACATCCTTGTCTCTAAACTAGAAAGACATGGTTTTGATGGATGGACCACTCGGTGGACAAGAAATTGGCTGGATGGTCGCACTCAAAGAGTTGTGGTCAACGGTTCAATGTCCACGTGGAGACCAGTGACGAGTGGTGTTCCCCAGGGGTCAGTACTCGGACCAGTGCTATTTAACATCTTTGTTGGAGACATGGACAGTGGGATCGAGTGTACCCTCAGCAAGTTTGCAGATGACACCAAGTTGTGTGGTGTTGTGGACACGCTGGAGGGAAGGGATGCCATCCAGAGGGACCTCGACAGGCTGGAGAGATGGGCCTGTGTGAACGTCATGAAGTTCAACAAGGCCAAGTGCAAGGTCCTGCACATGGTCGGGGCAATCCCAAGCACAAGTACAGGCTGGGTGGAGAATGGGTTGAGAGCAGCCCTGAGGAAAAGGACTTGGGAGTGCTGGTGGATGAGAAGCTCAACATGAGCCAGCAATGTGCACTGGCAGCCCAGAAAGCAAATCGTATCCTGGGCTGTATCAAAAGAAGTGTGGCCAGCAGGTCAAGGGAAGTGATTCTGCCCCTCTGCTCAGCTCTCATGAGACCCCACCTAGAATACTGTGTTCAGCTCTGGAGTCCCCAACGCAAGAAGGACATGGAGCTACTGAAGCGAGTTCAGAGGAGGGCCATGAAGATGATCAGAGGGCTGGAACACCTCTGCTATGAAGACAGGCTGAAAGAGTTCAGCTGTTCAGCCTGGAGAAGAGAAGGCTCTGGGGTGACCTTATAGCAGCTTTCCAGTACCTAAAGGGGGACTACAGGAAAGCTGGAGAGGGACTTTTTACAAGGGCGTGTAGTGATAGGACAAGGGGCAATGGATTTAAACTGAAAGAGGGGAGATTTCGATGAGATATAAGGAAGAAATTTTTTACATTGAGAGTGGTGAGGCACTGGAACAGGTTGCCCAGAGAAGTTGTGGCTGCCCCATCCCTGGAAGTGTTCAAGGCCAGGTTGGATGAGGCTTTGGGCAACCTGGTGTAGTGGAGGATTTCTCTGCCCATGGCAGGGGGGTTGGAACTAGATGATCTTTAAGGTCCCTTCCAAACCTAACCATTCTATGATTCTATGATTCTAAAATGCAGACTTCCTACAAGATGTTGGGCTTCCCAAATTGTAAGCTTATTGACTGGGTCAATAAGAGTGGGTCTGACTAGAGCCCCAAGTCTCCTCCCACTGGCATTAACACATTAATTCCTGTTTCTTTAGTAGAAACACCATCCAACACTGAGGGTTTTTACAAAACCCATTCACAAATTAATTCTAGATGCTTGAACATCATAATTTTGTGAAGCTGTATTCTATCAGAATACAGTCACATCACTAATACAAACTTAGCTACACTGAAATCAACTGAAGCTGTAAGCTCTCTCGTTTGAGAAAGATGATGCTAAATAAGCACCAAATAGCAGTTTATAGTCCTTCCTGGCATGTATTTAAAATTCTGATCTCATCAGAGCTATGCTGATTCACAACAGCTGGGGGACTGGCATTTTCTGCTTTTAAGAGTTACACAGGGAGATCTCTGGTAACGACAACTGCATCTCACTGG
The DNA here is from genome assembly GCF_009769465.1 of Tauraco erythrolophus. Classification (NCBI taxonomy): domain Eukaryota; kingdom Metazoa; phylum Chordata; class Aves; order Musophagiformes; family Musophagidae; genus Tauraco; species Tauraco erythrolophus. The sequence continues at coordinate 23,096,658 of NC_141465.1, forward strand.
TAGTGCTAAAATTAAAATGGGACCACATGCGAGCTCTGGGAAAGTATTGACCTTACGTTTGCAAGTTCAGAATCCTATAAAAATGCTTTAAAATGTGCCAGAATAGGACATTTCTGTATTACAATATTTTCCAAAGATACTTCTTCATGGAGCTAGGATACAATTAAACTATAAAAAAACAACAGAAATTACCAGAAATAAACTGCCCAATTTTAGGGGACCATTATGTTCAGTGCAAAAATGTTCCTTTTTGTTAAAAAACTACCATTAATCTTTAAACATGTTGCTTTTGTTGACATAGGAGGAAAACTGCCCTTAGTTTAGACGGTTGTTACACAATTACAACAACAACAAAAAAAAGCCAAAGCATTTGCTTAGAAATTCCAGGGGAAAAATCCCATACTTACACACATATACTGAAAAAAAAAAAAAGCACTTGTTTGCAGAGAAAAAAATGTATGTAGGGTAGCAAAGTGGAGCATAGGAAATTGAATTGCAAGAGAGAGAGAGTGATTTTAAGGGCTATTGTTGTCAACATACACCGCAGCTCTAAGTACTGACAGGTGAATCTCTGGAAATTTGGTTAGAATACACAGTAAATCTAAAAGCGTAGTCAAAGATCGTAACACATTTCCTGAAGTCTTTTGTCTGCACAAGGGGTTGAAATTCTTACACAATTTCCTCTTCTGCTTAATCTGGAGAGTGTTAAATGATTCAGGAGCAGTTGTCTTAACATTTAATTTTTATAACATATACATTCTCTGTATGTAGCTGCAAGTATAGAAATATTCAAAATAGAGAAAAAAATATTTTTTACATACAAAAAGTTAGTCTCATGTTTTTATTCACTAAACGTTTCAGTGATAAAACTGTTAATGCCTTTGAATACTGAATAATGTCTTTGGATCTCTTCAAATTTCTTCTTCAGAATTTTTCTGAAATGCCTTTGGTATAAGTTAAAATTAGCATCTTAAGTGTCTATCCTTGCCTGAAGGGATGAGATTATCTTTCTAAAATAATTCATAATTTTTAATCAGAAATACTTTGGGTGCGATCTATCATTTTAGTAACCATAGTTTTACAGCACTATATCATCATGGCTGTTGAAAAGGATCAGAGTAACATCACAGCAAGCCATTCTGAAAGTATTTTCCATTTAAAAAATCATTATATTTGTTAAAAGTGCTTAAAAATCCTGCCTTATATTCTATGATATTAGTAGAATAGTGTCAGAATGAACAACTTGGAAATACAGGAGCTGAACAGAAGCCTCTGTTTACTTCTGCATTATTTAGTCCTAGTATAGTGGCATTAATGCACTAATACCTCCCACCACAGGGGGAATACAATGCTGAAGAGTTCTATACATCAAGGACGTACTGAACTTTTGAGGAGAAAAAAAGAGGTGGAGACGATTTACATCTCCACTGTAGCATTCAGCAAAATAAAATGGATTGTCTGTGCTAGCATTTTTTGATTGTTTCCAGCTACTTCAGATACTACAGCAACGTTTACTAATGGAGAAGAGATTGGATCAACATCCTTACCACTTGTCTGTGGAGGAGTGGGTTTGTATGTGGGTATGTGGATAAAGAGGCCCACAGACATTCAGGCAGAGTAAGAAGTTGTTTCAGAGACCAGTCAGGAACCACTGTTTTGCTTTACTACAGTTATAGCCACAACTTCCCCATCTTTTAAGATCGCTGTATAGCGTACTATTTACACTTAAAAAACTAACAGTAATACCAATATGAGTGAAGAACTGAGCACTAAGTCTCCTTGCACAGGTGCGAGTGAACAGAAAGGGCCAGAGTTGTGAAGAAACCTATCAGCTTCTCTACCTTTCTTTCTACTGTGTACTTACTCTCTGTGTAACTAAATATTGTATGGCTTGTTCAACAGGGAGCTGAACTGCTCAGCAGACACAACACTTGCAGTGATAAGAGCTTTTAAATCCATTGCATATTTGACTGCTGAGAGTAGTTCTGTGTACTGAGCTGCTGATGCTTCTGCCCTTCCAGTGATCATAAAACCAAATCCTTGCCTGTCCCAGGTGACTATTCTTTGAAAATTAAAGATCAGAATATCTCATGTGAACAGAGGGCAGTAAACCCACAGAATTTCAGCTAACAGGACAATCAAATCCAATTCCATGAACCAAAGCTATTGTTAGCTTGGGCTCAAAGAACTGCTAATGTCATGATTACCTATACCACCCATCATCAAGAGTACAATATCAATCTCTAATTACTTTCTGATACTCTCTGAGGGACGAAAGGTGCTATCTGAATCACAGATTTTTTTCCACCTTAAAAGTAGAAGTGGGAGTTCTGTACATCAGTGTTCAAGCAAATGAAGTATGAGCTTAAGATACGCTTTGTATCTCTCAGTATTTTCAAAAATCCTCTTTACTTGTTCCTTTTTCTCATTAACTTTCAGTATAACATCATACTGTATAGAATAACATTAGTATGCTTAAAACCAAATCACATAACAAAGACATAAAATTATCTATAAAGTAAAGCCAGCATTCAGAGTGGTTTCCCAATTAACTGCCTCTACTTTATTGGAAACAAGAAAATTGTAGATATAAAATCCAAGCACTAGTCATAGTAATAATCACAAGAGAGGAAAGTGGATGAAAGGTTAATAAGCTGTATGTGAAGTTACTTTAGAGTGTGGTCTAGATGTAATTTAGAAGACCAAATTTAAGAGCTTTCATTGCCTATGCAGTCACTGGTGAGAGGAAAGTGTCTCCAAGAGACATTACACAGCACCCAGTAGACTCTGAAGTATCCTACCCTAGATGACAAAGCCATCTTGTTTCACCAAAATGATATTGCTAAAGACTCTATTAATCATAGCCTTTTGTCCGCAGTTATGAGAGTAAGGTGTTAATAAGAAATGCATTAAAATTAGTATTTTAAATATGCCACATTTCTATATGTTAATTATTGTCCTTATTGAGTCCCTAGGAAACGTTTTTCTCTTTCTCCCTACTATAATACTATATACTAAAATACTCTTGAGACCAAATTGAGAGAGGAGAACTTAAAAGCGCCTACTGAGGCAAGTAAGGTGCTGCTCACTGACTGTAATGGCATTGGCATCAACAATCAATATGTGACTTTGCAAGCATTCAGTACAGGGATTTATTATAAAATGTGATCTAATTGCATTAATGCTAGGATTTTATTCCAGGTTATTAAAAAATACTTATAATTATGGCAAAATATAATTAATTGTTTTCTCAATTTTAAAATAGGTGTATATTTTAGTCACTAGGAGTAGATTTTACCTAACAGTCAGATACAAGTAGCAGTAAACCAAAGACATCTGTTTTATGTGCACTTCAGGCACCTTTAACACTGAGAAATGGAGAAAAGGTGATTGATTTCCAGAATATGAAATGCTATTAAGGAGATTCTGATCTTCATCATGTGACTTATTTCGCATGACATTAAAACAAATAATCCAATCATACTGGAGCTGTAACAGCAATCACGTGATTTCCATCATAGTAGATGTGAGGTTCCTATCCCCATAGCAACATCTGTAGCGCTTATGCTAATCACTTTAAATTAACCTTGATATGAAAAAACGCCCTAGGGATAATGCTGTTGTTGTGGCAGTTCAGATGAGTAGCATGATTTTCTAATAAAACTCCATAGCAAAAATAAGGGTGATAATGAGATGTCCTGTTAGGACATTTTTTTTAATATGCTTTGGTTAAACCAAGATATTAGTACTAGCGTCAGGATAATTATAAGTATCATAGATAATGAGCTGTCTTATTGATTACTGCCCTTTCATAACCCACTGTGGTTAATTCAGAGTGTGCACACAAATTGAACAATTTAAAAGGTAGGAAACTGACATGATATCTAAAAACTTTATATTTTAATAGTTCACCTCATCTTAAATGATAGTAAAATAAGACCTAAAGTGTCTACTAGTTTCCTTTGGTGAGATCCACACATTACAAGTGCTAAGATACAACCATGTGGGACTTCAGTCTAGCACAAGAAGTCTCCAGATTTTGAGTGAACTACAGTGAGAAGTTGTCAGATTAGAAGAACAGAGCAAGAACCGTTTGTTGCATAAGATGCTTGTTATGCCTTAAGTTAAAGACTTTTGAGCTCTACTGAAAATTTTATAATGAAAAGTCTGCATAAATGAGTATATCTTTACATGAGAAGTAAGTATCTGAAGAGTCTGCTGGAAGCTGCAGACTCGCACGTATGGCAAGGGTATCGATAGTAGAAATATGAGAAAGACTCTTGGAGCCCAAATTCAGAACAGCTTCAAATACTGAAGGGTGGTGCTGAGAAGAGGACCCTCAGAGGCACCTCAGCCAGCCCGGGAGCTCCTGGAGAAAGCTGGCAGGAGCCTGCGTGGAGGCACCCCTGGACAGCCCTGATAGACAACCACAGCTGGGGTGACCCCAGTCCAGGAAGGCTGTCGGGGCCCGGCCCAAGCCCTGGCCACGGCCAAGCTGGGCCTTGTCCTCGACTCCAGGCAAGCCTCGCCTCTGGGCTGCCTTCCCTGTTTTTTCTTTCCTGTTTTATAGTTATATTTTAGTGTTTATTTTACATGCATTTATTGTTACTACATAAAGTTTATGGGCCCGTATTTCACAGTAGCTTTTAAAAGATGGTTCTGTGGTACCCTACTGCCTTCTTTTATGGCAACTAGCTTTAATTAGAGAAGAAAAGCAGCAGCATCATTTGTCTACCAGAGTAATAGTTACATTTCTTTCCATGAGAAAATATAGATACTTGCAAATACCATATGGCTATTAGGTTAACAAGGGAGCCCAATATAAGGTGGGCGAGTATAACAATTACAGCAATCCAAAGTTAAAATTTTTCTTTTGAGCTCTTCTTCCATTTCAGTAGCCTTGGAGCAAGCGAGGCTATTTAATGACTTCCATTTCTACCCCAATAATTCCATCCTGTGGAATTAAAATTGATTTTCTGTTAGCTCATGAAGATCCAGTGTTGGCTGTCTTTTCTCTGATGTAAAGCCAAGCGAACGCTGTGGAGCCTCTCCATAAACTTTAGTGGACGTTAAGTCAACACCTAAATATGCACCAGTAACACTGACAGAACAGGGACAGCAGCATTCTGAGTGTCAGTAGGGAATCTCAGTCTAAGAAAGCAGTGCCAAAGCCTTTTTATACTCTTGTTATTGAGAAAGCAAGAGGCACACTGTGAGCCGGAGTTATTTGTTGTTAACGAACCATCTCTGTAGCTTAAAACACAACTTCTGTAGTGAAATTACACAATCAGCAGCAATGCCCTGGAGCTGCCGCCTGAGTAAACCTGAACTGCCAGCCAAAGCCCCCGTCGTGCTTTCCTCCTGCTGTGGCCACAGACCATTGAAACGACCGAAGCCTGTGCTGCCCCACCACAGAGCCATGCCACAGTCGAAACTTCACATTTTCTCTGCGTCCAGTCTTTCTGGGTCACGCAAGGAGTCTCCACCATTAGAGCAACACCAGAGTATCAGGGGTTTTTCGTTCATACCTATCTCAGCTAGGAGTCTTTTGTGCATCAGAGCGGTTCTATGGTGAGATTTTGCACCATCATAAAGAAATTAACCAGCCTTACACGTTTTAATCACAACCACATGTAACGCCCCATGCACCTTGACAGCACATCATGTACAGAGCTGATAACAACTGCTGACGTCAGATGTGAATTTTTCAGTTGAAAGGACAATACCTTTTTCATTTACTAAAAATGTCTAAAATTTCTTGACTAAAATTTAGATAAGGTTTCACTGTTTTCATGTACTGAAAAAGAATTACAGGTTTTAAGCTAGATTCCATTCCCTGGGTAAGAAAAATTAAAAAAAAACCTTTGGCTTTATCTGGCTTATCTTCCATTTCCTAGGGCAAAAAAAAAAGTCCAAACACCCATTTATATCTACTAGAATAATTATTCACCTTAAAAGGAAAATTTCAAAAGTTCAGTTTTGATTCTTAATACATAAAAATAAAATATCATATATTTGATATATAAAACCAAGCTCTGAGATTTAAACTGTAAGCTCCTTGGATCCAAGAATTCATCACATTTATCCGTAAAGCACCAGACATACTTCCCCTGTTCTGTAAACACCAAAGTAGTAACAGGATCTTTTGGAGGACTTACAAGAATGGTTTGGTTTTGTTCGTTTTTTTTCCTATCAGCTTAAGACAAATGAAAGCTGGGATAACTGAATTGTTTTCAGGAAACAAAGTGCATGTTCTCACAACAAAACACACACATTTGAATAAAACACTTTTTAAAACCAAAAGGGCTTTGTGTGTTAGTTAGTTTGTTTGGTTTTTTAATAAAGTACTTCTAATGATTTTAACTCCTTCCAGCATGTGGGGACCAATTCCAGTCCCACAGAAGACCATGACAAAATGTCTTGTAACTCCGAATGGGGCCTGGATCTAAACAAGACAACGAGTAATTGTCTGATTTGGCAAGATCAGGATTGAGTGGATGTTGGTGTGGTTTGTAAAATGCAAACAAATAAAATTCGCATTCTTAAAGTATATCAGCTTTTTGTAGCCTTTTTAGTTGTCTGAGCATACAAAGCAGTGGTCTTTCCCTCCTTGTTCATTACCTACAACACGCATTCTCTGATAGATGACCTTTTAAAAATATTGATAATGCCACCATGGCTATTGTGACCTGCCAGAGGCACTGTCTAATTTGACAGGAATGAAAGATTTGCCATGACTGACACAGTAAATAAATTTTGTGAGAAGAACGTGAATGTATGTTTATACTTTGGCTTCAGGCAGACTCCTGTATTTCAAGTGAATGCTGTATGAAACAATGCTCAGTACTTCCAGTGGAGTTTTTATTGTCCTTCCTGAGACTACTGTGTCCTGGAAAACATGTCTGTGTCTCAAACAAATGCTAGCGACAGGGCACGGATTATTAAACAAGAAGAATTTTCGAAAAAGCCATCTCTAATTTGTGTGTATATTCTGAGTGAGTCTGATACTGGAACTGTGTTCTGCAGGGTGGTCAGTGAACTGCTGACAGGTCAACACTTAAGAAGCATTAACGTTTGCAAAAGACAGTCTGTAGGAGAAAACATCACTGTATGCATTGTTGCAGTGGAGGGAGAGAAAAGTAAATGTAGGTGAAAAAGTAGGACAGGAGCAAATGTAGGTGAAAAAATAGGACAGGAAATCATACACAGCAATTTTGCACTCACATAACTGATGATTAAAATTAAGGTTTCCTTTTATGCTTTTCTCCTGTTTTTCTTAACGTTATGGCAGTTACATGGGTTGGTAAATTGTTGATCCTGATACAGACAAAACGGGTGGTAAAAAGTCTGTCAAGAGTATCCAGTGACCAAAGTAGATAATTTGTCAAGACAGCTAGTGCAATTTTCAGTCAATACATACAACAGAAGATAAAATCTCAGAAGCTTTTATATACAGGGAACCATCTCAATTTACGTGCATCTTACAAACCCTTTCCTGAAATGGGACTAACTTATACTGAGAGCACAGAAGTTTCAGATCATTACAGCAAGAGAGATGAAATATAAAAGGAACAGCCTCAGCCCCACTTTAAGTCTGTCTGTACAAATACTGGCCAAATCACTCACTCCTACGTGCCGCTGCTTCCTGCAGTAAGCTTCACTGCATCAGCTTTGCACCACCCAAGGCTAATCGTTTGGACAGATGAGGCTTTTTTACTTACTGTGTACTAATAAAACCGTTCAAAGTCACACTCAGGCACTAGAAAATCTGGTGAAGATTTTATTCCTAGATCAAACAAATTGATATTGCGTGGCAATTATTTATGCTTTGTTCTGAACCCTGCGTGGTGCATAATAATCACATATGCTATAGCTCAGTATCTTGTCACTTGAGTTAGTCAGCAAAAGGATGGATCAGAAATAGTATCGCTGGAGCTGAAAATATGTTTGTCTGTGTCACCTTCACACCATACGGATAATTTTATTATTATTCAGCTTTTCTAGTTCTCACTAAACTCCTTTCTGCAGATGCTGGAATTGCTGTCACCAGAAGCACACAGCACAAGATCCTTACGCTCTCCAGCCTCTCCTACCATCCACAAATGACAGCAGTTACTAAGTACTTGCCAGACTGTTAATTTTATCTCTAATGGGAGCCCCAGCACATGTGTTTCTTTAGCTTTACTTTTCTACAGATGCAGTGATCAAAAGAGAATCTCAATTTCTAAGACTAACTTCCTTTCTTAAAGAAAATCAACCAGGAAGGCAGATGATGAGATTATCAAAGGAACAAATAACTACGTCTCCAAAATGCTTGAATTATTTTCCTTTGATATGTCAGTGTGGACAAAACAAAGGCCTTATGAGTTGATTCAGCGATTTACAGGCCATTTGTAGGACAAGAATAAAATTTTACTTTTAATCTGTTATTCACTGGAAAAAAAAAAAAAGGTTTATGTGGCAAATCCTTTTTTATTATCATTCTTGATATCCAAATCCCCTAAACTTTTTCCACATTTTTCATTAAAAATTCAGAAATATCTCAAAAATAAAACAAATTTTCAAACATAATCAAACAAGACATGTGAACCCCCTTCCATATATCCCTTATTTACTTTTGAGTATATAATGGCAATGTATTTACCCATACTATTTAGGATCTATGTATTTTTATAAACACACAGTATCTCTGACTCTGCGGAGGTTTTTTTTAAAGAGTTGTTCAATTGAAGAATTCTTTGTGAACTCTTTCCTACTTTTTTTGAGATAATTGTTAGAAAAGACATTGTACAGCCTAAGAACCTCACGGATTCCACACACCCATAAAAAGACCCTACTAAATGTATACACATATGTATATGATTTGAAAGCAAACAAGAAAGGGTCAGCATGTTTTCCGACATCTTTAGGATCTTTGAATTGAAGAAAAAAATCAGCTTTAGAATTAGAGCAACTGGATTTTTAATTTTCCAACAATATTAACATTCAGCCATCATAAGAATATTTGAGATAATGGAAAACACAGTTCTCATTAGAATTCTATTTCATATGGTAATAGAAAAAAATAACTAATACGTTCTTTGGATAGCGTTTTCTAAAGGATTGAGCAGTGGCCTAACTGACTAGGTGTCTTCAGGAGAAGATAGTTATGTCAAACCTTTGAAAACTACACTGCTTACAGCACCCTTTTTTACCTTCTCACAGCAACACACAGGGGATGAAATCCTGGCCCTGTGTGATGTGCAACAGGACCTTTGCCACTGACTTCAGCAGAAACAAAATGGGTTCTACCGTAGTCCATTTATGTCGGGGGTAATAATGAGACAAATATAAGGAAACTCCAGTTATCTTACTTATTCACTGCTTTCTTCAGGAAAGTCTGAGAAAATCAGGGGAAAAAGCATTGGAAACTGCAGATTTTACTGAATCAAATTGTTTAAGAAAACAGACGTGTTACCTTTTTTCATAGTTATGTTTATTTGTTGCTTTGTGTTTCGTTTTGGTTTTTTTTTTTTCATATAGGGAAAAAGGTATAGAAGGAGGAGGATGAACATTTGAATGGTTGATTTAGAGTCTGTTTTACCTTTGGTCTCTCAATGGACAGAGGCTGCAGGCAGGCTCAGGGAGTCTGCATAAAACTGTGTCAGGGAGGGATGTGATGAGAAGAATAATGAAGAGCACTTCAGGAATATTTCACTATTGGCTGTTTGACTGCAAAGAACTTGCCACACTCTGCCAGGAAACGACTGATAAAACTGCTAAGTAGCAGAGGAGAAAGCACAGCTGAAAAGGAGGATTATACCTGGAATTATCAGGAAAACACATTTTTGGAAAAAAATAAATCAAAGCCTGGGGAAAAAACATCCTGACTCACAATTAAAATTCAAAGATGCTCCTCAAGGGAAAGATTCTCCTTTAGAGGGAGAAAGAAATTGGTCTGCCCCACTGAGAGCTGACCTCTGATCTTCCCTGTCTCACAGGCTCCGGTATGACAGAGCCACCTGCCCAGGAGCAAGTATGCAGGAGCAGCTAGGAACAGAGGGACTCCCACAGGCCAGGACTCATGGGCAACCCTGCTAACACAGGCCAGTGATGTCTAGGAAGCCCAGAAGTGCAGCCCCGTGGAGGTCATTGGGCAGAGGCAGGGGCTGTGAGGTGGCAATCTCATTTTTATCAGAGACCTCATTAACACTGTGACAATGTGTCACTGACTCGAAAGAGAATTGTATGTAGAAAGTAGGTTTTTTACCAGCATACCACGAGATGGGCAAAAATCTGCTTTATAAAGGCTTGAGAGACATTAAAAACTTTTTTTAAAAGTACAAAGTAATCAATAGACACAAGCAGCTCCTAGTATCTTAACCTTATTTCAGATCAGGTGGAGGCCAATATTCTTTACCAAACAAAATAGGCCGAGTTGGACTAAGTAATGTTTAGACATTATATATCTACAATATGACTCATCATGAATTTAAGAAAACTCTAAATGCACAAGCAGTTTGCTTGCATAGATCCTTACTGCAACATTGTGTGAATTTTTTATGCAGTACTTATTTTTGACAAATAAGTCATCTTATTTGTCAAAAATAATAACAATTTAAAAAATTGCTAACCAAACACTATATCATGTAGCCTCACTTCCATCCTCTATCTCAGAGATAACTGGACTATTCTAGATTTCTTTTAAAGAAGAATGGGCCAAGGTGAGGAATTTCTCTCTTACTCTCCCAATTTGGGACAAAAAGTCCCAATAGAAAAGCTTTTTAAAAAAATTAAAAGTTCAGAAAGCTTGCATGTCACAATACTTTGTTCTGAATCAGCATAGTACCACTGATTGAATATCAAGAGTTTGGTGCAAATATGTTTCTTCATGTGCTAGACTCTCTGATCAAACGACATCTTCTATGCTGCATCATCTTATGGCAGATTAATTTTCCTCAGCCAGAGGACAGATGTAGCATAGCCAGAAACCTTACATAGAATCGTGTGGACATGAAGCTCCTAAATCACAGCTCACTGGAGACACTCTGGCAGCTCCTACAAGTAGAAATTACAAGTGAAACTCATACAGAACTTTTAACTTCAGTTCTCACAAAAGAAAACAAAACAATCATGTCAAAATTGACATTTTTCCATAGAAAGTATCAACTTAAAAGGGATACCACATACCCACAGCAGAAAAATACAAGTTCTAATTAGCTTTACTAATGACACAGTTAATAAAACTGTAAAATATCATGTCTCACTTTTGCTTCACCACAGATATATATCTGCATCCTACCAGATGTGTGTGCTACTGACCTTTTTATACAGTTCCAGATTCCACTGAGACTACAGAACAAAGTTTATTGATGAGTTTTATTTTCTGGTGATGAACTGTAACTACAGTAATAAGTATTCCTATTTCTCCTCTTCTTTGAGGAAGGACAGATTCACATGGTTGTGATTATAAACGATGAATCAGCCTTTTTGTTTACTGGTTGCTAACTTCAGTTCGAGAAATCACTAGGAAATACCCAAGCAGAACCATCAAAAACAAATCACTACCTACACGAGTACTGTGGCTGCTTTCAGACTTGTAACATACTAATTACAAATCTCTTTAAGACTGCAAAAGTATTAAAGTATCAAACCAATCATAGTGATTTGTTCAGTTAATTTAGGACCTGAACTCTGTAAATGACAATGGAAAATGACCCTTGATCTATCAAAACACAGCTATGGGAACATAACTTGCTGAACTAACTCCATTTGAAAATTACGTAATATATTTTAGCAGTCACTCAAGACCTGGGAACAAATTGTTTCCTTATTTTTCTATTTTCTTTTTTTTTTTTTTCCTCTCCCTGTACCTCTATGTGTTTATTACCTATCCTCTTAATAGGATTATTTCTCATTAATATTATATTGTGGTCTTGATCTTCCTTAACTTCAGAGTACCAACTCCACATTTGCCTTCTGGCCATGGCCCTAAACATCCATTTCAGATCCTGGGAGTATCTTTAATGTCGTAACACTCTGGCTGTACCTCCTTTTGACCTTTCATCCAAGGATCTACCTAAGGATTATGGAATCATCAACAAGTGAGTTAAACTGATCTTTAGGCTATCTTAAGACACCACAGGTCTGATGAAACAGTACGGACAAGAGTTGGGAAATATGTTTTATAGATAAATACATATAAAACTAATTTCCATATGTATGTAGGCACCATGGTTAAAAAAAAAATCAGGAAGGAAATTATACTTTTCCCTCCTTCTTTCCAATGGCAGCATGATAGAGGGGCAAGCATGTGATTTTTCTCAACTCTGAGCATCCCTTGGACCAAGCAAGAATTTTCAGTGAAATGAAAGACAAATTGTCCTTGCTCTCCCCATGCATGACAGAGGGAAACCTCCAGTGAAGTCAACAGAGGGCTCTCCATTGCCTCAGTAGACAACAGATGCAAGATGGTCACACAGGCACTTTTTAAAAAAAAATTGTTACTGTAGTAAAAATTTATTTTATGTGTGTGTGTGTATACATATATAGGTAGAGGAGGAAGATAAGAGATTCAAAATTAAGAAGTAAAGCAAATCATTTTGGATGCTGCTGCTATCTGACTTTATTTTGCTTTAATACAAGTTTAAACTTAATCTCAGAAATGTATTAAACAATAACAACAAAAAGCTTTAATCTTAAAACTTACTCTATGCCTCACTACTTTTACTTATTTTTAGTAATTTTTTTTCCATATTTTAAGTTACATGAATATAACCGAGTGGTGTAATGCTAGACTCCCCATTTTGAAAAACCTTTGCATCAAAATAATATTTGGACTTCTAAAGTTTGTTGTCCTGATTTTCAAAGATACTAAACACATATTTATTGACCTTGGAGCCAGAGGGCAAAGTCAGAATCAGCTACAAATAACAGCCTTTATGAAGAACAGACCACTTATTTATATGCCTAGAAATAGATGACAATTTAAATGAAATGTAGGCACTAACATTTGAAAATGTTGGCCCTGGATCACAAACACGAAAAAGACTCTAGGGATGCCATTAACTGAATTGACCTCTTGTGTGCCTAATTGGCACTAAGTCCAAAAAAGCCAACAACTGTACCTTTGGAAATTTAATTTAGTAAGGACAATATATGATGGTTTTGTTATAAACCTCTGATTATTATGAAAACACTAATTGCATGGGCTGTTTCCTTAGAAACGAACCAAAAGGTGACATGTTCTGTTGACTTTCTATTACACATTCATAACATCATCTTTCAATTCTATGTCATAAAGAATTTATGTAGGACATTAATCATGCAAGACCATTAAATTGTTATCTCATTTCAGTGATAATTGTTTACTGCTATAAATGGTTCATGTTTTGTTCCAACAGTTGGACTGTGACTAAAATGTATCCTCAGAGCAGTGTTGGCAAAGAAGATTAACTTCTTCAGAGGGAAGGAGCTATGAAAGTAGGGGAGCATCTTATTATTGCATATGTGAAAATATGACTCATAAAAACTGTGTAATTCAATCACCAAGTGGACCAAATGAAGCAGTGGCAATAAGAAATCTATCCTGCTCACAGCTATGTGTATCTGATCAAGAGAGCTAGGGAAGGAATTTTGCAAGATCCTCGTGTTAATAATGTACATGGTCTCTTTCCTAAAATGTAATGAAGAAGGTATAAAACATTTTCATTTTTATACTTGCTTAAAACAATGCAGCATGTAAGCTGAAATGTAATAAAGCTGAACTATGAAACATACATGCAATTACAAGGAAAATACAAACTGCAAGAAAAATGTCAAGCATTTACAGAAAGGAATGTTCATAAAAACCTGCCAACCTGCCCCCCAGCATAACTCAGCTAATCAGAGTTATGCTGTGCAATGCAATGATTTGTCACCTGCTTTTAGATTTCCCTATTGGCTCCTGTGTGGAATAAGAATGGGATCAATTTAAAGCAGTCCTTTAATCCCATGGGTGCCATCACTAATGCTGCTGTCTGTTACTGCTTTCTAAATGGAACCCAACGATATATTTTTCTGTAGCAAAGTGTCTACTTTATGAGCATAATAAATAGCAATGGCCCTTTAATGACAACTTTAGCTTTGGCCATTACGGTACGTTTTAAGTGCTTAAAAACACTAATGGGACCTATACAGTGTTAATTATACTTAAGATATGAGTGCTGTACACAAGAACTACTACAACATTAAGTAAAACACTTCTGCTAATCCTAATTATAGCCTGTATAGAAGAGATAAGAGAAATCAAGTGCTCCTTCTACAGCAAGTTCTTAAAATAGCAGAGACAGGAAGGACAAATTGGTTAGAAAAACACTGGAAGTACCTTGTAGCACAGGACTTGATCCTTATTTACACGATTTATATAAGCAGCTACTTACATGAGTTCTGCTATGCAGAAGCAGATATACATACATCTCCTGTTCCTGTAATCAGCCCTGTACCAATCTGTGCCCTGTCAAAACCAGCTGGGCTCTGTATAAACATGGATCAACACACAGATATTAATATGAAAAAGCAGACTGGAGAGTTTAAGAACACAGAGATGAAGGGAAGACTGACCAGGAAAGTCTAGATTCATCTTGACTAACTCTGTGGATTTAGCTCTGGTGCCCAAATTAAGAGAGAAATTGCTGGGCTGTTTTTATATCCATTAGATTTCCAGGGGTGATGTGGATTTTCCTGTAGCAGCTATTTGTACCTGTTTATCTCCACAGACCACAGAAGAAATCTAATGTGACTATGCTCCACTTTAGGCAACTCGATAAAATGCCTAAAACTAGAAAAGGGATTACTTGGCCTAACTGTTTGCAGTAACTGTTTGCTTACGTCTTAGCTGAGTGTTTACACATAAAGAACTTCTCACTGGCTTATAGAAGTCGGAAACTGCATATTTTGGCTCTTCTGAAGCATTTCAGAAGCAGCAGAGAGGGAGAAGAAAGAAAATCTCTTGAAAAAATGCTAGTAAAATCAATTCAGATAGAAGCATCAATACTTCAGACTTGGGCTCTAGTCTTCATGTTCGAGTTAAAACGACTGTATGACAGCACTGGCCTTTGCTTGTCTGTGTTTATGGATTGCTCCTGCTTGATTCTCAAAGATATCTAAAAGGAAAGATCGACTGCATGAAGATCCCTGTGTTTAGATACCTGCTCTGTCCTTCTCTGCAGACCTTCTCCCCAGCATTTCACATCATAGCACAGTCAACAGCTTTGCTCCAGGCTGGTACACAATCAGCCCTAAAAGTCTGTATCCACCAGGAACAATAGAGTCACTTTTAACTGCATAGAGTAGATATGAGGAGGCAAAATTCTCAGGTGCATGATCTTTGCTTGCTGTCAAAATTACAGAGGAAGAGGAGAGTGACTGTATAATGGTTGCCTGGCATCATTACAGTCGGTAACATTTCTTCAAGTGTGGCACCTTACCTAAGTTTGCGTGAGGTGTTCATCCCTGGCCAAGAACTTATGACAACAGATCACAAACCAGTTCAACTCCTGCGGTAAGTAATCACAGCAAATGAAAAACAATAGATCAGGCCAACACAATTAACATTACGTACTGTGCTAACAATTCTAGATGATATAGAGCAATTTACATCCTCTGCAAGAAACAAATACAATTATTAGTGGAACTAGGTAAAAAACCCATCTTCACTGAGCCAGTGGCCATCCAGGGACATATAAACAAATGATATAGCTGCACAGAGAAAACAGTAAAGCAATTCTTTTTCAGAAGGTCGTGATTATCTAACAGAAATAATTGAAAAGGACAGAAAAGGAACATGTTCAATGAAAGCACAATTTAAAATGTATTTGTTTTTTCCTCCACATGATACAGTCTGTTCGCTTACTGTTTCAACGTGCTTATTTTCAGTTAGTTGAGGAGTGAGTTGACAACAGAAAGAACACAAACCTAGAAACTTTCTACTCTTCAAGTACTCTGAGCCTTCAGCTACTTTCTTCGTTTGCAAATTAACCAGGAGAGGGAGTGACAAGAGACTTCAGCATTCTGCTGAAGTACGGACTGGATTACAAGCAAAACCCAACCTGTCCCTCTCTTTATCATTCAAATATATCTTTTGTAAGCTCCATTTCTGTTCAGACTTTTGGTAACAATTGTATATTATTTACTACATCCATACTCAGCACTTAAAGTCTTATTTTTGGGATAACAGTCTCTGTTAGTCTTCTCTTTTCTACAAAAGGTTCCCTGAACTTAGCAGCAGCTCAGTCATCAGGATGAACTGGGACTTCGGTTCCAAAATGGAAAGAGAAAAAACCATAATCTTCTGAAAGCAACTCTGTTGCTTGAAGCTAGGTCAGTCAGGTTTTCATGACTACAGCTAAATGTTTTATCTACAAGTTTGCCAGCACTTGCTTGAAGGTAGATTACTGAAGAATTTAAACTAGTGCAACAAACTTCAGATATGCCTGCATTAAAAAAAAAAAAAAAAAAAGAAAAAGAAAAAAGAAAATGTGTCTGCAACTGATGGTATCTAATTACCATGGAAGTGGATTGTGGTTTCCTGTGGTTTCCTGGTTTGTACAGTTTTTTATTTATCCTACTGTTCCCACTCTGACACTTCAGACAGAGCTATGTGAATGTTTGCATTGTTACGCGTTCTAAGGAAAATATAGGCAGGGCCTAAGGAAAATGATGGTCATACCCGAGGTAACACCTGACAGGTTCAGGGGTGCCAGACACAAACGCAGCCCCCACATCCAAAAAGTCATGACCTAACAGCATAGCAACGTGCAACAGGGGAAGAACTGGAAAAGCAGCAGTTCTGAGGAGGACAAAAAGACAATGAAAATGGATGCATATTTTTGTTCTCAGTCTTGGCGATCATGACAGTGACCTCCTGAGTAAAGCACAGAAAGTCTTACAGAGGATGTGTTACAAGTATTAATTAAAACTTTTAGAACATTTTGAATACAAAGCCTTTTGAAGACAGAAAGCACTAAAACATGTTATTATTCTAAATAATAGTAAAAAATGTCCCAATATCCTGCAGAGATTGTATTGCATCAGCCTTGATATAACACTGAAAAACAATGCATCTGTTTAGTATCTTACAGATTTATTCACACTGAGTATTCAAAAGAAGTGTTCTTTGAAGAATCTTTGTCAACTCAAAATGAGTCTTGTATAAACTGCAAAACTGTAAAAGCTGTTCTTCCTTTGCTGTCTTTATAGATCTATTTTTCAAATTTGCTTTCTTCCTTTTCAGATTGTGTAACAGATTTTCTTTTTGTGCTTGAGTTTTGACCGTTGCAGTTTGATATTCCACACTGTCTTGATAAGGTGTCAGAAATCATCCTCATAATTTGTAATCCATCTAGGATTATTTTTGTAAAACCTTTTTGACGCATAGTTTGTTACTGGTCTAGTACTTTCTTTGGTACTATTTCTACAACATTGTCAACATTTATTTCGCCGCGGTTAGGTAACTCTTCTTATAAATATGGAGAATATATGCCCATTCCCTAAATCGACACTGACAATCCATAATATTTAAATAGAATTAGCATCATCAATTTTCAGTGTAGAGTATATTCAGTGGGCCTGCTGCAGAATGCACAGGATTCAGAATAATTACCATACAAAGGTACTCTTGCCATTTCGCTTCTCTATTTATATTAGAACTCATTACTGTGCCATAATATTTCAGAAGTAGTGATGCAGAATTTGGATTTGACAGCAATTCAGGAATGAGCCAACCAGCAAATTATCTGCAGGGACTCACAGACCTTTCTATAATATCTGCCCACCTGGGCATCACTCCAAGTAACTGCATTTTCATGTCACTCAAGAGTGCTGCCCGCAAGTCAGAGTGCCAGCTGATCTGTATTGCAAATTCTTTCATTCATAAGAGGCAGAATTTATGCCGATAAAGTCAAAGGCACCAAGGCAGCAGTGGCAGCCCCAGCCTCCAGCCCCAGCCCTGGTCCAGCTCAGTGGGACTGTGAGGGAAGATGGGTCCAGGCTTGCTGGACCCTGCTCGCAGAGCCTTGGGACTTATCCCCCTCCATACAGCTGCTGATAGATGCAAACAATGCTGGCAAACCAAGGTAACAGATCAGACTGTGGAACTTCAATATAAGTTTTAGATCTAAGGAAGAAATTCTTTATGATGAAGGTGATGAGACACTGGAACAGGTTGACCAGAGAAGCTGTGGATTCCCCATTCCTGGATGTGTTGAAGGCCAGGTTGTACAGGGCTTTGAGCAACCTGATCTAATGGAAGGTGTCCCTACCTGTGGCAGGGGGGTTAGACTAGATGAGCTTCCAGGTCCCTTCAAACACAAACCATTCCATGATTCCATGACACTAGGTTACATCCTCCCAATTTCAGGGTCTGCAGGTTATTGGGCACACTGTGGATGTGTGAGGGTACTGACACACCATCTGCTTCCAAGGGTAATCCCAATTTAAGAGGCTGCTTCTATCCATGGTCTTTCCAACCTCCTTGTTTCGTTCTCGGTCTAGGGTTTCAATTCATTGTCCTTTCAGTTGTGTCTAACCATCTGCAGTGCTGAACAGTAAACTGAACAATGAATATCTATCCTTTAACTTGCAGATATATATACACACACATACACATATATGTATTCTAGAGGATTATTCCTATACAAATCATTTCAGATTGTGCACTGGCACAGCCAAAGGACTGGTGAACTACCTAGTCTGATGGTGCATCCAGAGACAGAATGCTGGCTTATGCTGGCTTTGCACCAAGAGAAAATGTCTATGCAATCAGTACCTTCACAGCAGGATGCCAAGAAAGCGAGAGAGGCAGAAGCTAGGAGTGGCTTATGGGAAAAAGGAGAGATGAAGCTTCTTGCAACACCAGAATTGCTGGAGAAGTAGACTTGAAGTTTCTGAAAAAGGAGACTTCTGTCTACTGCTTGCTTAGACTAAGATCACCAAAACAGGTCTCATTTGTGCGCATTTCTTGTAAGTGGACAGGTGCCCCCAAAATTTATAACTTCTGTATTCAGTTTGCTTTGTTTAATAGCACAGCTGAGAATCAGTAACGTGTAGGAGCTTGTTTAACCATAACTCATTGAAACAGGCAGAAATATAACAATTATCTCCACCTGATCTACACCACTGCAATGTTTTGTGGTGTCACTACCCTAGGGGAAAATAAAATTCCTCTCTCTTTTCTTTGTCCTACCTTGCATACTTATCATCACACCATAACATTGCAGACTTGGTAACCCTTAGTCCCATGCACAGTAGCACAAGAAGTAAAGTCCAACTGCTAACATCTTTTAAACATACCCTTCCTGGAGAAGCCATTTCCTTTGGAATATATAAGATGTGGTCTCAAATTGTACACAAGCGGTTCAATTACTCTGGCCAATTTCAGGCAGAGCACAGAGACTCATCTCTCTCTTTTCTACAATAATTCCTCTGTGTCAAAATGCTGGCACGTTTATAGCTTCAGATAGAAGCGTTGATATGATGTACCTATACTGCGGGTAAATAGAGGACTTCACTTTTCAGTGCTATCAATCTCACAAAGACTGTATTTACTATACAATTTCATGAAAATAAAAATAATGGACTGAGACCTCTTTTCTCTAGTAAAACTTCTTTGAGAAAGACGTAATAAGTGTATGAGGTATTAAGTGCTCTCAGTGTCTTCATCTGTCCAAGTCAATTGGAGTTTCTGGCATCCAGCACTACACAAGAATTTCACGGTATCTTAAGGCATTCATTCTGCAAAAACCAACCTCAGGCTAAAGTCTTCCCCAAACAGAGAGCGCATTCCTTACACTCCTTATCTTCTCCTGACCAGTGACGCTCTTATGCTCAGTATGTGCCATTTGAAATATAAAAGCCAGTTTGAGAATTTGCAAGTGATATTTGAATGAGACTTCTAGAAGGAATCATAATGCGGCAGGCAAACAGCCTGTCCCTCTCTCCAGCCCCCACCCCCATTTCAGACCTGGATTTTATTTTGAATTGTCCCCATTTGCATGTTAAGCACAGATTTAATTCCAGTGGAATGTAATTGGTGAAAATGTTAATACAGATTTATGTTAATATAGATTACCTCAGAGTTAATGATGTCACCATTTTTTCACCAGTCATGAAAAAAGAAAAAGGTAATCTCCCCAAACTATTGTTTGGCTACTGTCAAAACTAATAGCAAATAAAAATTAAATAATGTATGTAAAAATATTACTTTATTAATAATAAACAACCCTCCTCTGAAGGAGTCATCTGAAAGCACATTAAAAAAAAATCTACTTTTTGTTCTAGAACACTTTTGATCACTACAGAGCTCATCTAGCAGCCATCACAGAAACACCTCAGAGAGCCTCTTGTTCTGGGACACTGTGCCAAGACAAAAGTGTCAAGTCCAGATTTTCTTCTTTTTATGCTCTTCCAGACAATGGGCTTCCCTATAAGATTGATGTTTTGTATTTACAAGTATCTGGTGCAGCAGTTTTAGCATTTCTGAGTATTAATGGCACTATTTTCTAACTTTTGTGGCCTAACCTAGAACACCTTTGAGGTACTATATATCGAGGTACTGCTTTGTCAAAATCAAATTTGGCTCCTTAAGTACATCAGATGAAAATAGAATTTCTTTACTTTATTCTTGACCCAAGACACAAAATTTGATAACATTTAATGCTCACATTTAAAAATTATCATAAAGCATAAAAAGATCACTCATACATGTAACAAGAATGTTACAGACATGAGTAGCATGTGTTACAGATCAGTACAATATATTATTGCTAATGTATGATTAGCTAGAACTCTTTATAACATGAATATCTGAGTAACAGTTTATTAAATCAGACATTAAGATTTTTACTAAACCTTTAAAAAGATTTATTAATATACCTTTGAAATATACTACGCTCAAAATTTCAAAACTGTTGTGTACAATTGGGACCATAAATTAAATTCACCAAAAAAAAAAAAATCAATGAGGAATGTTCTCATGGATCTTGAATCAATCAAAATGTCTACCTTTTCAGTGTTGTAACATGGGGAAAAAGGAAGATTGATTAGTCACTGCAAGTTTCTTAACTGTAAACCAGGATCACAGAACAGCTGATGTTGGAAGGGACCCCTGGAGGTCATCTCATCCAATCCTCCTGTTCAAGCAGGGCCACCTACAACCAGTTGTCCAGGACTGTGTCCAGACGGCTTTTGAATATCTCCAAAGATGGAGACTTCACAACCTCTCTGGGCAACCAGTGCCAGTGCTCTGTCACCCTCGCAGTGAAAAAGTGTTTCCTGATGCTCAGAGGGAACCGCCTGCATTTCGGTTTGTGCCAACTGCCTCTTATCCTGTCACTAGGCACCACTGAAAAGAGCCTGGCTCCGTCATTTTTACACACTCTCTTCAAGTATTTATATACATTAATAAGATCCCTCCTGAGTCTTGTCTGCTCCAGACTCAACAGTTCCAACTGTCTCAGCCTTTCCTCATAGGAGAGCTATTCCAGTCCCTAAATCCTCTCAGCTACCTTTCACTGGGCTCTCTCCAGTATGTCCATGTCTCTCTCGTACTAGGGAGCCCAGAACTGGACACGGCACTCCAGATGTGGCCTCACCAATGCTTTCATCTGCTGGCAATACTTTCCCAAATGCAGCCCTGGATAACATCAGTCTTCTTCATGGTAAGGGCACATTGATGGCTCACGTTCAACGTGGTGTCCACCAGTACACCCAAGGCCTTTTCTGCAAAGCTGCTTTCCACTCGGTCAGCCCCCAGCATATATTGGCACATGGGGTTGTTCCTCCCTAGGCGCAGGAGTTGGCACTTCCCTTTGTTGAACTTTGTGAGGTTCCTGTCAACCTACTTCTCCAGCCTGTCGAGGTCTCTCTGGATGGCAGCACGACCTTCTGGCATATCAGCTACTCCTCCCAGCTTTGTGCCATCAGTAAATTTGCTGAGGGTGCACTCTGCCCCATCATCCACATCATTAATGAAGACGTTAAACAGGACTGAACCCAGTATTGACCCTTGAGGTACACCACTACTTACTGGCCTCTAAACTGTGGTGCAGATCACTACCCTCTGGGCACAGCCATTCAGCCAGTTTTCAATTCACCTCACTGCTCATCCAGCCCATACAACCAGATCTTGTCTACGAGGATCTTCCAGGAGACAGTGTCAAAGGCCTTACTGAAGTTCAAGCAGACAATATCTACGGCTCAAACAATATATTTCTACCAGCAAATGTGCTGCTGAAGTTGATCGTAGACTATTGCCTGTCCAGATGCCACAACATTCTTATCTATTGAAATTTCAATCTGGATTACATGGAATTGGCTGATTGACCAAACTTGTTTACTGGGATGAAGCTATAATAAAGTTATTCTTTATAAACTAGTTGAGTATTCTCACTCAAAAAGGTAAGTACAAGGCCTGGTAATTAATTGTTATTTCTATTCATACAAATAGAAATCGCTAAGGTATTTTTCCTCTCTTTACAGTTTTACAAATGGAATGCAAACAACTTCGTGTCTGAGAGAAATGAGTGGCATATACTTGCCAGAGCTCTCATCTTGTATAATACATTATCTGTGTTCCAGCTAAGCGGATTGCATTTTTCTCCGTTGGCATTAGTTTACATTTCATTTTCCCCATCATGTTAGGATGTACCACTGTGTCCAAAGAGCAACATCAGCTTCCAAAGGTTTGTTCAGTTACCCTTTCAACTCTCTTAAATGTCTGATATCTGTGTCTTGTAAAAAAGCTCATAGATGAGAAGCTCGTACTGTTTTCTTGTTTAGACATTCATAGCTACAGAGCCAATGAATTTCTTCCTTTGTCTAGTCCCATCACGCGTCCCACAAGGGAACTGACTGTTTCTTCCGTAGAGAGTAATTATTTACTGCTTGCTATGTGTGTCTTGTGGGTTTTTTTTTGCTGTTCTATTACGTGCTATATTGTTGTGTCTTGTTGGATTGCTCTATTGTAACTGCAATACTAGCCTCGTAACAAAATACATGCATACAGTGCTCTCATCCTGGATAATACTTGGTGCATTTCTGGAAAAAACTTTTGATGATTCTCTGTGCTGAAAGTGACAGAGCCATCGAAGGCCCCAAGGCTAAAGTTGTTAAATGGATATACCACAAGAACAGGCTACTCTGAATCTTGGTTATAGGAAACACTTGAGAGAGATTATATTGGTCCTAATTAAATGTTCATAAATATAATTAAATGTAGATAGCCTTTTCAGGAAAGCCAAAATAAACATAGGTTTTTGATGTTTTTTTCTTAGCAAAACACGTCTGTATCTTTTTTATATTTTAACATTCCTTTTCCTCTTTTTTTTTGATCTATTTTAACTACAAATCCCACTTCTAACATATTTCAAACACATCTGAATATATATTGCCATGAAAAAGTATTTTTTTCTAAGCCTATGTTGAAGCAGCCGCACTGGTAAATTAAATAGATTCAAGACATTTCTGTGATAGGAAGGATATTTAACATGGCAAGGCTTTCGCTTGTTTTATAGTTTTAACAGGCTCCTGCTCATCAAAGCAGAGCCAGTTAAAACGAGGAGGCCCTATTGCCACCAGGCAGCGTGGGGGAGCTCTGAAGGCACTAGGAGAGTACGGCACCCTCCCCAGCAGTCTGCGGTCTGGGACATCCCTTCCCAACCTCCAAAAGTACACCACATCATCCAGAGCCTTGTCAATGCGTTTAAGGTCCTGAGTGCTCTCTCACTTTAAAAACTTCACGGGATTTTTGCTCCTAACTGATTAAAGGAATGGAAACCCCACAGCTTTTTTTATAATTTGCACACTAGTACCTTGCATTTTGTACAGTGGATGCATTCCATACCAGGCACAAATACAGACTGGGCGGAGAATGGATCAAGAGCAGCCCTGAGGAGAAGGACTTGGGAGTACTGGTGGACGAGAAGCTCAATATGAGCCGGCAATGTGCTCTTGCGGCCCAGAAGGCCAACCGCATCCTGGGCTGCATCAAGAGGAGCGTGGCCAGCAGGTCGAGGGAGGTGATTCTCCCCCTCTACTCTGCCCTCGTGAGACCTCACTTGGAGTATTGCGTCCAGTTCTGGAGTCCCCAACATAAGAAGGACATGGACCAGTTGGAGAGGGTCCAGAGGAGGGCCACGAAGATGATAAGAGGGCTGGAGCACCTTTCCTATGAGGACAGGCTGAAAGAGTTGGGGCTGTTCAGCCTGGAGAAGAGGAGGCTCCGGGGTGACCTTATAGCGGTCTTCCAGTACCTCAAGGGGGCCTACAAGAAAGATGGGGAGAGGCTGTTCAGGAGGGCCAGTTGTGATAGGACAAGGGGTAATGGTTTTAAAATAGAGGGAGGTAGATTCAGGTTGGATATTAGGAAAAAATTTTTTACCATGAGAGTTGTAGAACACTGGAACAGGTTGCCCAGAGAGGTGGTGGATGCTCCATCCCTGGAGACGTTCAAGGCCAGGTTGGACGAGGCCCTGAGCAACCTGATCTAGTTGGAGATATCCCTGTTCCTTGCAGGGGGGTTGGACTAGATGACCTTTGAAGGTCCCTTCCAGCCCTAACCATTCTATGATTCTATGATTCTATGACTCTTCCTTTTATTGTTAATTGCATGCATGTGCTGGAGGAAAAACACTTTTTTTTTGGCTTCCTATTCCAGGTCACCTCTGGGCGGTATGGCTACCAGATAATTTGGCCCACTACTGAACTAAGTTATATTTCTATATATACTTTATTTATATGCATCAAACACAACTACAAAAGTAATAGCATACATTCATATAGTAAAACTGTCTTTGGTCTATGCAGGGAATGAAGCTTTGCCAAAGGCATTTTTTTCAAAATAACCATTTTAAAGCTTATCTATATGGGCACAGAACCAAGACAGAAACACACTCTGTATCTGCCAGACCATGCAAAAAGCACTATCGTAATTCTTGCATTTCAACAGTTTTGTTTACTCTGTGAACTCTGCTAAATAATTACAAATGGTTATGGTGGAGGATGGATGGATGGATGGATGGATGGATGGATGGATGGATGGATGGATGGATGGACGAATGGATGATGAGTCTATAGACGGACAGCTAGAGGATAATGGATAATACTCATCTGTAATGGAGTTTAGACAGCATTTTAATAAATCTGTAGTATGCAGAACCTGCACATTTCTGAAGAAAGAGAAGAAAACAATCAGCTGGCATATTGTCACAGGTCTGTTGAGGTGGAACTGAATGGAATGGTATAACCGTCATGCACTGGGCATACTGTGACAGGTTATAGACAGTTGATAAAATGAAATTTTAAATAAAGGAGCAACCTTGTACTATTGTATCCTGCAATTAAAGCCATTAGGCAAAGGAAAAACCATTTTGATTTCCACCTTTATGATTCTGGAATGTATCTCTTCATTGTGCTGATAAAATCTAATGTGTTATATATTTCACCATGACAAAATATAATTGATGTCATGAACAGTTTTAAATTATTGCTTGTATAATGTATGCTTTTAGCAGAACTGTATTTATTATTGTAAAATTTCTGAAACTTGTTCTAAATTACCATGAAATGCATCAGAGTGGAAGAAAAAGATTTGTCAATGACAGGACCAGTTATTTGAAAGATTTTCACTTTCAAGTCAATTTCACAATACTTTCAGTTCCTATCTTCTTCTTTTTCTTAAGGGAAAGGGGGATAAAAGGAATAAGGGAAGAGAAATACCCACTACATTTATAAAACTAGATAAAAGGAGCAATAAGCAGAATGCTTTATGTAACAGCAATACAAGTTTAGATTTGTGCAATTTCATGAAAACCACGTTTTTAAAAAAGAGTAAGAGGTAGAAGATTTTCATCACCAATATCAACATTAAAAAAAAAAAAACAAGCCACTGAAAAACTAATTAGATGATGCTATCTTCTGCATTCATAGATGTGCCTAGCAATGACATAGTATCACTCAAGCTTAAGCACTGGATCATTAACCATGCAGAAATGTTACATGCATTTGTGTATACAAGATTAAATGCTATATATTCTTGCAATGTTCCATATTCTATTATATCATTTTAGCTGCTCTTTTATCTTTCTGTCACTTTTAATGAACTGTAAATTTGATAGCATGTTTACAGATATTTTTCTTCCACTGACTAAGCTATCAAAATCCTGTACGATGATTTGCTTGGCCCCTTAGGATTAGAATGTACAACGTGTAATGCCCTAAAATGCATCTGTATAGAACACCCTCTCAACATATTTTGTACAGTTCTTTGGTCTGCCTTAGAAAGGCACACCCATACCTCTCAGATTGATTGCTTTTGGCTATAACAAACAAAATAAGACAGAAATTAATCAAAGATCATTCCCACACGGAATAGTATTTCAGAGCGGGCTGGACTGCAAAAGCAAATGAAGAGAAAGAGATAACAATAAAATTCTTCCCCAGACCCTCTAAATGCCTTAAGAAATAAAGTGGGCATTTTAGAGATGAATGCCTGCATATTATATCCAGAGCATGAGGTCTAGCGACTTAATAGCTGCAATAGTACTACACAGTATTGGTTTCCAGTTTAACAGAAGAAAAGAATCATACGCTATGCCATCCGTGATCTACACCGCCAAATGAAAATACTTACAAAGCACATGAATTGAAGTATGCTTTACCACCAATTCTAATGTTTTGCTGGCTCCTGAGTAACTCAGAAATGGAAAACAACACTGAAGAGCTACACAGAGCAACTTTCCCACTGGATATTGCCCAGGAGATGGATGGAGATTGTTCTATTACCAACACACCTTTCCTGGGCTTTTTCACTTTGCCCCAGGATATTCTGTGGAGACAATCCCAAACAGATCTAGGTTCACACTTTAGTGCCTCTGCAGTAAGAGACAGTAATGCCAAATGAAGAATAAGATTATTACCCTAGGTCTCAGGAAAACAACAGCCTAGCCCAGCCAAAACAATCAGACTCTTGAGAGTGTGAACCACCATTTTCAGGCACGCTTGCATGAAACAAAGTACTTTTCCACACAGATCACCTCTCTTCTCATTAGTGACTGATTACATGACCAACCACAGCAATTAATTATCTGGAAAACAGATAACGGAAGGTATTTAAACCACTTTATGCTTCTTTTTAATCAAATTTAAAGCTGGGAATTAAAGAATCAGAATTATAGCAACAGGCAGATTCACAGGCCACCAAAGAAGTCTCCGGAGATCACATGGATCACCCTTGTTCTGGCAAAAAGCAAAAGAGTTTAGTGACCACTGGAAAGATATAAGGGCTGGGTTTAGCCTACCATGTGCACTGCAGAGTAATGAGAAATCTGTGAAACACTAGGGAGGAGAGCAGGAAATCATATCTGTCCAGTACAGGCTCAGCAAGTTAATTATTATTAACAGGCAGTATTTACTGTGAAAATGTTTACAATTTAGTATATTCATATGTACCAAAATACAAAGCTGTTCAATCACATTTAGATTGGCTACATTGCTGCCTGCACATACAACTTATATCCTATCTTCAGCTTTCCCTTCCATGAATAAAATGCGATATAACAGTATGCCTGTACACATTTAAGATGCCTTTTAACTTACTAGTTCTGCTTTAAAAAAATCCTGTTCATTCTTTTTTGAAACATTTTGTAAGACTTTTTTTATTTGAAAGATAATTGTTAGCATTATGGAACCGCTGACTATTTATCACAATCAGTAAACTTTATGGGTTAACATAAGACAAGCTCCATGCCCCAAGGAGGCTATACTTAAGGTTACACATCTTCACAGAATATCAGAGGTATTTATATTTATGTTCCATGTAACAAATCAAGGAGATTTGTGACAAATCAAGGAGTTTTAGAGAAAGGCTGAGGAAAAAAATTATTTTACTAATCACTCTAAAACATAAGTTAAATGTTTTTACTTACAACTTACAGTAGTTATGCAAAAAAGAAATAACAGAAAAGAAATAACAGAAGGTAACAAAATAGAAGTTAACAAAGTTTAACCCACCTAATAGTGATTTCCCTCATACAGCCATATTTTCACTGGATGACCTGATTCAGATGTAGTTTTTTTTAAAACTAAAAGGTGTTAAAAGGAATCCTAGAGTCAAACAGATACATGGAATAAAACTAATTAAAATATTGACCTTAAAAGATGCAGTGTAAAAGTACACTGTAATTTCAAAACTTGTTTTTGAACATGTATATATTTAAATTCATCATTCTGTGCATATTTCAAAAGGACCCCAGATCCCCACAGCTTCCATTAAATTTGAATTGCCCTGAGCAACAGCCTTAGCATTTGGCTCACTCAACAGCAAATTAAGAGTTGCAGCTGGGATGTGTCTTGACATATCTAGCTTCAGGAAGCTTTTTCCTGATTCCCCATGAACAGACACTATATCCAGTCCTTCCATTTCCAGAGTTGTCATAAATTCCTTGTCATTGTGATCAACTCCACAGTTTTAATTCGTTCCGCATGCTCTTGGTGACACAGTCAATCCATCCTATTTGCAAAGATTACTTTCTCCCTAGCAAAATCCACATCCTCTGATATCATATTGTTCTGTGTACATAGTCACATATAGAACTGTTTGGAAAAGGTGAAAAAAAGGAGTATCAGTGTGTCACAAACAAAGAGGTAAGGAAAAAGGAAAAAAAAAAAAAAGCTGGGGAGGTAAGATTATCTTGCCCACAATGAAAAACTAAAGCAAATGAGAAGTGCATTCCCTTGTATGTTGGCTTGCCTCTCACACAGAGTAACACTTTTGGGAGGAACGCCATGGAAAGGGAAAAAAAACAAATACTTTCCCTGATATATGTCCTCTCTTTCCAAGTCAGATCATTGGCTCTGGAACAATCTGGTGCTGATGAGCAGCTCCAGTGATGTTCCCAGGCTAGGGCCGCATTAGGAGACGGGCAGTGGGGCTCTGGAACTCTGGAGAAGTGAGAAAATCCAGCTGCTGAAAAAGCCAGCCAGATGGATACTGCCTGTTTGGGCAGGGCAGGGAGCCCTGGGAGCCAACGTCAAGTTCATTGCTCTTGGGTTGCCCATAACGTCCTCGTTGTACCTGGGGGCTCACAGTCAAAGAAAGATTTTGGCATGTACTTTGTGGCTTCTAAACTGGCCTTTTAGATGAGGTCAATGTCCACAGAAAAAGACCGCAAAAGAAAAACACACTTTTGTTGCTTTTGTTCTGATGTAGATCAGATTATCTAAACGTTAGACAATGTAACAGAACTATTTTTGGCATCTGCAGACAGTCTCGAGATCACAAACTGAAGAAAAACAGCTGTTTCTTTTTTTTTTTTATATATCCTTGTGGACCAGGTAATTCTTAAGGTTTTGAGTATTAAATTATGAAAAGGTTTATAAACAATTCAGGGAGTTCTAAAATCCCATTAACAATTCTTTGCTGATGAGAAAATTTCATTTTCATCCCCTTAGACTCCTGATGCAATGTCAGAGAGAAAAAAAAACTCGTGAACACAATAGACGTATTTTCTGTCTCACATTAAGTCTTTCAGAATATGAGTTATCAGTGAAAGACAGGGTAAGTTTACTTTATATTGCTGTTTTTCTCTCTAAAACATGTTCTCTCTCCCCACCATGGAGAAATTATGAAAAGGAAAAAAAAAAAGGGACTTAAAATCAACTTCGATGAAAAAGCAGACTTTGGTACTAAGTGGCTGCAATCCCATCAGCAGAAGAAGGAAGGGATTCAGCGGGGCGCACGGTTACAAATTACCTGAGAGAAAACCGGGCTGCAGCGGGAGACACCTCCGTTTTCGATCCGTACCACTATGCAGCTGTACCGTGTGCGGGTTCCAGATGGCTCCAACCGACCCACCGCGGGGCACAGCTGAGCCCCGCAGCCACGATGGTGGCACCGCAGGGAGAGCTGTGTAAGGGAGGGGAAAGCGCCAGGGAGAGAGGAATGACGCAGTGAACACCAAGGTCAGGGGGGACCCTCTCCTTCCACTCCCTTCACAGTGGAAGTGCAGACATTCTTTGGAGAAATACAGGGTCTCTGCTTGTTTAGTTCTTTTAAAGATTGACAAATAAGGACTAAACCCTGGAGCTTTTCATTAATTCCACAGGTAACACTGATGAGAATTATACACCCTGGTCTTGTTTTCTGTGATGTGGTTGGGCTAAGGGCTAACATCACACTTTCGCACAGCTGCCTGGTGCCCCACACGCAAGGCTTCAGGCATCTTCCATCTGATGGAAAGGAGTCCTTGCGTGGTGGGTCATGGCACCTGTAACCCCGCACGGGCAAAGGATGGCTGCGTTTCTGCACCTGGAGTTGCTTTTTGAGACAGTATTTCCCCGAACGGAACGCATCCCGGCTGAAGTGCTGCTGCGCAGCCTGAAGGTGCCTCAGGCTATCCGTCCTGGTGCCAGGCACTGACTGATGGTGGATCCGCGTCAGGCAGCACTGGCATCTGCCCCTGGGGAACGGATCGCACAACGGGAGAGAGACTCGGCGCTGCGACCGCATCGAGTGCCAGCAGCAGGCAGACAGGGAAAGCAGAGCAGGGTCGAGAGAGTGAGTGTCTCACAGACGCTGGTTTGAGGAAAAACCGTTCAAATCCTTAAAAAATCCCAAGTCAAGTTCTTCAATGATAGACATGTTCCTGCTGCCAAAGTTTTGCTGTGATGGATCTGAACAGATAGCACATACGAGTGAAATATATCAGACCTGCTCATTCTCTGTATCCATCCCTTTTTCTCACACTGCTACATGGAGAATCTTAGAAATATTTCTCGCAATGCAATACATTGTATCTTTTGAAAAGCACAGCTGATTTTCCACTTCTTGTATTCCCTATGATTAGGTATGTTTAAGATACTCCTGAATCAAATATTTCACAGACAGAAAAATCTTAAAAGCTTTAAAGACTATAAAGCCTGGGAAACAATAGAAAAATTAATCCGAATGATGGAGAATTCATAGCTTGAGAATGTAAACTTTAAAGAAATCAACTTAAAAGTTCTTCTTATATGTCCAAGGATGAAGGCCTGGTAGATGTGCAAACTGCAAGCCTGTTTCTGTACTCCAAAGGAACTTAGACAAAATTAAGTTTGGAGTGTGTCAATTTTCAGCACAAATGCTAAAAAAGTAAGGACTCAAAAATAAATGCTCTGTCTAGATTTATCCAAGTAAATAGGTTTATGGATGTCTCACTACATTCATAATTCATCGATATTTAAACATTTTCAGCAGTTCATTTTAAATCCTTTTGCCATTTTTGAAGGACCAGTCAAACAAAATCCTCTTAAATAAGAAGACAGCTGCTGTTTGAAACAGTTTTTAAAATTGCTAAGTAAAACCATCTTTTTTCCTGTATTAGCTATAACATCTTACAACAACTTTCCTCAATTTACTCCTAGGGATTTGGGGTTGGGAAGTTTGCTAATTTTTTAAGTAGATCTTAAGTACAGCAAAGATATTCCAAGTTCACAGATCTGACATACTGCTATGCTTTGCAAAAGAAATTATGGTGTTTCTGACACATACGCATAACAAGGCTGCGCACTTCACAAACTTTGTAGGTTCAACATTCAGCACTAAATATTTCACACTAGCCTTAGACCCAGACAATCAACGACACAGTACCTCCAGTTTTTGCTGTCATGAAGTGCTGAGTAGTCTTTATTTCACTGTGTATTTTCTGAGGCGCATAGTCACCATTGTGCATGCAAATGTACTTTGATTAAAAACATGAGTGTAATATAGTAAAGCCAGGCTGTTGTGATTTCTACCAGACACAGATCTCTTCCTTCACAGGCTATAATACAGTGCAGTAATAAGAATATAGCAATGAACTGGTAAAAAGCAAGAAGAGAAGTTTGCAGACACCAGGGCTTTATTACTTTATTTCTATGCAGCGATCAAATTACTCGTTTCCCAAACAGGAAAAAAGGCATGAAATGACAGGAACTAATGGTCCATGTAGTGCAACATGTTCCCTAAAGCAGTAGCCACTCAAGGTGTTAAAGAGAAGTGTATACGTTATGGGGCAGTTACAAGTTGATACCTTCCCAAATAAAGGCAGTTAGTGTTTAAAGGCCCTGCTCACTAGAAATTGTACCTACTTATTACCTTTAAGAGCCACCTCAAGGCAAGTGTAAGTTTTCTTAGCCCAGCGGGGAGTACCTAGGGCTTTGCCTTTCTCATACATAAGCTTTGACCTTAAGTCTCTTTCTCTCTGGCTCTCAGGAGCTAGGCTGGGGAGCATGAGAGGTGCCTTCAGTGAACACAGTCATACCTGAAGCCAAGCTTTGGTTGTGATGACCTATGAAACAATCCACGTAACTACTCTGCTGCGGGGAGATAAAATAAGAAATTCAGTTAAATTCCTTCTGGCTGGCAACTATTTAAAACTAATAAAGGAAGAAGATGCTTCAGCCTCTGTTTAACTGGAATGCAGCAACTCCTTTTGTGTGGAGTCACTAAGGGGGAAGTTGGGCCTTTCATCTTTTAACCAATATATGTATTTCTAGTGCTACTATCACCGTGGTATCCATGCACGTTTTAAATCGCGTTTCATCATGTACAATCCCAACTGCAAATGTTAGCATTCAAGGACACTGTAGAGCTTTGAAACCATGCCTGAATGATTTAGTTCTAGATATAACCTTACTCTCAATACCTCCTTCTCCTCAGAAGCAACTGTAACCTTTAATTTGATATTTTCACAAAGGATTTTCAAAGAAGACTCCTAGCTAATTAGGATTAAACTCAAGTATTTGGGCCTGATTCTCAATTACACTTCAAGTGGATAATTTGTACTAACACCGCTTTGCACTGCTGAAGCAGTGTAAGTGGACCTCTGCGTAAATGAAAATCACCCGTGCGTTTTGTCTAATGATGTATTTATTACACATTATATTCTGACATTTTAGATTTCTGTACTGAACAAAGAGGCTTCCTGCTCTTCGTTTTTAACCCAGTACTTGAAGAAATATGTGAAAACATGGAAACTGTTTATGAAAAATTAAGTAACTGCAGCTTTTTATGACAAATAATATGTTACAGTTGAAAAGCAGGTACATGGCGTGACTTTAACTTTACTGACATGCATTTCCAGTGTCATATGCTACAGACTGTTGCAAAACATACTGCTTTCTTTCAGGACATTACCTCGTTTTGACAGCAAACACGACTTGACAGATGCCTCAGCAGAGAAATTGCATGATATCTGACCTTTTTGTGATATGTCATTTCTAGAAAGCTTTGGTGCAGGTGCTCCATCATGGGACACATAACAGAGGTACACACCAGAGAATGACATGATTCAAAACCTTTTATCTGTTTTTTGACTTCCGTGTGTTATATTTGTTTTGGAGCATGTCATCTATTGGCCTTTGTAAAATGAGATGCCAAATCTCAGGATATAAGGTTTAGGACTGCATTATCCTAAAGATTTGTATCTATTCTACTTCAGGGAATAATCTCTTAGGTTTGTTTTTAGTTATCTAACGATTTAATTCAGGCAAAGCTGGGCTTGAGTCTCAATTACTACGCTTCAGACAGAGATGGATAACTTTAAACACCTTCAAAGGTCACTTCATCGTCTGCTTCCTGTAAACAAATGCAGTGCAAAAGCATTTCACATCTCCAAAAGCCGCAGTACTGTAGTGCACTATGACCATGCATCACACACCTTAACCCAATCCTAGCTCAAGCAGCAGTGATCAGGGCAATTAGAGAGACACTATAGACTACACTTTCACTATGCACGTCCCTAAAGCAGATTGTTTCTTCTCCGGGCAACATCTCTGACTCCTCTTGAAATCAAATTATACGCTATGGAGAAGTTCAGGGCTAAAAGAATAAGCCTACTCTTGCTGTTAGCTCAGCACATATTGGCCTAAATTCTGTTCATACCATGTATAAATTCAAGGTATTGAAAAGAACATAATTACATGGTTTTGTTTTACCACAGAAAATATATAATTATGGGTAATTCATGGCTCAATTAAGTTGCAGGATAATTAGTACTCAAAGTAAGAAACATTGCTTGGAGATTATGGGGTAATCTGAAAGAAAGTCACACAATTTATTGAAGTGCACTCTACTTACTGGCTACTTGTTATAGATATGCCTTGATCAAAGCTTAAAATATTCATAAAATGTGGCACAGCTTTATTACTATTTAGAAACAGAGACAGAGAAAAATAGTCCAAGAGATAATAGTTCTTCCAGAATTCTCAGATCCCAATCTTTTTAACTATAACGCTGTAAGATTAAGTATGCCACCTCTATTGTAAAAACGCTCCTGACAACATATATAAAAAAATTGCCGACTCACAGCTGACCTTCTAAAACTTCAAAGTTCAAGAAGTGCACCCTACCACTATCTCTAGCATGTGGATGCGTGTACTTTGCGACATGGTCCACCATCTTGACTCACACAAGAAAACAAGGCAGAACATACTGCAGAAATCAAACTGCAGGCTGGTAGTTGGCATGTACCTGTAAGGTTTGCCAAGGCTTCCAGAGCTGGCATTGCAGATAGACAGACATTTCAGGTCTGGAGCAGAAAGATCACAAAAGAAGAATCATTAGAAGGCTGCTCACAGATTTAGCCTACAGAAAAATATCTACATGGACACTTGAATATGAGTCATAAAAAAAGGAACATCAGTCAAGCCCGTCTTGAAGGTTTAGGCAATGTTATTTAGAAATATCTCTTATGTCAACAAAACAGATTGTAGGAAAAGCGATCATTTTTAGCTTCTGAAAATGTGAGATAAGGAGTTGAGAGAAAAAAAGCAAGCAGAAACTCCAATGCCTTTGCTGGAAACAATGTGCTAATTCTAAGCAGTTAGTGGAGTATACAGAACATATAGATGCAAATAAAACCAATATCGTTTTATATGACCACAGTCTCATTTGTGCAAATCAAATCCTGTAAGTTAATACAGCCTATATTCACTCCATTTGATGATACACTTCAATTCTTACACAACAAAGCTGAAGGA
This sequence comes from Tauraco erythrolophus, assembly GCF_009769465.1. NCBI lineage: Eukaryota > Metazoa > Chordata > Aves > Musophagiformes > Musophagidae > Tauraco > Tauraco erythrolophus. Next base: position 23,131,668 of record NC_141465.1, read on the forward strand.
AAGGCTATCAAGTTTCTTGCTAAAGAGGTGTTTATTACAGAGCCTTTTAAAGTGAGGAGGCTTATTGTTAATTAGCAATAAAAATATTTACAATGCAAGTCCACCATACTGGAGTTATTGTTAGTACTTTTTTTTTTTTAAGAAAGGTTAGATCTGTGTACATTTCATGCTGTGTAGTCCAGTTGCACACACATTCATCTGTCTGCAGAGGATGGAAGTTACTACGTGGGGCTGGCTCCCACTGCTCGCCCTCGCCAAAACTGCTTGGACAACAGCTGCTAAGAAAGACATGAGAGTGTAAGCAGCATAAGTGAACTGAACACCCAGAACCGCCTAAAAATGCATCTGCAGATAACGTTAAAGAGAAAGCCAACAATCAGCTGGAATAAGCAGTAACTGGGGAATTAAAAAGAGACTCTTGAAGCAGAGGAGTCAGCTTGAAAACAAGTACAAAGGAGGTATGAAGATCTGTTGGGGAGAGACCTGGGAGTGGAGACAGCAGAGTCAAGCCTGGATTTGGTACTGGCAGAAGTCATGCTCTGACCTCCTCTGAGACCTTGGGGACCTCTGCCTTGGCCAGACTTCTCAGGCTTCCCATCGGGCTCTGAATGCAATGAGCAGCCTCTGTACCACAGGTGGGGGACTGACCATCCAGGAGACACAGGCGAGACCCACACCTCGGGTGTGCATATGCAAACTCCGAGGGTGCTTTCTCACTGTCCTGTGCATCACTGGGTTGCAGGAAACAGCACAAGCGCGCATAAAACTGGAGCACTCACAGTTGGTACAAGTGTGTGCAGCGAGGGGAGCTCCGAATTTGGTGTGGATAGGATGAGAGCTTTTGCGGATTAGCTGTAGAAGGGGAACCTTTTTGTAACATCTGTAGGTGTTAATTAACGTTATGTGAATGTCTAATATTGTGGTTCATTGTCTGCACTGGTGATATTGATACTTATAGTTTCCTGATTGCTGGTTAATTATGTGTCATCAATAAGTCAATAAACCGCTTCGGTAATGATCTGATTAAAAGTATGTTAACTGAGTATTTTTTCCATAGGTTATCAGGAAATTAAACAGTCCCTTGGGAAACTGTCAGGATCTGGGGCATGACTGTTTATACCCCTTCTTTATTAGAGCATCCCTGGTGTGATTTTGGCTGAGGCCAGCTAATACTGTCCCAACTGCTCCTGCGCATAAGACAGGAGTTAACAGCAGATAGGTACAGCTCAATAGACAGCTTGCATGCAGCCAGCCTCTTGTGGAAGCTAACAACAGTTAAACCAGGGAGGGATACAGGCTGTTTCTCATCAGTTGGCCTCAGAAAGTGGGCCATCATGTTTGCAGTCATGTTTAATTTATCAACATAAACATAACCCCACTATTAAGAGAGAAAAACTTTCAAAGCATTAAGACAGACTTTGAGATCAAAAATCATTGCCCCTAAATCTTGTAGGCAATCAAGACCCAAATGTAATTTGCACCTCTCTGACAGGGAATTACTAATCTCTCTAAGTGCAGAAAACTGTGTCACGTGGGGCTGCTCTTGGTCTCCCACACAGATGGGAAATCCCAAAGGATCTGATGAAAGAACAGCCTGTAGACTGTGGAGCCAATCCCAGAAGTGAACTTGTTATATTTAATTAGCCTCATGGTCGTATGGAGTTAACAGTATTTTAATAAATTGCCATTGTACTCACGCTGTTTTGAAATGATAGTGTATAGCACCCTAAGTTATATCTGAGAAGAGACCCTCGAAAGAGTTGCCTCATTAACAGCACCGTTGTGAAGTGAAGAGCAGCGGCCTTTAATTATAGAACCACATGTAGTCTTCTGACAGTTTGTTGCGCACATGATAAACCAAGGACTTACATTTTTCTTTTTTAACCCAAATTTCAAGGCAATTTTTAGCAGCCCACTGTAAGTACACCATGTATTCAGAAACTATTAACATCTCTCCATTAAAATGACAATATACATCACATGCGACGGCTTGGTCCCTAGGGTACCCAATGGGCTCATTTCAGTTCCCCTGATGTATGAAAATTAAAAGTTGATAAAAGAAGGTTTGCATGTTTCCAGAAAGATGAAAGCAACCTATGCAGACACCACTGGGGTTAGTAATAAAAGACTCTCACACTATAACTCTGGAACTCACAAAAATAAATGGTTATTGCTTCAGCGTAGTAAATGGCACTGTTATGGAGTATTTATGCAGTTTCCTGCAACACACAGAATTTCTTGAAAGAAATTAACTTCACAAACTGATCTACGTTGCTCATACATCATTGCAGGATCGCAAAGGAAGCAATATTTTATGAGTCTGTACGATATTAATAAATTGCTGCTTTCTATCCCATCTTACTGCTTTTTTTCTATACAAAACAACAAGAAATAGAACTGCCTGAAAGAGTCCAAAAGCATCATCCAGGAGATACAAGAGACAGTTGTGTGGCAGCTGTGTGATGGAGCGCCTTGTACATCACAGGGCCAGAAGTGTGCTGTTGACAGTGCCAGCACCTCTGCCACGGTGCTTGTGTGAATAATGCTTGCAGAGCTCCCATTTGTGGTCTATGAGAGGAGTAGAAAGGTGGTGTTTGGGGACAGCACATTTGTAACAAGCTGTGTTAAATACTGTCCCGTGAGCCAGCTGTATCATCCAGACGCTCACGTACAGCAGCCCTCTTTTAGTGACAGTAAAACGTTCTGCGTGATCATGCACGTGGGCGACGAGCAGAGGCAGGTGTTTGTGCTTCTGTTTGTCAATATTCTCTTTTTTCTCATTTCTGGCACCATTCAGTAAGGTGCACTCTACCAATCCAAATTCAGCCACGATTGCTTAGACTCTTAAATAAAAGTGTAGCTGGTTTGGCCTACACTAAATATGGAAGAGAAAGAGAGGAATCCTTCAGTAAGGTTCAGCAGTTTCATGTGTGTTTGATGCAACTGGGCTGCACTTGCCCGTCCTGGTCAAACTGCAACTGAACACAATGAAACCTCCTTCCCACTAGCCCCAAAACAGAGGTGTTGACCCTTCACAGCAGCAGGACACTAATTTGCACAGTTTCCTTCCAACCACGCCAAAGTGATCCAGGCTGGCTCGCCTATTATAAATACTTAAAACTTCTGAATACAAATAATTTTGTTCATTTTCAATAAACTGGATTAAAAAGTCAGCACCTAAACCCCTGTGCCAGGAGGGCAGGATGAGTCTGGCAGTGGGAAGAGGGACCATCTCAGCAGCTGTCACAGGTACCACCCAGAGTGTGGCACATACCCACAGGCTCCTCATGGTGAACAGCCTTCCTGCGGATCGCACCAGCTCAGGGAGTTTATTTGCCAGGTTGGCAACACCTCTCAAAGCAGCTCCTGAATCTGAATATCTGCACTGGTAAGGTTTGACACTGAAAATCAGTATCAGCCTTGCAAAATTATAGCTTCGATTGCATTTCTCTCAAATCATCAGAATCAATCAAATTCAGCAAACCCCATCAATCCTATCAGTTTACTTTGCTTATTTATTTTTCCTGCTAAAAAAATCTGAGTTGAACTTGGAGCTTTCTACGCACTCGCTTCCTTCAAATCGTTAACAATTATCATTTACCATGACCTTGTCGTTATGAACTGAACCAAAGACCTGAGGGAGAATTTATGAAAAAATATCTCTTGGCAGATATATTTTTCATCCAACAACCTCATTTCACTTTGAGAAAGATGGTTTTCTCCAGGCTTCTACAGAGAGACTTCAGCCACCATCTGAGTGTGCTGGGCCAGGGCATAGGATACATCATTAAAAAAAAAAAAAAAAATCAGAGAGATAAACAAACAGGGAATTGGTGTCATTCAAAGAACAATTTATTTTTCTCTGCGTGAGCTTGTCAGCAAAAAACTTACATGCACAGCACTTTCCTGTCCATCTATGAGACAGGTAACAGCAATAATCTGATACCTCTGACAGAGTAACTATTGAAAAAATCTCAAATGACCTGATGGCAGTTCATGCTGGCTCTCAGGTATCTCCTAAGGTAGGCATGAATGCTTTTGGCTGTCTTTCTCTGCTAACTTTCCCCATAAAGTCATCACTCTTGCAGCCTTATGGTATTTAACAGCTTGCAAATTAGCTTAATGCTTGAGAATTTGTATCTCATGCTGCACATTGTGCTTTTTCAGCACTTGTTGGAAAGACAGTGGCCTATCTTACACATTGCATTAGGGAAGTCAGGAAAGAGCTCGTGCTTGGCCCGGGAGGAAAATGGCCGAGTCCCTTACATCTCACCATGGCCAACAGTCGATCTCTGGTGCTCAGTAGTGGCTGGGCACTGGGGAGGGCAGGCAGTAGGGCCGAGGGTGCTGGTGAGCCTAGAGCTCGTCGTGGCCAGAAGGGAGGCATCGCCTCCCAACAGCGAGCTTCACAGGAAAATCACAGGAAAGACCTCTTGGACTCTCGTTTTCAAGGTTCCAAAAAGCACATCCAATTAAACACCTTTATCTTTACCCAAAAAAAACTGAAAAAAGCTCAGTGCTCAGCTTTCAGTGGCTCCCAATAGCAGACACATTGACTGGAAAGATGCTCTTTTTAATAGAGACTAATTTTTTCATCAGTTTTAAGTGTCTTGAAATTGAGGAAACAAGAAGGCCCAAGCCTTCGACAGCAGTTACTGGATTACTCTGCTGATGTCATTCAGAAAAACTGAATGGCAGATTTTTCTGCTACATGTTTTGAAATACGCAAAACCCAGAAATTCCAAAAAGTAAATACAGTATAGTGCTTTTTGCCATGAAAAGCTATTCAATTTTAACATAATTTCTATCATGACAACTTCTGATGGGTTATTTTTGTTTTCATCATACCATTAGTAAAAAGTGATACCTCTTTAGCTCTAATTAGACCACTATCACAGAGCCCATTAATAATTCAATAACCCCTTTATCTATTTTCTTCCCCTTCAGAGCTCTTCAATCAGAGCTTATGCAGCAGGTTGCATTCGCTTTGAAAATCCATTAGCCTTCCGCCTCACTTGTGGGCTTTCCAAGGGACACAAATGGATAGACACGTGATTTTATTTATTTATTTGCTGTGCTTTTGCTTTTAGGCTAGATGTAAAACGATGGTGGCAGGGGTGGGGGGTGGGGGGAAGGGGCACATAATAATCTCTGGTGTCACAGCCTTACAGCTTAATTTGTCATCTTATTTTTCACATGCAAGATTCTGACAGCATTGATCACCTGAATCTGTTAAACAATTTTTTCATGAGGCTGACACACTGCCCCAGTGCTTGCATCTATCAACATCTGCCTGATTTATTGGCTTAATAACGGGAAATCATTTGGTAGCCCAGCTCTATTTTGCCTGAACACTGACCTGTGACCTTAATTTGCTGCCTTTTGAGGTTCTTTGTTCTCCCATAACAGGTAGCTCACTAATCAGCAGAAGCAGCTTTATAAACTTAGATAAATATTTAACTGAGATCTAGGAATATGAATGTTTAAAGTAGTTCTCGTTGGAAAAGTGTAAATAATCCAGACTAAACAGAAGTACGGAAATGAAAGGCATGCTTGCAGAAAGGATGGGACTTGGCACACTTTTAATATTTCATGTCTTTCTCTGTTCCTATTTCAAAATATTGACAAACAGCTGTTAACGAGCTTCTAAAACAAAAGAGAGATTCCCCTCACTGCTAGTCTTTAAAACACAATCCAGAATACAAAATCAGTCATTTTCTCTACTGGGTACCAAAAATGAGACTAATTGGGATTAGGCAGTGCATTAGCTCAGAGGCAGTGATCTCAGATTATGGTAAAAGTTTGGTCATTTAGCAAAACAGAAACCTAATTTAGAACATATCCTTACATTTTATTTACACAATGAAAATAATTTGAAATGCTTTTTTTGTAAGAACATTTTCAGTCGCCTTAGCCCTCCACCTACTGACCAGCAGTGCACACAAAATTGCAAACATTGTAAAGGAAACCAATAGCTCTAGGACTTGCTGTGAAACTTTATATAAACAAAAAACACATTCAGGTATTCTTCTTTCCAAACAACACATCGGCATTCAATATCAGTTAGACACACCTAGGAAACTGCTTTATCTAATGCGTGATGTGACTTTCCAGTTAGAAATTATACTCACTTTTTGAAAGGAAAACTAGCAGTTTTCGTCAACCATTTGGAAAATAAATACTAGTGTTTGTTAGTCCTTGAAAAAGCACTCTGTTGAGAACAGCTTGAGAAGGTTTATAGAGTGAGGGTAAACGAGTAGAATATATATTCTGGATCTGCTCCTGGTGGGACTGCTTCATTTCAGATCTGGTTTCTTCCCATCTCCTATTTCCCTGCCCTCTAAGCTACATACAAAGCGGGGCACAGCCCAAAACAACAACTTGGGCTAAACAACTTGAGCCAACACTGTTCACTGGCAAGAAGAAAGGGGCAGAGAAACAGAAGGGTTTTGCCACACAGATTTGGAAGAGTGGAAGAACTCCTCCCGTTGTGACAGCAGACCTCAGAGCACTTGCAGAAGTCCACAAAAGAAGGGTATTTCTACAAAGGCCTTTTTATTGGGGGTGAAAAGGCAGAAAAGTAGTTTAAAATAGAAGAACCATGTTCATAATATCAGTGCAGGAGAAAAGGAATGTCTCCCATGGGACCATGAAGACTATGTGGCAGATTCAGCCCTCTAAGATGTAGGTAACCTACGAAATAACCGGAAAACTAAGAGAAAAAGTCATCCGTCACTTCAAGATCAGGCTAAATTTTTGTAAATCACCCAGGAAGAAAGTATTTGGTTCTTAGGCATGTTTCAGTTTCAACAATGCAGAATTTCTTCTCTAACAACTTGAGATATTAATTTATACAAAACAACAATTGACCTAATTCTTTCCGTAGACTGTCATTTATGCAATTTCTATCTTAAGATAAAGGATACCTATATACACTTTAAAGGTTTGATAAGATTGATGACAATAGCTACTATTTTCAATATATTGAATATATTTCCAATGCCGAATATGTATTCAGTGCTTCAATATTTATTTAATTTAGATTATGAAAGTATGAGAGGGAGATAATAAAGTCTAGCCTGTAGAGTCTATCAAGGCAAACAATGATCATATTGGATATGGATTAGAACTGCAGCCAGCAGACCTGAACATACTCTTTCTCCCCATGGAAGGCTGGCAGGCATACAGGTCAGTGCTCAAGTTTGGGCATTCATTTGTTACGGTACTTAAAGGGGAAAAAACCCTACACTTCAAATAATGACAACTTCAAAGTTCTTCTTACAGTTTGTTTCTGTAATGTACAAGTATCATGTTTGTAGTCTGTTGTCAGTCAAATTAAGAGAAGCACGTTATTTAACGTGCGTCCTCTAGACAGAAAAAATAACTGAAGACATCTTGATTTGCTTCTTTCAGTGTATGTCAATTGTGTGCATAATATTTGAAGGTTAATAGTGTGACAGTGATGTACTAAACCATGCAAACAGTATCTTTCTAACAATGGACAATTTCCCTGTGAAATGGATTGGAAAGAACGTGATAGCATACAGAAGACTATATTAAAATGATGGCCCTTCAATCTGATGAACAGTGGAAATGTTACTTGCTCAAAGGCACCATTAAAATTAGAAACATCTATCTATACATTGTCTTGATAACTGCTATACACCTCTGCACACATGCTCACGTGTATATCATTCTGTTTGTGAACTTGACTGTAGCTTACTTATAGGATCTGCCTAGATAAGAACCTATAATAAAAAAAAATTGAATTCTTGCATTAGGAATGATGCAGTAGTTCAATCACAGATTCTAAACAAAAAGGTCTACGTCAAATAAGTTGCCCTGTAAATTGTTATTCTCAATAAAAATGTTCTTAGAAAATGAAACTTCCAATACTTAAATGACAAAATATTGCTGCAAGATAGTCTTAATTGAGATCCCAACCTCTACTTAGTTTTTCTGTAGTTAATTGATCTTAAAATATTTCTGATTCCATTAGCAATTACAAGAAGTATCTTTTGCTCCCCTAAGGATAACTACTTCTACTATTGAAAAAGACCAAGCATTTTTGAGGAGCTTCAAGGAGCCTTACCGTTGCACTGCTGAGAGAAAACTTTATTTGTGATTTTGTTTACTCCAATGTATTTTCACTTTCATTAGAGCTCTCCATATATGTAACTGAAAAATTATATAGAAACTACTTTGTTCTCCTCCTGAATATGTAACTGCATCTTCCTATATATATCAAAATGAAATTATGCTCTCTAAATGCAGAGGCTCACTCAGAGTAACATTTTATCTAAGTTCTACGTCAAAATAACATTCCACAAGTTGGCGGATAAATTCTTATATCAAAATTTTAAAGAGAAATGGAGGTGAGGGTCCAAACTTCAGTGTATCAATCAAACAGGAGTTAAAAATCTTTTACTAAAAAATCAAGATTTTGGTTATCAACTAAATGCCAAGACAAACTATCATTATTGTTATTTACAAAGAAGCGCATTAGCTGGTGATCTCAGGAGAAAAGAAACTCATGTTATTTAAAATAGCTCTCTAAAATATTCCACTGCAGAAGTAAACATTTTTAAGCATGGATATTTGTACGCAGCTGGAAAGAGAAACACTGCTGCTGCTGGACACCACAGCAGGAGTACATTCCAAACGGACATGTGGGGTTCTATAATTCTAGCTCAACGTTGCCTAGGACGTTCACATTATTAATCATCTGGAAGTGGCCCAAAGGACAGTTCAGTGCTAATGTTAACTAAGAAATCAACTGAGGAAACATGCAGATTAATTTTAGTTTTTAAAATGAAATGCAATCAAAAAATCCCCAAACAACACACCTTCAAGGCTGTAATACAAACCTAGGAACTCTACACCGTGTTTCCCAAACGGAGATAGCCCATAATGTCGTATAAACAGTATTAGCAGCTAGGTGGAAGTAGCTTTTTTTTTTCTGGGCCATCAGCTGAAATTGAGGCAGACTGTGGCATTAAAAGTTCAAAGGAATACAAACACAGGGCTGAGAGCTTACAGCCCCATCAGCTCCATTCCCCTGAAGGCACCTACCACGGGGAGATGACAGAAGTGCTTTTGTCATCAGGTGCTGAAGGGAACCAGAGTAAAATCTCCATCTTACATTGTACATGGGTTCTCCAAGGGGTGCCTATACTTATAGGCTTGGCAAAACATACAGATTATTATAAGTGCTTCTGAAGAGGAGGATGGATGTGCTTAGCAAGGTTAACAGAGACCAATATATTCCAAGCACTGAGTGGGAAAGGAGGAGGGGAGAGAAGGGAGCAGTGTGGAGAGGATTAGCCAGAGAGCAGCTTAGAATAAATATATGAAGCACAAGAAGAAACTTAAACTGAACGTGAAAGAGGAAAACCAGCTCAATAATTTAGGAAGGAGGGAATTGTGATCAGAGCAATGCAGTTGATAATGATGTCAGCATCCTGTATGTGTAGGAAGGGAGAATGTTTGAAGTAGTGAAGATGAAATGAAAATCTACTGTAAAAAATGCTGCGATTGCAGCAGCAAAGATATAAAAGAATAAGAGTACTTGTGGATGAGAGAGGAAAAACGACAGGAGTTTGTGATAAAACAAGCAAAAAAATCTAAGTTTTTAGCTACTAGTGAAAGACAGTCATAAAACTGCTCAGCTTTAGCTCATTATTGATTTTGCACTCAGAAAGGACCTATTTTTATTTAAACAAAAACTGCATATTTTTCAGTATAAAAAAGAGCCATGAAGTATCCATAGCTAATTTTCAGAGACCAGAAGGAAGGGAAAGTGAAAGGGAATTGAACTTCTGAGTATTGACATCTGAGGGCTGGATCACTCACAGATAACACGGATCCTATGCCAATGCATATTATGCTCTGTTTCCTTTGCTCCTCCCAAGTAAATCCTATTGTTGTTTAGCCCCCCACTTGATGGTAATAACATAAAGTCTTTCTAAAACATTCTGTTAAGTAAGCCTGAAGGCCATTGCATAAAAGATCTGATGTTCCCAAACTACTGAATGTGCTTGGGGTGTTTACAAATAACAACATTTTATACTGCAAAACACAGCGCAACACAAGTGAGATAGAACAAGTGTGTGCTGTGTCCTCAGCTCTGAAGTGGTTCAGCTGATCCTTTCCCTTCTTCCTATCTGACCATCACTGGGAGTAAATTGAGAAGCAGTAAAAGCAAAGTAATTTTTGAGCTGCTATAGACCAAAGCATATATTTTTTCTTTAACATGTCTTTTTTTAATGTATGAAATGAAATGCGTTTAATAAATTCTTTTTTCCCCCAACTATGACAGTTTGCATAAGTTACCAATCTGTATATCCACATTTTATTTGCACACGCATTGTCTTACTGAGAGATAGACAACTGACCAACTTTTTCTTTTCCTGCTCTAGCATATCAGACCATGTAATTCTCTTTACGTGTCACCTAGGAAAATTACTCCTTCATAGGAGTTACTGACCATATGTATCCAGGTGAACGGAAAAGCAGACACAAAGACACGTAGCAGAGACAATGAAAAGGAAGACTTTTTTGAGGTATTCGGAAGACACCACATAGGCTTTTTGTAACCCTGAAAGCTACTAAAACTTACAGGACTGAAAGTAAAGCTGAAGGAAAGGATTTTCCCTGAAAGGAAACAGCAAGTAGGAAGAGATTTGTTTGCTAAAAATTTTAATTTGAATTTATTCTGTTTCACCCAGATCTGGATTTCTCTGTTTGAAAAATTCACAGGTTTATTTTGTGTTTAAGTAAAATCTTATCACAGAGTTTAAAAGCTCTTTTAATGGTTTTGGAATTCTTCTGTTAGGAAAAACATACAGGTGGATCCACTTTCCAGCCTTGTCAGAGCAGCACGGGCTATGTCGACATTAGCAAGTGATGCAATGCAATGGAAGCAGATTTGCAGAGCAGCGCTGAGAGTTTGGCATGGTAAGACTAGCTCTAGCTTGGTCACACAAACTGAGTGCCCTCTGATCACTGGAGCACAATCAGATGTGCTCCAGGAGTGCATCGTCCTGTTCGTTTTCATCCAAAAGGAATCTAGCTTACCTGCCCTAAAGACAACCCAACAATGCAAATGAAAAACTAGCAAGTCAGATACCAGGAAAAAAAAAACCAAACAAACAAACTCAAAAGCAAACTCCTGATCCAAACTGAGATACTAATGTAGCTGCACCCATCAATGCAATCTAGAACTCTTCTAGCAGGAATTTCTGCTGTGCTGCAGCAGGAGCTGATGTCCCAAAAACAAACTCACGTTAGCCATGCCTCGATGCAAGGCTGTATGAATCTGTCAATGCAAAAGACAATTCAAACTGCAAACATGTGAATTCCATGAAAGTGTTTTAGATCTGTAATTAGTAAGATAAGAAAGGAAATTCCTAAAAAACCTTCACCGAATAACGTTTGGTTTTGAATGTATTTTTATCGTTGCACATCTTGGAAATAAGAATGTAACATTTCCCTCACCAATTACTATTAGTACAAGAAACCCTTAAATTCTATTTTTATCAAGAGAAAGAACGACGTGAAATCTTAATAAGAAACATTAGCTTGTGCATTAGTTCTGATTAATGCACCATTCACATGTGATGGAAAAACAAGGCAAACATCCAGAATGGGCGTTAATCAGCACTGCTGCTAAGTCTGTCCTATCTCATTGCTTAAATAATTCATTGTCAGCTCTCAAAATGAGGTGAAGTGACAAACTAGACCAATTTCTTGCCATGCTCTATTTAGTGCATCACAAAGTTTCCACAGTTGTACTCGCCCACAAGTCTGCCACATAAAAAGCACTTTTTTAAAAAATGCTTGTTACATTCCCATAGAAGTCCCACATTGAATGCAAATAGGTTACAGAGTAAATGAAGACCTTAGGAGAGTCAAACTTGTTTTCTTCACTATGCAATGCTTGTAAAGAGGCAAGCTAATTTATAGGATGCAGCAGCTGAGATTACTAACGAGATGCTAAGTCAAGTTGGACTGATAAACTAGGCAAATGGCCGACGGCCGAGTATTCCTTATCTGGTGCAAATAGACAAAACTTTCAAGCACATCAGCTCTCCTCTGATCTAAGGAAACAGATCGGAGAGACGAAGTCACATTGGTATGCCTTCCAACATCTAGCAAACCACACACTTACAGACCACAAGGAGCAGCACTCCTAATACAGATTAGATAAAGCAAGTAAAGTCAATTTGTAAGAAGGGATAACATTACAGCAAGCCAAGTATTAGACAGTTGTTAGAAGACAGATATATTCTCGACTAACTTATATTCCCTTTGATAGAAATCTGCCATTAAAAGAAAGTCTAAATCATAATGCACTAAAGGTACTTCTGTGACTTTTGAATGCTCTCCTTTGTGAATATCGCACTTTCCCTTAGTAATTTAAGTTTATGCCATCATTATGACATCATTAAACTAGGACATGGATTTTCCTCCACTACTTGAACGGAATAAGCACTAATCTTCACCGCCTTCTCTTATCTGTTCAAGTGATTTGACATGCCCTTGTATTAGCTGGAATAGTAAACAGAACACTGTATGTGAGTAACAGCACATCAGAAATATTTCAGTTTTGACTCAGTTCTGACTTCTCTGCTCTCTCTTTGGTTCAGTTAGCACTACTTGAAGACCTTAAAATTTAAGTATTTTCACTGGAAAGGTAGTCATTCAGCTGTATCAATAGAAGCAATCGCTTCTGTTTTGAAACTTAGCTTTATATAATTGTGTTTAATACAATCTGTGCAATAGATTACATATTTATATCAGAGACAAGATAACCTACTTTGAGTTTACCAGTGAAATACTTTGACTTGCCAGAAATTACCATTTAACTTCATTTCGTGCTGCTGAAGTTTGAAACAACAGACACTGGGTAAAAAAGCAGTTTCAACAGGAAAATCGTGGGGTCTGTATAGACTATGCATCAATGACCAGAGATGCTCTCTGCACAGCTGTACACCTCGCTCTTCATTGGCTTGACAACCACTTTACTCACTTCTTCTCCAGCCTTGTGGTCCATCCACCAAACCCACTTCTTCTACGTAACACAACCCAACACCAAGCTACTCTCAGCTTATTAGCACCGTTTAGCACACCTTCCACCTCAACAGCACGTACTCTGCTCTGTTGGGCTCTTTCGCCACAAGCTATGGAAAGGGGCCAAGAGCTGTGAACCGCTGCCTCATGGAGCAGCAGATGGCTGTTCATCACCTATATAATGATCACAGAGAAGCAGCAGCTATCATGCATGCTCAGTTTATTTCTGCATATTGGTGCCCAGAATGCAATCCTACACATATTTACCACAGCAGAATTAAAAAAAAATAAATAAAAAAAAACTATCAGAAGAAAATTCTGGCAGTCATTGAGGATACATTTGAGCTGATATGAAGTCACGCTTGTGGTTTAGCGTGCCTTTTTTAAGCCCACTAAGGGATCTGTAGCTCCCCACTGCTACTGTCGCATTCAAGGTCAAGTAACTCATTCAGATCTGATTTTGCTCTTACACTGACAGTGTAACGGTAGTAATATTGTACTTGAGATCCTACAGAAACAAGATGTCTTGGAGCTCTGAAGCACATATTCTATTTCAAATCTCCAGATTATCTAATACTGTATACTACTTCTATCAAATTACTAAGCCATGTGTCATTATACATAGTTTTATGGAAGTTTTCTAAATTGCTTCTTTTTATTTCTGTTACATATCTTTGACCTGATATTTGATAGACCAAAAAACTGTGGTTAATGGTGCACCCTCTGCTATTTTTTTTTTTTTTTTTTTTGGTAAACCAATTAATTTATTAGAATAAACTCTACTTCTGACAAGAAACATTCAGATTTTTTAACTTGAACAGAAATGAATAGCTACTTTATACTCTTTTTTGAGAAATGTTTATGCATCTGTTTCCAAGATATATAATTGGCATGAGATATATAGTGAGAGGGATTTTTCCTCTTCAGTATGTGGGCAAAAAACACTCAAGAACATAGTTTTATTCAGGGAAAATCAGTCTGCTCAGCAAAGATTTCTAGTCTATGAAAATGTACTTTAATATGTGGGTACTTAAGATACTTGTTAGAAAGATGACTCATATTTCAGTCTGTAATTACAAAATTCAGCTGCTGCCTTTAACATTCAAGAGTCAAATGAAATATCGTTTTCTGTTGTTATTTTCTCATTTGAGTCTCAGGGATGTACACTTCACTGCTGATACAAAAGATTAAATGCAGTCAAAATCTTCCACAAAAGAGCACCAAACCCTTCCAAAAAATCCACAACTGGGCATCATCACCAGTAGCTGCTGGTGAGACCAGAAAAGAGAAGACGTTTGAACCTCTGAATGAAATAAGAATGCTGTGGGTCCACACATACCCTAATTCCAACTGCTGCAAAACTTCTAGCCCATGAACCTCTATCGCCTCTCTGTTCCCCTTTCCGTCATCTGTGCTCTTGTGCATGGAGGAGCTGACTGCTCTTCTGGGCTTGTATGAGTTACATGAGGATCTGATTTTGCTTGAAGCTAAGTAAATAATGACACGCTATAACATTAAATAGCTGACCAGACCCTGCTGTAACTCCTCCTGTCAGCCACTTTCATTCAGAAATCCACTGGGGTACGACATCCGCCCGTAAAATCCAAATATGCTGCATGGACAGAGCTGTTCCATAGATCTAGTAAATCCCACCTTTATCACCAACCTAGAAGAACTTAACAGACGTGAGGGGAAACACCCGCGATTCAATAAGATAATACTGAATGACAACACCACAAAAACCTGTGAAATCTAATGGAGAAATGACAGAAACCAGTAATTTGCTTTCTTGTAGTTGTAGTTATTTATGGCTACAAGTCTGGTGCCTTGTACCATAAACAGATTTACAAAACTTGTACAATGATCACTCCAAGAAAGGCTTTGTAAAATTTCTCGCATTAATAAAGCCTGTCTAGCAGCCTCATCCATGATGTTCATAACAAATAATAATGTCAGTCATCCATCAGCCCACAGAACCGTTGGCATAGCACACAATGTATTTTGCATACTTGCTATATTAAATGCACAGAATCACAAACACATCTCAATGAATTCACAAACAAGGTGCGCAGCTGAATTTTGAAAGGCTCTCCCTTTTCTTCCTCCTCATATACAACACCTATGGCTTTTTTAATCCATTCATTGAATAAATTACGTAGGTTAAAGTGGTTCCTTGGGTATCTGCAATGAAGGCCAGAGAAGTACAGACTCCCCAGCGCTGGAGTCGGAGAGCAGAAAGCGAGGGGCATCCTGTCTGCCTCCTGGCCAGCAAAGGGCTTCCTACGACTGCCGGCCTCTGGTACTGCCCGATTTCAGACATCAGTCTTGCAGCACCATCCGCGCTCCCCTTCAGAGGGGGCTTCACCAGCCACTAAATCTAAAGGTACTTATTAAGATTCAGGCGGTAGTTATAATTTCTTAATCTCATGTTGTTATTACCATTAACTAGTCGCTATAACATAAAATTTCCTCTTTTCCTGTGTTTACGCTCTTCAGGCGGGTGTATGCCGTTACCAAGCCTTGTCACATCTTGACCAAAATGTGTCTTTAGGCTCTTTGAGCCTTTGTCTTTAAAAGGAATCCCATTAGCTCTGACACCAGTCACACTGCTGTGATCTTTCAGTTTGTCAATATCTTTTTGATAACAAGCTTTAGTGATAACATATTTGAACTTGGATGCTGCACCAAACCTTGCGATGCAGGGAAAAGCCTGCGGGATGCAGCAAGATTGCTTCCTACAGTCCAAACAGCTCACATCGTTCGTTAGAGGGGAAGGCTGCTGTGATACTTGTTTAAGCAATGGATTTATGAGAACAAGACACTCCAGGGTTTAGGAAGTCTTTGTGTAAGAAAGAGTCAATGTTTCAGAGCCACTTGGAAGGTTTTTCCAAAAAGAGGGCCAAGTCTAAGGTTTCTTTTTCAAGTTAAACTGCAGCACATAACAGCACATGTTAATATAACGTTGCATATTCTTATACTTTTACCTTCGATAAAAGCATTGCTGGAATACTCCTACTTTTTTTTTTTCCCAATGTTTTAATAAGGCCCATTTAACAACCCAGCTACATAATGGAGCAATGCAATATCACCTGAAATCCCTCAAGCTTACTGGTATATACCAGTCATGTACAAAACACCGTTTTTTTGTTAGTTACTACTTGGTTTTTTATATTTTTTTGTCTTTTATTTGTAATTATGATTTCAGTTTTGCAACAGAAACAACTTTTTCACTTGACTTATTTCTTCCACAGAGATAATAAATCTCTAAGAAAAATAACGAAGACTAAGACTCTGAAGGCTGAAAAGTCAAGAGCAGGCTAGGGCTTTCTAAGGTATAGTAACTTTTTCCAATCAGGTGTAAGGGCTTGTTTGGAAACCAGCAGCTCTGAATATCAGCATACAGAAGACGTTGCCTAAATTTGTGCTAATGAGAAAGCAGACAGTGGTAGGTCTGCCCATATGTCCTGAGTGGCGTGTCTCAGTGCATTTGAGTGATTAGATTCTGTGATATATCAGCTTCTCACTCCCACATCAAATGGTTCTGAATTGCTCTTGGTCTGCAGCTACCTATTCACTCTGTTTGGAAACAGTTTGTTTCTCCAACACACATCTTAAGCACAGCTGTTTAGAAAAGACTTAACACGATAGCAAAAATATACATTATGTAAGTAGTAAGTATGACAGATCTATTTCTGACACTCCTTTTGAAATTTGTTTCCTCCTTCTCCCTCAGCCTCCCTAGAATCTCACCTCCCATTTGAGCAGTGAACAGAGCAGGTTCTCTGAAAGGCCACCTAGGACCGGACACAAATCGACTGTGCCTTTGAGATGTGTCTGTTTTTCAACTGAAAGCAGTCAAAGGCTTTAAGAGCAAATGCAAGGATTTACTTGAATATAAACTGCAACAGGGTACTTTCTAAAATAGAGAAAATTCAGAATATAAACAAAAATGACAGATTTTGTACATACACATGTTCCTTACCCATCACAGTCAGGCAGGACACATTATTTCAGCTGGGCTTCATCTTAGTCAAGCAAGTCAACAAATGCCTGCTTCGCAACTGCTCGTTTGGATTTCTTTGTCCTATTGCCTCTGGGGAGCATAGGTCTGGGCACTGCTTGGTGAGTTCATACACCCTCAGCCTGTGCTGCCTTGCGCTCTGGAGTGCTCCCTCCTATGCCTTGGGGCTCCCAGGACAGGGGAAGACCCCCTCTCTCTGCATAGGATTCACCTGACGTAGCACAGACCAGCCAGGACCAGGGAAGCAACCTGCTTTCCTCCTGGCTCTGCAGCCAGCCACCCCTAACGAAATGCAACCACCATACCCTGCACACAAACAAAGAAAACAGATGCCATCTGCTACACACATCATAAATCTTCCTTGGATTGCTACCACCACTTAAGATAATTAATTAGAAGCCAGTCAGGATAATTATTTAAAAATCAATGATTTCTAAATCATTATTTAAAAATCACATTAACAAATTCCCACTTAAAGTAGCCACAAAATTTTGGAATCTGTGATACTTTCAAATATTTTTATTCCAATGAGTTAACTTGCTGGGTTTTTTAATTACATAAGAGATGTTTCATCTGAAGAAATTATTTGTTAGTTATTAGCAATCTCTCTTCTCTCCGTAAATGAGAACTGATTATTTTTCGTTCATCAGAATAATTTATTTAAGAGAGGATACAACTTAAATAACACGTCTGAGAGGTAGCTCTGCTCTATACATGCAGTAAAATAGAAAGCATGCGCTTTACTTCATAAACTTGATGCATGCCCTTCTGCAAATCCTTGCTCTCCCCTAAACACAAGGAATTAATGATGCACTGAGGAGTCCACCTGGTTAATTGATACAGATATATTCATCTTTCCTTTGTAAAGGATGATGCACGAGCTGCAAAAGTCATCCAGCATAAAGCACAGTACACCTCAAGTAGTATTTCCCAGCACATTGCTGGAATAGAAGCTTTGGACTTGAGTCTCTTGAATACCTGATGATAAGGGTGTTAAGAAAAGAATCTGCAAAAGAGTGATGAATACTGTGGCTTTATTTCCAAATAGAATGGCTATTACTACTGATACAATCACCACCTTCACTCCGTCTTCTCTGTAGCAGTTATCCATTAACCCATATTCTCAAGTCCAAGATATGCTCTCACCATCTTGTCTTTCAAGTTGTGTCCATCTTTTCTAGTAATATTCCAGGTGAACCTATTGCTAAGCCAGTAAGCCAGAGAAAAAATCCTTTACTTGTTGGCTTTCTGAGAGCATATTAGTAAACGCATTAAGTTAAAGGTATCCTATTCATTAAAAAACATTACTTTTGTTATCTTCGTCACAACTTTTCAAATGTTACATGGAATAATATCCTTTCAAGATAGTGTAGCAGGTATACAAAATGGTTTTATGTTCATCAAATATTCTTTTTCCTGAACGTTTTTTGAAGCAGAAAAGCTACTTTCTGTATCCTAGTACCATGGCCCTTACCTAATCATACGTGGACATATCATCTTGGGTAGTGCATACTCCTAGTAAGCATTCACATACGAGTTTCTTTAAAAACAAATATCACACTTTCAACAACTATTACTGAACAATCGTACAGATATCAGAAATATGAATTTTCAAAGTTGTAATTATAGTATTTCTCTTCTGTAATAAAAACAGTCTGGAAGATTAACTTTTTAGATGAGAGAAATATTTTTTATAAACTCAAAACATATCCTTCTTAGATGTAGCATCTGACTTAAAGCTCTCCAGTTTTCGTTGGTAGAATTGGCTGCGTTTAAGATGGTGTCATAAAAGAATACATTGCACATAGCACTAAATTGGGAAAATCACTTGTTTGAGGCCTGTGGTCTCATTTTAGGCTTGGCAGCTTGTTCTGTTATGTCTTATTGAAACTACTGCAACAATAACATCCTTTACACACACAAAACTTTTTGAGGGGAGATGTTATTTGATGTTTTATTTTGCAAAACATTAGAGTCGTCTACATACACAATTAAATTAATAAAATAATCACATTTTGAAACATCTTTGATTGCTATATGGGAAACTGGTATAAAATAGAGAACATAAATGATTTAAAGTGTAATATTTGACAAGGAAGAACAAATTTCAAGTTTGTTCTTAGGATTTACTCATTAAAAAGTTATGCATCATTTACAGTTTCTTGCTTTTTATGACTCCAGAGGCAGAACAGAACCATGCTCATACCGTGAGCTTTTGCTGCCCATTAAAAAAACCTTTCACCCCATGACTAAGTGATTTCATGCTGTGCCCAGAAGATTTTTGCAAGCTAAAAAACCTATGTTTTGCTGGAGGAAAATATGAAAGAAAGGAAGCTGGACCTGCCCAAAAGGGAAATGGCACAGCTGCAACCTGTGGCCTTGCCAATGAAGTTATTTCATATCAGTGCCAACTGAACTCAAAAATATCCAATCATAACTGCACGTGCCATGAGAGATCACATACAATCATATGCATGTTGACAGCAAAACATAAAAGTTCTTAATAAAAGAGCATACGTGTGTTACTCTTCAGGATTAGTCAAACTCTGTAGCTGTCCAGTCGTTTTAGACTGAGACACATTTCAGTTTTTATTAAAAAATAAATTTTAAAATATTTGACCTGAAATATTTAGTTTTTTAAAAGTTGGAGGTTTTTTTGATCTAGAGCAAATAGATCCCAAATGTACACATTTTAATATGAATATGGAGTTTGAAATGCTGCATGTGTAATTTGGAGCTACCACCTAGGCTGCTAAATAAATAGAACTGATAGTTTTTTGAAGCTGAAGAAGTAATATCCATGTGGATAAGAGTGCCTATTGGTATAAGTACCTTAGGTCTATAGCAAGTTCCTAGAGGTTATGAGCCTACAGTTAAGAGCACTGATACTGACAAGAAAATGCAAGTAGACTTTACGTGCACACCCAAATCCATGCGCACACTGCATGAAATACATGTTCACTACAGAATATTTTTCAAATGTGCCCTGAAAAAGGCATTTCTAAGTAAAGCTCAAGTAGGCCTCCTTCTTTTGGCTTGTTTGAACTGGGGATATTAATCTGGTGCACCACAAGCTTGGGGTAGATCCTCAGACTATATAAAACAGTAATCCAGGAAACAGTGACCAGGAAAGGTAAGTAGCGCCCTTTCAAAAAACAAAAGAAACAAGATCCACATCAGAGATAAAGCCTCGTGTACAAGTAATTCAGATATTACATATTCTGAAAAAACGTTGTTTCCTGAACGAGACATTTTTGTGCTGATTAAATCTGTAAGAAGGAGTTCACTCACAATGCGCCTGGTCTCTCGGTCCTCAGGCATGAGGAAGCAAATCTGTCAGTTTGAAAAAAGATTAATGTGCATATCAAACCTTCAGTAGTCATCTCATCTAACACCCTGACCTCTGAAGAAAGGTGATTAAAAAAATCCAACAAATTAGTAATAGGTAGGTGGCTTAATGGGACTCTCCTCTGTTTTTCATTCCTTGGAGTCTTTGGGTTTAGGGATCTGCAGAAATAATGAAGGAAAACATGCCTACTGCCATGACAACAAATGAGCTACCAAGGAAGCAACATTTAAAAATTCGCAAGATGAAAAAATACTGGAAAATTTTGCTCCAGGTAAAATGACTTTCTTAAAAAAGGTTTAAGTACATTTTACAGTTGTTCGCAATCAATATGAGCTACAATATCACGGTTTAATTTACAGTTTGTTCAGAGAATAGTTGACAAGGTTTGAGTTGAGCCAGATAATGTCTTTCCCCAGCAAGCACTGGCCTAAAACAAACATATTCAATAGCTTGAGAGAATCCAGATTTAACAGGTTATAAATGGAAAAACTCAGTACTTACAGATAAGAGAAATAGCTGTCAGCAGTTAAAGTAATTTTACTTGGCAGATTACATTCATGTGTGGAAATGTTAACTTCTAATTTATCAAACAGCAGGAAAGACATGGTACTTTATTGGATTTCTGCTCCTGTTTCCAATCCATCTGATGGTTTAATTTCTCTGAATCATAACTGTAAATCCTTATTTATGGTACAGCATGAATCAGTGTTAATATTCAGAAAGTTTCTTTTTATTTCGAGCATCTTTTACACTATCTGGAAACCCAATCTTAATCATAGCAGAGATTGAGCACTGCTTTGGGTTATGCATTATGTCATTAAAAGATCAGTGATAAAATTAACAATGTGTTGAAATGCTCGCTCCTCAGGAATGTTTCCCAAGAACTGTGGCTACCAGTGGTCTTTATCCACTGATGATTTGGAGAAGGAAAAAGTTCCCTGTGCCTTCCAGCGAGGGCCCCACAAAGGCCAGAAGCTGCCACAGCGACTCGGTAAGTATCTGTGGTCTCTCAAATTCATCCCATTAGGATGGCAAGAAATGACCATATCACAGAAAGTCTATAGAAAAATCATAGATGCAAACTCGAATTCTGAAAACTATATATATAGAATTATAGAATCATAGAATCATAGAATGGTTAGGGCTGGAAGGGACCTTCAAAGGTCATCTAGTCCAACCCCCCTGCAAGGAACAGGGATATCTCCAACTAGATCAGGTTGCTCAGGGCCTCATCCAACCTGGCCTTGAACGTCTCCAGGGATGGAGCATCCACCACCTCTCTGGGCAACCTGTTCCAGTGTTCTACAACTCTCATGGTAAAAAATTTTTTCCTAATATCCAACCTGAATCTACCTCCCTCTATTTTAAAACCATTACCCCTTGTCCTATCACAACAGGCCCTCCTGAACAGCCTCTCCCCATCTTTCCTGTAGGCCCCCTTGAGGTACTAGAAGAATATATATTATATGTAATATATATATGTAATATATATATTACAGTACAGTTTAGTTACTTTTGCTCTAAGATATTGAAGTTGCTTACATACCCAAGATTCACATCACTGAAAGAACATCTGGCCTTCGAAGTATGGAATAACATCTACAGAAAGTTCACTCCTAGACATATGCCAATTTAAACTGTAGAAGCTTCATTAAAAAAAAAAATATGGTTTGGGGTTTTTTGTTTGTTTGTTTTTGTTTGTTTGTTTTGGGTTTATGTGAAAAATTTAGGTATCTGCCAATCAGTTTTGGTTTTTCTTTTACCCTTCAACCAGGCTGAAGGGAGTTAAAAGTTTCTTTTACCCTTCAAGGCTGAAGTTAACTGGGGAATGCAGAAAGGCGGTCAGAATGACAGTGCTCCTCCAAACAGCCATTCCCCCTGAACTTGGGGGACCTGCTGGAGTTAGCAGGCAGTCAGCAAAGAGCTGGTGTGTCAAGAGCTGCTCTTGCAGTAAAGATCAGGGCAGCTCGAGATACGTAGAAACATATCTTAATGCCCGTGAGTCACGGTTAGCTTTACCTGTGGTAACATGTCTTTGTACGGAGATTGCATGGTCTCTTTAAGCACATGCAGTGACTGATTGTCACCCTCAGAAGAAAGTTTGACTTTTTCAGCACTCTGAGGATTTATAAATGAGGAGACAGTGAAGTAGGGGCCAATTCTGGAGAGGACTACTTGGAAAGCAAAAGGAGGAATGTGTAAACAGAAACTAGTTTCCTCTCCAAACACTAGAGGAGAATAGAAGAAGAGGCAGCAGGCAAAGGTTAGGGTGGCAGGGTGGCATGATGGAAGGGAAAGTCAGACAAGGAAATGACAATAAAAGAGCCTGAAATCAAAGTAGAAAAGGGAATTTCAAAATGGCAGAAACGTAGCACACTGGATGTGAAAAGCCAGAGACCCTCACTTGTTATAATGGACTAAGGGGTTTATTCAGTCCATGGAAGGTCAAAATATGATTTGTATACATTTTCCAGGATTTTACTCTGCCTTCTGGGAAAACATGCCTGATCACTAGATTTAAACGATAGAAACAGCTTTATCTGTTCTCCTAAGGTTTTCTGCAACTTTGCAAATGAATTATTTCCTCCTTCATAAAAAACATCCTAGACTTTCTCCTTTTTTGAAGGCCTTTTTAAGCAAGATTTTAAAATTTTCAGTTTGTCTACAGTCTATTGCAATATAAGTTGATATCTTAGCAGTCAACAGTGCCTAAGTTTGAAAGCTTGCTTTGTATTAACTTCAGATAAAAAGTATTATTAAACTTATCATGTATTACAGTTTATGATCTGAGTAAGTCCTTTCTTCCACAATTCAATGATAGAAAGAAATTGCTAAATAAAATACTTGAGGAATCAATCATTCAGATAACTCTATCTTCTCTAAGACTGTCATATTTTATTGCAATTACAAAGTAATGTTAAAGTGGAATCTGTTATTTGAAAGTGTTAGTAAATTTGTATCTGTTTCTCCTTAAGGTTAGTCTACCAGTTCATTTTAGAGTTTACATAAGCTCAAGAGAGTTTTGGCAGCTTCATTAGAAACAGAATAGGTTACCTTAGCTTTATGTTTGCCTATAACCCTTGAATGTTCTTTAGCTTGACGATAGGATTTAGGAATAAGTTTGAAAACCAGTACTAATAAATCATTTTACAGCACTTAAAGCACTGTGCAAATAAAACATTTTTATTCTAACTGTGAATGCAATACCATAAATACCAATACGCAATGACCAGGTTCTATTATAGTAAACAAAAACCTTATGAAAAAATTAAAGCCACACTTGTAAACACTCATTTTTAATAGCTGTAATTCTTTTACCTTCTCCACATAAAATAAAATATTTTATTTTATTTTCATAGGAGTTTACATTGCTGTTGGACATGGGCAGCTTGCATGTTTTCAGTTTATCCACCACACTAAAAAATACAGACTCTGTGCCCGTATTATTTTATTTTTATTGTGGACACTGTCTGGCACCCCAGAAACGTGAGTTGGTGTTTACCCTGGAGCTTCAGAAGATGTTTAATGTGGACCCAATGCATTGAGTACCCTGCCCTCATTTGATATTCAGTGTGAAGTCTGTGTAGAAGAATCTGGGCAGGAAGTTCTCATGGTACTGAAACAACATGCTACAATATTCTGTACTCATTGGAAGTGTACAATTTTCCCAAGTTTTAATGATAAGTTTTCTGTGCTGCTGGACACTGCTACAGCTCAGCTGATCTCCGTAATTAAAGTGTGCAAATGCATATAAGTCATTATCTTTCAATAGATATCAGTCTCAGCAGAATCACTAAGCATTGCAAATAGATCTACAACAGAAGTATATTTAGAAGTTAGCTTATTTCAAGTTTATCTTTTGTGGATGTTTGTAGGACTGTGCCTACATTTGTACTTTAGAGTGAATATTAAAATTACTTAAAACATTGCCTTCACTGAGAGCTTTGAGAGTCAGACCCAGGGTATGAGTTTTGCAGTGTTTGGATCTGACCTGGCTGTCACAATCCACGTTCTACAGAGCTACAGCCTTTACTTGCAGTGTGCTGACTTCTACCAGCCATTCCCTTTATACCACTTTCAGTCTGTCTTTTTGTTCTACAAAGAACACTGCTCCTCATCAAAGTACTCCTCCTTTCCTTTCCAAGGGTACTGATTTATTTATAGTTATATAAAATGGCATTAAACCTCAAAATTTCCACTGGAACAGAATAAAAGTAACATGTCATTAGGGAAATAAAGACAATGGGAAAAAACCTTTAGTGACTCTCTCAGTACATACAAACAAAAAGTTCGAGTTACGGTACACACTGAGTGCTAAAGTCACACACAGATCAACTCCATAAGATCACAGTTATTCAGTGTCAGAGTTATCTCATGAAAATTCTCAGCATGCTATTTTTGAGAGATTAATTACAGATTATTAGCTTGACCGTGATTTTTTAATTATATAAATTCTTAATATAACGAAATTTACACTCATATCAATTTAAGCAATACTGATTTACTGGAAAAATGATGATTTCAGAATTCTGACTGAAATAAATGTCAACATAACTCAATCTATACCCAACTTTTTTTCTGGGTCATCCAGTTCAGGTATATGAAATCCTGAACAGAGGAACTTGCTTTTCTGGTTAATTGCCACTGGGTATACTCACATTTGGCATCTTGATATACTACCTTTCAGGTAAGATTGAAAACAAAATGAAAAATTAACAATAAAGATTGTGCAGTACTTCTAAAAATAAAGCCAACAAATATTAAGTGAAAGGATAATCCTGTCCCCTTCCTCTAAGCCCCAGGGAACACTCACACTCACGTCTTAAAGCATATCATATATAGTCTTCACCTACGCTTTTACTCATAGATTAACTCCCCTGCAATTGTGTCGAGTAAGGCTTGAGTGAAAACCACAAAACCGTTTGCAATGTTAGATGTGCCATATATGGTTTGAAAAAGTATTCTGTATGAAGCTTCATATGTAATAACGCACTGTTAATACTGTCCAGGGGAAAAAAAAAATGCATTGGAATTCTGTATGGATATAGTAACCTTTAAAATGTTCAGATACTTATCTAAACCTTGACAGACTCTTTAACAGCCGCTGACATCTAGGCTTGAGCCCATGAAATCCTAATGGCAAAAGATTTGCACCATTCGAGGTCAAGGTTAAACCTCTGTATAGTTACTCGGTGACTCTGAAACCTGGAATGGTGGAACTTTGAAAATACTTCCTGTTTATACATGAGAAATAAATTGCTGCTGCTGAAAGCCAGCCAACCTTCTTTTGTTTTATTTTATTCTTGTAGTCCTACTCCCCCAGCTAAAAAGATTTAGCAGCATTTTATAGATAAATCCTCTGAGGTTAAATCTGGTTTACCAAAATAGAGTGCTATAATTTTAAAATGGTCATTCTATGTATATATTAGCTTAGCATATACAAATTCAGATTTTTTTAAAAAAGTACTACTTGAGCACCCTTGAATCCAGGAAGGGCACTATCAATATCGACCCTGAAAATACCCTGATTAAAAATAAATTCATAAACTAATATATTCAGGAACATAATCAGTTTATATTTTCTAAACAAAATCTTGATTTAAGGAGGACCGTGAGCTACTTAGAAGAAATTGAGAAGAAGGTAGGCCCTTCTCATCGCATCTTTCCACCCAGTCCTGGAAGAGAAGGCAGCTCTCCCTTCAATGGGCAAGGCTGCCAATGAAGAGGATGCCCAACGATATGTGCTGGCCACAGTGAAAAACAGCTTCTCACCAGCCCTGAGTTTTCTTGGAATCAACCTGAAAACCCTTTACACCAGCTTAAGAGATATCTCTCTTCACATAAAAATCAGGGAAATTCTTACAGTATGCATAATTCCTAACACATTTAGGCTATATGAAATGAAATGGATTTGTTTTTTATCACTGCAATACTGACTGTAATATTTTTAGCTGTAATGATATTCCGTAACATATAACCAATTATTTTTCTAGCAATAGATAACAACCCTTCTTTGGACATTTCTTGGGATTTTATTTCCAAATAATTCTTTAGCAAATGTATTTTTCTGTTAATTTTCTTCTGTGACATATTTCAACATTCTGGACTTCATTAAATCATTAGCATTAAGTTAATGAAAGAAGGAATTACTCTGTGCTGGAGTATACACTGTATTTTAGAAAGATGATCTAAGTTAGATATTTTAATAAGTGCATTGGCCAGCGTGCTTGAGTATTCCAATATGAAAATTTTTGTGCATGGTTTCCAAAGCCTATCAGGCACCAGTGTACAATGCACACCAGTAACACATTCTTGTTTATTATTCATAGATTCATAGATTCATAGATTTCTAGGTTGGAAAAGACCTTAGAGATCATCCAGTCCAACCGTCCCTAATCCCCATTAAACCATATTGCTAAGTAGATCATCCACCCTATTCTTAAACACATCCAGAGATGGGGACTCAACCACCTCCCTGGGCAGCCTATTCCAGTGGCTGACAACCCTTTCAGAGAAGAAATACTTCCTAACATCCAACCTGAATCTCCCCTGACTAAGCTTATACCCATTGCCTCTTGTTCTATCACCCAACACTAATGTAAAGAGCCCTTCCCCTACCTCCCCACCATCTTTTCTCAAGTATTTGTAGGCCGTAATCAGGTCTCCCCTCAGCCTCCTCTTCTTTAGGCTAAACAGCCCCAACTCCCTCAGCCACTCCTCATAAGTTTTATTTTCCAGCTCCTTGACCAGTTTAGTCGCCCTTCTTTGGACTCGCTCCAGGAGCTCAATCTCTCTCTTAAAGCGAGGGGCCCAAAACTGGACACAATATTCCAGGTGCGGCCTCACCAGTGCCGAGTACAGGGGCAGGATCACTTCCCTGCTCCTGCTGGTCACACTATTCTTGATACACGCCAGTATCCCATTGGCCTTTTTGGCCACCTGGGCACACTGCTGGCTCATATCAAGCCGGTAGTCAACCAACACCTCCAGGTCCTTCTCTGCCAGGCAGCTCTCCAGCCACTCTTCCCTGAGCCTATAGCGATGCTTGGGGATTTTACACCCCAAGTGAAGGACTCTGCACTTGGCCTTATTAAAGCTCATGCCATTGGCCTCAGCCCAACGATCCAGTCTGTTCGAATCCCTCTGAAGGGCCTCCCTACCCTCGAGCAGATCGACACAGCCTCCCAGCTTGGTGTCGTCCGCAAATTTACTGAAGGTACATTCAAACCCCTCATCCAGGTCATTGATAAAGATGTTAAACAGAACTGGACCCAGCACTGAGCCCTGGGGAACCCCACTGGTGACCGGCCTCCAGGCGGATTTAGCCCCATTTACCACCACTCTTTGGGCCCGGCCATCCAGCCAGTTTTTAACCCAAACGAGGGTGTGCCTATCCAGGCCAGCAGTTACCAGTTTCTCAACCAGAACACTATGAGAAACTGTATCAAAGGCTTTACTGAGGTCAAGGAAAACTACATCCACAGCCCTTCCCTCGTCAACCAGGCGGGTCACCCTGTCATAGAAGGTGATCAGGTTTGATTGGCAAGACCTGCCTTTCATAAACCCATGTTGACTGGGCCTGATCACCTGGTTAACCTGTATGTGCTCATTAATAGCACTCAAGATAACCTGTTCCATGACTTTGCCCGTCACCGAGGTCAAACTGACAGGCCTGTAGTTCCCCGGATCCTCCTTCCGCCCTTTTTTGTAAATGGGGGTAACATCCGCCAGCCTCCAGTCCAGCGGAACTTCCCCAGTGAGCCAAGACTGCCCAAAGATAATGGACAGGGGTTTGGCAATGTCCTTTGGACATTATACAGACCACATATTCAAATGATGTAAAATCACTATATGTGTATTTACTTCAAAAGGATCATGCTGAAAGATGTTCAATAATGATATGTCTTGATATTGCAAAACTACATTTAGCAAGTAACGGTGATATAAGTTCTCTTACAAAAGAAATCCTATGTAGATATATGTCATAATTCACTGATATCTTTATATCCTATCCATAGATTGAAAATATGCCATAGCAATCTGACAAACTATTTCCTAGAGAAAGCCACATACTTTAACAAGATTCAAATTTATTTTTTTAAATTGTGTCAGAAAAGCTACTCAAAGTAGTTACTCAATAATACCTTGCTAAATGTTGCTAGGTATAGTTTTCTCTAAGTTATGTTAGTTATATTAATATAATAGCATCATTACAACTGAAAGCAGAATGTGGAGGGCCATGTGGTTTAAAGCATAGGAAAATTTAATGTGAAATAACTCTCTAATAACTTACATAGTGTAATTATAATTTTCTATAGCAATTGTTAAATTATTGTTTTGCATATGCCAGAAACAGCCAAAGTTCCTAGGACACATTTATAAAAATAATTTATTATTGCTATTACTAATTTTTAATTAATTATTTTCTATCTTGCACAGTTGTATGAAAACTTCTTGCAACAGAAACAAAAACGTGGCTCTTAACTGGTGCATAGGTTAGTAACTTTCACTGTTGCCAAAACAGCAAAATGCGCTTGTGTGTGTATATGTATATATTTTCACACTCACTTGGATGAACACAACTTTCTTTTTGCTCTGTACCTCAAAATAATAAAAGTTATCTGGAAAAAATCTATGTTGTGACCATCCCTGCACCATTAAAACAAACTGTACTGAGAGCTACTGTCATCCAAACTGAAAATTATTTTCTAGCTCGACTACAGTCCATTTAGGAAATTCCTTTTTTTTTTCCACACAACAACTATTTGAAGTACTCATTTGCCTGCATCTATAGCTTTCTACCTGCTTCCTAAATCTGATCTTTCTTCTTTGTTAGCTACACTAGGGGTAGACTGATAGTCCGATCACAGTACATCTCATGTTTCTCTTTTACCTACTTGTTCCACCTCAAGTTGTCATTTTTCACTTCACGGTCTTCTCAGCCCATGAACTTTATCACTTTATTACCATTATTGTTACTTGCATGACAGTCACTAGTGTCACGTTTTATTGACATGTAAGTGAGGATTTCATTTTAAACACGGACAAATCCCAGTAGACAGAATATAAACCAAAACAAGAGAAGAGAGTGAATCTCAGGAAGCTATTTTCTGTAAACTCAGTATTCTTTTGCAGGATTTTTTTTTCTTTTCATATAAATGAAATGTAGTTAGAAGGGGAGGAACAAATCGCTGATATTACTTCATGCCCGCAACTGCATGCTGTGCAAGCATATGAAAAACACAAAGAAGTGTGTGGGCCACCAGATGTATTTGCAAAGACCTGCTCATTGCTCAGTCAAGTTCTCATTCCAGCTGTGCACTGACATTGGGGAGGTGACAGTTTGGAATGGCTACTTTGTGCCACCTCTACAAAAAATGACCTTTGAAAATTTACCCACAGTACCTGTTTCCCAAAAGAAAGAGTCTGTCCTTGCACTCCGGGGGCGAATAATTTCTTGCCATTGTCATAAGCATTATTTACTGCCTTCATATACACAATGGTCGTGGATGAATGCGCGCTCCTGCCAAATGATGAAAGGGAACTGACAGGGATTTTAGAGCCTGGTTCTGGGAAACCTCTTTTGAAGGGTAGACGTAATTAACGATGCACTTATAAATACATACATGTGCATGTCTGTATGCATAAACACACGAGTACATACCAAATATTTCTATTTAAGAAACAGAAATTATTTAGATCGTATTTTATGAGAAATGTGTCTACAAAAGGTGCTCCAAGTGCAGCTACAGTTATTTTAAAAGGCTCCGGCACAGCATCAACTGATTTATATGCTCTGTAGATTGTTTATGTATCTTTAGGAAATACAAAGCCATTTTTATGTGTGTGTTTACTTCCAGAGTATATATGCATATATAAATATAGATATAATAAAACTTAAAATGTAAACATATACAATACTGTGATGCTGCTAAACATTTATCAGTTACACCCATAATAAATATATAGTATCTGCACTCATCTGTCAAACTTCTTACCAGGTATAAATTAAATATTGAGCTTTACCACAGTTAGTGCAAAGTCTTCTGTAAACAGCTAAAACAATCAGCCAATTTTAAAGGGCCTTTCCAGTATATATTATTGAACCAACTTCTCTTTTTGCATTTTGTATTAATAACGGCAAATAAGAATTCCCCTATGTGCAAACGCTATACCTTTAGCAAATTGATATAGGAATGACAGACAGAAAGAATGAGTCCAGAGGTGGAAAAAGCAAGAGCAAGCGTGAGTAGCAGGATGATGGGTAGCAGGCAGAGTGGACATGCAACTTTAATGTGGGAATGAAGCACTAGGATCTGCAGGGGAGACAAGACTGCAAGGAAGTCATGGTCCCAGGACAATTCTCTTAGCTTCTCCAGTTAGCAGCCTTCTTTTCTCATGCATAAACTTCTATTCTAGCCAGTCCCAAAAATAGACTCATCCTCTTACTAGTCCGGTATGCGCATCAACCACTCCTTGGTCTGCAGCCACTCCCATAAAATATTTCAAAATAAAAAGTCCACCCTTTCAAGCCCCTGTTGTTTGACACTATTCTTGGCAATGTTTACCTGTGAATGGATATGAAAACTAAGAGGCTGCAACTTCTAGCGCAGCCAGGAGTTTGCCCTGATGCAACTCCTCTTGCAGCCCCTTTGTGCAACACAGCTGGCGTAAAGAGAGGAATTCCACTGACACAGAGGGAGTCACGGCTCCTCACTCAGCTTCCACAGTATCTTTGTCTCTAATTAAAAATATCTGCCAGTGATCTCAAGGAAACCTCCACAAATCATCCATCACATTTGATCCTCTAGGATAAGCAAGCAAATTGTGTCACTGAGATTTAAATCCATGACAAAAGCTGCTCTCTGGTTGACTGACATTTCCCTGTGAGCCCATTCCTGCTTGGGTCTCTCAGCTCCCCTCGCACTCAGGGATCACTCCTGAAACCTCCATTTGACTGCCCACATCTGGTGTGCACTGCATACATTCTGCAACTATTCCTGTGTATGTCACTTTTCTATAGGGAACATTACTGTCCCTCTTTGCATTTCTTTATTCAAGTGTAAGTTCAGCACTATGATGAAGAGACCTCCTATGAGCCATATGCAAGTTACCTGTGTAGCTGTTGCCTTTTTAAATTTGATATCAGAGCTTTGGAAATTATTTCACATGAAAACATGCAATTTACTACCAAATGTGGAGGCAGTGACTTGGAGAATGTAGGAACGTGTTTTGAGTTGAGAACAACATCAGAAATTTGAATTAGAAGGTTAAGAGCAATGGTTGGGCATCAGCAAAATAGCATAAATATTCATCATTGTCATCTCAAAGACTAAGAAATCTGTCTGGGAGCTTCTACAAGAGAAAGTTCGCCCACCATTTTATTTCAGATACATCGATGGGCACATTAGCACAGGCAGGTTGTCAGCTGACTTTCAGGGAGCACAGGGACAGTGGTTGTGTCTCATCCTTTTGTGGCCACATAGAAGATAAGCCAAGCTTTATGTTTAAACATCAGCTGAGCAGCCAGTACCATCGAAGCTGTGGAATTCTTGGTCATCTCAAGGCAGCTGAAAATTGGATGCTCAGAAAAGATTTTGGCAAATGGGAAAAAGAGTAAGACTGAACTACTCGTTATTCTTCCAATGAAAGCATACAGTGATAGTGCCTGAAAAGAGGAAATGTGTGGGAAGAAAACAACTAGAAAGAATAGCTGTATTTTTTCAGGATTTCTTCAGAAAGCAAGTCGATATTTGAACACGGCAGAAAATGAAACAATATTTCCTAGAGTGGGCAAAATGCCAGTCTAACAGATGGCAGAAGTGCAGGCATGCAAGAGAACAAGTTTATGAATTGATGCATGGGCATGTTTTCTGTCCAGGAATGTTGAAACAGCAGCTTTTGGAGAACTATTTCAACTCCTACATTTACAGAACTATGTTATTACCAGCCTAGCTTCAAGCTTGCTTAAAATGGGTATGGATTTTCTCTCTTGAAAGACTTTTTTTTTTTTTTTAAGTTATTTTGATAGCCACTTAAAGATTTGACATACTAATGTTTATTTGAATGAAAGAGAAGTTGTACTTTATTATTTTAAGGTACTTATGTTTAAGCACTATTCATTAGGTTTCTACCTGTATACAGAACTGTTTTACACGTGAATCCATGATTTTGCACTGATTTCTATGGCATTTCAGAGCTGAGCATTATTTTAAAAACTTCATATTTTGTCCATTTTTCCTGGGCAATAAAACGTTGCTGTATACTCCTGAAACACATAAGGGGACAAATCAAGAGATGACTTCACTGTCTCCCACCCAGCACATCTGCATTAAGATAGTCACTCCATCAGTTCACTCTTCATCACAGTATGAAGAAAATTATCATTTGTTTTAATATTTAAGGTATGAATTGCCTTTGGCAATCTTCTTCAGCCTGCTGTTTTGCTGTTCTGCAGCCTTAATAACCTGCTAGATAGTGCTTTATTGCTCTGATATAGAAGTACCTCTGCTCGAAGAGGGGGAAAAGAAAAACACCTCAGTTTTTCTGAAATGAACTGAGAACATGTGTTTTGACCATCTCAAGACTGGTTTAATTACTCACTATCTTTGGTCACAAAAGGAGAAGTTGCTAAAAGGAATAACACTTGCTGCAACATAAGTACTAAGTGCTGAAAAATCCTAAGTATATTCAGAGAAGAAACGAGTTATAAAGGATAGCTGTGCACATTCCTCTGAAGAGCCTCTCAGAGCATCTCAGCTGCAGGGTGCATTTGAGTTCAGCTGGACAGGCACCATTTCTCATGAACTTTGCTTAACTTACTGAAGATCTACATCCATTGCACATGAAGATTGACGTTACTGCTTTAACATAAATAACATTCTACATTCTTAAGACCCACAAATTACAAAAGCTGAAGATCAGCCTTAGCATTAGGATGAACAGCATATATGTGGAGGCAATGTGATCCTACAGCAGCACTGGCAGAAATACAAAGGCTGGAGCTCAGTGCTGAGAAAACGTTCAGTTGTCTCAAAAATTGGAGGTGATCAATAAGTCCCGACCGATTAGTATTTTAGGGATAACACAAGAGAAAGAACAGCGCAGAAAGGAACACTGGTTTCTTCTGATCAAAAAATGAAATACAGTAACATTTTCCCTCTGAGGATTATGTGGTGAAATGCCACCCACATGCCAGTTTCAAACTCAGTTCTAATTTCATCATAGTCCACCTGCTTGAGAAGTACAGACAGCCACGGAAAACAAAATATGTATTTATGGAGGAAAAAAACACAAAATGTCAGTGCAATCTCTGATGCGTACGGTTTCAGTGTGATAGGAAAACAAGAGAGTCAGACGCTCACCTTCTACTCAGCTCACATCAGTCAAAGATGTGGCACAGAAATCTTTAAGTAATGGTCCAACAACTCACCACAATGACTAATGAAGGCAAAAGTAAATTTATGCCTAAAAGGACCACTAAGCAAAGTACATCAAAGAGGAACTTCTTGATTGACTTTTAAAGAGCTGGAAAATAATCTTCCATTGCTACTTTTAACAAAGTCTGTTTGCTCCCAATAGCATAAATAA
Organism: Tauraco erythrolophus; assembly: GCF_009769465.1. Classification (NCBI taxonomy): domain Eukaryota; kingdom Metazoa; phylum Chordata; class Aves; order Musophagiformes; family Musophagidae; genus Tauraco; species Tauraco erythrolophus. Next base: position 23,165,699 of record NC_141465.1, read on the forward strand.
ATAAAGAATAATCTGAAAAGATAATAAAATAAAAAACAGAGGTGAGCTACTGATAAGAAAATTACATTTTTAGTTAGCTAATTGATACTATGGAAATTGTGGTTTAAAGCCATTTCAGAGCTCTTGGTACATCAGAGAAAAAACTCGAGGTGTAAAATCATGACCTGTTAGCCACTCGCCCGAATTACCAAATCTGCCTTCTGCCTCCTGGCAAAGCAAGGAGCAATCATACACCTGGGAAGCACAAGGGGAGATGCCTAGAATGGGAGTATTGACTTACTACATCCTGGAACTCTCTTGGAAGTACTTTTGGAAGTTAAATAGTTACTCTAGTTGGGTATTTCTTCATGCATATTGAAGGCGATACAGAAAGGTAAGAATAATTATAAAGCTAAATAGAGTGAAGATACTTGAAAAACAGTTTGAATTAGTAACTGAGATACAGGAAAATCATCTGGAATATGTAGGCAGAGCTTTCAATTCGGAATGGCCCTTTGGGTTTAAAGGAAAGTGGCTTTGCATCACAGTGGGTGACAACTGCGTATGCAGAACTGGTCCAAGGATCCCTTTCTGTCCCCAAAGGCCCTTTCATATCTTCTAGTCTCTCTGCCTCCAGCTGGTAGGCTGTAACCAAAGCCGGCATTTGATCTTCAACCAGAAATAATGATGGGTAGTAATCTGTAACTATTGAGCCTGAAGAATTTAGGCTCCTGATGCAGCTTCAATATCTTCTTCTAGCAATTTCATTTTTCTTTTTTCCTCTTTGAATGTATTGAAGAGCCAACCACTGATATCCTTTAACTTCCTTTCTAGCAATACTGCTGGCACGGCAGGTAAGACTATTGATCTCAAGCTACCTCAAGATTTCCTCTGCAAAAGTAATCTTCCTGCTCACTTTGCAACAGGTCTTTCAACACTGTGCTCTAGCCACATTAATAATGAATGAACCCGTTATGATCAATGGCTCGACAATGAATATCAAATGACTTCTCCATTATTAAGATCATTACAGGACACTAGAGGTAACTGCTCAGTGCCATTTACAGGGGTTTAGCTGTATGATTACTTTCTTTCTTAATACAGTTTCTATGACTAAAACATCCCAAATCGCACTGAATATTTAACCTGAGGTTCAGTGATTTTACCGTTTATACTATAAAACATCTCGTGAATCAATAGGGCAATAATATGTATCACTGTCTCTTTAGGCAATTTAATATAAACTTGCTGTGTACTCACTGCCTATCAGCACCATCAAAAAGCGCACTCTGAAGATCTGCGAGGTGGATATCAATTGTCCTAAATCTAACAAACAGAACCAGCAACTGAACAGAACCACTCCACCGCTGCCTTTAAAAGGCTGTTCCTTTATCTTTGTGTTTATTTATTTGTACCCGCTTTTGCAATAAATAATGCAACTGATTAAGCAATGAACACAGAACATTAATCACGTTGCTTAACTAGATGTTTCCTAAAGGTCACCCCACTTTGAAACACAGAGCTTTCCCATGTGCTGCCCACAAACCCTTGATTAATGGTGCATTTCCCTGCTCTCCCCATGCACCCTTGGATCCCCGCTCCGCACTTCTCCCTTGCTCTTGGCTCTCGTGCAAGCAGCAAGCCCGACAAAGTGACATGAGAAATGACTGCGTAACCTTTGCTGACGTTCAGCAGTTCCCAGTCTTTCGGTTTTCGCTCTGCACCTCTCTCCAAGAAGTCTGCTTTAGGTTTACGGTTTCCCAGGCAGAATTTGCAGTGACAGAAGAGAAATGATTGCTCTAGATTACATTGCCAACAGAGCTTTGACAAACGTTACAGAGCTAACAGATCCTGCCCAAGATGAATAGGTATCAGTGGATACTGCGGCCAGTTCTCACTCACACAATCTCAATTTTAAATCTGTGCCCGAGAATCAGCTCTAGTAACAGTATAGCAATGGAATATATTGAGGGAAGAGGGATTTGATGATGAAGCATGATAGAGAGATTGATGATAGCAAGGTTCAGAACGACCCAGCTTCTGGATTTGAGAAGTGTTGTGGTTAAATGCTCATTCTAAGCAGTTTCTCCTGTGTGGAATGGGGCAGGCTACTGCAGCCCAGACACCTGGGTCTCCGGCTATCTGTGCATCCGCAATTTGTTTGTCAAATAGGAACATCAAAAAAGGGAAATGGTTTTCTTTCGCCATGAGTAGATTTGAGAGATGGATAAACACAAAAACCCCACATGGCAAAGTTATATTGCTTTATATCTCATTATGCATTAAAAATATTTTGCCATTCAGAACGTCCGCTAAGAGAGACCCCAGCAGGAGTTGCTTTAAACCATTTTACAATTCTCAGGGCGGAAAAAACAACCAAACCAAAGAGCTCTAGACAATTCTAGTGATGTGTGTCTGGGAACCTCATAGTTCCTAGTTGACTAAAAATTTCGCTGGTGCCCAGCAAATATCTTAATGAAATCAAGAGCAGTGATTTCAAGGAAGAAGGAAAATGGAAAATTATCTGAATTTTGTGTTGAGAAGTACTCATGTAGAGAGCACCTTTGCTTCAATTCCTTCATTGCTTTCACCTTTTATAACATACTGCATAGGATTGCACCCCTCTGTCCATGAGGGTAGCTTGATAGATTTTAACTGAACTTTCTACTGGTGCAAAGATGTCACCATGGACAATATGCTTTTAGGATTAAGGATATTGAGTGACAGCTTACTACACCTGCAACTTCAGCTACATAATTTATCTAGCAGTGTGGAAAAGGAGAATTAAGGCCTTCACTTCATACAAGGTACGAATATGGAATCATTTAGAAAAATTAGCTACCACCACCATACATGAAGGCCCTAATCTTGAGTCACTTAACACGATGCTAGACACAGTACAGGTTGAATCTACATTTTAACTCCCCACCAAGTTTAAAGGGTATTCCACACAGGAGGTGATCATGGAATCTGTTATTAAAAAATACACCCTAGGGAGCCGCCCATGAGTAATATAAAGATGATTTAGACAACCTCACAAGTGTTTCCCATCTGTCATTTCTACAGGCTAAATCCTGAGAAATACTGAATGCCTTGGAGCACTTAGATGTTGCAGGTGCTCAACATTATTACTATACTTACCTGCATTCATCTACAAAGAGTGAAAATAACAGATGTCCACAAGCACAAGGCACAGGACTATACTGCTACTACCTCATGGTGGGATACTCCAAACTTATGCAGTTATTACTGAGATTAGTACTTGGACTAATATTGTTTTCCAATATAATTGATCACATTTAAAACATCTGTGAAAAAATTTTAATCTTAATTGAAGTTATGTGTTAAGAACAACCAACCAACCAACCCTCCTAAACATAAAATATCCTTTTTAGAGATATTTTCGAGGATTTACAATTTCTGAATGCTTGAAATTCAGTTCAACTACAACACTCCAAGGTTTAAGTACACTGGATTATGCTTTGGAATCACCGTCCAGAAAAGATGCAAGAAGTATAACATCAATATTTATAAATGGAATGCTCCAAAAATTTGTTAAGCTTTTCAAAAGACAATAAAACTTCCTGTTTCAGCATTGCAAATGCCTTCCAGAAACTATGACATTGGAACAAGAGTTTTATTTCATAGCATTGAAGAAGCAAAATATGGGAAAATTGTGAAAAAAAAATTTATTAATTTAAAGTGTGTGCTGCTGCTGTAATAGACAGGATACTTATGCTGCATGTATATGGCCGATTTAACTTCAGACTTCATTTTTGCCACCAGAAGTAAATGATATTTTTAGGAAAAAATGTTCTATGATATTAAAAAAAAAAAACATATTTTGTGTTCTAAATAAAGATTTCATGGATCAACTCTCACATGCTGTTTATATGCAAGTTTCCTACATTTTGCATTGCTGAATAATTGAGAACATTAGCTCCCAAACCATGAAAAATTCATTTTAACATGATGTATTATTAATCAACTTAATTTACAGTGATCTGAAAAGTCCCACTTCCAGTTATGGTGCTTGAAGATACATTTAGACAGTGGTTTGGTCTGTATTATAGCACTTTATGTAACTCTTTCTTATCTGATATGCTTCTCAAAGTGGGTCATACTACATACACATGGTAATGGATAAAATGGATAAAAGAAAACCAGTTGACATAATTTATTTGGACTTCCAAATCCTTTTGACAAAGTCTCACATAGAAAATAATTGAAAATTTAAGTGGCTGGAGAACAGAGTAAATTATTTGAAACTATCAAAAGCTGCTTAGCAGACAGAAAGGAAAACACTGCATTATTAAAAAAATATTACTATTTTTACTATATAAAGATATTTTACTTGTACTACTTAAATACTTTTTTATTTTTACTATATAAAGATAAACATATTAGTGTATTTCACAAAGTTTCAGCTAGTCTTTTAATAAATGTTTATTAATAGTTCATTATAAAATAATCACAAAAAAAATCAGTTTGGAAAATAGCAACTACTATTCCAATTTAGGATTTATTTATCTAGGATTAAAAGAATGTCTTCATTCACTATGGCTTCATGGAAATTTCTCTCCACTTTAATACAAATTGGAAAGGGAGATTGAGTGATACAGAAACTCTCATGACCTAGACTTCTTCCTTGATATTTTGTGAAAAGTCGCTGATTACTGAAGTCTCTGCTTACTATGTCAGAAATGGCGATTATGTCATCTGGCCACAAATAGAAATGATTAAAATAAAAGCTAATAATCGAGAACTGATGATGAACAGTGGAAATATTTATAGAGACTACAAAGAAAGCTGTTCAGCTTTATTAGGATGAAAGATTATTACAACCATCGGGTTACCCTCAAATATAAAAAAGGTCATATCGGGAAAGTAGTCTATGTTTGGAGATAGAAGCCTGAAATCCTTGTCCACCTTAAAAGAGTTTAACTTAGCTGGGAAGGAAAGTGAAGTATCTCTACATTGGTGAACACAAGGATGAGGTCTGCTAAATACAAAGTTGAAAAACTTACATAAAAGTCTGTGTGGTGAATACCAGAGATAATGCGGAAAGATGCCATCAGCCAGGGAAGTCTCAGCAGAGCAAAGCATGACCCAATCACACCTGGCTCAGATGGAGAACGGCTGAGAGAAGGCAACATGAATAGCCCAGGACATGCATGAACTCTCCTACAAGGAGACAAAGCTGGGATAGTTTTGCTTAGAAAGGAGTTGCATTTAAAGTGTAAAAACACAATAAAAAGACATTAAATAATACATGGTGAAGAAAGAACATGGATTGCTGGTCTCCTGAATTTGCAGCACTTAGAAAATGTTTGTTCTTTTATAGAAAATTTTAATGTTGCATATCCAAGACAATGAAAAACCTAAACTAATCCATGTAATTTGTAGACAAACGGTATGACGCATCCCTCCGCCCCCGAAACTAACTCAGGCAAGATTAAAGAATGCACACTGTTAAAATATTTTTACAAATGGGCCGGGAAAAATTGCATCAAAAAGCTGACAGCTAACTAAAATAACTGCATGAATGAAATCAGTAAAGAATTTCAAACAAAAGTGTCTGCAAGGCTACTGAGAAGCATTGACAGGCTGGGGGGAGAGGGTATGCTGGTGTCGGCGAGAAGCCCCACTGCCAGAGCTGGCACTACAGCCGGGTAGCTGGGGAGGCTTCAGTCCAAGCTAAAAGCACCAGGAAGTGATCAAGGAGGGGAGAAGTAGTTTGAGGAAGCTATAAGTCAGAAAGCTGCCCCTCAAGGCAGTCTCTCCTCCATTCAAAGACGGATTCCTCATGGATTGGTACCTTCTTAAAAATAAACATGCTGGCATCAAACACACCCAACTTGTCACATCTTCTCTCCTAACAGAAATAACTTCACAGACCCTAAGCTTTCACTAGCTGCTTGTATTAAAAAGAAGAACATATGGACGTAAAATGTGTGTTATAGATGGGAAAACGGGAGCAGGCTAAGTGACTTGTGAAAGCAAAATATCAGCGCACCCTGGTTATTCCCAAGGTTTGTCCCTGTTTCCAGGAACGGTGGGACCTCACACTCCACAAGGAATGGTCACTGTTCTCACATGCTCATACAGAGACAAAACACACCAGCCTAGTACTTTAATGAAAATAGTAGGCACTAACCTTAGAGTAAAGTGACAAAGGCTTGTGGTTATAAAATAAAATATGAAATAAATACGCTTTCCATGATATGTGTATGTTCATGGCACCATATCTCCCCATGAAAGAAAGTTGGAAGAAGGGCAGCTGTATGCGAGGCAGACTTAAGTTAATCTCATTGCCTGTTTTGAATCTTTGTGTACATTTTGTTCGCCTTTGGCAGCAATAAGCTACTTAAACATACGTTTAAAATAAAATCCTGCATTGTGTAAAAATGCAGTGATCTCAGTGTCAAACTATTTCCACAAGCACCTTAGGTATACAAGTCCATCTCTGAAAAAGTCTTGCGTGACATACACTGGAGGTCTTCACACAGATACACCACTTCCCTAGAAAAGATATAATTGACACTTGTGTTGCTCCAAGTCACAATATTAGTATCTACTGAAGAATCACTTTTTGTCTCTTATGTTATCATTGCTTGGTAACAATGCAACCATCCAACACAACATATATAATATGATTGAAAAGTTTCTTCTTATAACAGTAAGCAAAAGTTACCTATTATTAAAATACTACAAAATCTCTGATAAAACTTTTTCACTTTCTACCAAGAAAAAGAATGATGTATAATGATGCATATTAAGCCTCTGCTGTCCAGGGTTCCTATAACTTGTACATTGCCAAATTATGCAAAAAAACACTGGAGAATTTCAATTATACTGCTATAATTCCTACCACAAGACACACTAACAGCACAAAAAGAGATATATACTTTTTCAGAGAAATAAAGCACCTCTTTCTCAAAAAAAAAAAAAAAAATCTCTGAATTTAATTGTGGGAGGAAAAGAGAAATTATTGCCCAATAATTACCAAGAAACAGTTAGATTATATCATTGTATCCATTTTATATCCTTACATCACTATGTTGTAAAATAAGCATAATTTCTAATTTATTTCTGTATTTCAATTGCTATCAGATATGCACACTGGGGAGCACTTGCTGTTCATGACTGCCCATAGCTGACCTTGCAAGCTTCCATGTTTACAAAAGTGTGCTAACGCAACAGGATGGGATTTATTTTCAGCAATGCCACAGCATAGCCACAATTTAGTGAGGATTCTGGGATTACGAGACAAAAAAAAAAAAAAAAAAAAAAAAAAACCACACACAAAAAACCCAACAACAGAAATTTTTACAATTCTATTAAATATTTCTCTTTGGAAGAAAAAACTGTCCAGCCCTTGGTGGAATCCTCCAGGCTGAAAAAAGCCTCTGCTGAAGTCACACCACTTAGTGAGGACGCTCTACCTCACCTGTCACTGTCTAAAACACTGCAGTACAGCGACTCTCAGAGCAGGAAACCAATGAAGTGTCACTCTGAGAAGTAATTCCCACACAGACCTCAACCCCTTCTGCTGTCTCGCCTCCTCTTCCTTTGGTATAGAAATGTCTAAGGTAGAGTGTCTGATCTCCAAGGCCTGCAGTCCTCTTCATAGCATACCGTGGTTATGACCCAGAGACTTGAGAGACAGGACAGCTCTTTCCAGGGCTTGGGCAGCTTTGTAAGTCCTTAAGTTATTTAGCTATCATGAACTCCAGAATTGAGCCAGAGCTTGTCATTCTTGCTCCTTACCCAGGAGCCACAAGCAGTAAGAGTTGTGATGTGTTAATCCTTTACCTAAAACAGAAGAAATGTCTACACTTCCAAAGTTATGCCATCTCAGTAAAGGATTCAGCCCTTTTTACCTCCTCCCCCTCCACAAGAATTGCTTCTAAATTCTACCATAAAAATGGAATATAATAAAATAGAATACAAAAACAGGCTGTAGCAGCTCAAGACAAAGATCCGTGTTGCCTAGCATCTTCTTCTGGGAAAGCAGCCTGTAATAAATGCCCACAATTAAAGACTACAGCCAAAATGATACCCCCCAAGAACACGCCCTCCTAGTTGCAGTCCTCTGTGGCTCTGCCAAGGCAACGCAGGGACGGCTGACACAACAGCTAATACTCTCAGGAAGGAAGGGACACTTGCACTGCTTCACCTCCATCATCACAGCCGCTGTACACCGTCTCTTATGGCCCTCAAATAATTTCTCAACACATATTCCCATCTTCAGTCAAGGGGAAAAAAAAAAGGAGATGTGAACCATAGAAAAATTTATCTTAATAGTTAGGAGGGATGGAGAGAATGTAGAGAAGAGTATTAGTTGATAGGGGCTTGAAGTTAAATATATTTCACAGCACATGCCATGCAAGATTTGCCTACTGCAATCTCAGTACTCCCAACATTGCACCAGGTTTCCCAACTAAGAGTTGTTTTGTTTCTCTACAAAGTTTCTGCCAGGTATATAAGTTGTTACTTTTCCTCCTGAATTCTGAGGACCAGTATTACTTGCAGTATTGTTTTCTACATTTCCAATTTTAGCAGGCAAATGTGGAAGCGAAAAGAGTATTTTTTAAAAAGAACACCCTTCCTCTCCACCACACAGAAGGAAAATTTACACATATCACATAACCTGTGAGTATGATACGTCACACACCTCATTGAATAGTGCTGTTGCACTTCTCTGAAGTGCTTAATGTAACATGAAACAAACCCAGGTGATAATTCTCAAATCTAATGCAGCCCACAACATTTACATTAGCACATGTTATAGCTGCAAACTGCCCAACAAAAGGTGAATGCTGACAGTACCCCAAGCCCTCTCCTCCCCTGGGGAATCTACCTGGTGCCAGTCATTTACCAGGGATGTAGTGACTCACAAAAGCTCCCAATAAGATATTCTTCCTATGTTCCACACTACCATCTATCATTGTCAACTGTGTATAGCACATAGAGCTATATTTTTCATTCCTTAACTTACTAACAAAAAAGAAAAAAAAAAAGCAGACTGAATTCCAGGCTTTCAGCTGTACAGGATTCTTAGAAAGTGATGAAACGTTTAAAAAAATAAAATCTCACTAGCACGTTTCAAAACTAAAAAAAAAAAAAGGCAATAAGGCAGTCTTAATCGCAGGCTGGTATCAACCATCCTCTAGTCTTGAAAGTCAGCTGACTTAGATTAGACACCCTTAGACCCTATCACAGTTATGAAAAAAATCTTTTTCAAATTCTGAGAAACTCACTATTCTCACTAATAAAACTTTTTAAGAACATACAAGAATGAATATATTAATTCTTGCCCTTTTTATGTACCAAAAGCAAAGTGATTTAGGACATCATTTGAACTATCAGCAGGTGGTTCTATTTGAAATCAAACAGAGAGGAGATGCTATTATTTAAAACGCAAATTTGTAATTATGACATTTCTTCCCATCATTGTGTTTTGTTTTATTTTCCTGTGCAGATGAAAACAAACTCTCTCTATTACCTCACAACACAATAGGAGTGTGATGCTAGTCTCCCTAAAATGGAGAAGGGGGAAAATACTATCTTGTGTGCAGCCTGGATTGGCTGTTAACTGCTAAAATTGTTGTTCAGGAAGGCTGAATGTTTTTTATATCAAACTGTGCTGGTTTTGACTGAGATAGAGTTAATTCTCTTCAGAGCAGCTAGTGTGGGGCTATGGTTTGGATTTGTGCTGGAAACAGCACTGATAACACAGGGATGTTTTCCTTACTGCTGGGCAGTGCTCACACAGAGCCAAGGCCTTTTCTGCTTCTCACCCCACTCCACCAGCAGTAGGCTGGGGGTGCACAAGAAGCTGGGAGGTGACACAGCTGGGACAGCTGACCCCAACTGACTAAAGGGATCTTCCATACCATAGGGCGTCATACTCAGCATATAAAGGTGGAGGGAAGAAGGAAGGGGGGGATGTTCAGGGTGATGGTGTTCGTCTTCCCAAGTCACTGTTATGCGTGATAGAGCCCTGATCTCCTGGAGACAGCTGAACACCTGTCTGCTAATGGGAAGTAGGAAATGAATTCCTTGATTTGCTTTGCTTGCATGCACGACTTTTGCTTTACCTATTAAACTATCTTTACCTCAATTAATGAGTTTTCTCAGTTTTACTCTTCCAGTTGTCTCCTCCATCCCACTGGGAAGGAGTGAGCGAGCAGCTGGGTGAGGTTTAGTTGCCGGCTGGAGTTAAACTACAACACAAGCTAAATTTCTTTCTCAAGTATGCCTTTCTTTCCTTAAATCCTTTATTCAAAAGTTTTTGTATCTTCTGCAATGGAACTGGCTTAAAAATATTTGTGGCAGAGAGAAAAACAACTTTATGCATTTCAGAATATAATCACTATAAGTAAGAGGATCCCTTCAAGTATTTCCCAAATAAAGACTGCAGCTGAACACAGAGCAAGATGTTTACATTGGGATGCTAGGCAGAACCCTGTGGAGTGCAGCATCAATGAATGACTCAGCAGCTCAAGGCAACCACCTGAGATACGCTCAGCTGAGTAAGAGAAGGGTTTGGTTTGGTTTTCTTCAAGGCACTGCACCACTTGCCTTCTGGTCTCCCCTACAGTGTTCAGAACAGAGTCCAGAAACCTCGAAGCATGAAGCCCTCTATTACAATAGCTCCACGATTTCTGTCAACTCCCTCTATACTTCCATCTAGCAAAGATAAAATGAAGTACAATTACTTTTCCAATCCTTGAACATAGTTGTTTAGTGTAAGATGAAAGAAAAATAAATGGCAAGCCAGACCCTGGCCAAATTTAGCTTTGCAAGAAGCAGGTACAAACCTAATTGAAATCACTGGGCTATCCATATTTTAAGTCTGTGGAGAAAAATAATGTCATACATTAACCACAGGATTCTTAATTTATTAGAGAGAGCTCACTACTTCCAATTGAGGGCTATATATAGTATTTTTTATTGGCCACAGTACATTTTACTTGCAGACATCATTCCAATTGTTTTGATGTTTAACGTTTAGCCTGATGCAATAAGATCAGGTTTGGGGATTTTTTGGAAAGAGTTTTCACAGTTTTTAGTAGAAACACATTTTATGGATGCAACTGTAACTAAAAGACTGTAATGCTTTTCAGGGTGAGTCCATTTTTAATGCATTTTTATCTACTCACTTGCACACACACTGACAAAGCTTTATGTATAAATGATGCAACCCTTAAATGCTACTGGCGGAGCGAATGGACCGATGCAGTTTTAGCTGGGCAGAGATTCTGGAAGATTTGATGTACAGGTATTGTTTCATATTCCTTCTTGTCTCTAACCCCAGACTACTGGCCAAGCTATTCTTCTGATTTAGCAGAGATTAGCCTACAAAGGAGGAGTAGCTCTAGAGGAACTATCACATGCGATTTCATCTATCTATACTTAACCAAAAGAACAAAGTCTGATGAGGAGCTGTGTTGTAATGGTGGTTATTGGCCTATGTAACATGAAAAAGCTATTGCTAGCATAGCCATCTGGTAGGCACTAAAAAAATGCAAACTCTGGCTCTTCCCAGCTCTCTCAAATTGCAAATGTAGGTACGTATGACTACCAGAGGCATAATACAAAGAGCAAAGCTCTGTGCATATTGCTATTGAGCAATTAATTTATCTATACCTCCTCAGGCTATCAGGATGCCCAGTGGGACGTTATATATTTTCACTTATTATGGAAAAGGTAACTGTAGTTCCAGGACTTTGACCTCAAAGTGATTTCTGTAGGTAATTCTCTGCCTTCAGGTCTTCTCCAGAGAGGGAGATTCATCTATGTAAAAGTTGAATTATAGTGTTTGGATGAAACCTATTTTCCTAAAAGAAGAAGTAGGGGAAAAAAAAAGTAGGAAATTGCCATTTCTTCCAGATGATCTAAAGGCACCGATTTAAAACCAAAGTCCTCCCCTCAGGAGAATCTCAGCTGAAAATGCACTGTGTCAAACTGCAAATGGCAGTTCTGAGCGGCTGAGGCCCTGACACATCTGTTACAGAGATCTCTCCACAAAGCTAAAAATCTCCATAGAATTTGCTTGAGCACATTTTAAAATCTGGCTCAGCACCGCAGGTTGCTGAGCTTATTTGTATACCATGTTTGGGAGAGGCTGGCTCTGCGTTCTGCAGTTCCTGCAGGGGAGGAAAAGAAGAGTCCTCTCATTTGCAGAGGGGAACCAAAGCCGGGGGCTGAGATAAACAGGTTTGCTACACAGCCAGCATCCTCGGTAGAGCCAGCTTTGGGGCTCTGCTCAAACAGAAATAAAAGGAATTTTACCAAAGTACTTAACACTTTTGTAAAGCCACATTTCATGTCATGCTTTCTCATTTGATAGTCAATATTTTCCAAAGCCATTCAATAGAGCTGGATGCAAACTTCCATAGTTAGGCACTGAATGACAAAATCTCATCTATCTATGCACAATATACCTAATATACCAAAATACCCTAGTATACCAAAAATTGAAGGTTTAAAGTATTTACGAGCTCTAATACTATTGGATCTCCCCAGTTGTGTAATGATTTCCAGCTGACCATCAAATCTTCTAAACTAATCCAACTTGTTCATTTTCTAAGGTAGCAAATTCAAAAATTTAAAAATTTTTAAATCTGGATGATACAGGTTTGATCAGTAAACAGAACAGATACTCCAAGAAATAGTGTTTCCCATTGCTCTGTGAGGTTACTTTTGCCTACCTAGCGGTACCCCATCTGCTCATCCGAACGTGCATTTCCATGATTAATGAAACAAACACAACAAAATTTATGATATGTAAAGAAAACATACATCTGACTTTCTCCTCCCCTCCATTTCTAATCAGCTGTTGAAGGAATTATGCATACTTGTCAGCATTTATTTATTAATGTATTAATTGCTGGCCTTTGTAAGTTAACACCCTTCCCATACGCAAGTCAAAGGAAAGTTCTGAGTCCTGATCACGATCTCACTAAAACTCAGAAACACTCAACCAAGGACATGGACACAGACCACGCTTGTGTATGTCCAAATTCAAACTTTAAAAAGCTGTATCTTTTCACACTGTCTGCAGAGAAGTTGGGGCATAATTTTATTTAGAACTGTTTAGTCGTCCAGTCACATCATTTCTCTCACTATTAGTTCCCTGATTATAACAGCATTAAACAGCTTTTTACCACACAATTTTCTTTTATTGCCTTGATAAAAATAAAGTCTGTCATAATATACTCTTGTGCTCTGAAAATCTATAGCATTAAAAGAAAAAATAATAGCCCTATAAACACGGCATAGTGAAGCAGAAGCTTAAGGTGATGAATAGTGAGTGACATTAGTAGGTCTACCTTAAAAAAATTGGTATTTTTACTGCTGAGCAATACTTTGCACTCTTCTAAACTCATCACTTTTAAGTTTTAAAATATTACAAAGGAATTAAACTGAATTAGGTTAAATCAATATTCTCCTAATAAGAATTCTTTGTAGTTTTAGATTTCTAAGCTTTACATATTTCAGTAGTTCGTGTTAAATGGAGATTTGACATTTTGCCAGGGAAAGTTTCATTAAATCACAAGTAGGAAAATCATGATTATCTCATATTACCTCAGTGCAATGATATAATGTGTCTGGTGCTTTTAAAGACGAGACAGACAAATGGGAGAAAAATTTCCACCACACCAAAAATAAACTGCAGATATTTATGGCTTCTTTAAAATGGAATTTCTCAAACACAGATTGTTTCTATTTTATTTTTCTTTTTCTTTATTAGTACATCGTTACCATATTTTTTGCATTTGCATTGAATTTTTGACCCAGCTCAGTATTGTACTAATTGTGTTGCCAGTGAAGTGAACTTCGAAGGCCAGCACAAAGATCTTTTTTCAAAAGCGTCATTTAAATTACTAGCAAAAGCTCATTCTGTCGGCTAAAGCTCATCACCTATCCCTTGGTTTTACCATTAGAAATACAGGGCAGGGTACTGGAAACAATCTTTTTTTCTGAGCTCCAACATTTCCATGCATATGAAAATGTTGCTACCAAGACTTTCACTTTCCTCCAAGCAAGTTCCTGCTGTGTTAATCCCAAGAGCAGTTGCACTGGTGGGGATGGCAGCTGAGGAGGTGCTAGACAGAAGTGGGTATTCTTCCAGTATGACCCCAGGCCAATCATTCTGCCCCTCCATCCCAGCACATTAAAACGTTACAACCACTGACAACTTGGAAGAGCTGGTGTCAGGATAAATACAGTGAGAATGTACGAGGCACAATAAATTTAGCTAAAGCCAGCTGCCGTTCCTCTGTGCACATATAAAGAACATAAGTAAGATAAAAAGATTCTTGAACATCACAGCACACGCCCCTCTAAGAGTATAGCAAATTACTGTATTCTTCTGCATTCTTGTAATGAACAGATAACATCTGTGTATTCCTTTGGAGGTAGTTGTGAAATAAAGACTGAGCAATGATTATCAGAAAATGTATTTGGTGAGAGTATTCACATGAAAATTAACATTACACGAATTTGTAGATATTAAAAGAAAATGGACTGTAAACTTCAAAATATCTGTTTCCATGGAAAAACTAACATTCTTAGAATTCTTTGCATATAATCAGGGCATAATGAATATCCCACATTCCATCAGAAATTAATTATATTCTAAAATGTAAATCTCAAAATCATTATAAATTGGGCTGTAGAAATATACCATAACGGGTTTTATTTACAATTATTTTTGACATGACATTTTGAATCACAAATGAGATAAATGATAAGCTGGTTTTTGCAAACAGAAAAGACTGGAGTAAGCATGAAGTGAACTATGTAATCAGCTGCTCAAGAGTAAGTCCATGGAGCTGGTATAAACGTGGTCTGTGTGTTCTGCAAGAAAATCAATCAATTCAGGTTTGCTTTCATTCCAGTCTTTGGGGATACTATGGGGTATTTCCCAACAGAAAGCATTTTTAAAAGTTAATCAGAAATTTTTCAACGAGCTGACATACATTCACAACCCAAGGAGGTCCATTTCCAGTAATATTCCCAACTGTATACTCAATGCCATCACTAAATGCCACTTTGCACACCAAGAACTGGACAAAATTCTGGTAATGGGCATCAATTGTAATAATATTCAGAAATAATATTGCTGTTGGTTTCAAACATCTAATATGACTTTATAGTGTCATATTTACTCAGGAATAATGAAAGTTGAAGAATATATCAGCTTTAAAAAAAAAAAAAAAAAGATTGAAGGCTGGCAGGCCCTGCTCAAAAACATGCATAAACTTTATTTTCAAGAAGTTTTATCTTTGCACTTTCACTAGGAAGTATTTTTAGACTAATAACAGAAGCTCCAACATACTACTGTGTTGGACACCTTAAAAATAGCCATTAGTAATGTCAGAATACAGTTTATTTCTAATATTTCTCATAGATTTTTATACTTCTAAGTTGAGAATGCCATAAGAACATTCAGAATAAAAAAAAAAATCTCTAAAAACAGCAGCAAGGTTTTCATGATTCTTGTGCTCAGTTAATTTATACAAAGACATGTTCCTCATACTTTTAATGAGAAAAGGAGAGTCTGAAATGTTCGTTAATGTATAATAGTTAAGAAATGTATTTCCAGCCTTATTAATACACATAAGCTCAATCACTCTTTCAAACAATAAGATTTGTACAGGTGTCTAAACAGGATTACTAATAAGCCAGCCAAGATTATTATTCACCCTTGCTGCGCAAAAAAATGAGTTTGTAAGCCACATTGCTGCAAAAAATTTGACACAACACAAAACCTGAGATCCTCAGGAGACTATTATACAAATAATCTTACTCTGGAGAAAGCCTGTGCAATAATGTAGCTTGGAGGGGTAACATCAATTTTCGAAAGAGTAATTAAGATTTGCATTATTAATGCAATGGATATTCTTCCAAATTATGTCTAAATATATGCAGATTTAAAAAAAAATCAGCAACATTTAATGACAATGCTGTCATTTTTAAGTCTGTCTAATAAAACCATAGATAAGAGCAATGCTGAGCAGACTGTCTCAGTAAATTTTAATCATTAGTACTTATAAACTGACCAGATTTCTGAATGCTGCTGCAGACTGTTACATAGAACCCGGGGAGCTTGATTTCCACCCTATGCTCAATACAATGTATCTTTCAAATGAAGTAAAATCTACTCCATTAAAAAACAAATTGTGTTGAAATCTCTTCTGGAACATAATCTGCTTTACCACGTTACTGGTCTGAACAAATTAGGAACGGTTCATGTCATTCTCAGTTGACACTGAGTGCAAGTATATAGAGTTTACCCACCTTTGACTCAGTCTAGCATTTACCCACTTTGACCTACTTAAGCTAAACACCAAATTGCTGAGTTAAAAACCAAGCTTTTAAATCTACCAGTGCAGCGCTGTTTCAGCAGTACTGAAAGGGGCTGAAACATATGAAACTTTAATCTTGGTTTTGGTAAAAGGAAAGTTTCTGCATGCTTGGAAATTGTAGATTTCCTCCATCCCGCCACCCTCCCCCCTCAGTTTGTCATGCCTTATTAACTTTTTCAAAGGATGTACACGGGCACACAGGCAGGAAGCAGTCAGTTTGCTGTCCACTGGAAGGTTAAATGAGAGCAGCCTAAATGAGCGGAATTTTAACAAAGCATCTCATAAGCTCCATCCTCCAAAACTGAACAAGAAAAAAAGAGAGCAAAGAAGGGCAAGGCTGTAGGCAACTATTTTGGCATACACGGGATTTTAAAATTTATGCAAGTTGTGCATTCAATTGCACAATAAATAGAGAATAAACTCCCTGGAAAGTCTGTTTAAAGAATATAGGCAGAAATCCTCATACAGTTTTTTGCCTGTCTGAAAATCAGGCCCAGTTTAACTGGTTACTGAGCTTGACAAAAGAACCACAAGGCAAATCACATGGTCACGTATACACATAGATACACAGTATCTCTGTATGCACAGATGCATATCGGTAATTAGTTTGTTTCTTCGGTAATGAAAAGCACTACTGTGGCCCATTTTAGCCACTTTCTAGACTGAAGCACAAAGCAATTGAAGCAGGTATTCAGAAAATCACAACACTTAGCCCTTCGTTAGCTGCATGCTCATCATTAGGAGCTAGAGCAGAAGGCAAGAGAGTTGGGTTCATATTTTCCTCCCTTCTCAGCAGGATCAAAGCCACATCCCCAGCCTGGAGAGACACTGCTCTACCTCCCGGACTCTGGTCAGCACTGAAAAGTCACTGCCCACCCTTCCTAAAATTGTGCCACAAAGCACAATAATATCCAAGACACCCTGGGCCACAAGGAGGGATGGAGTATGACTGTTTTGCAGAATGGTCTGACACACTATGGCCAGGGCTATTGATCAGTCCTTTCTCCAGAGAGGAAAGCTCTCCCTGGCGGTGAAGGGATCCAAAGTAAGCAGATGGCATTTCCAGGCAGCAGCCACTTGTGCCACGAAACATTTGCTATAAACTAAGAGAAGTACCGCAAAAACTCAAGCCTCACCAGGCACCCTTTAGACAAAGAACATTTTGAAGCGTAGGGAACATTTTCCTTTAACCTTTAAACCCATACAAAATGAAAGTATATCTTGCATGCAGTCTCTTATTCTCCTGATACAGTCTAAGTACATTTATTTTAATACAAATATATAGTGACAGAGATGAAAGGAAAAAGAGATTAATGACCAGGCTTCTCTCTGAAAGAACGCTCTAACATTTCTATTTGTACACGTCTTCAGAGCCTTCAAAACAGAAAGTACCTCTGACTTCAAAAATAATGTATTACTTTGGTAAATAAGATGAATACAAAGAAAAGCAAAGTGATATTGGCTTATATTTTATCTACAGTAACATAAAATGAAGAAGCAAAAGCAACTACATTGGATGTATGGCACAGATAGTAAGAAACATCACAGTAAAAAAAAAATCACCTTAATAAATGAGTAAATACTGTCGGTGATACAATCTTTCTGAAGTTATATTAATATCCACTTCTAAGCACAAAAAAAATACCCCATTTTATCACTGTTGGAAGAAAATGTCATTGGAAAGCTACACCGTTTGATATGTGCCCAGTTAATCATTGTGTTTGCTAGCTGAAAGAAATTTAGAAAAAGACACTGGAAATACCATGCTTGAAAAAACAAACTTTTGCTCCCCACCAGAAAAAACATCTTTATCTCAAAGCTAGTAAGCATTTACATACTTTATTATAGAGCCTAAATCAGGTCTCACTGTTGCTACTTTCTACAGAAGACTGCAAAATTTCCTTCTCATCAACACGACTAACAGAAGTCCTAAAGGATGGTGATATCTAACTTGGAAATTCCAGCCTCGGCTATTGCCCACAGTTTTGCCCTGCAACACTAATGAACAAAGTCATTGTGGCCACATGTCTACTTATTATCCATAGTAATAATACTCAAGTTGCATTAATTGACTTCACCTTCCCTACTTTGGTGTTTTGCAGAAGCAAAAGTCTTTTTGGTTTGATGGTTAAAAATAACAGTTTATAAAAATAAATAATATTATTTAGTATATAAAATACCATATTATATGTGAAGGAATAATGTTTCATGTTACAATGGGAAAAAAACAGAGAAGCTTTTGTGTTTAAATAGACCTTCCTCTGATGAAAAATAAATGTAGCAAACTTCAAGTTAAATAGTGACTGGGAATAATTATTTTGGTACTCAATTTTACAGAGAAGCATGCTTGGCACTTCAATTAACCACTGCTTTTGCCATATCATGGGCACAGATGAAGGTACCAAGTTAGCCCTGCAATATCTTGAGGTAAAGTAGAAAAGAACCAGTAAGCAACTCCACCGCAGACCCATAGAGCACAGAGATACACAGACATCGCACGCTTCCTTTCCAGGTTCAGAACGTGGAATTCCTCACGGTTTTCTCCCAAAACTTAATAACCACTGCCCTTTACTAAATTGTCTTTGGAAGAGTACTGCATTAACATCAGTTAACTCAATCCCCATGTTCATCACAAAAGTTGCACGTTACTGAACACCGTTATGCAACGCATCTACGTCCAGCAACTTACTCCAAACATGAGGAGTCCGTACTATGAAACAGCCTCAGACACTATTGCTTTTACTTCCAGAAGGAGCGTTAAGCACTTTCTTCACCAGAAAGAGAAGTCTGAAGACTTTTATCTAGTGAGGACATCCGCTAAAGAAATAGCTTAATCTTTTGTAAAATGCCCTCAATGTCATGAACACAGCACAATATGAAAAAGGAGGTTTTTGCTGGCCGTGTGCCACTGACAGTCACATCACACACGTAATGAAACCTACGCAGAAAGTCACTGAAGAAATACTGTCCCTCTGGAAAGACCGCACTTTACAGGAAACATTCCAGCCTTCCAATAACCTCCCAAACAACAGCAGACTGTACCAGAGTAAGAAGTGCTACACCTGATTGTTCTCTTTTCGACTCTCTTGATGACTCCCTCCTTCTCCCCTCCCCACCAAGCTGAGCCACAGAAACCCAGGGATCCTCCAGACATGCACTGCCAGGCTGCAAGAGCACCAGCGAGCACTTCAAAGGCTGTTACACACAGGTGACATTAAAAAAAAATCCTCACACCTCTAGACTAGAATGAGCTAAAAATCCGAAGTGGGATTTAGTTGGCTAAACATAGGCATCTAGAACCATTTGGATATCTCGTGGCCTTGGTTCAATCCCACACCCATTTACAGCAGCACACTCGCCGCAAAAGCTCTCTCTCTCTCTCTGACCTTTCAGCTCTGGTCCCACAGGAAAGTTTGCAAATCCATAACTCTTCTGGACATTAGGATTTATGGATTCAAGAGGCACGATTGTACATTGCAATCTTCATCACAACCTACTCCCAACCAATTCCAGAATACCTCAGGGAAAAACAGTTATCTTTCTTTGCGTTGCAAAGGTTTACGAGCTCTGCACATGTTCTTCAGCTAACATCCTCTTCTGTTCTGCATCTTGTAACTTTCCTCTTTTTTAAGATTTTCCAGGTGATAGATGTAATCTACTTAAAATTAGAACAATTGTTCCTAATCTTTTAGAAACTTGTTTCTGTTACAAAGGTACAGAAAGATACTTGAACCAGAAATTGGGTGTGCTCTTCCTCTCTCCCCAAACATTTGTGAGATTTAAATCGATTTCTTGATTTCAGGCAAAAATAAAAATATATGCTTACTGCCTTAGAGTGAAGAATAAAAATTGGTCTGCCAAATGGAGCACATGTATCTTTAATTCCAATGTCTGCACACCCTCTACTATTATGATCGAATGAAACTGTTACATTTAGAGATTTCTTCTTCATCAATTATATATCATACACTTCATATTTGCTTGTCTTTTCAGTTCTTTCAGTCTGGAAGTACGTTCTGCCATCATGATGCTCCCCAAGGATTAGCGCATGCGGTTTCCCAGGGCTGAGCAGGGTCTAACATGCTCCCTGTAAACCAGTGAGCAGATACAATTTTCCTGAGTAGCAAACAAGGCACTATACAGAGATCGGGAAGCTTTCCAGAAAGCAAAATAAAGAGATATCTGCTGAACTGGGAGAGGGTATTTATTTTGTCTATTTTTTTTTTTTAACTCTCTACTCTATTTCACCAGACTTTAATAGTCTTGATCAGGAAAATTGAAAGCGTTTTTGTCTTTGAATGCAGCTCAATGTAAAGTAGTATGCACTAAACAGAGAAAGCACATATGTGGATTACATTCATGAAAGATCATTTCCTTCCAGTTTACAGACAAATCAGTATTGTTCTGTGTCTTAAAACTGATGCTCACCTGCTGTTCAGCCTGGCCTGACTCATCAAGTGTCTGTATTTGCCAGGTCTGCCACGGTCAACGCCAACAAGAAGCTTAAGTTTAAATCCCTGTCTCTTCTGGGAATAGCCCAAAGAAAAAATTCCTTCATGCTCTGAAGTCATATTCTCCAGTAAAAATGTACACAGAGAGTACACAAAGCATAGTTTGGGGTAAATTACTCTCATTTATGGCATAGTGTCTCCTATGTTATTAATATTTCTATAAGCTGGGTAACTTGCTTTCTTGGTCATGTCTGTCCTGAACCGTGCTTTCAGCAAACATAGCTAATTCAGGTCATGACAAATGTCCTCGGTTAAGTCCCACCCTTCATTTTCTCCACTGACAACTCAGAATTGTCTAACTATGCTTTCCTGGAGCAAACATACTGGCAAATGACCTAAACATCATTCACTCAGCAAATGTCCAGACTCACCAACACAAAAATAAAAACCAAACCGTAAAACTAATTTCATGACATCATAGTTCAATTTAAATCCCAATTAGTGAGCATGGAAAAATAATTTACATGTAGTGATTTGTATTTTAAATAATATTGTACACTTTAGGTCATATGAGACACATAAAATCAGAAAAGCAATATGCTACCAGTGTTTTCATATATGGTCTCCATAGAAGCGATCTCTTAACCATGATAAGTTGCAGAGCATGAAGGGGTGTGAACAACAGCACAGAGGAAGGAGGGCTTACAGAGCTACTTTTCCATCACTTTAAAAAATATTTTCTTTGTCAAAACCAAAGAAAGGAATGGTGCCTGGCTACTAATATCAGAAAGCTAAACAATGATTCACAAAACATCAGCAATTAACAAAACATCAGTAATACATAATTACTCAGTGTGTTTAAACTTAAATGAGAATGACAAAGATGAAAAGGCATTGGAGAAAACTGGTCCTTAAAATGCTCTTTTTAATGTCTTTTACACTAGGCATTGGAGTCTAATTCACTTCAAAAGCAAAATGTTTACCTTTTCAGTGTTCTTATAAGGGAAAAGTTTGGGTTTTTTTAAATAAGGATGGGTTATGAAGTTGGAATAACACCATCATAGGTAGAAAACCACACAGATTTGCTGCAGGATTTAACAATCTGCTGCATTCAACGTGGACTGTATTTCTCTCCCAGGAGGAAAGACGCAGCAGCAACAGTTCCCATTGCATGGCTCCAACAACAGGTCCACAAGAGCCTGTGAAGTTGCCCATAGCCATGAGGTTACCAAAGTACATTTCGTCCACTGGCTGCCTCTTGCTATCTGGGGTTCAGTAAAGACCCTGGGAACTCCCCTTCAGTACATGCATCAGCTGCTTCTGCAGTGTAGGAGGGTGGCCAAGGCTACATAAACCATCTCTGCTCAGGTCAAAAAAAATAACCTCATTATTACTAAAAGTATCCAACTCCAAAGTCGTGGGACATCTTAAACTGTGGATGTAGACACAGAAGGAAGAGTAGACCTAAAGTAATTACTTGTGGTGGTTAACCAGAGTTGAACTCATGCTTTCAGGGATTGGTGGGTGGGGAGGAGAGGGCAGTTCTGATTTATTTATTATAGCATTGAGAGAAAGAAAACGGATACACCAGGGGTTTGGGAGACTGTACAGTGAATTCTCATGTAGCTTTGACCAAATCACTTTGGGGTATATTATCAAAACTAATTTTTTGCTTGCTAGGGGAACAGAAACCTGTCAAAATTGGACCTGCAGCTCCCTGCCCCTCAAATCCTCATCTGTAACACAGTGCTTAGGCTACATCTGTATCAGTGGAGCGCAGACTTTAGTAGTTGACCTGCAGATCAACATCATTCGCGTTAAAGCTCCCATGTTCACGTTATACTCATTTGGGGAGTTTTACCCAGAGTAGCTCTAGTCTACTAGAAGACTAGAGGAGAAGATAGCCTGTGCTCCTGTAATACATATTCTTGTTTAGTTTCATCAAAAAGAAATCCAGGAGGTCAGGTGAATTTACACTAGTGGCCTAGGGTTCAAAGACTGCTTGATGCTCTGATGCTGGTACAGTATGTCGACATCGTGACTCAACCAGTGGCGAAGTGTGCACCGATGGCTGAGCTGAGGTGCGCAGCATGCACATGTTGAACATGTGAACTAGCTGCCCAAGGACCTTGCACCTGAGGGTGAAAAAACATATTCCAAGTAAAATATTAGCACAGAGCCATCCTAAGATCTTTGTCCTAGTGAGGAAGTACACATATGCTTAAATATATATATGTGTGTGTGTGTGTCTATAGATACATACACACATCCACACATACACACACACATCCACCCCTATATATACCTCCATATGAAAAGCTGTTGAACCAAGGTACTTCAGTACAGGGAATCTTGATGCCAAACACTTCATGTTATTGGTATTACTCACTGCTAGGCTTGTATCTGGTGTGGTACAAGTTTGCCGGAACAAACGACAAAATCACTATCATGAGAGGTTGTTGGTGATCTCATGGTCTGCTCCTGCAGTCAGTAGGGAAGATTTGCTTATTGGATTCTGAAGATGCAGGACCAGACCCTGGGAACTCAGGTTGGTTCAGCAACGAGCAATATGCACAGCTTGTATCACAAGGATAAATTACCATTGTCATTTATATGCATAAGGTAAATAAAAAATTACAAAAGTTTTGGGGCTTGACATACATAACAAGGAGACTGCTCTCAGTCAAAACTCTGTATGCGCAAACTCAGGTACAAAAGTTAGATAGTTACATATATATTTTAGTCATCAAAATACAAGTGAGCTCATTTTCAGAGTGAAAAATCACTTTCAACTGCAGTCAACAGCTGCTGCAATTGCTCACGTGCTCTGAAATATAATCCACTCATATATGTCTGAACAAAGATTTAAGTGCCTAACTTCAAATAGCCCAAAATTTAAAATGTTCACCTAAAACTTGAAAGGGGAAAAAAAAAATAGCGTAGGTAAAGATAATGACATATGTAGATAGAAAGCACTCACTTTAAAGACTAATTTACTGATCAAAGTAGAGCTCCAAATAGAAATATTGGTTGAGCACAAGTATTTTAAAGTCTCACCCTAAGAACTGTTCCGCGCTAACATTTTACTTTAACTTTACTGGGTACAGAACAACTGAATAATTGATAGAAGGCACTCAGCAAGCTGCTAAGTTTACGAAATTAAAATCAGTAGCAGACTTTTGTACTAGGAACACTAGGTTAAACTGAGGTAAAAGATAATATCTTATTGTTTAAAAGCTAAAAAGAAAACATATTTAGATTTGAAGTTATATGATGCTGTACTACACTGATAAGCCTTCAAGAACTAGCACAAATCAAATACAGGCAGAAATGTTATTCAGCTCCCCATGGGCTATTAATGTAGGATTACTGAAGATATACAAGAACACTTCTTATTCAACTTTAATGGAAAATGCCAAAATAAACACGAGTAAACTTCTTACATAAACAGAGCTTTTGCACGTGATTCTTCAGAGTCACTAATGACTAAGCCTCGTCAAGAACTGTTCCCAGGTTGAAACAATAGTCTTTCAAGGACCAGTAACCAATGATCTGTGCTACTGTAGAAACCAGTAAGATGGACTGAGGCAGAATAATTTAACTTGGAAACTTTTAGTGCGGTGCATCATACACTACAGATTTATAAATAGTCATATTTGTCTCTGTTAAAATCTTCCATGATTATGGTTAAGAACAGATATGTCTGTCACTGACATACAGCACTGTTTTTTGAAAGCAATGACATTTGTTCAGTGAAAAATTAAGATTTCTCCTGATTTCAATATATCATAAATTTTGGGGAACCAAATTCATATCCACTACATTTTCCATGAAAAGTTTTAAGTATCTTCAATAAAACTGGAACTTTCTGACTTGCTGTAGATAAAGTAGTTATCAATATTGGAGAAACAAAAAACTACTTTTTTTCATAAAGATCTTTTTTCTAAAAGCATTTTGTGTTGTTATTTTTTTATTTGAGTGGTTTTAGTGCAGGTTTCATAGGACATAACTCTCACTCTCTTGACTTCTAGAGGGATCTATGTTTCTAAGTTATCCACATAACTGAAAAAAATCTTTTAAATCTGAAGTGAAATATTAAACTAAAACTTTCTCATTTTTCAAAATCCTGAAGCATTAAAAAAATCTCTAAAAATATAGCAATTACAAGATTGTTTCATTTACATGCTCAGTTTTCTGCTGCACATGTAAATATCAGTCCGTTTTTTTCTTTTGTTTAGAACACTGTTGTGAATCACATGTGCCTTGTGTGTACTCTTACATCTAACATTTCGTTCATCTGTGTATATATTCAAATAAATACTTTCTGTTCAGAATTTTCACAAGATTTCATTTGACAGTCCCTCAATTTTTAACATGTGACTTGTTTGCAAAACATGACACTGAAAGACGAAAGAGGATATGCAACCTAAACTACACTACGGACCACAATCCAGAAACCACATTGGAACCCTGTGCTCACAAAGTGCCATACAATGGTGGCTGTGTGGCTCTCACAATCAGCTAGATACTATTCCTAAGCATGAGTACTCAACTATCTTTAAATTCAGTTTTTATGCAAGTTTGTGCAAAAAATGAAGGCAAATTTCTCAATGTAGTAATACAATGTTGTTTTTTATAGTTAGGACTCTGAATTCATTTAAATAAGAAATGAAGTAGACATATTAAGCTATCCATATGGAGAATTTAGTTTATATATATCTCTCTCTACTGCTTGTTCCTTTCATCTTCCATGAAAGATTTTGGTTTCTTTCTCATTTGTCAGGTGTCATTTGTGCCACGCTTATTGTTCCAACTCTGCCTTTTTTCTAGCTGTAACATAAATAAAATCAAAAGCAGCTTTGAATTAACATCTACTCAACTCAGACATGGGGAGGCTTGCAGAAACTCATCAGCTGGCAGATCCTAAACCATGTACAGCTAACAAGTACCCGTGCTGTAACGGTACATTTCAACATCTTCAGAAACGTGTGCACATGCACAACGACCCTCAAAGTTTATACATTAGTAAACTACAGACATGCTGAATTTCATCATTTAAGCTTTGATATATATTTGTGCATCCTGGTGAGATTCTTTAATAACAATAAACATAGATCCTGACCCAAATCTCACTAAAATCAACAGAAACATTTGACTTAGCTCATCTCTTCCCTGCTATGGCCCAGGTGAACAAACTTTAGCATAAAAATAAAATAAAAAGAACTTAAAAAAATGCTAGGGAAGCAACAGAATGAGAAGAGAGGGAATTATGAACAAAAATAACTAGCACTAACATCCCTTCAGTTCATTATCCCTCTTAGATTGCACTAAATTTCCCAAGATAGAGTTCAATAGTCATTTGATACATTTGATGCTGTATGCTCTTCTTATGTCTGCAGCACTCCAGCTCCGAAAGTGATACTCATCTGAAAAAAAAACCAATTGTCACAGCACCAATATTAAAAGGAAAAAACGCATCAAAGAAGGAAACTTAGACACTTGAAACCACTCATGCAGCTGTTTGATTAACAACAGGAAGTTACTGAGAATTGCTGTGAATGGATTCTCTTGTGTATGTTTCTTATCCGTTTCAAGGAGCGTTTGCTGAAATAAAGAAATGCATAGCAACATGCCTTAAAGATTTTTCTCTTCTACAGAGAAGTTTTTGACCAGTGATAAGCATTGCCTGCTGTCTTGCAAGAAATGGAAAGACAACAACTTGGTACTCACAACTGCACCGTTTACCAAATGTCCAAAACTCCTTTAGAAATCACTGTACCCCTGTTTTGAGTTTTATGCCACACCATGTCATGCTTGCTAGAGCAAACATGTCTCTCTGGAAACCACTCTAGAGAGCCAACAAAGACTTTCCACGGTAATCCCCGATTTGAAAACATGTAAACACATGTACACACTCCAAATATCCCTATAATACTTTTTATTCAAGAGAGGATTCCTTTATCTGCAGTGCTACACCCACAAATATTCATAAGAGATACTGCATTTTAGGAAATACAACTGTTCTGAGGGCAGATGTAGTACAGTTGAATTTAAATTAAATTTAAATGACTTCACAAACAACTGCTACATATTCCTTTCTTTTTTTTCCAGGTAGTACATTACCTCTATCACCCAAATAGAAACACGCTCTTCTTGAGATTATATAGATTTTATCACCTGCATTTCCCTTCTTCTTTTGTAGCCTTGCCTGCATCTGGGATTTATATATTCATAGAGATAACCAATCACCTCTCCTATTGTTGCACACATTGTAGATGGCAGACTGAAAATTTGCAAAGAAAAATAAAGAAATGGATGAAAATAAAAGAAACAAATATACCTAATGCTTTCAAATCTGATAGAATTTGAAATACCTTATGCTACTAAAATTTTCAGAACAATCATTAAGACGATATATTTCCAAGCTGTAACAAACATTCCCAGAGTTAGAACAAGCCTTTGCCTAGAGTCATACAGAGTCTTTTCTGTACTGCTGAGTTCCGGAGTTAATTAATAAAATTCACAAATGGAAATGAGATCTCCCTGCTGCACATTCCACAGGTGATGGTTAGTCCATAACAAAGCAAGGGCTAACTTAGGCAGCCCAGGTCCCTCTGAGGTAGCTGATGGTCATCCCTCCACTGCTGCCTCACTTGCACTAGCAACACCACTGTCCTGTAGCACTTCCAATAACTTGTCTTGGATATTTAAGCTTTCTCTGAGCCAGCCTGCACCAGCACCAGTAGCTTTCAAATAAACTAAACCCACATAAAAGCTAGCAGGTCACCAACCTGCTTTAGCATCTGTTTTTAGCAATAGATAATGCTTGGGATGGTTTCATCTGCCATTGTCTTGAAATAATACCTGCACTCTGTGTCAGCAACGTGATCTAAGGATAGATAGAAAAACAAATGGCGCTCACAAACTGTGAAATGAACTATGATGAACAAACCTGTCAGACCACAGCTACAATATAGCCATCATACCCAACATGTTAAAGCATAATAAAGTGCACAGTTTCCCTGATAAGAGAAATGAGTATACAGAATCTTTCAATATCCAAGCCTATAAGCTTCCTTTTTTAAAAAACTTCCCTTTATCATGACTTATTTTCTAAGTCCTGTTTTTTAAAAATCTCCTCCTTTATCGTGATGTATTTTGTAAGCCTATATTGATTTTTTTTCACGTTACTGTATGCCTTTGCTTACTTCTCCCCACAAATTTAATTCTAAACTTTGAAGTTGAAATATAAAGTTAGTAGCTGGATGTTTCAATTTTTCCCCTTCCAGAAATTAAGGAATACAGCTTTTGATAATCTCCAAAGATACAGTACCAACTCACATTCTTTAAACCATAAATTTGATGAGGTTTCTGTCTCCTTGCCTCCATATTCTGTAGATGTGTATGTGCATCTGTGTTGTTGCAGTTTATATAGATACACCTCAGCAATCTAACACGTAGTGTTCCTACGGTACACGCTTAGCTTGACAACGTTGCAGATACAAGGAAAGGCTTGTATGAAACCTTGTATGGAGACCTCATGATGTTTCCAAGCAGTAGAAAGGCCTGCAATTTACCAGCTACTACTCCCTTCATAAATGCATTTCTGAAATATGTAAGGTTGTGGGGTAGCATTTGGCACCACTGTAACACTCGAGGAAGATCAGACACACATGAATTCCAAAAGGTCAAGAACTAAGCAAAATGTGAACATCATCAGAAACTTGGGTACTTCTCTGTTAACAGATGAAAGAAATTAACTATAAGTGGTTAAGACAGATGTGATAGGCATTTTACACTTTCACACAGAAAACTTAAATGCAAATATATGAAACAACTTGATTTCATTTTTGTTGCTTTCATATTCTGCATATTTCTCATTTTCAGAAACACAACACTGCAAGCATTCTTTTTTTGTGTTATTTGAAAAGAGAGTGGAAGGAATTTTCAGTTTTGGAGTGAATTATTTTGGATTTTAAATACTGATAAACCAATTCTTTTCTCGTAGAAGAAAATGAGTCCGTTCTGTTACTGCTGAACAGCATGTGAACATTTTCAGTGTCGCAGAGTTGTTACAGCACATGAAATTCACAGAAATATAAGTAGCAAAGTATCTGAGGAAAAGGACTGCTGCCATGAAAAGGATACTTACATGTAAAATACTAGGGGGTAAATGTCAGCCTTTCTTTCAAATTATAACCAATAGTTTCAGTGACAAATCTGGAATTTGGAAGCTGAGATTCAAATATTAGATTTTGTTACTATGCATGTACTGTAACTGTTTTATTAATATAAACAATGTTTTTATATAATGTGCGGAGATTCTGTATAAATATTTAATTTAGATATTATGCCTAGAACTACAGGCTCCATTCAGAAAAAAATGTGAAGTTATGATCAACATGTTTCACTTCAGCCACTTAAATATTGGATTGTATTATTCAACATGACTATTAATAAAGATTAAAAATGTACTCCACAGTGACATCATTTAGGACTTCCTAGAAGGCTGAAGTGTGTGGTATTTGGCTTGGGAAGCTCCTGCCTCCTCCTCAGCCTCTCCCCAGTCACCACAACAGCACAAGGAACACATTTCACAAGGACATTTTTCCTTGTAGGACTACAAACGTCCTCCTCTTCTCAGGAAGCCACGTTTCCCTATGTTTTCTTCTACTGTCTTGGGGAGTACACTAGCAAAGGGATATGAGAAGCACCACTGCTTCCTTACTGCATGGTGTGGTACCTCACAAAGGCATAAGATGTCCTTGTGAATTCCCACTGCACTTGATACATGCGATACGCATAGCAACAGAAACAGGAGGGGTCCAGAGAAACCAAGGAGATGATATAATTAGCATGTCCTGTAGAGACTTAATTTGCTCACATTAGGATAACCTCGCCCAGCATACGCCTGCAGTAGGAATCTCAACTTTCTTGGCTATTCCAACACTTTACTCTTTCTGCAATCTGTCATTTGTTAACTGAACCGTTCACTGAATATGGTGGCCTCTGATTAAGAACGTAGTGATGATTAGGCTGGAGGTTGTGTCATAGCACATTTACCAAAGGGAGTGCCGTGTCTCTGGGAAACTCCTTTAAGTGCTTGGCAAGCATGCATACTCGAAACCCCGACACTCTTCCAATAAAGTATTTTGCTTTTATATGTGAAGTGTCAGAAAGTTTGGAGTCGAGTGATCATAGAAGACTTAGTTTGTTTTCTGACCATGCTTATAATATTATTTCCCTAGGGAGGAGGGGAGGGACAAAGAAAGGATGATCCCTGTACCTTGGGTTTCTGAGCAGGTCTCATGTTGAAAATACTAACCCATGCGCAGTGTAAGAAAATATAGCTTTTAATTAATGGCATGAACTTTAATAAGGCCAAGTGCAGAGTCCTTCATTTGGTTTATAAAAACCCCAAGCATCGCTACAGGCTCGGGGAAGAGTGGCTGGAGAGCTGCCTGGCAGAGAAGGACCTGGGGGTGTTGGTTGACTACCGGCTTGATAAGAGCCAGCAGTGTGCCCAGGTGGCCAAAAAGGCCAATGGGATACGGGCATGTATCAAGAATAGTGTGACCAGCAGGAACAGGGAAGTGATCCTGCTCCTGTACTCTGCACTGGTGAGGCCGCACCTGGAATATTGTGTCCAGTTTTGGGCCCTTCGCTTTAAGAGAGATGTTGAGCTCCTGGAGCAGGTCCAGAGAAGGGCAACTAAACTGGTCAAGGGGCTGGAAAATAAAACTTATGAGGAGCAGCTGAGGGAGTTGGGGCTGTTTAGCCTGGAGAAGAGGAGGCTGAGGGGAGACCTGATTACGGCCTACAAATGCTTGAGAAGGGATGGTGGGGAGGTGGGGGAAGGGCTCTTTACATTAGTGATGGGTGATAGGACAAGAGGAAATGGGTATAAGCTTAGTCAGGGGAGATTCAGGTTGGATGTTAGAAAGAATTTCTTCTCTGAAAGGGTTGTCAGCCACTGGAATAGGCTGCCCAGGGAGGTGGTTGAGTCCCCATCCCTGGATGTGTTTAAGAATAGGGTGGATGAACTACTTAGGGATATGGTTTAATGGGGGATTAGGGATGGTTGGACTGGATGATCTCTAAGGTCTTTTCCAACCTAGAAATTCTATGATTCTATGATTATGCTCTATATACAAGCACTGAATTTCAACTCAGCTTCTGAGTGTTCAGTTTTGAAATTTAAATATACTTCATAGGCTAATGTTCTTTTTGTTTCTATTCCCATAATTCTCCCCAACATTCCAATTAATGTTTCTGTGTATTTATGTGCATTCATATCCAGTTTAGCTGTATATCTAGAAATGAAGAAAAGAAGAGAACAACAGTATTATAGTATGGTACATCAGAATAATAGATAGGGTAGGAGGTAATAAAAGTAGTTCCCACAGAGGAAACTAGAAAAGAGTTTAGGAGGTATGAGTGAGTCATTTATCATTCTCGACTCTGGGCTGATAGCTACACGTACATGAAGATAGCTTGTCACTAAGGAGATTCCAGGAGATGCCCTGGAGTAATGAGATACCCTACGGTTAGTGGGTGAACCTGAGCAAGAGGATGAGGGTATCCAAGATGACTGTGGATGAAGACCACCAATGATATAGTCTCTCCCTGTGAAACCCACAATGAAAGCTCAATGGAAGACTAGGAAAATCTTCTGTTGGTAACAGTAAAAGGGCAAGCAGAGAACTAGGAGGAAAAGCAGAAGAAAGAGCAAATTTTGTTTGGAAAACTGAAGCAATACTTCAAACTTTGTGAAAATCTAGAGGTCAATTTTGCAATTTGTTATTATGTATGTTATTTTCCTTATTTTAAAATGTAGCCTTCATGGCCAGCAGGTATTAAAAAAATCTGCTAGCATTATTAAAGGGCATTATTAGGCAAGCAACAACCAGAGCACCTGAAGTAATTCTATGTGCCATGATGAGAAAACATTTTAAATTATAAAACTTAGTCTTTCTTTTGTAGCGTCATACAAGTAAAACGTTGCCAGAGGTTGAACAGCAAATAGAGCAGGATAACAGCAAAAAAATCTGACCCAAGAGCTACATCTGACATGTAGTAAATATGGACAGACAGAAATACTTTTGGAAGAAAATCAGGGAGAAGACAACTTTTTACCTATTGTCAGGAATAATGATAGCAGTCTCCATGCCTCCAGAAAATCATTTATTAATGTCAACTGGCTGTATCTCATTTCATTCCTGATTTACAAAGCAGACCAGTATCTATGC
The DNA here is from genome assembly GCF_009769465.1 of Tauraco erythrolophus. Taxonomy (NCBI): domain Eukaryota; kingdom Metazoa; phylum Chordata; class Aves; order Musophagiformes; family Musophagidae; genus Tauraco; species Tauraco erythrolophus. The sequence goes on from NC_141465.1 coordinate 23,197,760, forward strand.
GCAGAGAGGAGAGGAAGAAGAGGATGAATACAAGTAATATTTTTTTCGTTTTTTAGAGAAAACTGAAAGAAATAAGTTCTAAGAGACTTGATCTTTTTGGTGGTGAGTCTATAATTAACGCTTGCCCAACTGTGAGATCAGCGTGCATTTTCATCTCTTTGCAGAGCATATGAACCACTTTATATGAAGCAGTTTGGGTGATTCTATTATTTTCAGATCATGTCCTTAAAATAACACCTTTTCCTTTCATTGCATTTCCTCTCTCTTCATCTTACACCAGCTGTGTACAGTCAAATAATGCCTGACACAGTTGAAAAGCTGGGGGTGGACTGTTGAGTTTTTTAGAACATCTAAATTCTTGTTTTTCTGACAAGCCTGCTAATCCCAAGTGCTGTTTTTAGATACCCAAATTATATGTTAAAGAACAGATTCAGGATTTCCTTTTCAAACCCCCGCAAAGAGAAGATTGCATACCAAAAGAGAAAGAAGGGAGGGGGGGGAGATAATTTTCACACTGTTTAGTGGTACTTCACACAGTACATGCATTTCAAGGATGAGACCAATTGTAAGACCCTCGGGTAATAACACTGTCTGCTGCATAGGCCAAGCGGTGTCCAGGTACTGCACCGATACTGTTTTTCAAACATGTGCATAGCTTTGTTAATGCCTGTGCTTGAGAGGGGGTCAGACAGATGAGTGGGCATTGGCTAGGTGTTTTTTCCTTTTGGGGGGTCCCCCTGCCCACTCCTCACAGCAGCAGGAAGACCTGAAACACATCCCCTGGTGCTGCCTTGTTTGGCTTTTTTTCTGTTACCTGCCCCTTGCAGTAAGTTGCAGGCAGGGCTAGCCCACAGCCACAGAAGGCCATCACTCTCGTTAGTGCAAAACAAAACCAGGCTCGTTAAAGTTCACTCATTCTGAGATCAGATGAAACGCCACTCAGATGAAGGGAGGCCTGTGGTATAGGCATCCGCTTACATATGAGATTCCGTCAGCTTTAAGAGAAAGCCTTCATTATCAATGCTGGAATCGTCTTCACACAAAAGGTCGAGATGACAGCGGATTAGAAAGTATGAGCAGGTGCGATAAAGAATTGTTAAATACTATGTCAATTCATCTTTCCATTTGTTATTTTCTGCATCCCAAATATTTATGTAAGCAGCAACACAAATTAAATAAAGGGGAATGCTTTCACCTAAAATAAAAGGTCTTGAAAGCATTAGAAAGGTAACAAAAACATGTTAGCAGCCCTTATTACATAGTTTTTGAGCACTGTAAAAACGGCCCCAGACCCAGCCACAAAGGAACAAACTGACAGGCACAAAATACTGTGGAAACAAAGAGATTTATTCTCTGTCTTCCACCTTATGAGAATGTCATCACGTTGTTCCTGAAGTTCCTACAGGCCAATGTCCAAACCTGCAGATTCTCCTCCCGAGTCTCATGCTCAACCTGAATATTTGGGTAGATTTCAAATTATCATAGAAATTATATATATTATAAAAATATTATAAAATTATTAAAAAATATAAAAATTATTGCAATATCTGCCCGTACTAATGAGTATATTAAGGATTTCAAAAATTGCAGTAGAGATTTATCTCACCTAGCTTTAGACCACAGTCATCAGAGGGGAACAGGCATTTCTGGGGTGCAACTCATCCACCTGTTATGTCAAATGTGTTAAAAATGCCTAGCGCTTCCCACTGGCTCAAAAGGGAAGCCAGGGTTATGAGCTCAGATGTAGGCATCTCTGCCGTAGATACTAAAGGCAGAAAAGATAAATCCTCTCCCATATGTCTAAAGTTAGGTGTTTACATCTATATTTACAAACAGAATAAAGAGGATGGATTGCAGTATGAAACAGGTTGAGTGATGTGCCTTTTAGTAACAGCTATAGCATTTTTCTCAATTAGAAAAGACAGAATGAAGAGACAATGTCTTTTATCAACATTTCTAGATTGCATTCAGTAATTGTAATCTTTAGAATAAATATGAACTCAAAAACACCCTTTTATTTCAATGATATTTGCACCTAAGAGATTTGACACTGCATATATCAGAAAGCAATGCATCCGAAAAATCCGTACAGATGGAAATAATTGGCATGTTTGGCCACAGAATGAGGATTTTCTCAATGAATTAATATGGCACACTATAAAATTATTAAACCTGGCAAGAAACAATCGTCAAAGCTTTCAGATACCTTCCAGGCTATGCAGCATCCTAAAGTGGCTAGCCCAGTCAAGTATTAGATACGTTAATGTAATGGTATTGTGAAAGCTGTTTAGACAAACATTAAAATGTTAAGGAATTTTATACAATTACTGTCTACACATGGTTTAGAAAGAACAGTAACAGTTATTAAATTAGTAAGTAATAGCAAAAATTTAGGAGATAATCATAGATCATACTGGAAAGTGTAATGTTTGCCAAATTTTGAAGCTAGCGAAACCCCCTTATATATTTATCTTCTGATGTCTTTCAAAATGGCCTTGTTTGGACCTCTATATGTTTCTTGCAGAAGCACATTGTAGAAATATGAGTCATAAAGTTACTGTCTTAAGTTTATCCTTAATAAACAACCTGTCTCCTCACGTGAATTAAGGAATTAATTTGACACATAAACTTGAAAGTTCCTATCTCTGGAGTTGCTCTTACAGACAACACTCATAAAGCAAACTACTTGCAACTTACAGCAAGTTATAAAACTGCCTGCAAACCACATGCCTTTATACCTGAAAAACAAAGCCTGCTGCTCAGAACAAACCCATCTGTCAGGCAAAACCTAAACCTGTATGTTCTTTTGCTGCAAAGTATGGGAAGCTGGAAAAGAATTAGATCAGTGACCTGAGACTAGTTGCTTTTTGAAATCCGCTATAAAAACCTACCCTATTAACATGAAAATTCTTCAAAATTTGCAAATATATGGTTTATGAGATATGTACTGACTTCAGTTTCTCCCAGGCAATATTTTTTATATTTTTTTCAAAGAGTTTCTCTTTCAGGGAAGGGCAGGGTGATGCAGAGTGGTTAAGAAGAATCAGAATTTCATGTTCCAAATCACTATCATGAAATGTAAGAGCAAGCACAAAAATTCACAAACAGCTACGGAAGTGAAAAGATTCTCCATGTCTTGGTATGTCACTTCTTTCTAAATAACACTGATTTTCTCCAACTTGTTTTCAGAGACTCTGCTGTACCATCTCTACTGCAAAACATCATAACGATCTGTAATATAACTAGAAATAATATTTTAAACAATATTCCAGTACCTAAAGGGGGCCTACAAGAAAGCTGGAGAGGGGCTTTTTACAAGGGTGTGTAGTGATAGGACAAGGGGCAATGGATTTAAACTGAAAGAGGGCAGATTTAGGTTAGATATAAGAAAGAAATTTTTCACTCTGAGAGTGGTGAGTGGAACAGGTTGCCCAGAGAAGTTGTGGATGCCCCATCCCTGGAAGTGTTCAAGGCCAGGTTGGATGAGGCTTTGGGCAACCTGGTGTAGTGGAGGATTTCTCTGCCCATGGCAGGGGGGTTGGAACTAGATGATCTTTAAGGTCCCTTCCAACCCTAACCATTCTATGATTCTAATAATGCAGAGCATTGAACTAAAGAAGAAAGGTCACTGTAAGTTACATTTATAAATATATTCCTAAAATTAATAAAAGGGAAAAAAGCGTGGTGAGAGAAAACATAAAAAACACGAGAGAGAAGTGTAAAAAAGTCACTGAAAGGGATACAGACAAAAAAAATACATAGCTGTTAGCAAAGAATGAACTCTAAAGAACCTTAGAAGATAGAAAAAGTTTTAAAAAGGAGGGTAATTACAAGTTGGTAAGCGGTGAGACGAAGTTACAAAAAACTTTTTAGAAAATGCATTCAACTTTGCGTTATATTTTTCACATATATAACCTTGCATAAACATAAGGTTTTTTCATTTACAGTGAAATGTGTTTCTCGAGTTGTTTCATGCTTTTCCACCCTTCCCTTATGGCCAGTCTTGATCAAAAGTAAATAGGACTGATTATCAAAATTGTACTACAGAGCTTTGATAATTAGACTGTAAAGACTGCGGAGCACACCTCAGTGCAATGCTAGAAGAAAATGCTGCTGTTGCAACATCAAGTTGGAACATTTTTAAGTCATGAAGGATGAGATTCCATTATGTCCTTTTATGTTAAGCAGCACCTTAATGAAGGAAATACTCCTATCAAACCCAGTGGGATTCACAGCTGTGTTTAATGTGAAGAAGGGAATCAGAATCTGATCCAGTGACTAAGAATTTATTAACAGACCTGGACCCTAAAGACAGCACAGAAGCATTTGAGCATTCAGATCGTATGCATCCGTCTAAGGTACAAAAAAAGTATGTTCTTTATAAAAGGAAGAAAAATGCACCTAATTCATTTTACCAGAACTTAATAACTGTAATTTTATATCTTCACCTTACATTTCCTACAGAGCTTACTAATGTTAACAAGGTACCGCTTGATTTTTGTTCAGCTAAAGTACTTTTCTTTGAAAGATAAATTGATGCAACATGTCGAGTGCTGAGATCTAAACATTTCGTTGTCTAGATCAAACTCTGCTATTGCCGTCTTCCAAGTGAGTTAGAATTGAGCTGCTGATTTCAGAACTGAGTATAGTCAACGGGACATGGCACCATGACCTGCAGAGCTGACCATCGCTCTGGTTACAAAGGGCCAGAAGCCCACACCCACCCCACCTAAGCCAACGCTTAGATCCCTGCTCTCACATCAGTGGGTTTTTGCACAGGCTGAACACCATTACGGAACTGCTCTGGGTCTGCCAGTAGAAAACCTTGGAGTTTTACACAGATAATTACACCGGATAATCCCTCCTTTCGATTTTCTGCACTGTCATAGCTTCATCTAGGCACTATTTTTGCAGTTTGCTCTGCAGCAACACGCAATTGGGCTCTAAATGAGCCAGCTGAGGTAAAAAAGCAGCAGAAATGCAGAAGTGCATTGCTTTTCCACTCGAAAAACCAGGCTAGCTCTACAGAAACCACCTCGGGTATATCAATCACAACCTGCTAAACTGAGATGACGTGAACAATTTTCTGAAATCTGCAGAAAGATTAGCTTTTTCATCTTTTTTATTTTTTTCCTATACAAATACTAGCACAAGATACTTGAAGCACTACTGTTTAGGTAACAGGTTACAATTACTTTTTAAAAAATGCATCCGTATTTTCCACGAGTATTAGTTATTATCTCACTATCAATCTACCTAAAATGCAAATCATTCTATGGGAAATTTAAGACGTGTGTGTATATAAACCTATTCAGTCTTGTATGTACAAAAATTTTCTAAAAATAAATCAACATAAATCTAACTATAAACTCCTTTTATGTAAGTACTTGCTATCTCTATCTCCAGAGAGTTTTGTTTTCATTTAAACTATGATTTATTAATTGTAATAAAGTGTTGATCCTCTAAAAAAGTGTATTTTTAAAAGATCTAAACTGTGTGCATCTGAATCTTTCAAGATGCTGTGGACAGAAAAAAATCCACTTTGTTCTTTAACTTATTATTTAACTTATTTAAGTTATTATTTATATCATATGTTGAAAGAGTTAATCTTATTTTACACAAGGCACAAACTTAATAATGGACCCAGAAAATTAAAACACATAATCGTCATTAATCACACAACACTAGATCTACTAGATCATTTCTGTATACGTGAGTGAGACTAAGCAGGCAACAGTTTGTTTTATTCTTTCATGTTAGTCAGAAGAAATTGGTTTCCATATTATATGGACTTCTTCATACAACCTGAAGAATGCAAAACATGACCTGACCATCCCGTGGTGAGTGTACCAATGTTTCATTTTTCTGGTCTGTCGAGGTGAACAAGTCTACCACTCTCCTTTGGAGTTTAACCCGCAGGACAGAGAACCTTTCTATCAACAACTCATATCAACCGTCTAACCGTGAAAATATAATAATCACCTTTTTCAAGAAACTGAAGGACTCTGATGAGTGGGCAACATAGGATAGGAGAAGGTGCTACACCACACCAAGATTGGGAATGAAAGACCCAAGAGCAGTCCCCAGTAAGCTCTTTGGAAAGTATATTTGCTTTTGCTGTCACTCAGCATTTTGGAGGTAGGACTGCTACAGACTTCTTTATTATCAAGTTACAAGTAGCAGACACAGATCGCAAAGGTTGTAAAGATGTTGTCATTTTAACCTTTCACTTGAGGAGCTTCCATCTCAAACCAAACGTATTTCTGATATACGTTATTTAAAACTCATTACAACGTGCAGAAAAGAAAAATATTCTCTTTCCAACCTGCACAACTTCTGCACTCTTCCAGGAGGAAGAGAAGCATCGCCTCTGCCCCACAGACACGCATACGGAGAGGCAGACAAAATCACAAGTACCAGCATCTATGCTATTTACCTGCTCTTGTGAGCAAAGGAAGGCTGCATCCCCTGTGCACAGAGTCAGTGGCTCTAATTCCAGACTATTCCTGGAGCTTCAGAGCAGCCAATGTTTATACACAATACCACTGAGGTTTTACAATTTTATCATCTAATGCTCTTACCTCAGAAATATATATTTGAAAAGGGCTGGAAACAGAGAGAACTGTAACCTTTTCTTACTCTATTTTTTTCTCAGATTAATATTTTCCTTTTATTCCCGTCGAGTTTCATATTATTTTTAGCACCACCGTTTTTCATGAACATCTTATACTTCCCATTACTACTGTGCTTTTCAAAACTGAAGCTAAAACCAATACATAAAGCTTTCACTTTGTCCTCTTTGATGCCAGCCTTCTAATCTTGCAGCAGCAAGACAGAACACAGTAAGCAACATCCATTTGCAGAGTTGTAGAGTAACAGCATCGATTTTCTAGTAAAAAACTCTGCTGCTATGGGCTAAGTCAATACCCCTGCGGGAAAAACTTACACAGAGAGACCCAGAGAGATCATAAATTTACGAACTAGTTTAAAATGATGGAATTTATATTAAACTTGCCATTTATTTAGTCAGAAGACTTTTAAGAAAAATGCTCAGATGGATCGCTTTCCATTACTGAGACACAAACATCAACTGTGAAAACAAATACACCCTATATTAATTATAATAATATACAGATTGAAAATAATCAGGCAGACTGCAAGTTGTATACTAGACTATTAATATGAAAAGCTATCTCAAATTTCCATACTTACTTGGACTGATATGTGCTTTTTTAAAGCTCAGAATGATGTAGAAATCTGGAAAGTTTCCTGTTGAATGCTTCTTAATTTAAGGAAGCAAGATTATATAAGGTGCAGACTGACAAAATCTTGTTATTTAAGGGATGAAAATCCTTTGGGGCTTGTTCCAGATCTGGTTAATGTCCTTGACTGTAGTATGTGCAGTGGAACCAAGAAAGGTTATATATATTATACATATATATTTTATATACATAAGACATTTCACAAATAAATATGATATCCCCTAGGAAAACAAGGTAAAAGCAAGCTACGCTACTTAGAGAAAACTACTACAGTTTATAAGACTGATTAACTAGAGGTTTGGTTTTTTGCTTTGAAACCTCATGCTTAAGTTGACATAACTTCTCCAGTTTAGTGATGTAGAGGTAGCACAGTAAAAAAGTCTGGCTGCCACCTCTTTTTAAAGGACTAAATAGACAGCAAGGAAGATTTTTATTATTGTTTAAAGTATAGCACCTGTACATTATGTTATTTTACTTATATTGAACATTCTTGTATTATTCAAACTTCAGTTTAAAATAAGCGTCATTACTAGACTCGCTAACTGCTGTGTTTAACTAGCCTAAGAAACATTTCAAAATATCAGGCTATTAGGATCAAGTTTTTTAATACAGATCATGTATACACAAAAAGTTAACATAAGCTTTGCAGAAACTGCAACCTGGCTAGCTAATTTGGACCAATAAGCCTTAGCGTGAGAAGCTAGGTAAGTTGAACCAATTCCAAAAAAATATATTGAATATACTGAATTTTTTACTTTCCTATTAACTCGGGTATGGTTGCGTTTTTGAAAGTTAAGAACTGACACAAGCCTTCACTAAACTATAGGAAATATCCACATATAAACAGATCTAGTAGCATAAGTATATAAAGATATTTAACAATGTAATTACTAAATTCTATCATATCTGTAAACATAGACCAAAGTACCTGGCATTTCACAAAATAATTATGTCATTTGTAAGCAGTAGTAAATATTTACAAAAAATTATGCTGAAATGGTGGTGTGGTTATATACCATATAATTTTTGCCTAAAGTAACAAAGAAATATAGAGCTAATATTATAGCTGGCTTTCAGGCAGGAAATCTTCTGCTTAAGTAAGTGAACACAGAAGTGTTGAACTTCAGTATAAGGTCATTCACTCTATAATAAAAGTGCAATCCTATTCCCTCTTTCATTAGAAATACATTCAAGTTTATCCTACAGCTTGATTTTCCAATAATTATGTTTCCTTACTTGCTGTAAGAGGTAACTGCTGTGTATAAACATTCCCTTACAGTATAAAAGTATATTAAGACCTATTATCTCTTCAGGACCCATGCCAAAATAGGAGTCTCGGGACTCTTGCAGATTTGATGCTATGCCAAAAAGAGTTTAAAACGTCATACAATGATCACCAGTAAAAAAGGAAAAGGCAGTCGGTTAGGACATGTAGGCTGAGGGGAGATGTGGAGAGGGATTTACAACCCACAGTGGATCTAGTTTGCCCAGTTAGCAGACACCCCATTGGACCCACTTACAAGCTAGTGCCTCCCAGACACAATGACTATTTCAAATTAAATAGTATTTGGCCTAACTGCAGGGCTCGTTTCTGAACATGACTGATGCTCCCTTGCCATGGGAAAAGGCGGTCACAGGGCAGCCTGCAGGACCTTGGGTCTCCATCCTCCTCCACTTCCTCACTGGAGGAGAGCCGGCTCTCCATAGCTTCTTTCTACTCTTTTTTTCTCTCTCCTATGGGCAAGACTTCAATAAAGACAGAAAACTCTCTGGATCTGGGGCTATAGTAGAGGCAAATTGGACCAGCTCAGTAGAACTGGCAATTAGAAATCACCAGTCCTCTCTGATTTGTCTAACAAAACCTGCCCAAGAGCAGCTCTTCTCTCTTACCTGTCCCCCTATGTACCTCAGCCCCCTGTTCCTTCTCTCCTCCAAAATCCAGCCAGGCTGAAAGCCCAGTCTGTATCACCTTCCTGCCCTCACAAACATTTTGGTAAAATATTCCTGATTTGGACCATTCAAGATGGCCTAACGCAAAACCCACCAGCCCAGAGGGCAGTACCTTTGAGATCCAGCTTGATGTTTCCCAGTTAAGGGAGGGAGGAGCAGAAATGAAGCAAGACAGTGCCTGGAGGCCACTCCTGCTTTCTCCAACATCCACAGCCTGTAATTCAATTCGCTGTTTCTCTTGCACCCAAAACATGTTAGGAAATTTACAATTCCAAACCAAACGGCATGGTGCAAAACAGCATTTTTTTTCCCCATAGAAGAAAAGCACGTGTCTCAAGCATTTCATTTAGTAACTAATTCTGCCCTCTTATGTGCTTATATATTTTATAGATCACAGGTTTCAATTTTTCTTTTTTTAACTGACTGAAGAGCCTTCTTATAAATGATAGACTGGGGAAAATCCTCAGTCCACTCATTTTTCTTGATTTCTTTTGAAAGGTTATGAATTATATATTTCTTATTCTTCTTTAATTACATGAATTAAGACTTCAGTAATGTACATTGTCACTGAAAACCTTTTGAGAGTCTGGCATCTTTTATCTTTGTTATTCAATGAATATATCTTTTCAAAAATAAAGAACGATGCACAGCTAATAAAGCAACAGTGTATGGCCCTTTTTATTTATTTGAGAACCAAATACTTTCTGACTATCCAAAGTACTTTTTTTTTTTTCCTTCCCATTGTTTGGTATCAATCCCTGGCACAGTTGATACTCGAGGCAGAGATTTTCAAAATGCCGCCTAAGGGATTTAAACGAGGATTATTTTTCTAAGTCTTCATTTTCTTCTTTCGATGAGCACCCTCAGTCTCTACCCCATCTATTCTCTATTCCACATTAACAGATTAGATTTCAAATCCCCTTTGGGTTCAAGACAATAAGATACTACATCTCAATTCACAATATCAAAGTTTTAAAACTCTGGAAGTTAGGAGGAAGCAATGCAACCGCTAGCTAGGAATGATGTCTACCCCTGCCACATACTTTAGATCAGGAGGACCCTCACAGGCTTGAGTTATGTTTATTGAGAAAAGCACGCAAGCATATGCTTAATTTTAAGCACATACTCACAGCTAAGCAGGAGTTTAAGTAAATAAAGATGGTTTCTTGATTTGGTGCCCAAAGGAAATATTTGCAATACGCAGACACCTAAAGATGCAGATGAGTGCAAAGTGGGATTTCATAGGTAAACCTGGTCATTTCTCTGGGATTCAGATCAATGAGAATTATTCATCCATATACTTTTGAAAATTGCACCCGTTTGCCACTTTGGGCACTTAAATAACTTAAGGGAAATGGACACTTTCCAGTAATTTCAGTCATTGAGAGTACTCAGCATTAAAAGGCATTCTTTGGCTGTTATAATTCTTTCAAATGCTCTGCTAATGGTTTTGGTGGCGAATGTGATCACTGTCCAGAGAAGAACTGGAGAGGCTACAGCTCAGTTACCTTAGGAAGACAATTTTCCAAACTATTTTTACTTGTATATTTAAAACAACCACCAAAAATTGCATTAATTTTATTTAATAGCTTTAACACAGCAGCTTATTTTCTAGCAGTCCTAAATTATTTAGGCACTTCTTAGTGTGTCAACCACACAACACTGAAACTTCTTTCTAGACAGAGATTGCTTTTGTGGCAGGTGAATGTGGAGCCCTGTGTAAGCTCACGGAGAGGACTCTGTATCCTGCTAGGAATTTGCTGCGTTCCCTAAAATACCCAAAATGCTGATGTTTCCCAAGGATTAGAAAAAAAAATCCTGCTGTGGGAATGAGAAGATTCCTTGTAGAAAACCAAGCTGTGACTGCTAGAAGTTGCCATTTTCAGTGGTGTCTCAGGGATGATAGTGCCTTTCTTTCAGATACAGTTTGAGAGGAAATCTCTTTGTTAATCAGCTTGGGTTTATATTCGTAATATTCACTGATGTGAGCCACTTTTTGTCACTTTTGTCATTGCTTACTCTAACTTAATATGATTTACAGTCTACTATAAACTGTGCAACATGTAGAGTTTTACTTTAGAAGTTTGCAGAGAAATCATGGTGAATCTCATTCTGCTATGGGCAAATCATCTTTTCTAGAAGAAATTATGTAAACCAAACAACGTGATTTCAAAGTAAGTGGATTTTTTTTTCATGTCTCTAATTCACAGCTCATATTACAAAAGGTTGTAGATTAATTATAGACACTATTAATTTGATCAATTAAGTGAAAAGAAAAAAAAAAAAAAACTGTTGAAAAAAGAGGCCAGAGAGTTGAGAAAAGCTTTCTTCCGTGGCCATGGAAGAAAAGAGAAAAAAAATATGACCCATGGGAGAGAAAAATCACAGCGGGTTATAATGTATACTGTTATTAGTATGACATTTACTGGCATTTCACTCATATTTGAATTTTTCACCATTTGCCCTTGCCTTCTCTTATAAGAACAACTGCCAGTCCTACTATTACAATTTTCTGTCTCTGGAATGTGCAATTATATTTTGACACACATCCCTGATCCTTTTAATTATTATTATTTTTCTAATTGAGTGAATTTCTAATATAACCTAAAACTAATGGTTTATAACTGTGTAGTTTGTAGCTGATTGGATAGCATAGATGATCAATAATTTTAATAATCTTGGCTACATTTGCATGCTACTATTTTATACAATTAAATATAAAATGAAAGAAATGAAACCCACAAATCTCAGTCAATTACTGAAGCTGATTATCTATTTTCAAAGAGAATGGGCCAGATGCTCAGCTAATTCAAATCAGCCTAGCTCACTGATATTTACATTGAGTCGAGAGTCTGCCTGAGTATTTTAAATCCCTTTATCTCTAGTATATAAAATACATAAAAAGGGCTTTGTGGGACAAAAACTGCCCTTACGTGATCACTAATTACACCAAAGGTCGCAGTACGTAGCAAGATATACAACACTAGGGCAGAAAAGAAAACCTGTCTCCTTTTTCTTACCATTCACATACTGAAACAAATATTATCATATATACATTATCAACACTTATTTTAGGACTATTTATCACCAGGGCGCAAAGTACAAGTTTACCATAAATTACTAGTTTTTCAAACATGATTTCTAAAATGTGCATTTGTGTAAGACAAAGTGTTAAAGAAAATACTAAAACCTTCACGGGAATGTTTAAGAGTTCTCCTTAAAAGCCTAATTGCTCCCTTCAGAGACATTAAAATCTATTGAGTAAATACTTATTTATAGACTTTTTAATTGGTGGATTACATTAACAGATATTAGGATATATTTTGAAGGCAAGCGTATCGACCTTCTGGAGTCCAATGCCTCCTTATATTTAGCATATTTACTGGCAGAAAATTCTATAATTCTAATTACTAGTGAAATTGATTTTTACAACTTCTGCAAGATTGAGTTCACATATATTTAAAGAAAATATTGGCAAACTGTGCCTTTTCCCTAATAAACCATTAGGGACAGTAGCAATTCAGTCCTATTTTCCACAGTCCCTAAACACTCAGAAGCTCAGCTCTTTATTTTATCCTAAATCCTGAATTAAAGCACAATAATAATGAAAATCCCTATTAGCAAGCAAATTCAGCCCTTTGGAGCAAGCTGAGGAGGGAGACCTGCCATTTTAAAAGAGGGCAGTGGGAGCCTGGAGCTAACGCTGCAGACAACTCCATCACCATTTTTAACCTGCTCATAAACGAAGAACAGATAATGACAGTAGTCAAAGTATCAAGGAAGACAGAGACAAGTTAAGAAGGAGGGGAGGAGAGAACCAACAACCCAAACACCAAAAACCTCAGAATACGAAAGAGAGGAATGAAGGGCATAGCCTGGGGTGGGAAATAAATTTCCCCACTCCCCCCCCCCCCTTTGTAGTGTGTTTCCAGGGGTTTATGCTCTACTGCTTTTTTTTTAGATGCTCCATCAACAGTTTTCTGTATGGGAAGCCCCTTTAGTAATTAATTGTACTTTGGTGAAGAACAACTAGGGAATTGGCAATGAAGAGCCATTATAGGAAAGATCTTTCTATTATTGTGCTGTAAGAGATGGAGGCAGTACAATTTGGCAGATTATCTAGTATCTGTATTTCTCAGATCTCTATGTGGTTACTAGATAAAACTCTCCCCTGGCAAGAGGGTTGTGAGGTTAAATTTACTTTTGCAGAGGAGGGGAAAAAAAAAAAAGATTATATTGATAGCTGCTGGGAAGGGCAGACCTCCCTGTAAGTAGGACAAGTGAAAAATATCACAGATGAGTCTGGACACTAGGTTCCATCAAAGCTGGTAGAAAAGTTTGTGTATTGGTGGGGTTTTTTTGTTGCCTTTCAACAAAGCTAAATTTTAAAAGGCATGGTCAAACAGATACCACCAGCAAGCGAGAGCTAAAAATTAAAGCCCTGATCCTCAGCTTAGTCTTTCCTCTGCAGCAGTAAGCCCAGGCAGCAGAGGTTATTGAACTGGATAAAAAGACAAATGTGTTGCTTCCTCCCAGACACAGTGAGTATTATGCATCATTGTCAAAAAGCCTGAATAAAAGACCTTGTCTCAGTAGTATAAATCCCCTGTGCCCGTACCACTCATGAAATTCTCAAGTGCAAAACTTGTGTGTGAAGTTGCTGTATAGAAGAAAGATGGCTGGTTACGCAGCAACACCAGCTATTGCCAGCAATCTTGAAAATCAGCCGGGCTTGCCAATGGGGGTAGCAGCTGCACTTTGCAACGCTTTCTGTAACTGAGAAATAGCAGAATCAGTAGGTAAGGAAGGAGATGACAAGGCGCAAGAACTAAGGCACTGCTCACTGATGCAGCCACCGGTGCAAGGCAGGGGTCTTGAGACTGCCATGCTTGCTCCTGACACTAAGTAGTCATGTGCTCACAGCCAAATCCTGGCGACACCCAATGCCTCCTTTTTCCTTCTTTTTCTTTCTCTCTTCTCGTTCTAAGCACAAGGCAAAGAGTAAAACCAAAAATCATCAGGACAACTCAGGGACTGCATCGTGCCTTCCTCTTAGACCTTTACTACTTTCTGAAAGCAAGAAAATGGAAATGGAAGCCTCACACCAGATTTCACAGCTGCTGGCATCTGGAGGCAGGAAGGGTAGCTAACATTGCTAGTCTGAGCAATGATTTGATCAGATGATGCAAACGTCGTCCCTCCTTCCCACCCCCATCCCCCCAAGATGAGCATGCGTCAATTTTTGAGTTACAAGACATTCATATAAAAACATTCAGGACCTCAGATCTTGTATATGTATATCACACATGTACCATATATACATCACATATAAGCATACATTATTTTTCCACATACCAAAGCGAGAAAGAAGTAGGCAATCTATAAAAACCATGTTTTACCCATGGATGGGTATAGTTTCTATGAACTGATTGGATAATTAGTTTTATAAAGAAACATACCCAAGGCTGTCACGTCTTCCACTAAGCCTCCATAAGAGACTTTATAGAATTCAACAACCAGTTCCTTATGAGGTTATAAAGAAAAAGATATCTACAGAGGAAAAAGAAACGTGAATATGCGCAGGCAAAGATTTGCAAATAAAAAGGCAGCATAGTGGTTAAAGGCAGATAAGACAGATCTTAAACAAAGTGAAGATTTAATTTTCATCTATTGCCACATAGTATTTGTTCATTAACTTTAGGAAAGCAGCAAATGTTGAACTGATTTGTCTTACGAGTTGCTGATGCTACCAGTTGGTTGCGAATCTGGTAACTGCTGGCCTGGATAGGCACACCCTACTTTGGGTTAAAAACTGGCTGGATGGCCGGGCCCAAAGAGTGGTGGTAAATGGGGCTAAATCCGGCTGGAGGCCGGTCACCAGTGGGGTTCCCCAGGGCTCAGTGCTGGGTCCGGTTCTGTTTAACATCTTTATCAATGACCTGGATGAGGGGATTGAATGTACCCTCAGTAAATTTGCGGACGACACCAAGCTGGGAGGCTGTGTCGATCTGCTCGAGGGTAGGGAGGCCCTTCAGAGGGATTTGAACAGACTGGATCGTTGGGCTGAGGCCAATGGCATGAGCTTTAATAAGGCCAGGTGCAGAGTCCTTCACTTGGGGTATAAAAACCCCAAGCATCGCTATAGGCTCGGGGAAGAGTGGCTGGAGAGCTGCCTGGCGGAGGAGGACCTGGGGGTGTTGGTTGACTACCGGCTTGATATGAGCCAGCAGTGTGCCCAGGTGGCCAAAAAGGCCAATGGGATACGGGCATGTATCAAGAATAGTGTGACCAGCAGGAACAGGGAAGTGATCCTGCCCCTGTACTCGGCACTGGTGAGGCCGCACCTGGAATATTGTGTCCAGTTTTGGGCCCCTCGCTTTAAGAGAGATATTGAGCTCCTGGAGCGGGTCCAGAGAAGGGCGACTAAACTGGTCATGGGGCTGGAAAATAAAACTTATGGGGAGCAGCTGAGGGAGTTAGGGCTGTTTAGCCTAAAGAAGAGGAGGCTGAGGGGAGACCTGATTACGGCCTACAAATACTTGAGAAGGGATGGTGGGGAGGTGGGGGAAGGGCTCTTTACATTAGTGATAGGTGATAGGACAAGAGGCAATGGGTATAAGCTTAGTCAGGGGAGATTCAGGTTGGATGTTAGAAAGTATTTCTTCTCTGAAAGGGTTGTCAGCCACTGGAATAAGCTGCCCAGGGAGGTGGTTGAGTCCCCATCCCTGGATGTGTTTAAGAATAGGGTGGATGAACTACTTAGGGATATGGTTTAATGGGAGATTAGGGATGGCTGGACTGGATGATCTCTAAGGTCTTTTCCAACCTAGAAAATCTATGAAATCTGTGAATTATTGTATTTTTTTCCTGTATTTGATCTTGGGGTATTTTTTTCCTCAGGGACTAGTTATAAAACTTTTCAGGTTTGATAAACACTCCTGAATGCGCTGCTTACAAGATGCTATTAACATGCTTAGAACTTCTGGAAAGAGAGCATTAACAGGAAAAAAGACATAAGATCAATCCACAGTTAAAAAGGCTGTATGTTAAAAAAAAAATGCAATGAACTTAGCACAGGCATGGATACACATCGCTGGGGGAATGAAGAGACTACCTTATACCATGCTGTTGTCTTCCACCGTTTGATGTTGCTGCAGCTGTACAGCTTAAACCCATCATAACGGCAAATTCAACTTTGTAACACTGTGTTTTTTTCTTGCTTTCTGAAAATTATGAAAAAAGCACCCACATGCTTCTTTCCAAATGCTAGAATATAATTTGCATGTTTACTGCTGTATTGTGTATAAATTTTCTTTTTAAAAATGAGTTGACTATCCAGAGTTAGATATATTTTCCTTGCATCAAAACTGGACTGCTTGGGTGAGTCATTCTACTCTGTTTCCCCTTTCCATTCTTTGCGAAACTTGTTTCTCTATTTTACAAACTGTTTGGTACCCAAGTTTGCTTCTTTTAATGTTGTAAGGTACACCAAGGACACTGGAGAAATGAGCTCATCTAGAGATTCACAGATTTGTTACAATTCCAACATAATTGCTAACAGTCAAAGTGATTTAAAAAGTCGTATCTTATTTTCTCTATCTACGTTCTAGTGCACATCAGTCTTTCACACGAAAAGAACTGCATTTACAGAACAGTCAAAATACAACTGCATGCAAATTTTAAATTAATAAGTACTCAAAGTACTCCCATTTTTGTTCTGTTAAGAATTCAAGATTACTTTAAACACCTCTATGTTACTTTAGCTACATCTTTCTATATTTTTTACTTCCTAGTGGCTATTGAAAGAGAAAATATAAGCGCTCTCCCTTTCAGATGCCACATAGAAATGAAAAGCAGTGCTTATACAGTAAAAAGTGAAGTAGTACTTCTACACTGATCACCCTGAAATGCTAGTCCTTAGGTTTTCTCCTCTTTCACTTGAATTTTGGAGGAAGGACACAGACAAGGCCCATGGGAAAAAAGCATCCCATCTCCTACCAACCAAGACTAAACAAAGCATGCTGTTTGGTTAAGGATGGTGCATTCTGCATTTTCAAGACAGAGAAAATCCCCTGTGAGTAGTGCATACATTTTTTATAGTTTTCTGATTAACTTAGTGATATGCTAGTATAAAACATCAGCAAAAATCCCACCCACTGATGTGCTTTCTCTGACATGTCGTGGTTGACACAAGAAGGTTGCCTCCTCATCTATCAGTGCTTTTTCTGATACTCTGTTTGCAAAACCAAAAAAGAAAAAAAAAAAAGAAAGAAGAAAAACATAGGAGTGCTAGATTGGAAAAGACAACATACTTTTAGAAGTAGTTATTAACACAACACTGCTTGCTGCTTAACTTTCTGTGCTGTTTCCAGTAGGCACTGCTGAAAGGGTCTGAGCGCTTAGGCATGCAGTTGCCCCATCTGAGGTGATAGAGCTGCTTCAACATGATAAATTCTTTCAAAGGCAAGTATAAACAACCTTTGATTCATATACACTGAAACTTGTTATAAGTAACGAATGATTTAGATGGAACACATCTAGCACTGTCTTACAACGAACATTTATTACAAACATAGCACAACAGCTGAAGCGGTGGCAGATAGCACACCATCAATCAGAGCAGACCACCAAAACAAATTGTGCCTCATAAACTACTTTAATATGTCACAGAGCTTCCAAATATACATCGCTGATCCATTTGTTACAAAGCCTAGGCTACTTTTTCACTGACAAGTCAATGACATTTGGTATTTTCATTTACGTGCGATATCACAATGACTCCAAGGACTCTATTCACCCAAAATTAGGTGCTTGCAAGCACTGGCCTTTAGTGCTCCTCAGGCTTACGCAACTCGGAACACATGGATCTTGGTAATGATGCCTGTCTACAAAGACCCACTTGCCAATGTACTTTGTCTGTATACTTCAGCAGCATCTTGCTAACTATTCAAGTACTCAAGCTGCAGTTCCCTCTATACCCATGCAAAATTTATGGCCCATACTGATACGAGAAGGCAGCAGCACAGTAGCAGTTTTAAAGGGCATATGCGACATGCTGGAGAACAGATTTTTTCAAGTCAATTTGACGAAGTGATTGAGGAAGGTGCTTCTACTTCTTCTCTTTCAGTATCAGCAGAAATGCTTATAAAATAGTTCTGCAACAGAAGAGCAAAAAATTAACTCTTTATATATTTGGTCTGACAACCTGTACAGGCTTAAAGCTTCTGCATTTCCTTGTTAAGGTTTGAGTCAAAGCATAGCTGATATCCAAAAAAAGTTTCTTTTCCAGTCTGAGAGTTAAACACAGTGCAAACCATCAAAAACGAACGCTTCATCCTGCAACTCGATGCCCTTCTAGCGATACAAATGACGCAGAAATCACAAACCGGGCTTAAGAAAAACATCTGAAAGATGCAAACACAGTTGAGAACATACATGGATTTCAACCAATTGTTAAGAAACCTGCATCAAAACAAAATTGGGCCAAGCAGAGGATTAAGAAATTAGAGTCTTGTTGTTCAACATACTTGTAAAAATCCATAACACATTTCATAGCCAAACATCTCTGTCCCCGAAACAGGACTGGAAAGTACACAGTTCATGTAAAGTTTAATGTAAACAGTCTTTCAGGAATTTCCAACCGCATTCCATAAATTCAGGACGCTGCAATAGTGAACTACATGGTTTGATTTCTCCCCAATATACACTAAATACTCTTTTGCCACTCAGCAAACCACTACTGTATCAGGAAAGCACATCGACACAGAACACATCAAAGCCAACACAACCGCAGGAGATGCGTGTCGGCAGGTAGCTGTGCTGGAGGCAAGACACCAGCATAAGCTGCAGTAGGCTACAAGTCAACGTGCAAAGCTTTGCTAAGTTGATACTGGTGCTTTTGTGCAACAAACATATATTACAAACAACTTTCAACTTGGATGTTTTCCTACGAATTCTCATTTTGCATTTTAAAGACAATTCTTCATCCATCCCTTGCCAGCTGTTTCTCCTGAACCAAGTCTTGTAAATGTCTGAAATGTTAAGGAAGTTTGGAGTTTTACAAGATTTTTTCAGTCTTGCTTGAAACTCAGTAATACTCCTGGCCCATTCAGTTTTAAATATTGAATGTTACCATTTAAGCACTATAATGTGTCATTGATCTGCATGTTAAGCGCCCATTGAAATCAATGGGTTGTTCAGCATAAAAATCAATGGTAAGATATAATCCTAAATAAGTATTCTACACACAAAACTCTGCAATGCCACCTTGATTTCAGTCTTTCATATGTGGCTACTCAAGACAGAATATTTGTTAGCATAATACTAGTACAAAGAAGACAAGCAAACTGATAAAATTAACGGCGAGTGCGGTGACATTGGGAGTGTGAATAGTGTAATTAATTAATCAAAACACTTCTAACACTTTTAGAGGATATTATAGAAATAAATAAAAAAGACAAGCCATTATGATTTTTCTAAGTGTGTGATAATAGTTCTGTATATCCTAGATTTATGCCAAAGCCACCACAGAAGTAATAACTAGCTGACACCTATTACGACGACTGAATCATTCTGTATCATATTGAGACCAAGAAAACACTAATCCGCAATATGACAAGACATTGTGAAAATTTTGGGTTGTGAATCCTGAAAGAACCATAGACGGACAAGCAGACAAAGAATCTCCTTGTCCAGATTGCAGTTCATAGTCATTGCCAGCTATGTGGACATTTACTGAGGGCATCCCTGGTGGGCAACCCTAGCAATTCTGCTTTAACAATGGTTTTCATGATCAACTCAGGGCTGCACTGCAAACCACTCAGCAGACAGAGGGAGTGTACACAGCCCTGGTTCAAAAGGAACATAATGTGTCATGACTTAATAGTGTTTGATTTCTCCCTAGTGTTTTTTAAAGCTAGAGAGTTGACCTTCTTCCTCCCTTGGTGCTTGACTGTTGACATCTCAATGTTCTTGATTAACCAAACCTCATCCCTCCACTTTATTCCTTAAACTAGGTTTTTCAAAGAGCACTATTGTTGCCTAGGAAAAAAAAAAGAGAAAAAGAAGAAGAAAGAATTGGACAAGACAGCTACATAGAACATTTAGTGAGATAGGGGGCTAAAATCCCAGACCAGGCTTGGCAGCTGTGATAATGATGTATAATTTAATTGAAGCTATACTGTGATCCTCAAAAGGACTTCAGACCTTTCCCATGTTTATGTATTATTCAGGCTAATGGCAACCCTGAAATAGAAAAAGCTTCTTATCTCTTAAAACTTTTATTGCAGTGAGTTCAAAATGCACAAAGCTGAGTGCTGGTCTGTGTGCTTTAACGCAAAGTGAAAGGATGCCATTTTAAGTCCATTTTAGCGTCGCTGTCTTGGTGAAAAGACAGACATGATTGGATGTCTTATAAACCAGGTATGCAATGGCATGCATGAGAATTTTGAAATTTTGAGTTATTTTTGAACTTAGAAAGTCTTGGCCATTATTTGTTTTCACTTTTTTTCAATACAAGTTCATAATGAAAATATAAATCCAATTAGACAAGACAAAAATCTATAGCAATCAATACAAAAGGCATCTCCTTTGCATTTTGAGCAAGTTAACTGACAGTTCTTGCTGCATCTTTAACACTGTTATAAAAGCCTGTATCTACAGGGGTTTTGAAATCTAACAGGATAATTTACTAAAGGATGACAAGCTGCTTATTAGCAGTTATGTGCATTGACGCAAATCCATGCTGCAGACCAAGCAGCAAAAAGGACTAATCTTCAAGTTGGTCATCAGTCTATGCACAACTTACACGTGCAGGGGAATAAAGGAATAAATCAGGAATGCTCATGGGAAGTGGTATGCTTCCAGCTGTTGTTTATACCACAATGCAAAATTGGAAACAACATGGTATTATACACATGCACATGCCCACATAAAAAATAATATAAAGATAATAAAATAACATAACCCCAAATCACAATGTCTGTGGAAGACGGTGGTCACAGAATGTCAGTAAAGGATTCTTCAAATTATTTTTCTTTGTGAGTACATAGCAAAATTTCACCCTGTGGTGACTGTCTACAGCTTTGCTAGTGATCAATGAATCATATAGATCATCTTGTGATCTTTCCCAATATGCAAAGACAATATAAGTGCCATGAAACATATCAGTCACTGCTGTATTTCTGCTGAAGAGATTATGAACAGATACATAGCTACAGCTACAGCTAGCTACAGCTAGCAACTGCCCTTGCCATGAATCAAAAATGTGTACTGCTAAACTGATTTAGGGCCTCAAACTACATTATCTGTAAAATGAAATTACCATGTTCATTGTTTGGAAAGGGAATCGAAAAGACCAATACAGATCAAGTAAATTTGCATGCATAATACATTATATTATCCTGTGTTCTCAACACATCTCACTTTCTCTACATGAGCTATACTTTTTTAGATCACATGCAAGCTTTTGTAATATAGCTTTTGTTTAAACTAGGCTTTAAGCAAGTTTATGAAGCAGCTACAAACACCAGAGAATACATAAAAGACAATGCATCTTCTGTAATTTGAAGGGTACAAAAACTCTTATCAATTACTGCGTTCCTTTCAGACTAAAGAACAATAATATACCATCAAAGAGCACCAGAAAGGAAATTAGTCAGATGCTGAGCCATATTTCCCAAAGAATATAAAGTAAGTAAAGCATGTTGACAGGAACAAAAACATGTCTACACGTTCCTCATGGTCTGCAATACTGTGTCTCTATAAGTATAATTTGAGGCAACATTTCTTAATAGTAATATTTTTCTTTTAAATACAGTGAAAAAGCTATTAAAGCAGATTGAAACAAATTAAGAACTCTGATAAATAACCTCTGCAGACAATAATTTGTAAAAAAGTTCTTTTAAAAATGAGAAGACAATTGACAAGCAGAAGAAACTATACACTGAACATGAAGATCAAAGAAGGGGATGAGAGACAGCTTAACTAACACACAGGTATAAAAAAGTTGGTCACTGGTGTCCAGGGGCTGTACTGCAAAACAGGATCTTAAGACAGCTCAAGGAGTGAAATTCCATTTTCTGAATTTTGAAATACAACCTATGCCGGGCTGCTGTTGAAAAAGTAAAGTGAGACCATGTTAAACAGAGAAATTCTCCTCTGCACAATAATAAAACTTATGCATTTACAAATTATTTTTTTTTTAAATTGAAAGTAGAGACAGTAGATGTTCCTCCTAAAACACAAAGAGCTTGAAATTAAGCTCTATGCAAATATTATCCAAGAGGTTTTTTTCTCAGAGTGCAAAAACAACTGTGTCTTTGCCCTGATATACTGCAGTGTCTGTCTTCACACACTGCACCAGGAGGCTCCAAAAACAACTCTAGAGAAGTTACCTTCGTAACTCCGCTGCAGCTCCATTCTTTAACTCCCACAACCCTCTTCTTCAAAAGATACTTGTCCTTCAAAACGCACAATTCGACAACATGAAGGAATTAATTGAGGTTGATTTCTTTATTTCTCCTATTTCCCTTCTGCTGCACTTCAACATTAAAAGTTGAAGTTTCCAACTTTAAAAAAAAAGAGGAAATAAAACTTCTGCAAAGCACAGAGTCATTCTTCATTTTCTTTCCACAGTGCCTACCAACAGCAAGAACATTACTCACATTTCAAAACTGTCACTTTTTGAAAGCAGAAACCAAAGAGTCTAGCAGTAGAGAAAATAAAAATTGAAAATGTGAAAACTGACTGTTGTCCAGATTTTTAATGAACTCTTTACCCTTCACCATGCTCTGTAACCTTAAATTATTTTAAGTATGCATTCATTCTTTTTTTATTAAACATGTATTACTAATATAAGTTTTATGATATCTTTGAAATGACTTTACACATAAATTGAAAATTATTGAACTAAGCAATTCTTGACGCCGGGACAGTAAGTCATTCAAGCATGTTCCTTCCTAGTGTACAAACCCTTATGAAGTCCATGGAGAATCAAATGGATGGATTAACAATTGCTCATTTAGACCTATCACAGAATGATGGACAGCAAGTAAGAACCGTAGTCAAAATCTCAAGCTTTACCAGAGTCACTTGCAGTATGATACCACCACAACTAGTGGGAACTACTCTATAGCTGTGGGAACCACATCAGTGTCACAATTTCTCCTCTGTCTTAATCAGCCTCAGGACTCACCCGTGCACTCTTCAGATCAGTCTTTCCCCAGCTGCCTAGATCTGTTATCAGACAAGCATCACCTGGTGAGAACTGTCAGGATTGATTATCAAATAGATGATAATACAGCTAAGACTCAAAAGCAGATTCTCCTTTCATTTAAAGTGTTTTAATTCCATAAATTTCAGTGGAATTACTCCTGCCTATAACAAGTACAAGAAAGATGATGAGTATGTTCCAGTTACTATGAGGCGCACCACAACATGCAGCAAAATGCAGCAATTCTTCTCAAGCAAGTACCAGAAATAAGACACAGTCTTACATTTGCAGAAGATAGTTAACCAGGGGCATTCCCCAAGGGCTTCTTTATAGCATGCTAGTTTTTAAATCAGAAGCAGCAGATTTGATACACCAACTGCTTTCCAGAAGGAACACTGAACATCATGACTGTAGAATGATCTACTCCCTGCTTCCTTTCAGGGTGTAAAGGAAATTCAGAATAGTATCCATGGTTTCTCAGAGTAAGCACTTATTACATAAAGTATAACAATGCCATGCAAATTTCCAACACATCAGTAAGATTTTAAAATATAATTGAAGAATGCTTTTTGAAATACTCAGCCTAAAGCTTGTTTATTGTCTTTACTCAGATGTGTCTGCCGTGGGCTTTCACTCATCCATTCCTGCAACACCTTTCTCTAATAGTTCTAAGGACCCTTCTAAGGAGAAGAAATTTAGTGACACACTTAAATGGCATGAAAGCTCTCAAATTTTTCATAATTGAGAAGACTAAATTCCTTCAACCTCTCTCAAAAACATTTTCTCCAGCTTACAGAATAATTTTGTGGCTTTTTCTTATTTCCTCCAATTTTTCCAAATCAAATATTAGACACTCTTCCATTTCTTCTCTCAACAAGGCAGTACGCAAGGAGCAAACTATTTGTTCCTTTATCCTATTTACAGAGCTAAGGATTCTGTTTGTCTGTTTTCTACTGTCAGTAAAACGCACCTATAGCTGGGTTGAACTGTTGAGCCAGAGGCAGCAATCTCAGGCAGCATGGTAAACTTGTGATTTTCTCTCTCTGAACTTTCAAACTCAACCAAATAAACTTTTAAAGAACACAAAAAGTCCAGCTGGTAGAAAGTAATCGTTAAGTAAAATGACATGAGGTATTAACATGAGCACTATCATTTGTCCTTATCCAGAATCCTGCATGGAAAAGACAGTGAAGAACAAGAGTTTGCTGCTGCTCTGCACCACTGCAGCCATGCCCATGCTTGGAATCGCAGCAGGAATTGTATCAGTGAAGTCTCATCGCAAATTACACCAGCACTGAAACTGCACACATGTCCACACCTGAAAGGAAATGGGAAGGCTACAGACAGCTGGTATTCAGAGGACATAGGAGCCTGGAGGGAAAAGGAGCTACATATTTACTCATACCAAAACCTTGAATTTTTTGAAGGCTGAGAATCCTTATCTCTGGCAGCTGCTACCGAGTGATGAGCATCTCTGGAAACAAAACTGGATTTTGCCTCTCTCTTGTTTTAGCTGTTACTTCATTTAAGTTTCCTTATGCAAGGAAACACAGTAATGAAAAATACAGGTTTTGAGGGAAAACTTTAGAAAATAGAAGAACTTTTTGATGTTTCTGAATTACTGTGGTTCACTTCTCTGTGCAATACATACATGCGACCACGAATTTGTTTTACTACTCAGCTAGCGTAAGAGAATGAAGTTTCAAAACTAGTAGGATGAAACAGCACTAGGATGAGTGCTAACACGACACAATTTAGCCAATAACAAGATTTTATGATTCAGATATAAATGTCTGAAAAAAGCATTGCTATAGGAGGTGCTGTCATTATTGAACAGCAGCTCTAAAATATCAAAAGCTTTCCATTGTTGGCAATTCAAGTATCAAAACTAAATCATCTGTAAAAACATCATATATCTTCCCCCCAATTTTGAACGTGCTAAACAAAGAAGTTTTCATGGAGGTATTTAGTAATGGCTCTTGAAAGAAGTAATGCTCTCAAAGTACTCTTTAGATCATTCTTTGAAGACAAAAATCAATAGTGTTTAACTGATGAACATCCTTGTCTTTCAAAATTGCTAGAATGGGAAAGCCAAACCGACAACTTCTCAGATGCTCTAGTGTTTGGTTTAAGCCTGTTCGTCATTTTGAGTCTCTGATCTGCCCTCTTTCAACACCTAGCAGGCAATTCACATGAGTTCATTTTATTTGTGGACTTAAGAGGGTTTGCTTACGCTTGCTAGCTTTCTAATGTCAATGACGCTTTGTGGTGGTTCCAAAACCTGTTTTAAGAAAAAATAAATGCAAATAACCGAAGGAGAGAGATGTGCATGTCTGTGTGTGGGTGAACAGTATTTAAATATTCCTTCTGTTTTATAACTATTTGATCAACATACTTTTTAATATGATGGCAAACATTTCAAGCAAGGCTCCAAGTACAGGATGTGGACATAGCATTCAAAGGAAGGTGCCACCTTATTAAATCTCTTTTCTTTTTTTTTTTTCTTTTTCTTCTGGATAATCCAGAGCTGCAGGCTGAAGTTATGTATCAGCTGGAACTAGCCCACATTGAGCCATGATCACAACCTCTTCCCTTGTGGCCATGTCCCTCTTGTGTACTAAGTTCCCCTGTGACCTAAGAGAGTGCGAATTAAGGGATCCCATCAGCTAGATGAGTGCTATCCTCTCTTTTATATGGCTAATTGCTAGCTGGATCAGCTCCCTGGGTAGAGGTGCCAGAAGATGTGCACAAGGACTAGCACTGGTGGAAGAGGCGGAGGGCGACGTTGCAGCCAGCACTAGGTGAGGTCGAAGGAGACTGTGGAAACCTGGATCAGGCTGACTTCCTCTGCCAAAGGATGTCAGTCTCTTCTTAATGATAGTTGGAAACACTCTTCTTACTTCTAGTCTACATTTATTCCTTACTGTTTAGTTTTGTGCCAACACTAGTCTGTTCTTAAGTAGATGTTACCTCTTCCCCATGTTTTCTCCCTCATGACTGGAATAACCCCATCATTTTCCCTCCCAGCCTTCCAGCTGGGAAGAAAGCTCTCACAAACTTGGTTTTCCATTGCCCTTGTCTTTGTCGTCTCCACCTGAAAGAGCTTGAATACAGGTTACCGGACTTCTATACGGTATTTCAAATATCTTTAAAGAGATGAAAAACAGAGAAGTAAAGGCAGTACGCTCCAAGAAAATATGTACAGGAAGCTTCACACATTAGCAGAGTCCTTCTGAATTCAGATTTCACTCTGAAGAAGGTGGTGTAAAAGAAGGTACAAAAATTCGCTTGTTTTTGTGGGATAAGGGCTAAATCTAGTCTTTAAGGAAAATAGAATACTGAATAACTCAGTATGCAAATATTTTTTTTTTCCTTTTAAGTATATTCAAAACAAAACTATTAGAATATCTTCAGACATCAAGTCACATACTGTGTGTTCTCACACACTTTATATACTTGTAGTAAGACTAAAACTGCAGATCCACACTTACAGTCCTCAGTTTCTAAAATTAGATTTTTAGATCCTTATCTCTGCACAAGCCACCTCCTCAAATATATTAAGCTTCCTCTGAAGTTACAAAAAATTGTGAGTTCTCTTTACTACTCAAAATGGGCTTGCTTCTACGAAACGTAGGGAAATAATTTTAGGAGTCTGAGTTTGAAGATTTTGGTCAGTGTTTCATAAGCTTTTCCAAAGTACGAGTGCATAGCAGCATATTTAGTATCTCACAGTTTAAGAAATACTGTAAATCATACAACATGATAATGTATTCAAAAACAATTCATGCAGTTTATCGTTGAAATTCCATAAAATAAACTATGTAAATGAGATAAATGGCAAACTATATAAAGGCGTTATCCTCCCAAAATCACGTAACTACACAGTGATTCATACCAGCACAACTGACTGTGCTTTACGAGTGTTGCAACTTAACCATCACATCAAAGGCTCCACCTCATCACATCCGACTAGATTCCTCATGTCTCACAAAAACTCGTGCTGAAGGCCAGGCTACTAGGGTCCACGTAAATGCCTCCTCTCTACTTTCCCTTCTTCAAAGATCCCAGTCTGCATCCCTTTATCCTAAGCACCCCGCAGCCATGGGGCAAACGAAAACAAGTTCCTCCTGGTGAAAAAAGGCTTTGCGAGTTTCCCCATGGGGGACGTGAATAGTATTGTTGAGTGGCTGCCAAGAAGACATCTAAACAGCTGTAACAATTCACAGGGCTCTTGATGTGTGGGACTTTGTGACCATGCAAAGAATCTTCCTCACAAATGCAGAAAATCTCAAGGCCTTATTTTCACCAAACTCAGTGTGTATGCACAGAAAAGTTTCTGCATGTGAACGTCCATGTATCTGAGACGTCTGGGTACCCAGAGCAATCAGGCACCTCGTAGCTGTCCAGTAACATATCTCCAACTTTAATACTCTAGACATTGCTCTAATAAACTTACACTTTACCTCCAAATTTGGAAGGTCTGATGAGTAGCTGCTTTCTGTACAGAAGGAAGTTTGTAGAAATTTTCTCTTCTCAGCTAACATTTGAATTATGCTTTTAAAAACATTTAAACTAGTGTGGATAGATTACAAGCATACTAAATAAAACATGTGCTGATCAATCTGCAGGGATCCTGTGAGAATCTCAAGCACGTCCCTTTGTATCACCCTTACCAGTAATACCTAGGCTGTGACACTTAAGATTTCTCACACTGGTATCCTTTGCCATAAAAATGATTAAACTGTCATAGAGCTGGAATTGGAACTGAAATATAAGGCTGGATCACTTGCATAATAAACTTTGATTTAGTCATTAAAGTGATTATTGCTTCGCTTCCATGTAGACAGAAAGGACAGGCACTGTCCTCGTCTAGTTCCGCAGGGTGTTGCACTGTGGTTGCATTTTATTTTTATTTCTCCAATTTGATCATAAGTAAATCCAATCACACTTTAGTTCTTAAAAGGGACATTCTTCTAGTGAAGCACAAGGGAGACCTGAGCAAACACATCTTCAGGAAAAAGGCATACTTAATTTGCATCTCCCAATCCCAGGTCTGGTCTCTTATCTCTGAAGTCTTTTCATCTCCGATGCCTCTCCCCAACCCTGGAGGCCTTTTCTTCCCTTGTGAGGTACTGCCGGCGTATTGCTCTTATGCTGAGGCACTCTGGGGCATGCAAAAAGTTCCTCTGTGCTCCCTCACCGAGTTTTGTATCACCCCTGGGTACTGTCCTGCAGTGGCTCAGCCTGCAGCCTTTTGGCCAGGGTGGATGCTGGCTTGTCAAATGGATCTGGTGCTATTATAGAGGCCAGTGCGTAAGGGGTCAGGCTCTTCAAAAGTGCCTGATGGCCCAGGAGCGTACAGCTGTCCCCTAGACTGAACACGTGATTTTTTTCCAAGATGAGTAAAGGGTTAATGTCTGCCAAGCACAGCGATTGTCCTAATGCTCTTGCTCTTCTCTGCTGAACCCTTTTTGCCTCACAGCCTTCACATCGAGTTGTAAAATATACTGATGTCTACCAGAAGACAAGCGTTGTGCATGATTTTCTTCTCCCCGCGCATTTTGCTGTTTGCCAGCTGAAGGAACAACCAGCCACTACACACAGAGGCTTCTGCATAGGGGCGCTAGCTTACCCGTGCCAACTGCTCAACAAGGCTGAGGTCCCAGCAGCATCGGGTGCTTTGGCACAGCCTGGACAACCGCGTCCCCTCCTCCCACACCACTATCTCCTTGGTCAGAAATTACTATTACCACATTATTAGTATGAGCAAAGTGTTGGGAAGGTTTCCAAGCACGACACAAATGGACAACTTTCTTCCCCGTCTCCAAATTCTCTGCTCAACAGACACAAAGCATATGCGTATGGATGGATGCACTCAAAACTTATTTCCTCCCCACCCCCATAGTATGTGATGGAGTAAAAATACTGTGGAAACAAATTCAGGAGGGGATAGGCATTAGCAACGCTCGAAATCTGCTTTCTGATTTAAGGTAAACTCAAAGAGTACTTAATCTTCTTTTCCCAGTTTTTTGTTCTCCATATTATAAATCCTTCTTAAAAGCGTGAACCATGGTGCGTTATTTTGGCTCAAAAGGAAAAAGAAAATGCAGTTGATAGGTACTTTCAGGTTCTGCTTTTAGACTCCAGTTTATCTTGATCATTACTTTATAAATCCCAGTTTAAGGCACATTTAGAACCTGCATTCCAATAAACTATCCTGAATTGTTTTCTGGAGTGCAGACTTAGAAACAACTAGAAAAGAAAATGGTATCTTTACATTTCTCCAGGCCCACGTATGGGACTCATTTCATTCCCTGACACCTGAAGCTGCAGTTAAATCACAAGGTGATTTCTACTCATAATGCCATTTATTTTAGTTGTATGTGGACAGTCATTTTTTTAGAGTAAATTCCAAGAAGAAAAATTGAGGTGAATAGAGTTGGTTTTCTCATGAATAATAGAGAAGCACACAGCAAAACCACAGAAAATGATTTATCAGAGACTATAACTTCAACAAAAAAGTTTTTTTAATTATACCAGAAGAATTTCCAGATTCAGTAACCTGCACTTGGACTGATCACGATCAAGGCCTAGGCAGACACAGAACAGCAGCATTTTTCAAGGATGTTTATACTTTGCAGCACTCTTGAAACAAAATGTGGTACAGAAAAACTTTAGAGTATAGGCTAAATCCGCTATTGCTGTCCACCGTGGAAACTGACTTCAGCATAGCTATACTATGATTCATGCAATGCATTTCCAGATTCATGCATCCAGCATCGCCTTTCCCCTCTGAACAATATAGCTGGAAGTTGGTATGCAGGTGTCAGGCCTTACTGAACCTCTTAAAAATAAAAATCTCTGTTTCCATTTTGGGATGGGCTTCCCAGTGCGCTCCAGTGGAGAGGTTTGCATGCCGAAATTTCACCCAGTGACACCACGAATTCCACGTGCACACCAACAAAAAAAACTCATATCGTTGATATACAAGCAAAAGCTGATGCTTAATGTTTAATGGAAAGGGAGGTGCATACATTAAGTTTTGGAGGTCAAAAACGTTCAGACTACATGATACTGCAACACACGGATTCTGACACACCCTGAACTAGAAACTTTCACTAGAGAGCATACATCATCTTCACGCCATACAACTCTTCACAATAACCTCTACGTACGAAAAAAACTGCTGGACAGCAGGTATACCTAGTTTTTGGCTGATACGAGAGCTGTGAGTAAATAAGACAAATTGCTCAGTCTCCTTGAAACAGGTACCTTCCTTATGTTTTCTTTTGGCTGCAAAGAACATTTCTAAGAAAAGCAAAACCCCATAATAAGGTATTATTTTCTGCAGTCAGATTCAGGGATTATTTTCTACCCATAATAAAAATTCTTCAGTAGAGCTCTTTGCCTCCATCAGAGAGTATGTAAGAGACTGAAGCAATAAACCCCTCCTTTACCAGGTTTAATTGAAAGTGCGAGAAAGGGAAAAAAGTTAACAGATTTTTTTTTTAAATCCCAGGAACTTGACAGTGACACATATTCCTAACTCACGTGCCTCTGAGAAGAGGTCGTGCTGCCCAGAATAAATAACAGCTTGTAATTTGCAACGAGGATACCCAGCAACACTGTGAGATACATGCGATAATGTGATTTACAGGACCAGGAAATAATTTTCAGATATACCGTGCCGCATTAACAGTCCAGGTTAAGTGTGCGCTGCAACTTTTCCCTTCAAGGTACAGTAAGTGGAAGATTTGTGACATCTTTAAACGCAACAAAAGGAAATGTAGAGGGGGAAGGGAGGAGCCTCCTGCTGAGATGTTGTGATAAATTATTAAAACTTCTTTTTAATGTTGATGCTACTCTTTAACCTCAGATCACAATACTGACAGCAGAGGAAAACTGAAAGTGCTATTAAAGCTGTGATAAACACACCATGCTGTGGCAACACTTGTAAGGGAAAAAAAAAAAAATCCTGGGGTGCCTCCAATCAGTAACATCAAGAAACAACCAGGGAGAGAATATGAAGCTATCTACAATCCACAGTCCCTCAGACCAAATATTTATGAGGTACCATTTATGCTCACTGAGCTATTTGATTATGAGACCTCGATAACCCATGTTTTCCATAAACAAATGTCATGCAAGGAAGCAAAACAAAGTGAACTTTATGGAAAGGCACATTTAGTGAACTGTTCGCAGCACATATAGGGTAAATCTTCTCAGCAGTTTTTAACAGAAGAGGAAAATGGATTGCTGCCTTCAGAAATCATAAGTGTTTTCTCAGCACAGCATTTTTTTTCAATAAAGTTAATGCAATTTATCTTTATTAACACATCAACACTGACATAGTCAGTCAGCCAATTAGTGCTGCTGGCAGTGCATTTCACAACATTCATATACTCTGGAAAAATGTCTGTCTAGTCATTTTTACCACATACACTAACAGTTCTGCACTCAAAATAGGCTGCTTGCTTTCTCTCTCTCTTCTTGCTTCCTCTTTTCCAACACTACCACCCCCTACGATGGGGGTAACATCTCTTGCAATAAAGCCACAAGCACCTGTCCCAGAGTCTCCATACTGAAAAGAAGAATCCGAATTCTCACAGACAAAAAACCCACCAGTTTCTAAATAGCATACAATTATTTATATAAAGGCCTTATATGTTATTCTGCTAATAATACAATACAAAGTAAAATTCCTGCAAGGAATATATAGCTTAAAGAGCCAGTCAGGCAAAGTAACAAGAAAACAAATGAAACTCCATGCTCTCTTTTCAGCATCCTATTGCAAGCCCACACGGCAACCTGAAATCTGAGTCACTCAAAACAGCATAGGTAGTCTCCTTAGACCACCTTTAACACAGCTTTTTTAGAATCTTACCGAAACATCCAACACAAAACTTTTTCTTTCCACTTACCCCCCTTCCAGTGTTTGCCTTTGGTCCTGCTAAGCTTGCTGAGGGTTGGTCCAGAGAAGAGCAACATCAAAATGAAAAGAAGTTCAAGCATAGTGATTTTCCCCCGTTTCACTGATGATAACATTTCCACAAGTTATTTTCTTAAAAAAAAAAAATATTAAAAATTATCTTACATCTTCCCCTCCTCCACTTTCTGTTTGCTTAAGGGGGAGTGATTAATCATTGAAAAATCAGAGCAAGGAGTAGCTTTTGCCCTGCTTAGATGTTGAAGTAATATCTCAGTGATGTAGCCCTGAGGAAAGCCACATTTCTCACTGATCCGGTTTCTCCCACACAACAAGCAGCCAGCACCGCTGCTACTACAGAAGCTATAAAATAATTTCTGCTCCTCACTTGGGTTTCTGTGGGAATATATTCCTCAGCTTGCAGCGTGAGCTTGATTGAAAATGATAAAAACAGTAATGCTTGTGTCCAGCAGAAAAGAGAGAAGATGTCAGGATTGTGAAAAAAGATGAGAAGCAGTTGTACTGACAGCTTTAAGCCTGACTGTCTGATCCTAATAGCCGTGCAACCAACCAAATTGCTCTTTTAAGAGTAATAAGGCTTCGGTGAAAGCTGGTGTCACTGCCACTTGGGTAGGTAGTGCAGGGCTTGAAAATCACCAAAGAACCTGCTAGAGATAACGACTGCCACGGTCCCAGCTCCGAACGCAGAGGGCTGAGCAGAATACAGTATGCACAGGGAGCATTTAATCTCTATTGTGTGGAGGAGAATTCCTGCTATACACTGTGCAATGCTCAGGACTTTTGACTGCATTTTATTAAGGCTTTCGTTCATACTTTAAACTAAAATGCAAGCTTCAACGCACTAATTACTTATACCATTTCTGAAGTAATTATTATATGGGAAAAAAATCCACATGCTTTTGCTTTTTTTTTTTTCATTTAAAGTAGCAAACAGGAAGAACAAATCCTTAGCAGTAGCAGTAATCTTTTCACTGCACAGAGCAGCTATGCATTTTATATTTTTACAGTCTATGCTTAGGATTTCCTAAATCCAGGGTGCGGGGGTAGGGGATGGAAAGAGAGGGAAAGAGAAAAGGGGCATTCAGAAGTACAGATATTTTGAAAATAATAGCTTTGCAGTCACAATTTTTTATTTAACAGTTGCTGATACCGCCACAGAAATAACACCACTACCTATGTCTCCAGATGTCCATATTTAAGAATGCCAAAGCTGGATCAGTAAACACAAGACTTTCAGCGCAAAATTTTCGATTTTCACAAAAGGTGCTCAGAGAAAAATTCACAACATTGAGACTGCTCATAGTAAACAGCCTCGAGATGCCCAGTGCTTGCTTAAGCATGCCCAGTAGCTTAAATTCGTCTACAGTTTGGCATTTAGTTGTTTCCGTATGAGCGTTCAGTATTCAAATCAATGAGCCACAAACCTTGTGCTGTAGATTTATATAAATAAAAAAATCAATGTCCTTAGAATGATAAAGCAACAATGGTCACAAATTCCCTGAAGTTACCACATTTTCAACCAGGGACATGATGCCCTTTTATATTAATAAATCTGAAGCATTGCTTATTCGTCTGAATAAAGAATGATATTTTGACTGGTGGAGACAATCATGAACATCTCATATATGTAGAGGGATTTTTTAAACAAACAGCATGTAACATCACAAACAAGGAAATATTTGGACTCCGCCACCACCATATCAACTATGAAAGATCTTTTATTTTAAGTTCTAAAATATATTTACAGGCTGGTTAGAGGATGTAACATTTGCATTTAGACGGAAAACAAATGCATGCTGATGTACAGTAGTTTTTCATCCCTCTGTGCATTAATTTTTAAAAGTTTTAAGACATCTTACCAGATGCTGAGTCTGATATATCAAGGCTGATGTTTATGGCTCTTAGTTGCCAAAAATTAGGTCAGTATCTATCATGTGGAGTCACTAAGCGGCGGCTTCTTATGTTAAATTTCTCCATCAAGGCATTCTTAATCACCAGTCTCATTGCTAATAATTAAAACACCATTTCTTCTATTTCTCTCCCAACTGTTACCGAAATGAGGCAGACACTTGTGTTCATTTCCATTGCCTCTGTAACATTCCTCTGAAACTAGCACCATACAGCCATGTTGAAGCATCAAAAAAATTACAAGTTTACACGGCTAAGTTTCAAACTTTTTATGTTTTGACCTTACTCTAAAACACCAACAACAACTACCACCACCCTCAGGTACCACTATGCAAATTCACTAACTTAAACCAGTTTTGAATCAAAAAGCAAACACCTCCAATGTCCAAAACATGTGCGACGATATCAGCCATGCTTCAGAAATCCTGATGGGATCATTCTCTTGGCCATCTCTGCAGCCTTATGTCACTTCTGCCTCCCTTATCCTTTCTTCAGTCTCCATCTCACTTTCAAATTTTATAATCCCCTGAAAGTTTACCATCTTGTTTCTACCTCTATCCATGTAGAAGCCAGCTGCTATAGGGAAACTAGTTTCCAATGGTGGCAGACATCCTTAAAAATACCTC
Source organism: Tauraco erythrolophus (assembly GCF_009769465.1). Classification (NCBI taxonomy): domain Eukaryota; kingdom Metazoa; phylum Chordata; class Aves; order Musophagiformes; family Musophagidae; genus Tauraco; species Tauraco erythrolophus. The sequence goes on from NC_141465.1 coordinate 23,232,665, forward strand.
CTTGGTTCCTATGCTGTAGAAGAATTCAATTTCTTCAGCCTGGACACCTTGTATTTGCAGCATTAATGAAAGCAGAGGCTGTTGGAAGGTATGATGAGTTTCTGTCAGCTTTCTGCCAGCTCTGACATATGCCTCCAGCAGCCTTGGCAGTATCAGGTATTGCTTGAGTAGCAGGTCAAGTGATGTGGCAGGAGAAGGGAAGGACTACCTGATACAAGAGCAAAAGGGAAACCATCACAGTTGCTGGTCACAGGCGTGCTTCCTTCAGTCTAATGCCTAAAGAGCCCAGACTTCCTTTCTGCTGAAACCTTCTGCATTATTTTGCAAAAGGTAGGTTATTAAACCCACTTTGTATACATTAAGAGTGAGCAGGCAGACCTTCAGGGAAACACAGAAAAAGCATTGTCACTTCTTATGAAATTTGGTGGGGTTTTTGATGTCCTCGTTTCTAGGTTCATAAGAATTTCCCTTTTCCAGAGTTGAAATGCCTCCAGAGAAAAGATACAGTTTCAAGAAAGATTATACAAACTTCATAGGTTGAAACATCAGAAAGACAAACAAAAGAAACCCAACATTTATTTTTCCTTTAAGTGTCATGATTTTTAAGTCAACATCATGTTTTAGAGATGTAAAAGAACTGATTTGTAATTCTATTTCATGCTTTGAATGTGCAATACTGGAAACAGAGAAATGTAGGCTTGTAGCTCCGATGAGAGCTACAAGAGACAAACCGACCCCATTACAGCTTAACGTCCCTGACATCCAACCAGTCCTTGCCAGGATCTCCTACATCCTCCAAGGTCCTTTGTGACAGCTTACACCAGTCATGAACGTGAGACTATTTAACGCTTTCTAAGCACAGAACTACTCATATGTTAAGACAGATCAAATGCCTATCTTGTCTAGCATCACATCTTCAGTAGTGGTCAACCTCAGATGCTTATGGGAAAAGTACAAGAATGATAAGAAATTAGTGGAGTTTAGCATTTGCCCAGCCTGTCATCCTCTGCTTGGGAAAGGCTTTGAGACTTCTTAACTACAGACTCTATCACAGCTATCAACTTTGATTAGAATGTGAAGAATCTATACTTCTTGCCTTTGTCTAGTTCCACTTTTGATTCATTTATGATTTTCTCCAGCCCATAGTCCCTAGCAATGAGTTCCACAGATTTAATTTATTAGCAGTCTGAAAAACATACTTTCTCTTGTTTCTTTGAAAGAAAAGTGTACTTGATAATTTTATTGAAAGAAAACTGTACACTTTGAAAAGTGTACTTGATAATTTTATTGAGATAATTTTGGCTTTTCACCATGAAAAAATTCCTGTTCACCTTTCCTCCTATCATGGTTTTCCAACATACCCTCCCTTCACATAATTTATTCCAGTAAGAAAATTCCTACTCTAGTCTTTTCTCAGACCAAAGATGATCCATACACACAAATGTGCCTGCTGCCTTCATCTAAAGTATATCCAGTTGTAATTTAGTGTTTATGAGATGAAGTCAAAAGAAAAGCCTGCAGTATTCAAGATGAATTATCAGTTGCATATTCTCTCATTCTGTTCATGAAGCCAAAGGGCAGCAGCTACCACTAAGATGGAGTTGTGTTTATAAATGCCTACAACATTAATGGATACAGAGGTTCTTTTTAATTAACAGAATTTTAAGATGTTTACTCAGTGTAAGCATACATCAGCACCCTACTTAACAAACCACTAGTGAGATACTCAGAAAAAAATACGTCCAAGTTAGTTTAATCTGAAGTTGTTGTATTCGGTTATTTGGTCTTCCTTCCTTTCCATGTTTTCCTTCTTTTTACTAATCACTATCTGGCACAAAGGACTACTGGTGTAAGCACTTGGTTAAAACCCTCAAGCTTGAATAAATAGCAACAATAACTTCACGGAAGCTTAAATATCAGAGCCCCTGAGCAACATGCTCTTTTAAGGGCGGTATCTTGGAGAGGTCTGCTGCTTGCAAACAGTAGGAGGGACAGACAGAAGCCTCAACCGCTCACTTGCTGACATGTTCTCTGACCCTTTGTATTTGCCATCCAGATCCCATTTCACTATGGCGAAGGTTACAGACTTTCACAAGATCTTTCAGTAACTGCAAGAAGTAACACTTGGATCAAATCAGCGTTCAGTAGCGCAGGTATTTTTCATGACTGTATTTCCTGAAAGTATTTAATTGTAGCATTAGCTTAACATTTGGAGAAGCTCAACAGAAGCCTTCACTTTTCCCATTTCAGAACACTGGACAATCAAAATAAAAAATTAAAGAGATTGCAGAAAAAGAAATGACTGAATTGAGAGTCATGATTAAGATGAGAAGGAATGGAAACAGAAGCTGAAATGCCCATTCTCTCCCCTAAGAAGTTACAAATATTTTTTTTTGTGCTACTTCTATTCTCCCAAAGATCCCATACAGCCAGCGTTTGGCAGTATGAAAATGCTCAAGACTAAATGAACTTTGCAAAAGGAATATAATCAACACTAAACACTACAAGACAGAAATAGTCACATTCTGCACTGTAGGCATAAATAATATTTTCCCACTGTCTACCTCACCATACACAAAGGCCCAAGTTGCTATAAGCCATAATTAATTCAGTTCTTTTTAGGCATGAAAATTGTTTTGATTTTAAGTACTTTCAGCTTAGGGCATTCTAAATATCTGCGGAAACATCCTGGGGATTTCTGTTAGCCACAGACATCAATGGGAACAAAATTTTTTGGTATTTGTAAAACAATACATTGCCAAATAAATCCATAGCCACCTTAAATCAAAAATCTATTTGAAATTCCTTCCAGTTCATGTGATTTCCAAGGATTGAGAAATCAGTGTTTGCCCAGTGTATAATCTGCACTTCCAGCGCAGGTATTCTGCAAAACCATTTACATTTCCCCTTCACAAATATAACCTAAGATGAAGTTCTGGCAATCATTGCATGCCAGTCCCCAAATACTACGCTCACTTTTGCTTTCACTGGTAATAGAGACCCACAAAAGGGTCTCTCTTTTCATCTTAACTAATAAGTAGCTTTCTTCCCATATAAGATAAAACGAAAGCTTGAAAGAGAGAGAGAGAGAGATCTCACAATATACCAGTTTTAGTGCAGGAGAAGAAATACATCAATAAAACATGGACAATATGTCTAAGACTCAACTTTCAACACCGAGGGTTTTTTTCCCTTGTTTATGTTAAAGGTCCAAGGTCTTTTCTGACACTTTGCAGATTATATTATGCAGAATGAAAAACTGCATGAAATTTATTTCATATTATTTTGCACTCATCAATTACGATTTATCTGAGGATTACATTTAGGTATAATAAGAAAGATAATAAATCATTTTGAGTTTATCAATTATTCCAGTCTTCAGTTCAGTCTCCCAGCAGTTCAAAAAGTATACATTTGCTTGATGGAGTTCATAGGCAGCCAAGAACTTCTTCAATATTTGGTAAACAGCGTGAGGAAAAACAACTTTTCATTTTTTTCAATATTTTTAATAGAATAACTTCAATAATCTATCCACTACATTATACACAAAGATTCCAAATTCTTTTAGCACTGGTAATATGCTATACTGTTACATTGAAATGTAATTTCCACAGTGCATCTATCTAATAATTGTATTGCTTCCTATATGTAACATAAACTATACTTACAATTAAATAGTAAAATATCAAAATATATGTAATTATTTATATGTAACAATATGCAATAAATACTAAGTACTTAACAATAATATGAATTGTTAAACAACATACATGTGTTGTTTCCCAAGAAGCAGTTTTGGTAAGAAAAATACTATATGAAGTCATAAACAACAAGAGGAGGTAAAAACACTAATGAGATATTTCACTGCGTTTTGTACTACACAGTGAAAATAAATTTCTGTGGTTTATACAAGAGAGAAAGAAAAAAAAAAAGACAAACTGTTCTGGCCTTATTTACCTCTTTTCTAATACGAAAAAATCATAATACACTTGCTATCTTACTGTATCCTCTTTTGTTCTATTTCCTACCCAGAAGTAGAACATTTATCCAAAACACAACTATGAAATCATCTGGAAAAATTGGCACCCACTATCTATCCAACAAGAGGGGAAAAAAGAAAATAGAATAATTGAGTGCAAACCAACTTGTAGGTAGAGAAGATACCAAGATATATTTTTACGAGGTGTGAGTAGAGCAATAGTTATACTTTGAAAATACTTGAACTATCATTCCAAAACAACTTTTTTTTTTTTTTTTTCCCCTGGGGGCCTATTTCTAATGGCTATGAAGAGGAGATAGCAAAGCTGAAAAGTACGAGTTCATTCATATGGGAATCATAATTTTCCTACCATGACTTAAAGGCTTTGATTTGTCAGTAAACAGATTCTGGTTATCGCTCACAGGAAAAAATAAGTCAGGCTCATATTTCATTTTAAAATAGATCTTTAAATCAGAGAGCCTCAAAGCATTTTGAGTATTTCCAAGTTTTTTGCCTTCTTTGGGATTATTTTAGACCTATTCTCTTTAAATTTTACTATGCACAACTTTGAAGCCACAAAGTACTAAGCCGTTCCTCTCCTCCTGCTTCCGATTAATTTTTGAAGCTCTTTGGCACTGCAACGCCCAGTAGCCCCATTAGGAAGAATCGACTAACGTCAGTCAATCAAGTATCTCCAGATGTAATCTACAGAAATTAACATGGAAAAGACAAACTAAATCACACACTATCTGGCATTTCCATACGATAAAGAACCTGGGAGAAGACAAGTTTTATTGGAAAATGGAATTAAATAGGATCTGAAATTTCGGATCAGAAAGAAAGAAAGACCAAGATATCGCAGAGCTCACTCTGGAAATACTGCTGGTGACAAGAGATACATCTGCTTTCCTTGAACAAATATTGATCCAGTAGGTTTTATGTTTGCGAGGCCTCCGGTGTTGCTGAAGGTGTCACGTTTCAGGTGACTTGCAACAATGAAACCCTGACTAATTGCAGTTATTAAAGATATTAGCTTGTTTTCCTTTTATGTGGTATTGAAGTTTCCCTGAGGACACATTGAAGACAAAAGACGTAGCGGTGACTCTACACTTCTCCCTTCCACTTCTAAAGTGTTCAAGTGAAGAATCTCATTTGTCAGCTGGGATTCCAGATACAAATCAAAAGTACCAGCAATTATGAGACAAGGGTGTAACGGGTCAGTCTGAAAGTCATGCCAAAATACCACACTGCTCATACACCCGCAGCTTTAAATACTGGAGTAATTTTTCTGCAGAGCCCTACATTTGCAATTCATTTAAAAAAAAAAAAAAAGGAAGGAGGTTTGGCTGGCTTGAGTTGTTTGCTCCGCCACTTTCAAGTTCAGAAGAAGCATCTATGTGTTAGAAAAGAAAACAGCAACTGTGACACCTCTGCTTCCATCCTTTGCTAAATTTTCTGAACATAAAGCTAGAACAGAGGATTTCTCTAAGGATCTATAAGCGTCTTTCAGAGATAGCAAGCATTGTATAATCAGCATTTGTCTGAAATACTGAGACAAATGCTACGCAGACTCATGCTAAGCAAGTATCTGCTGCTGCATTTAAAATGCATTTGGGTTTAATTGCAATTTGTGGTTTCAAACTATTTTTGCACTGTTGCAGTGCAAAAACAACTGCTCTTTAAGTACATGTTCAAGTTCCACATTCATTCTTTCTTTTTCCATTGTTATGGGGATCCAGTCTTGCTTTAGTTGGGAGACAGTCCGCCAGGCAGGGACCATCTGCGCTGGGCAGCAGAACTGGATCAAATGTTCATAGATGAAACAGACACAGGTACTGTAAGACACTTCATCTGTCACAGCCATCACTGGCAACCCTGAATTCATTCATTCAATGATTTTATTTTTTTTTTGACTTCTATTAGCACTGCAGAGCCCACACTAGCGAAACAAATCAGATGGCATTCGAATGTCACTCATGCATCAGGTGCCATTTGATAATTACATTCCAATGCCAGGGTCAACCCCGCTGGACTAGAACCAAGGCCAGAGGGTACGCACAATGATGTTGCATAGGTATAAATGAGGGCATCATTTGACCTGCAGAAATCTTTATTAGTGGTATCGAATCACAAGGAAAAAGAATTTAGCAAGGCAATAATCCTAGCCTCAGTCTATTCTGACTGATATTAGAAAATATAACTCATTATTCATGAATTGAGAAAAATTCATATGTAAGTCCTTCCGAGATAAACTTATCCCCAACCCCACCCTTCCACACCATTATCAGCACATCCCACTTCGGACGGAGGCCACACTTCAAGCATGGTTTTGTAACAAAAGCATAATCTCCTCTTATGATGTCTTTTGTCAGTATAGTTAACTGTCTTCCACTCTCATTCAGCACATGAAAATGATTTTCCCTTTAAACAATTACCATTACTAAACAACTAGATAAACATTCGACTGAAAGGGCTTTCAGACAAGTTGTACAAAACTAGCGCCTGTTAAACAAAAACAAACACAGAGGCAAAACACCATTGTTGCTGTTAGAGGGTCGAATATGCAGAGCAAAATTAAAGCTGGGTTATTCCTCTCTACCTGGATGTCCTGTGCTGCAGGCTCAGAAGATGTGGCATTATAAGCATGGCTGAATAAAACAATTTATAGTAATTTTTTGCCTACAGCATTGTAAGGTTGTGTTATAGCAACACAGTAGGAAGAAATGTGATCTTTCATTGGTTTCACTCCAGTGACCAGGGGCCAGAATGACAGTGGATAATCAGTGAGGGCTATAATTTGTCATGGCACTGTAATGCATAGCAGCTTCACGAGGCAAGCGGGCACAACAGCAGACCACCACCCAAGGAAGCAGAACAAGTTGGTCTCCAAGGCCCAGGTGTTCAAATAAGCGTGCACATATTTGCACACATACGACAGTGTGTGTCAAATCTATGCTGAACACGCCTTGCTCAGAGGCTGAACAAAACAACTGGGAATTTGCATACGTGTGAATGTTTTGTAAAGGCACCTAAATTATGTGAATAACGCAATGCACTTCGGTACCTTTCCCTGGTACACTGATTTTAATAAGGTCATCATCCGTATGTTTAACAGCTAATAATTCTGCTCTTTCCCTTAGCACAGAAAATTCTGCACTATGCAAAGGCGGTTGCTCTGGCTTCAAACAACACATACCTAAAGAGAAGAAACCACCTCAAGGTGAGGGATGCAGCGCCCTAACACATACAACACAGAGGGTGAAGCATCATTCTCCTACCTGAAAAGTGAGTTTTCGCTACAGACCTATCCCTGAGTACCAGCGGCCTCTCAGAGTTACAATACCAAGATTATGACCCAAACCCTGTGCCTTCTGCGGTACGTGCCAGCCCCGACAGCCACCAACCAAAATTCACACAAACACTTGGATGCTGACACAATCAGACGTTTCATCGCATAAGAGTTGAGGGGAATCGGAGCGATTTTATGCTGTAAGCTGAATCCCGAGATCCGTACGAGCCCTCCGTGCGACAGGATGCAAAGGATGCTCTAATTTGGCATCGGACCCTACAATACCACACCAGCACGCCTCTCCCCTTTCACGTTACATTAAGAACGGCAGTACAAAGTCAAAAACACTGAGCTGAAACTCTTCCAAATTTCTGGTCAGTCAGAATCCTCAGGTCATACCTGTGTTAACATTAATGGGAACAGTGGTACAGGTCATCTGATGTCAGATGTAGGCAGAGGCAGGCCCTGCTTTCCCTCTGAGAGGCTGGGCAAATTGCACCCATTTATTGTGTTTCTTCAACCTTTCCATCCCACTCTGCCAGCAGCCCCAAATCATTGTCCTGGCTGACAGCCTTGAAAACCACATGAAATCTATGAAAGCAATTGGCATACACTCACTAACTTCAATGAAATTTAGATCAATCCCATAACCTTCATCTTAAAACTCAGTGTCATTTTCACTACTAATTGAACAATTCAAAGTCCATCCATCTGAGCTCATATTGAAAAAATACGTTTTTTTCTTGTCCAAGTAGAAGTTAGCCTTATCAGATATGGCCCCCATAAAGCTTCCCTATATCCCCAAAATCAATTGTCATATGTTTACTCCCAGCTTTCCCCACATCTGCCTTTAGCAATTTAAGTCTCATTCCCTCTGTGAAACAGGCAATAAATCACATCCACAGCACCAAATGAAAAATAAATCATAAACTTTGAAAAACAACCAGAAGTTTGTAAAAGACTTTAAAGAGGTATTGTCTCTGATTTGTAAGGTGAGGGAAAATCAAGTGTTGGGAAGGGCTTTGTGTCTATGTGATCAAAGGGCTCCTTAAACAGGTCCTGGTAAGGTTCTTGTGCTTAATTGCACCTGTAGATCATAGAATCGTCTGGTTGAAAGAGACCTTTCAGATTGAGTCCAACTATTCACCCTGCACTGTCAGGGTCCCTAAACCATGTTGCTCAACACCAAATCCACACAGTTTTTTAAACACCTCCAGGGATGGGGACTCCACCACCTCCCTGGACAACCTGTTCCAATACTTCACAACCCTCTCTGTAAAGAAATTCTTCCTGATATCTAAACTAAATTTCCCCGGGCATAACTTGAGGCCATTCCCTCTCATCCTGTCATTCATAACGTGGGAGAAGAGATCGACCCCCATCTCCCTACAACTTCCTTTCAGGTGATTGTAGAGAGCGATAAGGTCCCACCTGAGCCTCCTCTTCTCCAGACTAAACAGTCCCAGCTCCCTCAGCCACTCCTCATAGGACAAGCTCTCTAAACCCTTCACTAGTTTTGTTGCCCTTCTCTGAACCTGCTCCAGCACCTCAACGTCCTTCTTGAAGTGAGGGGCCCAAAACTAGACACAGTACTCCAGGTGTGGCCTCACCAGTGCTGAGTATAGGGGGACAATCACTTCCCTGCTCCTGCTGGCCACACTGTTTCTGATACATGCCAGGATTCCGTTGGCTTTCTTGGCTGCTTGGGCACACTGCTGGCTCATGTTCAATCAGCTGTTGACCAGCACCCCCAGGTCCTTCTCTGCTGTGCAGCTTTCCAGCCACACTTCCCCAAGCCTGTAACGCTGCAGGGGGCTGATGTGGCCGAAGTGCAGGACCCGGCACTTGGTCTTGTTGAATTTCATACAGTTGGCCTTGGCCCATCGATCCAGTCTATCCAGGTCCCTCTGTAGAGCTTCCTGACTCTCAGGCAGATCAACACTACCTCCCAATTTAGTGTCATCTGCAAACTTGCTGAGGGTGCACTTGATCCCCTCATCTAGATCATTGATAAAGATGTTAAAGAGAACAGGCTCCAACACTGAGCGCTGCGGAACACCACTGGTGACCAGACGCCAGCTGGATTTAACTCCATTCACCACCACTCTCTGATCCCAGACATCCAGCCAGTTTTTGATCCAGCAAAGCGTACACCCATCCAAGCCATAGGCAGCCAGCTTCTGCAGAAGAATGTTATGGGAAACAGTGTCAAAGGCTTTGCTAAAATCGAGGTAAACAACATCCACAGTTCTTTCCTCGTCCACTAAACAGGTCATTTTATCATAGAAGGAGATCAGGTTGGTCAAACAAGACCTGCCCTTCATAAATCCATGTTGACCGGGCCTCATCATCTGACTGTCCTGTACATGACACATGATAACACTAAGGATGATCTGTTCCATGAGTTTACCTGGCACTGAGGTCAGACTGACAGGCCTGTAGTTCCCTGGGTCTTCCCTCTGACCTTTCTTGTAGATCGGTGTCACGTTTGCCGACCTCCAGTCAGCTGGTGCCTCCCCTGTTAGCCAGGATTGTTGGTAAATGATGGAAAGTGGTTTGGTGAACACTTCCCGCCAGCTCCCTCAGAACTCTTGGGTGGATCTCATCCAGCCCTGTAGACTTCTGCACATTTAAGCTGTGCAGCAGTTTGCTTACCGTTTCCTCTTGAAAGAAACCTTGATAAAGCTCTCCATCTCCACCATTTGGTTCTAGAGGTATATCACCCAGTGAGTTGGTCTGACCATTAAAGACTGAAGCAAAGAAGGCATTGAGTACCTCAGCCTTTTCTTCATCCCCAGTCACTATTTCTCCCATTGCATTTAGCAAGGGATGGAGATTCTCCCTAACCCTCCTTTTACTGTTAAGGTATTTGTAGAAACTTTTCTTATTGTCTTTTATGTTAGCTGCCAGATTAAGCTCCAACTGGGCTTTTGCCTTTCTAATTTTCTCCCTGCATCGTCTCACAGAATCCTTGTAGTTTTCGTGAGTGATTAGCCCCTTCTTCCATAGGTCATAGTCTTTCTTCTTGAGCTCTAGCCAGAGCTCTTTGTTCAGCCAGGCTGGTCTTCTGCCCTTCCGGCTCATTTTGCGGTCCGCTGGGACGGCCTGCTCCTGGGCTCTGAAGATTTCTGTCTTGACAATTGTCCAGGCTTCCTGGAACCCTTTGCCTTTTGGACCAACTCCCAAGGGACTCTTCCAAACAGTCTCCTAAGAAGGTTGAAGTCTGCCCTCCGGAAGTTCAAGGCAGCAGTTCTGCTGACCCCTCTCCCTACTGCTTCTGTGACTGAAAATTCTGTTATTTCATGGTCACTATGTCCAAGACAGCCTCCAACCTTGACACCATCAATGAGTCCTTCTCTGTTGGTAAACAGCAGGTCCAGCAGGGAGCCTTCCCTAGTTGGTTCCCTCACCAGCTGTATCAGGAAGTTGTCTTCCAGACACTCTAGAAACCTCCTGGACTGTTTCCTCACTGCTGTATTCAAATTCCAGCAAATATCTGGTAGATTGAAGTCACCCACAAGAACTAGTGGCTGTGATCATGAGACATTGTGTAGACGTGTCCCAAGGAAGTCTGTCCTTATCTATCTTCAACTTTTAAATATGACTTCAACTTCTATTTTTCTAACTTTTCTGTTTCTTCTCTATAAATGAAAATTAAAAGGATTTCTTACTCCTTAATATACACACATGTAAACACACCGTGGAAATAGTTTTCGGGCAATTTTAGCTGCCTGTGAGTTCTTCGACTTTTAAAGCTTTAAGAAAATTCCTATATGCATAATTAATCCCTCAAATGGAATATACCCATAGAGAAATAATTTCTTTTAAACTTCAATATAACTGGCCAGTGCTCCTCCTGCATCAAAACCCTGAAGCTGTGGCTCCACATTCTTGTTTCTTCAGAACATGAGACCATCAGAAACCCAGATCCAAACATGCACGAAGAGAATGATCTCCCATCATCCTGACATTCCTGTAACAACTTTCATGAATAAAAAGTAGGGTCAGACTATCGGTGTTTCATACTGCTGCTACAGTAAATTTTTAAAGTTTGAGAGGAAACATCATATCCTTAAGCTTCATGAAGTACAGATGGTTGCTATAGATTTCTCCTAATTATGTTATTTCTCATGTATCCTGCTACACCTTTTAAGATATTTGAACATAAAAAATTGTATCATTTTGAAAATATATATTTCTGAAAATATATAATTCTGAAATTAATCTTCTTTCCCTCAAATATAAAAAGACATAATTTTTATTAAAGGATCACATATTTTACCAAAATTATTATTTCAGAAAGATAGTTTGAAGTCAGGAACTAAACAACAGTAAACATTTTTCAGGTTGGATGAGGCTTTGGGCAACCTGGTGTAGTGGAGGATTTCCCTGCCCATGGGAGGGGGGTTGGAACTGAATGATTTTTAAGGTCCCTTCCAACCCTAACCGTTCGATGACTCTATGATTTTCCAAAGAAAACTTCTTCTTTTTAAGCTTGCCTTTCTGTTTCACAAAAAAAAAAAAAAAAAATCAAACATCAGAAAAATATGAGTTTGTCTTTGCCTAAAAATACACATGAAGAAAATAAAAGTGGATTAATTTAATAAAATTAAATGAAGACTAAATCAGTCTTATATTGAGAAATATGTTACATCTACAGTATAGGTTATTTTATTTATATAATGTGTATTTGTTGCAGATCTAGTTTTCAATCTTCAGAAATAATGGAAGGAAAATACAATCTTAAATTTTACAATAAATAATTTTGAGTTTGAGCACAATATTTCAAAGGGTTTTGCAACTGTTATTCTGACTTAGCCACCCTTTTAAAATACATCTGTAAGGCTATAGATAGAAGTGACAATTTTTCTAAGATTATTAAAAAATTAAAAAGCCAGTAGAGTACTATGCTTAAAAAATCTATTTGCATTTTATCTGTCACTGAATTTGCCCTAATTGTCCACTATTGTGATAATGTCTGAGTTGAATACTATATGTCTGTTAGCACCCAGCAATTAACTCAGCAATAATTATACACTATTTCTGACCTCTTTGTGCAGCTGGCAGAGGGTGGGGTTTTTTTAATACATATTCTGCAACTTTAAGTAATTCAAAAAGTAGAAAAATAGAGTTTAAGAACTACAGGAAACAATTATTAGCTTTGCCAATAATTCCTTATATACTCATAGACTTGGAGGACTCATATCTACATTACAGTAAGTTTGAATTAAAACAGCATTCCTCAATAACCTCTGTTCCTTTTAGAGCTCTCTGAACGATTGTATGATTTCATAACTGATCCTGTGATATCCGTGAGTAACACTGAGTTTTATTTTTTTAAAGTATTTATTAAATGCATTTCTGTAAGTAGGTAGAACACAGATGTTTTTAAACTTGCACTGGGTTTCTTCACTATAATGGCATCAAATGACAGAGACCCGATGCTCTCTACACCTCAAGCAGCTGGCACAGGACTAAGAAAATACAGGTAACACATTTCTCAGTACTGCATTGGTTCAGTTGCTTACTTATTCCTCTTATCAGTTACTCAAATGAGAGATGTTCCATGATTAGGGATATTTTTAAATTAAGAGATCTAATGTCCCCCACAGGTACACACATGTAAGACTCGTCAAACTTAAACATCCAAAAGAATTGAAGATAAAATACTGATTCTAGTAAAATCGTAAAAACCTCTATATTTGCATCTTTCTATATGCAAGCCATGTGTAGTTCATTAACGCTTTATGTCAGCAAGGTTGCAGGTCAATTTAGAAATCCGATTGCAAATCAAGGGAAAACTACTTTCAAACGACATCTGGCTTGACCTTCAAACCCTAATAATCTAGAGCAAATCAGATCGTTAAATTATAAACCGAAATTAAGTTTATGATTAATAGAGTTCAGAAAATGAATTGCAATGGATAACTGGGCTTTATCTGGTCCACAGACTATTCATGAGCAGATCACCACTTCATGGGGTTTCTTGATGCAATGTTTTTAACAACATCTTAAGCTTCCTTATTGATGGGTCCTCACAGAATCTGAAGTCCAGATGTGGTGGGAGAGCTCCTACTGCCACGGTTCCTGTTTGCTGAGCCGAGGAGCAGGGAAGGACTTCTAACCCAGGTCTGTATGGGGGAGTCAAATTCAGGTGTCAGTCTTAGACTGAGGAGAAATAAACGTGTTCCCTTGTACCAGTAATCAGACCCATAGCTTGGCACAGTTTCAGACACGTCCATGGATGGGACCTGAGAAGCATCTACTTGAACCATAAGACCTCCATACTGTACATTAGATTTTCTTCTCTGTTCCAGTGCTCCTCACAATGCATAAAAACCCCTTAAAACATCTGTTTTCTGTGAGGAAGAGGATTTTGCTGATCAAGTATGAGACAACAAACAGGCAAGTCTAGGTAAGGCCCTAGGCTTCTCCTTTCCCAAGTAAGCACAAGTGAGATTAGTAGAAATCTTGATCAATATCCGTGCCAACTAGAATTTATAGTTATAATGTGGCGTTCTGCTAACTTGTCAGCATTAGCAATAATCCTTTACAGGAGATTATTACTATACATCAAAGTATGGACAGCACTGTAAAATGACATGACCGAGTTTTTAAACTTGATGATTCCACTTTCCATGGAAAAAAACCAAACAACAATCCCACAAAACATATTGTAGAGCAGACTGTATACGAGTCTGAGATAATAACGAACAAACACTTATGCTGTACCTGTAAGACTTCCAGACGCAAAGTCTGGATAACCTATATGGAAATAAAATAACACTACCCTGTGGCTGCTTTAGAAAACAGAGAATTATGTAGACTGAATAAAACACAAACTGTAAGCAGATGTTTCCTGTAGGCTTGCATTAAGATAATGGTAGAAATACTTTAATACGCACGAAAACCTTGTCAGATTTTGGCTCTTAGCTTGTATCACTGTCATAGGAGATGTTGTTTTACTCCATATGTTAATCCATCTACATATTTACATAGCTTTTATCACCCAAATACCTGCACACTTTCTAAACCCTTAAGGCTTCATTCTCACAACATGTGAAAGAAGAACGGGCAGTTTACAAACAAGCATTTGAGATGCAAAATGAGCTTGGAGACTTGGGCAGTTTGTAGCTGAACCCATGATTTAGAGGAAGATTTTTAGAAATCAATCTCCCTCATTAGCTGCAACGCATTTTACTCGAAGCTATACACGGCTTTTGTTTAAGGACACAGATTAACAATTACATGATAAACGCAAATCTGACTGTCAGGTCTATAATGAACAATTTAAGAGTTAGTTTATATTCACTGTTGGAGGTGACCTGTTTTAGGACACACACTTCAGTTCAACCCAGAGCCTGAGACAGAATGATGTTACCACCTTATCCTACGCAGCAGAGTGCCCTAATTTCAGAAACACTTAGAGAAGCTCGCAGTGTTCAAACAATACAAAACCCTTTAAAATTGTTAATCCAAGTCTTTGGTATCTTTGTACTACAGTACATATTATCAACGTTTTATAAATATGCGAATTGCTGCAGCAATCCTACAGGCTTATAAGGGCCCATATGCTGATTGTTCCAATGAATAGATTTTTAAGGCAAGAAGGGACTTTTAGAGTCATCTCTCATAGCAGTTGTGATTATTTGTGAGTAGATGCTCTTGTTTGAAATATCAGCCACGAGAAAGGACATAACTAGTGCTTGGTTCAACTCTTTCCAAGAAAATAAAATACAAATACTGAGTTTTAATGGTAGTTCATAGATTTTTCCATTTTAGGGTTTAGTTTTGTGTAAATTTAAAAATCTAAAATCACAATACAGAAGGAGCAAGGTTTACCAGAAAAAATCTCCCATGGTTAAAGATATACCAGGAGCACACAGCAAGTAAAGCCTTATTTTTTTGCCTCTCTATCCTCTCACACTGCAGCTATCACAGTTAGCTGTACAGCATCGGGGTTTCTCTTCAGAAACCCTCAAGACCTGCCAGAAGGAGCAGCAGGAGGCAGCAACAGGGTGCAAGCACCGCAGACCCCCACACGACACTGCAGCCAGGCCACCCTGGGGATGAGGCTGCTCCCCTTCCCAGGGGCAGCAGAACTTTGCTTGCCCTGCCCAAACACTCACCTTTGAATTTAATAGAATGATAGAATGGTTTGGGTTGGAAGGGACCTCAAAGATCATCTAGTTCCAACCCCCCTGCCATGGGCAGGGAAATCCTCCACTACACCAGGTTGCCCAAAGCCTCATCCAGCCTGGCCTTGAACACTGCCAGGAATGGGGCATCTACAACTTCTCTGGGCAACCTGTTCCGGTGCCTCACCACCCTCTGAGTGAAAAATCTAAATCTACCCTCTTTCAATTTAAAGCCATTGCCCCTTGTCCTATCACTACACGCCCTTATAAAAAGTCCCTCTCCAGCTTTGCTGTAGGCCCCCTTTAAGTACTGGAAGGCTGCAATAAGATCACCCTGGAGCCTTCTCTTCTCCAGGCTGAACAACCCCAACTCTCTCAGCCTGTCTTCATAGCAGAGGTGCTCCAGCCCTCGGATCATCTTCGTGGCCCTCCTCTGGACCCACTTCAGTAGCTCCACGTCCTTCTTGTGTTGGAGACTCCAGAGCTGAACGCAGTATTCCAGGTGGGGTCTCACGAGAGCAGAGGGGCAGAAACACCTCCCTCGACCTGCTGACCACACTTCTTTTGATACAGCCCAGGATGCGGTTGGCTTTCTGGGCTGCCAGCGCACATTGCCAGCTCGTGTTGAGCTTCTCATCCACCAGCACTCCCAAGTCCTTTTCCTCAGGGCTGCTCTCAATCCATTCTCCGCCCAGCCTGTACTTGTGCTTGGGATTGCCCCGACCCACGTGCAGGAACTTGCACTTGGCCTTGTTGAACTTCATGAGGTTCTCACAGGCCCACCTCTCCAGCCTGTCAAGGTCCCTCTGGATGGCATCCCTTCCCTCCAGCGTGTCCACAACACCACACAACTTGGTGTCATCTGCAAACTTGCTGAGGGTGCACTCGATCCCACTGTCCATGTCTCCAACAAAGATGTTAAATAGCACTGGTCCCATTACTGACCCCTGAGGAACACCACTCATCACTGGCCTCCACGTGGACATTGAACCATTGACCACAACTCTTTGAGTGCAACCATCCAGCCAATTCCTTATCCACCAAGTGGTCCATCCATCAAAACCATGTCTTTCCAGTTTAGAGACAAGGATGTCGTGTGAGACAGTATCAAATGCTTTGGATAAGTCCAGGTAGATGATGTCAGTTGCTCTTCCCTTATCCATCAATACTGTAACCTCATCATAGAAGGCCACCAAATTAGTCAGGCAGGATTTGCCCTTAGTGAAGCCATGTTGGCTGTCACCAATCACCTCCTTATTTTCTATGTGCTTTAGCATAGTTGCCAGGAGGATCTGCTCCATGATCTTGCTGGGCACAGAGGTGAGACTGACTGGCCTGTAGTTCCCCGGGTCTCCTTTTTTTCCCTTTTTAAAAATAGGGGCTATGTTTCCCCTTTTCCAGTCATTGGGAACCTCACCAGATTGCCACAACTTCTTAAATATGATGGATAGTGGCTTAGCAACTTCATCTGCCAGTTCCCTCAGGACCCGCAGATGCACCTCATCAGGTCCCATGGACTTGTCCACCTTCAGGTTCTTTAGACAGTCTCGAACCTGATCTTCTCCTACAGTGGGCAGTTCTTCATTCTCCCAGTCCCTGCCTTTGCCTTCTGTGACTTGGGCTGTGCAGCTGGAGCTCTTGCCAGTGAAGACTGAGGCAATACCTTTTGGTTCATCACAACCTAAAAAGCAAAAAGGCCCGGCTTTTTTTGGAACTTCAGCAAACCCTCCTCTACATAAATAGCAGGTTAAGATTTAGCTGGGGAAGACTGCAATGGCATGTGGCAGCACGCTGTTCCTTTCACAATGGACCAAACCTCCCAGCCCTCTGACTATTTCTCATGGAAAATAAAGTAATCTAAGCTGTTTGACAGATCTCCTTTTGTAAAATAGTGCTATCCTACTTCCTATCATGTTTCTTAAGAATTATTCTAGCAAAGAGCATGAGATAACATCTAGGCAAGGAAATACTCCAGTGTAAATTAAAACGTGTTTAAAATGTCAGAGGCATTCTTGACTAATGCCTAGTATCATTTAAATGCTTTATCACACTTATCAGTTTCATAATTGTTCTATTTTTACAGCCGTCATTGGACCAAGACCTGAGTTCCCCTTGGTCTAGATACATCTCATCAAAGAGCACTGTAAAAATCTTTAGAATAAAAGCATTGAACTCATCTGGCAAAGCTGAGGTCTTGGAGTAAAGCACTCAGAAAGGGAACACTGCAATATGAAAGTTTATTAAGGCTGCTTCTCTTTTTTTTTTTTTGGCTTTAGGTATGACAGGACATGCGCAGTCAATGTGGATATGGACACAGGAGAGTGCTTACTGTGACTAAAACAGCCGTGTCTACATGCACTGGTGAGCAGCAAAGATTGTAGAAAGCCATACTGCAGATACTGCTTCTGTATCTTATCCAGGAGCTTAACTTTGGCACTAGCTGATCATGTGTACAGTACCATTTTACTGTGAAAATTGTGCATGATAGCAATTTACAGTCAGAGGAAATTATGAGGGTAGCAGAGTAATCCTGTCACTGACTCAGCTGTGGCACGGATCACTGCGCACACCTGTGGGTTTCCCTACATCTCCCCTCCCAAATTAATTAATGCTTTCCATCACCTTCTCCAAAATACACAGTAGAGAAGAACATGATTGTTGATGAGCCTTTAGAAAAACACAGAAAAAAATTGCAACACTGTGCATGGACTCATTCCCCTCCCTGGAGATCTTTAAATAATAGTCCACCGGTATCATAAGTGTAGTTTGGAGCAGACATACAATAGATCAGATAACTTGTTGTCATGTGTCAACTGTTCTATCCAATCAAGAAGTTTTTTTATTTCTATTTAAAGTAGAGTAATTTCAAAAGACATTTCTATATTTTAATTAAAACCAATCAAATACTACTACATATATTTAATATATATAAAATCATGTTTTCTTGTTGAGTAATTAGAGAATTTGAGGTACTCAAAGAATTTGAATTTTCTCACCTATCAAAGATCAAAATTACTTTTTCATAAGTAACAGGAAAATCGCACACACAGAGTAATCCTACACATCCTCACCTAGACTTATCTTTATTTTCCACTTTTATGAGGGAAGGAAAGAAATTAATGTATTTTAAAGTAGTTCAAATATTCTAAAATGCAAGTATCCCAATGACAGATAAACAACACACTTATGTATAGTGATGCACACTAATATTCAATTTCACTATACGTCTGAAAACAAATGCATATTTAAGTGAATATTCCTTAAAAGCTCACAAGAACACTAGGCTTTAACCGCCTAATTTAATGCTAATCTGCATTTAAAAGTATGAAAAGAAAGTGGGGTTTATGAGCTTTGATAGTTCAGAGGCATATACTGCGATGCCAGGAAGCTAACAGCTGTCCCGCTCCATCTCTTCCCTTCTAGCCAAGCAGTGCCGAGGGCAATGAGCCGTACCAGGCTTGGATGGGCTCCCGGTTGACCCTACCAGGGCTGCGCTCATGGGCAGCAGCAGCAGAAAGCAACCACATGTGACAGCACAGGGACCACGGGTGAAGGTGCTGAGAGCAAGATCTGGCTGCTGATCTAGGCACTCACTCATGACAAGAATCCCAGGTAAAAATACCAGTGGGGAATTTAAGCAAGCCAAAGTGAAGCGAAGGCTTTCACTGGATTAGATTTGGAAATACTTAATTCCTCTGGAGTCAGCGCTAGCAGACACCAAGCCGTCTGTCCCAGGAGGTATCCACTCACAATCAAATCCAAAAAGAACAGTAGCAATAAACGCAACTAATAATGAATATATGCAAGACCTAATGTCACAGCATTTACTTAGCACTGATACCCATCATTAAACTAAAAATTTGTAACAGAGGAAAATTAAAAATATCCCATAAGTGTCCGGATACCTTGACTCTGCAGTTAGCAAATACTTGCTGTGGTACAGCACAGTTTATTTTAAACATAGATTAATTTATTTAAAAAAAAAAAAAGGTTGGTTTTCCATTCCTATGCAGGGGATTACCTTAATGTGCATGTTTTCCTGTCAAGAAAAATCTGGAACCCTTAGTTGGTTTGCAATATATTTTAAATAACAGCAGGAATCATTCTTGTTATTATTTATACTTAACAACAGTAATCACAGTTTAGCAACCCAGACTGGTGCTATATTGTGCAAAGCAGCAGCGAAACCATAAAGAGCAAGTCTCCACTCCAAAATCCTGGCAGTTTTCAACATTTGCATGAAGGTCTAAATTAGGACCCTGGTAGCCCAAATTTCCTTTTGTAATCAACAGTGAGAGGAAGACCCTGCTGGGGCACTACTCAGATCTCCAGCAGGCTGAACTGCTCTGTGCAAGCCTCTGTGATCACAAGGCAGCAGTTCCCAAGCTGGTTTTTTAGCAGGACAGCATGCTTTGTTTTTTACCTTCCCAACACTCATAATACTTCCTTCTGTCCCCAACCTCCCGTTATCCTTTCAGCCCTGTCTTCTGACAAACTGCTTGCTCAGCACTGTCTTTCCAGTGGGAGACCCACACCAGTCTGTCTTGCCCACCCATAGAAGCCTTAAGTCATTATTTTCCTCATTTCTCTCTCCTCTACCTTCCTCCCTCCTCTTCTGTTACCTACAAGAGGTTAGAACCGCGTTTCTCATCACAATTATTTACCCCGGACTAATTTACCCCGTGGCAGAAAGCTGCACCCCTCCAGCAGGCACCCCCCCGCAGAGCTGCAGGCTTTCGGAGGGGTGGCATGGCTCTCCACAGGAGATTTTGGAACTCTAAGAGTTTCTCTGGACAGCTGGATAATGATAAGGTGCTAAGCCCTAGTAAAAAGCACAGGCGTTGTTCAGAGGGCTGAAAGAACAATGCGAGCGTATGGCTCCTAATGCTAATTAATTATGCTGTGGGTTAAGGGGGACACCGAAATAATAATGCTAAATGAGATTGGAAAAATACTTCCTGTGAGTTTAATTAGGGCAGCGACTCATTTCAAACAGCACAACGTAACTCCAGAGGACCCTTCCTACCCTCACAAAGGTCAAATGCCATAATTCAATCTGCTATAGTAAAATAATTAATGCAAACATTAATAATGACTTTCTCAACAACCGGCTAAGCACAAATTCAACTTTATAAATAGCAACAGCAAATCAGTTCACACAGCTGAATCCTTCTCTTACAAAAGTATTACTTGTCTACACTGATTTTACACAGAGGCTCATTAGTTTTGCTTCCAGGTAGGGTGGATTATCAACTGCTCTTTCTTTCCTTTGAACCAGTGAATGCTTTTATTCAGCAGAATAAAAAGATTCACCTATGCATGAATTATCCCAACTTTCAGTCACACTGCTTGCTGCAATTAAACTGTTGGGTTTTGGTTTTTTTTTTACATTCAAGTTCCAGAGGAAGAGTTTTAACTGTGTCCCATGACTTGTTATTTATCAACTTCTCCATTATTTTGTGTGGTTTGTTGAACAGATTGCCTTTAATTCCCCACCAATCAGTGTGATTATTGGAGGATAACCACACCCTCCCGAAAGGCATTAAAGGTACAATAAGGTATGACTTTGTTCCAGAGAAACAATCTTTGGATTTTGTGAAAAAGAAGAGCAGTTCATGCTTAATGCTTATAGCTCTTTTACTGAAGTTGTTCCTGTTTATTAAATGGTCACTGTCAGCCAGAAAATCACATCAAGTTCAAGAACTCTCGTAATTAGCATTGTCAATCAAAACGGTACAATAATAGGCACATTAACACAATAACATGTTGATGTATGAAGCATTGAAGTTCTTACTGCCTAAGGTAATGTTTTAGTCTGAAAAGAATAATTGCCAACTACTTTAAAGTGCTATAGTGAATTAAGTTTGTTTATGGCATAATTAGAGAACAAAAATGAAGATATGCACATGCCAGATTTCAAATTGGCTATTTCCTATCTGCAGTGCTCAGAATTTTCAAATGTCTTCTGCAAGGCATTGTACCTTACTATTTTCAGGCACTATATCAAGTTGCATCATGTCCCATCCTATTATATTAAATGATGTAACAATTCTATTGAGTTCACCCTGAGGTATTACAATTCTAGAAACATAAAGGAAAGAAAAATATACTCAGTGGAAGAGTAAACGAAATAAAACTTGACAAAGAAATAAAATCTTTCAGTTAACCAGCTATCAAAGTGTAGGTTACATAATTAATTTAGCTTCTTGGTGCTTATTCTTTGATCTCATTCTCCCATTCTTTCCTCGGTATAAGAATGATGCAGAGGCCCAAGAGGAGAGACACATCACAAAGAAAAGCCGATGAGAACTGCAGGACTAAGTGCAAGATAGTTTCTGAAAATCTAAGAGTTCTCTGCTAATTACTCTTTTCAAGAGTCCTTCTTAAAAAATAAGACTTCTTGGACAAATGAGACTCCTGGGTTGTTATAAGGAGAATTCTTGCTGAAATCTGGTCCTTAGTCTTAGAAAATCCTTTAAAAGTTTCTTTTTCTTTTCCTATTATAGCAGCTTTGAAGCAACTTTTTAGGCAGAAGAGACTTATATCTATCACCTACGCAACGTCCAAAGAGATCTAATTATTTAAAGCCAGTACTTCGCATTGAGCACAAATGCAAGATTTCTATTAGCTTTAACTGTGAGGAGACATGAAAGAACCTGCATCTCTCTCTCCACTAGTGAGAACATTTCAAAAACAACTAAAAAAAAGTCTGACAGATGGCAAAATCTCTTAAAGCAGTTATTTAAAAGTAAATGTTAGGTCAATATAATTAAGAGATTCAGTAGCAAATACATCCTTAGCAATCTTTTTAAAATCAAATACCACCATTATTGGAAGAACGTGCTGTATAGTTCATACCTAAATAAGGAGCCTGAATCACGGCTTTTAAGGCAATGGACAAAGCAGTCTTCACCATGACAATAAAACTAGCATATCCTAACATGTAATAACATAAAAGTCAAGTCCGGTTTTGTTTTCAAGTGCAGTTTTATAATCCTATTATTCATGGGACCTTGCACTTAAAGATCCTCACTCCTAACCATAAAGATGACTTAGAATCTATTGTTGTCAAATAGAGGGAAAAAAAGTGTTTGTATATATACATATATATTTAAAATATATATATTTTTTACAGGAGCTTGGAGATTCAGGGCTGAAAGTGAAGGAAGTTAGCATGGAAATGAGTACCTGATTACTGAAACACTGTGATAGTCAGCATCAGGCAGAAAGGAAGCTGTAGTGAAGGTTCAGCAGTTCTCCAGAGCACATCCACACACACATTAATTTCGAAATCTTTTGAAACGCTATTCCACATTCCTATGCAATCTAGCAGCAGTTGTGAAAACATCTTTCAATCATTTATAATCACTTTAAAATTATATAGCACCTTTCATCTAAATGGATCTGAAAATGGTCTCCTAGCTTTATTCACTAATTTTAGAATTTATAGTGCTTAAAACAAAGAACTCCGTTAGCTAACTTATAAATAGGCTAATTATCATAATGTGACCTAACTATTGTAAGTTGCCTAGACAGCAAAATATACAACTTTAAAACTGCAAAGCACCAGATTCTTTCCTTTATAAGAATCTGAGTTCAAATACACAGAAAAATAAAGAGAAAGGAATGACATGTAGTGAATTTCCAAATGAGGCCTCATTATTGCCAATTCAAAATTCTTTATTAAAAGGATTTTTTTTTTCTGATTCATCAGAAATGCAGGTTGTAAGAAGACACATCCTATTCGGCAGCAGCAGAAAACCAGAAGGGACTTGAATCCTTTCCATTTCCACAGCCCAACACAACACCTTCCTATCACCTTCAGGAAGTGGAAGCTCCATCAATGCATTCACAATTTTGCCTAATTAATGACTGTATGAGCTGCACCTCCAACCTGTCCTCATATGACGTCCCCAGGGAGGATTAAGGCTTGGTTCATCAACGCACGAGACAAGGGGCTTGTCCCAAGGTCTAAGGCCAGAGGGGAGTGAGGACGGAGGCGAAGGGCTCCTGTGCTCCTCAGCCTCGGCACTGACAGCTCAGCTGCATTCTCAAGCAGCGAAATGTCCCTTTCCAGGCAGCTCGGCTCTATTGCCAGTGGACTTTCCAGCAACTGAGCTTCACTATATTTTAAATTACTATTGAAGGTAACATTTCAAAAGTAGCAGAGTATGAAAAGGATTATAAATTTTAGGAACTTAGACTTTTGTGTCCCTTACATACTACTTTTCAAAATCAATATTCTTCACTTTTACCATATCTTTACCAAAGCCAGTCTCATTTGTGTGTGTCATCTCAACAGGAAACTAAAACAGGAACTATTGTTTTTATGACCTGTGTTCCCAAAGCCTAGCACGTGAGATTTCCATTCCTAAAAAACTACGTATCTAAATAAAATCTCTTCAACAACTCTTTTTCATTCTTTGAAAACATCTTTAGGATCAGAGAAAGGAATTGATGAAATATGTAATAACTAGATATGTCTGAGTAGGTCTTAATACCAGCGTGGCTCGTGTGCTTTTTCTTTTCACAACATGTACATTGTTTTGAAACACAAAATGCAAAATTAAGTGAATAACAGACTTCAGCAGAATATTCATTCAGTCAGAGATAGTGGGACCCAGGATAGGTATGCCGCTGAGCACAGAAACTGTTATATTAACTCCTAGCAGAGACTGTACAAGCTTAAATGAGTCTATCACTATAAATGCAGAACGTGCAAATTAATGTGTGCATGAGACAAATTAAAATACAGCCTTGATTTTCTGCAAGATAAAATGTTTAGCTTAATACAAAATGTTTTCGATAGTCATGTATGTAAATTAAATTGTTTAAGGAAGTAAGAAAAGTACACTGTTGAAGATTAAAAAAAGAAAAAAAAAAAAAAAACACCACACCAAAAAACTATTCAAGGTATGTGAAGGGTTGAAAAGTAATAAGGTCTGAATGACTTAGTGATGGCTGTCATAAAAATCTGGCAGGGTATTCTATTTACAATATGTAATAAAACTGTCACACACAGAATTTATAAAAGCATTTGCCCTAGAAAACTAAATCTTTTTGCCAAGGGCAAGTTAATAACCTCTACAGTTCATTTGAATATATGGGCAAAGAGATGTTTTGACTAACAGAGCATCACAAGGTGAGCACTAGGCAATCTAATAGATATTGTGAGAATGGGATGATCCAGAGATGACAACAACCTGTTAGAACATTGCTGAAAAATCTTGTGAACTTTATCTCCATCATGATCTGTCACTAATGACTGTATGCTGTGCATGTATGTGTAGATGTGTGGGTTTTACTGATTGGGGATTACACATAGAGCAATCTCATGTTAGCTGACATTAAAATAATTCCTCCTGAAATACTCAGAGAAGATGCTGACTTGTGAAGTAGCAAACTGAATGCAGAGCTATTGCTTTTAAGATTACGTGGGGCTTAGTGGTTTGAGAGATTTAAGTCACCAACAGATCAGTCGACATCCAGCACTTTTCCCCTCATAAAAATCCACAATTGTAAATTAACATATTTTTAAATTGAAGCCTCAAAAATACATCTAAATTTAACTCCCACATTATAAATTATGAATCATCCAGGAAAACGGTTGATACTTAGCCAGAGTACAAAGCTGTGTGCAAGCTCATGGGGAATGAACAAGTAATTCCCATCTTTGTTTAAAAAAATAAAACGTATTCAGTGTGACAATAATCACCAGTTTAGGAAAAAGACATTTGTTTCTGCCCAAGACACAGGGAGATGGTTCAGCCCTGAGCTGTTGCCACAGACTACTATTTATACCTAAGCTAGCTAATCTAAAGCTAGCTTTGGATATCTCTCAAATATGCTGCCATCACTGCTGTGACTGCAACTTAGACTCTCTAACGAGCTGGTTTAGTTCCCCCAATATATTGGCAGTAGAGCTTTGCTAAAAAAAAACCCATCAGGGTAGATTCCATTAGACCTACGCAAACTAAACCCTGCTGCCAGGTATTTCTGTGCAAGGCACTTGGGGTTTCTGCACAAGGGAAGGGGTCCAACTAAATGAGATGAGCTTCAGATTAGGCTTTAGCCATCATCCCAATAGACATGTTGAGGCAGTAGCAAGGAAGGGTTTGTGCCTCTGGCTGCTGGCCTGTCCCCACACCACACAGGGAATTTTCCTGTCCTGCTACTGAAGTAGCATCCCTGTGTACACAGCTGTGCAAATTTTGCTAACTGTGATTTGTACTGCAGCAATGTTATTTTCTCTCTAAATTTAAAGCCTTTACATCAGAAACCAATTAAAAAGTTCAGCTATCATATAGCTTTTATAAATGTCATTAACATATCATAAAAAAGTCACAAAACCAGAATGAGACAGCTCTGCGTTCCTGCAGTTGAAATTACCCGAATTACACTTGTATTCTTATGTGAGTGACTGATATCCAGGTGCCTGATGAGCATTTGCTGTTTAAATGATACTAATAATCTCCCTGTCTCTTTCACTTTCATCCACAGGAGAAACAATTATGATTAATTTTATTTTATTCTTTTACTTTCTTACTGGTATGCCATTGAGTGAAGGACTCTCAGAGAGGACTAGGTCAAATGTACTTAAAATTTACTCTGAAAAAGTGACAATGCACTTGGCCATTCAAATTTTCTGCACATCCAGCTTCAGACCTCGCCTAGGTGAATCTATAGCTGTTTTTCTGGGAATGTACTCATCCAGGACAATTAATGGCAACAGAGGAAGAGGCAATGCCTCACAACGATAAGGCAGTCCTAAAGAAGCCACGATTTGGCACAGAAAGATTAAGCAGTACACTCATTTGCGAAGTGATGCCGAGTGATGATTCTGTTATTATCAGGTTGTAACATATGTTCAGGTCAGTAGCATACATATTGCATCCTCAATTTCAAAATTAATCTTTTGGAAAAAGATCAGTGCTCAATTTCTGAAAGCCAAAACTTCAGCTGTTTGAGTTAGAGAAGCTGGATCAGGTTAGAGGAGATTAGAAGTACGTATTGGGTTTGCGTGGCCAGGTTTTGATAGTGGAGGGGCTACAGGGGTGCCTTCTGTGAGAAGCTGCTAGAAGCTTCCCCCACGTCCAACAGAGCCAATGCCAGCGGCTCAAAGATGGACCAAAAGATGGCACCACTGGCCAAGTCTGAGCCCCTCACTGACAGCGGTAGTGCTTCTGGGATAACATATTTAAGAAGGGGAAAATGTCACTGTGCAACAGCAATTGCAGCTGGAGAGAGGAGTGAGAACATGTGAGAGAAAAAGCTCTACAGACATCCAGGTCAGTGGAGAAGGAGTAGAGGGAGGAGATGCTCCAGGTGCTGGAGGAGAGATTCTCCTGCAGCCTGTGGCAAAGACCATGGTGAGGCAGGCAGTCGCCCTGCAGCCCATGGAGGTTAACGGTGGAGCAGAGATTCACTAGCAACCCATGGAGGATCCCATGCCAGAGAAAGTGGATGTGCCCTAAAGGAGACTGTGACCCTGTGGGAAGCCTGCATTAGAGCAGGCAGGATCTGTGGACCCATGGAGAGAGGAGCCCATGCTGGAGCAGGTTTGTTGGCAGGTATTCCCCACAAGGGGAATCTATGCTGGAGCAGTCTGTTCCTGAAGGACTGCACCCCGTGGAAGGGACCCATGCTGGAGCAGTTTATGAAGAACCGTAACCTGTGGGAAGGACTCATGTTGGAGAAGTTCGTGGAGAATTTTCTCCTGTGGGACAGACCTTATGCTGGAGCAGGGCAAGAGTATGAGGAGAAAGGAGTAGCAGAGACAACATGTGATGAACTGATCACAACACTCCTGTTTTCCTGTCCCCCTGCACCGCTGTCAGGGAGGAAGTAGAGAAATCCAGAGTGAAGCTGATCTCGGGAAGAAGGGAGAGGTGTGGAGAAGGTGTTTTTCAATATTTAGGTTTTATTTCTTCTTATACTACTCTGATTTGATAGATAATAAATGTAACTTATTTCCCCAAGTTGAGTCTGCTCTGCCCAGGACAGTAACTGGTAAGCGATCTCTCTTTGTCCTTATCTCGACCCACGAGCCTTTTGTTGTATTTTCTCTCCCCTGTCCACTCGAGGAGGGGGATCGATAGAGCGGCTTTGGTGGGCACCTGGTGTCCAACCAGGGTCAACCCACCACGAGTAAGGTCTGTTAAGGTGTGTCTGTTGTCACTTCTTAGCTCCCTGGTTATACACTCTGTCACGCAATTGTAGGAGGGAGCACGGCTGATTAGAGGCTCTCTGTTGTCCTTGTGCTTGCTACGTCACTGTAACTCCACACGCGCCCATGTACACATGCTTCTCCTGAGCAAGCCATGCCATTTTGCTGCCACTCGGTGTTAGTCACGGCAGAGCACCCACCCACCCAGCAGAGCCCCAGGTCTGCCTGCGACAGACAATGGTGTCGACCATGCACCGCTGCTTTACATGCGTTGCATGTTACAGCTACTGCTGTAGCAGCATCAGCGATGTGGTGCACATGACCACCTTTTGGCAGCTTGCTCCTAATCAATCACCCCACCGTAGCCTGCTTTCAACCTGCTGCTTTTGGCCTGCTGCCTTGTTACCTCACGGCTTCTTTCCTCCACAGAGCGTGCTAGCTGCGGTCTCAGAAAATTACCCTTATTTTTCTCTACTCAGGGACTGTGGACCTCTCTAGTGCCTGGCTGCTGCTGGCCACATGCTCCTTCCCTCACACAGATTACAGATCTGGCCCCAGAGAAGTAGAGGGCTGCCTGCCTGCAGGGATACAAAGACCAGCAGGAACAACGACGATAATGCACTGAATGAATCCATGCAAGAAGTGACCCAAAGTGCTCTAGAATGGAAAAAGAATATGAATCTCAGACTTATTTTGGATTTATAGCAATATAATGGAGCTGTTGAACATGGGCATATCCTTTATGATTCAAACAAGACTGAGCTAAATGTAATTTATTGATAAATGCGAGTGAATGAGATTAAAGATTTCTTGTCATATCACGTAAGCACTCCAAATTGACCCTGCAATATGCCTACAATGTAATGGATATTGGGGGATAGTTAAGAGTTGGTAGACTAGTTGCCATAGTACTCAGCCATCGCATAAAGCAATAAAATGCCTCAGCTTTTCCCTGTGGAAATGCAATGTTGTGGGGAAATACTGACAAGGAACAAAGGAATCTCCTGCTGCATTGGTCTCACCCTATTCTTGTATTAAAAGTTCAAACAGCAGTAAATTAAGAAACTGCCTCACTATTTAAAAAAAACAACCAAAACCAACCAACCCACCCCCCAAAAAACTTTAAAGGCCAAATCTAAGATTGGAGTAAGGTGGCATAATTACACAAAAGTCAGCAGAACCAACAGCCCGGCTAGATGCACCACCAGTTACAGCATCAAGGAATGTAAAGTATTTGAAAAGGTAGTAGGAGAGTGAAATATTACACTCAGTTGCAGGAGGTTTTAGTACTGAGAGCTGTTCACTTTTGCTGTTACTATTGAAAGTAAGAAAAGATGCACAGGCCATCTTTTCAAACAGCAAAGAGAATTTCAATGATATAAATGACAACCTTGTAACCTAAATTGCCACATTATGAGCCAATAAGAGACAATTATTTATTTCCTATTGCTCTGGATTTCACTAAGTGAGCATGACAAACCAGACACACTGAAGAACTTGGAGAGAGCCAGGTATCATTCCTGTGCTAACATGAGAGACTATGTGTGTGTTCATGGAGGTGACCTCCTATACAGTCATCATATAAAAACATGAACTCTCCACATCATTCAGGGTAATGGGAGGGGAAGAGGGGTCTGGGTTAATGTAACTGAGCCCAGACCTACAGGAATTCCAACATCGAGCTAGAAAAACTGCCTTTCAACTGGTGTACATGCCCTTACTTCTTCCCACAGAAGTATTCAAGTGCAGATACCCACACTGTAGGCATCCACAGCTAAGTGAGATGAATATTACTGCCAGGGCCTCTGCGACCCTGTGAAACAAGGTAAACTGTCTGTACAGAGTAAGTACTCCATGACAAAATCTGCCTCAGGATCGCAAGCTTCATTACTGACTTAATTCATTAATGCTTACACCACCATCTGCTGATACAGCACAGAAAAGGATAAGACCCAACATTAGGCTGGACTGGACTGTGCTTCTGGACATTGCTATGCTACAAATCAATAGTGGGCATCTTCTCAGAAGTTGCATGTGAAAAATACCGGGCAAAAGGTAAGCAAGAGTTGTTCAGTTGTCTTCCCTGTGCAATCAGCAGTCAGTCTATAGCTGCTGAGGTAGAAATCAAACTCAAATATTATGACGCTCTGCTTGCATTTTAATGTCATTTAAAAACTTTCATACCCATCTATTCTAAATGACCATCTAATTCTACATTAATGAGTTTTTCGTCAAAGGTCTGTATTTATTGGTAGGAAACCCTGCATCAAAAAATATTTCCAAACAATATACCTAAATGAACCTTTAAGTTATTACTAATATTATAAAGCTCTACTGGAGCTACCCTTTTAAGGAAGTACTTCAGGGTCATTTCCAGGCAATATATGAAATCATAACAAGCTTCTATTTGATTTCTAGGACACAAGCAAGAAAGAAACTTCAAAAAAACTCTAAAAACCCAAACCTGCAACTTCTGTGTTTCTTTTCCATAATTTGGTTCTACTCCTGGTACTACAGTTTCTGAGTCAGAATTGCCTTTTGCTGCTTTCCTAGCATAAATGCCAGAAAAAAGGAGAAAACAAAGAGTCATCTGTTCTTTTAGGTGAGTAGACAGTAAAACGTATTTCTCTCACCCTCTCTTGTTTCTGATCTGCATTTCAAGAAGTGAAAGACAGGCAAATGCTTTGTTTCATGCAAATGCAAAATCTTCCTTCAAGCAGGGCTGGGTACATGGATGAGTGACTCCCTCTCTTATTTATGCTTCTCTGATTCAGATACTTTTCAAATTCCTCCTTCCATTCCCTTAAAATTGCACAGCAAAATGCCCACTGGTTTCAGTGGGAGCTGAACGGTGCAACAAGATTACTATTTCTATTTGAATTTGTGACCAAGGAAATTAAATTCCACAGCATGACCTTGAACCCATGCTTTTTACCTATTGGAGAAAGAACTGGGTCCAAATCAACTAGCAAGTTGTTGGGGATTTTTTTTTTAGTAACTTTTATAACTTGGTATGTGCTTCTGAAACGAAGTTTCACTCATCCTACAGAGGCAAAATGTAATAAAAGTCTCATAAATCAATTAATGTTGGAGATACATATTGGTTCCAGCTACACACACAAAAAAAACTACTAGGCTGTGAGACACTAGAGTCTTATGACACAATATGTGCTTGTTCATTAGTTTTGGAAAACTACATTAACCTTTTATATTCTCATTATATTGTGATTTTTCTTATTTCCTAAGACTACAAGGAATGACACAATTGGATTTTGCCACATGTCATGTCCAGCATTTCAAAAGTGTTCAAGATCATTACAAATTAAATGACACAATAACATGGTCAATATTTCATTTGCTGCTTCACAGCTGTTGGAAGGTGTGCCTCTGATCTCAAACACAAGAGAGACTGCCAAATCTCCCTACCGCCTCTCTAGCCTGGAAAGAGCCTGTCTGGACATTATGATGGCTGCAGATTTTTCCAACATACATGGGTTACTACCAAAATATATTTTAATGTTCTGCCTTCCTATCACTTGGATCCAATCCAATCTTCCACAGGAAAAAAAAACCAACCCACAAACAACAACAAAAAACACAGTTGGTAACTATTTTCAAGGATCATTTTTGGGTTTGGGTTTTGCACTGATTCTCTTAGATGCCGATTTGGATTATTCCCACTACTACATACATTCCTGAAAATACTATATAGGTTTCAGAATTCTATTTCTAAAGAACAGTCCTAATAATCATATTTGAGGAGTCAACACAGTTCAGGTGAATCACAATACTTTTTTCCCCCAAAATAAAATATAAAGCAATTCTTGATAGGTTCATACCAATATTTCACCTTATCTCTGCAAGGGAACTACAAACTGTATGTGCTAGAAAAACGGGTGCTATAATATGGGCCTAGTTTTGGTCCTGCGAGTTGAACCACTGCCAGGCAATCCTAGGCTGGAACTAACAGGGATGACCCTGCACTTCTGGAGTTGCAGAGACTCCTACCCCTCATCACCGAATAGGCAAATATTGCCCTCAAACCAACACATCACAACTCACCAAAACAAAAAATTTCAAAGATTATTAGTATTTCATAAGTATCCATGACACATAAGTATTAATAAGCCTAGAGAAAATAAATGCAAAAGTTACTTAGTATCCTATTTGAATATACATGATTAAATCACAGCTTTTGAATGCACCTTCTGAATCCATTTTCTTTATCCCTTTTAAGATAAAAAATGGATTCTACAGTATCCTTACAAGTATTCATAGGCAGAGACGCGCACCCATCCATGGAATCTTCCTTGTAGCTATTGCTATAATAACGTGACATGTTGCACTAAATCAGTACTTTTGTGCTCTCTTATCTCCCAGACTTTACCGATATGGTGTGACAGTTCCAGCACCTCTTAAATAGCCTTCTAATCTTTTTGCACTTTGAATCACACATGAAAATTTAATTACGTGCAATTCTTCTATCAAAGTTGTCCTATTCTACTACAGCCAATAACATAATATTGTAAAAGGAAAAACCATTAAATTTTACAAGATGGGTATTCAGGCAATCTTTTTTTTTTCCCTGAGATATTTAATCATTATTTTAACTCCTATAGCTATCTGACACGGAACAGAAAGCAACCGTATCATGTAGAATCATGCGGTTAACCAAAACGCAGAGGTTAAAATTGTGGATGATCATGTAAACATCTAATCTTATGAGAATCTGCTGTTACAGAAGACACATTAGCAGATAATTTAGAATCTGGTTTGTTCGGAGAGCTGCATTTTATAACACAAATCCATTTTATTAAGTTCCTCTTTGATGAGCATCCCACAGTATTTATCTTAACTGCAAAACATACAGAAAGTAATAGCTACAGAAGTCTCCATTTTTATTTCAGACCTAAGTTCCTCTCCTTAAAAATGATATTTTGACCAACGCAGCCACTTCAAGCAAAATGCACCAATAAGCTAGATTACGAGGTTTCGATAATGACTTTCATATCCTGATCAAAGTGAATGCGATCAACATGATTGATAGGAAATAGGAAAAAGTTACATTAACAAAGGTATTTGTGCATGTGCACATTCATACCTGTATATACGTTCTTCCATATTAGTATTTGCTGCAGTTACAACACTGACAGCAGGGGCAGGGTTTGTACCGTCACATTGTCACATTCCGCTTTCCAGCAGCTAAGGAGAAAACACCTCTTCTCCTTTTGTTAGGCAAATATAACAAAGGGTAGATAAAAAAGGGGAATTTAATTCTATGCAGTAAGTAAAGCTGATTTGCATCAGTTTTCTAAGCCAAATTGTCCACCAGAAGAAAATAAAAATACATAATGGTATTCTTAAAGTAAATCTCATAAAGCTGTCAACTGAATTTCCTCTCCTGACACGTACTCTCAAAATGGGAGATGGCCAAGCTGTGGCACTCCAGCCACACAGCCAGCAATCAGCAGAGGGGAGTCAAGTCCTTCTTCCTCCTGCTCCCTTCTAACAGTCAAACACCCGCAGCAACAAGGATCAGGAGCCACTGCAAAGGTGCCAGCTGTGTGCAGTAATGACCAGCCAAGGCATGGCAATACTTCATATAATAAGAAAAAGTTTTACCCTGTATGTCATAAAACTGCGCTGCTTGCCTTTATATACGTTTTTCTCCAATGCAGGAAAATAAGGCAGAGCACGCAAACAATCACACTAAAGTATCTCTAATAAATCTATTTTTTTATATACCACATTGTAAGAATTTTGGTGCAATGAGAACATCAATTCAAATCTGCTCTCTGATTATTACGATTAATATGCAGAGCATGGGAGATTCACTTGCTTCTCTCTCCAATAATAGATTAGAATAGGACATTGGGCAAAGAATTCCTCTGCAGAATCACCCTGTGCCACGTTTTTAGAAGTCTAGACAAAGGTATTTTATACCGAGTTACACTCAGAGAAACAGAGCAACTTTATGACAAAACAGGATCAGAGGTAGAGAAAGTCCAGTAGAGAAAAACAAAAAAAAAAAATCAGGTTACTTATTTCTACAGTTCACAAAACTGGCATATATAGTGCTAATACTCTGATGTTTTCTTCTTCAGAGGAAGATAACTGTCATACTGAATCAATGAACAGTAAATGAGAACACAATTTTCACTACCTTTTTCTTTTTAAGAAGTTGCCCACTAACATTTCATATGCAAAATAATTCATTTGTCTAAAACCAGTTAGAAGATTCTTATATCGGATATGATGATTCAAACTAAAATGCTTTAAACACCCCTAGTTAGTCACCAGGCACTTTCTATAATATTTTATACTATCTAGAACATTTTTAAGCATGTAATTCCATAATATCAGTGATAGATTAGGAGATGGTATCCATCTCAAATGCCAGAATTTTTTACATTTCCTATATCCTTCAATAATGAATTAACGTTTTGCTTAATGACTAAAAGTTTAATTAATTTATTGAAAACAGGCACAACTAACCATTCCTTTAATTAAGAAAATTCATTAAAATCCACCATTATCTTTGGAACTGTTTGAAGTTTAAAATGTTATAATATTATTTTAGAAATGTTACCTTAATAAAGTTTAAGAAAAATGACACAGTATTAAGTTTAAAATGACAGGGAAGTAATTTCAGGATTTCTTTTATGTGATGAACACAGTATTTTAGCCCTCCTCTTATATTCCCCAAGAGATATCTGGACTCAAGGCATCCAAGATTAATACCATTAATTAAAAGCAGGCACTATTTACCTGCCATGAGTTTGAGTGGATTCTGTTTATTTTTTTTTCCAAAGGTTCTTTTTCACGTACAGAAAAGGGCAGGGAGGGGGATTGAAACTCATTTGCATACACTTACCAAGTAAAAATTAAGCATGTTCACTTGGATAAACTCTTCTTCACTTTTAATGAACGCATTCAAATTGTTGATGAACACAGTAGTACATTTCACATCTTTCAATTTCCGTTAGTAACTCAGATTTCATGCTCCATAATTTGCCTCTTCCCTTTCCCAGATACCTTCACTTCCTTGTACCATGACAAAGGGACTAAAAAAAACCAACAAAACAAATGAGTATTCCTGTTACACAGGCTTATTAAAAACCTGAGGTTAGCTTTATATCACCTACCATGAGGTCACCATTTGCCAATGTACTGACATGTCAGAGTAGGATGTAGCGTTGGTTCTACTGAAGTTGTAGCATAAACATAAGCAGTTTAAGTTATAACAGAAGCTTAAGGCTTTAAACTGTAAGCCTTTACCAGGCCTATAAACATAATAATTTTTCCCACCTAACTACTATGAAAAATCCTGGTATCTTCCAGTTACACTTGAGCTGCAAAGCTACTGCTCTGTTAATGTGAAACAGAAATGCCTTTGTCCTGAAGCTTGAAAACAGTGGAGGAATCACTAAAACTAGAGAAGCTTTAGTAGTCTACTAGACTAGTAGGCTCTAGTAGTCTACTCTTTAGCACAGTGAGAGCCCTAACGCTTCAAGAATGTGAGTGAACAAATGTCATTTTCAGTCACTCTTGAATCCTAGTCTGACATAAGAGCTTGGAGGTGGCGTGAAAAATATTTCAGTTTAATGGTCTCAGCAACACTATTTTAGAAAGCAAAGAAAATTTTTTGTGCACCTTTGTAGTGTTCATAGAGACATTCCCAAAAGAGGTATGTTCAGAAGTGTGTCAAAAACGCTACTGGTTAAAAGCACCATGATGGAGTAATTTATTATTGAGATACAGACCTGAAATAACACTAAGTGACTATCACTTACAGAATGTGAGATGCTTCATCCGTTAAAATAAAGAATGAAAAGACAAAAAACCCAAACCCTTCTTTCGTATGAAAATACTGTTCAATAACATTCCCTGAATTGTACATACAAGCCTGATGACATACTGTTGAAAACATTAAAAAATTAACCTGGAAGAGGGTACAAAAGTGAGATTACAAAGTTACCTATGGCTACTTAATTATATTTAGTGTTAGTACAGTCAAGGGCTATCTGCAAATCATAACAGAAAGTTCTCAAGTTTCCAGATGACTCAGCATTAATATAGTAGAAGATAATCACTGTAGATTAATGCCCATCTTTAGTTAGGCATTTGGGAAAAACATTCAGCAGTAGAAGAGCCTGAGTTTGTTAGTTTATTTAATCAGTCTTTGATGAAAGAAAGCATTTCTGATGCTGGGGTTTGTTAGGAAAGCACAGAGGACAAGAGAGGAGCTGCTGTTTTGCCAGCGTACATGAGTCAGAACACAGTCATGTCTTGGACATGAGGCACATGCCTTTTCTCTCCATGTTAAGAGGATGCATCTACAGAAAATATATAGACAAGGAAATATGGATGACAAAATCCTTGTGGATTGAACAACTACAGTGTGAAGAATCACAAAATACCTCTGGGTATCTTTAGCCTAGAAAATAGGTTATGAGATATAGAGTTGATAGCAGTCAACTTAAGGCATGAATGGCAAGGAGGAGGACAGCAACCGTTCATTGAGTCCTTCCTTCATTGGGGCAAGAATCAAGGGGCATTAGATGAAATTACCAAAAAAAAAACAAGTTCAAACCTAAAGGTATAATTCTTCACACATTGCAGAGCTCAGCTGTGCCCTAGCTATCTAACCAGTATTACTGTATTTTACAGAACTTTAAAAAGTAACTGAAGACATTCTTGAGAGAAGAATACATCAAAAGACTGATATTTAAATTCCAGAGCTATAAATTGATAGAGACAGTGAGAAAATTCTAGAAAGGTATTTTTTTACCTGCTCTTACCAGAGAATACTAGAAACAGGAAAATGCGCCAGAAGAATCTATGGCTTCATAGATTTCATAGATTTCTAAGTTGGAAAAGACCTTAGAGATCATCCAGTCCAACCATCCCTAATCCGCATTAAACCATATCCCTAAGTAGATCATCCACCCTATTCTTAAACACATCCAGGGATGGGGACTCAACCACCTCCCTGGGCAGCCTATTCCAGTGGCTGACAACCCTTTCAGAGAAGAAATACTTCCTAACATCCAACCTGAATCTCCCCTGACTAAGCTTATACCCATTTCCTCTTGTTCTATCACCCATCACTAATGTAAAGAGCCCTTCCCCCACCTCCCCATCATCCCTTCTCAAGTATTTGTAGGCCGTAATCAGGTCTCCCCTCAGCCTCCTCTTCTCCAGGCTAAATAGCCCCAACTCCCTCAGCCGCTCCTCATAAGTTTTGTTTTCCAGCCCCTTGACCAGTTTAGTCACCCTTCTTTGGACAACTTAACCCAGTATTCTCTGTGTTCTTATAATAATCCTAACAATATTCGTAAATGAAACTTACTTAATAATAACTATGGGTTGATTTAATTCATAAGATTTATTATTGCATCAATATTCTGTGATCTGAAATCATGAAAAGCCTAAGCATGCAAAGAAGCATTGAAAAACTCGTAAGTTTAAGATGAGCCAAATTACTTGACACAGCAAGATCACAATAAACAAAATAAATCCAGTGGAATCTGAAGTGCTTGCTTGGAGATCAACAGAAGCATCAATTGTTTTTTTTTACGTATTCCAATAAAATACAAACTTTTAGAAAGTAAAAAGCAAAACCCAACTGTATGGATATGTAAAATTAACACTATAAACTCAGGAATTGAGTCAGTCTTTTTTTTTTTTCTCCCTGTAAAGCATAATGCAATGCTATAAATTTAAATCCATCTGGAGTTCTCTTTCTTTACCAAAAGATCCGTATCTGCATAAGTTCCATAGGTTGCCATGCTATTTTGTTGGATTAATGACAAAAAACCCATGCATGTATAATCAGGATAACGTGGTAGTACATTTCAGCTTCCGCAGGTCATTTATAATTTATGCAATTTGTTCCCTCTTTTTTAATGGCAGCATTTTTCATTCAAAGTTGTGCTTCTCTCAGCTGCAAAATGGAGAGTCATTCATTTAATGTATGCAGATGGAAAACAGAAAGAAGGTCAGACAAATTGCAGTCTTGCATTTTGCAAGAAAAGTATAATTCTACATACTTCCTGAAGAAAATACTCAGAAATATACTTCAAAATATCATTTAAAACTACAGAAAAAGGTGGACTGTGAAAATATTTATCCTATCATTATGTTGAAATAGCTTGAAAAATAGTACCATTTTCTTAAAAGTATATGATCGTCCAATGTCCATTCTGCTTATTTAGCACTAATTTTAGTCTAAAAAGAAAGAAGCAAAACACAAAAGCTACATTCAAGGTAAACATCACCACCACAAAGCCTAAAAGAAATGGAACTCCCAACTCTCAGAACCATGTGTATTTCATGATTATGAAACATATTTAGAGGAAAAGTATCATGTTTTAAAGAGTCTCTCACTAAATAAAATTAAAATAAGCCCAGTTAGTTTACGGACAATCAAATCTTTTCCTGCTCTAATTTTTAAGGCTAGTTCAATATTATTGAAAACAAACTAAATATTAAATTACTTAGTTTGATTTTTATGTTTGTGGATTTTATGCCCAGTCTCTGTATGTCATTAAAGAGGATCAATAACAGATTTTATTTTTTTTTTTACTAATTTTTAATGGTCTTATCAGAACTGTCAACTGGTAAAGAAAATTAGTTGGATACCTACTTGTTACATTAATACGCAAACAATGTGAAGGAACAGATACCTGTTTCTCTAAAGCATTTTTTTAAAAAGGCTTAGTTTAAAATTTTAAATGGAATCCACGCATTTCTATTTCACCAAAAAATTATAAACTCAAGTTGTAGATTTATTCATGAATATAAGCAAAAGATAGACAACTTATATTTTTCTTCTAAATAAAGCATAGCTTTTCAATGTTGAAGAGCCAATTGTGTAAGTCTTTGTTAGACTTGTTATTCAGTGGAACGCACTGAAAAGTACTACAGGGTACATCTTTGTCATCATTTAAAGCCAAGCTCCTCAGTCACCTTGCAGAGAGTATTGTTATTAACATAGTTTCATTATCTATTTGCAATAGATCAGCTTTCGGAAATCCAGTAATCTGACCATGTTTTTAGCAACCTTCTGAGAGAAAGGCATATACATGCCTTCAGTCAAAAAGTTCTTTACTTTTTTTTGATATATCCCATTCAATTCCAGTGAGATAAAGAAATGAAGGAAAAAAAAAACCACTACTATGAAAGCAATGCCTTCATTTGATGACTGAAGTTTCTGCACTTGATTTTAGAACAGAGTGTATTCTTAAATGTATGAAGTCTAAGAAAGCTGTATCTCTACTAGATCTATAGTGTAAAAAAGATCAAGCAGTAACAGGAGCTAAAAATACAACAAAATTTATTAGCATAGCAGTATTGAGCACTAGTCAGCAAAACTGTTTCTGTCAAAATCTTGTATATCACTCTTAAATTTATTTGGTTGTTTTTAACATTCATGACTTGAAATATTTTTGGATGATAGCTCTTGAGGGGTGGTGAATCCAATGGTAAAGTAACTTCATTTAAAGGTCAAAGTTAAATTTCTGGGCTTAACAGGATGGTGCTAAGCTGAAAGTCAAAAACATTTTGATAGTGAAGAAACACCTTTCATCAGCTCTTCACCATACGTTTAAAACTACTTTATTTCCTGAAAAAGTGCAATTCAATTCAATTTGCTAAGTGATTAAGTTTAACAGAAAGAGAAAAAAATATCAACAATGCCCAAGAATTTCTAGGATAAATTACCTCAACAGGCACAACAGGTCTGGAGAGCTATTCACAAAAAGGCCACCAAGGTCCTGTAACACTGTGGTTTGGAACTCACTCAAAATATGAAGAGTGAATCAAATCCTGTTCCTGCCTACTTCAGAGTAACAGCTTAGAACAAAATTGCCTGTGTCTCAGTTGGATCGTAGTGGTACGAACCACCACAGTCTGTGGTGTTCA
Organism: Tauraco erythrolophus; assembly: GCF_009769465.1. Taxonomy (NCBI): domain Eukaryota; kingdom Metazoa; phylum Chordata; class Aves; order Musophagiformes; family Musophagidae; genus Tauraco; species Tauraco erythrolophus. Next base: position 23,272,162 of record NC_141465.1, read on the forward strand.
GTCATATAACACTGGTGTAATGAAAAATTCCTAAGTAGTCTTCCTGTTGTATTTTTATGAAAATTTTATCAGACTTCATATTCAGCGAGTTTAACCACTAGACTAAACGTGTCTTTTTCTCCTTCTGTCCAATTCATAATCACCAGGAGCTGAAGAATGCACCTCAGCAAGCATCTCCTTTCAACATTTTAAAGATGTTTCCAAGGAATATTGTCATGTACAGAATTTTGTTTTCTGGTCTTCTGTTAAAAAATTCATGACATTATTTTACTTTTCAGAATAGGGCAAGACCATCTCATTCAAATAGAACATCTGGCTATCTATGATCTCTTATTGATGAATGGAGTGAGATACTGTTTTTCTCTATTACCTTATTTCTACATAATCACAGAATCAGGTATGAAATAGGTCTTTTCCCTTTTGAAATAAGTATGATTGTGGGACACAAGATTGGTTCTTGAGAGAAGAGAATGGCTGTGTTGAAATTCCTGTATCTGAAGGGATCCTGCCTTTTCAGTTCCCCAAATTCAAAGAATCAGCAGAGTCATTAACATTGCTATCAGGCAGCAAGCAGATAATGTATTCCATGAAAAAGCTCATCTCTTGCAGAGTATAATGTATGTGTTCTGGACTGGAAGATAAAAAATGTGTAGTAGACTGATGGAGTGAATGTCAGAATTCATTTGCCTTGCCATAGGCAGAACTGTTGAACTATCGGAAGGAGTAATTCTGAAGTCGAGCCTCTAATGGACCCTGTACTACAGGGGCAGCTAGACTAGTAACATTGTGCCAGAGAGACCTGAAAATCTGTAAAACTGAGCTCCCAGCTTCTTCCTCTTAGGAGAGGAAAAGTAAATTGAAAGGAAATAAAACAAGAACAGGCAGATGTGGATGCCAGTGGTGTCAAAGAGGGGAGCTGGGAGCTCTTCCTCCTACAGAAGTCAAGTCTCTGTGATTTTTTTGAAATAGCGAAACATCTTTAACTCAACAAGTAACTGATAGCATGCAAACAAACTATGAAGATTGATCTGATACAACTGACTGATGTTTGGATCTGTTGACTGAGATCAATGGTTGATTAAATATTCACGATGCTATTTGTAGGTTGCATTGAGCATCTTAACAGTAATATCACTTCATTAACTATATTAATGAGGCTACACAATTGTTAACAGGATAAATACAGTTCATTTGAGAAGACATTAAAGTGGCAAAACATTGAAGTTAACTCTTTATAGCAGCAATGGATGGACTTGGGATTTTTTAAAAAATATTCTCATTTATTACGTATTAGTTCCTGCCATTTAGTTTCACATATAAAAGTGTGTTATTCTGAAAGTAAATCATTATTAGACCTTTAAATTACAAAATAACATCCAATTGTCCATGTACAATATTTTCTAAGTGTTTGGCAATCTCTTTTATGAGGTATGCTTTCTTATCGTATATCATTAGGCCTCTCGACTACATTTCCACTTACAAAATACGCTGATATTTTGCTCATTTTTGAGAGACTTAGCATGATTTTTGCTTTCCTGTTCTTTGTGTAGTTTAACAGGATGCATGTGGGCATTAAACACGTTGAGTTCACTGTGCATCAAAATACATGCCTAATGGATACTGGAAACTTAGGTCACCTCACTGTCAACAGTCCCAAGGGGTTTTGGAACAGCTGTAAAGCACCATAAAACAGCATTTCTGGCAGAAGAAGTGTCTGGCATAAGGGCTGCAATAAAGGCTGCAAGGGATATTGATGCACAAAGGTTATCCTATTAAGCACCGATATTTTTTGCTGCCTCTTATAGAAGAAGTAACACAAAGTGGTCATATTGGAAAGATAAAGACATTTCACTCTCTTTTGACTTTTTCCCAGTCAACCAGTATTTTTAACAATTATTCTAGTCATTTTCAAAGTCAAACTCTCCAGCTTTCCTGTTCTTTTGGATTATAGCTATGCTAACAAACACAGACATGTACCATAGGAATTCTTCTTAAGACTGAGTCAAATAACTGAGTATTCCAAATGTATGATTCAAAGAAGGATAGAGTTGGTTAGCTAATAGTGATGAGACCTCACACTCATCTGCAAGGACTAACTTTCGCTAGTTTCCATTTTTATCAGTGAGGCAGTTTGAAAACAAAATCCCATACAATGTTATTGAGATTTTAAGAATTTGTCACTAATTGATTTCCCGTTAACCCATCATAAGTAACAGTATTATATTTATAAAGTCAACCATTGGTTATATTCATATTCATTGCTCATCTAAGTGGTAAACTCTTCTAACTGGGTAATTCATTGTCGTATCTACACTATTTCTATTCTGGTTTTCTGTATTGGTGTGTGTATTAAAAAAATGGGCAAAACCATTGCTTTTTTATTTTTTATTTTTTTTTTTTTTGGAGGGAGGGGGGTATAAGTTTACCTAGTTCCTGACATTCATACTCTGGGCTAACTAAAGTGGAAATTTGAATGTAGATTGTTAAACTGTAGAGTTAAGCACGATATAATAGAACAAACAATTACTTCTTTCTAATCAATGCAGTGTAAAAATTTCATGAAGCCAGGGCAATGAACCGAAGTTCCTTCCACATCAGTTCTTTGGTTTTTCTTTACTTGCCATTTTTTTCGAAGGAAGAAAAAGGGGGAAGATGATGCTCAGCATTTCATTATTATAATTAAATTACTAATACATTTTATCTTTAATAGATAATTATAATTCTAAACTTTAATATATTACAAGTAATCATCACTATTTTCAATAAAGGTGAAGAAAGATGGAAATGATCAAGGATTTGCTTCTTGTAAGAGTACAATCATTACTTTGGAAACATAGATGCTTTAGATTGTAAGTGCTAGAAAAGCATAAAAACAAAGAAATAATTAAAAGATTCTACTTTTTTTTTTAATATGGAGCTCCAATGAAAGTTCATCTGCAAACATCATTACATGAAAACTATAAGCTTTCTCCCCTACTTTACCACAAGCTTTCAGAGGAATATTTTTTTTTTTTTAAATTATGAATTGGTTGAAAATTTGATCACGTATTCATTGCTTGTTGTAGACTTCTTATTTGTTCAGCACTGGTCTTCAGAAAATGTGTGTTACTTTATTAATATACCTCCTTAAGGAGCAATTTCTAATAGTAAAAATCTCTCTCACCAAAAGGAGTACCATATTATACAGTGATTAAAGTTATTGACATTCTGGTGTTACAGAGCTAGTTAAACAGACATTCCTAAGAGTGCTCTCTCACAGGTACATTAAGTGTCTCAACAGGAAAGATTTCAATTCAAGTTTGTGTTATATTCACTATTACGTCTAAAGAATGAAGGCTACACATACATCATCATAATTGCTTGGATTTTTTGACAGTTTGCTAAAGAAGAATTATGATGTCTAGGTATCAGTTACTGTGTTGCCATGCGTTTGTCACTTGCCTTGTGGACAAGCTCAATATGAGTGAACAGTGGGCTGCTGTGGCAAAGAAAGCCAACAGGATGCTCGGTTGCGTCAACAAGGGCATCACCAGCAGAGATAATGAAGTCATCCCACACTACTCAGCGCTTGTCAGGTCATACCTGGAATACTGTGTTCAGTTTTGGTCCCTGCTATACAAAAAAGATGTGAAGAGAGTCCAGAGAAGGGCCACAAAGATGATCAAAGGACTGGGCAGCCTGCCACATGAGGAAAGGCTGAGAGAACTGGGTTTGTCCAGCCTTGAGAAAAGAAGGCTTAGGGGAGAAACCTTATCACCATGTTCCAGTATTTAAAGGATGGGTACAAAGAACACGTAGACTCCCTTTTTACAAGAAGTCACATGGAAAAGATGAGGAGTAATGCATACACGTTACTCCTGGGGAGATTCTAATTGGACACAAGAGGAAAATTTTTTCATGATGAGAACATCAGCCATTGAAATAATCTCACCATGGAAGTACTGAGCATTGAACACTTTTAAGATTCAGCTGGACAGGGTGCTGGGCCATCTTGTCTAGAGTGTGCTTTTACCAAGAAAAATTGGATCAGACGATCCTTGAGGTCTCTTCCCACCTGGTATTATATGATTTTATGATTCTGTGATTTTACTAAGTATTGTGGTTTAGATAGGGAATATCTTTGTTTTGGTTTATATTCAAAAAATATGCATTCAGTAACACAGAGGACCAAGCTAGCAATTTTACTCTCTTGGCAAATTAGTAAGAAGTGTGACTGATTTTTTTGTTTTGTTTAGCCAGGTATTCATTTGTTTTTGTTGTTTTACTAACCAACCAATTATAACTAAATCAAAGGACCATTTGTGTAAATAACAGAGTTGGGGAGAGTTGGTTGTTTTTTAAACATATCATAACATAAACTTCTTTAAACGTTTACTAGTTATACTACAAGATTCCATTTACTTACTAGTGGTATAGTTTTACTATTTTTCTTGCTTTGTAGCTAGTTCTTTTCCTTCTCCTGTCTTCTCCCCAACAAAATGTCATGATTTCAGATCAATACCTTTTGGAGTCAGTCTGCCACGGCATCTCAGCAAGCGACAGTTTAGCATGTCACATAAGCTTTACTGACAGGTTTCCTGGGCTGCAGCATCAGTTTACAATGAGACAATGCTAATTCAGCTCTGTAGTGTCACTAGCTAATGCCTTGGGCCCTAGACAAAAATCGGGGTCTACAACTTGTGAAGTTCTTTTCAAAAAGCAGTTTGCTATCAAAAAGACTGATTTTATGTATGTAAACTTGATATGAAGAAAATTTAATTATTCAATCAACTTGTATTTTCAACAGAGGGAATGTCGTCTTTGATCTAACATAGCGGTCAGGGCTTTTTAATAACTCAAGGAATTTGACATAACTCATCTTTTCCAACTTCTTTGCAGGTATTTCCAAGATCTGTACTTTCAGAAAATGTCTCAAATTTTGCTTTAGCATTTATGTCATCACAACATTTGCCTTTTTTCCATGTCACGCGTTACCAAACACAGTTTTATTTTCATTAATAGATTTCTAAACACACAGTGCTTGCAAAATAAGAATATTCGTCAACTGCCTGATTTGACACATCACTCATTCATTTTGCATTATTTTCCACTAAAGAATAAATTAAGAAATGATCAGGCATCCTGCATCATGTCTTGATAGACTTCAACAAAATTTGACAACAACATTTTTATGTTTAAAAAAATATGAATGTATTAATTTCACCCAGAACTCAAGCAATTATTTAAAGAGAACACGAGTGTCAAAAATTGATGAATCCTACACTTAACATTTGGAGATTATTTATCTTATTATTTACCTTGCAGTGCTGGGCCTCTTAATATCTATACACTTATATCATGGCTTACAAGTAAGCATAGAATAGTCTCAGTGGCATTCAGAGGACTAGTCATAATGTCTGAAATTAAATATTTGTTCATGTCTTTGCAAAAGCTTATATTATCTCATCCTATCGTCTCCCATCTTCTGAGATAATCAGAGTTGCTAACAAGCAACTTGTGACTTGGTATATGTGTATAATGATACAGATCTGCCTAAAGGATCCAAGATTTGCTATTCCCATTGCTTCTAAAAATTGGAGGGTATCCCTTCCTTCCACCTTTTAAGAATGCTCATCTTTAGTATTTGTAAGGGCTATCTTCAAATTGCTTTTCTAAAAATGTGATTCTCTTGTCAAGCGCTGCATTTCAGAATCACTTCCAGATTCAAATAACAGAGCTGGTAAAATTTACCTACACGTTTAGGTCATCTTTGAATTTCTCTAGCATTTCTAAGCGTACTGTGAAAGTTCAGAAATATACATGTGTTTTAACCCACCAATCTGTATATGCTGTGTAATAAGCTATAGACAAAAATTACTATTTAAAATTATATTTAAAAACCTTTCTTCAAACTGACAACTCTCTTATCCTCATAAATCTTCCAATATACACTGAAGATGTTACATCTCCAAGAGCAAGATTTTTATCATTTTCCTATTATCCTTCGTATTTGACTCGTTATAGGAATCTTAGGAATCATTTCCATTTCCTTCTCTTTACCATAACCTAGAGAGTTACTAAAACTTGAAATGACACAAAATAAATCAATGCATATTTCTATCTATTTTATTATGCAGTTACTGCAGAATGTTGTATCAAATTAATTAAATATAAGGAAGTGGGAATGTAAATCATTATTTAGTTTCCTAAAGATAGAGGAAAAAAAACTGAACTAGCTTGTTACATTAACTTGAAGTAGAACATATGAAATAAAAGTTACACTCTTTTCTTCCTAAACTCTACTTTAAGAATGAATTGTAAGTCCAGTAGGGAAAAAATCTCATATTAATTGACCTATATTACATTTTTACAGTTGGAGCCCCAACCCACTACTTCCCCTAGCATGAAGGCAATTTATTTAAGGCAATTCATTATCTTTATCATCTAAACTAAATCCCTGTTTTATTTTATTAAAAAAAAAAAGGCAAAACATTAGTCAAGGACTCATAAGACCACTTCACTGCAGAAACAATACATTTGATAATATATATGGCATTATTCCAACAAAGTTTAGTCCTGATGATACAAATGTTAAAAAGCATGTTAATTTCATTTATTTCGGTGAAACCACTCACATAAATTAACAGGAACATTTTTGTGTTTACACTGCTTTGATTCCACATTCCTATATGCAATTTTCTCTGTGTCAGTTTAAGCTTTGTTTCTGAGGAAAAGGAGAAAGATAAGTGGCCCCCTCCCACCACAATGCCTGAACCAATTTTGGACTGATGGTGCAAAGGATTTACACCAATACATGACAAATATGAAAACGTCTAACGTAAAGGCATCTTCATTTCTGTCAAATTAGCATATATCCTAAGTGGAACAGAGTGAAAATTAACCATCAAAAAAATAAAAATCATCAATATATTTTAAGACAGGCATACTGTGAAGCTGTCAAACAAATTATGTTAATTACAGACCATCCCTAATTTTTAAAGCAGAGATTTCTCATACATACTTCTTACATATAGACTTTGTTCAGTAACATCAAAGGGTAATCACAGAGCTAAACTGTAAAAAAACATTTGAGATGAGAGTAAAATTGGGTTATAGTGTGAAATTCAACTATATTGCTATTAGTGTGAGTGAAGCACAGTGGTTGTTTAGGGCACTGAACCGGCTTTAGGGTTGCCCTCTATTTCTTCTTTTACTTCCTCTCTCCTCCTCACTTTTCTGTCATTGCATTGCAGAACTGTGGCCTTGAGTCATCCAAAATGACAACATTATGCCAACGACTGGATTTAGCCCTATTCCTTCAAATTTTTAGCTGGGGTTAGCTTCAGGGATCAGGCTACCCCTGATAAATCCCACAAATACCTAAAAAGCAAATCAATACCTATTTCTGGCTCATTTGTCATGCAACTGTCAGCAAGTACTGAAGCAATGCACAGAAAATATTAATTAAAAAAAAATAATCCAAATAAATACTTAAATTCCCGATTCCTGAAAAGAGAGAAAGCAAGCACAGAGCAGCAAGGCAGCAGCCGCAGAGGTCGTGCTGCACACGTCTGCTGCACTAAAGGAGACTGGGATCCAGCTGCCTGCCAGGGCAGCCTGCTCAGCCAGCTCCACGTCCCACTTGGGCTGTCCCTCCTCCTCCTCACCTCAGATCCACCAAGGACAGACAGCAAGCACAGGGGGTGGCAGACATCACAAATTACTTATCTGTTTTAGGTAGTTCTGTGCCCAGAATTTTGTGCAATGGCAGTTGTTGTAAGCATGATGCTTGTGGGACAGCATAAAAGCTAAATACAATCTTATATATTGTATACTTTAGTTTTATATTCAATAAAATCAGCCCCGAAACGCCTGTTAGTAGCTTACTATCACCCATCCTATCGTGCTCAATAGTGCAACAACAACAAAATACTGTATCAAAACCAAAACAATCTGCATAAATACATGTTTGACTCAATCACTATAGAGTAAAAAACTACATCTTCTCTTGCATCTTTCAGCACCCTGGCCGATTCAAACAGTGTCTGAAAGTCATTTGAAGCTACATAATCACAGCAGACACCCAACAGCAGAAGGGAGGAGGCCCTTTCAAACACGGTAGGCCACCTCCTCAAGCACTGAAGCTCAGCAGGGAAGTGCTGTGTCAGTGGAGATGCCCTGATTTATACTAACTGGAGATTTGACTCATGTACAGAATTAGCCAGCATGCTCCCTGTTGCTGGTCAACTAATACAATAATTCTTGGTTCATATCAATGAATGCTTTTCTTAATATGATTCTGTAAGTCCTTTTAAAATAGATTTTGCTTTGATTCTGCGATGGGAAATTTCCTTTGACCTATAAAAAAGCACATTGGCCTCTTAGACTAAGTCTGCTTGTTCTTAATAGGAAACATCAACTGCATCACTCAACAATTGAAAGGCATTTGCTCCTGTGTACATAATCCTATTGTTCAGTTGACTAGAGGGGTAATAGATTTTTTATGTTTCCTTTCCCTAGTATCTATCTGTTATGGTAGCTCACAAGAAAACAACTCATTTGGAAAATAAGTAGAGCATAATAATTTAAAAAAATCTTTATTTTCCTTAGCTCTATCTTTTCACTATATACCAATATCTACAATATTATATTCATTTTTACCCTACTTTTTAAAGTAAAAGAAAACAATCAAGCAAATGGCCAGAAACCCTATCTGCTGTAATGAAATCCACATGCAAACCATGGAATCTGTACAATTACATACAGATTTTCTAAGGACCTCCTTGGCAGTCTTTTCCAGTTCCTTGGCTCTAATACATTTCTCTATAGCCTCATCAACAGACTAAAGGAGCTTTTTAAGTGGGGAGGAGCCTTTTGGCTTTAACGTAACATAAACATGCCATATAATATTTCTTTCCTACACACAATTTTGGAACTCTCCCCTCAGAACTGAGCCAAGTCCATGCAGCGCGTATGTCAGCATGTCTACAGTACACCTATGCTTTAGTATGAAAAGGGAAGGAGAGAGGTTTTTTCCTCCAGTGCACCCTGGTTCCAAGACCACAGGTCCATTTTTTGTCTTTACTGGAAATTAAGTATGTGCTGTAGCTAACCAGCACATTCAGGCTACCGACCGCTGGAGTTGCAACTCCGATCACAGTTGAGACATCTCAAAAAGCTCAATAGCATTCCATCCTTACAGACTGGAAACTTAGATCAGAAAGAAGCAACCCTTAGTACAGCACTGTATGTCTCTGCCTCATGTATTTATGGATAAATAATGTCCTTGTCAGTAATTCTGCTTCACTCTCTGCTCTTGAAGGAAAAGACTCTACAAATCACCACAAAAGGTAGAAAGCAATGTCACCCTGTGCTCTGGAAGTGCTTCCAAAAGATAAGTCAAGGTTTTGTTCAAGGACTCCCTCCTCTCAACCATTCAGAGCACATCAACATGAAAAGAAAGAAGGAAGAGAGCAAGATTTTGTAACCTACTGATCCTTTTCCCTCGCTGATTGCCACAAGGTGGCAGAGCCCATAAAGGAGAGTAAATCGGAGTGCTATTATACCTTGTATTTTGGAATTTGCATATAGATGCATCTATCTGCCAATTAGGAAACGAACAAACAAGCAAAGATTTCGCTTCATAGAAATCCATGTTGTTCATTTGATCAGCGTATGTTAGCTTAAATTATTTACCTGCTCACTGAGTACTAGTATATATGCTGAAATATATATCAGAAAAATAATAGGGTCCTCACAGTGACATCTCACTACAGCAGGGGCTTCTTGAATCTTTGATGAGAAGTGTAGAAAGAAAACTGTATGCACGTGAGAACGGCCCAATCCTGCTGCATTATTTACTGATACTTTTTTATATTACTATGAATGCAAAACTGGCTGAACAATGAGGTTGTACAGAAGCTGTGCTGGAAAACTGTGCAGGCTTTCAGTGTCACAGGTAATGCTATGGCATTTTATAATCAAATTATATTAAACATCATCCACCTTATTTCAGCAATTTTATTTTCCTTCAGAATTCGAAAATTTTTACAATTGTTTACTAGAGCCAGAAATTACAAAATCGGAATGAGATTTGGTTTCAATCAAAGGAAGTCTAGTCCTGCATGTTTGCATTCTAACAAGGTGGCAACGTGCTGAGCCACTCAAAAAATCTGGAAGAATCACTGAACAGCAAATGCTTCCCTACATCCTCCCCTTACTGCAATGCATTTAGGTCGCATTTTCATGGTGTATATTCTCAACATGAGATACAGAACAAGGGCTCAGAAGAAAATGTGTTCCTTTAAATCTTTCTGCTGTCATCTCTCCTTGCATTCTACAATGGCAAAGGTCCATAGTTAAATGTATTTCCAGTGAATTATTTGACCCTCCTCCCAGATTATTCTCTACTCACACATCTTTCAAAGCACTAATTCCCCTCGTACCAAAGCAAACTTCAAGTTATACCTGTTCAGCATTTAAACTTTAAAATGTGCAATGCGAACACCTGTCTAAGTTGATAGCCATCTGTTTTCTGCAGAAATCAAAACCTTAATAACATGGAATTAACAGATGGAAAGTGAGGCCTAGACTCTGAGTGGGTTACTGTATGCTTGGAGTTAACATAAAAAGTGGTATTTTTAATGAATCATTCATATTCTCTATTATTCTGTTCCCATCTATCTGGACTGATAACCCATCAGTGTTCATTTGCTCCTTATGGGACTTGCCATTCAAAGGCAATTGAAGATCTTTAAGGATTTGGCCCATACTAAATGGATACTTAACTATCGAGAATGCTGCCTGAAGTAGGCAATTCCAGCTAATTCCCTGCGGCCAAATTCTGAAACTGATTACACAAAGATTTTAGCAGGAGCTCAAAACTGGGGGGGTGGGAGGAAGGTGTCAAAGAAAAAAAACGTTAGCCAGACTAATATGTCAGAATGTTGCAACGGTATTTCTGAAAGAAATACCTTGAAATCTGTCAGCATCATAAGAAAAACTACAGGGAGGCGTCTTTATGGTAATAAAACCTGAGGTCTTACAAAAGCCTTCAGTGTTTTCTTCTGTATTTATCACTGCTTCCATGGCAAAAAGCCCTCAACACTAGAAGAGCTTCAGTTATCAGGACCGGGGGAACTACGTGTGCTGGGCACACAAGAAGCCCAAGTCTGAAGTGACAGGAGTAGCCTATACATGGTATAGGTCAGTGGCAAGAGGCATACGGTGGTCCCACCAGACCCATGTGGGATCTCTTTCTCAGTGCAACAGCTGAGAGACTATATCCCTCACATTCATATAGCTGAAGTTCAAACCACCAGTTCAATTTTTCCTGTTCCCACAGAGTGAATTAGAGTACCTTCAGAAAAGTTGTTTCTAGAAAAGAATTCTAGGCAAGTATTGATTTGCCTTTTCTGGATGCCTACACAAATGTTAAATGAATTTGAGCAGCTGACAGAACAGGTCGAAAACGTGGCAAACTTGAATACTATCCTAAAACTGTACTCACAGGGGTCATTAGAACAGTAAAACAGACTCTACAGAGAAAATTTCAAATTTTTAAATATATTTTCTATCAGGAGGGTGGAAATACATTTTCCTCTACCAAGCTAGGCCAACTTAAACGTTACTATTTGTTGAAATGAACACTAAAGTTTTTTTTCCAAAAATACTGTGAAACTCAAATTGCTTCTAACAGGACTAAATTGTCATTTGGGTACTTGATTGCCTACTGTTGCCATCTAGGTTCCTTCGTCCAGCTAATTCTCTAAATTCCGTGTAACACATCAAAATAGCAGTTATCAACCCAGAACACTGAGACATAAAAAAAAAAAAATAGGAGTGTGATGCATCTAAACAGGACTCTCAAACACACTTTAATCAAATTGATTTTTTTCAACTTAAAACACCTCCAGTGAAATGACCTTCCTTACCCTATCAGTGTTTTTACTTACAAAAAAATTAGGTAATTAGTGCATTCTAAAATAATTTGCAGCTTTTTAGTAGCAAACATATTCCTAAATTATCTATTCCTTTTTTGTTAATTTACATGCCTACTGAATTTCACTGTGTCCTAATCTGTTGGGTTTGTGGTCTACACTTAGCCATTAACACCATTTAACAGTTGTTAAATAGTATAATCGCCTGTTGTTATCCTGATGTAGATTCAATTCAAGTGTTAATTGCTCTCAATGTGCTGCTCATAAAATCATCCCATGCTACATTCTGTATGCTCTACTTGGAAGAAAGCTACAGTGAAATGGACTGTACTGTACCTCAGTAGAAAAATCCAATTTAATGAAAAAAGCTATATACTTAGGAGAGTTATGACTGAATATTGATGTGGTCCCATTTTGAAACTTCAGAAGCATTATAAGGCAGATTTGGGGTGACTGTTAAGAGCACGAGCTCAGTTTCAAGCCAGCAATAAAATTGCCCATCTGCTTTTCAATGATCTGCTAGGAGGTGAGCACACTCTCATGCCTACATTTCAAGAAGTAAACGGTTTCTCCCTCTCCCCGACCCCCCAATATTATTTGAAAGTCTGTAAACATCAGCGAGTTGTTGCACTTATTGTTGGGTAGAATGGTGCTGGTGTCTGCAGGTGGGTCAGTGCCTGCTGCTGGAGCCCAACACCAGTCCTCTACCATGACAAGGAGTATCTGCACGAGGACTTCAACCGCAAAACTACTGAAAGGAAGAGCAGAGCTACCACATGAACAGAAAATATTTCTTTTTTTCATACTGGAGATTTGCTCCTGTTCTCTGAGTTTTGACTAGTACGTGGGAATCAGTGGTCTTTCATTAAAGTTCTGTTTCTGTTTTTTTCCCCCTTTTTTTAGGAAACAAAACTTTCTCATCCTTCATAGTCTTTAGAGAAAATTACCGCTACCACTGCACTTCCCACTTCTGCCATCAAGCAGTTCTGATGCAGTAGGCTAGAAAAGATGCAGTATATGCCTGCAAGATTGAAAGAAGTGCTGACAGTCTCTTGAGACACAGATCTTCCAACCCAGTTACCCTCACCCCCTGGCCCTCTCCTCCACACGTTGTGTCATTCTCTCTAGAAGCCAGTATCAGCTCCTGAAGTTAAGGTGCTTCTGTAGAATCACGCTCTCTAAACGACTGGACAAGCGGGGATTTAAAGTGAATAGCCACAACACCAACTTTTAACACAAACTCCTCTTAAAAATTCAGAGAGATTAATAACTTTAAATATGTGTATGTAGCTATGATTACACTTACAGTAATGCAATATTTAGAAATGTAAGGATGCAGTGGTCGCATTTGTTAATTTTCTTGTCAATTTTCTGGTCCTTATATAGAAATCAGATGGAATCACTGCAGAATTAGCTATTAAAAACACATCCCTTGATGAAATACAGAGTTTGGGAAATTTTCCTCTTTTAAACAAAAAAAAAAACATAGGAATGTTTGTGAATTTTATACAAAAAAAAAATCCTCCACCAAGAAATATAACAATGTATTTACTTTCCAAAATTACTTTCATTTAAAAAAAGAAAAGCCACCACTCAGTTCAAGCATACCTTTGCCAATTTAAGAATATATGCACAATCAAGAATAAAAAACAGAAAAAGAAACATATATCCCTATATAAAATACTCAAGTAATGTCTCACTTACTATTAAAAAAATATTAAAAAGAGAAAGATTTCTACCTTCCCCACCCATACGTCCCTGGCCATGCTTTTATTTTCTACAATAAACAGAGCATTAAGGATGAACTCACTCTACAATAAAATGCTGAAGGACTTTCATTTAAGACATCAAGAATCCTGCAAAAATAAGAACTAATCAGCAAGACATTTCTCAAATTTATCAGATAAACACTTAATGAAAACTACTTCTATTTCTTATTTATTAATTATTCCCAGCTCTGTATTTCTCCGTCACTTTAAATAAACTTGTTATTTAGTTACTGGACTAGGACAAGAAAGATCAGACCACATAGAGGAAGGTAACACAGCAAAAAGTTTCATTTATTTGAATTTTATTCTACTTGAGAAAGAATAAAAATAGATTTGAGAAGCCTCATTAAAAGCGAAAGCAACTATCTGAAGAAATAAGGAGAAGGCTTTCTCTGTAAGAAGCAGAGCACGCTACTGTCAGACTTGTAGGAGAGCACTCTCCTCTGCTCCGATGCAATTGAAAGAAGAGATGCAAAAGCAGACATTATGCAACTGCTGTTAAGAAAAATATTTGTCATATATATATTGAGTTGTATTAACATTCCCAAATTCTGACACTATCAACTGCATCCCATTACTAGAAAACAATGTAGAAAATTATCACATTATTACCTACTATTTCTTCTCCTTATAAAGCAAGAGCACAACCCTCATAACTATCCACTCAAACCTAAGTCCTGTACTCTAATTGTAGTAGCATGCTATAAGAAGCTGTAGCAGGGAATAGTAAGAATGAGATTTGCCTGGAATTTCTCATTGGTTTTATTTTTTCAATGTAAAACTGAGCTTTCAACTAAAAAAGTCTGTTTAAAACATCTAGACATCTGTGTTTCAGATGATATACTTAATATTCTCAAAAATACAATCTTTTGAAGAGAAAATTCATTTCAAAAACATTTTGAGGAAAACTAATTCCACTTTGAGGATCCTTCTATTTTTGAGAACAATAATCCAATATTTGTAAATAAATGCATTTGTATGTCATGTCATTCTTATATTCAATTTCTAAAAAACCTCACAAACCCATTTTTGCACACCAAAGGGAGCCTAAAATGATCTACAGTAGAATCCACTCAAGTCTTTTGCAGCATATACATGTATAGAAGATTTAAGAAATAGATGGAATTCTGGGCTGCTGCCATCTACGATTTTCAGTAATATACATATGCTATTAAAATTATGATCATCTGTAAATATCTTCTAAATAGCTACATTTACCAGACCAATAAAAAGTAGGTATCATCATAAATTAATGTCTAGCCGCATATGAAACACATATCACTCGAAGTATCGACATATTGATTTTAAATAATTTACAGCTCTAGATAATTGCAAACCTAGATTGCAAGATGCCAATAATAGCCAAGTAATGCATTTTAAAATTCTTATATAATCAAACTACCTATTGTTTTAGCTTCAATTCCAGACATTAAAGTAACCGAAAAAATCCACACATCTTTTTTACTGCTCCATATTACAGGAAGAAAAGAGAATTCATTACTTTTCAAACTGGTATGTCAATATTTATTTAAAAGAAGTTTACAGTTGTCAAGAGAGTCCTTGAAGAGGTGTCCAGAACTCAGAAATTGGAAACCTTATTGCTCAGTGAATCTCTAGTTAGACATACCCTGGATTCCTACAGAAATTCCAGTTTCATTAGGAGAGTCCAGCAATGAGATGGGATGCTGCAATGAGATAATGGTCTCTTACTCACAGAAATACTGAAGGGAAGCAAAAGCACCGTTTGAAAGAGAAAATGGCTTCCAATTATCCTGAGACAGTCTTTTTTACTAATGATTTGCTGGCTGTCCATTATCCAAAAGCAAATACAAAAAACCAACCCACCTTATAATATGACGATAATATCTTCTCAAGTTTCATATATCATTAAAAATGGAGGAAAGAATAGGGAATACAAATTTCTCTTTGTGACATGGATTTCCTAGTAACATCAGTGTGTTTAGCAAAGCAGCAGCTAAGTTGTTAATACACGCAGGGTTTAAAAGAACATCACATAGCTTTAAACAACTGACTTTTTAACTGATGAGGTGAAATTCTCATGCCCACTAACAGTGAGAATCACCCAATATTGGGTGCATAAAGATCTTTTGTTGAGATCACATCTGCAGAGCTGTCCACTCCACCTAGTAAGAAAGTACAACTTCTGGCTGGACACTGCCACCTTCCCGCACAGAATGATGTTCTGCAGTTTTTGTATCCTTTGTAAACCTGGCTGCTGGGCATCCAGAAATCTAGTCATTGTAGTCTCACAAACATTTCTGTGTTCACAGAACTGAACTCACTCTGTCACTGATGCGTTTGAGCCATAGCATATGCAATGCAGGGTCAATCTACACACTGCATGTGTAGAACACCACATAGTGGTTCTGCAGCTTTTGCAATTGCTGGGGTCCATGTGAGTGCGTTTGATGGCATGCAAAGTGCCAGGTACAAATTCAAAGCCTACAGGTACTCTTGTGAGCAATCGTAGAATCATTTAGGTTGGAAAAGACCTTTAAGATCCTCGAGTCCAACTATAAATCTAACACTGCGAAGTCCAATGTGAATGAGTGTAAAGTTACACTGTATTTTTGGTCTGACAGCTGTAAGAGTGTTAAAGAATATCCTAGTGCTACTGTGCAGAGGTACAGTTTCACATGCCAGCAGTTGCAATGACATTTTTAACTTTATGTCAGCAGTGCTAATTTAGCCTTCCTTATACAACTTTAAAGAAACGAGACTTTGTACAGGTTGTTTAAAGACCTGAAGTCTTTTCATGTCCCAGAAAGGCTGAAACTGCAATATAGCTTTTCCATATCTGCTTTATCTTTGATCTTCTGACCATGACTTATGAACTACTGATGTATCTAATAATGGCTTCAAGACACCCTACTTCTAACTTTGCTTAAGTGTCTACCATATCAGCTAGAACATATAAGGTGGAAAAACGTCACAGTCACTATTATTCATAACTTACAGCCAACAAGTACTCATGTAACCACAAGAAACATGTTTTTCATACTCACATGAAATGACAAGCAGGAGATCACCCAGTCCAATCCCCTGTTTAGACCATGGTCAGCCAAAACAGGTTGCTCAGGGCTACATCCAGTTGGGTTCTGAGTATCTCCAAGGATGGAAGCTCCACAGCCTCCCTAGGCAACCTGTTCCAGTGTTTGACCACCTTCACAGTAGAAAAGTGCTTTCTTACATTTAGGTGGAATTTCCTGCGTTTCAGGTTGTGCCCATCACCTCTTATTGTCCTGTCACTGGGCACCACTGACAAGAGCCTGGCTCCCTCTACTTTACTCCCCCCATCAGGTATTTATGCACACAGATCAGATCCCCTGAGCCTTCTCTGCCCCAGGCTGGACAGCACCAGCTCTCTCAGCCTCTCCTTATAACACAGATGCTCCAGTCCCTTAATCATCTTTATGGACCTTCCCTGGATGCTCTCCAGTATGTCCCTATCTCTCTTGTACTGGGAAGCCCAGCACTAGACACAGCACTCTAGGCGTGTTTCACCAGTTCTGAGGAGAGGAGAAGGATCACCTCCTTTGATCTGCTGTCAACACTCCTCCTAATGCAGCTCAGGAGGCTGTTGACCACCTTTGCCACAAAACCACGTTGCCGGCTCATGGTCAACTTGGAATCCATCTTCCAGTCCTCAGAAACCTCTCCCAATCACCACAACCTTTCAGAAACAACCAAAAGTGGCCTCACAGTGAATCTCGTCGCATTGAGATCCCGTCCTCTTCCCCCATGCCGCCCTGGTGCTGCACAGGCTGCTGCCCTCCCCCCGGGGATACAGACCCCTGCCCGCGCCCAGCTCCTGCAGCCAAGGGCATGTCTCCCTCTGCAGAACTGAACCTGCAGAACTGGTCCTTTGGGAGCTGGGCTGGCTGAGCTGCAGCCTCTGACAGGCTGGGTAGCCAGGGTGCTGGGTACCATACCCCACAGGGGACATGGCCCTCAGCAGAGCCTCCAGCTCCAGCCTGTTCCTGTGGGCAGGGCTCCTGTGGCACCAGCCTTCTCCCTGCTAACAGACACTTCCTATCCTGGCAGCGTTTTACTTGAATAAAATGATACTTTTCTGTGTTCATTTTCTGGAAAGAAAGCAGATGCAGTTTTTTCTAGGGTTTTCTACTACTATGTTACTAGATATGCTCTGTCTGAGGATTTGCTAGCATCTCATCTTGGCAGCTCACTTTGCATCAAACGGCACAACTAATTCCTAGCCAAGCAGCTAAGGTATTGTTCTAGTTTCTCACACAGCATCATTTACTACAGGGGGTAGGCGGAAAAGGAAAAAAAAAAAAGGTAACATCCCCTTTCACTCAAAGTCTATAGATAGCCAGAAAAGAAATATTCCCAACAATCTCAACATATTGTAAAAATATGCCGTCATGTTAACTCAGTTTATGTGAGGAATCAATAAATTATCTATTAATTAAACATACATTTTTAATATAGTCATACCAAAATATTTCTCAGTTACATATAACTATTTTTTTAATGTTGCAGAAACAGAAATGATAAACGTATATATCACTCACCTAACAGAGAGCAAATAATAACTAATAGCTGATATTCTCTAAGAATGCGATACTGAAAATTCTGTCCAGATTGTAAATCAGTACATCCAAATACCACAAGAACAGATTTGTTTCACTCTTCACAGAACAACAAAGGCTCTAACTTCAAAATCCTTGGCCACAATAATCCGTTCTGCTAGAAATGTCATCCCCTTTCAGGAACCTGCGTAAACAGCAGTGCCAGTCTTTTTTGCTGGAGGTCCACGCTGAACTCGGATAATGCCAATACAAAAGGAAAACAACAGGAAATTATCTCACAAGCATGAACATATGCACATATTTTAAAAAAAGCTACGGATTTCTCTTTTGGTTTTTCCTCCAACTTATCTACCATGTTATTGATTTCTATTCTCCTTTCCTCAAACACCAAAAAACCACTATCGCCCTTCTATTTAAATGGAGTTGTAGAGTTCTGGGGTAAGGAGAATGATTGACCAGCACTTTTAAACAATCTTTGTGTTGCACAGATGTTGTTCACATTTTATAACACCTTGTTTATGAGACTGTTGATGGAAAATTATGACTTGAGCACTCTTTCTAGTTCATTATGAGAACTTATTGTTGATTTATTTTCATATAGTGTTGTTGAACTATACTTTAGGTGTACTAGATTAATCTTTTTTATTTCTTTTCAACTATGTTTTTTAGATTAGACTGCATAGATGCACTATGATGTATAAACTGTTGGATCTCAGCCCCCAAACACCACGCACCTCTTTTTTAAAGGTTTCCCATCAAGCTGAGAGTGAAAGACAGACATAGACAAAATGAAGCAGAACTACTGTCAGACACTGACAGTGCTAAGAAACATAGACAGATAGATAACGGATAGTAGAGTACTAAGTACCCTACAATTTATTGAAGCAAATAGAGGAGAGTTGAGTGGCAAATTACCTACACTGTTCACAAACCAGCAGGCTACCCTGTTTGCCAGCCGTTCAAATTGTTTCTGGGTAATTTGACACATTTCTACTTTGTTGTGCTATTTCTTACGAGTGACTTTGAGTTTTGATCATTCCCTGTTGTGCAAGATCTTTTGAAACACTAGCAAAACTTTTAAGAATGATGGTAGAACAAATGAATACATGGAAATCATTAGCTGATCAAGTATTTAAAGTAATATGAACTCAGACACACAACTGTATTTAAAGGAATTAAAAACTTATTAAATATCAAATGAAAACAAAACAAAAATCCAACGAGCACAATTTCTCTCTACCAAAGCTGAGAATAGATTCCTATCTTAAAAAAGGGAGCATAGAAGATTTGTCAGGAGAGTGATATGAGAAACAAACACTCCTTTTGCATATTGAATAGATAAACGTGAAGCAAAACATCAAAGATCCAAAGAAGATAAAACACAGTTTCTTTTTGAGGTGTTGTCTTCTTTCTTCTTGAAAGCATAAAAGGTCACTTCTTTAAAATTATGGCAAGGACACTGCTGTTCACAAAGTGAGGAATCCAGGAAAAGGAATTTGATAGCAATAGTAGTTTTAGACCTGCTGATAATTCACAGCACTAACCTGATACGCAGTTTTGCTCTCAGAAATGAAAGAAAACTGTAGTATATGAAGCAAACTCTACTATAATTCTGTGATTGATTTCTGTGCCTGATATTGCATGCATATATAGATCCATCTATATATACATATATACACTAACACATTCTATATGTGCACATGATCGGTATGTGTATATATTCTAGTTAGTTAAGTCCTTTCATAGCAGAGAAAGCATCAACCCAGACAGGAAAGTGGCAGTGACTGTAGTGTGCTGTGAGAGATCAAGGAGTCTAACGAAGCCGGGGAAGAACAGCAGCAATGGGAAACCTCAGCTACCTCGATCTTGGTTGCGTAATTATCATGTTCGTTTGTGATTCTGAGACTGAATTTCTAGCTGCTGTTGATGAGAACTACATGAAGGAAGCAGCACGATAGGACCGAAGCAGCATGCAGGACCTGGCTCAAAACACACCCGAAGAACCATTCAGTACCTACAACAATAATGTACCTGGAGACCGCATCTGACAAGCACAGCGAGCCAGAAAATTAACTGTAGATGTGCCTAATTAAAAAAAAATTAAAATAATAAGGTACACAAAAATAACAACTCTCTTTGAAAGATAAAAAGCCATCTAAAAGATGAAAATATTCAGACACAAACCAGAGTATTTATAGACACTGTACTGCAGGCCCAATGGAAATGCACTTCACCTGTCCAAAAGGGTTTACAAAGACAATAAAAGATACTCTCTCTAAAATGCCAGGTAAGAAAGCCTTTGCAAGTAAGAAAGCTATTTTGCAGAAGATGAAGTTATGCCTAAATCAAGTAATAGAGAGGATTATAAATGTTGACATCTTAAATGTAAACACTAGGCTGGCCCAAAGGGATTGAAAAGCAACTTGAAGACAGAGGAAAATTAGTAAACAACTATTTTTCTCAGGAACACAATCTTGCTAGAGAGGGTGAACAGATGATGGAATTTATAAGGAAAACACAGAACAGACAGAGAAAATAGAACACAGCAAAAAAGCTAAAAGATTTTCTCATATCTTGATTTATCAAGCAGGCTGCTTGTGTGCCAAATTTTTTTTTTTTTTTTAAATAAAGAATGTGTTAGAGGAACTGTTTGAAATTAAAACATCAGTACAAATACTCATAGAACAAACAAACAAGTTGGACAGTGACTAATCACCATTGTTTACCTAAGTTCTAAAAGAATTCAGGGAAAAAATATCCGAACTATTAATTCTATTGGTAATCTATTCTTTAAATTGCCTTGATGGCAAGTATGTAGCAATTTCAATGGCTTCAGGGAAAATCCAGGAATGCTCTAAATAAACTAATGTAGATTGAGATTATAATTAAGGAAGAGCCTAAGTATCTTCTGTAAAGGGAAGTCATGCTTTCCAAATCTACTTCTCTGAAGGAGCCAATGAGCAAATGGAGAAAGGAAAGTAAATTATATATTGTACTTCCATTTCCAAAAGGCATGCAGTAAGGTCTCTCACTGATAATCACCAAAGAACTAAGTAGTGATACAATGACAAAGCAAGCCATATCTGGTCAGTCTAAAGGACCACCTGTCATACCAACCTGTGTCCATCAGGAGCTGATTCTGTGCCACAAGCATGATATTTCATCATTAGTTTTAATGCCTATTTGGCAATTCTTCTGATTATAGAGACTTGACATTTATAATATAAGATAGATGGAATTTATATTTTTTTATATATTATATTTCTTTTTATACAAACATATGCCTTTCCTTAGCACTTCTCCGGTTTGACTGACATCCCTATCACAGGCAACGCATGCCAAAGACAAAAAACCCTAGTATTGGTTAAATTAATCCACCTAGACAAAAGCATGGTGGTGGACCTGAGGAATACAGAAGTTACTTGCCCACATGAAGGTAGCCAGATAAATTAGATAATGATTTTGCCATACACCTAAGGACTTCAGGAGGAGACCTGCTGGCGAAAGGAGTATGTTAATAGCCAGTTAAAGAATCAGCTGCTGGTTTACTTGCAGAGAGGACTGAAATACTTCCAGCATACCCCTGTCAAAGGATGCACAAATCACCCATTTTGATTAAGTGTCACGCAAGGACATTAGGTGTTCAAGCAGTGCCATCTCTAAGCAGAATCCAGCAAAGCAAGCCAAACCCCCACGAAAAATTATGATAGTCAGCTAAATGTACTTCTGTTGGCAACAGAAAATTTGGATCATAGCTGAACTAGCTGCTCTTCGAAATCACTGGGTTTGAACAGGAAGTTAAATCTTTTGTATCAAGAGCCAAAACAAGCATGCAGGGACTTTTGCTCTTTGTTTAGCATTCTTAAAACACCTTCTTTTAGCACTGCTGAATCATACATTTCAACACTCAAATTAAAACTTCCTCTTTCTTGAGCAGTTCTTGTTACAGTGCTTCATTTCTTGAAGGATTTTTTTTTTTCTCCACACCAAAAAAACTAGCTTTTTAAAGCTAGTTCAAGGTTTTTCGCATGGCATTAGATAAACACATCACTTTCTCCTATATTAACGAATACAAATAGGGGAATCTTTCCACCCCTTTTATGCTACTTCTTGTGGTCCTTCACAATGGAAATATAGATGGATAATTTTTTATATATATATATTCACACATATAAAATATACATACGTGTTTCCAATGGAAAGCCTTATTGACCATAATGAAGACTGAATGGTGAACTATATGTTTTAACTATACTGTATAAAGGACTATAACCAAGCTATTACCTTAAAGCTCTGTAATTTAAAACAGAGCATCAGCCCATAAACAAAGGAGAAAAAATGACTAGGAGAAAACTTGTTGAATTATCTGGTCAATCGCTCTGCTTTAAGAAATGAGCAACTCTGCCTCATCTATTCCTGAAAGATGCTACCATAACTTTTCCTTAAAATTCTCCTAAACTGGAGACACTTTAACCTCTTCAACAAACTTCACTGCCCTTGTGGTAAAAAAACAAAAACAAACAAAAAAAAAAACCCAAAACACCATCTCCTGATGTTTAATATAGATATTTTCGGCTTCTGTATAAACCTATTACTTCTTAACCATTGCTCAGTATAAAAAAGAACAACTATTTCCTCCACTTTTGCAATCATTGGAGGAGGAATGTTTCAAGTGTTACTAACTCCAC
Organism: Tauraco erythrolophus; assembly: GCF_009769465.1. Taxonomy (NCBI): domain Eukaryota; kingdom Metazoa; phylum Chordata; class Aves; order Musophagiformes; family Musophagidae; genus Tauraco; species Tauraco erythrolophus. Next base: position 23,295,111 of record NC_141465.1, read on the forward strand.
ATCAGTCACCTCTCTAGATCAAATAAAACTCTCTTGCTACAGTATTTCCTACGGTCAATTTTCTTAACTAGTATCACAGAATATTAGGGATTGAAAGGGACCTCAAAGGATCATCTAGTCCAATCCCCCTGCCAGAGCAGGACCACCTAGATCAGATCACACAAGAACGCGTCCAGGTGGGTTTTGAACATCTCCAGAGAGGAGACTCCACAACTTCTCTGGGCAGCCTGTCCCAGTGTTCTGTTACCCTTACTAGGAAGAAGTTCTTCCTCATGTTTAAGCAGAACCTCCTATGTTCCAGCTTATATTCATTTCCCCTTGTCCTATCATTGGATGCCACTGAGAAGAGCCTGGCTCCATCCTCATGACAGTCACCCTTTATATATTTATAAACATTAACGAGGTCTCCCCTCAGTCTCCTCTTCTCCAAGCCAAAGAGACCCAGCTCCCTCAGCCTTTCTTCATAAGGGAGATGCTCCACTCCCTTAATCATCTTTGTGGCCCTGTGCTGGACTCTCTCAAGCAGTTCCTTGTCCTTCTGGAACTGAGGAGCCCAGAACTGGACACAATATTCCAGATGCGGCCTCACCAGGGCAGAGTAGAGGGGGAGGAGAACCTCTCTTGACCTACTAACCACACCCCTTCTAATACACCCCAGGATGCCATTGGCCTTCTTGGCCACAAGGGCACATTGCTGGCTCATGGTCATCCTGCTGTCCACCAGGACCCCCAGGTCCCTTTCCCCTGTGCTGTTCCCCAACAGTTCAGTCCCCAACTTGTACTGGTACATGGGGTTGTTCTTACCCAAATGCAAGACTCTACACTTGCCCTTGTTGAATTTCATTAGATTTCTCCTCGCCTAACTCTCCAGCCTGTCCAGGTCTCTCTGAACGGCAGCACAGCCTTCAGGTGTGTCAGCCACTCCTTCCAGTTTAGTGCCGTGGTCTAGTACTATCTTAGTGGACTTCTCTGTAGTCTACACAGGTGTAGAAACTAAAACTGGCACGAGACTGCTTTGGCTTAGTAGTACTGAACAGAAGAGAGAAATTATTTCTTGTGAGATGCAAGTAATGTTCCTCTCTATACAGTGATGTGACATTTTTGCACGTGTGGCATTGCTTGTGGGGGTGATCCCATAGCCCACTATTGGCAAAATGTCCTGGGTAACAACAGCGATTAAGATGGAAAAGTGAGTGAAAATACTAAGGAGGAATCAAATATCCCAAACCAGTACTGCTAAGGAGGAAGTTCACTATCAACCAAGTCAAGCAGTAACCATGGAGCTGCAAGGAGACTCTTGAAACAAAGCAGTGAGATTGAAAGCATAAAGGAAGTATGAGTACAGTGCACTGCGTGCATTCTCATTAGCTGAATTTTACTTTATTCTTTTACAGATTTTTTTTTAAATAATTTTTATCAACATTATTTTAAATCCCGGTCTTCTCTTCTATAGTGCATGCAGTCACTCTTTCCCTATTCCCTTTGTTCACTTAATTGCCATATATCCTATTCTACTATCCAAGTTGTTAGCAAAGCTATTCAATAATACTGGATCCAAGAAAGAACCAAGCCAAATCCCACTTCTAATGCCTTCAATTTAAAATTGAAGTATTGGTAACTATTCTCTGGAAGCAGTTTTATCTTAATCTGTATGAACAGTTTTATATTAATCTATTTTTCTAGGAACAGACTTTGGTGAGGCAATGCTTGTCAAGAATCTTCTACCATTTCAGATATTTCAGTGAGTGTCACAAACACATCACCAAACTGATAGCAAGATAGATTGCTATTATTTTCATATTCCCACTGGGCCTAAGACTCTCAGTTAGAGATTAAGACCCTAATAGTTTAGATGTCATACAAGTATAGAACAAAGAAGAAAGAACCAAAATAAAAGATAAGAGAACACATGGATACAGAACGATGCCTGTGGGGAAAAAAGAAAGATTAATTATTCCTGTAATAGGCAGTTGTCTTACTGTATGAACAATCTAATACAGTTGTGAAGCCCGTTGAAATAAAGGAGAATGCTAGATTACCAGTCAAAAAATCCAAATATTAGAATTATTTTCAAAGTTATCAAGTAACGATAACATGTCTAAACTACTCTGAAGAATTGTATTGAAATACCTGTCATAGCTGACTTTTTTGAAAATTTATGGGTTTTGTTAATTACTTTCGGACGCTCTCCATCTTCAGGTAACATGGATTTCAATAAGTTCTTTCAGAAATTACTTCAAATCAGACAGATGTATTTAGAAAAGGTTAAAGAAGGATATTTTAAGCTTTCATTAGGCTTCCTTCTCATTCTGGCTTGCTTTTAACTTTTGCAACATTCTGACTCTGTAACAAAACAACCACAAACAACAACAACAAAAAACCAAACCACCCTCCCCTAAGCATAAGAGTTTTGACTCCTCTTTCTCTTGAAGATGAGATTATGGAAAACAGATTATACAATTTACACCATAGAATCTGACAACTCTAAAAAGTTGAATATTATCACATTTTCCACAGAAAACACACTAAATCACTGTAACTGCCTGTTTCTATGTTAAGTAAATATTCATGTTTTATTATTTTGTGTCTTTCAGAAAGAGGGAATACAAACCATTTCAAGTTTCATCTCCTGAACTGACCAAGTAAGTTCTGGAAAAAGGAAAATGTTGCCTAGTTAAGCCACTGATTTTCCTACCATGATTTTTCTCTCCATGGTTGATGGCAAGTCCTTTATTCTTTGTAGGATAGTTCGCAGGATGAACAAGTTATGCATCACATAAGTTTCATGTGTGTAACATCAGAGGTGAAAGAATCCTCCATTACTGACTTGTCTGTGTTGCATGAACAGGTTTGCTTACAGTCAAACAAAACAGCAAACCTCTCATCTGGGGCAAAAGGCATCCTAATGCAGCAGCAACCGAGCTGTCTCCGTTCAGCTCTCAGAAATAAGGTGATACTTTTATGAGAACCCAGGCTGGAAGTTCACAAGAAGTCCTTAAAAATCACATTTACAGCTGATAGAAGCCTCAGACAGAGCAGATCTTTGCCCTAGATCAGCATTTCTCCCTTTAAACCCAAAAGGACAGAAAACGTTTAAAGGACGAGCTCTCAGATGTGCCCAAATTCTTTACCATGTGAGCTGATGGCTCGCAGGAGCCACGCTGACACCAGAGAAGAGCACAAATCTATTTACAGGGCAGGTTGCAGTTCAATCCCCTGCCCTGCCCATTCTCTTGCTGCAGTTCACTGCTCCATTGACTGTGGCAGTTTGATGGCCCATGAAGCTGCTGATCCTCAGATCACTGCACAGTCCAAATTATTAGCGCTTTCCTTTCCCACACCATCTCCATCAAAAACACTGTTATACTGATAACTTCAGGATCTAATATTTGCAGAAAACTGAAAGGAAAGCACAAGAATACACAGCGAATAGTTGGCAGTATCTTCTCAAACAGCCTCATTGCAAAGCCTGTACTTTAAGTATTCATGCCCTGAAGAGCATTCATAACAAGTCTTATCGTTTTGTTTCCTCATACTCATCTTCAAAACAGGGGCAAACGTCTTAATCTTTGGCCTTAGGTAAATTGAGTTCATTGTAAGTTTACTGTTTGCTAGAGTTATAGATGACTTCAGGTTGGTTAGAAAACCACAGACATTGCCTTCCTCATGGACGGGTACCTTCACCAGGATTGCTTGGTTTAAATTTCTACTGACAAAGACCCCTTCCATGAAAGGCAGCAGCCAGTTTGGAGGCCAGTAGTACAAGCTCTCCATTGGTGACAAAAGTGCTTGTTGCTGGATGATTAACAGAGTGAACTATCCACCTCTTTTTGTGCAACAGGGAGATGGAGAGAGAACAGCATGGAGAGGTCCAGAAACTCAGAAGGACAGTTAAAACCCAACTGAAATGGAGGTTTGGACATCCCACTCAAAGTACATCGGAAGTTTGTCTGGACAAGTCATTTAAGACAGAGTTTCAGTTTTAGAGTAAACGCTTCTGGATCTTCAATGTCCACACAAGAAAGTCATACATATTTCTATGTTTTAATCAAAAAGATTTTCATGTACCATGAAAACCCAACTATATCCCCAGAGGGCAAAAGTGGTCAATAGCACTCAAGGCAAAGAAAGCGAAAGCTAAATACGCTACAGTTGAAATCTGCCGTTTCATCTCAAGACTCCTACGTTGTGCTCACAAACTGCTTGGAAGCTGTCTGTGGCAATAATCTAAGTTATGTAGCCTTTCTAACTCTCACTAGGGCATTTAGTCTATATTATTGAAACGATTTGGAGAGAGAGAGCAAGAGGCAAGGTGGTGGGAAAATTGAAAAAGGAAATAGTTACAATTAGTCTAGCAATCTGAAAACATTCACGATGCATCTCTAGTATGGACTTACAGCATTTCCTCAGCTCTTTTATTCTGTGCATTCTTACTACATCTAAGTCGTACCAGTGAACTTCTCAATTTATAACTCCTTTCTTTCTAAAGGCTCCTGTAGTTACTGTACTGTTATTTGATTTCTGAAGCATTGTAAACGCTCTCCCAAACTGTAATTGTAATTAGGCTCTTTCATTTATTCATTAGGAGTTTTCTCTGAGAGTCTTCACTGCCTACTTTTTCAAAATCATCTGAGCACATTGCTACACATCAGGCCTAAACTTTCATCATTTTATATCATCATATTTAGCTTCAGTAAAACAAGATTTCTGATGTATCCACAAGACTGAATTTAAGTCTTTTGTGTAACCTCACTAAAAGAACATTTCAACCATTTGTAAGCTTACAATGTTATTTTTTTCCTTCAGTCCATATTCAAGAATTTGTGTACAACTATGCACATTTTTCCGTGAATTTATTTTGGGAGGGAAGCTCACATACCTAGCTTTTGTCTAGGTACTGGCTGAAAACACACTGACAGCAATTTTAGATTGGACAAGATACTATTAATCTCTCACCTCTGTTTTTTCTACCCACAAGAGCTAATTTGGCACCTGTTTATACAGATCTGCTTCAGATGCCCTCCCTTTTCCCGCTCTGCATCAGAGGCCACCTTTGTATCAAGAACAGACGAAATCTCAACACATGTAAAATCAATGCAACCTACAAACGATACAACACTGCAGATTTCTTGCTATACCTAATCAATAGAAACCTCAAAAGACAGTTTGGGGTTATCAGGTATACCCGAGGCTGCTGTTGATTCTCAAGATAATGAAGTATCGCTCCCTTAAAACCGTTTGCCTCTTTTTTGTCATCTCTTAGCATTGATATGTTTGAGAGAAATAGTCCTATCCTTACATTCCAGCACACAACAAAGGCACTGCATGTATGATTGGATTTGTACCACAATTTCTTCATGCAGTGGACAGTGTGGTTAAAAATCGTAGCACTCACATGATGACATATGTGTATATATGCACAACAAATTTTATAAAAAGGTATTTATTGATTTTTCTCCAAGGATATGTTAGATTTCTAAACTACCAAATTTAAATAAGCTGCTAATAATGAATAATTTATTTCAGATTCTTTGTAATTTATGGTATAGCAGTTTATGGCAGGTCTGTACATGTCGTTATTCCAAACACAGTGTTAATCTCAAACAAAGAAATCTAATAAATAGTATCTCTTAGAGACATGGAAGCCAGATAGGAATCCAATAAGCACTTGGTAATTTCTGCCACTCAAAGTGTTTGACAGAAGAGTAGAAAGCAACCAAAATAAAAGAAAGGTGGCTTCAGCCACAGGGTTGTTATCTACAGAATGTCATCAGCTCTCTGAGAAGTTGTGCTGTGATGCTTCCTACTTAGGTGACCGCACATCTAAAGTGAGTAGCTAATCAAAATGAAAACAAAGCCCCCTGTCCACGGCAACAAGGAAAGGAGTGCTCACAGATGAGCACTTCAAAAGCAGCTTGAAGTTATAGCAAGAGGACATTGCTACGTTATACCATACTATTTGACATAAAATGGTGGTCTGTGAAGATAACACTGCCAATTGGTATGCACTAAGAAAAAAAATCCAGCTTTATTTGTAATCATCAGACCCCAAGAAAACCTTAAAATATACACTCAGTTTAATCATTCAGTCGCATATATAACGAAGATATAGAATATATTACCGCCATTCTTTAGGAGACTTTGATTTTTTTGATTAGTTTCCCTCCTTCTGGTGCTTATCTGGAACAGCAGTTCAACTAAGAGACAAGACAAAACCAGACCAAGTATTTTTATGAACGATTATTTTTATTAAAGACTAGTATTAAACTGTCTCTTCTGCTGCTAGGGTAGTACACTCCTTAGATAAATGACATTTTACCTCCTTGCTTCATATAATTTTAAACTCCACAAAACCACTGACTGACTACCACATTTAACACTCCCGTTACAGTGTCTGAACAGTTTTCCCTTTATAGAGCTCCTCAATGCTATTACCTACATTTATATGTTTCTATTGCATGGACTTGGTTACCTCTTTGCTCAAAACTAGTAAATCTTCACTTCTGGGAATACTTGATATGGTTCTATTAGGTTCACCTTTGGAAAAAGTAATCCTAAAGGACTTGCTCTGCTAGAACAAATTGCAAAATATGGCCAGAAAAGATTGTCAGATAGGAAATTTAGATTCTTAAAGTTCTAACAAGCTAGCAGAGGTAAAAGATTCTAGTCCAGAGCTTTACTAGTAAAGTCAATATGCCCTTTCTTTTGCTTAAAGACAGCTCTATATCACAGCATATTGAAATAACTGTTTAAGAAATTACATTTTCCAAGTGGCTTTTTAGACAGGAAGAATAAACAATGGCAATATTTTCTAAGTGAAAAAACCCTGTTTCTATGCAGATTTCTTTTTTTTTGTGATCTGCTGTAATTTTGCAGCTAAGGTTGCTATTGGTTACTTTGTTGTGATGTGGTGGTGGGTTTTTTGATACACACACACAAATTCACACACATAGAGATTTTTAATAATTTACACTTGTTAGTCATGTAGATCAACTTAAAGCAGGGAGGGGTGGGATGAAACCCATGTCACTCAACCATTCTCCGTCAGATTTCATAGCTATTTTAACACTTTATTTGATCTTCTCTTTGAATCGTGAATCTGAAGTTACTTTGAAACCTGAGCTTCTCAAAAAAATAACTTACCACCTTATAAAGACCGAAGGAAAAATCCGTCATTGCTGAACATACATTTCAACCACTCATACAAGTTTCATCCATTTAATTTATCCAGTAAAAATCACAGGGAAAAAAATCATCTAATGTAATTCAGGCTACTGAATTAGTTAGCTAGATTTATACCTGCCATACATTTAGCTGAAGTTCAAAAATCTCTTGCAGAGAAAAACATATACCGTAAAAAAAACCGTGCCTGATGCAGCTCATTAACTTCATTTGAGCTATTACATCCTTCAATTATAATAAAAGACTAAGTGATTAGAACAGTTGATGTACCCACAAACGGGTCGGAAGAGCTCTTTGTTTTACAAAGTTCTCTCAGAAATGCTCCCAGAGTCCTGTGCACACATGTACACTACAGTATCCTTTTAAAAAAGAAAAAAAAAATCACCTTTACCCAACTATACGTATACTTCAAAAAGAACATATCTTAAAAACTTAAAGTTTCATTTTATGTCGTAAGACCTTGCTGTCTTCTCCCTTCGCCTTCACACAGGCACACACGCACTCTTGCTAACACCTTTGTATTTTGAATATTCTTATCAATAGCTTGAAGACAAGGTTATGTTAATTTAATTCCCCTAGAGGTAGGAAAAGCAGCAAAATGCGGATGATATGGACACACAAATGAACATGTCTTTCGTATTGTAAGGAACAAAAAAATCAAAAGGTTAATACAAAAAGCAAATAGCGTGTGTGTCTGTATGTAGTGGGGACCAGGGATTTCAGTTTGATTTCACTACATTCACCCCACTCCCCCAGTATCTGGAAATCTCATATTCTAAATAAATATGCACATATTGTTGTAACTTAGATGTAAGGTTTGTCAATTAAAACCGAATGCAACTGCAGAAACCCAAATAAGGAGAAATCGATTTAGGTCCATCTTGACAAGGCCTCCGCCCCAAGAGAGGAGTAAAACAGATCCCATGTTGCAACAACAACCTAGAATAAGTTATTGCATTATTGTATAGCAGCATATCTCTAATAAGGTAATCTGCTCCATTCACCTAATGGATTAATTTTTAGCAAGCTTTTTAATTTTTTCTCTTTGGGATGTGGGATAGTTGCAACTTATTACCTTTATTTAGGTATCTCTCACACACTTTGATCCATCTTGATCTCCCAGCAAGCATCTCTCCTTTCTAGCATAACAAAAGAAGTAACTGAAAATTCTTGATGAAAACTTGCAGTTGAAATAAATTTCAAAAAACCCAACAGCCAAGAATACTGTATATTGCTCCTCTGCTGACCTGCTGTATATAATGGATGGCATCAGACCACCTAAGGGAAGGAGTGAACAGACACTTGCCAACATGGGAATCACAAGCTGCGAACGCAAGTTGCGAAGCTCCAAACAAAATCACTCAGTAACTCAAGGTCCATAGATCATACATATCAACATGGTGCAAAGTTTCACGTCCCCAAAATAAAACATTTCTACAGAGGTACTCCTACAATCGCAGCATCCTGGCTGCAATTCTCAAGTCTTCTGTGTACAATATACACTACAGTAAGGCTGGAAGAAGTATATCCAGCCACAATGAAGACATAATCATTACTTTCTTAACTACTATACTTTTTTGCAATTCCAGGTCCTGCACATTGTGCAGCTGGCTGGTAAGATCAGATTCCCAGCTGGTCAAAACTTTAAGCTCTACAGTCTCTCCTAGACTGAACTAACCAAAACAGGTCCGAAGGTTTTTAAAATAAAAATAAAACAATAAACAAGGGTTTAATGGACTGTTAATTACCATTTTAATGAGGGAGAACTCTCAGAACCAGGTCAGGCCCTCGCTTCTAAACACATTTTCCAAGCTTTAGCAAACCCTGCCTAGGCCCCTCTGATCCCTACAAATCTTTTGCCATCTCCTCTGCATCTTGAGGGGCTGCTCCTCACTCCTTTTCTGCACTTTATCCACCCCTTCACACCAGGCTCGGGCTCCCCTGGCTTCTTAAACCCCATGGTCCCACTTTTGCCCTGGAGTTGGCTCAGTTACTGTCCAAGGCAAGAAGCAGTCTTCTACCTCCTGGGGAATCACTCCTCTCCAGCTATTCAGCCAAATAATTTCTTAAACTAGCAACAAACTTAAACAGATAAAATAGGTTCCATCCATCATACAGCTTTGAAACCTTTCAGTCTGCAATCTGAATTTTTCTAGGAAAGTCTCAATGCCAAAATTAGTAGTGTCCTCCTGCTGAGGAAGGATTCTTTGCCTGAGCCTATCGAGGGCTGTCCATCTAGTTCACAGCATGCTCCAGGTAGACATCTTTTCCACCGGATGCGAGAACAAGCTGAAAACTGCAAATAGGTGCTGCACAACCGAGTCAGCCTCTCCCACCACTAAGCAAGGGAAGGAACTGCTGCCTTCAGCCCTCTGCTACTGCTGCAGAGCGTAAGGTATAAATAACTCACCTTGCTGCTGCAGAGCATGAAGAATTTGCTTTCTCCTGTAGTTCTTGCCCTGGCCCTTCATCTCAAGACAGCATTCTTAGATGGTTCAGTTTGTTTCCGAAGTCTTCTAAAATATTGTTTTACTAAATCTCCAAGGGCACTGTCATGAACCTAACAGAACTAGCACTTAGTCATGCTGCCCATTTTCCCCTCTGCTTTACATCAGAGATACAGATTTTCACCTTTCGAAAATGCTATTGCATTTGCTGCTAGCACTGTGAGGGGTCTTTTATTATTATTATTATTCTGTAAAGGCTGACTGCCTGTAGGCTGCCTAAGGGCTAGACTGGTGGGTTGCCTGGGTTACCCTTTCTTCCAGAACACAGCTAATCCAGAAGCACATTATAAAAGAAGTGCTAAATAGTTTTAATAATCAGAATTAAAAGTGAACACACAGGGCTATAAGAAAACATTTTGCCTTGAGGTGCATGCAAGTACCAGTGTTGCTGCTAAACACCCTTTACTCCTCATGTTGGAGCAGAAAGCCTTTTATGAATCGCAAAGAAGAAGAAATCCTCACAGGCACCCTTCTCTGTTCTATCTGCACTTTCATGACCGAAACCAGCAAACGTCTGTAGTGTGGACAGAGATCTCCTGACTCTGCTGACCATCAGCATTCATGGCAGTATGGTACCATATGAGGGAAATGCTTCCTAACTAATTAGCAAACTACATGCCAAGGCTCACTATGTGCATATGTGTTTGTGTCCACACCCTTAATGCTATAGGACTAGGTCAATATTATTGTGTCCTGCTAGAAAAGGTTTTAAGAGTCAGTCACCTATTAGGAACCTCACAACCACCAAGTGGTTCATTATTCATTTTGTATCCAGTTTCAATCAATAGCCAGAAATGTCCTGTATAAGTTAATTCATTTAGATGGTAGTCTCAACACTCTTGTCAATATGTAGGTTGATTCATAAGGTACAATGGACAGACACATTTCACCTTGACCTATACACACCAACTCCATGTAGGGGGAAGGAGGTGAAAAAAGATGGTAATTTAGCTCTTGGCTGAGCTTTTATTTTATTTAACCTGTAAATGGACAAAACTACTTGATAAAATGTATAAATTAAATTAATGCACACATTCCACTCTGCAGCTTTGGTCATTTTCATACGTACTGCTTGTAAGGCACTTTGAGGGATGAAAGTTTGTCAGCTGTCACATATGTAAGAGGTTTTTTTCTGCAGCTTCATGTATTATCTGTGCTTGTGATGCTACAGTCTTTAATTACACAGTGACAGAACTATTTTTTTAATGCCTAACTCATTTTACAATGGGAATAAAATTGTCTTGGAATAAACCAGAGCTGTGTAGCAACAAAGACATATACCAACAACCTTATTTCCTATTAAGAACGATGGCTATTCTTGTTGAGAATGATGGTTACAAGCAAATAGAAATTGTAAAATTGAAGAGAAGGAATAAAAAGATTACTACAGTTAAAACAGGCAAAGAATGCTTTCGAGAACTCAAATCTATTCTGTCTTAATTAGAGACCCCTGTGCAAAGTCACGGAAATAAACTGGAAAAAATGGCCACTAGTTTTTCATTTGCTTTGTGGCCAAAGTGTCCAGCTGCTGAATGTTCTTACTAGAAAGTTGTGTTAATGTCAGCTGATTTCTGATTGAAATATTAGGTGTTTCACAGTGCAAAGTACGTATTTTCATTGATTCAAAACGGGTGCCCATATAGTTATACGCATCCGCTTTCACTCTTATTGCCTTGCATAACTGACATCAAAACACAAATAATTACACTACTTAGACTTATAAAGTTGCTGTAAAAAATAAATTAATAATAACACCAGATACAGTATCAAAAAAAGAACCCTGAAGAAATTTAGAATTCCACTTTCTAAGCAGGATTTCAACTGCAGATTAGAAACAAAAAAGTACATATGGAACTAGGAAGAAAAAACAAGAATTCAAGCAGCTGCTTATTAAACCTCTTTTGTACCTTAAATGAGGTAAAAAAGAAAAAAATATACATGTATTTTAAAATTTATCAGAATGCAAACACTTAAGGAAGCCTTAAGTCTTGCTTTGCCTTTTGAGTACTCAAATTTGTATTCTGAGTATAATATTAATGTTCTTTTCCTTGATTTTGTGATTTAATAAAAGCATTCCCAGTGGAAAAGGCATAGAATCTGACTACATAAATTTCTTTTGCTTTGGGTACTAATTACTTGTCACCACTTTACATGGCCAGTACAAAGATAGCATTTTCTTCTGCGGTACATTTAGTGAAACATGTAATTGCTTATAATCTCATCCAAGTACAGGACTACCTTTTTCCTTTATCTCACTAGTCCTGTTTGTGTTCCTTACTTAGTGCCATTTTGATGTGGTGGTAGAGGGTGGTAGTTTAGCTGCCCTTGAAACACGAGGATGTTTCTTGTAAATTCATCCAAGAGTCAAAGTTTTAATAGATTAATTAAACTTGTCAAACTCTTTAAAAGCATTTTTCCCCAAAGTAATTTATCACCTATGAAGTAATGAACTAAAGTGCAATAGCTAATTACCTGCAGAACATAAGAAGTACAGAGCATTTCACTGTAGGGTTACCCTGTTGCATTAGCCTATGAATCTGAAAAATAACCCATCGTAATGTAGGAGACACATTAAGGAGAGATCTTAAATTAAGGCATAGTCTTCTGAAAATAATCATACTACAAGTTTTAGAAAAAACTCAAATGATTTCTAACAGTATAACCATTTCTAATTTAATTTTACATAAATTTTGTTGCTCATAAGCAGCACTCTGTCAATAGCCTTGCAACGTCAAGTTTGTCTATATACAGTAGATGTACAGAACGCAATTTATACACCTCGCCTATGTCTCCTACACTTTGTTCCAGCTTTGGCTCCTTTTGGGCAACCACAAGTCATTTCATTTCTGAACGCATTCGTTGTTACTATTTTTTTTTTAAACTTACTCCTGGAAAGAGAACTTGACCATTGGAAATCAAAACAGAGCTAGACTACATGTGCTGGGTGTGTTTGAGCTGTGAAACCTTGCCCCATAGAAAATAACAGAAAAGCCACAAAATTGAAGGATTGCCAAAAAAAAAAAAAAAGAGACAGCAGTACACAACCTTCCTACCAGTCCTTTTACCGACTGAATAACCCCACTTAAACCAGCCACACTATTTCAGTGACTGGCAACTATTAAGATGTCTGCATGGAGTCCACAGCTAGCTTTCCTCCCACTTGAATATTTAGGATTTGCACATGGTTCAAGGCATCAATAGGTTTAAAGATAAAGTGAACTATAAAGTGCAGCTCATTAAGGATTTGGTTAAAGAGTAAAAAACTTGAGAATCATCTGTCAAGATCGCCTGCTTCTCTCTCATTAAATACAATGTTAAATGATGTGTATGTCACATAGGGCTGACACTATAAAATAAGAACATCCATCACTTTTCATATTTTTGCTTTGATGTGAACTAGCAATCAAATGAAAATTAAATCTATTAGAGATTTTATTTTTTGACTTCATTTTTAGTAACTATGTCAAAAGTGCAATTTTTTTTCCAAAAGAGCAATTTTAGTGCTGCTCAACCTATTCATGTAACTGATGAGTTTTACACAGTCCAATAAAAAAAATTGCTAAAAGTAGCTGCTTCAGTTTTAATATTACCCCACATTGCTGATTTCACTATTACCAAGCTATTGTCAAGACAAATATTAAAATTTGATATAAAATTCTGCTCTGTATTATAGAATGTGCTTATGAGTGATATTTTTTATTAAAAAGTATATTTTAGTATCCTGTACACAAGAAAGAAATGTTTGAACAACACACACATTTTCTTAGCTTTGTGCCATATTCCATCTCATATCTACTGATGTTTCCTTGAGTGCTGTTATTAGTATCATATAGTATCCTATAAGTTTCCTCATGCTTTGCTATGTGGTGGCAAGTTTTCCACATTATTTAAGCCCCTAACTATTTTTTCTGGAAAAAATCAACTTGAAAATTGCTTCCTTATGAGAACTGATGATGACTGTTGTCAGTGCCAGGAATAAAAAAAGCACAGTGTGCTGAGTAAGCTTTAAGTGTAATGGTTTAAAGAAGCCCCCCTCTAACAACAAGACTGAGTAACTGTGCTTTAATTAAAGTTGTAACCTCATGTAACGTTATTTACAGTAACTGTTGAATTTTACTACAGGACATACCTAGCAATACTAACAACTTTTAATACAAGGCAGCTTAAGACAATTAGCAAAGTAGATGAAATGGTTTCAACATTCATTTTACTAGTGTTTTAAGTACCTAAAGCAAGCAGGCGACACCAGCATTTTGCAAGAAAAGGATAACTCCTGCACACGATAACTACTCCATAAACTAGGAGAACTGATTTTTTTTTTTTTTAAACAGTATATCCAAAAGACCCAGGAATTTCATTCTACCAATCAGAAAACCAGCACAAAGATATTCTATTATCCAAATGGGAAGTAAGTATCAAAAAGGGAAAGCAAGGGAAATAGAACTGAAATGGTTAAAATCGAAGATATATAATCTTAAAGAAAATACCAAAGGAACAACAGAGGGATGATATCATAGTTCTCTCAACAGTTAAGCTTAGCAACTTACGGGGTTGCAGACAGGTGAGGTTGCACTGTATCTTCCACATACGCAATTTAATGAAGTCAGTGTGTTGCTATGAAAAAAGAGGGGCTTGAATTACAAATGGTGCAAAGTCATCCATTAGCATACCATTTCTCTACCTAGTGAGTGGAGAGCTCTCTCCTGCAAGAGCTACAAAAGGTTTTTGTATGTCATTCGTCAAAAACACGCGTATGGCATAGGATAGCTCCTTTCTACATTGGTTTGCATTCTGAGCAGGTATCAGCCTGGGCTTTTAGCAGGAGCAGGTGTAAACTGATGATCCAGAAACAATTCCATGTATTCTCCAGTATCTTCTACTACTGCCCCTCATCTGTTTTACATATACACTCTGTAAGCACAAAAAAATCCCCAAAACTTGGGTTTTGTTCCAGTTCTCCCTTAGGAGCCTGGAGAGCCACAAAAACTTTCAGATACAATAAGATAATCTAGTCTCTTCCTTTTCCAATAAAAGACATACGAACTTGTGAGTTTAGAGGAAGTTTAGCTGCCAGGCCAGGTATTTCTATCATTAAAATAAACTAGAATTACAGGTGCCGAGGACAGATAGGGAAGATAAAGGAGGAGGAGGATGGAGAGGAGAAGGATGGAGAGGAGAGCAAATCATCCATTAGTCAGCTTGCTAGGCACTTGCTTTATAATTGAGATCAGACAATAACCCCTACAAAAAGCTGAAATAAACATAGGCTGAAACAGTTGAGCACGTTAGTAATGCCATTCCACAAAGTGTGAGAGACAGGTCCAATACACTGTGATTGCATAGAAGATTTTAAAGCGATTTGGTTTTATAGAACTTAAGGTTGTTGCTGACATATCAGAAATGTTACTGAAGACAAAAAGAAAAGAAAAACCCACCAAAAAAAAGCAGGAAAAGCCTCTTCACAAAGTCACAAAATTAATCACGATCTGCTTTCACAGTCAAAATATAATAAATTAAAGTATACATTAAAGAATCAAAATCAGAGTTTACAGCTTCTTTTGGACTGCCTAGGAAATTAAGGAAATTTTTTTTACAGACAACAGCTTATTCTCTTGCTTTTTATGACTTGTTTTTTTTTTCTTATTTCTGCTATTGAAGCAAAACAGGATCTTGGTGTGTTGTTTTTATGAGAACAAAAAATAAATGAGGAACATGCATTCACCTTCACTCGACTTGTTTCCATTAAATGGATTCCCTTGCTTTTTTTTCTTTTTTTTTTTCTATCTCTTCTCACAAAGAATGAAGAGAAATAAGTTAAACTCTTTCAGTCATATCTGAAAAGTACTTGGTCATTTTTGCATTTATAAAATGCAGTCCAAAATCTGTCCTGCTTTTACAAGGCATGAGCCTAATGGGAGAGAGAAGGAGGTCATGAAATAGCTGTGCTTTTCCATGCAAGTCTGCAGAGACTTGATCTGTCCTCAGCATTCAGATCTCCAAGTGCACAGAGATTTTCCCTTATCAGCATTTCTCGCAGACAATCAAATTCAAATCACCTTTTGTAATTACACTATTAAACACTGTAACCTATTTTCTTTCTTTCTCCCCTCCCACTACCACACAGACCTGGTTGCCAATACAAGTGCTTCCTTTACAGAGATTTTTCCTTACTCGTAGCTATCACATCATCAACACGGCATAACACTGTCCTTCATTACCATCCTGTGACTCATAGGGTACGATCACACCAGCAAATATGATAGAGATACAGATACTTAAATAATTCACCAGACACTTTATTTTGCAATTGGGGAAAGATAAGTGTGTGCCCAACTACGGCAGTTCTGCCATTAGCCACCATCACTTATATTTGCTTTGTATACACATGCTGGGGACACCTTCACAGGGAGTTTGCAGAACACTAATCCTCCATTTTTGATAAAACCTCAAAGTTAATCTACTTCTACTCTACAACATCTGACATGTCTCTTTCTCCTAAACAGTTAACGAATCACATTAATGTGACAAAAATTATGGGTATGATATGTGCACGCAGAGTTACTTGACATGAACAAGGACAACTGATTGTATCCAGAGAATATGCAGCAGCTAGGATGTGCATAGTTTTGTAATTCAGTATTTCATGAACCTGCACCAAAAGAATATGCAGACATATTTGCTATTGTAAATGTGTATTATTTTACAGTTACAGATTCAAGTTAAGAGTAAAAACAGAATGTCAATGTGTGAAACTTCTACCCAAAATACTCAAATATGAGTATAAACCTGAATTTTTATATTAATATTTCAGTATCAAATTTCAATGTGTCCGATATTCAGAATTGTATGAGATTAATTTTATTTCAGGCCCCTACACCTGTAATTCATAGAATCATAGAATGGTTTGTGTTGGAAGGGACCTTAAAGATCCTCTAGTTCCACCCCCCTGCCATGAGCAGGGAGACCTTTCACTAGGAGGAGTATTTAATTTGAGTATTTAATTCTAGAAAACAGGTTAGAAGATACCAACTTTGATTCATACCTCAGAAATAACTCTTCTATCAAAAGAAAACAGTAATTTTTAAGCAGCGAGTGGAAATCACACCCATCTACTGAAACTGCAACAAACATGCAGAGTTTCAGTGCACAAGCTTTCCTTAGTCTCTAGTCCTGAAGAGAAACATCTCCTGTATATCTTGAAGAAATTTTATCTCTTTCACTGCGCTAAAGAAAGAATTTTACATTTGGTGTGTTTCCACACTGAAATAGTGAGGAACAGTGTAGATGAGCAGTATTAGGAAAGCACCTTGGTACTAATGCAGAGCAAGCTACAGTGGTGCAGACCCGGGACAGGCTGCAACCTGCATCACCATGACCTTTCATTTTACACCGGGTAATGTTAACCAGAGTGAGTATGAAAACCAAGTACAATTCTAAACGTGGACAACCTTTGTGGTTCTGCTCCGCACATCACACAAAGCTCCGGCGCCTGTAAGAGAGGCCAGCCTGAGGAATGATAGGTGTGCCAGCTGCAGGGCTGGAGGATGTGTGACACAGTGAGTCACTCCATACTACAAGAAAGACTGGAAAAAACAGCTGTTAGACAACAGATGTTGTATTGGTCCTGCAGAAAGGGTTTGCATAGTTCATTACAAGCTCTTGTAATATGTTATAAACAGAACTCCTGAAAATTACCCTGCTTTTTAAACAGCTTAATACCTATTAAAGGAGCTAGCTGTGATTCCTGAACAACTGCTGAGCTCTTTTTTTGCTTTCTAAGTCTTGCCCCCATCACCCCTTTCACTCAAGTTTATGATCACGTTTTCCTTTGTGAAACACTTCAAAGAAAACCCAAACACCACTGCCCTTGAAAACAATAAAAGGGATGCAGACTCTTCCTATAACGAGCATGGATATATCAAACTTTATTCATGATACTACCTCTGAACTGTATGCACAGATTATGAATACTGTTGTAATACACAATATAATACATAATATAACTACATGCATTGTATATTTTATATTACATACATTTTACATAATGATACACATTTTACATATTATATAGTATAATCATATAATGCATGTTTCCACTTCACAAAGATTTGTGGTGGTTTTTTTTTAAATATATATTAAAAAATAAATGCAAGCATTTAAAAGCAAACAAAAGTATGTATCAAGACACACTGGTCAATAACAAAAAGTCAGAGTAAATAGCTCCAAAGTCGAAAGGAATCCCTTCCAAGAGCAGCAGCTGAGTGGAGAAAGGACTGTTTTCTATTAGGTCTAACAGCAGGATTTGTTATCATTTAAATACATGCTCTAATACACTTAGTGCTTTGTGCTACGTTTAACAAGATTAAGTGATCATACAATGTTTCATCTCAAATCTTTATTGGAAATCAGACTACAAGCCTCATTTCTTGCCAAAACATTGTCCCATGGTTCATGCGTGATGCTAATTCCAGCTGAAAGAGTAAATCTGTTTACCCAGGCGTAACAAGAAAAGTGCTATTTATCAATTAAAGGATTCCCTTAGGAATACCTCTGGTTTTTTTCGGGACTTCTATCATTTTTCTAAACAGGTGCAACTTTGCACCAGAAACCTAGATTATGAAGTTCCAAGGCACTGTTGAGGCCTTTGATGTGGATAAAATTGGAAATATTGTTATCTTTACAGTCAATGATTTAAAAAAATCAAATCACCAAGTTTCATAAGTATTAATTACAAAAGAACTTTTCTTTTTTAAGAAATTTCTAAATTGAGGCTAGCAGGTGGAAAGACTAACAATGTAAATGGACTGAACACAGAGAGCTTCAGAGTACAACCGAATGATGCATGTACTAAACTTGAAAATAACACAAGCCTCCCAATACATGGATGCGTGCCAACTTCTGAATTATACCAAGAGGCTGCACAGGTGAGAATGGAACTCCATTTTTCAGATTCTTATGCCTGCTGAAAAGAAAATTCTACAGCTATGACACCAGGAAGTAATTCATAACTTTTAGTGTATCTTTAGCTAATACATCTTACAAACTAGTTTCTACCCAACAGATAAAGTGCTATAGACCTGCCTTGGCTGTACCTGTACTTATAATGACGAAGAGGGATCTTCAGTCTCTAGTCTACATACAAGAATTTTTCCAGCCTAGACTCTTGCTGTATATTATATTCTGTTTATTTATCGATTTTTATGCCAGTAAGTTTAAAGATTCAGTTGCACCATTAAGTTACACAGGCACGTATAGGAGCTGGCAACATTGGGATCTTTAGAAAAAGTAACATCCACAATCAGCATTAGCTAAGGAATTTTTGCCAGCATAATTTAATGAGGACATTAGTTGCAGATAAACAATAGTTAGCTGTCTTTCATACTCCCAATGCAAGCGATACTAGAAGCTGAGCTAAATAATTATTTTGTTCTGTGAAGAAGTGGGGAAAAATAATATGCTACGCTCTGAAAATAAAATTCAAGTCAGTGTAATTCAACTTCCGTTGGCATCATTATGGGCTTGGATTCTAACACTTAGAAGACCTAAATATGTGTTGAAAAATACCCCACGTCAGGGTGCTGTTATCAGTGCTTTAAAAGTCTGTTCACAGTTCTGCTTTTAAGGAAGGCGAAGTGCATTTAAACTTGGGTATCACACATTCAAGAAGAATTTCCTAACCCCCTAATATTTAGTTTATTCAGGGTGCATTTTCAGGCTAGTCACCTAAAAAATAGATTCCAGCCCCTACTGGAATATTCACTTAACTGTGCGAAGGGAAACTACAAGCATTGAGAATAACAAATAGCCTGATGATTTTAGTGTCCTCTTTAAGAGAGAGAAGGATGCAGGATACCAGTAGCAGAGAAGATGACGGAATTTGCCTTCTCCTGTTCTGAGTGAGCATGCTCATTTCCAGACTATTGCATAAAAGGGAAATAACAGCAGGCTTGTGAACCTAAACTGCTCTTCTGGTGTCACAGGCCGCAACTGCTACTGTGCCAAGCAGAATTCATTTAATTAAAACCCCAAAGATTTTATATTTACTACAGTTTAGACCACACTTTTTCCTATTTAATCTTTCTTAACTAAAAATACCAAGTAAAAAAAGGTGAAACAAAACTCAGGGGCAAGGGGTGATTTATATTTGTGGTGGTTTTGGATTTTTTTTGGTGGTGGTTTGGTTTGCTTTTGGGTTTGGGGTTTGGTTTTGTTTTCCTCCCAATGTGAATTGGATGGTGGATTTCTGAATCCATCCTCACACACCTTCCAACCAGAACAAAACAAAGCTCTAACAGCAATGAAGGAAACCTTTAGAAGCGACTGTCTCAGAAATAGCTGTGGCTGGTATTCTCGCCTCACTTTGAAGGAGTTTTTCTCTTTTTCTGAAAAGCAGGCACAGCACTAGGATACTTCCTGATATTTTCGGCTTTTTCTGCAGTCTGAACAGGCCTCCTGGTAACACTCATTTGCCAGGCTGTAGACCTCTGGGTTCTTCAATGTGTTTCCTGCTAACATTTTGGAGAACCCTTCAGAGTGAGTTTATTTTTCAAGGTATTTTTCCGTAGCCTTTACTATTATATTTTTTAATTAAAG
Source organism: Tauraco erythrolophus (assembly GCF_009769465.1). Lineage (NCBI taxonomy): Eukaryota > Metazoa > Chordata > Aves > Musophagiformes > Musophagidae > Tauraco > Tauraco erythrolophus. The sequence goes on from NC_141465.1 coordinate 23,315,393, forward strand.
GGATTATATTAATCAGAGCTATAAAGTGTTCTTTGAGGAGTTTTATGACCTCTTCAATCTTCAAATTATGTTCTTCATTTAACAGCAAGGTTTCTCCAAGTAGTCTTGCATTTTTGTATTATTCTTACTGTTAAAGTGTTTGTTAAACAATGTTTTCAGGCTATGTCACCAAAATTTCTCTCAACAAACTAGTGTCTAGGTTGAATCAATCGTGCTGTGCTTTTCTAGAAAAGTTTCTTCCTTTTTTTAGCTTGAGGACATAGGATGGAGAAGTGCTCAGGGTTAAGCATATGACCTTCCCTGCATCAAACCACTCATAACCCCATTTGTCAGTGGCAGGTTTTTTTACAAAACAGACTGTGGTATTTCACCTAAGGCCTCAACAAGTCCAGAAGAGCTAAACCAGTTGCCTGTCATACACATGATCCACCTGTCTAATCAACCACAAAACAGAATGGTGTTTCTGTTCCTTTATGCATAGTTTTTGGAACCATAACAACCCAAAACCTATGCCTGTGGCAGAGTTACCTAAAGAGTTATTTCCCCCTTTCATTTTTCAGTTAAAACCCATGTTAAGTAGCAGACAACAAAAAGTATGGTCTCTTCACTTGGCTCTGTTTTAAATTTTGAGTCTACACAGAATTAAGAATGAAATTCAGAAATGAAAATATTTATCCTAAAAAAACAAAAGGGCTTGTGAGTTCCTGAAGACAAAACAACCACTGAATATATGTTATTTAAATGAATTATTCATTTTCTAAAACTGTATTTGGAAGTATAATTTAAAATGTAGGGGAAGCACTATCAGAAAAGATCAAAATCAAGCTAAAACATTTAGAAACATCAGGAATAATCTTTTTATTTACTTGGACCATTTCCAAAGGCTAAGTGGGTTGCAAACATTATACAATTTAAATTTCCTCAATTTTAAAATTGAGTTTGCCTTCTCCCAGGTGAAATATCTAAAATTTTTCAAAGTTTAAAAAAAAAAAAAAAAGATTTCTGTCTTTGTGACCAGGTTTTCAACAAGAAGGAATCTTGCACCAAACTGCCCTGGGGGTGCATCAATAGGGAGTCACCTTATACTTCAAATGACAACTTATTTTTCCTTCTCCGAGGCTGAAACAAACTGATGAAGCAGCATGCGCGCTCTGCCAAGTTTGAAACAATTACCTTCAAACGTATTACTATATTCAGAAATACTGAAACACAAAGACCTTTTTAGACAATAAAAGATTTTAACATACTTAATTTCAACTTAGATTTGAGTAAGGTGCATAATATAATTTCAGTGTACATAAGCTATGTTTTTTTGTAAGGACTTGATAAATATTGATTTTCCAATTTAAAAGTTACTCTTAAAATTTCCCCAGAACATCACCTTTTTGGATGTCTGTGTCGCTCAGCACTCTCCACCACCAAGCATTTAATTGCAAAGAAGCAATTGCTCTTCGTGAAACAAGGCCACCTAAAAGTTGTCAAAATCAGATTTCGTCTTCTGCACAATTTGGTTTTTTCTCTTGTAATGTGAAAACTATAGCAAAAATAAATAAAATACTCTTAACTTAGAAAAGATTTCCTATGACTGAGAAATGCACTGTAGATAATATTTCACAGAACAGCAACAAGACTACTCCTTCCTATTAGAATTATGAAATTATGAGTGCAAATGTCCCTCAAGACCATAGTTACTGTTAGCAGTTGACTGCATCTGTGAAGCCTGTTGCCTGTACAAAAAGGGTTTCATAGCAGTGATGAAATGCATGGTGTACTTTGGCAATGAGGGTGCTGAATGATGACACCTTGTAAATTTAGCTGTGCTAGCGAAAGACATTATCGCCTTCAGCTGTCTTTTTTTGCCAACCTTTTGCAAGAGGTTGCTGCCCCCACAGCATAAGCTGGTAGAAGAGAGCACATTGCACGCCTTGTCTACATGGGTGCAAAACCTGGAATTAGCTCCAACTGCCTTTCATGAGGAACTTACACCTCAAATCTGCACTGCAGCAAGAGAGGTGCGGGCGCAAAGCCATCTTTGCTAATGAGTTTCAGGGTACAAGGGAGCCAGGATGCTCAACTGTACCTGTCAGTGTAGCTGGTATAGCTGTCTCCATCCTACGGACCAGCTTCCTGCTGAAAATTAGCTAGGGCAAAGGAAAATATGTTTTTAAGATGTCTTCTACCTGCAGACCTTTTTCATGAAACAGTAATTCAAAAGTTTTCCTCAGAAAAACATTTATTTTCATAACAGGTCATATTGACAAAAAGGCAAGATAGAGGAATTTTAAAGCTAATGACTTTTTAGTATACATTAGCATATATATGAGTATTTCTTTAGTATCAGATTAAACCTAATGAAATCAAACCTAATCAGATCAAATTTTCATTTCTGTTATCTTCAAAAATCCAACATTCTTCCTGTTATATTACACTATGTTATTCTGGAATTATGACATAGTATACTCTACTATGACTTTTCATACTCAATAAGAAGAAACATGTCTGCAAATATATTTGAACTTTCTTGGTAAGTTTCTACTGTAAACTTCTGCTAATACCAATGGGGAAAACTACCTAAATTAAAAGACCTTTAAAAGACCTCTGTCACTTTTCCTACACAACTCGATTTTGCTCGACACGAAGCAAGGTCTGCTGCTGCATGAAACACACAGTTGAACTTCTAAGATCGTATTTATCACAAAAAATAAATTTCCATGAACACTTGCTTACAAGATATCATCACTGTAGTATATATTTCATTACTGACTGTTAATCAACAAATAGATAAAGTCACTCAACAAATTTTGCAAGTAGGTTTTTCGATAATTTTCCTCCTGGAGAATCCCATGGCACCCACCCCTTCCCCTACACGTGCACACCAACAGAAAAGCAATGGCTATGCCACTGAGCTAGATGGCTGCTTATTTATGGTATTTAACTATTCACAAATGCAATGATGGCATAGACATATTAAAAGGGAATAAAATAGACTTTACATAAATATTTGTTTTTCATATCTTTATAAGTGTTCTCCCTCTCTTCCTGGGAGAAGCAGTTTGCAAATCAGTTTTTTCATAAGACGTTGTATCTAGTTGATTGGATCCTTCAGGCAGCTAATAGACTGTATCTGCTAGAGATTCCCCTGAAGTTCATTTTGAAATTGAAAATATGTTTACTGTAGAATTGAAATAATGTCATGGGGCTGAGAGCAAAGATTTATCTATTATCTCCAATGGTTGCAATCCTAAGTAGCATTTTATTTGTTTCACATCATTCACATGGTTTATATCGCTTACTAAGAGAGATGCAGAAGAATCTTATTTGAAGAGATTTCAATCTCTCATCCACAGACTATGCTTTTCAGAAAGCAGTCTAATAAGTACATATATACCTATATATTAACTAAATACGTATTGTTCTTGCCTAGCAAGTTTGAAACTGACTGTCAAGTGCTTTGAAAGATCAGGAACCAGGTAACTGAAATTCTCATTTTTATGCAGTTAAGGTGGAGGGGAAAAGATTTTTCCAATGTACGTGCATTGGAGATGGGACTGAGAAATATATCTCAAACAACTTAAAAAATATTCTAACACACAGTGTGAAGACCCAGATTTGCTTATAGACAGGGAGAAAAGGGGCATTACCTGCCTTCTTCCAGGCTGTGATGACTTGACAGCCGCAGGCAGGCTCACAGCCACTGTTGCAGTCCAGCCTTTCAGCCCCTTCCTGGCGTTTGTCATCTTCTGTGATGAGGTTTTTCAACTTGCTAAGCCAAACGGCTAACACAAAAACATTAGTTTAGGTTAGCTTTCTGCCTGTTTGGTGAACTGAGATGGTTTATTCTAGGTCAAAAGATACGATGGAGTAAAAGGAGCATGGTTTGCATTAAAGGTCAGTATTTATTCTTGCTTCTGCCATTTGTGGCGTGATGAGTCACATCCTGAGCTGGGACAGACAGATGCAGGTGAAAAGGGGTGTGAGGAGCCCATGGCACAGCAGATGTGATATCATGAACCCCAACATTGCTGTTCCTCAGCTACGCTTTTGCTTGAAGTTTCTTGTTATTTTGTTTTGTTTTCTTTTAAATAAAAAAGGAAGAATTTTCAGCTGCTTTACCAATACTAGGTTTACCAAATTTAGTCTAACTTTAGGCAGCACTTTAAGGATTAACGGAATTGGAGATTAATAACCTGCTGGAACCAGGGAATCACAAACGCCTCATGTGGTGCTCTAACAGAGTTGCTAACCTTACATCAGTCCTAATCTGATGGTAGCAACACAGCTCAACAGATATTCAGATAGCGTGTAGGTAAGTGTAAGCAGACAAGCAAAGCGGTTGTTATTAGCTTATCTTATTTTTTTCCCCTTCCAAGTTCCTCTCACTGTAAATGTCCTTTGCTTTCAGTACTAGTTGAAATTTTTCTAGGCATGGAGGAACAAATAGCTACAAAAAAAAAGAAAAATTATTAAAAAGCATAGAGGTCATCTCCCCACAGACTTTGGGGACATTGCCCTCAACACACACAAAAAAATCCCAACAGAGAGGTTACAAATGAGTTTGCATGTGTCACATTTATTATGCGTCCAAACACAGCAAGCTTCCTCTACCATCAGTACTAAACGGATTACTACTCTGCATGAAAAATTATTTTGAAAACCTAAGAAAACTGAAATGCTTCTGACTTCTTCTGTGGCTTTCGCTGAAGGTCTACAGACACTCAGGGTTACTGCGTGACATTCCAAAGGACAACACCTCACTAAAAGATCAAAATTAAATGCATTTGGGTTACACCCACGCTAATATATACGAGAGGCTTGGGTCTGCACTCCAGCCCCAAGGTCAACTGGCCCTGTGCAGCACCACTTGTGTCCACTGTGCTAAGCTCCCTGACCCTCTCCCCACAGCCCCACCAGCCACGTTGTCCCTGGGTGCAGCTCCAGCCTGTGCTGTGCCCTAGCACATGCTCAGGGGGTCTCTGGAAAAGCATAACTAAGCCTGAACCAAAGTTATCCCATGGATCATCCTAACAATTTAATAAAACAAGCAAATCACATGCCAGCGCTCAGACTATATTTTAACCCTGTTTACTTTGCTAATGAAGACACAGCCTTGATGCCTGTGTGCTAATAAGAAACTCCATTTTGGCAAACTTTAAAAAAACCACCACAACACACACATACCGCTTTTGTTTTTCCTTCCTTCCTCCTGCTCCTCTCCTTTTCTGGCACAAAGCCAAGGTAAAACAGTGGGACTGAATCTGGTGCTTTTATATGCAGCATGATCAAGGCTTTTATACTACACAGCAGTGAAAAACACTAATGTCTCACCAAAACATTAAGTTTCTACAGCACTCAGCAATAATTTCGGAAACAAAGATCCACTGAGTGAACGCTATTACCAACATTTAAGGGCATACCAATGGCTACTTTCAAGTACATCCTTTGAAGCAACATACTTGAGCCTTACAATAATTGTTGGCTTTGATTTCCTACCAGACATACCCATGCTCCCATGTGCCTAACAGATCCCATCTACAGAAAATTTAGAACCTGCTTTGCTGAAAGCAGAGATCAATATGAAGCTAGCACTTGAGAAGCTGGTCACACTACAGATAACCATAAATGAGAAAAAAAAGAGTGCTTTGTAATTGAAAGAGAATTTAAAAATGAGCATTTTACTACATCAGTACCCAAGAAAAACATCAGTAGACTGCATGCATGTGGAAAAATATTAGGAGTTTTTAATCTTCAGTATTTACTGCCTCATTATATTAAGGCTCTCATTCACAGTCATCAGGAAACTCCCTGTCCCTATATAAAAAGTTTGATGTTTCTCTTTTGATACCATCTTATCAACATGCTCTAATAGAATTAATAGTCTGTTCAGAAAAATAATTGAAAATAGTAAGGGAAAAAAAACTAGGATAGGATTAAGACTGTTGATTCCATGACCAGGATCAGCTCAGTGATAACAAAACTCAAACCCCCCACATCCCCCTATCATTGCTCAACCCAACATCTTTTCCCTCATCAGGCTTATCCTTACCACCATCAATAATAATTTTCTGCACAGCAGAAGTATCACTAGGCTTGTAATCACTGCCAGGCTCCTCTGGCAGAAAAATCACTCTCTGACTCACTCTAACAGCTTTAGCGAGGCTGTGACAAGCACGGCAGTGATATGTTGACAAACCATTTTGAAATGTAAAGAGCTGGTTATGGACATACACTAAATGAAAAACATTTAGTTTTCTGTACATGTTTAAATAAATAAATATTATTCCTAGTTAATTTGATGGAAAAAAAAAACTTTCCATCTACAGGAAAAGAGAGAAATAAACAAAATGACAGAATATGTTTGTAGAGTCTCATAGAAAAACGTGTCTAGAACTAAATGGTTTTTCTTGGTGAGCAATACTGATTTCTTGGTGGGAAGGAAGAGAAGTGCAAAGTGTCATTTTAAAGAAAAACTATTTGCTTGAGCATTACGGGTTGAGTTTAGCAGAGGATGGCTTGCTATCGTCATAATGAAATATATTCCTTTGACCAGAATTCCAGCTACCGCACTTCAGGGTCCGGACACTGGCTGGATACAGAAGCCAATACAGGTTCAGAGCAACAAGCTGAAGAGCATCATAGGCTAAAACAGTTGCTAATTGATTGCGTATTTCATATAGAAGGGACAAAATAAAAGATTATTTCCATTCCAGAGTTCAGATGAGCACCACCAGGAAATTCCAGAGTTTGGGAAGAAACATACATCAGTGTACATATCCTTTTTGTTCTTTTGTATTTTGGCTAAAAGTGAAAAACCTGTCTTATTTCTTCCAAACAAGTAAGAGAAGATAGAAAAACTATGCTTGAGGCAGAAGATCTATTTCTGTTCTATACATTGAACCTTTGTAAAGAACAACCAACCATGAGCCTGCACGATCATAGCCGTTCAGTAACAATTCTGGGTAAGTATTACTGACTTATGGCAGTAGACAGGTCTTTGTAGGGCACTGAAAACTGTAACAAGGTTTTGGAGAATACTCACTGGGATAGTTACGGGCTTAGCGCACAAACTGCGTAAAAGCTAGAGTAACAGTCAAGTATGAAGGGTCCAGTTGAGGTTTAACTATAGCACAATTCATCAACATAGCCAAACCCAAGAGAAAAAAGTCCCTCTGTATTTAAGTATATTCAAAACAGAAGGAAATCTGCTATCTTACATAACTTCTCTTACAAAATATTAAGAAAAAACAAATGACTAAACATACCTAACCTATACAACAAGAACTACTCTAACTAAAGATGACTTGATTTTTTTTTTGAAAATGACAAAGTATTCTGAAATCCTGTTTTCTTTCATTTCAATGGTACAACTGTCTCCAAGCTAGTCAGTTTTTTGTATCCCTCTTCTTTCTCTCATTCTCACTTTTCAAATTTTTGGTATCACAGTGAAAATAGTATAGAACATCCAGAAACTCATTATACCACAATTAGAAAACAGTTTTATTACTTATTTCTCATCATATGTTCAAGTAATTACAATCAGTGTTAAAATCTTGTAATTATAGTTTGCACAAAATTAACTGTAAGACAGACTTTTCTATGCCTCATATTTTAGTAATGCTAGTTATTAATTATTTGCACTTCTACAATGCCTAAAGGCCATTTAAGTAGGAAAATGCATGTAGTAAAAACAGATTATGAGGGATATCTTTTTAAAAGTGGCTTGTATTTTTCTTAAATAAGTCTAATCTAAGATCAGAGACATCAAGCTATACAACTATCATACAGCATTAGCAAAGGGTAAAGTTAAATGCCTATATTTCCATGTTTTGCCACGTTTAGTCTGAATTACTTCTCAATTCCCTGGCTTTAATATGAGACATTAAGGTTACTTTCTTAAACTGCTACCTTCATCTCCTGTCCTTTAACTCTGTTTAATCTCAGAAAAAGATGCTATCAAAGACATCCCTTTCCTGCATGTTACCCTGTGTTTTGTTTTGCTTCTTTAAATCCATGTTTATTTTTAAAAATATATAATCATAAATTGAAAAAAAAAATCAATTCTCCCAATATGCACCACTTAAAATCTGAATTAGATTCTCAAGAAACGAAACATATTCATATATATAGTACTGTATAGTACCATACAGACACAATAAGAACTTAGCTCCAAAGTTCTCAAATACGTCTGTTATTTTTACTTTTCTGTAAAACAAATGGAATTAGCCTTCATGGATATCATAGGACAATCAAGAATTCAGTCGTCTTTTCATACTCAAGTTACAGACGTTTTTGTTACAAAAGCTTTAACAAAGACAGTGTAAGTGACCATAGGTGCTTGTTTCAATGTAATCAGACTTCATGCAGAGAAATCCTTAAAACATTCAGATTTAGGTTTCAGAATCTTTGTTTCATACAGATGTTTTAACTGGTAAGTTGTCATCATGGATGACATGCTTTTAACAGCAACACAGACAACATTGTTTAAAAATTAACTCTCTCAGAATTTCTAGCTTTTAGCACAGACAGAAATTGCTCTGGAGAATGAAAACCCATTCTTTCCATTATCTTTACTGACACTAAATCTAACGTAATATTTATCTATAGTATCTGCTAGGAGTTTTCTCCCTCTATAAGCAGGGGTTTGTAAGGTTTTTTGTTTAGTTGGGTTTTTGGGGGGTTTTTTAAATGAGAAATGACCAGGAAAATATTCTTTAAAAATTGTGCTGACATAACAATCTTTTTTTTAACTATTTAGTGAAATTATCTTAACAAAAATGCATAACAAGGTAATAGCAAAACATATAATACCATCATCTCTCTGCATGAACCTGAGCAAACTTCTCTATGCTTTAAACAATGAAGTAGCATTTTCTAATCTGCTTAGTCTTAGAAAATTGTTTCCTACGCTTTGACCACACATTGACAATTTCTTGCACATTTTCCTGTTAATTTTCATTATTAATATTTCTAGCAGGCATACTCTTAAATTTGCACTTATATGTACATAGATGAATATACATACATATATGTATATATATGAAGCCCAATCACAAAAGAAATGGCCATCACTTAAATAAAACATCTTCCAAGTTTTCCCTCTGGAAATGAAGTTGCTAGCAAAAGCAAGATGAATTCACTGAACTCTTTGGTATCTCTGAAGAAAAGTTATTACCAAAACCTATTCTTAATGATGTGTTTTAGTGATTACTTGATTCTGTAATCCTACTGAACTCTGAACTGACAACACTTCTCAGAAACAATGTTCCTTTTCAGGCTTCGTAAGAGATCTCTTGAAGACAGTGTAGAAATTGCAGATCATCAACTAAAATTTAAATTCCATCCAACTCAAATGTTCCCAAAACCTCCTGTAACCTAAAATTCTATTATCTATTCCTATGCATGCGCACACTTAAAAGACACCAAAAACGTTAGTCTATCATTTAGTTCATTGTTTCTGAGATGCAGAACACATGACCCTGGTCTTATAGTTACCTTATAATTAACTCCTCCAGTTTTATTTTGAAATTAATAATAGTCATTCAGTGCATTTACGTTCAAAATCTTCACACGCATGAGATCTTCTCTTTTCAATATTTCTTTTTAAGCTATAATTTCATTTTTCCTTTAGAGTATAACTTTAAAAGCAGATACGAGTGTTCAACACCCAAAATGGGACTCAAGAGACCCCCTTCTAAATAAAGCGATATGCAATACTAAAATAAATAGCAATTAGGAGCAACATTCCAGTCAGGAAGACAACAATGGTAGGGATATATTATGAAATGGTATGGCATCCCTACCCAGTTTTACTGAGATGGCCACATGTCAGTATGGTCTGGTCCACTGCAGCTCTTGCACTGTAAAGAATTTACGGCGGCATTCATTTCCCACATAGAATTTCTTCAGAATTTCAGCTTCTAAGTTTTGACAGATGATACCTAGCTCCCAAAGTCAAAGACAACTCTGAAAATTTGAATCTAGCATAAACCTAGCACTACACCTCCTAGCACTGGAAATGAAATAAAAATAGCAAGCTGCCTAAAACCCCAAGCAGGTTCCACTGCTGCAGAGTTTGCCACCTTTTGGGAATAAAATCTGTGATTCAGACTTACTGATATTTTGAGCTTTTCTGTCTTCCTGCCTAAGTAGACCTTGCCCTTCAGTGAACTTCTCTACCACATGGAGCCAGGCTGGAAGGGTGCGAAAGCTCAAGTCTGACTTGCACCCAGGAAGCTAGGAGTGGAGAGGAAGGCATAGAAAACATTCACAAAATACAAGCATCACTGCTACAGAGCACACTGGCTTCAGCTGCAGGACTTGGTCCCGTTGCACACACACACGCTAGCTAAATGCTATGGCCTCTCTCAAACGCTTTCCAGTCTATTCTAGCACATATGTATATATTTCACATATAATAGACAATCATATCATGACCTACTAGGTATTTCTGAAATCAAAGTGAATCTAAAAAAATAAAACTTAAGTTGATCCTTCATGATGCTATCAAGGCACACATAACTATGCAGTAGGTATTGTCACACTGGCCAAGACATCATGTTAGGTCTGCACGCAGATGACTAGGCTGCTGATGAGACCCTACCAAACAGACAGGGTATGAGAAATTGCTGGACAGGGCATAAGAAAATTCATGGACATAACAGCTCGGAACATGAGAAGCTGATAGAAGTTACAGACAGCAACAGGAGGGATTGCCAGCTTTCGCAGATGGTTATGGGATTCTTACATGAGAAACAATCAAACGGCACAATTAAAGAGGAGAGCATTAGGAAGTTGTCCTGCATGGCCAGCAGTACCTAGGTCACCATTTCAGTGATACCATAAGGCCAAGATTACCTAGGTAATTGTGTTAGAAATATCAAATATGGGTATGGATTTAGTAGAACTAGCACCAATGAAGGAAAAGTAATTATGGATAGGTTATCTGGGAGAAGACTGATCAAAAACAGGGAAATACAAAGGTAATAAAAAAGGAGAGGAAAGAAATAGGAAGAAAAATAATAAGGTGTGCAAATGTCCCTCTGATCAGGGCTGTCTGGAGATACACGTGGCAGCCCTGTGCTCCATCACTGCAGGATAAATTAGGACAATAAATCAAACCTGTTGTGCTGACAACATCACAGGGACTGAACCTGTTTCTGCTGTAAGGAAGACCATCAGCATGGCAAGAGGTGATGCTTTCTCCTGCAAATACATGGGAGCACTCCAGGGGGGCTAATCCAGCAATCCTGTTGTCACCTTTTTGACAATAGGTAAAATCCTCACAGCACTGACATCTTCCCAGTCATTTTCCAATACACTGCTGTATCCTATCCACATTTAATGTTAAACATCTGTTAAAAATTACATTTTAGGAAGAGTGAGGTTACTGCAGTTAGTTTACGAATTGCTACTCTGTCATTAAAATAAAAAAAAATCTAATTAGATTTTCCATTGTAGGTTGATTTGACAGAGTATTTTTCTTGCTTTAGTTTATGACATGATCACACTCTATAGTATTGTCATTCCATGCACAGCAGATCAATTTACTGATTTAGTTTCATGATCATTTATTGGATTATACAGTGTTAGGAGTACAACATGAACTTTATGTTAATTAATCAAGTATCTGTGCTATTAAAACAAGATTTAAACTAAGATTTCCTTTTTTTTTGGGAAATTCACTCTTTAAGACCACATACTTGAATTGACTTTCAATTTACTGTTTAGTTTACTGTGTAACCGTAGCTACTTCTGTTCTTAAATAAGTTATTCCTATATTTAATGAACAATATGTATGATCTGAATTCTACAGTTTGTGAGCTTTTCCTGATTAAACACCCATAGATACGAACAATCTTCTGACTCATTTTGTCAAAGATGCAAGGAATTACTTTGTTTTCTGTTGCAGACACTATCAGGATGACCCTTTCATTCTGGAGCTAACCTATCTGAATTACACACCCATTAAATTAAATGAATTGTCAAAGCTGAATCTGACAATTCTGTACAAAAAGCTATTCATCATGAGATTTGTAATGTAACTGTTAAGTGAACAATGAGAACTTGAAGCAGCAATATTAAGGTCTGAAAAAGCAGTGCCAATTAGCGCTGTAATTTTTCTAATGTCATACTGTTGCAGCTCCTAATAGTGCCATCCATTTAACATGTTAGGTAGGACATGGGCGTAACCTGAAAGCTTTATGGCAATCATCATGAGCTTTGAAATAGTTCAAAGTATAATTTTTCCAGTTCATATTTTTGAAGATTAGCTAATCCTTCTATAAATTGCATGTTCAAATGCAGCATCTTACTTAAGTATACCAACGGAAGTATCCCATAGCTGAACCACCCTTCAATATCCAGCCATAATACAGGCAATTCCCACATAGCTCTCTAGGAATTCTAGCAACACTCATTTCCTCTCCTCCCTACTGCCTCCCTCTAGAATGGTTTCAGTTAGTCCAAAGATATCTTCAATACCACTTTTTGGTTTGTTTCAAATCTGGAAGCTACAAGCAGAGGGAAGGAGGAACTCACACCTATAATGTTGCTCTTGACTTCCTTGCATTTCAGATATCAGAAATATTTTAGCTGCTTATTCCTGATTTTGTTGTCAGCCTCATCTGAAGACCGCTCCTCAGTCCTCCAGGGGTTAGTATGAAGTCCTCAGTCCTCCTGCTGTACAGTCAGTTGGCAGTCAGCACCAGTATCTTTACGGTTTGGTCACTACAACATTTCCAAGGTCATGGGCAAGGCAATATTTTCTCATCATGTAGACTTACACGGTACCTAGGAATTGCCCCTCAAGCATCTGTATTCTCAATTTCAGTACTGTTTTCACAACTTTTTGTCCTTCAGGAGATTCAAACCAATAGATACCAAATACTAAAATATTGTTCTAGCTAATAAAAGATAAGGCCATATTATTGAGCATAAAATCTCGTTCCTATTGAAAACTCACTCCTACAACACCATGGAGGTCTTCAAAAAGTTGTTTAAGAGGCACTGAAACACATGAGAGCATGATCTTGAGTTGCGACCATAGTCTGCGTATACCAGTTCATGGAAACGATGCTCATGATACAAATTACTAAGGAATTGCTCCCTTTGGGTTGTAGTAGCACGATAGCCTCAAATTTGCCGGAGGAATTCAGCACAAGTATCAATGGCCCTGTCTTAATGCACTTCAGAGATGATACGCTGTGTGACTGAGACATAGTAAAGAAGGACAGGAAACTATTTCCTAAGATTTAATCAGGCCACCTTTTTTTTCCTGATATTAGTTCATTAATCTCTGCTTCTCTTCAAAGCTGTCACAACAGGATTTGTTTTCTCGTCTGTTTATTTGTTTAAAGAACAAAGAGATTCATAAACCATTATTTTCTCCCCCTCATTCGTCTGGAATATTTGTAGATTTTGCTAGATCAGACATCTAGGTGTCCTACAATCACTGAACATACATAAAATAAAGTCATCCAACTAAAATTTAGCCTCTACATGGTAGTAAGTTGCTTTGGTAAGATCAAGGCAAACCAGACAAAAGAAAATGCATCAATCCACTAAAAAAATGAAAAATTTTGTTTCATTAGATAACATGCTAAGCATTTCATTAATATTTTCAGATTTTTTTCATTCTGAGAAAGAGAAAATATGGAATTTCGTCTAAGAGTAAAAGAAAAGACAAAGTATACCTTTCTTGTTTCATACAGAACACTCCAGAAAACACAAGATTCTTGTTCGCTATTGGGCCCATGACAGACTTCAACATAAGCTAATAGGATGACTTTGTAAAAATATTAATAGAGTAAGTTTTTAAAAATCAGCAATAAAAGCAAACTTCCTTCTCCTTCCATTCATATTACAGGAAAACTGTGTGCCTATATCAAGGGCGTGTAGTGATAGGACAAGGGGCAATGGGTTTAAACTGAAAGAGTGCAGATTTAGGTTAGATATAAGGAAGAAATTTTTTGCATTGAGGGTGGTGAGGCAGTGGAACAGGTTGCCCAGAGAAGTTGTGGATGCCCCATCCCTGGAAGTGTTCAAGGCCAGGTTAGATGAGGCTTTGGGCAACCTGGTGTAGTGGAGGATTTCTCTGCCCATGGCAGGGGGGTTGGAACTAGATGATCTTTAAGGTCCCTTCCAACCCTAAACATTCTATGAGTCTATAATTCTATATTACTTAGAATATTTTTTTGCTATTAAAATACCATTTGTTTTCTTTTAATTCTTGGTTTGTTTAGTGAACAAAATAAAAAAATATTTCTGTTTCTCTATTTCAATAAATTGGTTAAAAACTTGCTGATTTTCTGCATAATTTAATATAGAATATTTATAGCTTCAAATGAATTAATTACACAGGCAAATTACAGACATCATTAGTCAATTATGCACACCACCACAGGGCGTGCAAATGCAAGACTCCAATCATACAAGATGTCTTCAAGTGTTAGTGAAAAGAGCACTAAAAACCATGGATTAAAGTCATACTTGTCATGAATATATGAAATTCCTTTAAGTTTATAGGCTTCTCCTCCAGTGGAATGAAATAAAAGTTTATCCACTTACCTCTAAGCTTTTTAATTATTTTGTTTCTTACAGATCTGATCTGTTTGTAGAATGTAAACACAATTAGCTCCTCAACTACAGATTGTTTGGGGGGTTTGGGCAACAGAAGCCTGAGCTGTACATTTGATTAAATAATTATTCCTTCACCTGCTGAATGTTTCAGTGCAATAGCAGTTCTTTGGAGAAAAGTGGAGTTTGTCTCAGAAAACAGATTTTTTTTTAAGATACCCAGTAGAGTTAAGAACTCATGCTTAGATGCGTGTAATTAAAATCTTTATCTAAAGGAAATAATTAAAAGGAGTTTTGTTAATACAACTTTAAATTTGGAAGTTGTTATGTATGCAAGTAAAGACACTTTTCATTTCTGCAGCACAGCTACACTAACTGGAAGTGCTGTATTCTACTATATAATCGGTCAACTGGGGTCAGAAATTCATTTTATCAACACCATAAAGCAAGGAGTGGATTTTGGGGTGCACTGATCAGATATAAAGAACTGCGGTGCAGAGATCGCTCACCCCATTTGGAGCAGGCTGGTAGAGCTGCATGGGACAGCAGCAGCATGGCACAGCAGCACTACAGCAGGGCCCAAAATCGAGGTCGCTTGGCTCCTGCACAGCCTCACACTGATACAGATATACTGCTGCTGAAGCTAATTTTGTTGCAGTCAAATTATTTATTTGTGCATCCTGTTCTGTACGGGCTGGCCTGGGCAGGATGTGCCGTTGCAGGTGTCCTGCCACAGTGCCTCTTCTCAGAGGGCAACACCTGTACTTCGCACACCACCTACACGAGGACAGGCTTGGAGACACGCTCACCTAAAAGCGTGTGAATGGCAAGGATGTGGAGAGCCTTATGAAGCCCATTATATACAAGAACAAACTACCTCACAAGCAAGGAAATGGAATCAATCTCTGCTGAAAAAACCTAACCAAACAAAAGCTGTGCTTGGCACTACAGCAGCACTACAAAATGAGATGATGGAAGAGAGTGAGATATGAGTAGAAACTAAATGAGGCTACAGAATTTAGACTAAATTAGTTTCTTAATACTTTTTCCACACACACATTTGGCCCTAATGCCATCATCTTCATCCTCGCAAAAACGTAGTGGAGTTTTTCGTATCTTTAAACAATCAAAACATCAGCTCCATGGGAAAGATGCTGCATCCAGACACAATAAACACACACGACTATGCCGAGATTATCAGGTTGGTACTGGTTCAGAAAGTCTAAACTCTAATTAAATGAGACAATACCCATTCTTCAAGTTTTTAATTTAACTGTTTACATGAATACTTTCACATAAAAGCCATTAGGCATCTTTTAAGCAACACACTGGTGTGTCTTAGCTTGTCTGGACAAATACAGCTCTGTGTTTCTGGAAAAATCCTATTATATAATGTCCCTTCAGTCATTCCTCAAAACCTCTCCTGTCCTCTCTGAAATCAACCACAGTGTTTTTCAGTGAGGTTAAGGTCAAAACACCACAAGGCCACTCCGTCCTAACTCATTTTCTAGACTCCATGCTTTTTACTCCCTTCCTGCTTAAAATATTCTCCTTAAAAATTTTAATGAAGTTGTATATCGTTACCCTCAACAAATGCAACCATAGGCAATGGGCTGTTTTCCAGACAGGACCTCTTTATGCAGGAGGGTGTACTGCAGCAGCCCGATTCACGTTCCTTGCATCTCCCCCACGGCTTCATGAAGTATGGCTGCAAATCACCACCCCTCATCAGTACCTATTTTGACTTTAGAGCTTCGCTCTCCAGTTTTGTTCTTACACCAGTCTTCTCATGTTATTTTCAAAGACTATCTATCCATCCCTTCACCTTCTTATTTAAGGAGTAGTTTCAGGACCATGCTTCGTGAGCTTTATTAAACAAACAAAAGCTAATTTTCAGTCAGGATTTAAGTTGGTTCTGGAGAGTTATTTAGTTAGAAACTTTTTTCTTCCTGGGTTACCCAAGGAACTAGTTTGCCAGAATCTCACCTCCAAACGGTAGACTCGCAGGCTGTCAAAATAAACAATTAAAGTCATATTTCAAGGCAATTAATAACAGCAAGAAAAGATCATGTGGCAAATAATTGCAAGCCTTAGGGCTAGCCACTATGCCCTGCATTCACTCTATCTATGTCCTGGTTTTGATAGGGACCAACTTAGAGGTTTTTTCAGCAGCTAGAAGAGCTCTGTGCTTTGGATTTACAACCTGAAACAGAACTTTTCCACAAATTTCAGGTGAACACCAGAGTTTGGCAGTATCCAAAAGGTCACAGCTGGCACCGCACAATCTCACTGAAAGAAGATAATCTTTGCTACTAGGATCTCAAGATGTAAATGGATTGATTTTTTTAGAATCTGATATAAAAAGTCCCATTGATAGAAGCTTATTGGGTCCACCTGAAACATTCCAGATGACTCCACTAAACAAAAAATCTGGCTTGTTCATAGAATCAGATAGGGAATACTTAAATGCACATACATTGTTATTTTTTGCCTCACTAGATACATAAATATGTTCTCTTAATCTGTAACGAGGCAATCTTGACTCTGAAGGGCTGCTCAGAGTGGGACTGCGTACCTGCCATTCTGCACACCACTTCTATTAGCAAGTTATTCTGAGGAGGGGAAAATCTCTGTGGGAAATTGTTTCCATATGCTTGGCATCACAAAAAAAGAGAGAAATGGAGAGCTTGGACAAAATCTCCACAGCACCTCCAGAATCTTGCAACTGGAAAAGAAAGTTGTATTTTCCATTTACATTTATATAATTATCTTTTAACCTTTTATGTTGCTCCTACTACTCAAAATTGGATGAGTTTAAAAACAATGATGTGGTTTGTGGTCTATAGAAACAATATTTTTATACAGAAGCCAAAGCACAGAAGCTGCCAATGAGATCAAGTTCAGTTCTGCATTTAATCATGGAATGATTTGGGTTGGAAAGGACCCTCCTGCCATGGGCAGGGACACCTTTCACTAGATCAGGTTGCTCAAAGAGACTCATCCAACCTGGTCTTGAACACTTCCAGGGATGGGGCAGCCACAGCTTCTCTGGGCAACTTGTGACAGTGCCTCACCACCCTCACAGTAAAGAATTTCTCCCTTAGATCTAACCTAAATCTACTCTCTTTCAGTTTAAATCCATTGCCCCTTGACCTATCACTACATGCCCTTGCAAAAAGTCCCTCTCCAGCTTTCTTGTAGGCCCCCTTTAGGTACTGGAAGCCTGCTAGAAGGTCTCCCTGGAGCCTTCTCTTCTCCAGGCTGAACAACCCCAACTCTCTCAGCCTGTCTTCATAGGAGAGGTGCTCCAGCCCTCGGATCATCTTCGTGGCCCTCCTCCGGACCCATTCCAATAGGTCCATGTCTTTAACCTGGGGGCCCCAGAGCTGAAAGCAGTACTCCAGGTGAATAAAATTCACATCTAACAGAGCTTTACCATCTTGCTCTTTCCTTTTCTCCTCTTCTCTTCAGATAAGATTACTCTTTTTTTCCGATTATTTATAATATCAGCTATTTTTCCAGTCATATAGCTAAACTAAAAAGATAAAATAGTTGAGTTCAAAGCTGTCTGACAACCAGTTAAGCTTTTGTATGAGATATAACCATAAAAATTGGTTGCATTGTGTGCCTTTGCTCTAGCACACAGAAAAGCAAATAAGCATTACAAGGGAGTTTGCATTTCTTTTTATCACTCCTTCCTGTGCACGGAGTCTTTTAGGCATTTTAGAGTGACCAAACAGAATTAAATGTTGTACATAAATTTGCCACCAAAACATAGCACGGTGACTCTTGTGAATTTTAAAGTGATACTACAAAGGCAGAATTTCAAATTTTTTCCTCTCACTTCATGCATGAGCCAATAAGCCACTTAACATTAAAAATTAGTCAGCCTAACTATGTTGCAAAGGAAGACGTTAAATACCACTGGAACAATAATTGTTAAAAATGAACTTGTTAAAGTTCACAGGAACAAGAAATTAAAGATTGAGAGCAGTGCTAGTTCTGAAATCCTGCACATATGCACCAGCTTAGAGCACAGCTTAAAGCAGGCTACGTGTAAATTAAATCAGCGTTAAGAACTGTGACTTAATTATTTTATGAGGTATTTTCATATTTTGTATTCAAAATGAGGTAAACCTAACTAAAAAGACAAGGAGAAAGAGAGGAGGATGTCTTAGGTTTGCATGATGTTGTATTATTACAGGCTTTGAGGAAAACACCACAAACATACCTGTTTCATACAAGTTTTCTGAGACTTGACATGTTTTAGGCACACTTGCAAGCACACAGCTAAGAAACAGCTTTTTGTGACATTAGAGTGGTAGAATTCACTATGAAGCTGAAAGTCACTTTATCACAAACAACGAACATGGACAGATAAACAAGGAAGCTCAACCAGCTCATACTCAAACTATATCTCAGTGTTTAAATAGATCTTACCCTACCTACCTTTTTTTATGCACAAATGTTGGTAGAAAGAAATAAAGGGAAAAAGCCCATTGGTTAAGAAAGAAGGAAAAGAAGAGAAATTATTATAGATCATAAACTCACTTGGGAAAGGTCCCCCCCAGGCACCAGATGGCCTTCATTTTCAAAATTGTAAAGGACAATAAAAAAATCTAATTTCAAAATCCAGAAGTGCATATAGTTACAAGCAATGTGCCTTAATCATTCTAATGAACATTGTAATATTAAAAAAAAAAAACGCTATGCCAGTCTTTCATGTTAAATTCAAGTAAATCTGACCACAAACCCCACTCTGTCCAATATCCAAGTCCTACACTGAAAGCTGAGGTGTTTGGGAATTTTAAGTTCAGCTTTAACAATGAAGACCTTGAATATCTCACTTAAACATCAGATTTAATTTTGAGATCACTCTTTAATTTAGGTAGTGACCAGGAGATGGCAGCAGTATCCACTGAATTTATTTACATGACTATGAAATAATAGCATGTTAAATTCAAAACAAATATGGAACATATGCAAATTATAAATATGAAATCATAAATCCCAGAGATGCTCTTAAAATATAATTCTTCATCAGGGATGGTATTATATGCATACTTCTATTTTACTTGCATCTCGATCATTTGCTTCTGGGTCACCTTCAGAAATGAATTAAAAATTGATATATTTTCATATGCCATGGCATATGCTTTGCCAGTCAGAAACCAATGATTTATTCCCTTATTTATAGATTCAGTAATAATACACTGCAGAACACAATGATCTGTGGGTAGTGGTGGGTAAAACTTTTAAAATGTGATTTACAGCTGTAAGGAAATGTCCACAAGTCAAGGATACTGATAGGATATGAGTCCCAGGTATGAGGCAGTTACTAGTTCAAAGGAACTAGAACAAGAGAGGGGTGGGAGGAAGATGTGACAGGGAGACAGGGGAGCACTTCACTACTGGAAATAGAGAGATCTGGAGAGAGAAAGAGGGAGGAGACCAAAAAAAAGAGAACAAAGGAAGACCTCTGTAATCTCTCCAGAAGACAAAAGCTCACGTAAATCCCAAAAAGCTGTTTCAAATCATGACCAGTGTGCAAACACTTGTGAACTAGAAATAAAATTAAGAAAAGCACAATGGATTTTAAGGCGAAGTTCATTAACGAATGCTGCTGTAGGGGACAACATTATCAGAATTGAGAGGATGCTTAAGGCTTTTTTACATCTTAACGATGTTCCAGTTTCATCTGCTTTTGCAGACTTTTTCATTATGCCAGTGCAGTCCTGTCAGCTACTGTGTATATTCAGTAACACAAGAGTTCTCTTACAGTAACATTCATGTTAAGAGTAAATTTGAATCAGTTCCAACTGACATTTTACACTGTAAGTGAAATAAATACTGTCCTCATTTAACAGTCAAAGAAACCTCACCTCAGAGTACCTCAAAGCTACTCGGTGTGTCAGAGTAGAAACAGAATGAGTCCCCAACTAGCCCCTATATCTTTTCTAACAAAACACATTGATACGTAGTGGAAAAGGGGTTAAACCACTGCTGTAATGAAATTATTTTTCCAATATCCACTCAGAGTAACTAGACAGGTCCCTGGATTTTAATGTACCCACCAACAGAACACATGGCCGCAACAGAGTAAAGAATAAAGATAATAACTTTTTCCAGAGGAAAATTAAATAAACATTAAATTTACCTTCTTCAAAATAGGCACAGCATGCCTATAAGCAATGCAAAGAAAATTCATCAGTATTGCTGGAGTTAAACCATGTCATCGCCAAGAGCAGAGACCAAAATAACTCCACTGGCAGAGGAGCTCGCAGAGTACTGGAGGAGATGGGCTCAATGCTCCGGTTCTTCTACAATCAAATGAAGAACAGGAGATATAGCTGACACCAGGCCCTGGCACAGGCCAGGGTCTACCCTGACCAGGCATTTTTCCCTATCCTTAGCAGTCTGCTACCACAGATAGCTGCCAAATACCCATTTAAGAGGTGGAGTATTGCTTGCCACAACAGACCAAGGCCAACAGCACACACGCACAAAGAAGGACCACCTAGATCAGATCACACAAGAACGCGTCCAGGCGAGTTTTGAACATCTCCAGAGAAGGAGACTCCACAACTTCTCCGGGCAGCCTGTCCCAGTGTTGTTACCCTTACTGGGAAGTTGTTCTTCCTCATGTTTAAGCAGAACTTCTTACATTCCAGTTTATATCCATTTCCCCTTGTCCTATCATTGGATGCCACTGAGAAGAGCCTGGCTCCATCCTCATGACAGTCACCCTTTATATATTTATAAACATTAACGAGGTCTCCCCTCAGTCTCCTCTTCTCCAAGCCAAAGAGACCCAGCTCCCTCAGCCTTTCTTCATAAGGGAGATGCTCCACTCCCTTAATCATCTTTGTGGCCCTGTGCTGGACTCTCTCAAGCAGTTCCTTGTCCTTCTGGAACTGAGGAGCCCAGAACTGGACACAATATTCCAGATGCGGCCTCACCAGGGCAGAGTAGAGGGGGAGGAGAACCTCTCTTGACCTACTAACCACATCCCTTCTAATACACCCCAGGATGCCATTGGCCTTCTTGGCCACAAGGGCACATTGCTGGCTCATAGTCATCCTGCTGTCCACCAGGACCCCCAGGTCCCTTTCCCCTGTGCTGTTCCCCAACAGTTCAGTCCCCAACTTGTACTGGTACATGGGGTTGTTCTTACCCAAATGCAAGACACTACACTTGCCCTTGTTGAATTTCATTAGATTTCTCCTCGCCTAACTCTCCAGCCTGTCCAGGTCTCTCTGAATGGCAGCACAGCCTTCAGGTGTGTCAGCCACTCCTCCCAGTTTAGTGTCACCAGCGAACTTGCTGACCTTGCACTCTATAATATAGTGCAATACCACCAAAAAGCATGCCATGAGGACAGGGCTCCTGCTGTTCTTTCCTCTGTCCAGGTTGAGGGGGCTGCCTGTCCTGGGCACGCAGAACAGCAGTATGTGTGTATAGGGTCTCTTTGTACAAGTGGAGGGACATGCAAATTTCATCTACACTCTATATCTTCATTGATCTACATCTAATTGTTCCACAAACATTGGCCAGCAGACTCAAACGCGATTTTATTTTCCACCTATGTAGAAAGATTAGTAGTGCAGTACAGTTGGACCAGAAGTACTTCTGCAGCTTCTTCACAGTAGAAATATGAACACTGGCAGTATTAATGCATCTGTTTACTTGTGCTGGAAAGCATGTTTGGAGGAACAGTAATGATATCATAACAGACCAAAGGCCTTTTCCCTCTCCTAACCCTAGAGAGATGACATTAGCTTCCCTCTAACACTGACTGTTAGAAGGTTCAGAGTTCTGTGGAACGAAGATAGAGCTGTCCAGCAAGAAAAATACATCTTTCAATGATGGTGCAGATCTTCAAAACTCAAAGGCAGCACCCAGCTCACAGAATAACGATGGTTTCCCAGTGGTATGCCATGGATAACACTGCTTTTGCATACTTTAGCATCTGGACTCCTCATATACTTCTGTATATGATTGCTCAAAACATGCTTTTGATATCAGCCTTCCACCAACCCAGATTTCTTCCCACAATTTTCACAATCAGTCTTTTCTTAGTTAGCTTGTGATAATTACTCTGCTGTTTCAATATATCCAACTTACAAGTTCTAGAAAAAGAAAAAGAACTTACTTTGTTACATGTTGAATTCTGAAGAACATCAGACTGAAGAGTTTATATATGTTACTCTCAGAAACAAAAAAGCCAAATTATCAGAAAACCCAGTGTGTAACGTTTCAGCACCTTTCTTTCTGTCTGAAGGATCTTTTTGGCTCCTTAAGGCAACTACTAACAACATGAACATAATTGAGAACATGGAAATCAACCTTTAACAACTAAGTGATCCCATATTCTTCAAAATGTAGTTAGCAAGAGTTAGACAGGGCTGGCAGTCATTGAAAGGTTTAGACATACTTGCAGATGGCACCCAATAAATAATTACGTCTTCAGGATGACAAATCAGCGGTCATCTGCATTTGATAAGAGTGCCAGACCTCCAGATACTGCAGAAAATAAACAATTCCACATCTTGCTGTCAAGTTTTTTTTTATCTATTTCTTAATTTATTTTTAAATGTGAGGGTGCCTAATCTGTGAGATCTTATGAGGCTGAAAGCTTGTCACATCACTTCTTTACTAGTTAAATGAAGCAAACAAATGAAAAGCACATTATAACATTGGCTAGAAAACCATCAATATTCTGACAAGAACGAATTTTAAGACCTTTTTTCTCTGACCTCAAAAGGAGCCGCTTCATTATTCTGGCAGAGAGAGAGGCCAGAAGAGAAGACAGCTGGCTGACACGCAGTCCAGGTAACAGGAGGGTCATGCTCTTTTGGCAGGTGGAAGCATTCTGAAGAAGGGGCAGAATTTACAAACACCACTTCTTCACCTGAAAGCATCTGCTGGTCTATTCGTAAAGCAATGTACATCTCTATGCCTGCCAGATCTGACTCTGTTTGCCTGGTCCCCTCCTTGCAACACAAATTCATGCAACTAAGAAATCCTATGGCACTTTCACAAGGCAAAACAACTCACATTGTTTCAAGACCAATCGGCTGCGGTGTGTTTGGGACTATGCATAGAACCTGCTCAGAACTCCAGGTAGTGGAAGGAGAAATAACCTCACAGACAGCTGCAGCTGTGCAACAGGTATCAATCCAGCTGCAAGGGAAGTTCAAGGTCTCAATTACATATAGCAAGTCAAAAAGGGGCCTCTTTGATACCTGCTTTTTCACATGAGCTAGTGGTGGGATAGTTTTTCCAGAATGTCAAAGTTGAACAAAGTTGTTTTTTTCCTTTTCACTCAGCTCCCCGCCCCCACATATCTTTACATAACACTGCAATTTAGAATTATTTTATACACCAATGCTGTGAAGAAACAAGAATTCTGAGAATTTTTGCACTGTCAGTCTCTTGCCAGAAATAGAACTTTTAAAGTAAAGCTAATCTTCCATAACATATTTCACAATGTTCTCAGAGAATTATAATTACATGAATTCTGACACCCGCTGTTATTTGACTTCTTAGATTTAGGTCAATATTTTTCATTTATAACTCTACTGAAATAATCAAACAAAATTATCTTCTACTGAAATAATTTGACAGTTTATCATTGCACTACTCAAAAAAAAGGTGACTACTTTGACAGACCTAAAAAAAGGTTTTAGTAAGTATCAATGCTGTAAAAAGAGGCTGTTCTTGGTAGTCAGTTGTCATATCAGTGCAGTTCAATTAAGGCTAAAATTGAAGTTCTACTCTCTTGTCAATCAATGGAAAAATTACGTAAATTTTATAAATCAAATACCTTTTTCATTTTTAAACTTAAATTTTCTGTTCACACGTCTCCTATTATGTATTTGATAGCAGAACTTCAGAGATCAGTCTCCCACTCATATCAAGTTATCTATAGGAGAATCTTCCAAGCAACATAGGAACCGAAATTTTACAACTGACTGCCTCTAATTTTAAGTCTATAAAAGAAATTTTAAACATCTCCAATTTAACTTACTGTATTACTGAAAATTGTTTCTTTCTACTCAAAGAGCTAATACTGAATATAATCCTTGAATAGATGCTTCCTCTATTTGTACTTCTGAGGGATTAAAATATTGTATATTAAAAAATTCTGAATCTTGACCACTTGATAATAAGAACAATCTACTATATTTCCAATAAATATTAGCAGCTGGGGCTGGGGCACAGGAAATACTGAGATTTTTTAAGTTCATTTGTACTTTTCAAACATAATACTAAATTCTTATGGTGGGTTGACCCTGGCTAGATGCCAAGTGCCCAGCAAAGCCACTCTATCCCTCCTCTCCTCAGCTGGACAAGGGAGAGAAAATGTAATGAAAGGCTCATGGGTTGAGATAAGGACAGGGAGAGATCACTCATCAATTACTGTCATAGACAAAACAGACCCAACTTGAGGAAATTAGCTTAATTTATTATCAATGAGATCACAGTAGGATAATGAAAAATAACAACTAAATTTTAAAACACCTTTCCCCAACCTCTTCCTTCTTCCCAGGCTTAACTTTACTCCCAATTTCTCTGCCTCCTCCCCCACAGCGGTGCAGGGGGACACAAAATGGGGGTTGGGTTGCAGTCAGTTCATCACACATGGTCTCTGCCACTCCTTCCTCCTCAGGGGGAGGAATCCTCATACTCTTCCCCTGCTCCAGCATGGAGTCCCTCCCACAGAAGACAGTCTTTCATGAACTACTCTGACAAGTTCTTCCCATCAGCTACAGTTCTTCACAAACTGCTCCAGTGTGGGTCCCTCCCATGAGGTGCAGTCCTTCAGAAATAGACTGCTCCAGCATGAGTCCCCAGGTCCTGCCAGAAGCCTGCTCCGGCATGGGCTTCCCATGAGGTCACAGCCTCCTCTGTGCTGCCTGCTCTGCCACGGGGTCCTCCATGGGCTGCAAGTGGATCTGTGCTCCACCATTAACCTCCATGGACTGCAGGGGGGGCAGCCTGCCATCTCACCACAGGATGCAGGGGAATATCTGCTCCAGCCCCTGGAGCACCTCCTCCCTCTCCTTCTTCACTGACCTTGGTGTCTGTAGAGTTGTTTCTCTCACATATTCTTGCTCCTCTCTTTGGCTGTGATTCCACAGATCTCCCCTCCTGCCTTTTAAATACGTTATCTCAGAGGCATTATCACCACCATTGATGGGCTCAGCCTTGGCACTGGCTCTATCAAACATGAGGGAAGTTTCTAGCAGCTACTCGCAGAAGCCACCCCTGTAGTCCTCCCCCACCCCACCCACTCAACCTTGCCAGTCAAACTCAATACAATTCTTCAAAATAGTTTTTATCTCTAATGTCCTGTGCCTGGAAGTTGTTTCAAAGTACCTCATGTGAGAACATTCTACCGGTTGAAGTGTTAGCTTGAGGGTTTTCTTTGGTTTTCTGCAAACCTTTGAAGCAGTGCTCAAACAAACAGTAAACTAAAGTTAGTTTCTTTTCATCAGAAGTACGGCACTTGATAATGCCAGTATTAACCTTTTATTTGTCTACGGAACAGTAGAAATTAAATATTGCACATTTCTAGTACGAGTTTCCTCTCTAGTATATAAACGACTTTCTATATTAATACGCAAATATTCAGACTTCTATGTCTAGTCACTTAAAAACTTTAGAACCAAACAGATGCTTTAACTTAAAAGCAAAAATCACATTTCTCTCGAATTTTGAGAGGAACCACAGGTTCTCTCAAAACCACATTTTTCTTTCCTTCCCTCATTCTCCTCTCAGTAATGAACAAGGTCTGTGTGGGTCTTCAGAAGCTTTTGCGTCTATCACCCTGGTGTAAGAAGTCAGAGATCAGCTAATGTAACTCAAATTGAAAAAAATAATTCCACCAAAATCTCAACAAGAAATCAATAGCTAGCTGTTGTTATTTTTTTCTGTAAGTAAAACAGCAAGTATCTGGTTTATTCAAATGGAACAGGTAAGCAATAAGGGAAAAGGTATGTCTGTAGTGAAACACAGATCTTTCTTTGCTGGGAGGCAACTGCAGTAATAACCAAGTGACTCAGCCTCCTGCTAAAAATGCTATTTCCATCCCTGCTTTTCAAAAGGATCCTTTTGCAGAAAATCCACACATCATTCAGTTTTACTGAATGCTGAAATGAAAAATAGATGCCCACTGTCATACAGCTATATTGATTATGAGTGAAAATGTGATCATTTTGCATTAACTTGCCCCACAGCACTGGAGTTCCATCAAAGCATCAGAAGGAAATTAATGCTTTCATATAGTGCCTAAGAAAAATATGAGATGTTGTTCACTTTGCCCTCTAGACAAAGAGGTATATGCCACTAGCTGAGAGGTAATAGCTTTCAGAAGAGAACATGAACTCTAGACTTTTATTAAAATCATTATTTAATGTGCAAAAAATAATGAAGCCACAGCCTTGGCATTTAAAACAGCAATTTGTAGTCATTACATCTTAGATCATGAAGCTTATTTTGTAAAAAGCCAGTCTTTCTCAAATTAAAAATTCATCATCAACTCCCACAGATTATGTAGTCCTTTAAATGATGCCATTTCATACAGATTTATTCCAGCTAAACAAAGAGCCAGTAAAGTGGCACACATAAAATATCTATTTCATTTCTTTCTCTCTAGAAAGACCTTTCTACTCCTTAGCCTGTTCAAAATCTCACACAAGGGTTGACTAATTCATTGATATTTTAGTAATTACACCTTTCAGGGACATTTTAGATCTGAATTTGCCATGCTCCTCTCCCCCACTGTAGAGTGAACTGTAAAAAATAACCTTCAAGGTTTCTTTCTTCTCTTAGAATGGCAGCCCACAAAGTGAATGACAGTAAGAAGATATCAACAGGCCTAAGTGGATCCCTCTAAATGACTAGGATTTAATCAATTATCAATATTAGGTTTATTTTGGATTGAAAATAGGAAGGGAAAACCTGTTCCTCTCCAGCAAGAATCCTGTTTGGAACTTGTGTGGCAAAGTGATGCAGCACTACATAACTTATTTGTTATTCTGCTTTATATCAAACATTGTAATGCTTGATTCTCTTTAAGCACTAAGTAATTTTTACTAAATGAAGTCATACAACATCATAGCACATGTGGATTTTAATGTTTTATCTAATAAATCTTTTTTAAGATTACTATGGCCTGACCAGAAGTTGCAAGATAGCACATTCGTTCTATGTCTTACTAGTGACAGATTTTACTCAGTAACTTGGAGAAATGTGAGATTTACACGTGTATCAGCAAAAGAACAAAAATGCACCGCACGTTTTATCCCTTTCCCACTTCAAGACTTCTTTTAATTACCATTTGAGCTATAGCAATGTCAAGAAGTTGGGATCCCTTTTGAAAAGAACACTGAAAGAGAGTCAGTTCCTCCCCCAAATTATTTTAACATATGGACCTGAATCGACACATAACACCACCTGTAATTTAATTTTTTGTATGTTGAATAGGCATGCTGATTTCAATCCCACTCTTTTCAGCAGAAACACTACATTTAAATTAATGAGTTTAAGAGTTCATCCTCTACTGTCTTCCAGATGTCTATACTCAAAACACCTCTCCCACAGAGTATTTCTCTTACAATGGCGATGCAGCTTTTTCTATACCCTTCTGCAATCTCTGTATCTACCAGATAAGATTTTAATTAGGGGCTAGCAAGGGACTAACAATGTTTTATCAAGGGACTAAAACATTACATTTGTTACTATACTTTCCATCTAACTAAACGGCTTGCTCTTTAGCTGTATCTGCCAACAACACTCTCCAAGAATTATCGCCAAATGCCTTTGGTACATAAACTTTCTATCAACCCTACAAAAGACCTTTACTTACAGGTTGCACAGAATTCTACAATGTTTCATGAAACTTCATGGGTAGTCCAAATCTATACGCAAACAGACCTCACACTTGCTAAACTGCTGTTTGCCAGAGAATTATGCGAAATTGTGGAATTTAAATTGGAAAATAATTTTTAAATAAAGATAGAAGATTGTGGGAATCTTGAAAAGGACTGCAATACATGCAGCCTATATGATGTAAAAAAAAAAGCAGAACAAGCTTCAAAACAAAAGCAGGCTATTACACTTTTCATAACAACCATCATTCAGGAAGCTGAAAATAAAGGATGGTCATAATGACAGCTAGTTGGCTGGAAAGATAATAAAATGTAGTGCTTTGTTTTTGTCTCTGATAAATTCCTATAACCAAATTATACCAAGGTCCATCCAAAACTACAATCTAAAAATCAATTTGGTATACGCAATGAAATATACCACTTAAAGGAAATATCAAAGTTAGGAAATTTAATCAGTGTTGCCAATTGGAAAGATATAATCTTATAGTTACTGCACATTACTGCAATTTGAACAGTTTCGCGACGAAGCCCACAGAAACGTGCACAAGCTCAGAACTGCTACCGTACAGACATCTGACATTTAGGTCCCTACTTTATTCGTTCGTTACTCACGAATCTTGGCATCTTTGAAGCAAATCAGAATATCATAACTTCTACCAAGAAACAGAGATTATAGAGAAATTATGAAAACAGTCAGTAACTTGATGCTTCAGGAAGTGGTGTCACTAGTTAGAGGCTCCCTAAAACCTTAAAGTCTAAATACTTTCCCTCTCAAAATTTTTCTCAACTATTCTGACACTAATGGAAGCTTTATCTTCCTATTTCCAAATTTATCTGCAGAGTTGAGAAAACATAATGAATGTTGACACAAAATCTGTAGGATTAAAGAGTAAGCCACCTCAACTGGAAGAGCTTGCTATCTCACAGGGGAAGAAGGCAAGCTTGCACTACTATCAGAACAGTTTTGCACATCAGTTACCTCTCCACCACAATGTTATTAACAAAATATTGTAAATCAAAGCACGCTTTCTCAATACCTGAAACAGTGCTGAATCCTCCAAGACAAGCATATATTTAAAGCTTTTACATCCTCTTCATCGTATGCACTTGCATCTCTTACCTCCAGTTATACAACCCCAGACTAAGGCAGGCAGTTGTACAAGAAGGTCGTTGCTCATCTTTGAAAAGAAACATCTTTATACGTAATCCAAAACGGCACACAGAGGAAGTTCTACTTGCATACAGCTTCCTGAATATTAGCTGTGGACTTTCTTTAATGCCTAAATTCAAGCAAAATATTAAAACGAGGGTCTCTTGACTATATAAATATCTACTGTGGGATTTCAAAGTGAATAAGCATGAAAAGCATTAAAAGAGTTGAGCAGTCTCAAAGAAAAAAAAATATTTTTAAAATCAGAAAAAAATTGGTTATTCACTAAAAGTAAACACCTTGAACTGGGCAGATGGGTTCTATTTTTTTTTTTCCCCAGTATATTCCTTCTTTTACATTGTGCTCACCTTTTCTCCCAAAGCCCAAAAAACGTTTGAAATGATTATGTATTCAAGAACGGTGTATTTGCTGAAAGAAAGACAAATACTTCTTTAGCTTGAAACTCAATTTGTGGTTGAATGATTAATGTCATCTAGGTCTTGCAATTACATAAGTTTGGATGTCACCCAGGGGGTTCAGGTTGTCACACCAGTAGAAGTACACATATTTCTTCTCAATTCAGTGCACAACAGGGCATGTTTCCCTAGATGGAGTACAGGCTCCCTCTATAGTTAGAGTTTAGCAACCATCATTGGCAGGTCTGACCACAACAGCTGCATTTTAAATTCCTGTTTCTTTATGGTAAAAGAAAATAAATGAGAGCAGCTATTCCTGCATAATCTCTCTGTTGCATCACACCTGCCTTGCAGTTACTATTACTACTCACTGATGCCCAGTCACAAATTACTTTTTCAGAGGCAGTAAAGTTGCTAAAAATAGTCTAAAAATACACAACCACCAAGTGATTAATCAAATATAGAATTTATATTTAGTAACTTGGATCAAGTCTTGCTTCACATTAACATTTCAGATGAACTTTTTTCATCATATTCTTATTAATATTCTGTTAATATCATCAGTCTTAATTAACAAGCAGCACATACCTTTTGTTCTCTTCCCCCCGGATTATTTTTCAGGTTTGTGTTTTCACAAAGTAGATAACACTATTTGCATCTCCCATGACAATTTTATCTTTTCTGTGTGGTCACCCCACTAGTCTCTAAGTCTGTCCCAGTCCAGGATCCCCAAAACCAACACCTAGCCACTCTAAGCCAGGTGTTTGTTCTGCTACTAGGCTATCTGATTGCTAAGAGTGGCTGTGTTTCTAGGGAGCTCAGTCTGAAATTTGACGAACTGCAGGATAACTTGGCCTTAGTCTAGCTGTTCTGAAGTGATGAGTTTCTCATCCACATTTAAGTTCCCGACCTCTTCACTTGCACTTCAAGTTCATCTCACTAGCATGCCAGCCACGTAAGTAAAAGTGATGGATTTGCGTGTGCTCATGTCAGCTATGCTCACAGTGAGGAACGTGCGGAGAGACAGACGACTGTGAGAAACAGTGAAGAAAAGTTTCCTCATCCACATCTCACCTACCCTTTACAGCATGAGTGCTTCTAGTCTGCTGTAATGCAAAGTCACATATGCCAGGTGAAAGTCCTTCTGACAGGCTTAAGCTCAGTTGTTCATAGATTCATAGATTTCTAGGTTGGAAAAGACCTTAGAGATCATCGAGTCCAACCATCCCTAATCCCCATTAAACCATATCCCCGAGTAGATCATCCACCCTATTCTTAAACACATCCAGGGATGGGGACTCAACCACCTCCCTGGGCAGCCTATTCCAGTGGCTGACAACCCTTTCAGAGAAGAAATACTTTCTAACATCCAACCTGAATCTCCCCTGACTAAGCTTATACCCATTTCCTCTTGTTCTATCACCCAACACTAATGTAAAGAGCCCTTCCCCTACCTCCCCACCGTCTTTTCTCAAGTATTTGTAGGCTGTAATCAGGTCTCCCCTCAGCCTCCTCTTCTCCAAGCTAAACAGCCCCAACTCCCTCAGCCGCTCCCCATAAGTTTTATTTTCCAGCCCCTTGACCAGTTTAGTCGCCCTTCTTTGGACTCGCTCCAGGAGCTCAATATCTCTCTTAAAGCGAGGGGCCCAAAACTGGACACAATATTCCAGATGTGGCCTCACCAGTGCCGAGTACAGGGGCAGGATCACTTCCCTATTCCTGTTGGTCACACTATTCTTGATACACACCAGTATCCCATTGGCCTTTTTGGCCACCTGGGCACACTGTTGGCTCATATCAAGCCGGTAGTCAACCAACACCCCCAGGTCCTTCTCCGCCAGGCAGCTCTCCAGCCACTCTTCCCTGAGCCTATAGCGATGCTTGGGGTTTTTATACCCCAAGTGAAGGACTCTGCACTTGGCCTTATTAAAGCTCATGTTGGCCTTCCAAGATGGACTGAAAGCACATGCTCAGTTAGAGAGAGCTAAGAAGGTGTTTAAGAAACAGCTACCAATTTCTGTGAGCAATAGCACGCATCCTGATAAGAGTCCTCATGAGAAAGCTTTTAATTCTTTCCAGGGCAAAGAAAAAGAGATTAGGCCTTTAAAATAACTTTTTTTAGCTTTGCCCTGAAGGAGCTTAAAAGTACTTGCATGCTAAATTACTAGATCTCAGCAAGAAGCCAAAAAATAAACTGGAGAAGCACCAAAGAGGAGAAGCTTGGATTGCCTCAGTTCCTCTCTCCTCCTCAGTTGGCAGCAGGAGCAACGCATTGGAGACCTAGGCAGATACCCTGCCAATATATTCTCAGCCCCATCTCAAGTACCAAGTGCCTTTTGCTAAGGCATCTGGCATGTGTTGGGTGCTGGGGCTGTTAAACCCCAAATCATGGCCCACCAAGCTGGTAATGTGCCTCTGGAGCCACATCCAGAAATAGTGCATCCCTCTGCAACACCTCAGAGCCTCACAAGCCCTACTCACCACCTTACTCTACCACCAAGGCTTTTACCTGTTATTCTCCTTTGTCACGGGCCCTCTCAGTCAGTAAACCCATTTCACACACTGTCTCCCAGCAGGTGTCTGAACAAACTCCTTCCCACTTGATAGGTCTTTTACAGTTGAAGCATCTTCAGCATCGTATCCATAAGAGACAAGATGCTAACTTAGGGCTCTGCTTGAGCACGTGGTCCTGCCCGAGTTACGCATTCACAAGTTAGACATTTTGCATGCCTTGATTAACCCTCTCAAGCAATTTTTCTGTACTCCAGAAACACCACTGAAACAAACACGTTGCATGCAGGGAGAGGAGCATGTAGTGAAAAAAAAGTTTCAGATCCTCTGCAATATTGCTAAAGGGAAGACTGAACATAAAAATAGATAAAATAGTTTACAAATGTCATTTCATTTGCTCACTCACAATGAGGTACAAATAACAATGCTTATAATACTAATAGCTATCTCTTATTTACTGGAGGTACCTAGTTCCCTGAAGCCTGGTTGAGTTTATTAGATGATGCAAAAAAAATTAGCAAAAGCTGTAAGTTTGTCTACATTCCAATTATTATAATTGTAATATTATAATTAAATTATGTGTAAAATTATTACATGTAATAATTAAATTATTATAATTACAATATAGTAATAATACTACTAATAATAGAAGTTTAATCTTTATACACAAAGTATGACATTTTTGCAGATTACGCAAAACTTGGGAGAGTGGCTGATACACCAGAGGGTTCTGCTGTCTTCAACAGGCAGAGAAAGGGTTCAAATGTCTTCAACAGTTCTTGCTGACTTCAACAGGCTGGAGAAATGGGTCAACAGGAACTGTGAATTTCAGCAATGGGAAATGCAAAGTCCTGCATCTGGGGAGGATTAAAACCTTATGCACCCCTACAGGCTGGGGGCTGACCAGCTGGAAAGCAGCTATGTGGAAAAGGCCCTGGAGGGTCATAACAGACACCAAGTTGGACATCAACTCCAGCAATGCACTTTTAGAGCAAAAAAAGGACAAACAGCCTTCTGAGCAGCAGGAGGCAAAGGGTAGTCAGCTGGCTGAAGGGGGTGATCCTTCCCCTCTGCTCAGCACTGGTGACAGATACCTGGAGTGCTGGGTCCAGTGCTAGGCTCCCTGCTATGAGACAGGGAAATACTGAAGTAAGTTAAGGAAAAGGCCAGAAAGATGATTAAGGGACTGGAGCATCTGTCTTAAAAGGAGAGGTTGAGAAAGCAGAGACTGCTCAGCCTGTAACAGAGAAGGCTCAGGGGATCTGATCCACCTGTACAAATATGTTGTGAGGAAGTAAATAAGAGGGAGCCAAGCTCTTGTCAGTAGTGTCCAGTGACAGGACAACAACAGGCAACAGTAACTGAAACACAGGAAATTCCATCTCAACGTAAGAAAGCACTTTTCGACTGTGAAGGTGGTCAGACACTGGAATAGGTTGCCCAGAGAGTCTGTAGAGCCTCCATCTTTGGAGATACCCAAAACTCAACTGGACATAGCCCTGACCAATCTGCTCTGAGTGCAAGGTTGAACTAGATGATCTCCAGAGGTGCCTTCCTGCCTCAAAAAAAATCAAACTCACACTGAATGGTCATTTATCTCAGTTTATTGCCTTTCTACCATCCTGACAACACTCATCAACTAAAACAAAAAAATGCACATGCACACACTCCACCATACAAAAACCCCAAACACCTAACTAAAATGAAAGTAAACTCCACTGAGATTCAAGAAATCTAATCTGAAAGATACATGAACTTTTTTGTTCAAAGAATTTAACTACTGCACCATGATGATTAGCCCAGCAGTCATTTACACAGACTAGTGTATGTGGTTCATGCTTTTGAAAAGCTATAGAGCATAAAGTATTGTCACTACTTCTGAACAGAAGCAGCACAATTTTTTTTTCAGTTTTCTGTAATCGCAGTATTTGATCCAACTCAAAAGAGAATACATTTGCTCAAGATCTATCTCTTACCACTTTTAAGAACAAACACTATTAGCAGCTAAGCATAAGCAACTACAAAGCCTACCAAGCTATCTATAAAGTAAGGAGAACACTGTTCTTGCTGTACATCACTGTCCTTGGGAACTTAATCTATGGAGGTCACCTCTATAATAGACCCAATATCTAAAATTAGCCAATGAAGAATTTTTCCGTTCTCCAAAGAGAATAAGTCATCTCCTTACTCAAAACCAGAGCAGGATTTGTTGATTGTCTGAACCTCTATTTTTAATATTTTCAAGTTTGCCTGGCAGGTTTTTTCTTTCTTTTCTTTTGATTTGGAGGGGGTACGTTTTTTGTGGTGTTTGGTTTTTTGTTTTTTTTTTTGGGGGGGGGGGTGGGGGGGGGTGGGGGTGGTGGAATGCAGAATAAGATCCATCAATGTGTTAATAAGAATCACAAGCTGATCCAAAAAAGTATTTCTCCACAATGACAAGGAATGAACAATGTTCTATATGCAATCTATGAATATTCCTCACTTGCTACATATAAAAAAATTCCCCTACTAGTCATAGTATAATGTTGCTAAAAACATTGTTTGCTCTTAAAAGCAAACACTTACATCATAATACTTATATTTGTTGTACTTTAGAAACTATCTCATGACAGCAAACACAGTGTTATTCATATATTCACTCTTCCAGAGTTGCCATCTTGAATGATTTAAGTAACTTCATCTGCAAGACGTATGTTGTTATCAGCACACAACATAAATACAAGAAACCCCCAAAAACACATGTGGCATTGTAGCAAACAGGTGGAAACTGGACTTGACAGAAGAAATATTGGCTGTTCCTACGTCTGAAAATGCATTCAATAATCTTCCTTGATGATTAATATATCCCACGTGTAAAAGCCTGCATAAAAGACCAAGCAGCAGCTGTAATTTACTGAAGGAGGTAGGACAGCTCAGCAGTAGAAGCTGTCCAAGTTGTAAAATGACAGTGTATTAGTAGTTCCCATCCATTTAATTACAGTTTAAACTTTCCAATCTGACACAGTAATAAATTGAAAAATGCTGCATTACTGGCTATTTTTTTTCTTTAAGACAGATGTTGTACATGGTATATTGTGGACCTTTTCCATCTCTTCCTTTTTTACTGGTTATTGCCTGGCTAACAGGATGTTTCATTTTAATGAAAAATACATTAGTGCATTAAGATAAGGTCATCAGTTCTTAAGTTAAATGCAATTTCTGTAATAAAATTAATTGTATAGCCCACATAAAAATTTTTATGTAGGTTAAACACTTTTAATTACTACCTAAATTTTGTTCAACTGAATGTTTAAATGGAGTATTCCCCTATAAAAAGAATGCATACACTGTGAAATGCCTTTACAGTTCTTTACAGCATGCCTTCTATATGTTATACTGTAGTACAGTAAGTGGTCGTCAGTGTTAAAGTTTACATTAGTCTCTTGAGCAAGGCTGAGGGGAAGGAGGCAGAGGAAAGAAAACCACCAGGCTATGTGGTCTGTGAAAACCAGGTTTGAGGGTGGTCCTGGTTGCTTAGGGTCATGTTCAGTTGGGTCCGGGGTACTTTTAAGTGCCTTGGAATATGACACTATAAAGTGGAAAATGTTTTGGCAGTTATTTGTAAATCCTGTCCTGTTCCATAGAAATACCAAATATTATTTTATATAAATACCAAATCGTCACTGTAGCAGAACGTGGAGCTCAGACAGACCACCTCTCAGATTACTGTAGCAATCTTTGGTTATTAAAAAAACCTCACGCTTTCTCAGTAACAGTTGTATATTTAGCACAAAGTGGAACACCTCACACATGAAAGACAACATTAAGACTAGTTTATCCCAATAGTTATGAAGTTCTTCTGAAACATGAGACAAAACACTAATAAATTTTCCATTCCGTTCCAAAGCAGAGATACCCTGCATCCTCTAAGCCTTGTATGGTTTAAATGGCTGTTAAAAGGATTTGAAACAATTAAGTTTCATAAACAATGCATAGTACCTTTTTCAAGTCCTTAAAATTTGTTTGTAAAGGCTTTTTTTTCATTGAGAGTGGAAAATTTTGTTTCAACCAGGATTAAAATGATTTTTTTTTTAAATTTTTTAATTCAATTCCTGAACCTCCAAAATAATCATCAAGTATCAATTCACCTCTTAAGTCAGGTGCCATTGAACTGCATAATGTTAGGCCCTGGATGTGAACCCATGGATTTATGGGTTAATTCAATGTGCATACTTTCTCTAGGATATTTTTAGTTTTATGCCTACAACTCAATGTATGTTATTCAATCAATTGATTTATGAAAACAATATTCCTATACTAACTTAAATGTGGTTCCATATTTCAGACTCAGATTAAATTTGACATTTTATGTTCTCTTCATTTTAACTGAACTGGATTGTGTCAACAAAAAATATCTTCCCACATAGAGAAAAGAATTGTTTTCATTAAAGGAAGCTTTGGAAATACTCGCTTTTTATGGCCTCAGAACTAATAAATTGTTAGATTAACTAAGTGAATGTATAATATTCTACAACAATGATACAAGCATCTTCTATAGTGTTCCTCACTGTGCTTTCTAAGTGTACTCTAGCCATAAAAAGAGTCCTTTTTTTTCCCCAGCATCCAGAAGGTATAGTTTTGTTGCAGCTGAATGAACGGTATAACATCTTTGTATTATTTCCAGTAATGTAATTCATTGTTTTGAAGTCAAACACAGCCAAAGAACATTAAAAGTTGCTACCTCCAGCACTACTTACATAAAGGAAATCATTGTCATTGTACAGGGAGAGTGACTTAATAGCACAAGGTAAAGCACAGTAACCTTAAGCAGATGAAAACTAGTTAGAGAAGAGGCTTGTCCAGTTCAAAGACATCTAGGCATCTAACCTCCAAATCCTAGTCAGTCTGTAGTGCAGATGTAAGAGAAGAGAAACAGTCCATATACATATGTTCATACATATACTGCGTTTAGGTATCTGGGTGCGTATGCAGAAAAGCAATGAAATAATTAGCACTTCATCTCTGCGTCCAGGAGACACTGGTAGCAGAATACTGTGAGGAAGGTAAGAGTCTTCTAAGACCTACCCATATGGACAGAAGCTACCCAAAAAATCTAGTTCTAGAAAATATGTCTGACAAATATTCCAAACAAGCAGCAAGTGAGCAAAACTGTTTATTAGGTTCTTTCCCTTTCTGCATTTTTTTAAATTAAGTCCGTGTTTTCTTTTCCTCTGACTTTAAGGCATTTTTAACTATTCATACTCTTCTTAGAACTGGAAAATAATTACTCAGCCATCATGTAAAAGTAGTAAATTTTCCTCACAGTCTCTCAATTCTTGATTACCTTTGACATATCTAATGCAAATCTGTGCTCTATTGTATTAGAATTGAGTACTTTGTTTCAGACTTTTCTCATACATAAGAGTCATTTTTTGGAGCTGCTCTTCCTTTGGTTGGCTTCTCTCAATTATTTAAACGAAATTGAAGTCAAATATACAAGTTAGTGGTAATGGTTTTGAAATTCTAACTAAATTACTAAGTTACAAACTAATGAAATAAAACTTTGTAGCAGCAGTCAGCATAAATATTATTAGCTGTTTGGAAAATATAAGTCCTAGATTATTTCATTAAGTTGTTTAAACTCAACAGGTGTTTTGAAAATTGCTTATAAATATCATATTTAATAAGGAAAGTCTAACAAGACTGTTATTTATTCAAAGGATTTCAAAAACTGCACCCACATTCTTTTGGCTACAATACATTCTCATTCTCTTATCAAATTGCCGTCATTTGCCTACTTCCTTTTGATCCCTTGCCCAGAATAATTTATCCATCAAATGAAATTTCACAGGTGCAAGATTTACAGTGAAAAACGTATTTTGGGCATTTTTAATCATCTGCAAGCTTTCTCTCCATAAAGTTCTTTATTAAACATAGTTTGAATCCCCATATATTTTTGCTAAAGCTGTTTAATTACACTTAGATATGAAAACTTTGATTTTTGATTAAGTATACCAATTTCTCCCTTACTCACTGTGAAATTATACTTGCTCCTTTCTCTTCTGTAATATCCTCTCCTTTTTCAAATGCATTTATTTTTGCTAGTGACTAAAACAGCTAATATCATGAAACCATTACAACAAACGCTGAGTATTTTCCAAAACAGCAACATCTGAAACTATTTCTGAAGTATGCAAGACACAGGTTCACATTAACAGATTAATTACACTCACTTATGATATTTGTATATGAGCATGCAGGCGTCTGTAAGCAGAAAGGGGGAGGCCTTGGCCCAACAGAAAGTTCCAACACCACCTCACATTACCCTTTTTTCTGAAGCCATTGCCACCTCTTTTCCAAGCAAAAATGTTTAAAGGCTTTGCAAGTCAGCTTCACAGTGAAGGACAACACAATGAGTATGAATTTAATTATATTTAAAGTGTAACTTTCCTTGGTTTCACACATATTCCTATGGAAATTATACGCTTTGGAGATCTGCAAGATTTCTGAAAACCTTTACCCAATGCTTACTCTTCAAGAAACATCTCTGCCTCGAGGGTCTATTTCAAACAGAGGCCAGCTTCAGGCTCAGAAGGAAACTGTACTTCACACAGCAAGTGCAGTTCACCTCCTACTTTTTATTACACCAAAAATAACACAACATCTGAAGACAACACAACTACAGCAAGCCTCCCCAAGAATTAGAAATGAGAGACTGAAGTGCAACTGCCACGAACACCAGCACCACCTGGTGATAGCTACGGTGAAGCACAATGATTTGGTTGGATCAGATGATTCATGAACATCCACACTGTGCTAAGAGTCAATTTTTCTCTTGATGCTCTGCGTGACACACTGAGTCAGAGCCCAGAGGCCAAGACCAGGAAGCTCTGCTCCCAGGCACAGCCACTGCCCCTGAGAAAGTGAGGATTTATTCCTGGGCAGCTCTTCTTCACCAGCATATACTTCTCTCTACCTTTCAGCTACATGTACACAGCATGGCAAGGTGCGATACTGTGACACCTGAGCTAGCACTGTGTTCTCCAAAACCACCATGGGTCAGACTTGCATATTTAGTAAGATCCCTGCACCAAACAACACACAGCAGGATTGTCAGGTATCAACACAACAGCACTGGCAGCCACAGGTATTGTGGCGAGTCTCAACGTGCTCCTGCGAGGCTCAACTGCCTTCAGAAGGCTGCTTCAAGTAGGCTTTCATGTCTGTGTCAACAGATAATACAGAAAACAGTGAAGTACTTCAGCTGTGTAACCATGAAACCTGGTAATTGCCCAGTACTGGCAGCCCTGACACTGAGTATTGCCGCTGCTGGTAACAGGTCACAGGCTTTGCACAGTGCTCCCAAGGGCTCCTGACTGAGGCTTGCTCTCTTTAAATTTGCCTTCACTTGTGTGGAGCTCTGTTTTCACTTCGTTTAGTTATGAACAGCAATTCCTCTACTGATCAGCTGACTCCAGCT
The DNA here is from genome assembly GCF_009769465.1 of Tauraco erythrolophus. Taxonomy (NCBI): domain Eukaryota; kingdom Metazoa; phylum Chordata; class Aves; order Musophagiformes; family Musophagidae; genus Tauraco; species Tauraco erythrolophus. Next base: position 23,355,395 of record NC_141465.1, read on the forward strand.
AATTAGTTTTACTTTGCCTAGGTAGAGCTGATTTTCCAGGGTAACAAAGAAAACCAAGCCCAAGTACCTAACGTGCATAAAAGTGTACTGTAAACAGTAAAATTGGATGCAAGAGTTGCAGACCAAATGGAAGAAAAAGCAAAGCATAAAACATTTATTAGCAAACATAAAAATGACCAAGTGGCTCCTCAAGTGTGGATCTCACTCAACACCAGACTGACCTGATTTCACATTTCAATTCTAAGGAAGTTTGCTTCAGGCATCAGATCAACTACCACTAAAGGAAGTTGGGGAAACCAGAAATCCCATGAGAAGATCCGCTTTCATCACCATTGATCATTATAAGATCATCAGTTTCCTTGGGTACCCACTACACATCTAGAAGAGATATTTCCAAACATACTGCCCAAAGTTGGAGGGCCCAAAGCTACAAGGTGGGCTTGGAGCCACAGGAGCAGGCGGCACAGTCTTGTCTGCACGCTGCCTCTGCACGCAGATATGAATGCTCAAGCAGAACGACTCCTGATGAGAAATTCCATCCAGTGCTATCCCAGAGCTGATCTCACTGAGCTGACAGACCTTTCATAAATTGATATATTAGTTCTTAAAGAAGGTAATAGTTTTCTCTCGAGATATGACAAATTGTTCTCTTCTTCAGCTTCACATATATTTATGAACATATTTGTTCAGGACAGGACTACAAATCTAGGTTTACGAGGAACTGTTTTAATTTCTCAGTCTCAAAAGAGCAGCAAAGCTGGCAAACCTGATCGCTCTGCCTTTGATCTTCCTTACTTGTAGACAAGCTGTAAGAGATTAAGCTCTTTTCCCATTACTTAATCACTTAAAGTGATACTCTAGGATTCCCAAGGGTAAATGCATTAGGCTACTGATCAGTCTGGGTGCTTTTTTTTTTTAAAAAAAAGAGATGGAAAGATTTATAAAATAGTTTCTGCAGTTTGGATTAGATTTTCAGAAATCCTTTGATAATTTAGGGGCATAACTCTTGTTTAAACCAACATGTAGAGGGAATTCAAATGGCTAGTTTTTAATATAATGTAAACTACTCATTTTTATAATTATTTTTTCTTCCCATACTTCATTTCACATATATACTTACTTTAAGGCTACAAGAAAACATTCTTACTATCCGGAAAGGGAAGAGTCAGTGTGTTAAATTGAAATCCTTGATTATCGCTGTGCTGTATAGCAACAATTTAAGACAAAAATTTGCAAGAGTTGGATCACTTCCCTACATACACTGTGTCCACCATATCCAAGCTCAAACTGTATGAAGCCCCACAGTTTCTCAGTCTGTGAAATAATGAATCCTTAAGGAAACTACCTGAGCAGTTCCCAACCTGTATATACGTTTTTCAACCTAACTGAATGTATACCCTTCCAGAACTATTACATTCTCCATAGGAGCCATAGGAATGTGAAGGAAGCCTTGCAAAGGAAGGAGTTTTTTTCCGATCCTAGACACAGTGACAATTGTATAATACAACGATGGCAAATATATAAGATTACTGCCAGACTTTCATCCAAGACACTCTAATGTCTTCATCTAGTCGAATATGTTCTCCAAATAAAATTATATTATGCAGAGCAAAATGAATGTTATGTTATGGATTTTGGCATGAAACCATAGTGATTTTTAACTCAGTTGTCTGCCATGAATTCAGGATATTAATTGGAGTATAAATTGCACAGATGCACATTCTGCATTAAGCGACCTTTTTCTTCCAAGGTCTTACAGAATCATTTGTCTCTAAAATGACCACTCTATGAAAAAAAAAACACCTCATCACACAAAAATCAGTCCTGTTCAGATAATATAAATATCTGTAAAACTTACTATTCTTAAAAATCAAAGTATTCAAGCATTTCCAATGGCTTTTCAAGTAGATCTTAGTTTAATGCAAGAGAACTTACTTCTTTATTACAATTCTTGATAACACCATTAAAAGATCTTCTTTGAAAGGTATAAGATAATTACTAAAACGTGCACATAAAAATGCCAGGTTTAGTGCTTGCAATGGTATGGTATGGAAGCTGGCACAGCTAGTCCCCTTGCCAGCTCCCTAGGGAAACGAGACCCATTTGCGATCCACTGGTTTCATCCTTGGTAAATTTAACACTCAAATTGAAATACTGAAAATTCTTAGTGAACTCTTACTTTATCTGAACTTGAAATTTAGTCATATCTGGAAAAAATTATTCAGAAAAACTCAAGACACTTCAAACCATATCAATATTATTATTCATTCAAACATCTTTTTTTTTCCAGTGGAACTGAAGTATTTCCCGAAAATATAAAACCATATTTAAAACATGTCTATCATGCAGAATGATGTCTGTCTGAATGCAGGCCTTGGGCAGCAGGGGGTGCAAAGGGAAACATGGTAAATCTTAGCACTAAGAGTTCCTACACCTCTGATTAAACTAGTGCTACCACATCTTATTTATCCTCATTAAGAAAGTGTGTGGAAATCAGAATTGCTGACTGCATGAGAAAGAGGTGACTTTTCAAAATGGAGCAAAAGGAAAGCAAAACTATGCCAAGTTAAGGTAAATATACCACACCACCACCAACTGTGAGCCACCTTACCTTTAGGACTGGATGTATAACAGTTTAAAAAAGAAAAAGCAGCAGCAGCAATAATGAAAAAAAGGGCACTGAACTCACTAACCTTCTCTGCCCAGATAAAGGAAACCAGGTATGTCCTAAGGAAGAAAACCTATTTATAGTTTGGGGAAGCATGATATGATCTCACAGTAATAGCTATGTAACATAAACATCCAAAGTCCAAGCAAACTTATAGTTCTGCTGCTATTCCTAAAAGGATTGAGCAGTCATTATTTTGCCAGATATTTCTATGAAAGTACCACAAATATCATCTCTGTCCTATTTCATTGATTTTCCAAAAAAATTACAATTTCAAAACACGACACAAAACTGTTAATGGAAATCATCAATATTCTTCAACTGTCAACTAATTTGAAAGCTCGTTTTCTCTGCCAATTCTGTCACATCCATTTGAAGCAGCCTTCTGTATTCAAATCATGCCAGCTCCTCCCCTCTGCTTCCCAAGTATCAGAGGAGGAAAAACAAGTAGGGCAGAGGAAAGCTCAGCTGAAGAGCTGTCCCTTTGGGTCAGTGCCTGGCCACATCAGCCCAGGGAAAGCAGCAGCTGAAAGCCAGTATGTGAACTCATTCATCTGAAGTCCTACTACGCATTCAGAATCAGGTTTAAAATACAACACACTGGTATGCCCTTTTAGTCACTTGATTTTCCTCCTTCTGTCCTTAGAAATGCCTGAACATTTTTTTTTAATCTAGACAACATGAATAAAAAAAAAAACACAGACCACAGCAGAATATGTATCACAGGAAACAAAACTCTTCACTGATGACTGATGTTTCTCCAAGTTGTTACAATGTAACACAGCATTAAAAAAAAAAAAATGTGAAAAAAGGTAAGGAACTATGATGAGTTCTACAGTAAGAGAATATTTAACATCCTGATATGAATGTAAGAATACAAATTTAGTAGGGCCATTTCTAAAACAATAGTAACTAGCTAAATAGAGACATTATTTGGTTTTTGAGGCAGGATAAGTTTATAAAGACATGATACCATGATGCTGGAAAGACCAGTTGCTTGTTGTCTGAAATAATTCAGGGTTTGTTGGGGGTGGGAGATAGCTTGTAAGTGAATTAAACATCCTGGAAATTTAAAAGCAGTCATCAGAAATATACCAATACCATGTTCAGTCACAGGATCTTTGTAGCAATAACTAAGAAGGGCGTTAACTGGTTGTTTCTGGTAATATTTGCCTGCACTAGGACACTCACTGGGTAAGTAAAGTCAACTCTGCACCAAGTGTTCTCTTCTTTGTCCGCAGTGTTTTCTCTTTTCTCAGAGTTAGCTGTTCAGTTTGGTGACCAGTAAATTAAGTTAAGAAAAAAAGATGCTTTTTAAAAACAAACAAAAAAGGTTTTGTCAACAATCCTCTTTTCTTTATATAGTAAGATCAAGGGAGAATACCTTTCTGCCCCGGAAATCAGACATGATGTAAAACGCTTCCTCACTCCACAGAAGGAGGAAACTGTTCTGAGCCTGCACCAGAGAGACCGACTCACCTTACCATACCATGATGTGGGGTACTGAGCCTTCATGGTCATTCCTCAGTTCAGGTCAGGGACTAAAATTTCCTATGGTTCAGATAATCACCCCAGTAACAACCTTTGGGATATCTTGATGTAAAGCTCTTTCATCTGACCTAGCACTGTCAATCTGCTTCCCACCAAACTTTCACAGAAACCGCTAAGTATCTACCAAGATGACAGAGAGAGAAAAAAAAAAAAAAATCACTTTTACCTTAGGAAAGGGAAAATAAGATAATTTCAAGATAGACAAAACTAAATTGAAACATCTCATTAGCATGCTAAATGAAAAGTGGTGTAATTTTTCTGGAAACCCCTATTGCTTTGGTTCCACTTAGTGTATACCATTAGTTTTTAGAAGGGACAGTCAGATCTCCCATCTCCATTCTGCCTACGCTGTGTGCTTCCAGGTTTAGCTGTATTTCCCATGATGTCTGTTCAAACTACACGAAGCAGCCCCTTATGGAAGGTCAGAAGCCTGCACGTACTGGTAACGGAGAACATGCCACAAGTGCGAGAACAGAAACACAAAGAAAAAAAGCAGCACCCTTATAAGTCAGAAGTAGACATATTTTAAAGCAGAACTAAACCACAACAACATGCTTCCCCTTCAGTTCCATACATAAAAGATGAAATGTTTTATTTTGATAATGCAAAAAGTTTGAGACATTTGAAAATGGTGAAGACTTACGTTAAGAGGGAGATGTATTTTTCTTTCGTAATTCAATATAATATTTTCATTTTGAAACACAGGCTGCCACAGAAATCCCAATTATTGCTTTGGCCTCTTAAATTTCTCCCCTCTTTAAGACAACTCAAATTTTGGTCTATCTCTACAGAGATATAAATATAATAATATATTTTTTTGTATCAGAAAACAAGCACAATACTACGTATTATGCTTAGATGACATACTGTATACACTCACAAAATCAATCTTAATATAATTCTTATCCTTAAAAAAAAAATCTATTTCTGTGTCTGTAAAATCTTAATTTGATAAGGCTGCTGATGGGCTATATTTCTGTTTAATTCTTTTCTTGGACTTCCTCATCTGCCTGCATCCTTCTCTATTCTCACCATATACTTAGGCTGCAAACAATATAAGTCAAAGATCTGCATCCTTTGGTGTTAGGAGCTTTTCTGCATGTAGTTGTATAACTCATCACACTAGTGTTCTGCTCCCTGGTTTGGATTCTTTGGGTTACAGGAGTTCATACAAGTAATGACTGTTATTTTAGAAATAACCATAGCACCAATCTACAGTGAATTACAGTGTATGGAGGTGGGGGAGGCTGGTCAGACACAGAGCATACTTTAAGTAAAAAACCAACCTAATAACCTGAAGGATTAAATAACAACCTGTGACTGCTTTTGTCATTCATTTAAGTTTTTTATGTCACCTTCCTTTACCACATATGACATTAACTCTTGCTACTTTACAGCTATCGGCGTACAATTACCCAGGAATATCTGTATTTCATGCAGCCCAGCTCTCCTCAGGGCTCCATAGATGTCTTGGATTTGCAACTCTGATTCCTTCACAAGGTGGTTAAAACAAAAAGAAGAGGTTGTTACAGATTACTCTGCTCTCTGTTCATGCACTCTCCTTCCTGCTCCTTCAGTTCTACTGACAGTGTCACTACTGCTCAACTTAAAAGACAAGTCAGCATTAGACACAAACTGTTTCAGCTGAAGGCCTCAAGTGATCATTTATTCTCTGCTCCTGCATTCAGTCTATGTCTAACAAACAACAACCTAAGGCATTTTTTTATCAAGATCCAAACTAATCAGCTTACTATGAAAGATTTCAAGTTAATAAACTTCCCTTTTATTTTCAGAGGAACCCTCATTACACTCGAATCTAGAAATTTAGACGATGTAATTTTAACCCTCTTTGAAGTGTGATTGATTTATTGTTCTGTCATGTTATTTATTGGATAATATGATAAATTCAATATAATTCATCATAGTATTCTATAAATATTGCAACAAATTATTAAAGCAATAAAATCTCGTGGCAGAAATTTAATGAGATCATGTCACATTTGCGTTAAAGCCAAGTGATAAATTGTGACATCTGCAGTGGCTGTCACCACCTTAAAAGGAAAAGACTGCACATTCTCCTAGCACAAAGCAAAAGTCTAAATCTTAACTTGGAGCTACTAGACAGAAAAAGTGCAACAGTTAATATTAAACATATATGTCTAGCTGCACACTAGTCTTTCCTCCAGTGCTGCCTGGATGCCAGTTAGTGTGAAATTCAAATATGTGAAAATTCAGCAGTATAGGGTAGACCTATATTTACAGATTTACTGGGTGCATTTCCTCCTTAGTTTCACAGGCTTCAAATAACTGATTTAATTTAGCCTTTTTTGAGGAAAACACTTTTGTAGGACTAATGTTTCTTAATTGACTTCTGCCAGATAGAGCTAACACAGCCTATGGAAAAGCTAATCACTTGTATGACAATATGATAAAAGTCAAAAAGATAAAAAAATATGGAAAAAAAATTGAAAGGATGTAGAAAAGTGTGCCACACCACTTATTTACAAGTCTGGAAAGGAATTTATATTTGTAAGTATTATATTAGATGACAGTTGTAGGAACTGCTTATGGGGCTAGTCACTCTTTTTGTAGATGTATGCACAAGCAAACGCACAATTACTTGCTACAGATGTGCTTAACAATAAGACGATATCAAGTCTGACACATAGCTGAATTTTTTTCCTCTTTCTCAGTTTTGTATGAGCAGCTAAGGTAGACTAAGTCTCGTAGATTTACTGAAATATATTTATAAATGGAGGAGAAGATGATTTAGTATGTCTTACCATTATTCAGCCTGAGTACTAAATGCTTTATTATTAAATGTTCTCCTAATTGTCTCCTGGAGGAGTTCAAAGTTCCAGTGATTCATTCAGAATCTCTTCCTACTTATTAAAAAGTCATCTAATAAAGCAGCAGAAAGCAAAGCACGTGAATTAGAGACCCAATCCTCCCTAAACAAACTCCTTTTGAAAAACAGATGACAATTCATTCATAGATTAAGCAACAAGGCTTAAATCCACCCCATCGCACTACTTTACTTTATTAGACTGTAACAAAACTATTATACCTTCTGTGAACCAATTTCTAGAATGAAATGTAGTAGGTGCATTTATAAGCACATCACAATGCTCAAACAAGTGTTAACTGTTCATACCTCAAGACATAAGCTCTTTGAAGTCTCAAGTACTTTATTATTTTAAAAATAAGCATTCCAAAAAAATATAAATCTGTTGTGAAATACCACTGAGACAAATCATGCTATAAAAAATATTTTTAAAAATTATACTAGAAAGAAAAGATAAAATAAAACATATGCATTTTAATATGCAACTGAGAATTCTAAAGTCAATTTATTTGCTACTTGTATTAATTTTACTAACTCTAAAATTTCAGATTAGCATTAATATTAGCAGCCAGTTGGCCTTTTGTCCTATTCTGCAGCATATTTTTGTGCATCACAGCGACTGCTTGCCAGCCCTGTCCTCCATGCATTCAACAGATCAGTAACTCTTCACTTTGGGTTATCAGAATAAGATGTTATCTTCTGCCACATAAAATTTTTTGGATCAGAGTAAAGACTGAAAATGTTTCGTTCTGAAACAAGTTTTTCCTCCTACAACCCTAAGCAAAGCTAGTAGTTGTAACCATGAGCCCTTAAGCTATTGAACTTGATGCAAAAACCTAAGGCTGAGCCATGCCCTCAGACACACACTTGCCCTCTCCTGGCACAACCTAAAAATCTACACAAGACCAAACCCTCGCCTTAGCCGTACATCTACTTAACAAGGGCTCAGATGCTTTGGGGTTTCATTTTTTTAATGTTGCCACCCTGTGGTCATTGATGGGAAAGACAAAACTGTTCTCCACGAAAAATATTAGGAAAAATAGGTTGGGAATTCAAAGAACAACCACTTATAAGTTTAAATATCTGGAACACAAAGCTTTAAAGTTACATGGGTAATCCCACAATTTCAGAGCAGCCATTTAATTTTCTATAGTTCTGTAGAAATCTTATGCACAGACTTCAATCAAGCAAGTCCCCTGCTTCTTAATCTTAGTTGCAGCAACATCCTGAACCTACAGCACAAGGAGTTATTTGCAGGAGCACTACCTCCAGCATAAAGTTCATTGCCTTACTTGTGTCAGTTTTGCCATCAACTGGTTCTTATAGGTATCAATTAATTCATTAATAATTTTGGTTTTTACTTAACTTGCCCTCTCCGAAGAAAAACAAATCTATCTTGACCCTATAATTTCTTCCACTCTTTCAGACTGTAAAATTCCTTATTGCATAGTTTTGGCCATAAATTCTCTATGAAGCTTGTGATGCTTTCACTTTCTGTACACAAGGAAATTGACACATTCAGTCCTGTTTTCAGTTATTCAAAAATAAAACAAAAAGAAGCACAGCTCTCGATTTCTAACTCAGTCTAATTATACAACATTTTATAAAAATCTAGTGAGAGAGAAGTATTCCTTTAAGAGCTATAGCTAGTCACTATTTTGCTAGGTGCAAAAAAACCTACCCAATTAGCATTTATCTTTATACTGGTTCCCATAAAGTTATTTACTGTTATTACAGGTTATCTTGCTTTAGCAAGATCTACTGTCAAGATACTTGCTTCCAACTGTTGAGGTACTTGATTAAAACATGAAATGGGGGGGGGGGGGGGGGGGGGGGGGGAATTACAAAAACTGACATCTGAATTTCACTTCAATAGCTGTGTAGGTACCAGAAATAAATAAAACCAGCAACATCCTATCTACCCTCTAGATCTCCATAAAAGGTCTAATGCAGAAAGCTGATTTCAATAATTTTATTTTGCTCTTTTGTAGTTCTGGAGCGTTCTTAACGTGCAGTCATTTAGAAAACGAGCGTCCTGATAGCCAATACACTCATTTTAAGTGTGGGAAGATCGTGTTTCCCTGAGAAAAGCAGAAGCAACACTAAAATACCTTTCAGACCAAGGATTAAGGCATTTACCTGAGGATAGGAGGAGACCTAGACAAGGAGACCACTGAGCCTGTAATGTGCATCACTGCATGAGTGCTCTAAACACTTTAGTCCCTTGCCAAGCAAAATTGGAATAAACCCATTTTCACCCATGCCTTAGTTTCCTTTGTTTTCTCGCTCAAGTTTTTCATTAACAACATGCCAGCATTTTAGGACTATGCTTTTTGGGGGTATGGAGAGCTGACATTTACATACTGAACACACACACACACACATTTATTTCATCCTGGCCTGACCTCATCATTCTTAAAGTTTCCTGTCTACCTGCTGAAACAAAGAGTGAATTATTCTTACAGCCTGAATGAAACTCCATAAATATTCTCTGCTAGTTCTATCTTCACAAATTCTACAGAGTTAAGTGAATTATAATCTTCCATATTTCATTTGTAAATTTCTTTATAAGGATGTAAATCATTAAATGAAATAATGAAAGGTCAGATACTTCCCCTTCTTCATTAACACAAAAATATCTAATTCCATCTGCATAGTTAGACCAGTTGAGCACACTACATTTCACAACATCAAGAGTTCACATAATCTTCGGAAATTTGCATAAAGAAGTGAGCTTTCCACAAATCAGGACAACTCTTAACATCATGAAAGCAGCAGATTTCTTTTTAGCTGAAATCAGGTTAATGACTGGCTCTCCTCTCCTGCATTTTTATCAACCATAAGTTTTTAAGTATCTTCCTAATCCCCTAGTCATCATGAAGGTGCAGTGACCCTCAGCTTTACCAAGCTGTAACTTCAATTACACTACTCTGTGAAAAAGTTAATTAGAATATACTTCCATAGCAGCAGAATACAGAAGCAACATAAATGAGGACATAGAAAAAGGAGACCATGTGACCATAGACTAATAAAAAGGACTTTAACTATGAATTAATCTAAGAACCACACAAAACAACCCCTTTCTCATTGTTATAATACACATCTTTACAGAAACGAGCAATGGAAATTTTAATGCCATCAGTAAACAGCATTCTGTTACTCAAATCCAGATGTGGCCTCAAAGATCATTTAATGCATTGTATTCATACAAGGCATTCATTATCTCTACCTATTTCATCAGCCTTTTCCATTGATATGTAACAGAAATCCTCATTCAAAACATTCATGAAGAGTACCTATCATGTAAGGCTGACTAAGCCAGTTGCTGAATCCAAACAGTCATCCAAGCCTCTACTCCATATAACTGCTTGGATCGAATACACAGGGAAAAAGAGGATGCATGAATAAAAGCTTCAGGGATTTGGGCCTCTGAACCCAGATGATCCAAATTCAGTTATGTTGCCAGTAGATTAAGAAACATCACAGAGACTAGAGAGTAAATGCTTAGTAGTCACAGATTTATATAAAAAAAAAAGGGGTTTTTTATTAAAAAAAAGTTATTTTTTTATAAAAAAAAAGTTAGGCAGTCTTGAAACACTATGGTTAGAGATTCCTAGGAAATATTTTTATCTGTGTGACTGAAAATGCCATGTACTTTACAGAACTCCAAATGTGTGCTATAATATTCATTCCGCAAAATTTGACACCAGGTAACTGCAGTCATTTTACAGCCCACAGCCTCTTCTCATTTTTTTTTTTAATATTTTTCCGCTCTGAAAACAGTACATTTGTCTCAGGGTAACAGTGTACTCCACATAGTAACACTGCATTGTAAAAATTACTTTTCATTGTTTTATTTTATCATTGTAATTGTATATATAGATTACACAAGAATATGGTAGATGTCCTATCCAGAATTCAGCTGTATTATTAACATGTACAATGTGTTGATCTAACCAACTTCGGACTAAACAGGCAGCTTAAAGCAAAATGGAAGAAACAGTTAAAGGAAAAGCAGGTGGTGGATTGAGCAGGTGATTAGACAAAAGACAGAGGTTTAGTGTTCCCAGCAAAAATATTTTAGAAGAACGCTATCAAATTGAATTGTTACTTCAACAAGGAGAGAGGAAAGGCAAAGGACACTTGGTGAATATTAGCAAAAAGCTAGCCTTATTGGTAGACAGCAGTGATCTACAGTTCTGCATAATAGGCTCCTCGCTCTATAAATCTGCTCTACTCCACAGCACTTTCCTGAGAACGTGATATATTTCTAAAAAGTTCCATCTAAATGTCACCCTGAAAGCTTGCCATGCTGAGGACCATTCTAAATGTCAGAACAGTCTCATGTGACCTATGGCTGAATTTAGGATTAGTCTGTGCCACATTTTCCTAAAACGATTTTCTAAGACTAAGTTACACATTTGGAATTTGGATTTTGATCTGTGCTATTATATAGTCTCCTTGCCTTCAAAAGCACAGGCTTTTTTTCAGTTTACCTTAGTTTTCAAGGCTCAATGTGCTTGGAAAGAGCAATGAGAAACATTACAGTGGAACACGTTCCTCCTGCATCCTTTGAAAGAATTAGTCTAAATCATGCCTGAAGTTTGGATTTTTATCTTTGCACAGGTATCAATTCCTTTAAAGAATGCAGAGGAACGTACACTTCATTAGCTCCACTGTCCACAGAACTGAACACAGATACAGAAAAGCTGGATCCCTACAGCTCTCATAACACAGAAACAGACACAATCTTTAAACACTTTTGGGAATAAAAAAGTGATTGAAATTAATTTCATTTTAAACTTGATCAAGATAAAGAGGCTATTCATGCATTAAAATAAAGTCACAAGTACATCAAAAGGGGAAAAAATACTGAAAATAAGTATGGAATTAAGACTTTCATTGTTCCTACTCACATGAAGGAGACACATGCATTAGCTTATAGGAGAAGACCACCTAGTTTTCAATGGATTTATAAATGATTCACCTTATGTTCACTTTTTGTCTCCATAATCATTAGCATCCATTTACTCTTTAGCCTTACCTCATCCCATGTTAGCTATCGGAAAATCAAAACATAGAGAACTCTTGACAGACAAATGGATTATTTGCTATATAGGGTACAAACTCTACTTAAAACTTTTCAGAGGTTTGGTACATTCATAAAGTCTTTCTTGGCAAATTAGAATCATAGAATGGTTAGGGTTGGAAGGGATCTCAAAGATCATCTAGTTCCAATCTTCCTGCTATTGGCAGGGAAACCCTCCACTACACCAGGTTGCCCAAAGCCTCATCCAACCTGACCTTGAACACTTCCAGGGATGGGGCATCCACTACTTCTCTGGGCAACCTGTTCCACTGCCTCACCACCCTCTGAGTGAAAAATTTCTTCCTTAGATCTAATCTAAATCTGCCCTCTTTCAGTTTAAATCTATTGCCCCTTGTCCTATCACTACTCCCCCTTGTAAAAAGTCCCTCTCCAGTTTTCCTGTAGGCCCCCTTTAAGTACTGGAAGGCTGCTATGAGATCACCAAATTCTGTGGCTTTTAGTAAGAAGCAAGCTTAAGATGAAGTTTTATCTTTGAGAAACTTGATTCTCTTTTACAAAACACTTTTTCACAGAACTTGTAGTTTCACTTTGAGTATTACCACTATCCAGACTGACTAAAATTAATCATGCAGTTTAAAAGAAAAAGAAACTGACAACTTTTTTTAAAAAAAGACATACTGTGCCATATTCTACAAAACCTTATTTAGAGTGCAAGAATGTTTTATTACAGAATGCATGACCATCTAACTCAAGAATAAATCTTCTAACACATATGTGAAGGAGCACAGTTGAGGACTACTCAATGGGCGGCTTAAGCTGCAGCAGCATCTGGCTTGTGACCAAACTATATAATGTACTTAGAAACAAGTGTTCAAAGAAAAGAATAGCATTTAAGAAAACAAGCAGAGTAGAACTATAATACAGCAATCTAGTCTGAGCTTAATTGTTATACAAGATATACTAAATAAAACATCAAAGTAAGGCTTAAGTAGAACTTAAGGGAATCGTAAGCCATATGCTGGCCCTTTGAAACAAAATTAATTTCATCTTAAAGACTATATAGGTCATTGTCATAACAGTTTGGCTGAGAAAATTGAATTAGGGGGGCACTATCCATTGCATAATCCTAATAGTAGTCCTTATCACTTATTACTGTAATAAAAGGTAGCCCACAAACTAGAGAGGGTATATGGAAGAGGTTAATAGCACAATCATCTAAATGTACCGTTAGTACTCTGCCAAATTCACTGCATTACATTTTATTTAGTGTTACTCTACTGCATCCTGCATTACCAAGCGTGAAATAAATTGCACTTTTATAGCACACTGTAACTGGTTTATGACTTCTATTTATTAGAAACACTTTTACTGTTTTCAGACAAAACACATAGAAATAATCAAAAATGCATGTTAGTTTCTTACCTTTGTTATGAAGTCTTAAAACGTACTTTGAAAATGTTAAAAATTTGCTTTGCTTGTTCTGTTGCACATATGCACTGGGTTAAAATATTTTAGCTAATTACACAAATTTTACCTTGCAATTTCAATGTGTAACTATAAAAAAAATCTTACCAGTGATTTTTTAAAAAGCTCTTTAGATTTAATTTCTGTACTAATATGCCACATAGCTACACTTTACGTGCTCTTTGTCACATGGTCGGTATATCTGATGGATAAGCAACATCGCCATCGGAACTCACCTTCGGCTAAAGGTAGGAACACATTAAACTTCAAGAGAAGCTGGAAACAGCATTTGCATTCATGTTTTAGGCCTTCTACATACTGCTTCGGTTTCTGGCAATGTTGGGCACCACATTGCAGCAATCCTTTTCTGTAAGAAATGGACCCGTGCAGAAACACAGAGGCAGAGCAAGTTGGAACAGAGTAAGCCAGCATCACCACAGTAGTGATTCCCCAGCAAACACACTAAGATCAAACTGTAGGACACATGTTTATATTCCAGAATATTACACTACTTCTTTCATAATATTAGGAAACTAAGGCAGGCTATTCCAGAATTGCCCACTATTACATTTTATGCTGTATACCTCCTTAACACAAATACATTGGCAGAAACCTCACCAATTCCTACGCTCTCCTCTCCTAGACCTCTTAAAAATGCAATCCACGTTTCTGTTGGGATACTCTCGGAATAGCCACCTACATATATTCAAGGCTATAATTAAATTGGGGGAAGGAGCAAATACTTTTGCTTCCCACCCCCTCTCCTTTCCATTAACAGTGTAACAAACTAATCCTATGAGCACAGGACTATAGTCGAAGAAATTCACATAATAAGCGAGAATGTAAGAAAATGCCTCTTTCTCAAAAAATTGAGGTAAAGCTTGTACAGACTTTTATTGGGATTAGTTCATCTTCAGCTATTGCTTGACCCTCCTGCATGCTCTCTGGGTGTTATGTGACAGTAAACGCTCAGAATGACTCTAACCTGTCAGTTTAACTTTGGAAGATGTTACTGCAGTGTCCTTGTTCATCAATCCATGGCAGTCATTTACCCGGGGACCTAAAGTCTGAGAGTTACAGGTCACGTTGCTACACACGGGCACCAAGATCCACGCAGTATCAAGCATGCAGCCGACGCTACCAGTGTGCATGCTGAAAAACAACCTCCCTCCCCTGTCTCCAGGAGAAAAACTGAACAACTGACCAATGACTGACAGGCTGGATCATGTTCCATGTATTTTAGGTGATTTTTTTTTTTGTTGGATCAGCATGCAGTTTTCAAGTATTCACAGCTAAAGTCCTGAATTTTTTTTGAAAGTGAACTTGCAGTTATGAGAACAATTTGCTCTAGAGAAGAAAGGAGAAAAACTGAGCTGGTTTCTACTGAGGAAGCAGAAAATCCTCTTTAAGTAGCAGTTGGTATTTGAGGAGTAGCGACCATGTTTTCCTGGGAGGTTAAACACTGCCTGCCTGCCAATGCTCCTCAACAAGTAGCAACTCCAGCTCACTGAAGGAAAAAAACCAACCATGCCAAGATACTCCTAAACACAAGGTGGGGGCAGATAACTGGAGCAAGGAGGGACATTTGCCCAGTACCAGCAGTGAGCAGGGCAGAGAGGCGAAGCTGAGCTGGGGAGATGGCCGCTGCCAGACATGGCCACCTCCCACCCCTGGCTCCACACCTGGACCCCGGCAGCAGGGTTGGCTTCACCGGGCACCTAGCCCTGCTCTGTGCCCGGCAGCAGCCTCACATTCAGGCACTCCATCCCTCCACCTGGCACCGGGGCTGCCTGGTGAAGCCCTGGTACCCGCCAGCACTGTCACCCACAGCTTCATTTTTCAGATGGTTTTGAACTGATTTGAAGCTGATCTGCTGCCATCTCTTCCTCACCCTATCCCAGTACTTCAGGGTTTCTCAGGTGAGAAGTGTGCCTTTTCTGCTTGGGTAAAAAAAAGTAATTTCATCTTAAATTCTTCTTCTTTAAAAAAGGGCAGTCCTCTGTTTATCCTGCAGCTCTACTTTTCTCATCAATATTTATACTCCCTCAACTTTTTTCTATACTTCCCCCAGCCTTTTCCTGGATCTCTACCTCTCCATTTTTTTCCCCCTCTTATCAGTGATTGCATTTTCTGCTTACTTGTTCATCCACCTTGGCCTTCCCCCCCCCCCCTCTTCTATTCACACTGTATTTATTGCTGTATGATACACATCACCTGTGGGCGGCCATTAACTCATCTTTCAATGCTTTCCATTTCCCTTCTGCGTTCCTCCTTTGTATTGCTTCATCCCCTTTGATTTCACCCAGCGCTGCACACATCCAGCCAGCCTTCCTCACTTAAACTTCACCACTAATTCTCTATATTCCAAGCAGAAGATCAAAACAGATCACAGCTACCATTGGGATGCCAGCATCTCCCGTCCTGCAAAGCGTTCGTGTGACGTTTCCGCTGCGCTCGTTAAGTGCCCGGATGCACTGTGCCAACTTGGGCAGGAGCGGACTTCTCCCCGCTGTCACTTGCAATGCAAAGGAGATACTACATTGGCAAGTAAGAGAGCACAAGAAAGCAAAGAGAAGAAAAAAATTACAGCAAATACAAAGAACAAAGCAGAAAGTCAAGAAGAAATAGAGAGAACAGGCTCAGTAATATTATCCCTACAAGTAGAACATGTTTCCATCTTAAAGCAAAGCCAAACAAAAAAAAACACCCCACAAAACTCCAAAAAAAACCTCTCACCCCCTCAACTCCATTTGAAAAAGTAAAGTGTAGAAACTTTTTTGGAGAAGTGAATAGTTCTAAAACATTTTGGATTACAGATTTTAAGATTTGGTCGTAACACCAAATAGATGTCCACTGAAGCTACTGCAGCACCTCATGCTAATGGTAGCTCTGGGTCTTTAGACATTATCTTACGTTATGCATTTTGCCCTCTCACTGTACACACCTGGCTCTCCCCAAGAGACCTGCCTCTGACCAGCAAGGTGCTCTGACCTCTCCAGCCACCAACCTGGGGCACCACCACAGTTGTCACTCACCATCCCAGCAGCACCACGCTGCTACTCTGACCCAACCATGACATGCAATTCCCCAGCAGCCAAAAGTTCAAAAACAATCAGCTCTGGGTCCCCTTTTAAACATTGTGCAAACTCTTGTATATACACTTAGAGTCTTTTATACTTCATACATTGCCTATTTGGTTACAGAGCTTGATCATACACTCTGATAGTAATCAAGCTTCCAATATATGTAGCAGCTCATACGCTATTCTTATTATTGAGGCGGAGGGGAGCAATGAAAAATATATCCCATTATGTATTATATATCCTGCTGAATATCCCATTAAATTAATTAGATTATAAGTACTCCAGTTTTGCTTCTCTCTACTTCTAATTATTCCAGTCTGCCAATATTGCCACTGTCAGCACAGTTTCACATACCAGATCATGATAATTAGCAGCATAAACTTCTGATCTCTGATGTAGGAATTTTCACCAATTAACAAGTTAACAGTTAATTAGGCTTAAACCAAAAAAAAAAAATCTCATCATCATCTGATCCTTGTGCAGCCTGAAATTCTCAATTACACTGTGGTAGTCTAGTTTCAAGGAGCAAAGCAAATAAGGAGCTATGAAGCAGGGCAGATTGGAAACTTCAGCATCAGCGAAGTGCTGTGAAACAGGCAGATGCTGACATTACCATTGATAATGATAAAACAGAATTAATTTACACTTCTTTAAGGAAAGCTCCACTCAGCGTTAGCCCCCCAGCTCTATTCTATGGTTTGTTATATTTATTAAACCAACACCTGTCTAAAGAACAAGCCACCTAAGCCAACAGCCATGTAAGAAAATTCTTCACAACCAGAAGTAGGTAGTTACCTAGCGGAGATATCACAAGATGAAAAGTCTCTTTAGTGACACGTTTAAGGTAGTATGCATTTTTGCAGCAGAACTCAGAGCAAGGTTCAATCAATACAAGTGACGAACATGAAAAGGCTAATTCTGAGAAAAATAAGATATTTTTGGTTTTACATATGACTTGAATAGTCATCATAAAATATTCAAAAATAAGGTGATTTTTGGTTTGCGAAATCTTGTGAAATCTGTTCTCTTTTTAAAATTAATTGAAAGATAACTACTAGGGTGAGTGGAGAAAGAGCATTGCCACCACTTCACACTCAAGTCATAGAAAAGGAGATGAGCAGCAGGCTTAGTCAATCTAGCTTGGGAAACACAGCTGTTCTCTGTTGGGTTTTAGCAATCTGAAAAGTAAGGCTGAAAAACAACAAAGCAAGAAACTAATCATTCCTTTGCTTCATGCTGCAATTTAGACACATCGTCTTTCCCCCATAACAACTCGATCTCCTCCAAATTCCCAACAATGGGAGGCTGCCTCTAAGGCGCTCTTTTCTTCTCTTTCAAAAGAAATAATTGGCCTAACATTTAGCCCAACTTTGCTATCATTTTAGAAATTTGGTAGCTTACCTCATAATACAAGCAGAATTTCAGTAGTTCATGTGCAGATACTTAGAGCCACTATGCTGACAAACCCCAGCACCATCTGCAAAGGATTCTCAGATTAAATAGGACTGCACGCATCCATCTGAGCTTCTTCTGTTTGTGCTCTTTAAATCCTTTTACTGCATTGGTAGGAAGGATATGGGCACTCTTACGTTTTCAAAGTCAGTTTTGCCAGTGCTGTTTAGCCTTATTAAACAGGTATAACTCACTCAAAAAAAACCCACAGTAAAATGTTCATATTTAATGTGTCTGTTCCTGTCCTTAAATAGACAGCTGAACATCCCATGGCTTACAAGCTTCTAAAGACATTTAGAGAATATGCTCCTTTTTTCCAATCCCACCACTACAACATAGGACCGAAAAGGAGGAAAAAGAAGTCTCCACATGTTGTTAACCTGTCCCATTCCACTAGTTAACTACCCATGAATGCAGTCTCCCTCCAGAACAGCTCCTGACACGCAGGCAAGATCAAGATTTCAGGACTCTAGTGTGAGCATATAGAGCTTGGGTTGATATGGGAGTTGCTCATTGTCCACTACGTAGGAGATGGTACCATAACAAGTTGCTATTATCATATTTTCATCTTCAAGGGGAGCAAGAAAGAGTCTGTTTTACCACATAGAAATTTATTGTTTGTATTTAAGCAAAATGGCTTGTTAACAAATCAGAGAAGTTGCTTTCTACTGTAATCCTTTCCTGCTACCATGTTCATCACCATACAAAGAATATCTTGGTATGGATCTGAAATTACATGAATCTTAACATTTCCAAAACAAGGAGCTAGTTCTTTAAATTCAAACTGCTGATCAACTCAAATGTTCATCTCTGGAGGCCCCACATGTGACAACAGAGTGTTATGACAGCAACCACCATGTTCATCCCCTCAAAGTGAAAGGCAAGAGAGAATAAACCCCATAATCTTAGCTCTAAATTAACTTTGAACTTCATTTGAAAAAAAAAAAGGAAAAACTACTCCCTTAATTACAGACTTACTTTCTTTTTAATTAACCAGGATAATTGAAGCATGACTTCTCAAAAGCCTCTTGCCTAATATCTCCCACAGTGGAAGCCTTTTGCTATCTGCCAAACAACATTAAGTCTTGAAAAACTTCTGGCTGCATAATCTGCTGGCTAATACTATTCTATAGCATACACAGTATCTTTCTTATAAGCCCTCATTGCTTCAAAAAGTGTAATTTAAGTTCTATTTGGCTTTCAACTTCAATTATTCTAAATAAAATAACTGCAGACTGCAAAAGAGAAAATATGCTCTCTGTCATTCGAAAATCATAGAAGCACTCCTTAAAATCTGCTGTCTTTATGGTTTTTATACGTTTTTTTAAAATTCAAACGTTAATGGTAACATCATTATTTAATAAAAGCTTTTTTCTTCAGAACATGCATTTCACTCAGATACAGCAAGGTTTTGCAACACTTATCAAGTAAAATGGTTCCATCCAGTGGTCATCTCCAGCATTGCAGACCTAAAATCAGAAAGTAAAACCTAAAGAAATCATTGCACTGAACTAATTGTAAAAGTGACCTAACAGCATGGGAAAGAGCAGAAGTGACTTGCTGAATTCACATGGCAAGAGCTTAATAGTGTACTAGCAGATCACAATTATAAACTATGTTTCTGTTTGTATAATACATATAATTGAAAACACATTTACCTGTTACTAACATTTTGAAATCATAACACAACGACTTAGTACAAAAATAAGTACTTCCATAGTTTGAGATTATAAATAACTCCATTTCAAAAGCCTGTCTTCTCTTTCCTGTTTTTTGTAACTTGCAGCATCCAGAGGATCCAATACAGAGCTCGCTATGCAAAAAAAATACAAAACCACAGACAAAGACTCTCTCCTAGGAGCTTTCAGCGTTGTTTAGGTTCCCCAAATGTTTCAGCTGAAAGTGTCAACTCCAGATGTATTGGTCACAGATGACTGACAGCAACTTCTGCAGCACAGATACAACCGGGGAAAAAATATCCATTTTTTAATCATCACTCTGACCCACTGTTCCTTCCACATTTGGAGGAAAAAAAAAAAAAAAGCAACTAACATGTCAATGGAGTCTACCTGGCATCGTAAATGAAAGAATAAATATTTCTCATATGCACACACACAGATAACAGTTATGGAAAGAACCAACAGATTTTCCCGACTTGCCCATGAATTAGAAATGCAGAGCAGGAGAAGACAACAATGCACGGCAGCCGTGCCACCTTCTACAGGCTCAGGTAGTGTGCTGCACGTTTTTATGTCGTGTCAGCAACTTTGCCACTGCATTCATAAATATTAGATGCTGTTAACTCTTTCTGGTGCTCCGGATAACCTTCCTCTGACAGCAACAGTTTCTGCTTGCCCTGTTTTCAGGTCATTAAGATCAGTCAAACTCACAAGACACACAGATCGTGACCTTGTCAAATCCAGTCATTCAAAAGACAGCTTCAGTTAGGGAAAAAGCAGAATGTGAACTGCTATTTTCATGTTCCCTATGTACTAGCACAGACAGTGTCTTTGTTATTAAATAGCCATAATGCTCCCACCCACAACTGCTCTTCTCTATTCCAGCAACCCATATGGTGCCATTCATCTCTTCTCCCTCTCCTCCCCTTTTCTTGTGCCATTTTGAGTTGAAACCCATAAGATCCAAGCACAGAATGAATTATGAATAAAGCGTCCTTCACACTCATTTCTCCCTAAAAACCCTGTCACTAACCTTAAAAGCCATTTCCTTATTCAAAGATCAGCAAGCAAAGTTTCCCAAAGAGCATAATGGTGCTAGCACTGATGCTTTTATACCAGCATCTCCACTTTCTGAGCAGTGACAGTTTCTCCACAGATTACAAGAAGCCTGCAAGTATTCCTTTCATAAGATAACCATCAAATGAACAGCACAGTCTGCCACTAACTGCAAACTACATCCCAGAGGCTAGCTACTGTTCTACATTTTACACTAGGAGATACAACAGACCAAAGTAGAGAAAAACTGAAGGCTGCTTAAAGTTCTGTGCAACTTTTTGATTTAAGAAAGATTTGCCAAGATGAGTCACCAATGGGAAGGCATCAGTGCAGGCTTGTGCAGCAGGGAGATAGAGGAGAGCAGGCTGAACTGCTGAAGAAACAAAACTGTACCACAAAAGCCATTAAACAATTATTAGTTATTGTCTTCTCCAGGGTGAACAGCTTGACTGGGATTTGAACAAACACAAAGACTATCCCTATATTGCAAAGCATTCAAAGCCCTATCAACAAACTCAGGGGAGGAAGGGAATCAAAACATTCTTCAATTTCAGAACTGAGGGAGGACCACCTCGGGACCTGGATTATCCTGCCAGGAGCACATTCCTGCAGGAGGAGCTGCTACAACACAAACCTGTTTCCCAGTTCACCCCAGGGCCTCCACAGCTCTGAGATACAGCATCTGGTCTCTCTACAAATCACAGGAACCATGCTCAGTCCCAAAGCGCTCTTAGCGCTTCTTATCTTCGCACCACATCCCCAGCAAAGCATCTGGGCATCTTACCATCTCACAGCTACATATGACAGAAATATCTGTACCAAGTGGAGTATTAGGCATTAAAGCTAGATCTACAAAGGGCATTCATTAAAATGCTCAACGTTGGCAAGTTTTACTATTTGGGCCCCTTGCAGCCTATACATGGCCCTGAAATGAGACAATTAAAAGCAGTAAAGACTTCAGCAACCACTACCCTGAGCAGGATTCTACCAGACACAGCTGATAGGAACCTATAACAAAAGAAAAGCAGTTTTTGACATCTCCAGAAGCTAAGTCCCACATCTGCTTCTGCAACTCTGACCTAGAGGAGTGAATCTTTACCCATAACCATGGACCTTTCTCTTAAATAAGGCACATAAACACTTACTTCAAAAGCTGAAAACGTATGATGTCTTCAAACAAGCAAGGTGAGGAGGAGGAGGGGAAAGTTAACTAAAAACTACCAGCACTGGATGAAATACAGTAGTCCTTGAAACCGGGACTGAAACTCAAGTTTTCCTAACAAGAAAGGGAGCAGCATGGCACACAACTTGTTCTGCCTAATGAATATTTTTAATTCCTTTATATGAAGTAGAATTGCTTTCAGAGGTCTATACATGGGATGATTACAGAGCCTTCCTGGAGCAACATCCCACGAGAGGTACCATTTTTGACACACACAAGTGGGGGAAGGGAACTCTGGGCTCTCGTTGACTGGAGACAATCAATAAGCCTTCTGTCAACTAAGCTTGAAGTTTAACCACTTATGATGTATATAAACATCGACATTTTCATTTTAAATGTAACTTTGTACATTTTGATAGATGCAGAAAGGGATTACTTCCCAAAAGCCTCCAAATATGACTTTTATTGATAGTTCAGTAATGAATTGGCACTGTAAGGTGAAAAGATAGCTAGGATTTATCAGGCAATGAGCTTCACACAGTACAGGAAGGTATCAGCCTACTAAGAACACAGCAAGTATTCCAAGATGCTCTTGGAACACACTAATTGGAGTAGTTAACCTTTCAATAACAAGCATCAACATTTCATTTCTCTATTTCCTTACATTAAAAACAAAATCATTCTGTCAACATCGGGAGAAACGTTTTTGTAACAAATGCTTCCTCTCTAAACAGGGCTTCTTCTGGACAGTTGCTTTCTTTGTGATGCTGAAAGTTAATTTCTGTTCGTACTAATATTTGCAATCATTCCTTAATTGTTTAATTTAATTGCTTCTGAGAGAAAATTACAAGTTCCACTGATTTTTTTTTTCTTTCGTATGAAAACTTGGCTTAACAGCCTACAGATTTTTAGAAACTGATAATATATTGTATTAAAATACATTGTAATATGAACAATATGTACAAATTCATAATCTACTTATGGGGAGCACTTATTTTTATTTCCTTACAATTGCACATTTTCTAGATTGTCATCTTTGTTTAAAGAAGAAAACATATTACGAAGAGTTCTGCAATACAAGGGAGAGCATTAAAGTGTCAAAGACTAGTGCTAATAAACCCAAACAACGGCAGACCAAAAACTATAACCTTAACCTGATTTTACTCCCCTGCAATGTATAAGCGAGTTGATAAATGATGTAGTTATACACAATTCCTTTCCTAGAAGATAATTCCTTTGGTGCACAGACCCAGCCCACTTCAGAGAGAAAGAGTGACTAAGGATGAACACCCATTTGTGGGACCTCTGTCCAATTTCTTGCATATGTTTAACAGTATGTAGAGAAAGGAAAAAGCAGCAGGGTGTCAGGGTAACTGCTACTTTAAGGCTCAGAATCTGATAATCTGATCCTGTCAGAGGATGCTTAGGATGCTAAGTGAATCATACAAACCAAACATTGAGAGACAATGAGAAAATACGTTCTTCTCTTTTTCAGGTTCCTCAATTTAACGTCTATGGTATAAATTGACAAGTGCTAAAATTTGGAAATAAAGGCTCAAAGTTTAATGTTTTGTGCACAAAAAGAAGCTGACAGAAAGTGCCCATCCTGACAACATCTTGGATATCTCAGATTTAACAGTGTGAAAATAGAGGAGATATTTGATCTCAATCTCATTTTCCCCTTATTGCTTGCTTGTAAAAGATAGATAAAACTTGCACACCTCAAGGGTGTTGTGAAGGTAAATTAATTATTTTGGGAGAAGCTATTCAGATATTACAGTGATGAGCATCATGAAGAGCCTCTGAGGAAAAGAATCATTTTGACTTCAGAGTAAGGGTCTGAATAAAATGCAGGAAATAAGGCCTGAGGCCACATGTTGTACAAAATAGTGAACATCTGTTCATTAAACAAATCCTGTCCATCTCACAAACTGAACAAGGCAAGAATACTTTGTTAAAAATAGCGTGGGATAACATAATTAAGGACAACTGTATAGCACACAACTGGAGGCAAACTTCTGTTGCAAGAGTCATTAACCATACTTGATTATAAACTCTTCATTTTTCTTTTAATTTTTTTATTGCATGCAGCATCCTTATTTGCTTATTGAGAATTAAAACCAAATCCCATGCATTTTGTGACAACTTTGTCCATTAATAACGTTTGAAAGTCACATACAACAAACAGACCTCTCTCCCTTGAACTGTGGGAGTAAATGGTAACAGTTGTTACACTGTGGGGTTTTGGGAATAGAACTGGCCAGAAAGTTTTCACATATTTGCTGACAAGAAGAGCCGAGAACATGGAATATCATTGTAGGCTCTGGAAGGAGACATGCTCTTTCAGGAATAGGCTTTTCAAACCATTCAACTGCCCCCAAATAAAACTTATCTTCTACCCCATGACTCAAATCTATATTGGGTGGGGCTTTTTTGCCTTTCCGAGTCTCAATTTTCCAATGCTCTGCTTCTTGTTAAAAGCTCAGGATCCCCTTCTAGACCATCTAACCTCATCCCACTCTTTTGATCTATGTCACCTAGATCGTCTATTAGTATTTAGTGCCTTATCCTAAATTCCTCAGGCTAGACACTTTATGTCCATTATTTTTATCTCCAGCAACACCTACACGTTTATCCTAGGCAACAGCTAAATTTGGGGCTTACTCTGAGAATCAATACTCCTAGCCTCAGTCTCCCAAGTTTTCTCATTTATCCAGAACAACCCTGAAATCTCGAGACATATTTTCCCTTTTCCCCAAGCCCTACGCCACTGCGTTATCTTGTTATCCCAGGTATCTTTGGCAGAGTGCCATCTGGTTGCCATTCTTTATGTATAGGTAGGGTGCAATTCAGAGTCAGTTTCAAACTCATTTCTACCCCAGCTTTTCTAGTCCTTCCCCTAGATGTACATTTTCTCTAGTGTGCATTCAGCTTAGGATATCTCACACATTGTTAAGTGTCTGCAGTAGTAGCCAAAAAAAAAAACCTCTTCCAGTTAAGTACTGAAGGTAACTGTTAACTAATTTTTTTTTCAACATGTAATAAAATAATTAATTTCATCTTTGAACTGAAAAAAACAGAGAAATTCCCCCCTTTCCCAAACATTTAAGAATACAAAATAAACTTAAGACAACAAGCTTTCAAAATGGAAATATGTTCATATTCACAGGACTATATTACCAATACACATAAAACCTGAATTTCACAGATAGCTTTCAACGAGCAAATGCTGAGACTCAGGGAATTGCCTGCTGTACAGGAAAGACGAGCACTCGTTTGCATGGTAGAAACCATAAAGTGACATTATACTTTGTGCTAAATGCAGGTGGAAATACATCAAAGTAGTAGTATTCACAGTACTGCTTCACTTCATGATGCTAAACCAGGGCTCAGAAGGAAGATGCTATTAAAGAACAAAACACATGCAGCAGTATCTCATGAGGCATGCATCACTTCCACTGCACGCCTGACCTTCTGAAAGGCATCTCAAGGCAGTTAACATGAACATCCAGCCCCAGGTGAAATCACACGGGCACTGTCTGAATGCAGGAACCAGCCTGAAAACACAGGCGTAAGACATTGCACCAGGACCTGTTGTTACAGGGTAGAAAGGACAATACTAAAAAAGCTAGTAGGGGACAGGGAAAAAGAGAAGTAAGGGCTTTGAGCTCAGGAGGCAGTGGGCAGGAAGGTAAAGTTGCCTCTCATGAAAGGACATTGTTCTTCCCTACGCTTGAAGGCAAAGGGCAGCAGGGCAGGGCAGCTACCTCCCAGGAGGTCTCAGCCCCATGCCAGGACTCCTGCCCTCCCCAGGACCACCCTCCTTCCTTGATTTCGAAGCCCATTTTGTAAGTGAAACACCTCATCCCCCCAACATGGAAGAACCTCCAAGTACCTGCTCCACAAGACAGCTGTGCCATCCTCGTGCCTCTGCCTAGGGCAGAGGGAAAATCCTGCTGCTCATCACTGTCACACAACAGTGACAGCCAGCGGCTCCCCAGCAGGGCCCCGGGAAAAATCAAAGCTCCTAAAAGAGTTTCAGACAGTGCAGCAGAAGCATGTTGATACAGCATATCAGTGCCAGCTGCTGTACTGCAGGCACTGCAGAGGCAATAGCCAGCATTATCTTCAGGAAAACCCATCAGCACTTCTGGTGGATTTCTGAACTACAGAGGATTTAATTCATGGTAGTGTTAGGCATGGTCAAAATGATAGGGGGATAGGTATAGGAGTAGGCTTAAGACCATATAAAACTATATTAGCTATTATTTCTATGGATAGGTATAAGAATAGGCATAAGACTACATAAGACTCTGTGAAATAGCTGTGAAATGTTAGAAGTTATCAAATACTAATCCCTGCTTTGAAACACTAACTACCCAAAAAGAAGGTCAGTAAGAGAGACAAAACAAATGCCAGCAAGGTTGTAACTCGTGACCTGTAGGGAGAAAGAAAAGACAAAGAGGAGAGATAAGGACTAACAAGAACTAACATTTGTCTTCAAACTATAACAAGTAGGAGACAACCAGATGTCCACTCAAGGACAGGCCAGACTGGGAACCAGTTTGTCTCTGCAAGCTCAGCCAAAACAGGAATTTTAGGGAAGAAGTGAAAACACAGTGAGGAAGACCTACGGCCTTCATCCCAAGACCCTTACCCACGACCACCAGGAGGCGTGTCAAGGAGGAACCTGAGGCGGATCCTGAGGCGGGGACTATGGAAATGATCTCCTGGGAGAGACTGCCCTTTTGGGGAGGGGGTTATGAGCATGTCTGTATAAATACAAGAAAAACTGCTATGGCGTTGGTTCACGTTTGTGGTGGAGCGATCCCCCGTGCACCCAGCACTGCAATAAACATACCTACTTTACAACTTTCCAAGTTGTGGAGTCTGTTTCCGCACATCAAAAAGAGATCATTAATGTTTCAGAGCATCTAAGCATCTTGCAAATTTACTTTACACCTTTTAAAACAAGATTCAGAATAATTTAGTAGCTATTTAAAGCATGACTCAGTACAGAAAACCAAGTCAAAGAAAGTAGATTTCACGTTCTGCAAGTCATGCAACGAAGTCACCTGTTTCTCCCTTCTTCTTTCATCAACAGTTTAATTTTTCAACTTGGATACATTAATCCCATATTTCTTTCCAGGATTTCAAGCCAAAAAGTTCATAAGCATTGGTTTGTACCTACACTAATCTACAGCTTCAAGTCACCAAGTATTTTTGGTCGAGCATTTCAACAGACAGTCTGAAGTCCAGGCAGGTAAGTAGAGAAAAGTTCAGGAAGAGAAATTAAAAAGAAAGGCAGGGTTCACACTCATATCTTACTGGAAGTTCACAGTGACTCCTATTTATCACAAAATTAGTCTGCAGGAAAAAAAAAAAAAAAAAAAAGAATCATCCCAACTTGTATAGCAAGTTTTTACAACGACAAGCTCGATTTTGAAAACTCCAGGCTTTGGTAGGTTTAGTGAGTTTCTTTTCCCCTCCTTAAGAAGTATTCCTTTTAAAAAAAAATTGGCTGGGAAAGCTGTCCTAATTAATATTCAGTTCAGTGATTAAGCAATCTCCCAAGTGACCTATATGTGTAATAGCATCAAGTACCACCTGCTCAAACTGTTGTTGTGCAGCGAAATATTAATCCCTTGTACCTTCTGTTACCAAGCTTGGATGCCATCTGAAATTCAAAAGGGAATGATTCATTGCAGACGCTTTGTAAACTCACTGAAATTTATACAAAAAAAGTAGAAATTATGTACAAATCATTTGAAGTAATGTAGTACACCAAGAGCAGATTACAGAATTTTAGATAGTTCCTCTCATTTGAAGTTCATTTCGTATTATGTAACGTATAAATAACAAACATTTCTTAATGGAAAATTAATTACTCAGCTTTCTCTTTTAAATAAACCTTGCATGTTTTCTATAAACAAGCGTAAGGAATATAGATCTCAAATTGCTTGTGCCTGTTCTTGAAGAAGAAGTGTTACGATAATATTTCATTAAAAACTATTTCTTCAAAAGTGCTGGCATAGAAAGCTGCACTTCTTCCCTTCACACAAGTTTGAATTCGTCCCTAGCACAAAAATACATTAATAGCTATAGCATATTTTTATATGCACCGTGGGTGGAAAAATCCTTATATTTCTGCCAACATTATACCTAGCATGCAAGCAAAATTGCATACTTAAGACAACATGTTTGTGCTATTGATGGCATGCAAGTGGAAGGGGAGAAAGAAACAGAATCAGATAATTGGCAGCATAACAAACCCAAAGGTCAACATCTGACTTCACTGACTTCAATTGAGAATCTTCCTATTTCACACAAGCCTCTGTTTAAAAATAAAATTAAAAAAAAAAATCCTCACCTGCTTTCTGCCTTGAGGCTACATATGCGAGAGAGACCTTTAGACCTCAGCTTCAGTACACGTTAGTAAGCAAAAGATCTTGCAAAAGATCTGAAGGCAGGAAACGAACAGTTACAAGTACAAGGGAAATTTTGCAAGGAGCCACTTAGGTTGCTTATGTAGAAAAAAAATACCACAGTTTCTTTGAACGTATTTTTAGTATACTCCTAAACACCCGACCTGGAGTACTGCTTTCAGCCCTAGGGCCCCCCAACACACAAAGGACATGGAGCTGCTGGAGTGAGTCCAGAGGAGGGACATGAAGATGATCCAAGGGCTGGAGCACCTCTGCTATGAAGACAGGCTGAGAGAGTTGGGGTTGTTTAGCCTGGAGAAGAGAAGGCTCTGGGGAGACCTTCTAGCAGCCTTCCAGTACTTAAAGGGGGCCTACAAGAAAGCTGGAGAGGGACTTTTTGCAAGGGCATGTAGTGTTAGAACAAGAGGCAATGGCTTTAAACTGAAAGAGGGCAGATTTACATTAGATATAAGGAGGACATTGTTCACTCTGAGGGTGGTGAGGCACTGGAACAGATTGCCCAGAGAAGTTTTGGGTGCCCCATCCCTAGAAAGGTTCAAGGCCAGGTTGCATGGATCTTTGAGCAACCTGGTCTACTGGAAGGTGTCCCTGCTCACAGCAGGCGGGATTGGATGAGATGATCTTTAAGGTCCCTTCCAACCCAAACCATTCTATGATTCTGTGATTTGTGCAATAACACATCTTTCCCTTGTACTGCATAAGTTGAGGTCGAACTGAAGCAAATGAGCTATACATAAATTATGCTTCAACAGAATTTTCAAGGACCACAGATTCTGTATTTAATGATTGAACAAATTAGTAGCATGAAGCATCAGATTCTACAGTAGGAGAAAATTTATTACAGTTAAATAATAAATTTAAAAGCAAAATCATTCTTTGAAATAGTCGCATCACTTCTAAGATGACTTTCTTAACATAACGACAGAGGGGAACTTTGGGCCTTAAGAAGAAAACCAGACTATACCTAAAGGAGCTAAGAAGAGGGCTTGGTTTTGCACTTGGCAGCGTTAGCAGTATCAGTGTACAACAATATTTGGAAATTTCGGAATGCATTGCCTAACAGAAAACTTCTAATAAAAGTCTTGGGATATCTGCTCAAAGGCAAAGCAAGTTAAAGCCTATGGCATGGTCATAATGGGTTTCAACAATTTGCTTTAGAGTTTGAGTCAAATCGAGCACGTTTCCTAAAAGAAGGCCACGTGCTTCTAAAACATAACTTCAGTTTCTCAGTCCCTCTCTGTAAAGTGGGTTGCACTGCCCTTCATCTTATTGGGGTCTTGTGAAACAAACACCTTAAAAATCTGTGACAGATTCTGCTACTATAGTAACACATGTAATTTAAGTATCTTAACCTTGTGTATAAACGTAATATATTGGAGGAAGTATTTAGTTTTCACAGCTTTACCTGTGTTACAACTAATCTTTGGGAATTAATGATGAAAGACAAACACAGAAATCTTGAAAAGCAGAAATGGAAAGCAAAGATTCTATGAGTGTCTTAACTAACATGATTATTATCCTCCCACCATCCAAACAGAGCATATTGACTTGTGTGTTCATAAGGCTTTCATTTATTTAACTTTTATAGAAGGAGATTGTAGGTTGGTTGCAAAACGCGTGCAAAATAGATATGTCCAACAGATTTTTGGAGGCATGTATTTAGACACATTTTTCTCATTTTGAATAGAAGCAACTGAATCAGATTAATGAGATGTATAAAGACTTTTTTTCAAAAAAAAGAAACACTTAAATGGGAACTACATAGACAGCTCTCAAAGGTTAATTGCAGCTGAATCCTTAGCTATTTGACCTCTTCTGAGCTGTGACTGGTGGTGACTTTGTACATTTGCACAAACTGAATATATAAGGAAAGCAAAAGGCTCTCACTTGCTAAGAAGGACAACATGGTTGAGATGATTGCTGGGGTTAATTCTCCCAGCTGTCCCCTCCTCTTTGCTGAGCAAACAGACAAATGGCTCAAGAAATAGCCTTCACATTTTCACATTTGCTTGTGCTTCAAGTATTCAAGGTGAACCATACCAGTTTCAATTTGACTTAAAACAACATTAAGTCATGAGGTTGGAGGGAGGCAATGAGAGGCCTTAAGGATCACAGCCATCTCAGCAGAAGAGGCCATGCAACCCAAATTTGTTCCAAGATCACTAAAGCATTGATTTTAGGAGTGTATTTTCCATCATCTCAAAACGGACTAATTTTGTAGATTTTTGCCACTACGTAGCAGCAATATGCTCCAGATACATAAATAGTAGGACACATTCTGATTTCTGTATTAATAGCTCAGCAAGTTTGTTTACTTTCACAGTAAGTAAATAACACCACAAAGTAGTCTCCAGACAGTACTGCCTTGTAGAAGTGGAGAAAGATTTGCTCTGAAGAAGTCTTCAAACAAAATACTATTGACCCCTGTCCATTATCTTTGGGCAGTCTTGGCTCACTGGGGAAGTTCCGCTGGACTGGAGGCTGGCGGATGTTACCCCCATTTACAAAAAAGGGCGGAAGGAGGATCCGGGGAACTACAGGCCTGTCAGTCTGACCTCGGTGACGGGCAAAGTCATGGAACAGGTTATCTTGAGTGCTATTAACGAGCACATACAGGTTAACCGGGTGATCAGGCCCAGTCAACATAGGTTTATGAAAGGCAGGTCTTGCCAATCAAACCTGATCACCTTCTATGACAGGGTGACCCGCCTGGTTGATGAGGGAAGGGCTGTGGATGTAGTTTTCCTAGACCTCAGTAAAGCCTTTGATACAGTTTCTCATAGTGTTCTGGTTGAGAAACTGGTAACTGCTGGCCTGGATAGGCACACCCTCCTTTGGGTTAAAAACTGGCTAGATGGCCGGGCCCAAAGAGTGGTGGTAAATGGGGCTAAATCCGGCTGGAGGCCGGTCACCAGTGGGGTTCCCCAGGGCTCAGTGCTGGGTCCAGTTCTGTTTAACATCTTTATCAATGACCTGGATGAGGGGATTGAATGTACCCTCAGTAAATTTGCGGACGACACCAAGTTGGGAGGCTGTGTCGATCTGCTCGAGGGTAGGGAGGCCCTTCAGAGGGATTTGAACAGACTGGATCGTTGGGCTGAGGCCAATGGCATGAGCTTTAATAAGGCCAAGTGCAGAGTCCTTCACTTGGGGTATAAAAACCCCAAGCATCGCTATAGGCTCGGGGAGGAGTGGCTGGAGAGCTGCCTGGCAGAGAAGGACCTGGGGGTGTTGGTTGACTACCGGCTTGATATGAGCCAGCAGTGTGCCCAGGTGGCCAAAAAGGCCAAGGGGATACTGGCGTGTATCAAGAATAGTGTGACCAGCAGGAGCAGGGAAGTGATCCTGCCCCTGTACTCGGCACTGGTGAGGCCGCACCTGGAATATTGTGTCCAGTTTTGGGCCCCTCGCTTTAAGAGAGATATTGAGCTCCTGGAGCGGGTCCAGAGAAGGGCAACCAAACTGGTCAAGGGGCTGGAAAATAAAACTTATGAGGAGTGGCTGAGGGAGTTGGGGCTGTTTAGCCTGGAGAAGAGGAGGCTGAGGGGAGACCTGAGTACGGCCTATAAATACTTGAGAAGGGATGGTGGGGAGGTAGGGGAAGGGCTCTTTACATTAGTGACGGGTGATAGAACAAGAGGAAATGGGCATAAGCTTAGTCAGGGGAGATTCAGGTTGGATGTTAGGAAGTATTTCTTCTCTGAAAGGGTTGTCAGCCACTGGAATAGGCTGCCCAGGGAGGTGGTTGAGTCCCCATCCCTGGACGTGTTTAAGAATAGGGTGGATGAGCTACTTGAGGATATGGTTTAATGGGGATTAGGGATGGTTGGACTCGATGATCTCTAAGGTCTTTTCCAACCTAGAAATCTATGAAATCATGAAATCTATGAAATACACCTTACCAATTGCTTACCAATGTGGACTGAAGCAGAAGTCTTAGCTCAGAGAAATAAAAGTATACATTAAATATTTATTCAACAGATTAAAATTAGTTTTCTTCCCAAGATATGCAAACAAAGGATGTACTTTGAACTTTCGAATCTTTTTTAATCAAAACTAGAAGTTGCAAACTATTCATTCAATAGAATAAGATGAAGAGAGACATGAAAAAGAAATTAAATCAATTCTTATGTATTAGTTTTATGCCATGGCATTCTTTTGTTTTCAGTTTTGTCTGAAAAGCTTGTTACAACTCATCTGATACTTACTAGCTATCCGCTAGTTTTTATGGATACTAATTCAAGCAAAAGGCTTTGCTTTCAATGAAATTTTTCATTATCTGTACATTTCAAAGAACTGAAATAGAAATGGCTAAGTTTTCAAATCAAATTGGACTCTAAAATGGGAATTTCCAGAGTATTTTGCCAATGCTGATAACAAGACAGTTCTATTCAAATACTTCTATTAGCCCACCATTTGTCACCACCGTATATGAAAAGCATCACAGCTGTTCAAAGGGGTATTACCCTATTCCTGTACAATACATTTACTGACATATTTGGCTTACCTACCTGAAAGGCACAGGCTTATCTCAGGGATAACACTAAATATACCAGACAACATAACTAACATTACCATTCAGAAGCACAGTTTTGCTATGTTTATATTTCAGTTGTAGCCATGACTGTGGTAGAAATATTTTCTACAATTGAGTCTGTTTTAACACTAGTGTCAACCTTGCCCATCCAGTAAAGAAAAGCACAGCAAGACACTAATGAATTAAGAAAAAAGCTTTCCCTCACCCTCTGGCTTCATGAAATGCTGCAAACATTTTAAGAAAGTAAGTAGTAGCATGAGAAAAATTACCTAAATGCAACCTGACACTACAGAGCTGTATCAAGCCCAGCTGTAACTTATTTGAATAAAATCTAAAGTTTCTTCAGAAGTATTCTGAACAAGGAGGGGAAAGTTAAAAAAACAGATAAGACAGCCACTGGCTACTGTGAAAACATGAAAAACATGTAGGAGACAAGCTTAGAAGCACTGCAGAATGGTCTTTTCTTTGCAAATAGTAAACAACAGCTTTCTTTATACCTGAAACTGGAGTACGAACTGCAATAGAGCTCCACATCTCCACAAAGACAGATGCACTGTAATATTCCTTTTATTCCTAAAGTAATGCCTCAGGTCAAAAAGTAAAAAGGTGAGATACAAATACTTCACATAACAATGTTTTCCTGTAGGAAAAAAATATATCCAACAAGGGGTTTTGAATTTCACAAAACGCGTAATTTCCCTGTAAAAAGATACAGTACCGAAGGAATGCTGACACTACTGGGGGGGCATGCATTTTAGGAGAGCTGACGGGTTTACCAGAAGCCTAGACGTGCTATATTTCATTTATAAGCCTGTGACTTCAATTCATTTTATGCTGGTAAATCCTAAGCCTCAATTTGTTAAATCACATACATGAAACGCAAGGGAAGCCGTTGTGACAATCCATAAAAGCCTTTAAATCGAAGGCCACAAAGGTAACCCCATTTTTATTCTCACTATAGTAATTTTACAGTAACTGCAAGTTAGTATTAACTGAGAAGATCCCAGTGAAGTCAACAAAAAGACTCCCCTTAATTCCATGGGCTTTTTCCATGCCTGACAGAGAATCATTAGGACCTTAATGATCCCCCTTAGCAGAAAGGTCTTCAAAATGATAATGAACCAATCAGTCAGTTAGCTTATGACTATACTCTAAATAAAAAATGATCAAGTTAAAATTAATAAAAATAAACTCAAATATTTTTAGCATGAAAACATGGTTTTGTGAAGTTTAATTCTACTTTTTTTCCACTTTGTTATAGATCATTTTCATAACTTTTTTTGTACTTCCCAAGTACTTGCACATACATAATTCTTATGACAAAAAATATGGTGAAACCAGGACAGATGTGTTCTGGTATTGCCGTTTCCAGCCATCAGGTACAGGATACATAAAGAGAAGAGCCAACTTCGAGAAGTATATTTAACTAACAATCCATAATATTACATGGCACTTGCCGGTTACTGGAAACTTTTTCCTCCCTCCTTATTACAATTCTACTTATTGTTTGAAGTTCATATCTAAATCAACATCAAAACACGTCAAATAATAATGCACCACCTCTTCTGGCCTGCTTCTCATTTTCCCAATTATCTGGACTACCTGTTGGCCAGTCAACACCAATCTTTGCTGCTTTCCCTCTTTCTGCAAAGGAAGCAGGAAACTCCACCTTCAACTTTAGGAGCAACCAGTGCATCATAACATTGAGCACTCCGCTGCTACAGATCATTTTAGTTTTCATCCATCAATTACCAAGTGTCAGGAGGAGAGAGGTGTTTGTTCGAAACAGGAGGACTAACTCAAGCTAGCAGAAGCCATTTTACAATGAATTAGTCTGCACAGTCAAATTTACATAACCATTTCACTTAAGACTTTTAAATGGCTGCCCATTATTTCTGTCTAAGCACGTGCGACATGTAAATCAACAACAACAAAACAACTGAGCACTGCAGGAATCACAGCCATATTCACTGAACAACTTTCATGAACCAGCCTTCTGTTCAAAGGTACCGAGCTGTGGTCTTCATTATTGCTAGCCATAAAGCGATTTGGTTTGACTTAACTGTCTCCAGAGCAGGTCCAAGCATATGGTATGTAAACTTTCCAGAACTGAAGGTGATCTTTGGAGGATGTGTTTTTAAAACGGAAACTATTTCAAGCACAACACATACTAAATGGAACAAATTTTATAATTCCTGAAGTAACCCTTGATCATCATTTAGAACAGTCACAAGGATCCATTTTCTACTTTAATCTAAAACTCTGGGTAATGCACATATTAGAAGTGCATTAAAATGCTCTTAACCTGATTGGATTTTTAAAGGGGATGAAAGGTGAACAAAATGGGTAAACGTGTTACAAAGAAGTCTGAAAATTTAAATTCCAGCTTCTGAATTATTTATGAAAAGTAGCATGGCAAACAAGTTGAGTAGCATTTCTTTTTAACTTCTGAAATGAAGGTTGTCGGCAATTTTCACAATTGAAGTTCAAGCCTACCTGTCCATTAAAGCAACTTCTCACACGTAGACTTCCCAACAGCTCTAACGGCAAACAAAATACATACGTAACACAAAACGATATCCTTTCATTTGGCATTAGGGTTGGGTACAGTTCCCTGACAGGGATGGAGGTCCCCCACATTACGACTGAGAGGAGAGGATGTCTCACTGCACAGACACTAAAGGAGCCAGTCCCTGGGGGTATCAGGTCACTGAGGAAGACTGATGCCCTGGAGATCCTTGGAGCTTTTTATATCGGGTGCAGTAGCTTCTAGCAGAACTTTCAGGGCCTCCAATTGCACTGCTGATGGAAATTATGGATCAGTAATCCTAGGAATTATTTCAATCTGTTTCAAAACCAGATCTTGAGAATTTCTAGTTTCTGAAGACACAGAAATCCTCCCAACTGGGACTAGACACATGTGACAAGGTAGTAATATTTCTTATGCATCATCTTTCTAGGAAAAAAATTTTCAAGCAATGTGCTACCTAAAAAAAATATCGGTACTAGTTTGAAGAAAATGCAGGCTGTAACATTGTGCTTAGTATTTATTCAAGAAAAAATTTGTTTCAATACTTAGGTTTTTATTCACTGGTTTAGTACTCATTTTGTTTACTCTGTTTAACGATGTTTCAGCTCCAGTTCCTGAGCTTTGGTATACTTCTGAAATACCGGGCAGCCTTTTATAGTTCTTCAAAACAAAAGATCATCCAGCATCAACAAAACAGAAAAATGTCTTCATGTATATTCTACTACCTCAGCAGCAATACATCCCAGTCATGCTGCCAAAGGGTCTGTCTCCACTCCGCCAGGCTGGACAAATATTCAGTTTCCCAACACAGTAGCAAAAACAATGAAAGAAAAACCAAAATGAAGAATATCTTAATAGTTTAACTGACATGATTTATTTAACTTTGTCTTAAACAAGTGTTTTGAGTTTGATTTTTTAGCACAGGGAAACAAAACTTGTCGTCATGATTCACAAAAGGGAAAATGATACTCTGCCTTTGATTTAATGGTCAGGTGCTCAGGACACTTGTCAAGGATGTAAGAAGAACAATCTAAAAAAAGTCACCTCCTTGATGAAACAGGTGCAGGAATAAAGTAAGCAATCTCCCCTGAAAGGGAGAGGACAGTAGACTAGAATAAAAGCATTACTACAGTAAGTAAAACAATAGTCTGGTGATGGCAGAGAAAGACAAAGCTTAAACTAATTAAGAAATGAGTCATGATCTATCGGAAGTAGAATTCACTAAAATGTCTTTATATATAAAGTAGTGAAAATGCAAAACCTGAAATACTGTTGCAGACTGCAAAATGCTATGGGAATGACAGAAACATGACAGATGTTCGTCAAATATACATAACTTTAAAATATATGTAACACACTACCCTGTACAGAGAACACAGAAATAAAGAAAATAGTAGTGAGATAAAAGAGTATATAAATTTACAGACAGACCTAAAGAAGGGAGAGTATAGTTAAAAGAGGATGTGCTTGGGTCAATACTACTTTGCAAAGGGATTACAAAAATCCCTTTCAGTCTATTAAGAGTCAGCTATAGATTTTCAAGGCAAGTTGATCTCAGAAAACGTCCATGAAGTAATCTGATAGAATAATAACCGTGAACAGTGAAACAACAACTTTGTCAAATTTAAAAAAATATTACTTTTCAAACATTGTATCACACAATCAAGAAATCACTGTAAGAGTTCTGGGTTTTTTTAAACTGGTAACAGCTATTTCTCTAAAGAGTATTGTTGGTGACGCTGATGAAATTAAAACTGCATGCAAGGAAATACTGCCATTTATAGAACACGTAGCAAGCCATTTTTAATCAAACATTCAGAACAAAGTTTAATCACTATTCTAACAACATAGATTATGTACATATTACCATCTAAATATAACCCTTTATAAAGAGCTTATAAATTTTGATTAAGTTTCTTTACCTAGGAACGGAAGTTAGCACACAAGCTATGCTCTCCATTTTGCTCCCGAGACTACATAAAGCCTTATTTTGCAAGAGGAATACAAGTAAAAAAAAGTTACCATGTTAATTATGTCATCAAGAAATATAGTAAAACCTCTATAAGCTTTGCTCAAATGCAAGCAGAATCAGGTCCTTAGCCATTTAAGATTTTTCATTAAGTTCTCTTCAATCAAACTCTGAATTGACTACAAACAAGTCAAGTTTCCTTTCCCATTAGGTTCTACCATCAGCTTTCGTCACATAAGACCACGTTATAGCTACTAGAACAAGCTTTATGTATCATAATACATCAGGAGACAACGTGTGTAGAGAGAATGACTGGGAAAATAACACAAGATTTGTGATAGATGGATTCAGTTCTCCTCAAAATCAGTTTTTGTTCTAGTTAAAGAACTCACTGGATTCTGGCTTGCTTTATTGTGGACTTGGACGTACAGAAGACTATTTCAAATAGAAAGGAAGTAGTGTCTGTGGACACACACCCACAGCAAGAAAGAGAAGAGGAGATCCAAGGGAAATGCTTTAGAATTGAATGTGTATTGTCAAATAGCGTGACAAACTAAGTAAAAACTGAGTTAAATAAATGGATTTTCAATATTGTGGCTAGAGACTTCTGAAATAGAATACCTCAGTAATTAGCTTAGACAAAATTTAATTACTCATAGAATTACCAATGTCTTCATTAGTAACCGGCCCTTTGGTATGGATTATCACAAATTTTTTTTCCATACTGTATCTAATTGAAAGTAAACAAGCCAAAGCTTGGTGTAAACCCATTCAACATACACAAATTAAGCTAGTATTTATGCTAGATCTTATTTTCTCTGAACTCCAATATCCATTTACAGTGCCTAATAAAGAATCGAATGCGACAGTAATGCTTAGCTGGTCCCCTGCCAAAACACTTGATGGCGAGTCCCTGCCTAACTTAAGTATATAAATTGATATAGCAGATCCTCCAGCTCCAAATCTGATGCAGCTACTTTCCCCTAATCACAAGCTTCATGTTATGAATTAAACATTAAGATGCATTTTCAAGACACATGTATGTGAGCAAAAGAGGTTGGGAAGCTCCAGGGTGGAGGGGGGATAGTGGTGGTGCCGAATGCATGGCGTCACATCAACGCCAGGGTGCTGGCGGCCCCGTGCTATCCCAGGAGAAAGCCCACGTACATACGGATGTCCCTTGGAAAGGTGGATGCACTGGCGGCAGCAGCAGGAGCTAAGCCACTGCCATGCGGCTTCAGTCTCCTCAGGGAGACGTGGCTTCAGGCTGCTACCAGAGGGATGTTGCTGTAGCTGAGTAAAAAATCTCCAATACCTTTGCACCTCTCTGTTCCCCTAAAATGAAGCAAGAAGCCCACACAGTCAAGAAAGAAGGGGAGCCATACATAACGGCTGGAGATGACAGCTACAGAGAGAAACAGTGACAGCTCAGTCTTTGGTACCACGGAAGGGCGACAAGCAAGATGCTTCTGCTTAAGGAGACAGTTCTGGGCACCTCCAAGGCTGGAGAGCCACTACTTTCAGACTGATCTGGTTTGAAAGCCTGGGGACACAAATGCTGCCTCTATTAATATCGTGCAGTTGGAAGACAGGACACAGCATTTAGTACCTTCCCAAAAATATGAGCAAGAACATTATTAGTACTCTAACTGTCCTATTACCCTAACTTTACTGAATAAAAGCAATATGTTCAGTAAATTCTCCCCACTGTATTCCTACACATCGCACAGTGACAAAGAAAGACAGATACGTGAACTAAGAACTTACATAAAGATTATTTAAAGAGTGAAATTCTTCCTGTTGCCTGAAGCTATCAATACCATTTACAATGTGCAATGCAATAAAATGAATAGTGTTTTATTATATGTGGGATTTCTCAGCATGATACAAAGAAAAGTTTCTCTGAAGAACTTTATTTGCCCTCTAAGGGAAGAAAAACCCCCAAGCAGTGCCTCACACAGCATGTAGAAATGATGATAGCTGTTTGCACAACTCGCTGGTTGTGTCCATCCGCTCACACCTACTCATAAATAGATTAGTAGGTATCATAGTAGATTTAATAAAAAAAAAAAAATCAATATAAGAGTCCAGAGCAAAAAAGCCAATATGTTGGCAACAAGCCAGCGACGAAGGCTGGAGTTATACTTTATTGATGGAAGGGTTATAAATCCACACCACACTCCACTCCCTCCATAGGCCTCTTAAAGGCCGCCTCACCGCTGCCTTGAAAGAGGATAATACTAGACATCAGTTAAAGTATTATCAGCTCTGGAAATCATAAAGATGCTATCAGATGATCCAGGTCAGTGCTTTTCAACTCCAGGTGTGAGAACTCACCAGAGATTAGCAAGAAATGTAGATTAACTTCAAGGGATTAGTTGAAAGGGTTTAAACTTTAATATATTTTATGTGATCTATATGAACTGTATAATGTAAGCTACATAGGAATTTATGGATGTGAAACTTGCATACTTCCACAAGAAAACTTATAAATGTTGATAAGTTGAAAAAGTTTAAAAAAAACTTCACCATCTTTAATACACATATTTCTACTAAAAACTTGACTAACTTCTGTCTTTGTTTACTTACAAAGTACTTGCAGCTTCCTTTAATTTTTTTTTCTTTTTATCTCCTCATCCTTGGAGGAAAGTCATTATGACCTCTCAATAAGCTAAGCTAACCTAATACAAGCACTCTAATGGAAATATCTATTTTAACCTATGACAGTTATTACTGTGAAAAGAAGAAGAATTAGAACCATTTGTTTTCATGCTTTTACGGTGAGAGGAGACTGCTGCCTTCAGCGCACTTGTAAAGCATCCTTACAGAAACGCTTTCTGGATTTTTTCTGAGAAATTTAATTAGAATGCATTACTTCCCAGTACAACCGCAGCAAGAACTGTCTCTTCTAACAACTGCTTAGTAACATTTTCACAGTAACATTTCACATTTAGATGATTCATATCCATGTTAACCAAAAAGCCCCCACACCCCGACGTACATACATTTGAAAATATAGACATTCCTGAAGAAATGTTCTAAATGCTACTATTTTATGTGTTGATTCTGGAATTGTACTATGTATCAGATCTAGAAAATACTGACAAATATGCGGAGTTTGTTGTTTTTTGAAGGATAAAAAAATACTTCAAACACATGCAATCTGGCATCAGAAAGTCACAGGCTTTCTCAGTAGCTGGTCTTGTAAAGGACCAAAGAATCTATTAGACAGGATTCAAGAATGACAAGATTTATGAGCCAGCTGTAGTAGAGAGCATAAATCATAACACGACTCACTCAGAGTTGTGAAGAAAGACCACGCGCGTAACAGAGGGACCAAAGGCGGTCAAAGGTTTCTCTATTGCATTATATTCTTATCAGACATGTAGCCAATTCTAAACATTTAGACTTAATTTATTTGCTTGCTTTCTTAATAAAAGTGAAGCTGGCCATCTTATTTGATAGCTCAAACTTGAAGTTTACAAGTGTTCAGGTACACATGGCCTGTGTGCATGATGCCTCTCCTCTCACTTGCCCGGCACATCATTCATTTTCAACTTGAAAAACACAGAATCAAGCAATTAGCTCTTTAAAAGGGTTTGGATAAAGAAAAGCAGAATTTCTCACGTAAAAAGATAACACGACAAATCAAGCTGTCAAAATAAAAGTTATTTTCCATAGAAGAAATAGGTGCATCAACCACACACAAATGTTAATGACTATTGAAGCTGAATTTAATATTGATGTTATGAAAAACAGTAACCCTTAACATAACGCTACATGTGATTAATAAAGATAAAAGACCTTTTGCATATAATTTAAATTTTTTGCCTTGTGGTTGTAGAGCTCTTGTTGACCAAGCTAAATCTCTACCAGATAAGGTGCCAATTCAGCAAAACAGTCTTTGTCTTCATTGCAACAGTCTCAGCCTTCATAGGTGCTCTAGCTCTGTTTGAATCTAACTCCCACATAGGGACAGGCTCTATGTGCTATGAATTCAGCATGTTTAAGTACATTGGAAGCTAAAACAAAGGATTCCTCACAACAAGCATCTTACTCCAACATGCAGGGTCTGTAAGAGAGAAAAACATTTGGAGGAGCTGGGGGATAACAATGCTGACGCTGCGTTTCAAGTTGGAGATAATGACAATGTGGCCTGCCAGATGAAGTTAGCAGTTTCACATGAAAACCTGTCACACTTGTGTTTATTTTTCTTGAGAGATACACATAAGCTCATGCTGTGTACAGTTGCACTTCAAGCACAGCGTCTGCTTTCTGATTTGTACAAGAGCGAACATATTTGTTAAACTCATTCTCCTGTTGATGGACAGCCCAGTGAAATCATCAACACAGGCTGAGTTTGCCTGTCACACACATGCGTAAATTACTTTGCAAAATTACATCTAGAATTGCAAATGCCCTTCTCCTCATCTTTTTAAGATCATGTAGAGCACAATAGTAATTCTACATCTCAAAAATATTTGCGTAGCACAGGTGTCTGCGCATGGTCCTGGGCAGCCTGCGCTACCTAAGCCCACGTTGAGCAGGGAGGTTGGCACATACAGGCTTGAGAGGTCCCTTCCAATGTCAGCTGAGAACATCTAATGGCTTTCTATAGACAACTGAACATCTTATACATTTTGCTGCTTCAACCAAGATTTTAAGGAAAAAACGTGAAATATCTTTCACATAATACTCTTGAACCTTGAATTGAGGTAGACTGCAGTAAGTAGAAACATTGTGAAACTTGAAGCCTCACTTTCCTCAAAGTTCTCTTGGGAAATTTATGCTACTCTAAAACAAAATACCTACAAGTTCTATACCAGGTGATGTACAAGTCTGTTACTATTGATGACAAATTTCTAACATGCACCTTCAGGAATAGAAGTCACGTAAATGGGATTTTTCATTCATTTCAAATTAATAAATAATAAAATGTTGTAGCAAATCAAACCAGCAGACAGTAAGGGGAAGTGTTTGGCACATACACATGTATCTGCAGTTATTACAATATACATGACTAAAATTCCCCTAGGCTACTTTTCTATAACAAAGAAAATTAATAGAATTTATTACTGGTAGTGATCGATGCCACAGTTTTTGAAAAAAACACAGACTGCAGACAGAACATAAAGAGGATAGGATGCTTTGGACTTCAACTATACAAAACAGTATTTCTTAGCAGCAAAATAAAACTTCAATTCTTCTTAATAAGCTTTTCTTTTTGTTGCAGTTTAACCCAGGTGGCAACAAAACACCAGGGAGCCACTCACTCACTCTCCCCAAACCCCTGTAAATGGGGAAGAGAATTAAAGGGGAAAAGAGAAGCAGACTCATGGGTTGAGATAAGAATGATTCAATGGTAAATTTAAAAGTAATAATGATATAATACTAATAAATGATAGTATATATCATTATAATTTTATATACAAGTGACACACAGTATAATTGCTCACCACCTGGTAAGCAAGACCCATCCC
Organism: Tauraco erythrolophus; assembly: GCF_009769465.1. Classification (NCBI taxonomy): domain Eukaryota; kingdom Metazoa; phylum Chordata; class Aves; order Musophagiformes; family Musophagidae; genus Tauraco; species Tauraco erythrolophus. Next base: position 23,398,367 of record NC_141465.1, read on the forward strand.
AGCAAGCAATCTTGAAATAGATTAAGTTTCAACACCGCAATCTCAGAGAGAAGAGAGACCCGAAAGTGAGAGAAAGAGAGCACTCAGAGACTGAGAGTCCAAGAAGAGACCAAGAGTGTCCCCGACTTCCCAGTCAACCCTCATCTGTATACTGGGCATGACATTGCATGATTTAGAATACTCCATTGGCCAATTTGGCCCTCCATCCTAAGTCTAAATTCAAATCATAAGGGCAGTTGTGGGCCCTTTGTCCCGGCCATGCTCCCCCTCAAGCCTGTTGTGCTCCTGCACACTGGCAAGAACACGGCAGCTGAAAGATCCTTGATGTCTCAGCACCAACGATAAACATCAGTGCACCATCAACATTCTTCCCATAACAAATCTCTCACTAAATTGAAAACACAGAGCTCTTCTAGCTGCTCTGATAAAAAGAAAAACTAACTCTGTTCCAGCCAAAACCAGGACACTTTTTAACTTACACAGTTGAAAGTTATATGTGTCTTATGTATGGCTGATATTACTTCCCTGAACTTTAGCAATAAAAAAATTTTTAAAAAATCTAATAGATGCTATTTATTCCCTACCTTTAATGCAGACTGAGAAAATTGAAAACAGTCACTTTCACAGTGATAGATTTAAACTGACAAGAAATAATCTGCATTTTCTACTACATATTAGGATAATGGAAACAACATTCTTGCCCATGTATTTTTAATTATATGACCCTAAAATTATGAAGCATAGTCGCAAAGCACTGAAACATCGTTCAACAAAATGAAAAAGCTGTGACTTATTTTATCTGATCCAGAAATGAGCTGTCAAAGTTAAATTGTTATGTAATTAATTGTGCATTTGCTGGCAATTTTTAAACTGTGAATGAAAGACTGTAGTGAAATTGCAAATCATCGAACACTTTCATCTAATCATTTGAAATAATCTTTTCAAGACTGCTTTCCCTGAACAGAGAGCTAATGAGAAGCACCTCACTTCAATAAAATATCACCTAATAAGTATAACCAAACAACATAATTTTCTTTAAAAAAAAAAAATCTCTTTGATAGCCACCACTGGATAGATTCCATACCTGGTGTTGAGATACAGAAAGATTCAAGACCTTCAAGAAATAATTCACTTCCAGAGCAAGCACTGAAACAGCCTAAGTGCAACCCAGCACAAATTTCAATTAACTGATGTACATGTAAGGTTCTGCATCAGTCACCCTGCCTTTTCATTACTCCATGCCTGCAGTTAGTCTTCAGTTCCTCTCAATTTTATTCAAAGTGGACCTAGAAGGGCTACTTGAGGACCTTTTAACCTTGTTTCTCTCTTCATCCCAAGGATGTCACTTCCCAGTTCTCCTCCCTCTCCCTACCTCTTCTGTGTCTTCACACAATTCATTAGTTATTGACCATTACTTCTGCAGATACGTTTTGACAGTTTTCCCCAGATTTTTTCCTTTGGAAGTTGAGATTTGGTGTTCAGGTTACCAATAGTCAAGATAACTCTTGAGATACTTTTGTTGGCTTTATTAAGTCAAGATTTGCCATTCCAAAACCTTTGCTGGGCTGTATTTCTCCTGGAGAAGTGAGGATCTAAATACAGAACAGTAAGTGGCAGAAGAAAAAAATTAATATCTACTTCCCAAGTGTGTCGTCCAGTCAGCATAGGAGCTGACACTGAAGATGGGCAAATGCTGAACTTGTAGTCAAGTAGCTATTAGTGCTGCAACCCAGGCTTGGCATTTTCACTCTAACAAAGCTTTCACAGCACTTGTGTATGGGGAATTACGTTTTTAAAGAGGCTGAAATGACTTTGCTGTTGGGTTTGTTTGTTTGCAGGGTTTTTTTATCATTGGGTTTTTTAAATGTTGGAAGAAGTGAACCCCAAACAGCAGCTGAAATGTAAAAGAAACCTTGCTTAAAACCAAATGTATTTCAGCTACACAACAGATTAAACAAGCTTGCTTGAGCTATGAGCTTCTTGCCAGAATATCCTTTTAGATGTTCATTTCAACTCAGCACAACCTGAGCGTTGATAGGTATGTTAACTTTTTAAAACAAAGTATATACAAAAAGGGCAAAGAAAGACAACTGAATCCTGAAATACTTTGATTTAAAATGCAACATAAATAAACTTCCAAGCTGTAACTCAATAAATATACATTAGGACACTTAGTACTTGTACAGGTTCCAGGATAAAGTGTTTTATACTACACACATTGTATCATTCTCTTTACTGCCAATTTTTATTATTTTTTATGAAGCTTACTACCACAGTGACTGCCAAGAACATTTTTGAAACCTCATACATTCTGTTAAAACATCAAGAACACCATATTTTCAATAGGGAAAGATTTACTTTAAACAATATCAAGAGAAACTTTTTTTAAATTGTATCATATGGTGGTTTTATTCATATCTTGTCTTCTAATAAGTAGTTTTTGAGTTTGGTAATACCATCATAGGATCATTTTTAATTCCTACATACAGGGGGTGAGTTCTGGCCCACCTAGAGCAGCGCATGCCACAGAAGCACCAACAGTTACCTGCATCAAATCTTGTTTCCAGATGATGACATCTGAGGTGCTCAATTACGCACACATTCATTAGAATGTTCTTACTGTTCAAGAATAAAGCTTCCTGGAAATCAATTATTGAGGATTTAACCTGTTGCAGATGGCAAACACTGAACTTTCTACATAAAACAAACCAACCACCACCCCACACAAACCACACGGTTGCCATCAGAAGCATTTCTTCCTATATAACTACTTACAGCCTATAACTAAGCTTTTAGTATCATTCATGTACATTTTCTAGATCTTGAATTGCATTAGACCATTAATTCAAGAATTAAACAGTGTGGTTGTCTCAGTTTCTCTTAATTTTTATAATATAGTAAATACATAATGTTTACTTTTGCAATACAAGTTCTACTAAGAAGGTAAAACTACACCCTGTATCTGCTTCTCCTTTGCCTCTCTCATCTCTCTCATCCATCTTTGGTTTGTCAAGCTAGGAGAACTGGAGACCAACTGAATACCTGCACTCTGTATGGAACACAACACCCGAACAATAAAAGGTCTCATCTCCTACATCAGGTCTAATTTCCTGTATATTACTGCCTAATATGGAACAACTAATTTCTTGTTGCAGTTGTTTGTTTTTCACCCCTCAAAGATGCAGACTAGCCACCCTAGGGAAAACAGCTACAGAAAATGCAGTCCACAAAAGAGGCATATACTTTCCACATTGTAAAGCTCAGTCATGCAAATAACTTTAGCCAAATTTATGTACGTTACTCATAAGGAAAGCCCAAATTCACACTTAGTTCACGCAGTTTTCATTAGAATTTAAGCCTTTTTATTACTTCATAACAAAATCATCACGTTTTGTCACTTCAGTAGTGAGAACCCTTTTGTCCTCAGCTACTTAGTTAGCACCTGTTAGTTTCATAAACTATTACCACAGATTATCTAATTCCTCATTAAAAACAGGTAGCCTGCTCAATTTATCTCCTCCTGTTTTTAATGCTAAAAGTATTCTTACATTCTATTGTATGATTTCTGAAAATCACACGGTACTGGAATCTTTAATGATGATGTGTGTTATGTTTAATTGTGTATTATTTGCCTTATCTTGAATCTCTCCGAAATAAGCACGACATGAAATATTTTCTGATTATTGGCCAAAGTGGAATGTCTGCATGCTTAATATTTTATACTTTTTGTGGAAGTCAATGAAGATTAATTCAAAAAAAACCCATGATATTTGTAGATTGCATTAACTTTGCACAGAGCCCTTGCCCGTAAGAAGGACTTATGACAAATGGAAATATAATTGATTGAAAGCAAAGCATTCTTTCTGATCAAATTTAAATTCCACAGCTCATGTAGGAGTTCAGTTGCATTCCAAAATGTTATGTGCAGTTGCCTTTTTTTTTTTTTAATACTGTGGCTAAATTGAAGCAGGCAGCAAACATTTCACTTTTCAATTAGCCAATACCTGTGGCAGGAATATACAGAAGCAGAGAATACCTTAAAGAAAAACTCTATTGGTTTCTTCTTCCATCAAGAGTTTCTGCAAAGTGTGTTGCCTAGACAAACGAAGACAACTAGACTTCTTTTCAAAAATGTAACATATTTTTTGTTAACAGTCTCTTTCTTTTTTTAAAAAAGGCTGCTTGCCAATTTTAAAGTGGCTAAGATTAACCATTCCATTAAAAATAAACAAAAAAAATCCTCCCTTCAAAATACAGTGTTATCCATTAGCAAAGCTGCATAATGCACAAGAGATAAAAGGTTGAGTACTAAATCACATTCAATTGCTCCAAAAAGCTACTGGTACTTTGATAGTGTAAAAGCACATGCTGATGGTGTGTTTTCAAATGTATTTTGAGAACTTTGTTATAAGACATGCAGCAGTCACTTTGTATTAAGGCTGAAGCTTCTTTCATTAAAGCTAAGTTCCCCTCACCTCTCTAATGCAGACTGCTGAACCAGACACAAGATTTGTCTTTTGTAGGTCAAAAATTTTTTCTTTTATACATAGATATATACAAAGCACCTTTCCTTTCCACCTATAAAAAGTAACATCAAGTTTGCATAGGCAGAAGTGACAACATGAGGTTTTGGTGCACCGTTCACATATGTGCCTCCTATTCTTTCCTGTACAGTACATCTCGGTCTCAAGAACAAAGGCTTTGGGCTTCTTGTTTCTACAGGAATCACTCAAGTGTCTCTAAATGCCTTTACACACCAACGATGATGATACAGAAGACAGGTCTAGGACCATCATCACAACTTAACTCAAACACCTATTAGAACTCCACAGTGAGGAAGCAGTAAGAATCATAGAATGGCATAGGCCGGAAGGGACCTCAGAGATCATCTAATCCAACCTCCCTGTCATGGGCAGGGACACCTCTCAACTAGACCAGGCTACTCAAGGCTCCGTCCAACCTGGCCTTGAACACCTCCGGAGAGGGGGCATCCACAACTTCTCTGGGCAATTTATTCCAAAGTCTTACCACCCTCGTACTGAAGAATTTCTTCCTAAGATCTAATCTAAATCTGTTCTCCTTCAACTTAAACCCATTTCCCCTTGTCCTATCAGTGGACACTCTTGTAAAAAGTCCCTCCCCAGACTCCTTGTAAGTTCCCTTCAGGTATTGGAAGGCAGCTATTAGGTCCCTCTGAAGTCTTCTCTTTTCAAGGCTGAACAATCCCAGCTCCCGCAACCTGTCCTCATAGCAGAGGTGCTCCAGCCCCTGACTCATCTTTGTGGCCCTCCTCTGAACACGCTCCAACAAATCTATGTGTCTCTTATGGTGGGGACACCAGAACTGGACACAGCATTCGAGGTGGGGTCTCACAAGAGCAGAGCAAAGGGGAAGAATCACCTCTCTTGACCTGCTGACCACGCTTCTCTTGATACATCCCAGGGTGCGGTTGGCCTTCTGGGCCACATGAGTGCACTGCTGGCTCATGTTGAGCTTCTCATCTATAAACACCCCCAAATCCTTCTCCTCAGGGTTACTCTCAACCCACCCTGTGCCCAGCCTGTATTTGTGCCTAGAATTGGCCCGACCCAGATGAAGGACCTTGCATTTTGACTTGTTGAAGCTCATGCAGTTTGCACTGGTCCAATTCTCAAGCCTATCAATGTCCCTCTGTATGGCATCTCTTCCCTCAAGAAAGAAGGAACAACTGCAACATAACCAAACATGCCGAGAGCGCTTTGGTTGTCCTACTCCCAATTATTCTTACTACACCACTTGAATATATAATAGGTGGTAGTGCACAAGAAAAGATTGCTAAACATTGTCATCTGGGTTTGATCTAAATTTGGGTCAAAGAGCAGGTCTATGAGAGACTTGATGCAGAATCCCAAGGGAGTGCTCACCAGCTCTCTGGGACAAGATGCTTCACAGGACAGGAGTACAGATTAGTTTTATTTGCTGGAATAAGCTTCAGTTTCAAAGTATACGAACCCAATTACCTTAAACTAATTTAATACATTCTGCAACACATTCTGATAATCTTTGGATAGACGTTAAAGGTACATATATATTTCATTATTACATACTTAGGGCTGGAGCACCTTTCCTATGAGGACAGGCTGAAAGAGTTGGGGCTGTTCAGCCTGGAGAAGAGGAGGCTCCGGGGTGACCTTATAGCGGTCTTCCAGTACCTCAAGGGAGCCTACAGGAAAGATGGGGAGAGGCTGTTCAGGAGAGCCAGTTGTGATAGGACAAGGGGTAATGGTTTTAAATTAGAGGGAGGTAGATTCAGGTTGGATATTAGGAAAAATTTTTTTACCATGAGAGTTGTAGAACACTGGAACAGGTTGCCCAGAGAGGTGGTGGATGCTCCATCCCTGGAGACGTTCAAGGCCAGGTTGGACGAGGCCCTGAGCAACCTGATCGAGTTGGAGATATCCCTGTTCCTTGCAGGGGGGTTGGACTAGATGACCTTTGAAGGTCCCTTCCAGCCCTAACCATTCTATGATTCTAAAAGGAAATATGAATTATAGGTGATGATTTCTTTTAAATGAAAGCTTTACAGTATATTCAAGTACAATTTGGGGTGCAAACTGAGACTACAGAGTGCTTAAAAAAATGGGTCCAGGAGTTCCCGCAGGCAATACCTCTCTCCTCAGTTCTCCTACTGCAAATATTTGCTTTCCAGAAGAGAAATTTGTCCAGCGTAAGTAATATAGAACACAGCATTAGGACTCTCAGTTTGTTGTGAGGCATTGACTTGCCTCACAAATTTTCTCTTCTCATGATAGTCCCATCAATACCAGGGTAATCATATGCAACCTACCCTCATACATGTATTCTCCAAAACATAATAAATTTCTAAAATATAAATTATATATGCATAGAAGACATGTTCTAATATGTCTGCAAGTGTATGCATAATTTTTAAGGAACAATTGTAACTTTCCCCATTTACACTGTCAACCAAAAGAAGTAGTTTTATATTTCAGAGCACCAGCATACAGAGATACTCAAACTAGGAACAGCAATTCAAATTGACCTAGTCCAGGAAGCCTGCAAGCCTTTTTTGCCTTCCCTGCTCCCCTCCTTCCCCACCCTCCCCCCCCATATTTGAAGATGTTTATGTTATATTTGCTGCTTCTATTGAGAGGAAGCAAGGCTATCCAGATATTCAAGGGGAATCACAACACAGCTTTGTCCCCTCTCCCCTTGGTCAATCACAGTAGGGCATTGCCTTCTCACTGCACTGTCAGGGAGGAATGAGCAGACCAGCTCCAGAGACAGCTACCCAGACATTCTACTGCTACTTCAGTCCTGCTGATAGCAGGAATTGCAATAGACCTCTCATCTCAGCAGATTCCGAATGGGATTTCACACGGGACACGCGCACACTGGTGTAGTCTGAGGAAATCTACAATATCAAAGGTCTGCTAGAAACGATCGAGGTGGGACGATCCTTTCGAGGGCAGATGGTGAGCGATGTTAAGTGTAAACTTGCCCAGCAGCTGACTCTCAAACTCACTAATCTGATGGCCTTCCTGTAAATTACAAAAAAACTTGTTTGATATGTTGCTTAAGATGATAAAGTAGCAACTTCTGGACAGTTACTCAGCCAAGGTTTTACTGAAATGAGTAATTTTGTAGTTGCTGGGAGCTGCATTTATATTGCTGGTTTGTGAGGAAACATAAGTTTATCTTATTTGTATAAGAGTAATTATTCTGTAGATACACATTTTCACATAATCATGGAAAATGATCAGGTTGGAAGAGACCTCTGAAAACATACGGATTCCACCTTGTGTTCAAAAGGCTGGGCCAACTTCCAATTTGGATCAGGTCACCCAGGGTCATAGTCATGTCCTATCAAGTCCTGAGTATCTCCAAGGATGATGATTCCTGAACCTCTTTGGGTAACCCGCATCAGTGCTTGACCACAGATGGAGAGAATAATCCTCTCCTTCTCTCTGACCATGATTTTCCTTGCTGCATCTCACGACTGTCCCTCTTGCGCATCTGAGCGAAGTCCCACTCCATCTTCCCGCGAGCCTGTTTTCCAGCCCTCAAAGATCTCAGTGGCCCTCAGCTGCCCTTACCACACTTTGCCCACACATCTCATACTGTGGGGCCCAAAACTCAACACAGCATCCCAGATGTAGCCCCGTGAGTGCCACATGTGGCAGCACAGGCGTTACACTCAGCCTGCCTGCCCTGCTCCTGCCAACACCATGCAGTGTGCCATTCGTGTTCATCACCTCCAGGGCACGCTGCTCCCTCACGTTTGATGCTCTGCCCACCAGCACATCCATGATCTTTCCTGGAGAGGTGCATTGCATGTACATTATACTCTTTTAAAAGCATTTTTAGATTACCTGTGGCTTTGCACATGGTTTGAAAGACTAAGGCCAGAGGATTGATTTTCAGATAGCAGAAGTTAACATTAAAACGACAGCCTGCAAGTCACCTCGCATCAAATACCCAGAACAGATCTCAAGTTTCTTCCTCCAAGAGCACAAAACTACCACCCACTGGTAGGTTACACCACAGGCTGTGGAGGGTCCAGGTGACCCGTTGGCTGCCTGAGCTCCCTGCGCGCCAGGCTGGTCCAGGCAGCATCCCTGCCCCTAGCCATGGAGCACCACCATGCCACGTGGGTCCTACTCCCATGGAGCTGCTTATCTTCACATCAGGAGTCATAAACCAGGTTACACACATGCACTTGGCAGATCTGGCCGTGCTGGAGGCAAGCTGCGGCACCACTGTACAGCATTGGGATTAGCTGAGGTGTGAAATTGGAACCAGTCCTGAGACTCACTTTCTGTGTAGAGATCTGATTTCTCTGGTGTTTTATGTTTTTGGGGTTTTTTAAAACCAAAATCACTAGTCACTTTAAATTTAGTGTTATACAACCGCATATGTATATGCATAAACACTTCATATATACAAAATATTTCTTTCCTTACCCTGTCAGATAAGGAAACTGCTGAGTGAGAGGAAGCTACTTAACACACCACTGGTTTAGCCCACAGTGATGTGTAGTGGTTAGAAATAGATATCAAAGCTTAGTCTTTCAATTTCTAAGTAGTTGGCATTATCACAATATTTCAGTATCCTATCCATAGTCAACACAAGTTACTGAAGTTAGGTTTGGGAAGAAATCCCAAGTAGCCTCAATCTGGCTTCCTTCCCACCAATAACAAGCCACCATAATCTCAGGATTTCAGGACTGAGAAAAGATATTGTTAATTGGGTTTTTTTTGAGCACATTTTGGGGCACATTTGTTTTTCCTCAGCAACACAGACAATAAAAAAGGTGGAAGTGAGGTAACTTGAATGCTTGTTTTCAGCTACAAACATTAACCTTGTGATTCTCAAGTCCAGCAAAGACTCCCTTCTACTGTTTCTGAAGATACATTGATATATACTCCTGTATATTCCAAGTTAGCTGTAACACTGGGTGAGCATAACCTGCTTTATCATTGGTTAAAGTTACCAAATGCGAAAAGAAAACAAAAATATCCCCTACAACAATGTTGTTTCAATTCAAAAGCTAAGATGATTTTCTCCAAACAGGCCTGTGTTGGAGGAAAAAAGTTCCTGCAGGCGGGCAGGGTGGGGATCAGAGCTCAGCCAGCCAGCAACACCCACTGCTTTCTAGCACATTCAGTTTGAGCTCTGAAGCCTCTTGGGTGTAGCACATTGCACAGCCTTAATGCTTGATCATTAAAAAAAGCAACCTGTCAACACTGTATGCTGACAGCTCTGAAAAAAATAGATTTGAAAGGATCTTCTTCCGCAGGATGCATGTATGCAAGAACACCAGCATTGCTGCTGCATTCTTCAGAGAGCAGACACCATTTTATCCAGCATATCAGAGCTTCAAAGAGAGCACCTGCTTACTCTATACAGCAAAGAAACTCCATGTATTATGAAATGCTTCTTTTGTAAGTCTGAAAATTATTAGATTCCAGGACTCCTCATTCATCTTCTGTCTAAGAATTAAACATCAATATTGACACTCTTTGAGAATATCACAGAACAGTAATAGTCAGCTCTCTGTTCAAGTAACTTAAGACTTCCAATAACATGATTTCTCTTAAGTTTGCCAAGAAGAAACAAGTGTAACTGCTTCAAAACATTCTTCAGATTACTCATGGCTTAATGTTAAGAGAGATATACATTATTTTTCTAAAGCCACTTTAATAATATAGGCCAGGGTTGTTTTGGAGACAGAGTGAATCCGTAACATTCATGTGAGAAAAGCAGAACAGGTGAAAAACTCTAAAAATTACACATTTGACTAATATGCAAGAGCATTGAATAAAATGAGACATTTTCTTCCACACTCCAGTCTCCACTTGACACTTAAACTGGGTAGACTGAAGTAACTAATAGTAAGCAACATGTAAATAGAGCAAGATGCAGCTCTATGGACCTGAAAAGACAGAACGGCTTGAGTTAACATGTAAGGAGAGATAGATAGAAATAGCTGTTGAAAAACAAAGGGGTTTTAATTTGAGTTTACTATTGAAATTGGAAATGGAAGTGAAACACATGTTGGTTTCTTTCTAACTTCCATAGCAACCCACTCACACTGAAGTTATGTGACTCAGAAGCTGTTTTCTTTAAATGCAGCCATATGGCTTTTAAACCCCTTTGGTTCCATGCCCAGACACAGAATAATTATTTCTTCATTTTATTGTCCTGATAGACTCTGAATACTCAAACTTTATAATTTTACTCAAATTACTCAAGTTCTTTTACGTTTCTCAGGTTGCTGCAAGTCCAAAGGTTTGGTTTTTTTTTTAATTTAAAAGACAGTGTTAGTAGAAATTCACAGCAAAATCAGGGCTATATTTGCTAACTTAAAAAGATACCACATTTTCCAAATACACTATGTACGTAATTTTACCAAGAAAATATTTGTTCCTTGCTTTTAATTTCCTTGCCAGAGGAGTAGAAATTCACATTTCTCAAATGAAGGTTTAAGCAGTCATCAGCAGTTGCAGTAAGCACATATGCTCAAAATTCTACACTAAAACTTCCATCACAGCAGAATACAGTCTACCAAGACTGAAAAACAGCCAGCTTTATTACACTGGGCCTGCTTAAATGTATTTCTTAATATTCACAAGCTGCATAGCAACCTAGAAAAATTATTTTAATTTAAAGCAAAATAGCATGATGCAAGATCGCATCCCTTTTCCAGTAAGAGTTATTGCCAATTTTAGGAAGACATTTTACATTCAAAGAGAACACAGTATTTTGTCATGCTGTTAAGGTTTCATTTTTCTAAGTTATATTTTGGTAATTATCAGAAAACAGAAACACATAGAACTACATGACCAAAAGACCAGCTCACAGATGAAGACTGCAATCTCCAATACCTCTCATCAGCCAGAAACTCACAAGCAGGTCTAGAACCCTGGAAAGCATATTTCACAGTGCAAGTGCCCTCAAGTTGTCCACTTCAAAAACAAACTCTTTCAAGTTACTGTTTCCATGTTTCTTTCAAACACCATTCACCAGTGTTTCATAAAACACAAAAATTTATCAAGCCTGTTAAATTTTAACACAATACCACAAATATTAAGTCTTCAAATAGATCTGGTTTTCCAAGTCAAAAAATATAATGCCAAAATGGATTTTTAAAAAAAAAAATAAATCTTTAGATAACCAACTCACCTTTTAGTACAGTTTATACCACAGAAAAGCTCCTCCGCATGTCTGGTGATCAGCTGTAAAACATTCACAACCCTTACCTGACAAAAGTGCTCTGTGAGGTTGGCTTGTGGTAGCTGCAGAGGCAACATTAAGTTCTGCAGAAGTTTCCTGCAGAATTGCAGCACACAGTTTACATCCAATTTCTATGCCTACAACTGCACCAACAAGAGTAAACACCATTATCCTTCCAACGGCCAAGAACTACTACTACTGCCCAAACTGTGTGGTGGAACGGACCTAGCACAGGCTACGTACACCAGTCAGCATAATGCTTGTAGTCATTGACTAGAGTAAGATAGAGCAGACGGCCTGTAGTTGGAAAAAGTGCAGCATTTTCCCCACTTGAGAGTAAATTAAGGACACGGAAATCTCAGCTCACCTGTAACACGTATTACTAACATTGGCCTGACATATCTCAAAAAAAGAAATACTTATCCACTTTGTTTTAATTTCAATGCCTCAAAATTATCACTTACAGATTTCCTCTCCTCCAATTTGACACAATATGTAAGCATCTTTCATACTAAATATATATTTTAAAAAATACAATAGCCTGTTATTACCTCTCGTTACCAGCCCTTAGACACAGTCTTCAGATCAGAAACAGGCAATAATTTTCATTTTTCAAAATTAAAACCCCAGAAGCTAGAGTTTTTTTTTCCTCTCTGTATTCCTGCAGTCATTATTATGCACCACCATCAGTGAGACAGGACCACAACATGAAAAATAATTTATAGCACTGCAATAAAAGCCTTTCTGAATATTGCATGTTCATTGCAGATATCACAGCTAAGCAATGCCAACTGTCCATGTCTATGATCTCCTAAACAACTACTTCTCCACATCTACAGAGTCAACAACAGATAACGGGAGATTTATTTCAAGACACACTGCAGTCACAGAGCACAAGAAAACAAATTCAAGTATCTGGAAAATCCCACAAGGCATTAAGACATCATTCTCCAAACAGCATTTGACTTTTCAACTGAGTACTTTATATTTTGATAGTCTTATTTCTTGTCAGCAGTTCGCACAAGTTCAGCCTTTCATCCCACATGCTCGTTTCTCCAACCAATGCTATGCAACATTGAGCAAATGGAAAATTGTAGTAAAAGATCTTCACTTACCTTGTCCTTGTGCACTGATCTGATGACTCCACAGTAGCAGAATTATTGCTAATACCCAGTGTGTCCATCCAGTTACTCTGTCATTTTCTTGTCTTTCAGCCATTGCATTATTGGATGCTATACAAAGAAACATTATTGAATGTTTTAGTTATAACTCCTGGGAAATATACCTTTGAGGAGAGGAAAACAAATCAAAATGTCCACAAATTTCTTCAGTACACATCTATTGCTCTACTTTAACAAATACTCACCAGTAAAAATGCTTTTTCATTCAGAACCTCCCCGACCGTGTTTGCTTAAGACTGTTACCTCATGGAAGAAAGTTGCTTTTAAAATGCTTGAATTCACCTTTCATATTGAGGTCCTGGAATTCACAAAAGAGCAGGTTCCAATCCTACCAGGTTTAGGAGTACTGAACAAGCAGCACTTCACTGAGTGACTTAAAAATTCTGCTGTGTAATACAGAAACACTTCTGAAGCAAAGTCTCTCCGTCAGTGTTTAACTTGAATTTTCTTTAAAAAGTCAGGGTTCTTTTACACCATTGAGTTGCATTTCATTGCGGGTTTTCCTGGACCAACTACATCTTCTACTGGTCACAGTTTCCACATCACTGACATATGCAACAATTATCTATTTATTATTCCCTCCCATTCGCTTTTTTAGCGCTCTGACTCAGGTCTGTTTCTTCAGAAGATCTGTTTAACAAAATACTGATTTGTCAGAACTGTACTAATTACACAGGCCTGGTTGGATCCTAGCTGGAAAAAAATTAGGATGTCGTTTCTAGCCTAAAGCACAGGCAAATATCAGGCAAATTTATCCAGCAAGTGCAAAAATCTTGCAAAGATTCCTTAATTAGTTTTTAAAGAGATGGTATTGTGAAAGTGACTTGTGCTTTTTCCTTATAAACTGCTATGAAATTCTTGTGACCAATGTTGCAGGAATTTGAAAATTCACTTTTTTTAAAAAAAAAACCACATCCAGGAAAAATGTTAACAGAAAGGAATGTTTACATATTGGCTGATTAAGTATGCTTTTAATATTGCTATTATAGTAAGTTTCATTTTAAAAATCCCACTAAAAGTATTATACAAACCCATGGATGCAGAAGTCATCCATAACAAAAGGTTCAACTGAAATTATATTCAATGAACCTCAGTCCTCAATTCTGATCTATAATAGCTGATTAAAAAAAAGGCTCTGTTTCATGCAATTAATAAAAACATAGGCTAACACGTAGAACACTACACTTGAGTTTCTCCCCTTATGTACCTTCACATATGGGGGTAAGGCAGGCAATGAATACAAGAGTTTTCTTGTCTGCTTTGGGTGGGGTGTTCGTCTTCTCTGTTTGCTGTGACACTCGAATTTTCACTTTTTCATTTAATCACTGATCCAACTGCTGACTCAGATCACTAGATATCTTCTTATGTACTTCATGTAGCTGATCAGAATTAAAATTGGCTTTTGCTTCAAAACTAGCTATGGAAGCTTGCCCTTCTGCACAGAAATACTCTCCAGTGTTGCAAACACCTTGATTTTCTTGTTAGGAGTTTATTTCAGGCTCTGCTAGAACAGCTTTTATTTCAGCAAAACAGTGCCCTCCCCAGCCAGAACTTAGTGGTCCCAACCCCATCCCCTCTCACCCAGGCATATGAAGAAAAGAGAGGAAGGGACACTACAATGCTTTGTTTATTTGTTTTGCCTTGCTTTTTTCAGACTATTTAACCTTAAGAGGAAAGAAGTAAAGGACTGAAAACGGTAGTCCCAAAGCAAAAGTGTAAAACAATGAATACAAATAAATGTCCTACAAGTACAGGGTTTACCACAATAAGGTCAAAGAAATAGCTTTGTGAAAACAGTATCTTGGAAAAGAGGTAGTCTGTTTCATGAATATTCTTTCCCCAAACTAACAGACACGTTTTTGGTTCTCAGTGTAAGCAAACAGATGGTATTCGATTAGTTATTTACCTACTTTACTACTATTAATTAAAATCTCCAAGATAATTTCTGTTTTCACTATGTCTAGAGAAAGCTAGAGTTCCATAAAAAATCTGTCATTTGTATCTACAGCCCTGCTAATTGTAATATAAATATCGCAACTAGAAAGCATTAAGATGCCTTATCTGAACCCTTCAAGGAAACATCTAACTTCTAAGAAAGCGTTTTTGCTTGAACATTCATAACTAGTGAACAGAGGAAGACAAGGTCTTCCTAGGAGGAAGGCTAGAGGTCAATATACATAGCATTCAAAATGGAAACAGAAGTAGCAGAAATTATGGAGTTTTATTTTGGATCTGAGAGACATTTTCTTCACACTGCAGCAGCAGCCATCCACAGAAGCAAGACAAGTGAGGCAGAAGGGGCTGCTGGAGATGGGACAAAGCTGTGCACTTCACCACAACACAGGACTGCAAAGAGAAGGAATCTAAGCCTGATAGATACCATTCCTGTCATATTTTTTGTCTTCTATGAGACAATTCGTAAGGGAAAATAAGCAAAGAAAAGCCACTGCCATGTACAGAACTGAAAGTTCAAACTAGAACTTCTATTTGTCAAAGAAGATTCAACAGGAGGCTGATATTATAGAAGCAGAAAACTGACCCGGAACCCAAAACATAGATCTCCTTTGAATCCTAAGCCTTGCTTTCCACACAATAAGTGCAGGGAAACAAGTTTATCTCAAGCAAACACATTTCTTAATTAAAGAACAATTGTTCCAAGAGAGGCTACACTGCTGTAAAAAAGCTTAACTGCCAAGTCTATGACAACCTTTATATGATGTGGGTTTACACCAGTGTTGCTTCAGGCCTTCTAATACAGGAATAAAATGACCAAGGGCAGAATCAAGTCAGAGGTATGCTGAATTAATAGGAACAGGAGATGAGGAAAGGCAGAGGGGAAGAGAACTGCTTCTTTTTTCCCCCCCTCTTTTTTCCTTCAGTTATCTTGTGAAACAGGTGACAAAAAAATTACATTTCAAAAAAAAAAACATTTTAAAAGCATACTTAAATTTTTGTTGTTGCAAGACTTCTTGAAGGAAAGCCAAGAGATATACAAATCACATCCTCCAAGGGACAAAAACCTCATTAATCACTCACTCCAACTCCCCAGGGAAAACCTTTTTTTTAATTTTCCCCTCAAATCTGCTAGAAGAGGAAAACTATCAAAGGGGAAAAAATACCAGAATAACAGAGATACAAAATCTTACCTATAGAGCTTCCTTCTCTCTACTCCTTCTAAATCATTCTCCCTTTACTGGTGGAGAGAAAAACAAGGCCAGCCCCACACCCTTTATGGTCTCTCCAACCAAGGTTCAGCGGAATTAACGAGCACCTGAACATAACCTAGTGCAGCTGTGTTCACACAACATTTCCTGCACCTGAAAGTATAGAGAAAAGATCAGTCACCACCATTTCTTTTTTTTTTTTCCCCTCTAAACTTATGCATATAGCAATATTCTACCTGAAAAACAGCTACAAGAACTACACTTGCCAGCTTCACAGCCAAGAGAAAATGGCAAGGGGACATTCCTCCTATTTGTTGACAATTAGCTGTAACTAATTTAGAGTGAACCAGGTGCAGTCAGTTGGCAGGAAATCAGCTAACATGGATAAATCTGTCCTACAAAGGACTGTAACAAAGTTTGAAGTTTGTTTTAGACAAGTCTTTTGCTCAAGTAGTGTTGGCATGAAAAGCTAGGAGGCTTTCAGTTGCACTACCAGAGATTTGTTGCTCTCTCAGTGGCATGATCCATTAAAATCCAGAATTTGATATGGGGGCAGCAGTAACTTGCATCTATTTTGTTTTCCTTCTGTTACCTCTTGGACTATTCTATATACTTTCGTTTTATCTGAATCACTGAGTATGTCAACTATGTGGACTTAAGTACGCTTTTTAGTATAACTAATTTATAAATCTCTTTACAAAGTTACTTTTTTTTTTTAAACAAAGTTTAGTCAATGTTTGGTATATGACAAGCAAAATATACCAGCTTTCTCATAAATCATGGGAATATCACTACTGCCTGACAAAAGCGAAAGTTGCTGTTGGAGATGAAGTAGAATTTAGTCACTTAACTCTGTATTTAAAGTATAGCTTTCCTCTCCATACAGCACCAATGAAACATGTGGTGCAGATAGTGGAAAGGGATAAACAGCTTCCCAGGCCATCATTAATACAGACAACCTCCTTGTATACACCTTTCACTCATGCACTAAAAAGATATCCATTTATTTATTAAAAAAAAAAAAATTTGAAATAATTATTGCATCTGGTTGCCACCACTCTGTAGCTAACACTACAGTCTATAGCACATATGGCTATGAACACTTCCTTTGAACAGTCATCTTCAGAAAAACGTTGTCAGATAAAGCGAGGCAAGTTGCTGCACCATATAGGATAGTAACTCCTAGCTCAGACCACTGTCTGAAAATTGAAGACTCACATATAAGCGTGATGTTGAAATCTATATTTTGCCCTACTGGAATTTCTTGTGCTCTAGTTTAGAAAGTAATCTCATCCTTCCCTCTCCCTCCAGAATTCCTGTACATTTGAAATTTGTAACTGTGCCTAATAAAAGGAAGACAGTAATAGCAAATATATACTTTAAAAAAATAGCTTATGTGACATTCAACCATATGCTGAGTACATCCCATTAAACTGCTTTCATAAAACAGATTTCAGATAGATGGAAGAACGAGAAAAAAAACACCATTATTTTCTTAGTGGTGGTCATTAAAGAGTTGATAGATCATGTGTCCCATCAGCTGGATCTCTCTAAAGAAATCTGATACAAGAGTGTTAGTAGGCATGTGAAATGCTTGGAGTTACCT
The DNA here is from genome assembly GCF_009769465.1 of Tauraco erythrolophus. NCBI lineage: Eukaryota > Metazoa > Chordata > Aves > Musophagiformes > Musophagidae > Tauraco > Tauraco erythrolophus. The sequence goes on from NC_141465.1 coordinate 23,416,054, forward strand.
AGCCAGGCAAAAATAAAAGTAAAGGAGGAAGAAAAAAAAAAAAACACACACACAGCAAACAACAAAATACCAAAACCACAAAATGTCCTCTAAAGTATTTTGAACGTTACAATCACTGGGAATCACTGGTGCCTAAGGAAGTGCCAAGGACAGACTAAAACTTTTGCTAATAGAGATTGCCAAGTCTAAACTGGATGCATTTTACTGAATGAAAATCTATGAGCCTGAAGCCAGATTCTCATCTTCCTTACATGCACAAAAACCTATGGTACCAGCTGGTTTGTTTATATCCATGTAACTGAAATCAGAACCCGGTCTGATGTATTTAAAATAATTGAATTTATCACTGATGTCTTACTTTGCCTGTTACAAAGACTGTATTTTTTAACCTCATTTCTGTTAGTGCATTACCAAAGACATTATAAATACAAGATCCCTCAGAGGGCCATCTGTGGAACCAGATACTATCCGACGAGGACCTCTCTGCAGTATCAGGATTGTTTACGCAGCGTAATGAACAGTAACGATAAGATTTTTCCTATTTAAACTCAGAAGCAATACAAGAGCAGCAAAACAATATCCATATGGCACCAGAGGTTTTCAGTGCTGCTATCAGTGGACCAGAGCACTCCTGGTCCTCACTTCTAGCTGGCAGCTGCTGCCTTTGTGCATAGAGGGTGAGAAGTCATGAACTCCCACCTGAGATCTCCAAGACTCCAGGTGGAGGAAAACAGAACAGATAACCCATATATCTGTCAGTTTGGAGACAGCTGTACCTCAAGCTAGATATCAAAAAGGGTTCACAAGCCACCTGCCTTGCAGGCATACCTTCTGCACTGTGCTATGGCTCCAGAGAGAAAGGCTTCCTCCTCTGCTGCAGAAGTGGGTTTGGAGAACGTGAGACAGCAGGGCATGTACGTAAGACCTTCCTAACCCTACAAAAGATTATGAAGGCTAGGCTCCTAATTTAGGAGGTGAGTCTTCCTACATCTCCTCCATAGCCAGAGAAGATAAAGTAACCATCTGGGAGGGCACTGGAGAGCACCAACATTAGGCTCCAGCTGGGACTAACTGCAGAGCAGGCTCTGTGTCCTCTACTGGCTACTGGAGGAGGTCAGAGACTTTGCCCCCAGGCGAAGTCTAAAATAGGCTAGAGTGCATAGTCAGGCTCATGCAGACACCTCTTCCCCTCCACTGGAGCATGTTCCCTCATCTGTTGTTAGAACAGAGCTTCTTGTGATACCAGGACACGCACCTCTCTGTGTCAGGATGATTTCTTCAGTTAAGTACGCTCGCCAGAAACTTGCATAGTGTAATTACAAACTTTCCAAAACATGTTTAGTAAGAGTGATTCAGAGCATCAGTTAGCAAGTATTGATTATTCAGTAACGTCCTAAATCATTACTTCACTAACTTATAATCAGGTTTGCTTTCAGAACCTTCCAAAATTTAAGTAACTATTGATTCTTCCATATTCTCTCTGATTAAAATTTACAGTGAAAAATATGAGTTGTAATATTTTTAAAATACATTTTTTTTACATCAGATTAATGCTATAAAGAAAACAACACATGTAGTACTAAAGGAAATAAAAATTACCTACAGGCATCCTGTAACTGTGAATTAATGGTACCTGAATGAGGGCCAATACGTTTTAACCTAGGTATTTAGCCTTTAGAAAGACAGTTTCTTCATTTCTCTTGTATGTTAAAACTTATCAATTTCAATTTTAAGAAACACTATGGACCTTCGTGGCAATTTCTTTAAGACTGAAAAGGCTTTTTTTTTCCAAAATGTAAAAAATTCCTTTGCAATAGAAAGTTTAATTATTGGATGACTTTAGTTTCTAAGATTTTTTTAACAGTTGTTCAGATGATAGTATCTGATATAGGAATTGGCTATATCACTACAGAGAGCAGAAAGAAGATAGTTGTGGAAGCTAAAACAAGTGGTCAAAAGCAGTTCTGATGCCACCCACCACTCAAAAATATTGTTTTACTTCACAAATGATCAAACAAAAATCAATTCTTCGTTTGTCTTCTGGTGTTGCTGCCTTCAGGGTTCACAGTTTCCATCCTTTCACAAAATAGCAGTGAAATTCAATCTCAGAAGCCAAGATTCCTAGGCAAAGCATTTATTCTCAGACTAATGCTTTAGAAAAAAAAAAATATCAAAGATCTCATAAAGAAACAAAAATAAATGTCTTAAATCAGGTATGTTTGTTCTTGCAAGAAAATGAAATGCAGCCCAGTGAAATATGAACATCTGACTTAGTTCCCTTTATTTTTTCTCCTAAACCAAAACAGCCTTTTCAAAACGTACATAACATATTACACAATACCAACAAGCTTTGGATAAGTTTGAAATAGCCAACTACACCAAACTTGCAGACATCATACTTGCAACTCTACTTATTTCTAACCCTCAATTTCCACCTTCAAAACACATCCCTATGTACAGTCCCCTGCAGGTTATGGTTAGAAGACATCACGTGAACACTGGAAAATCTGTGGCCTGCAGAAGCCTATCTCACCAGATGCGCATACCAGGGACAGACAATTGCTGCTGATGTTCAGACTGGGTTGCACAAACGGGAAGGAGCTGTGGTATCATGGTTGTGGCAGTGAGACACTGCCTCTTTCTAAAGCACAGGCAACGGCAGCTCATGAGTCTTCCAGCAAGACTCTGGCGCTGGGCTTTCCAGAGGGGCAGAAAGCAAATGTTGCTGTGCTACCAGTGCATGAAGTAAGCCTCCTCCTTACTACACCTTCCATGTACATGCAACTTCACGCAACTTACCCTAGGGCTAAATACACAGGACTGTTTACAAAAACAGCAAGTCCTCCTACCACCATCAGCAGCATCTGATACAGGTCATATTGCTTGGCGCATGAGAGAAGGACTCCAAAGTCACATAACCCTCCCCATTCTGGACCAGACTGCATCCAGCCCTGCTCTCCCCCACTAAAACAGGAATACAGCTATCATTACCTGCTACCACACAATATCCATAATCAGGTAACACCATTTACCAGCAGGTACTTCAAATGCTGTAAGTTTACACCTGAGCATATCTAGTTTGTGCAGCTATATGAACATTTCTCATCATTCATAAGATGCCCCTCACTATGCAAAATCGGATCCAGTTTATTCCAAGCACTGTAAGCTTTGCTGAACCCAGACAGTGCATCACTTTTGTAACAATCCTAAAAGAAGAATATCCATATTTAGTTGACACTATGATATTTTAGTCTTTAAGTCTTTCTGATTCATGAAAGAGAGCAAAACCAAGAAGTAAATAAAACTGTGACCAATAAACTTGTTTCCTAATTACAATCATTCATACAATCTGCTTTTACATTAACAGATCAAAATCAATATCATTGACTTTTGTTCCATATAACCATTTGTTTAGGTTTTCTTTGCTATCTCATACACTAAGAAATAAACTTACAATGCATTAAGAAACTTCAGGTAACTGGCTCTGTCAACACAGCATGAAGGATGAGGAAAAAGTGAGTGGAAGAGTAATATATTTTTCACAAAGTATTGGATCCCATGAACAAGTTAATGATGTCTGAAAGAGAGAAAATGTGAGGACCAAAAGTTTTCAAGTTGCTGAGTGATAATAATGGTGCCATCTATTGTGCATCCATCACACTGAAGTGCTTGACACGTATTTCGGACTATTTTCATGCATTTTCTTTATGATGATTAATAGTGGCATTGTACCCTCTGAAATAGCAGCCCATCACACAAAGAAAGGTGTACTAAATTAAATTCAGATGGTAACAACTTTGATCTCAGACACACATGGAGAAAATATCAAAAGGTTAGAACAAAAAAACCTGAGAAATACTCATGTCTAAGATGGATCCACAACAAACAAAGAGCAGAGAAAAAGGAATAGGGACGAAATGCAGTGCTTAAACACAAGAGCCTTTCTGAAGCATACATTTTTCTGATTTCTTTTCCTCACTCTACGTTTACATTAGAAAGTGGTGAGGTTTAAAATGTGTTTTCTTTTGTTATGCTTTGAAGGAGAAAGGGGGGGTACTACACTAGATAAGATAATTCAATTTCTGTAAAAGGAAGGCATAAAAGGTAATGTGTACCACCTGCCTGCCTCTCACGTCCTGGACATGCTGCTGTGGTCTGTTTTGTCTCTAACACGAACCAGAAGTGCACAGAGGTTTATGTAACATGTTCATTTCCCTCTGGGTCCTTAAACATTTTGGTTAAAGCAACTCCTCACTTTTTTTTTACTGGAAACAAGAAGGAAAGTTAGCATAGAGACACTCCACCAGTGCCTTTCGGTCTGCTGAGGCTGGAAACAGGGCTTCCAAGCCCCTTAAGGCAACCAAAGCAAAGGAAAGATGTTTCAGTGCAAGTGTGCTTATGCCAACACATCTTAGGTTGCTGCCCACCCAGGAGGGTGAAGACAGTTACTACGGCCCAGCTAACAGTTCTAATCCCAGCTTCATCTCTTCAGAAGTGGAATTCAGCAGGGGAAAGTCAAGAATTTCCAGGATGCGTCCTTTGCTCTGACTCAACAAGAAAAAATAAGGGAAAAAATAATCCCTACTCCCATCAGAAGAGCGGGCAGAGTAACTACCTGCATGAGTGTCATAATGTATATTTAATGACTGAAAATCACTCTGAAACATCTGGATGTGTCATACACAAACAGGAATGGTAAATCACTGCTAGAACTTGCTCGGGAACCCATGCAGCCCCGTGCACTCCTGGGAACGTGGAAGCAGAACCAGGCTATAGCTTCCCCAACATGGGAGGATGGCTGCAGAAATCAATTATTAAGTCCCTTAATAATATCAATTATTAAGCCACCTTTCTTAACCACCAACATAAAAATAAATACATCCCAGTTGTGCTATTTGATATTGTCGTGGTTTTAGGCCGATATGGCAGCTAAACTCCACGCAGCCCGTCTCCCACTCCAGTAAAGTGGAGAGGAGAAAAATATAATAAAAGAGCTGAGGGTCGAGACAAGAACAGAGGGAGCACCCAGCAACCATGGTCCCGGGCAAAACCGACTCAGCTTTCTGAAAGCACAACAATTTATTAACAGCTACTTAAAAGAATAAAAACAAGCAAAACCAGTTACTTAAAAGGATAAAAAGAAAACAAGGCCAGATCTTAAAATCAACACCTCTCCACCCCCCTTGCGTTTTCTTCCCGGCTCTACCTCCTCCCCCCAGCGGCGAAGGAGGGCAGTGAATGGGGGAGTGCAGGTCAGTTCATTCCATGTTGTTACTGCCACTCCTCTCTTAAAGGAGAAGGAGTCCTTACACCATTTTCCCTTGCTCCAGTGGATCCCCTACTGACAAGGAAAATCCACAAACTTCTCCAGCGTGAGTCCTACCCGCAAGACGCAATCCTTCCCCATCAGATTGCTCTAGGTACGGGCTTTACCACAGTCTCAGATTCTTAGGGAGTTGTTGCCACTCGGTCTGGCATGGATCGTCATACAGAATTTAAATGCGTAAATACATCAGTGTGTCTCTACCTGTGCCCGTGCTTCACAATTGTCTCAGGCTCAGTCATCTCCTCTGAACAAAACACCTCCCCACTGACAGGGGTTGTCCCACAGACTTTAGATGCGTACCATACTCAGGCCCAGGCATCTCTTCTTCGATGTGGGTTTTCCACAGGCTGCGAGTGGGTCTCTGCTCCACCGGGACCACCTTTGGTTACAAGGGGGCCGCTTGCCGTCTCGCCACTGCTTGCAAGGGAAACTCAGCTCCAGCACACCTCATCCCATTCCATCTTCACTGACCTGGTGTCTGTGTGGCCGTTTCTCTCAGATCTCAGTCCTCTCTGGGTGAACTTGGCCCAGCAGGCACCCCGGGAGCGGGGCTCTCCCCGAGTTCCCCAAGCAGCTCTGCCGCCGCCATCCTCAGCAGGTGGCACCGGCCCGGCCCGGGCAGCCGCCCGGCCAGGCACCGGGGAGCAGGGGCAGCGCCCCCCTCCCTTCTCCTCACTCCTGGGCAAAGGCACACACCTTTCTGGTTCCTTTGTCCCAACGTAAATAGGGCAATTCACCGATTGGCTCAAGCCCTGAGGGGGATGGGAGTCTGGTTCTGATGGGCAGCTTCTGCCACCAGAACCTACCCCCGCCCCCTCCCCGCATCAAACCGTGACAGATATGCATAGGCTTTCCAAATGTATCTGAGAGTAAGTTTATATCAGTCTTTGTATAAGCCTAAAAACCCCATAAATCTTACCCTTGCAGGTGGGAAATGGAGGTACTGCGGTCTGGAACCAGCCTGCGGGAACCTCCTGGTGTGCATGGTTGCTCCAGCTCCCCTGCCAGCTGGTGGGCTTTGGGGAGAGCTTTTGGCAGTTCAGCACCTCACAGGTGGGACTGGGAGGAGGAAAAACAGCAGTCATGTCCTGCCCACAGCCTCCTCCTGCCAGCTTCAATCACTGAAGAGTTTCTTGAGGGAAACCCAACAGACCTTCATAGGTTTTCTAATATGCTTTAGCTATTAGGGGTAGATTAGATTAGCTATTAGAGGGTAGACTTAGATTGGATATAACGAAGAAATTTTTCACTCTGAGGGTGGTGAGGCACTGGAACAGGTTGCCCAGAGAAGCTGTAGATGCCTCATCCCTGGAAGTGTTCAAGGCCACTTGAACAAAGTGGATGAAGCTTTGGGCAACCTGGTGTAGTGTGGAGGTTTCCCTGCCCATGGCAGGGGGGCTGGAACTAGATGATCTTTGAGGTCCCTTCCAACCCTAACCATTCTATGATTCTATGATTAGTCCCTACTGGTTTTTGCCTTTTTTTTTTGTACAGTTACAAATGTACATAATATTTATTGTACAGGACTATTTAGAAGAACTGAATTAGCTGGAAGTTGATCTATTGAATACATTCCAGCGAGGTATCACACAGTATCACTTGATTATGATTTAATAACTGACTAAATTACAGTGTTGTTTATATACTACATTTTTATTTTGTTTATACAAATGTGTATACTAATGTTTTGTTTATATTAATGTTTTTACATTAGTACCACTATCAAGGAATATTGGCAAGGTTATTTTTGTAAATCATCCCTGCCTAACCTAAAACAATCTTGATGGACTTGAAAAAAAATTTCAGGGCAGAATAACTGTGAAGAATGGGAAAGGTAAAACATTTACCTAGTTTTTTGAGTAGGAGTGCTAACAGAGATAGGAACTGCTGGTTAGTTTTTTTCCTGTTATGTTGAGTATGTAAAATCCAAGTAGCCATAAACCACAGGGGAATGAGACAGTTAATGTTCCACCCATACCAGCAATCATACCATCATATATTCAGAGAGTGCATAATTTACCAAAAAGTGTTCTGAGAGTAGTCTAGCAGTTTTTAATATTTATTGAAATTACACTTATATCTCCTTTAAAGGCTCTCTCCAGAGTTTAGCTGTCTGGGCTTCCACAGGATAAAAAGCACCATAGCTAGTAAATTTTAAAATCCTCACGAAATTATTTGAATAACTCCCCTACGCATAACAATGTTGTATCTAGTGATTTAAAAGACCTGATCCACCAGGGCTAGAAACACGTAACTTTGAGGGCAGACACTTGCTGTCTGAGCTGAAAAGATGTTTATTCTGACCAAGCTTCCTGAGAACATGTCACCTTAAATCCATTGTTCATCCAATATTTTATACCGCTGATTCCAGGCTCTAGCCATTGTATTTCTGTGACAGAAATACGGGATGAACAAGGAAAGAAATGCTTCCGCAGCTTCTGCAGTTTGGATTTAACGCCGTGGGGCATTTAACTTATGTTTAAAAGAAAAATTCTAGTATTCTTGGAGGTGTTGGATTTTAGAAGTTATCCTAAGGAAGAAAGCAAAGCTACTTTCCACGTCATGTTTTGAAACAGGTAAGAAAAGGAGAAACAATTACAGTGTGAAAATCAACATAGTTTCCTGTGAATGTAATATTACATTTTTCCCATAGCCAAGAGCACGTCACCTTCCAGAGGCCCAGCCACAACTCTCTCATGAAGTTGTGAGGTGCCAAGTAGAGCCGATGAAGAAATTCTGCTGATTGAGAAGCAGGCCAGCAGATGAAAGAAAAATCAATGCCTGAGCATCAGTTCAGTGTAATAAAAGCAGTATCTCATTTTGACACCTTGACTGAGGTTTTTTTGGACAAAGACTACTATTATTTTTCCACTTTCACCTAAGTTTAACCCCTGATGTCAAGTTATGGTTTTCCATGTTGTCCAGTATGGGTGATTCTGCCTCAGCTCCAATTGTAGCCACATGACTTGTTTCTCCCTCTCATAAAAGCTACTACTACTACAGTCTGGTTTTTGTAAAGACTTTTCTCGCATTCAAAGTAAGCTAAACATGCATTAGTAGGATATGGGAGACTAATTAAATATTGCAACTGTGATACTCAGGTATTCAGGCTCCAGGGTTGTGTTTTGTTTTTTTTTTTTTTCCCCAAAAAGGCGCAGACTGCTTTCTCCATCTCACAAAATATTTCATCAGTAGAGACTTCATAAGTGACCATTCGTTATTCCATACAATTTCTAGATGACCCTGCAACAGGTTCTCCACCTCCAAAGCTTAAAAGCAAAGCCCTTGAGCCAAAGACACTCCTAAGTTTTTTCAATGAACTGAACCATGGATAAAGATTTAATCTGATGCCAATTTCCCACGTTCATTAAGATCAGTTATTCCACAGAAAACTCCACATATTCCAAGGGAATTGATGTCAGACAAACTGCTTCTCCACTGCTCAGATAACTGCCAAAGGAAAACACCAGTTCAAAACACTCTTTAAACAAATAGATGACTTGGCTTCCAGTTTTGTAGACATGTTAGGCAATTTCAATGGCTACTTGTAAAAAAGCCTAATGAACTCTCACAGTTGGGAAACTCTTAATTTTAGCACAAACAAGAAGTATTTAATGAAGGACAAAGGAAGGTAATAACACCCATGCAGTACTTGAACTTGCACAAAAATTGACATTGGAAAAGTAAATCTAATCCTACTGTAGTTTAGTAAAAACATATTAAGAAATGGCTTTCATCCATCAAGTCATTTCTTTTCCTATCTTTTCTATAGGATTGGATATAGGAGTGTGTCGTGGTTTAGGCCGATCCGGCAACTAAACTCCACACAGCCACTCTCTCACTCCTTCTCCAGTAAAGTGGAGAGGAGAAAAATATAATAAAAGAACAGAGTAGAGACAAGAACAGAGGGAGAAAGTGAATCGAGTCAGTTTGCAGAGGTGAAAGCTACCCAACTGGCTTTAGACATTGCTGAACGAGAAAAGTGGCCGATGCTCAATCTCTATACCGACTCATGGATGGTAGGAAATGCCCTGTGGGGATGGCTACAGCAATGGAAGCAGAGCAACTGACAACGCAGAGGTAAACCCATCAGATTGCTCCAGTGCGGGCTTTACCACAGTCTCAGATTCTTAGGGAGTTGTAGCCACTCGCTCTGGTGTGGGTCATCACACAGACTCCAGATGCATCTTTACCTTGTCGTGCCTCCCATGCTTCACTATCGTCCTCAGGTCCAGGCATCTCTTCTGCAACGCGGGCTTCTCCACGGGCTGCGAGTGGGTCTCTGCTCCACCGAGTCCTGGCTGCCGGGGGGTCCGCTTGCCGTCTTGCCACAGCTTGCAAGGGAAACTCAGCTCCAGCACACCTTGTCCCGTTCCATCTTCACTGACCTGGTGTCGGTGTGGCCGTTTCTCTCAGATCTCAGTCCTCTCTGGGTGAACTCGGCCCGGTGGGGGCCCCGGGAGCGGGGCACTCCCCGAAACGGCTCCGCTGCCGCCATCCTCAGCGGGTGGCACCTGCCGGACGCGGGTCACCGCCTGGCTGGGAGGCAGGGAGCGGGGGCAGTGCCTTCCTCCCCTCTCCTGGCTCCTGGGCAAAGCACCCTTTCCGGTTCTTTTGTCCCAGCTTAAATAGGGCAATTCACAGAGGCGCCGATTGGGGGATGGGAGTCCGATCTGGTGGTCAGAACCGGGAGGTCACAGGGAGAAAATCCCCTCTCCTGCCACCAGAACCCTCACACACACATAAAACCATCAGTGGTGGGATTTTTCTGTATTTATTCTGATGCTTGTTTACAATTTGCTTAATTTTTGAATTTTGGAATAAAGGAATCCTCAGTATACATGTTTTGTCTTGTGTTGATATCGAGAGCTCTACTGACATCAACAGAGACATTTTCACTCATTCTGAAGTCAGAGAAAAACATGCAACTGAAATTCATAACCACTCAGAGAAATAGCACACCTTAAGTAATCTATCAGGGGCTTGAGTGACACGTAGTTGAGGAGGCAGTCCTCTGTATACAGGTAAAGGTCATTTTAGAGAGGAAAAACACATTCACACCCAATTTCTACATATTAACTGGAAAGAAATCAATAATCTGTTGCTTTGAGTTTTCTTTAATAACAAGAGACTTCAATTGTACATGGGCTAACGTCATCAAGCAAGACTGACAACTGAATGTTCATTGTAACGTAGTTACTGTGTCTATATTAACCATTCTAATTTCTCCGACTCATATTCTTGATGGAGTTTTGGACAAGCAAGAGCAGGGAAACACCTTCTACTTGCATCAGATTTGAACTGCAATAGAATACACCTACTCCTCACCACCCAGTAAGAGACACGAGACAAGTGAATTAATCCTTTTAAAAAATTTTGCCTCTGTACTTCTGGCTTACACTTCATGTAATGACCAAAAGCAACCACCTCTGCACTTGATATCTCCAGCCAGAGAAACTGTGTAACACGTACCAACTGCAAAGGAGTATCTGAAATGTAATACGTAACATGTAACTCCACAATTAATTTCCATTATTAATTTCCCATAACATCAGCAATAAAATAGGGTTGATTTTCCACAAGTATTTTAATTCTTGAAGTATATATATTGTAGGTTAAATCTCAAATAAGTGATCCAGTATCAACCGCTTGAAAAAACAAGCCATATCTTTGGCTAGCAGGACAGTTATTTCCCCTGATTTACAGCCAGTACCTCGGCGAATTTTGACCCAAGGTTTTCTTACAATATAATTAGAGACTATTTCTGCAGTCCTAAAGGCCTTCATAAGTACCCACTTTGAGTATTAATGTTCCTTCTTGACCATAGATTCTTTATCTATACACATATGTACGCTACGGATATATTTTCTCTTATCCAAAGTTATGAAAACTGCAAAAGAAAGACTTCTTGCTTCATTGGTTGCGGAGAGCTTAAATTTATAAGGTTGGGTTCTCTTTGGCAAAACATGCCTATACTGAAGTGCCATCAAACTCATTTGTATTACTTCTCCCGAAGCTAATTACAACTATTTTTATTGCCTAACTTTTTCTTATTATTAACATCAACAAAATCAAATACATTATGCTAGTTCCAAATTAATAAACTAAGTCTGCAATTTCCAATTTGCATACTACACTGGAATACCTTTTATGAGCTAAACTGCTCTGAATATTGCAATCCATAACGCAAAATAAAAGGCACTGACATTTTTATGCATTAAACTGCAAGTAAAAGAGGATAAACGAGGAAAAACTCCTATGTCTTCTCTTCGCACCAGCGTTTTACTCATTCCTCCCTTAGCTTTACCATCAAGACTTTGAGGGACACCCAGAACAAGCCTAACTGGAAGCAAAGCGCAGTTTTGCGCCAGGTGCCATCCGACTACTCCGGAATGTACTTAGCCCCTGGGCTCCGCACCCCCCTCCCCGAGCCCCTCCGCCCTCCAGACCCCGCATCCTCACGTCCAGGAAGTTTTGCCAGCCGCTTCTGGCAAAACTTCAGGAAGTTACCTGGAGGGTGGCGCCTTCCGAGGGAGCACCCGGCGCCGGAGGGGCAGCGGGGGTCGGGTAGCACCGCAGCACCCGGGAAGGCACGGCGGGCAGGCGGCCCGGAAGGAGGAGGCGGCTTCACCGCGCACCTCGGGGGGCGGGCGGGCGAGACGGGGGCTGGGCGGGGCGGTCGCCCCGCCCAGCCCCCGTCTCGCCCGCCCGCCCCCCGAGGTGCGCCCCGGCCCGTCGCCTCGAATGGAGAATAAACCGCAGGGTTTCATCTTTTTTTTTTTTTTTTTTCTTCCTTCTCTGCCCCAGCCCCCCAGCTCTTACCTGAGCGGCGGGAGAGTAGCACAGGGAGAGCTCCGAAACCCGGTCCCAGGGGATTCCGGTGGCGTGCCTGAAGTTTGTCGAGAAATTAAAGCCCCCCCCCCCGCGGTTCACGGTGGGTAGTTTGCACGGCCCGGGGGGTGCAACTGTTAAAGGCAAAAGAAATAAAAGGGTGGGGGTGGCGAGCGAGAAGCAAGCACCCGTTCCTGCGGGCTTCAGGCGGTGCAGTTATCGCAGCTGAAGGGAGGAGTTAGTTTAATTACAGGCCGCGCTCCCGGGAAACGTGCCCGAGCGGAGGCACGGGAACGGGCGGAGTCGGAAAGTTGCCGCGCTCTGGCGGGCAGCGGCGCTTCAGCACCGCGGACAGCGGCACTTCAGCACCGCGGACAGCGGCTCCCCGCCCGGCCCCGCCCCGGGAGCAGCGGGACCCGGCCCAGCCCTCGCCGCGTACCGGGGGGTGGATCCGGTAACAAACGTTTTGGGAAAAAAAAAAACCCACGCGTTCTGCAAGTAAATACTTTGAATGATGGAAAGTCGACCAAGCTGCTAGGTAAAGCAGTCCAATGGTTAAGTGTCGTCACACATAGAAGTTTGCCTGTTAGTCCTCCTGGGAATTTGCCAAGTGGCTTCTGCCAGCCACCACCGGCTGCAAATAAGCATCAGGTCACGATTCACTGCAGAATCACTGATATCCTACCAATAGATATAAATTATATTTTACTGCTCATATTCTGACTAGTTAGTGATCCACTACCACTGGCTGATAAATATTATGAATCTTATTCTGCCACTGGGGACATTGGGACAGACAGGTTGAGAAATAATCAAGATTACATGTGTAAAGCCAGATCCCTACGTGACTCCAGACCTGAGCGTCTAACCTGTGGGATCATCTTCCTCCTCAGATAATTTCTTTCCCTTCTTCTTGCTCCTCACGTGTAAGCGTAGTGCCTCAACGGCACTACAAGCAATACCTTGGCCATCAACTCTGGAAGCTTTTATGGACCTCGCTAAACACTGAAATATGATTTGAGGTCTTCCAAATGCAGAAACATACTTTAAACAGTAAAAATCTTGGGAAGGCTGTGAGGAATTGCGTGCTTTCCTTTCTGCTTTTTATTTCTTGCTAAGCTGGGATATAAGTACTTTTGAGCGATTCGGTGACTATATGCTTGCAGATGTTGGTATGCATTAAATAATTTCTTTAATTTATTTAATGCTAATAATAAAAAAAATTCAGCTCAACCTTTCAGTTCTCATAATCTCTTTACTTAAGATTAGGCAGAAAGTGCGTGAGATATCACAGTTTAGTTGTTACTTAGAAATTTGAGGGTTTTTTCCATCCATTCACCCTTCCATACTCCCTTGCATTTCCACAGCTGTAATTTGTATTCTTATGTCATACACATATTTAGAAAAGGCATGCACATAAATAAATCATATAAATGTTGATGATCTGAAGAGTAACGCAGTGTTGATTTTAAGATTCACCTTACCTACCTCTGTTTGTCTTGATCATTGATCAACTTTCCCCAAGCCTGCCTTTATTGTTTTCCAATCTCTAAACTATTTCCAACAACCAGCAAGAAGTATGTTCTATTTGTTTACTCTTTATATGAATTCTGAGGGAGTTGGAGGTGTTCAGCCTGGAGAAGTCTCCAGGTTGATCTAATAGCAGTCTTCCAGTACCTGAAGGGGGCCTACAGGAAAGCTGGAGAGGGGCTTTTTACAAGGGCATGTAGTGACAGGACAAGGGGCAATGGCTTTAAAATGAAAGAGGGTAGATTTCGATTAGATATAAAGAAGAAATTTTTTACATTGAGGGTGGTGAGGCAGTGAAACAGGTTGCCCAGAGAAGTTGTGGATGCCCATCCCTGGAAGTATTCAAGACCAGGTTGAAAGAGGCTTTGGGCAAGCTGGTCTGGTCAAAGGTGTCCCCGCCCATGTCAGGGATGTTGGAACTGGATGATCTTTGAGGTCCCTTCCAACCCAAACCATTCTATGATTAGTAATGAAAATTTCCTTTCTTGCTGCAATATATATGTATTTTTTTCCAAAATAACTTAGCTCCACTCCTGTAGCAACACTTATTCTACAATGCTGAAACAAGCTTGTTTTTTGTCCTGGAATGCTTATTTAATATTTCATGAACTCTGGAGATAATAAGAAGTATTTAATTTCTGGAAAATTTTGTTTGCTGAGTTTTGCAAAAGCTGAATTCTCTCCCTTCTGCTTGAGAGAGTCTAAAATGTGAATTCTTACCCTACTTGCTTAAAACTCATCTCTGAGTAGAACAAAGGTCTAGTTCTATTCTCATGCTCCTTATTGACAGTTCCTCACAAAACCGTGCTGCTTTGTTTCGGGCCATTACATTCACAAAACATCTTCTTTTTCTCCTGAGCTGCTTCTTGTTAGCTAAGAAATTTTATGTAAATATATACACACACACACACACTTATGCACATACATGACTAAACCTAATGCTGGGCATTTACAACATTTTCCAAAATGGAAGAAAACCAGAGGAAAGATAGACTTTGAAATCTTAGGATTTGAGATGTAGACAGTAACATAACCTTAGAAAAATGATTTCAGAGTAGTAACACACTTAAAATCACGTCATGCAAGTTTTCCCAACAACAGCCTGAAAGCAGGTGTGCCAATTAGGCTCGTCACAGATTGTGCTGTGAAGACACAGGCTTCTTTAGTGAAAGTGTCTTGGAGCGTATCCAGCACTGGTACATGACTATGGATATGATCGTGTCAAAATCCAGGCTGCTATGCTCTCAGACTCATAAGTCACCTTGCTATACAGATGGTCTGAGAGATGAAGCATGGAAGGAGAAAGCTAAAATGCTGGTGGCAGAAGTCATGAACTGAACGGGACCAACTGCACGAAGCAACATACAATATACCCTGCTGCGGCAGCAAAGAGTGTCTTTGCTTCCCTGTGCTAGCCACTAATTCCCAGTCAGGATGCTCGTTTAGGGTAGCGACCGGTTTATACAGGACAATCAAAAACATCCTTGTGTTTCCACAGGAGAAAATTTTTGCCCAGGTACAAAAAATCAAAATTAAACAATGGTCAAGCAGTTATACTCAGAAATTATTAGAGACTGAATAATGATCAACTTGAATCAGAATTAAAATTACTGCATATTATTTTTAAGACAGAGATCTTCCTTGGTTTCCTCCATTTTTGCTATAGAGCAGACAGAGTCCTTTTATGTTAGACAGTAGACAGGTATGGAACAGGAACAGCAAAAATCTTCCTTCATTGAAGAGCTTATAGCCCAGGAAGGTGCAAGTCTTGATAAGAATAATGTACTTACTGTGTGGGCAGTAGAAGTTTTATCTGTTCTAAATTGTTAATTTCTTTGCCTCTGAGTGCTTTGATTTAAAAATGATGTGATGTGTACATGCAGTGTTGATATTCAGATAACTTAATTGTTTTGGTAATATAACAAGGCATATGATGTAATGTCAATAGACTGCACCTTGTGTGCATTACAGAGCTTTTCAGTGTGGATGCTTATCCTCTAGCGACAAAGCTAATGATTCCTAATGTATGTACAGGCTAAGAAAGAGACTGCTGTGATAGACACTTAATAAATGGTTAAACAGATTGGTGGAAGAGCAAAGAATAAAACTCAAAATCAAATCTTGGCTTTGAACTGGTTATGGAATGATATAAACAGATGCAAAAGATTTGAATGCAAATAAACAAGAAAAGAAACAGTCTGAGGGAGAAAGATACTGAAAGTAATGCAGCTATTTGTCCATGCATATAAACTTATCAGCTTCTCTCCTAAAATTATGCTCCAAGCAATATCAACTTTATGATATGTTTCCACTAGTAACCCAGACTGAAAAATATTAGTTACTGTAGGGCACAATGAATTTCCTTTTCTAGGTGTTTAAGTAAAGGACTACAAAGTATGTAATTAAATGTAAACATCCAAGAAGGTATTCATGTCTTCTAACTAATAACATCTGAATCACTGCCTAGGAAAAACTTCTCTCTATTGACTGTACAGAAAATCTACATTTCTAATCATATCACCTAAACAGTGTTAAGTAGATAGCTTGCTAGCTTGCATCAATTTTATTTTTTTTTCTTCATCCATTTGTTCTGAGACAAAATAGAACTGGAAACGCATGAAACAGAGAGAAAGGGGAGTAAAATCTAGACAGTTACTGTCATTGTGGCCCATCCACTCAGGATCAGTAACATTTATTGCTCAAGTCTTCTTGGAGAATAAGGCTCTAAATGTGATAGGTATCAACAGCTGACAGTCTACTCAAGAATATTATTGTACTATTGTAAGAGTCATCCTAGCTATGCTCTAGAGTGTATCTTTCTGGACAGGTTGTGGAGTTTTTGTTGGTTTGATTTGGTTTCCAGTTTTTTGGGTTGTTTTTCTGGGAGGGTTGGGGGTTTGCGATTTTTTTTGGTTTTGAAGATATTACTATTGCAGATAGATAGCAAAGAGAGTGAGAAATCACCTTCCGTGTTCAAAATAGGAAGATCAGCTAGAACAGCTGTCCTTCCTCTCAGTAAGCTAATGCCTATCTATCTGAATAAATTTCATAAAGCCTGAACTTCATGTATGAACATTTGGCACATTGAAATGAACTGATATCTTGGCAGTGATTTCAGCAGGATCAGAATTTTATTAAACAATTTTTAGTAGGCATAAGGTAGGAATGTGTCAGCAGAATGAGAGGAGGATGGAGAATAGGCCATATATGTAACATCTCTAATTAAACCTATAAAGAAATATATGCAAATCACTACCATCACTTCTGTGATTCACATTTTCCTTTTAGAAGCATGTCTACTAACCTCTTTCTTTCATAGAATCATAGAATGGTTTGAGTTGGAAGGGACCTTAAAGATCATCTGGTTCCAACCCCCCTGCCATGGGCAAGGACACTTTCCACTACATCAGGTTGCTCAAAGCCTCATCCACGCTGGCCTTGAACACTTCCAGGGATGGAGCATCCACAACTTCTTTGGGCAACCTGTTCTGGTGCCTCGCCACCCTCAGAGTGAAGAATTTGTTCCTAATATCTAATCTAAATATAAGTATGCTTTCCTCTCAGCCTCAACTTAAAAGCCAGATTTACATTCTACTTCCCCAGAGATGACACCCATTTCAAAGGGAATCTGACATATCCAACAGAAAACCCATGGGCCAAGTAGGAGCAAACCCATCACTGTCATTATCAGTGACATCAGTACGAAATAAAGTATTGGATTATCAGGATGAACTAAAAGGTCATTTACCTTTTTCCAATTACTTAGTTTAACAATTAAGACTTTGAATGATAGTTTGATTTGTGTAATACTACTACTAACAGCAATGCCTAATTACAAATATAATCATGCTTTTGAGTGAAAATTAACCTCATAAAACACTTATGGTGTAGAAGGTTATGTACTTTATTACTTTGTACCTATAATCTGACCCAGAATCTCAGTCTCATAATGTCAGACCAATTTCTAATTGATTTTATATCACCATTGATTATTACAACAATGTAAGATTTCATCCAATTGAGTTATATGCGGGGGGCAGAATCTATCACAAAGATACAGGAGCATCCATGAAAGATACATTTAGAGCAAATGGACAATGCACTTTTTTAAAAAAAAGTTGTAATTGCATTCAAGTGAATGACATTTAGCAGCCATCAACTGTAGGTTATTGAAATATTCTGTGACCTTGGCTCCACTTCCAGATGGAAAGCAAAACCACAAATAAAACTGTAGGGAATAAAGAAATAGAATTTTGGTCTTAATTGTATTGTTCTGAAAATGTTCAATACTAGGAAAATTGTCTTAATTACTCTCACAGCCACCAATTTTGGAATCAGTGCTTAACCAAAACCCACATGTTGAATAACCCCATGATCTGCAAATTGACAGAGTTCAAATACATAAGTGAATCTCTGCATACTTACTAGAGCAGTCCAACTATTTTTGTGAGAGCATGGTTTTCTTGCCAAAATAATTGTACCAGTATACTGCTTGTCTTGTATAAACCTAAAGAATACCTAGGCAACACGTTTGAGGTTATTTCATTACTACATAAGATTAAATTATGGTGATACAGCTGCAGTCACATTGGATGGCTGTTTTCTACCCTTCTGTATCCTGGCATTTAAAGCATTAAGCTTATGTTTAGCAGTAATTCCTTTTTTATTCACATAGCTACTTCTTTTAATGCAAAATTAGAATCTAAAAGAAAATCTTTTTTTCTTTTATTTCAGAAGGGACAGGAAAGGGTAGAAGTTGAAAGCCAGGCCCCAAAATTCCAGTTTATTTAAGAGTTATTTATTTACAGCTTGAGTCTGTTCACTGAATTTAGCTGTTAAGAAAAGGAGTAGGAAGAGAGGAACGAGAGAGAGAGAACAGAAGCTCTTTGCTTGACAGCAGTTGTTAGAGCAGCACTCCTGATTATCGTAATGGGTTCACTTGTCAAATGCCTTTCATACCAAAAGCAAGGCTGTTAAATGTGAAGCTGAGACTGTGGATTTTTTTTTTTCACCATGAAAAAGCACTCTCCACATCACCCCTCCTCCCTGTCGATGAGCATTAAAAGCATTTTGATGCTTGAGGGAATCTTATTTCCAGGGGAATACCACAGCACCTACCTGTCTTTTGTTGCTTTTGAAAACTTTGTTCATAACTTCAAACAAGTCAGTCCATAAGATTTGTTTTAGAATTTACTAATAACTAAAGTTTAGTTTTATCTCTTTTGACCGGAAGCATTCATAAATAAGCTTTATTTTTCACTTCCCATTCCCTGAAAACAATCAGCACTCCGAACTGAATTTAAAGCCTTTGCTCATCTTTTCAGCACTTTAGTAGCAAAATTCCTTTTTAAAAAATGATCAAGCGTCAGTGGTGGTTTTGTATCAGCCGGTAATCTGACCCTAAAACTACAAAGTGACTAGATGAATATTTGGATTATTTTTCTTTAAAATAAACAAAGAAATAAAAAACAAACCTCAAACACTTTCTTTACTGCCTCAGAGGCAAAAAACTTTGAGCAGCAAAGAAGAAAGCAAGCCTTTGGTTCCTTTTAAGAGAACATCCCTCCCATGTCTTCTTCAGGGCACGACTGTCACCAGCGTGGCCGGTGCTGGTTGAGCGACAGAGCAGAGGGCTGGAGCAAATGCAAGCGGCCGCTGCGCTGGGAGGGAGAGAACCTCGGGGCTTCCCCCAGTCTCGGAGGTCACGTTGTGCTGGGAAAACACGTTGCAGGGAACAGATGGACAGGTGGGAAAATTCCTAACAACTGAAAAGATTGATGATTGCTCCTAATAAAAGGGTCGTTTAGACAAATATTACACCTTTACAATGTAATAAGTAAAATAAGAAGATGCATCAAGAAGATAAAGCAAGAAAGCCGAGCTATTTCTGATAATTTCCAGTAAGCAGTGCTCAGTGAAGGCAATTATTCACTGGCTATGTGGTAACCTAGTTGGAAATGGATTAAGCAGGGGGGAATAATCCTAAAAATAGTGACTGAGATTCTGGCACTTAACAACAAAATCCTGGTTTTTCTCTCCTCTCTATTTTCAAAGGGGTCTTTTGAAACCTCAGAACATTGCTAGGACCAGATTCATACACACATGCATCTAGGGACAAGTAGAGGACTGAGTAGAGAGAGTTGAAATAGATTTTTCTTTTTTTTAAAAAAAAAAAAATCAGACTATTACTAGATGCACTACATACACTTCCAGATATGTTAAATCATATTTCTAGGAGATGGAGGGTTGTTTGGTTTTGGTGTTAGGCTGAGGATGTTAACTGTCGTCCTTCGGTGCAGAGCAAGTCATTTCATGTACCTATATGCTAACTACCTCATTTCAAGGACAGGAAAGAATAGAAAGAATAATGTTTGTGTGCCTCGTAGATTGCCTCCCCAAAAAACCCTAAAACATATTTTTCTCTGCTGTGTATGAAAAGAGCAAACTTCCAGTTGCATTTCAGAGCAGAGAAGAATATAATGCTCTATACCCCAGCATTGCTTGAGCTTTATTGGAAAATAAAAATTAAAATTATTGTTATCAGCTTACCTAACTTAATAAAGAACTGATTTATGAGGCATTTCTGAGGTATTTCCGTTGCCTTGAAAAACACCAAAACACCTGCAACTCACTTGAACCCTTACAGACCTGATTGCCTTTGCTGGCACATTATGCAGAGATTTTAAGTGTGGTATTCCATTACAGATACTGCAGGCCACCAGCCTGCTTACAGAATTAAAAAGCAGTAGAAACAGACATTTTAAAGGACAACAAAGAGGAGGAGAGGACTATAACTGGCGAGGGGGAATGCCCTTCGAAATGAAATTAGATTTTCAATTATTTTTATAAATCATTTTTAGGTCAAGGCAACAAAGAGAATGAACTAGTATATTCATAGAAACTTCAATTTCTTTTGCTACTGTTCTGTAATAGATGTACTCAAAAATCATTAACATCTTTCTGAAAGATGGACAATTGGAAACATAGCACCACAGTTATTGGTTATGTCCTTTATTAAAAAGACAAGTGATTGCTCCAGGTTTTCTTATTATACATATTGAAAAAATAAAAACTGCAAAAAAGATTAATTCTGGAAAATAGCACACAGAAGTAGAAAAAAAAAAATCAATAGCAACAGGAATCTAGGGAATAGATTCAAAAAAATCACAAGGGCTGGAACAGTTACTTGTAAATGACAGATGAAAAGCATAAATCAATAGAAAGCTTTGAAGAAGGTACCATAGGAATAGATGAATATATACTCCAGAAAGATTAATGTTTTGTGCATGGCAGACAAAACCAATGGAACTAGTCATCATGAAATGGAAAATAACATCACATCCCATAACACTTTGTAATGACCTTGATAGGAAGAAGCTGGCTGCAGAGAAGTTACATCTCACTTAATTAGGCAGGATTCTGTGCAGCTCCAACAGCATTTACTTTATCCTGTACATTAAATATGGCATATTACCTACAAACTGCTCGTAACTTAAAACATGCCTCCTTCTGAATCAGAGGGAGACAGTAGTAAGTACTATCATTTTCATATTTGTTAACTACTACATTACTGATAGAAATGTGTCATTGGAAACACATAGAGATAAAGTTGGTCAGAAAACTACCAAAACACACTTTCTGATTTGAAAATAATGATTTAAAATTGCTCCCTTTGTTCTACTTCCCAGAAATCTTTATGAATATAACTTCTTCAAATTCCAAAGGAAATTCCTACTACCAAGCATGAATATACTGTTTAGGGAGCTTAGAATAAAGTGGAGACCAGATCATTTGCTCTCTTTAGATTTGACCAAGCAATGTACCTTCCATTCCACGGCTCAGGAGAAAGAGCCTTAAGAACAAGTGATAATTAATGAAGAGTTTTCCAACATTTTGTTCCTGTTCCTGATGATATTTTTGTTTTATATTGCCATTTCCCAAACTGTGCATCTAGTATGGAAGGGGAGATTCCATCTGTTGGTAATAAAGTTTTAAATAGATATAAGTTCCAGGGAATATATTCATAGAATCATAGAATGGTTAGGGTTGGAAGAGACCTCAAAGATCATCTAGTTCCAACCCCCCTGCCATGAGCAGGGACATCCTCCACTACACCAGTGAAAAATTTCTTCCATATATCTAATCTAAATCTGCCCTCTTTCAGTTTAAAGCCATTGCCCCTTGTCCTATCACTACACGCCCTTGTAAAAAGTCCGTCTCCAGCTTTCCTGTAGGCCCCCTTTAAGTACTGGAAAACTGCTATAAGATCTCTCCGGAGCCTTCTCTTCTCCAGGCTGAACAGCCTCAACTCTCTCAGCCTGTCTTCATAGCAGAGGTGCTCCGGCCCTCGGATCATCTTCGTGGCCCTCCTCTGGACCCACTCCAGCACCTATTCATCTAATGAGATTCAATGAGCTAGGGTAAGTTGTTTGGTTTCTTTTTTTGCTTGTTTCTTTTTTTTTTTTTTTAAGAGACAGCTGGGTAGAATGTACTTCAGATCCTGTTTTATATATTCTCGCGAGTTCATGTTAAAAGTGGACAAGCACAAATATAGCAACACTTTTTCTGAAAGTTTCATTCTGCTGCACATCAAAGGACCTTAAAACATATGTAAAAATCACTTTAATGACTTCGGCTTCTGTGTCATAATGTCTCGACCCTTGCCTTGATTGTAACAAACAAAGGCAGTGTGTTACTCTTGCTTTGAACTAGCCCACAGTCAGATCAGGTGTGACTGGACTACCGGGCAGGCTACCTGAACAAGAATGTCCTGAGTCAGATTTCATCCCATAGTATTTATGCTCCGTCTCTATGCGAGGACAGATCAGCTGGATGGCCATGAACATAAACAACTAACTGGGCATTCCCCAGATACTGATCATGAATCTAGAAACTTTTAGTCTGGAACAAACTGGTCTCCAGCAGCCCTTGCCTGGCACAGTAGCCTTTCAAGGACTGCACATTCTAACTTGAGCAGTTTAAA
Organism: Tauraco erythrolophus; assembly: GCF_009769465.1. NCBI lineage: Eukaryota > Metazoa > Chordata > Aves > Musophagiformes > Musophagidae > Tauraco > Tauraco erythrolophus. The sequence goes on from NC_141465.1 coordinate 23,438,724, forward strand.
TTACACTGGACAGGGGAGCCTCCAAAAGGAAAAATGCGAACGCACGCACCATGGAAAGTACCATGGGATCTCATGCTTGGCAATATCTATACCTTTTCAAATCTTAAATGGCTTTTCAAAAATTCCAGTGTGGAGGATACATACTTTATAAGCATGATAGTTATATCTTCCTCTTCCTGAATATTCCTTTGGTTTTCTGACCTTTTTCTTGTGTCTGACTATTTTATCCTTGAAGGAAAAAGGATCGGAAGTTCACATTTTGCTCTGGGAAAGGGCAGAACATAACTGCTTGTGAAAAATTCTGTGAATGAACCAGAGCTCTTCTTTGGTGATTCCATTCTCAGCCTTGCCCAGCAGCCACTTAGGTTTGAACCACTTGGTACCTCACAATCAACTCAGCATGTTTTTGAGAGGTTTGAGTTTATTCCATTCACTTTTCATGAAGAAAAGGTTCTAGACAAGCAAAGAGCAAAACAATACAGTTATTAGACTTTACCTTTCTTTCTTGAGGGTATATACCTATGAAAGATTAAAGCTGGAGGAATCTTTATGGGAATGTTGTTAAAATAGCCACAGATTTCCAGACTGAGCAGGGAAAACAAATACTATTTCCCCTGTTCTCTAGTTCACTATGTAAGTTACTCTCACAGCTTCTTTTCATCTTCTAACATTTGCCTATACCTAATACTAATATCACTCACTGTCTATAGCCAGTATTCAGCTATATTGTATAAGCCTAAAATATTGCCTCCCCTGGTGTCCAAACTAATTCTGAACTGCCTCAGGCAATTTTTCTAACCTTCCCTTTCACATCACAGTGTTTGTGAAGCCATTTTACTTTCCTTTTCTCAACAACGTATCAGTTGTACCTTTGACATATTTTAATCAGGGTTTCTCTTTGACCAAAGGATGGACACCTCTCTCTTCCAATTAGTTAATGGTTTCCTACTTTCTGCTGCTGCTGTTGTTGTTTCCATCTCACTCATTGTCATCCTCCTTGACCTCAGAGCAGCTGGAACTCTGAAATTAGATTAGACAGGCTCACGCCACTCAGCTGCACAGAAGCTGCTATAGTAGTTTTGCTATTTGGGTCCAAAAGCAAGCCCAAATACTTATTTTGTTGTATAAATTGCAGTAATAGTAGGTGCATATGGATGGACATGACTATTTCCTATACTAATGAAAGTATGAAAATAACAGAAAGCAGAGGTAGGAGACAGGTGCACTTGTTTTTGTAGCACAAACAGAAGACACACAAGCCTTCCCAAAGGCTGTATTCAAAACACTGGTCCTTCAACATCACCCTAGTAACTGCCCTGCAAGAGGAGAACTACTAATGACAGAATGACAATATACTCCAGTGATTAGGAATGGTTTATTATTAAAGATGCTGTACTGAGATTATGACTGGTAAGGAACTAATCTTTCCATTTCAAGTATGATATCATTTTAACACAAGGCTCATAATAATACTAGAATGCTAGTGTGGGAAAAATGATTTTACAGAGACAAAGAAACCTCTGTTTTACTAACTTCTGTCTCTCGTGAAGCAATATTAACTCAGGCTGACTCAAGTACACTCTCTAACTCTCACTGCTTGTATTTTACGAAAACTTTAAAAGGGATATGGGCTTTAGCAGCAGGTACTCACAAAGAGTCCTTTTCTGCACGTCATTAGCCCAGTTTTGAAAAAGTAGAGCGGAGGCCATGCAAGGAAAACATCTCCTGAAAACCATAGCTAGTAAAAGAAACAGAAGTTAAAAGCATTGGTTGAAAATGCAACAGAATGAGGGAGTACAAATTAATTGCAGCTCAGTATGTACCTGTCACTTACTACAGTGCGTATGACAGTGTCCATACTGCTTATGCACATTAATCTATTAATTAAAAAAAAAAAAAAATCAAGTCAGTAGTGATGGAAGAAGTAACCATTACTTCTATTATTTGCATCTATCTTCCTACTACATGCCGGGAAAAGGAAACCTGTACTATTCTTTATAGAAGACACACGATGGTATGTCAAAGCTTTTGCTCCTTTTCTTAAGGAGCTGTGCAATTTAAGTTCTACACTCCTACCAACAGTTCCCCTTTCACCTTGATGTCTCTCTGCTATTAAAGTAGAGCAGGATCAAAGAGAGACATTTGTTAAGCAACTTCTCTAGCACTTTCATATTCAGTTTCAATTCCTCTAACTGTGACATTTGTGTTTCATATACATCAGGGTCGAATGTAGACTGCCTGAGCTCTTTCCAAACACACAGGAACCATCCCACCATCCACACCTCCTCTTGATTCTTTTACATTTTGCTGAACAATGAGGAATCCACACCCTCAATCAGGAAACAGCTCTTGAAGAGTTGATACAGTTGAATATAGGAAAAGTATTCAGGTCAGATTTTTGAACTCAAAAAGCCAAACTTATATCTCAATTAATTTGAGTCTGAATCCCAATGAATAATGAGGGTTCTGTTCCTATGTTGCCATAAAAAAAAAAAAAAAAATCCATTATTTTACTGATGTAATATAATGCTTTATGAACATTAAGGACTTCAACCTTACAACAATCCCGACGGATACGTGTTATGAAGCAAAATTGAAATACAGAGCTGCTGAGTTACAGCGAAAGTTAAGGGAAAAGAAAACACCCAGCCAAATAAACAACCAAAAAAAAACCAGTAATAGCAGAAGCTGTCATGGAACATAGAATTCCTGATAACTAATCTGCCACTTAACAAACAGCAGTTGATCTGAATAAAAATGGAGAAAACAAAGAGGGACATTCTCTAGCTGTCAGTAATAGTGGGAATGACATTCACCCAAAAGGCAGAAATCCAGAAGTTTGTATCTATGTAAGCAAAGAGGCGGACAGAACTGATCCTACTAATTGTTTTCACCCTTCATTGTAATTAAACTGAGAGAAATCTACTCACTCAGCGGGCTGCAGGACCAAACCACTACTGTCATGTCATGGCTACCATGCATATCAAATGCAACCTGATAGAGTCCTTAAACCTCAACTCTACCTGCAACGACTTAACATTTGAAGCACATTTAGACACCATCACCTCTCTTATACAGAAGTGTCTATGATTAGAAAAGATAGTCTCATTTGGATTTATATCACTCTCCTGAAGTGCATGATTATGCCTCCAACGGAAAAATCAGTATTGTATTGGCTACAGATGTATTACTTCTGGTTTAGGAAACCCTCCCTCCACTGTCACCTTATGGGTAAGATGATGTATTTCAATGCATTTCTCTGAGTTCAGTGTATTTTGATACTTCCATTTAGTGTTTCACACTTTCTTTTCAATTTTCTCTCTGCAGTGTATCAAACTTTGTTCATTATATTTCAAGTAGTGAGGCAGATAAATAGTGTCTGCCAAGATGTACTTTCGGTTGAGCATTGAAAGTGCCTGCTTAAAATTCCCTTTGAATAAATTTTTGTTTAAATAAAAAGAAAAGCTTTTTGGCAAGCCATTAATTATCACACAATTATTTGTGCTAGACTGTCGTTAAGTAGTGGATGTAGCACTATAAACACATTTTATAACTAAACAGCAAAAAAGATACTGACCATCTTTCCCACTGAAGAATTTGTTGCACAATCCCAAATAGACAATCAACATGTCCTACCTAAAAAGGATTTTAGGCATCTTTTGCTGGTCTTGCATATTGTTATAAATCTGGCAATTTCCTTAAAAAAAAAAAAAAAAAATTCTTTACCCTCATAGGCAGGATAAGCCATACTTCTTAACAGTTTGCGTCTGTAGCTAATGTTTCATTTTATGTTGAACATGAAGAATGATCTCTGCAGATAAAACCTAAAAATATTCAGAAAAGTACGGAAACTCTTTCCAAAAGCATCTTGTGGGTGGTTTTCAATAAGTCATCTTTGCTTGATCATTTGACAATTAAAATTCTGGCTGCTTCATACTTTTGAGTTAGAAAATATCAAGAAATGGGCATTGAACTTATTTTTTATTTACATAGGACTCAATTAGGGACAAATATCACTGAGTTTCTTCTACTTTAGGAATGTCAAAAACTCACCATAGATACTCATCTTTTCTTTTTGCCCTGATCATGCTTTCTTGCTGTACTGGGTCTGGCTGGGATGGAGTTAATTTTCTTCACAGCAGCCTGTATGGTGCTGCATTTTGGATTTGTGACTAAAACAATGCTGATAATATTTTAGCTATTGCTGAGCAGGGTTTTCAGAGTCATGCCTTTCTCTTTTTCCTCACTCTGTCCCCATAGTGAGTAAGCTGAGGACAGGCAAAAGTTGGGAGGGGGGGCACAGCTGGGACAGCTGACCCAAATTGGCCAAACGGACATTCCATGCCCCATAACATCATGGGGTACACAAAGAAGGAGCTGGGGCAGGGAGGAGGAGGCGGTAGGGAGAGTTGGCTTTCTAGGTAGCCATTGCTCAGAGATTGTCTGGGCATCAGTCTGCTAACAGGAGGTGGTTCATGACTGCTTTTTCATCACTTTTTGTTGGTTTGTTTCTTTCCCCCCCCCCCCCCCCCTCGCCCCTTTCCTTCACCTATTAAGCTGTCTTTATGTCAAGCAATGAATTTTCTCAATTTTTCCTCTTCACATTCTGTCCCCTACACCATCATGGGGAAGGGGAGAGTAAGTGAGCGTCAGTGTGAGTGCTTGGCTGATTGTTGGGGTCAACGCACAACACTTGCTAAGTTATTCTATGTATTTACTCTTTTCCTGTATCCTTTCTTGCCTGCCCAGTAACCTGTTTCCCAGGCTTGGTCAAGGTCCTTGCCTAGGAACAGAATTGAAGGACATCATATGGAGAGCAATTCCCTCCTCTCTGAAGTTGTCTTATAGTACACTGTTCAAATAATTTAAATGTGCTACGCAGGACACCGAGCTTTTAATGAAGCTTAACATTTTGTAGCTGGCAGCTTACGACATAAGCTGATCCTACTGTCATCTTTTTAGTAAAGAGTTTTTAAACTAATTGAATTGTTTCCCTGAGAAAGGCAGTTACCCGCTGCTGAATTAACACAATTCCTTCCACTTACATAAACTCATATTTCTAATACAGACACCCATAGCTGAATCCTTCTTTCAGTGTCTGCCTGAAGCACAAACCAAACAGTAATTGCACCACGTATAACTTTAATCTAGTTAATTTGGGTATTTGTAACAGTCTAACCACAGCGGAGCAGACTTAGGCTTTAGCTATATTAATTCACCTGGGACCTCAGGGGAGGTGCTCAGCCAGGCGAACCTGTAGCTCTGGTCAGCGTATCCAGACTAACCCACGCAAGGTGGCTGGGGTATCGGAAATTTCACTTTAAAAATCTTGGTCCAGCCACAACCTATATTAGATGTGATGACTCTGTATATGGCCTCTCATAACACAAAATTATACAATTTAGTCTACACATTTGATCTTTTTTCCAAAACCTTCTTTCCAGATAGCATACTCACAAGGCAAGAGAGACTATTTACTCCATCTACTAGCCTGTGAAGCTTTCATTAAATTCCTGGAGGAATAATTCAGATATTTGGAGAAAGAATGGGATCGTTGCAGATATTTCAGGCCAGATAGTCTGCAACCACTTATTGGCACAATATCTTCTGAAAGGTCATTGATTACCACCGAGTATGTCTATTAAAATTCAATTTTATATGACATTTTAAGAAGTCCATCAGGCAATAAATTCCTAGATTGAAAGTGTTTTTCCAAAGAAGAGAAGGCATCCACAAGGGCAGATATACATTGCAGACCAGTAAGATTGCAATAAACTAAAGTACACTATCAATCTTCTGAATTAGTGCAGGGGGTTTGGTCCATTGTATTTGCTGTAATAGAGATAGCAGTTGTCACAGGAAAAGTGTAGCATTACCAGGCTTGATAACTATTACAGTGATAAATACTAATGGACAAGGTCATTCTTAAGATGCCCATGTCAAAGTTGATATCTAACTTATTTCAGGTAGACCTCAAAAATACTTTTCCATTGCCCTTTTCTTCCAACAGCCTCTGTCGTTAATGGCCACTGCCATAAATGTGGGCCTGAAAAAGAGGTGAAGGCTGAAGTTTCTTAGGATTCTTCCCCCACTATCCTGTCCTGCAACAGACCCCCAAATCCAGTGCTGCTGGTGGCTAGGAAGCCTATTGTTTGTGCATATTATTAGGACAGGGAGAATAATTTTGAAAGAATGTATTACCCAAACAGTCTTTTGCAATTTGCAGTGGTCCACCGCCTCTCCAATATGCTCTTATTTTCCCCCAGCTACACAAAGAAGACACTATTAACTCAAAGAAGCTACTATTTACAAATCTGCTGATTTATAAGAACAACAAAGCTCACAAAACTTAAGTGTTGTATGATGTTTTTTCATATTTGAGCTCTCTGAGGTGTAATAACTACATCTGAATTATGGAAGAAGTCTTCCTGTGAGTGGGACATCAGTAACATCTTTCTCTCTTGTGGCTTCTCTGGTACTCAGTAAGGACTAAGTTCACCCCACAACCTTTCTTTCCCTTGAGGTCAGCTGACAGTATCTCTCTCTTCTGTGGCACCTACTGACACAAAATGAAGAAGCCACTGCCTCTTAAGACCATAGCATCTTCATTAACAGAAGAGTTACATTTCAAAGAAACTGTTGGACAGAGAAACAGCCTGATGCTGTAGCCTACATTCTCCTAGGAACCCCAGGTTTCCTACTACCTACAGGAAGAAGGCACTTAAAATAATTGCTTATGCATGATTTTGGCAAGTTTTACTTCTTCGCAATTTAATTGTTAGAATGCTACTAAGGCCCAATAATAACTATTACACATTTTACTGGTACAGAAACTGTACCAATGAAGGAGTGAAAAGCAAACATTTCCAGCAAATCACTTCTCACTAATGGCACCATAAATCTGCAGTTACCCAGTTGACTTCAATGAATCTACTTTACATTTACGCTGCTGTAGCCAAGCATGAAATTTGTCATAGTGATTTATTCCATAGATGAGATAAATCTAGGCTGAACTCAGTTCTGCACTTAGAAAATGGTCTGTAGGTGAAAAATTCCTAGTAATTGGAGACAGCATTCATGGTTAAGGAGTGTTTCCAGAGCAAAGTTTTTTAAATGTTTCGGGGATTGCATTACTATGAACAGCCAGATGTATGCAGACACTTATGACTTAAAGTGTGCATGTTTCAGACAAGAAATAGTTCTTTGGAATTAACTGTAGGGAATAGTTCTGTAAAGCTCATTGCTCCTCCCATTTTAACAAAGGTTTCAACTTCATGTTGTATAATTCCTGTATCTGTAATACTACTTCATACACCAAAACAAAAGTCATAACCTAAGATGCAGAATTGAAGAAGGAAATGGAATAAATCCAGAACAAAATTAATTAGTCACCTTACTCTAATCTGGAGCTACAAACACTTAAAACACTTTCATTGTAACTACATAGGCATTATGGGTGTAAAGAAGATAGAGCTAGACTCTTCTCAGGGGTGTCCAGTGACATGACAAGAGGCAATAAGCAGCACAAATTGAAATACAGGATATTCCACTCAAACGTAAGTGGAATCCTCTAACTGTGGACAGTTTAAGATTTCTATTAGGTTATTGCAAATTACTCAGCTACTCTTGATATAAAGCAGTATTTCAACTTATACTGAAGTCACACCTTATAACAAAATCTTTTGTAGATCATAATCAACATTTTGGGGTTTTATACTGTTGTTAAAATAGATCTGTCTAGAAAATCAACTCTTGCTCTACAGCTCTTATTCTGCTTCTGCAGAGAAAGTAGATGAACGCTCACTGTCTGCCATTGGTGGCAGTTTATATCACAGGATCAAGGTCATTTATACGGAATCCTCTACCTCTCCCCCAATAAATGCGTTCTAATTTACTGAATGTGGTTCATTATCTAAAGAAAACCAAATTGGTAAAAGTGTCAGACATTGTCTACTCTGACTAAATTATAAAGGAGGTTTTCTGCCTCTTCCAACACTGGCCTGATCTGAAACTCATTTAAAAACAAAAGAAATATGTATTTCCACTGATTTCAGTCACCGCGTCAGACAAGGCTCCTATGTCAGAATCCATGAAAGATCTAGAAAAAAAACCCACAAGGTAAATTAGATGTTTGTCCCCTCAACTGACTACAGTCTCCACCCTTTTCAGTAGTTGCACAATAGATGCTCTAACAAAGTTCAGAAGAAATTTACATACCCATCTGGATAAAATATAAAATTCATTAACACCTTATCTTGCACATGAAAATTGCAAATTTAAAACCTTTCTTCTGGTGACAAACTGGAGTCTTTTTTTGTCAGCAGTGTGAATTGATGTTTCCCATCTTTTACTTCAAGCCTTCAGTGGGAAATGTACAATTTGCACTTCAAAGACTCACTCCAGATTAGTTATGTGCTTTGCAGCTGTAGGAAAGTCTTGCAATTGTATCATTAAAGACAAGAGATTTCCATACATTTAAAGTGGCAGGCTTACATTTATTTAATTCCATAGGAAGTATTAGACTGCGTATTGTTTGGAGCAACAATTCAGTGCATTTGTATCTCTGATCTGTTTATTTAATCATATAAACAATAAGCTCCATTGCAGTACGAAGTCTCGTGTGTGAAACAGTTTACCAAGCAATCTTAAAACATGAGGCAAAAATAAACCAAGCTCCACGGCCCAAAACAATCCTCTCAATTCCTCCTACCTTAAACCATTATTAGATTGCACAATTAGGCTTTTAAATCTATACGGTACCAGACCAAACCTTGACAACGTTACTCATTCAGTATTCATGATGGAGAATGCCCCATCATGAAGATTTTGGGTGAGAAGCCACCAGAGCACCCATCAAATCCTGCAAGCATCAGAACGGTGCGTGCTACACCTATTTACAGAAGCAGCTCTGTAATTAGCGCGGAGGCGCAGAAACCTTCTTTCTTCGGATTCGGCCCAGAGAACGTTTCTTCACAAAAGGATTTGGAAAGCGAACGTGCCATAAAGTGCTACCACAGCAAGGAGCTGAGATGGCCTCGCCCTCGGCCGCGCAGGCTCTGCCGGAGCTGGGCGCTGGGCTGCCGGCACCCTGCGCCACGCCATGCCTGGCACTGCCGCGCCAACGCCTCGCCGCAGGAGTGACACCTCTCTCCTGCCAGCACCAGGCCCCGTGTACCTGCTGTCTGCCCCCTGCTTGGAAACATTTAAAAGAAAAATAAAAATCAAGGCAGTGCTGTCTAGGAGGAAGAGGCAGGCTGAATGTATCCTCCTGAGACTATCAAACCCTTCGGATCGTTATTTGCAAGGAAGTCTGTGACATTACAATTCATGGGGACAGTATAAAGCATGGTGGATCGAACTGTGCCAGGCAACATGGGGGCGGAGGTCACAGTGCCCTCCCTCCCCATCCAGGCACCTCGCTCAGCCCCCAGCGAGGTGAGGCTGGCCGGGCTGGGGAAGGTGCCCGCTGTCAGCCACAGCCCGGCCATGCCCAGGCAGTGCCCAGGCAGGCAGCCCCTGCGATGGGCCGATGGGCCGGTGTCAGGGTGAGGGTGGTGCTTGGCCCCATTACCAGTGCTGATTAACTTCCTCCTGGTAAAACCGTGAAGATATTTCCCTGTAAGATACGAATGATCAAGCAACAAGAGAGCTGGCAAGTCTGTGGTAGGAAGGAGGAGACAAGGTTCCCTTCACAAATCTTGCTTTGGGTAAGTCATCTACGTTAACAGCATGTCCAGTTTTAAGTTTGATCACTGCAAAAGGCAGAGGATGGAGAGGAATCTTATAAGGTAGAAGTTTTAATTTGACGTAGAGTCTTGCACAGCTTGGTCTAACTTGAAAATGTTGATAGCACTTGTAACAAAAAAAAAAAAAAAAAGCAGACATCTCTGAAAGCTCTAGTACTTAAACACTGTCAGCTAAAACAGACTGTTAGGAGTGAAATAAATGCTATGGAGAATTCCTTAATAGCAAAAAGCTTTTTTCACAAGGAACTTTATCTTCTATGCTTCTGCATTCCCCATCACTAAACAGCAAGTGCTTCCCAAGCCTTAATGCATTTATAACATTTCTGCAAGGTAGAGGAATACCATTGTTTTTCATTTTACAGATGGAGAGCTGAGGCAGAGGAAGGGGAATACTTCGTCCATGGTTATGTGTTTGAATCTTCATTTCTGGATTCCTAGGCCACTGCCCTAAATACTGGGCAATGTTTTTTCACCACTAGCATTAGCCTCGCCCCTGATTATGGATAGTCCTAGATAGAAACATTGACAGCATTACATCAAGAAAAGGTAGAGCACCCTTCCCTCCTTCCTTGGGGCACCAATACTGAGATCTTCCCCTGTTCTTTAAATGTCTAGGCGATAACACAGTATTAATCCTAGACATCTGAACTGCTTTCAGGAGTTTCTGCTCCTTATCACCCTAGCCTAGAGCAGGCCTGGTCTGGAAATTTTGGCATCTGATGAGGCTCCCAAGGCAAAAATTACCAGCAGCGATATAGAACAATACATACCTCTCAAACATGGTTTTGATCTAGTTTCCTCACTCAGCTAGCTAAACCAACTATTTTGCTGGTAACTGCACCTTTGCAGACTCCTTTTTGAAGTATAGTATATTATACATGCACCTGATATTTCTAGGTACATTATTAGCTTGCTGAAATAAAGTTATGCTTGGTATGAAAACTATTATATGAAACTAGGACAAGAACCTGAAACCAGTACGATTTCATGATCTTACCAAATAGTTACACATCACGTCTACAGTAATACGTAACAGACCATATGAAGATAATGAGAGGCAGCATGTAGGCACCCTGGCATTATTGCGATAAACCACAACAGCCCCTTTGCGAGGGAAAAGAAAAAGACATCCATCAATACAGCACCCTTCTCCTTGAAGGGACAACACCTGGACTGGGATTTGACTCAGTCAAATCAGCAAATAGGCAACACAAAAGGAGGCAAACCACTTACAGTTCATTACATTGAGCTATAGATATATATGTTATATGCTCATTAGGGAACACCTTTAGTGTCCTTGCCTCTTTCGCTGCAGTCACCCTGATCCCATAAAACAACAGCTCTTGCAACTACAGATGTCTCAGCACCTCTAAATCATATAATTTTTTTTGTTTGCTGACAGGTGTCACCATGAGGAAACATCAGAGTCAATGGAGATTTGTTCTGAAGGATTTGCCACAAAACTGCTCTGGGGAGCAATCTGACGATAATGCTACAAACCCTTAGTTACTCATGGTTTCCATGTCTTATCCCATTGATCACAAAGGAAACTTGGCACCACCAGCAGCAATATCAGAATATGTTCCCAAAATGCTGCATTTTTTTTTCCTGGCTTTCTATAAACGAGCTCTAATTCCTCCCTCCTTCCAAGCATGTATTACTTCGTTCCAAAACATGGAAGATTTTTTCCTCTATAAAGGAAAATACAAACAATATGACAAAAATGAAACATATCTGACTTTTCCACTGTCTTTACGGTTGGCTTTCTGGGCTGCAAGCACACATTGCTGGCTCATGTTGAGCTTCTCATCTACCAACATCCCTAAGTCCTCCTCTGGGCTGCTCTCAATGATATTATTGAATGGCATTCTCCACAGAAACACATACACATGTATATACAATGTATCCATATAGATTGTATTTTTCCTACATACCCAAATTCTGAACTCTTCTGCAGCTCTACTGCATTCTTTATCACCTATTCTCTTTGTCTGTAGGTTAAAATACTTTTTTTCAAGTCTGTCTTTCTGCTAGATACAACAAAAATGTATAAACTTTAGGAATCAACTACATTTCTTCTGATTTGAACTTCTTTAGTTAAAATGTTCGTGTTCATAAACCTGTACTACTTATGAATTCTTGACACAAGTAGATGTAATCAGAGCTAGTCATTGCTTGCATTGATAATTTTAGCACTTGAACTTCAAAAAAAATTATTATAATGATCAGCCTCTTGGAATTTGTTTTATATTTTCCTGATCCTTTTGTTTTAACACTGTGTATGGCCCTAATAAGATAAAAGGAATGCCTACTTAAAAAAAATATTTTCTGCATTCTTCCTCTTTCAAAAGTTAAAACTCCTCCAATGTATTACAGATAATTGAAAAATGAAAATTATGTGCTCATTTTTAACATAAAAAAGAAAACTTGCAGAGCGATTCAAACTGCGAAGTTTGAAAGATAAGAAGAGCTGTTATACAGCATTCAGATAAGGCCCTTCCCAGTGCTTTGCAATCAGACAAAATTCCTGCTCATTTTAATAGAAGTTTGCAGAAGGGGAGAGTGCTTTGATACTGAGCTTTCACACATGGAAAACATGGACATGGGAATGGGGGTTGTTTATTTAACAAGTAAAGCACCTGGTAATGAATCTAACTGGAAAGAGTGAGTTTCAGGGAGAAGTAAATCTACTGTCATTTTTAGTAACTGAAACATCTCAGGTTTGGAAAAATGTCATGAGACCATAGCTTATACAGATAACCCAACCAATCATATATACATGCACAATGAGGTATATTGAACTGGAAAATTTAGATGTAGTTGCTGAATGCTCTTGTTTATTTATGCACATATCTATATTGTGCCTGTTTTCTTGCTGAAAAAGTGTTTAGAGTAAACAAATATTTATATAGAATTATATCGGCTTCAATAAGAATCCCTATAGAGATTTTTTTAACTTAAATTCATTGTTGGTAAATTCTCTGATTTGTTCAGAAAACACTAAAATGCCATAGTAGAGTGAAATGGAAATCTTATTTTGTTTTCTTTCTGAGTTTACGTTCTTTTCCTATTATCACATGACATCCAAGTAGCAATAACTCCTACTGACACATCATAATAACTGAAATATTCTGTTACTCATATTCTCTTTCTAAAACCAACATGAACAACTGCATGTTATCTTCAGATGGAAAAATAATCGCAAAAATATTCAGAGTAGACACCTCAGAAGACAAGAAGATCTATTATATTGTTTGGAAATATGCCTCCTGTGTCTGCCATAATGAAAACACTGTGACAGGCACATATCCAGGCATCTTTGTGTAGATTCACGAAACTCCTATTTACCATCCAGCTGTAATGATTTCAAAGAAAACTTGAAATAGGGACTAAACATGTGCTTTAAGACATGTTTCTTTCTTGCAGTAAAGCCAGCCATTCTCATACTCCTGCTTCATTTCATCTTCCCCGAGTTAACCCATACACCTGGTTGGAAGGCAGTGCAACGAGAGAGATTTCTGCAATTCGCTGGGTTAAAAATGTTTCAGAGATGCCTTTTAGCTTGTTTTTACCATGCAGATTCTTCTGTCGATCAGTTGACCTCTTTAACAGTGTGCTGGCAGAAATTAGAAAGCAATAAACTGCAATGAGGCAAGGGGAAAAAAAACACAAGTGGAGACGGGATGTTTCAGATCAGCTTCTCAATTCAAGAAAAACAGTCGAACCAGAAAGATTAAGTGCTGAAGAGAATCATCTGCGGAAGGACTGGCCCAGCTGGTAAGATGGCAAACTGCTCCAACCACAGCAGGGATTTCCCAACTGGAAGGAGGCTTGCACTGCGTTCAGCAGCTCTGGCAGCATGATCCCGAAAGGAGCTAGCATGGACAGGTAGCTGGAGCCACAGCAGCCAGGGGCTTAGCTGAGCTAGAATGACTGTTTTTGAGGGTGTGCTCTGAACTATATGTGGGAATTAAGCTGGATCTGCAAAAGCTCTTTTCTTCTTTTGTTGCTACTATTTTCAAGCTAGTCTGTTTCCTGATTCAACTCAGCCATGTTGTGAAATCATAGGTTGAGCATCACTTAGACAGGAGTTTCAGCTTCTATCATTTTTAATCACTCAAAAAAACCCAGGTGAGACAAGATCTGAATGAAGCACATCGATGCAGACGCAAGACCATTTGTAGAGAAACCCTACATACTTCTGAATAAGCATGCACCCATGAATCTTCAAAACACTCAGGATGGAATACTTCACAACACAAGCATACAAAGTAGATAATTACTGGCTTGCTTACTCTTCTTCCTGTTCTGCAATTTTCATTTTACTTTGTCAAAGTGCTAGGCAAGAAAATACGGAATAAGAATGACAAAGAAAATGAACTTGAAGTGCCACCCTTAACAAGTTAAAGACATTAAGGATAGTTTTAATGATATTCTCTGAAATTACTGCAGTGTCAAAGCATATTGAAAAAAATTTATGAAGAGCTCCAGAATAGGCACATAATAGTCATTCAAACCCCTAAACTTTGCAATATACAAGCATATAATTAGGAAAGTGCTATATAATAAACACCAATTAAGCCAGAACAATCACAAAGGGAATAACAAAATGAATACTAAAGCAGGAAAACCAAAGCCATCTGCACACTGAAAATATCATGAATTCAAGACAGTCTGTGCATAACTGAGTACCTGAAAAACTATTTATTACCAGATTGGGGGGGAAGGGAAAGGGTGCCATAACAGCAACATCCTTGTTATAAAATTCTTCAACTGTGATGAAATTAATATACTGCACAAGAGACTGCTTCACAAAAGACACTATAGATAAAAGGAGAATGAAATAGAGTGATAGCACCTACAATCATTTAAAATAAGAAGTTTAGATGTGCTCCCTGCTAAGATTGAACCCAAATACTTTAACGCTAACCTACTACATTAACAAGAATAATAGGGTTTATTTTGCCTACACAGATTTTGTAAGAGTCTCTTTGCTGTGGCTCACCTGGTCATAGGCATGAAAAACATGGAGAGCAACAGCCTGCATCAACAATAAGTGCTACACCCTTTTTCTAACTAGTATCAATCCACCTCCTTCACATTCCTTTTTACTAACATATTAAGTTCCCAGTTACCATACCTAAAAAAATTACTGCTACAGAAATGCATTTTGTTTTCCCAAACACAGAGTCTTCTCACTTCCTTTATTTAGAGGCCTCCTTCTCATGAGGACTTAAATCTGATTTCACAAGGAATTAAATCAGTGGCAAAACTCACATCAGCACTGAACAAGTACTCATCTAGTTATATTTAGTACTGCATCTGTCACAGGAAATAAAACCTTAACCGTTAATGAAAAATGTGTGAATTAACTGATGGCTTTCACAGGTGAGTTATTTACAGAACAGTACTACTTCTGTTTCATCTAGCATCAGTGTTGCAACCTGACACACAACCTTTGTGTGCCTGCGAACGCAGGTAGCCAACGAACTAGCAAATCCCCCTCCTGGAGCTCTGCAAAGCGATGGCATCAGCGATAACACCAAGAAGGAAGAAAATAAGGTAAAAGGGAAGAAGGACAAGATGCAAGGGACATAGTTTAATTAGGCTGCAGCTTCATTAAATCTGGGAACACTTCTCAGCAGTAAGTCATTCCTTTCTTGATTGCCCCAGTCTATTTGGGAGGGTGCATATCAGCCCACTGACATGGTGGCAATCCTTCAGTTCCTCCCTGGCTAAAAATGAAAGGAGAGCTAACGACTGTTATTTGTTACCCTGCGGCCTCACAGAGGAAAGGTATTTTGATGCCCTTCACCTTCTTCCTGCCAGTCCATTTCTAGCCTGGTTTATTGGAAAACTAAACACTTGTGGTTCTTCACCTACTGTGGATACAGGTGGAGAAAAGGCAAAGCAGAACAAAACAAAGGAACTTGACCAGCCTAGTGTTGAGGGAAAGGAAAGTTTCCCCCTTGCTCCCTTTCAATACCCCACAGAGTTCAACAATCCTCATTGAGAATTGTCAAACACGTTCCTCTTGTGACCCAACAGGTGGGAAAAGTGAGTAGTGAAACTGGCCTTTAGCAGCAACAGAGTGTCAGGGTCAAAAGGAACCAGGTGTAGTCATTACTCCATCCCCATCATACATGACATGACTTTTCCAGCTCTTGGATAATATTCTCAGCTAATTATTCACACTTTCCAGGCAGACATGCAACAGAAGGATTCCAAAGTGACCTCTCTGAAGAAAACTCCAGACTCCATTTTTGCACTACATAAATGAAAAGGCATTCACATAGGGTGCTGTTAGAAGACACTGGACATCTTCTGGGTAATTGGAGATCTTACCTGGGCAAGCCAGGTATTTTTAACTCTTTTTGTTCATGTCTCCTCTGGAGCCTTCTAAATATTAGCCAGTGTATTGTTTAAAGCTAAATGATAAATTAAATGTTAGAGTTCTGTATTTTTGGGAATATGTTCTTTCTATAAAATGAAAAGTCATCAGAGAAAATAAAATATTATACTCAACAATATTGATCAGTATAAATTACGCGTGACTCACTTTGAATTAATTCTATAACCCAGTATTCTCCTCTTGCTAGTGGGAATAAATTAATTATAACATTAGGAGCCATTGTACAAAGGTTAAAAACAGGCATGCATGCATTCAATCTACAGAAAACTAAAAAGTTTAGGTTAATGAAATGTCTGAGGAAAAGAGTCTTATTGATTAGCAGGTTCACAGCATTCTTCACAGCTATATTTTAAGAGATGCCAAACTGTAATATATTAATGCTGTAGGCAAAAGCTGCATCTCCATCTAGAGAATCATTTCAAGCTTATTTTATTCAATCTTGGATCTTTATTCTAGTGATTTGTATGCTGCAAAGCACTATCTCTTCTTCCAAGTCTTGCACGACACAGAAACCAAGTGCAATGTTTATGGCCCTGTAGAAAATGGGGTAAAACTACTGAACGAGCTCTAGTTATATTTATTTTTTAAAATGGATTGCATTTTCAAAGATTCATTAGCATTGTACCTGATGTAGGTAAGTGTTTACAGATTTTTTTCCTCTTCATTGGCTTTAGATTTGATGTTGATATCTCTACTTTTTTTTCTGTTTTTGAGGGGGACGCTGATCCAAGCCCATTGCAATCAGTGGAATCTTTCCACTGACTCTGCTGAATACTTCAAGACCTAGTAAACAAAAAAAAGGACACCACCTTGCAACCTAACAAACTTGGAGCTTTCTGCATAATATGCAGAGAAGGCTTGGCGTGAGGAGTATTGGCACTAGCTATCACACTGGTCCAGTCCTTCAACTGTGACCTGAAAGCCATTCAGGAGTAGATTTTGTAATGCTTCGTTTTTTCTCTTTTCAGCCTTGGCCCTTTGAAGGATGTCAATAATGTTATTTTTTATTGGGATTGTTTTTGAAGATGGACACTCCAATTTTTTAAGCACAAAGCTTATTCTGTCACTGAGCATCACCTTTAAGTACCAAGCAGTAAACTAACATTTGTGGTCCTGCAGGTTGTTTTTGTTGGGAGGAAAAATCATTGCCGGAGGGAGGTGCAGGAACGGGTGAGCTGCCAAACACGCAGCCAGTTCCAGGGATGGGGACTTCTTGTTCTGTGCTTGAGTGGGCAGGGAAAGGAGAAGCTGCCCGCTGAGCCAAGTTTGGGTGGCATAGCTCCCAGCAAAGAGTGTACCAGAGTGGAGAGCAGCCCTTACTGGAGGCAGCACTTCTCTAGCTGACAGACAGTTCAGGATCCAGGTCTGACTTTAAAACCCACTCATCTGAACTAGAACAAACGCCATCTGGCTTAGCCCAGGATGCAACTATGTCTATGAAAAAAGCAACCCCCATGGACAGGTCCCTTCTTAGCAATTCAAAGTTCTTTTCTCAGATAACACTGCCCCCCCAAATCTCCTTCCTTTTCTGTGAGCATGTTCCAGAGCTTGTTTTTGTCATTATTTTGACTCTCTCTCCTTCTGAAAGGCTTCCTACACTTTTCTTTATTTCTCTCACTTTACACTGCTGATCAGGTTGAAGATTTCCATTACTTTCTGGCTCTGTTCTTTGAAACTTGTCACCATTCTCCTTCTGACAGTTACTATGTCCTCAAATCTACAAGCTCCCTAACCTAAGGTGACATAGTTTAGCTAGAGCAATTTAAACAGCAGGTCTTTGATACCAGTCAAAACACATTGAGGTAGATTGGGTAACAATTACATTTGCAGGAAAGGCCAAAGTCCAAAGAGTTACCAGCAGGGATCTGCCACTCCTCACAGTGACAGACTGCACTTTGTTCCCACCTCTCTGCATTGGCTATCAGTTCTCAGGGAAGCACTTGGTCAGCTTCTGTTCAAGTCTCGACACCTATTTGCACATATTGGATAAAGCCTCTGTTGTTTCCTTTTTCAATAAAGATGCTTATTTGCATATTCCCTGCCACACTGACTTCTCTGAGCCTCTCCACTCAAGACAAACCCCAACAATCCACAATCTTTCTATGTGGGCTGCTGAATGGTTGGTGAAACTGTTAGCCTCATTTCACTCAATGATATTCCTTTTCTTTCCTCAGTTTATCATATTTAATGAAATATAGACGTAGGTACTTCAAAG
Source organism: Tauraco erythrolophus (assembly GCF_009769465.1). Lineage (NCBI taxonomy): Eukaryota > Metazoa > Chordata > Aves > Musophagiformes > Musophagidae > Tauraco > Tauraco erythrolophus. Next base: position 23,457,097 of record NC_141465.1, read on the forward strand.
AACATCAGAAAGATAGTAATAACAAGGGGAAAAAAAAAGTTTGATTCAGAGAGATTTTAAAAAAACAAACCAAAACTCTTTTTACTTGCAGAAGTTAGAGCAGATGGACCAGATAGAATATAAATCAGCACAAGTAGACCTATACATTATACCATTATATATTATATTATATGTTTATTATATTTGTTTACAAACTGGTTCTAGTTTAAGACTTTTTTAAAGTATTCTTTCCACAATAAGGACATATGATTTTAAAGTACATCTGTTGATTTTGCTGACCAGAACAATCTCTCTCCTCTTTATTTCAAAAAGGAAGATATGCAAAAATGCGAAAGCAGAAAAAAGCTCACTTTTTAAAATTAGATCCAGCTTTTGATAATCAAGGGTGGCCTAGGGATCCTATTGATAAGTTAACAATAACCTATATGAGGGGCTGAAGCTTTTATTGCATGAATATACATGGACAAGTATGCAAGTCTACTACCTCAAACAAGGCTCACAAGGAAACAGATCTTAACAGACAGGCAGAGTCATACTGTTTCTGGAAATTTTCCAATTTCTATGTGTCTCTTTAATAACATGGACCTACCAGGATCCCATTTGTTTTGCTAGTCAAAACATTGGGAAATAGCCAAAATTCAGCTATCTTAAAAGATGATAATATGCAATATATACACCACGCCACCTTCAAACCACAAACACAGTTCTTGACACCTTTCATACAGCCCTCTGTTTCTTTAGGGAAAATCAGCTGGAAATCAAATGCTTTAAAGTGAAAGAATTTTATTGAATAAGAACTGAAAAGCTAAAGCCCCATCTGCTCTGCATCCACAGTGAAGATGTCTTGCTATATTTTATAGGAACAGGGGTGTGCCTTGGCATGCAATACATAACAATGCATGCACCTCATGTTGAGCAGTATGCCATGCTATGATTAACTCTCTGCCTTCTTAGCCTTGCCTGAAGGGTGGAAACTACAAACTAAAAGCACCCATGAGCAGGGAGTAGATGGATGGGAGGGAGAAGATCGGTAGAGCCTTTAAGACACCCTTTGCTCCTTCCTTATGCTGTGTATTTGTTTCTTAATCGGAACAAAGACATAATATGCATATTATAAACAAACCAAATATTTTATGGCAGTTTTGAGCACTCAGAAAATCTTTGATCTTTGAGCAAAAAACCACTTAATTGTTTGAGAATACCATTAGGTAGGATCCTGTTTAAGTGCTTGCTTAATTCTCATCTTAACCAATCACTTAAATCACCTGGAGTTTAAGTGCTTTACTGAATCAAGCTCTAAAAACTTTATTAACTGGAATTGAGTCCTCACTCAGCCAAGTGCCTGGACCCAAATTTCCACTCAAGACAGATTTCCAAACCTTAAGAAAATTTGGGGACTTTTTTGATGTTTGAGACGTAGTAAAATAGATTTGGCGTTACAGAATTACATCAATAAATATTCAGATATAAGGTTGAAGATTCTTCTGATTTCAGTTCCTTCATTCCCACTGCCTTTCCAGCAACATAAGTCTAGGGTTATAATTTCCTTCACTAGAGATATTTCTGATTTATATTTTTAAAAGTGAGAGGTTTGGAGTCCCTAGCATTGGCTTGGCCAACACCTGACTTTGCTTTGAAACACTTAGAAAGCCAAGCTAGGCTTGCTTTAATATTATACATTTCTTTATTTCAACTACCCAGGGTATTTTACTTCATTCTTGAAAATCACTTGCCACTGCCTCTCATCCATCAAAAGGCCACAAGAATCTACTTTGGTTCATGAAACTTTCCTCCTAAATGACAAAGAAAACATTCTGAGGTAGAAAGTTTGAACATCAAGCTAGTTCAATTAGACTCTTAGTTTGTTCAACTTAAAAATATGTTTTAAGATCTTATTTCTGTGGTAAGTGCAATAGATTCCTCTTGAACACAGGAAAAACCTAATACTACTATGTGTAGGAGCTATTTCTTGTCAGTTCTTAAAAAAAAAAAAATCACTACAGCCTAATTCTAATTTCAGGTGGCTTTGTTAAAATGCTGCAGAATCTAATTCACTAAAGATTTTTGAAAGAAGTGGCTGTTTTATCTTAAATCTTGCAGTGATTCATTGACATATCAGCTAAAAGGACATAACAACCTGAGTTAGAAGCACTTCAAAATGGGCAAAGTTCCCATCTTTAATATACACAAGCATATTAAGTCTCTGGAAAATCAAGACTCCTAATCCTCTGATTGCCTTACTTTTCTTTCCTTTTCTTTCTGTTTTGAACAGATGAAATGTGTTCAAATGACATCGTCTTGCATAGCTAGCATGTTCATTCTTAGAACACAACAGGTATCTATTTTGCATACACTGTTTGGAACATGGGGTCGGAAAACAGCTGAGTTACATTTTACTGGTGTAAATCCCTGTGTGTTCAAAGAACTCTGCTGATTTAAGGTACAGCTAGAGAGTTCACTATAGCCTTCCTCTTTGGCCTGTATCTTTTACATTTTACCCCTTCCACAGACAGTAAGTCTATTTACAGGTAGAGGAGATGAGAGCTTCCTGCACTCCTGCTCTGAGCTGCTGGTCGTGAGATGCCTCTGGTCTTGAAGTCACTTGGCAACAATGGCTGAGTCAATAAGCCTTGCTGAGATGCTGGACATTCTAATTTGAGGTTTAAGGAAAAGTCTGCATGTGGAAAAGTTCCAATACTGATACATAATGCATGTAACTGTCATGTTTGTGTTAAATATTTATGAAGTATGCCTGCTTACACTAGTGGTAATCTTCATAAAGCCTTACCTAGACATTTTGGTAGTTCCTGCTCCATTGCTCTGACCTACTCTGAGCTAAATTACTCGCAAAGAAACACAGCCACAGGGCTGCTCCTTACGCTCAGGAAGCAGAACTTAAAACAAGCACATCTTCAGAATCTGTTGTTTCAGTACACAAGCGATGTTCATTCAAATTTTAGGGTTTCTCTTTTTCCACTACAGCGATATATTCACTGGAATAGTTACAGACTAGTTGTAGCTGGACTATCCTGACGGCAAAAAGTTCTGTGTAAAACCAGTGTAGTCTACCAATTTCTTACGATACAAATTTCACTATTTGAAACCCATGACACTACATATTGTATTTGAATAAATACTGAGTGTTGTGGGTTAGGCCGATCCGGCAACAAAACTCCACGCAGCCTGTCTCCCACTCCAGTAAAGTGGAGAGGAGAAAAATAATAAAAGAGCTGAGGGTCGAGACAAGAACAGAGGAGCACCCACCAACCATGGTCCCGGGCAAAAGAGACTCAGTTTCCTTAAAGCAAAACAGTTTATTAACAGCTACCTAAAAAGACAAAAGCAAACAAAAACAGTTACTTGAGAGGATAACAAGATAACAAGGCTAAATCTTAAAAAACAACACCACTCCCCTCCGTTGCCTTTTCTTCCCGGCTCTACCTCCTCCCCCCAGCGGCGCAGGGGGGCAGGGAATGGGGGAGTGCAGGTCAGTTCATTCCATGTTGTTACTGCCACTCCTCTCTTAAAGGAGAAGGAGTCCTTACACCATTTTCCCTTGCTCCAGTGGATCCCCTACTCACGAGGAAAATCCACAGACTTCTCCAGCGTGAGTCCTACCCACAAGATGCAATCCTTCCCCATCGGATTGCTCTAGGTACGGGCTTTACCACAGTCTTGGATTCTTAGGGAGTTGTAGCCACTCGCTCTGGCATAGGTCATCATACAGACTTTAAATGCGCTCTGGCGTGGGTTGTCGTATCGACCTTAAATGCGTCTCCGTACAGACTTAGATGCGTAAATGCGCCTCGACCTGCGCCCATGATTCACAATAGTCTCAGGCTCAGGCATCTCCTCTGAACAAAACACCTCCTTATCAACGGGGGTTGTCCCACAGACTTTAGATGCGTACCGTGCTCAGGCTCTGGCATCTCTTCTCCGACATGGGTTTTCTACGGGCTGCAAGTGGGTCTCTGCTTGCTCCACCGAGGACTGCCTTTTGGAAATGCAAGGGAGCCACTTGCCGGGGCGGGGAAGTTTCTCTGTCTCACCTCTGGTCTGCAAGGTGGACTCAGCTGCAGCACGCGTCATCCCGTTCCATCTTCACTGACCTGGTGTCTGCGTGTCCATTTCTCTCAGATCTCAGTCCTCTCTGGGTGAACTCGTCCCAGTGGGCACCCCAAGAGCGGGGCTCTCCCTGAGTTCCCCAAGCAGCTCCACCACCGCCATCCTCAGTGGGTGGCACCGGCCCGGCCCGACCCGACCAGGCGTCAGGGAGCGTGGGCAGCGCCCCCCCCTTCTCCTCGCTCCTGGGCAAAGGCACACACCTTTCCGGTTCCTTTGTCCGACGTAAATAGGGCAATTCGCCAATTGGCTCAAGCCCCGAGCGGGATGAGAGTCCGTTCTGATGGGCAGCTTCTGCCACCCGGACCTCCCCTGCCACATCAAACCATGATACTGAGACAGATCGATATGATTAAGAACACATTAATTAAGCATCATTCATTTAATTTACTAGTGCTTTGTTAGTTCTTAATCTAAATATTGGCTTACCTCTCTGCAGTAATATTTAAGCAAGTGTATTTTGACCTTAATACCGAAAGTACTTAAAGTTCATTTGTCTTTAACTACGGAAAAAAAAAAAAAAAAAGGATCATCACATTTGCTTTTGTTGACTTATCTTAAAATAATTTCTAACTCTATTGTCTGAACATAACAGGACAAAACTACTACTACGAAGTCAGGCCTCTGTCCTTTGAATATCAGGTAGCACAAAAGAGAAGCAGTCTTCTTGTGATCAAGTTTTGAGCATGTTGCAGTTACTTTAACAAACTTAGCCACACATTGGCATGCTTAACTAAAGTGAAAGGAATAATTTAAGATGTTTTCTGTATTGTTGTTGGTTTATAGTTTATGTGAAAAGGCTGCCCTCTTCTGACTACTTTTTCAGTTCTTCTAAAATCTTAATGCATTTTTTTCCTCTCCATTTATGCTTTTTCCTTTGTTTCTCTGTACATTGTATTGGTAGGATCATTATCGCTTTTGCTTTTCCTTACACTTATATTCAGAATAATATAAGAAACTTAGGTATGAGAAGGTTAAATACACTATGCAATTAATGTGTAAACTGTATGCAGTTGATAAACGTAAGAAAAATCACCAGCCCTCCATTACTCAAACAGTTGAACAGGAAGCAAGTGGATGTCTGGTACTCTGAGATATGGTAGAAATATCAACAGCTGCGAGTGTCACACTTCTACTTTTTAAACAGGTGTCATTCTATCATTTTTCAGATACGCCTACTACATGGATACCTTTATCCACAGCATGTTGGCAGTAGCTGCATAAGCCTTTTTGTTTGAATGAGGACCATCCGGACTTAGCACATCCTTAGCACAGCGACCTAAGAGCTGAGCTTATCTAAATGCTACCATATCACTTTTTTAGGTCACAAAGCTCTTCATCAGTGTTTCTCGCCTACACTCCTACAGTACACAGAAGGATGCCAGGGCTGAAACTAAAACTGGATTTTGATGCCACAGTACAGAGTCTCTTTGGCAGCTGCAGTGAAGCCAGGGCTCTGTAGCAGTAGGCATACAGGTTGGTTCTTCACTTTTTATGAAAGGATGGACAGTTCCTCTGGAATTGAGACCAACTGAACACAGGCTTTTAAGAGGAAACCCAGTTTACATATTGACGATTTCAAATCTCCTGAAGTAAGGCCTGTCACCCAGGAGTCCCTCTCCCATTGACTACTCTCCTTGTTGGGCTCACCTGTGCTTTCTCTGTCCCAGTCAGTCTTGGTCCCATTCTGCACACCAGAACACCTTCAAGAGGAAAGGGAAAAGTGTTTCCAGCCCAGGAGGGCTTAAAGCATGAGGGCACCAGCACTCCCTTGGGAATCCATAGATGTAAACCTAAACCTCCTCCATGCCATGGACAACTAACCTGTATTCCAAATAGGGTCTCTTAATCCTAAACTGTGTCTGCTATGGAGCAGCAACATACCATTTTCCTGACACTTTTTTTAACAGAAGGTAGAGCCTGTCTGAACTTTTTGTGTGACTTTAGTTCAAAGCATTAGATGTGCAGGAGGCTTGCCCACCAGTCTGAAGGGGCAGGTGTAACCATGCATAGACTTGGCACATTGATCAGGTAGGAGACAGTGTCAAACTGTTCAGCGTTAGGGCTGATGCACACATCTGGATATGCTCAGAAGACATCTTGGAAACTTCAAAGTGAAAAACTAAGTTGAGGTACCCACTGGGTGCTGTCAGTGGCAGCTGTCAAATGCAGTAGGTGACTCTGGACTTAGCATAAATCCTGATTTAGTACTTCTTTAGGTCTCCATGTCTGAATCCTTCCTTCCTCACTCACATCAGCTGCGCTGTATTGCTCCATCACTTGCCATCCAGACATTAATGTCTCGTCATTATTAATTACTTTGAATAGCTCCTTTAGAAGTAACCCATAACTCTACAGAATTCACATGAAAAGAGCAGACGTTTTTACAGGGCTTTCTTCCTCCTAAAAAGATACCTGACTTCCTTTCAGCATCTCCTTACTAAATTGCTTTCCACTTAGCTGTATATAAACTTAGCCATTAATTCCACCAACATATAACTGCACTTTACCTTACACAAATAAGTAATCCCAATGTGAAATCAATCCTTATCTGAGGCAGAGATCATAAACCACAGCCTTAACTGTATATAGCATCACTGAAATCAATAAAGCCATCCCAAATTAAACTGGCAAATGGTCTTGTTTTACATATCTTTAATCCAGACCATTTCAACCTATTGTGAATTAAGAGAGTGATGTAGTGAACATCTCCTGTATTATACATTGTCTTTTGTCTAAGTAAGCTAATGCTTACTACAGTTACTACTAGTGCTTAATGAGTTTCTTGACATACTCTCACTGTCACGTCATTTAAAATGGTATAGTTAAAAGAAAAGATGACATTATCAAATACAAATCAGGTCTAACACAAACAGGAAACCAAGCCTATATTAGTTTTATAAACCTGTCACTGAAAAATTTCGTATCCCTGTGACTAAGCACTAAATATAAACAGTGCATTAAATCTGCCAAGCTTGTTGCATTTGATAGAAATAATTTACAGTTCATTACTAAAAGTACATACTAATGAGATTTCTTTGGTATTACTACAATATACCAGTTAATTTCAGAGCCTACATTTACTCATGGGATATATCTCTCTTCACATGTATAGAGACTGTTCCTCGCAGTTAAACACAGAGGTACAAGGAAACTTCTAAAATAAAGTTAACAAAATTTATCATGAGAAATTGGGAAGTGTTTATGGATAATTTTCCATTTTACAGGTGAGAAAAGCAAAGCATGACAGTACCACCAGGCCACCCAGCAGGCCAGTAGTTATTGCCAAATACTGAACCACAAGAAAATCAGAGTATGTAAGGGAGTTCTATAAAACAAATATTTCATTCCAAGTCAAACTAGTCTGAAATGACCTGTTTCTCCATTTTAGATTTTTTCAATGGAAATTGATTTGGGGTTTTCAGCTCCTTCTGAATTTTCCCATTGAAAACACATGTAGTAAAGTGAAAAATGTAAGTGGACATTTTGTATGCTGAGAGAGAATGCAAAACAGTACTGCAATAAGTTCAGCCTCTCTTCAGCTCTGATGGAGAAGTGTGCTCCACTAAACTATCATCACCACTTCCTTCAGAACAGGGAACTCCTTGGAACATTTTCATTTTCTGCCTGACTGTGGCATCCTCTGCTGAGCTTGAGGGACCTGACAGAATTAGTACAAAGTAGCATGTGGCAGTGAGCCATAAAAAGCAATGTTACTTCCAAACAATTACAGCACATTTTTGTTGGTGCTGGGAGACACGAGGCTACAGTCCAAGTGCTTAGCCACTTGAGAAGTGCAATTATGTGCTGGAAATGCACTGCCTGGAACAGTCCCTCTTACAAAATTGAAATTACCAACTAAAATGGGAAATTAGAAAAAAGAAAAAGTTTCTTTCTGTCTCATGTTGTTTATTGGAACCTCCTTATCAACTCCACTACTTCTTTCCTTTTTACCCAAAGTTTACCCAAATCAAGGCAACAAATCACTATTCTTGTCCTATCCTTTTTATAAGTATGCTTAACATGTGTGAAAATATCATTATTATTACCTTTACACCACACCACTCTGCAACACTGTTAGTCACGTCTGTATGTCTCCTTGTATCTTTTCAACCTCACCTTACCTGACATTTTCAACATCTTTGTCGGTGACGTGGACAGTGGCATAGAGTGCACCCTCAGCAAGTTCGCCGATGACACCAAGCTGTGTGGTGCCGTCGACACGCTGGAAGGGAGGGATGCCATCCAGAGGGACCTCGACAGGCTGGAGAGGTGGGCCCGTACCAACCTCATGAAGTTTAACCAGGCCAAGTGCAAGGTCCTACATCTGGGTCATGGCAATCCCAGGCACAAATACAGACTGGGCGGAGAATGGATCGTGAGCAGCCCTGAGGAGAAGGACTTGGGAGTACTGGTGGACGAGAAGCTCAATATGAGCCGGCAATGTGCTCTTGCGGCCCAGAAGGCCAACCGCATCCTGGGCTGCATCAAGAGGAGCGTGGCCAGCAGGTCAAGGGAGGTGATTCTCCCCCTCTACTCTGCCCTCGTGAGACCTCACTTGGAGTATTGCGTCCAGTTCTGGAGTCCCCAACATAAGAAGGACATGGACCAGTTGGAGAGGGTCCAGAGGAGGGCCACGAAGATGATAAGAGGGCTGGAGCACCTTTCCTATGAGGACAGGCTGAAAGAGTTGGGGCTGTTCAGGCTGGAGAAGAGGAGGCTCCGGGGTGACCTTATAGCGGTCTTCCAGTACCTCAAGGGGGCCTACAAGAAAGATGGGGAGAGGCTGTTCAGGAGGGCCAGTTGTGATAGGACAAGGGGTAATGGTTTTAAAATAGAGGGAGGTAGATTCAGGTTGGATATTAGGAAAAAATTTTTTACCATGAGAGTTGTAGAACACTGGAACAGGTTGCCCAGAGAGGTGGTAGATGCTCCATCCCTGGAGACGTTCAAGGCCCGGTTGGATGAGGCCCTGAGCAACCTGATCTAGTTGGAGATATCCCTGTTCCTTGCAGGGGGGTTGGACTAGATGACCTTTGAAGGTCCCTTCCAGCCCTAACGATTCTATGATTCTATGATTCTATGATTTTTTCCATGCATTTATAATGTAAAATTTCTAGAAGGGTATCTCAGCCCTCGATTCTTCACATTTTCTTGCTCATGTCTTATACTTTACCACACAACTCAATACATCAGGACTGCTTGCGTAGCCACCATTTGGCCAGTATGTTTACATGACAGATAAAGGATGCATGAAGCTAGTAGTCTGCTGCATATGAGTTACGACTACTGCCTAAAAGCATATATTAGTGCAAGCTGACCTTCCCGAGGGTTGCAATACCAGAGTTCTAGCCTAATTTTGGGAGCAAGTAAATGGCAAAGGATATATATAGTTCATAGTGAAAATGCCAACCCCAGCAAGTCCTGAAAAGGTAGATTTTTATGTGTCTCTGTCTTTAAATACAGTAAAGCTGTTGAAAATCAAGCTCATATGGGTAAACAATCTACAAAATAGGGGAAAAAATACTCATTTGATAACTACATCAATAATTGCTGTGGTAATAAACCAGCACTCAGTTCTATTGCTGGAAAGAGCAGTATATCTACCCTTTATGCTGCCAGTTTAGAGCTATTACAATTTCATTAATTTTTCCAGATATTAACTCGCAATTGAATATATCAAGCAAAATAAAAATTTATAGTCAAAAATCACATTCATACCTCTGTACTTCAGTTCTTCTCAGCAGGACATAAAATCAATGAAAACAAAAGTGAAGATATAAACCATTAAAAAAATTATTTAAAAACATGTAAAAATATATAACTTCAGAGAAGTTGTAGAAAGCAACATTTAAAGGAAATTAAAGAGGCCACCTGAATCATTTTTCTGCCTGAACATTTGTGTCACCCCTTGAAAGATTCTAGTTCGAGACATTCAAAATTTACTCGCAAGTCTCTATGCTTTTTTAAAGTGATAGAAGAAATAGGTATTTGGAGGCAAAGTGATGAAAGAAAGGAGGCTCAGAGACCTGTAAAGCGGAAGCTAGGGATGATGAGAGCAAGGCTGGACATAAACCTGCAGAATGAAAACAGGCAGAATAACAGGAGTTTAAAAAAAAAAAAAAGGAGAAATACAAAAAAACCCCATCCCTCCATACATCCATACACATGAATATAAGCAGACAAAAATGTCTTCCTGTGTATGTCCTAACGACTTCCTCAGAGGAAAAGAACAAAGAGATATACAATAAAGAGATAAAGCTGAGAAAGACACTCCCACATTCTCAAGACGTTTGAGAAAACCTACGGTAACGTAATTACCATTTCTATAGAATAAATTTTTTTAAAGTCAGTCCATGAGTAACTCTGTTCACAGTTCTGGGGTTTTTTTTGTTGTGTCCAAGCACTTGCTTGTCTAGACAAGTAAAAGCATGTGCAATGGCTGGTTCAGAGCTTGGCACATACTGACCAGCACGCTGGAGCTGCCTCTTGCAATGAAAAGGACAAAGTTACAACTTACTTTCCCTTCCTTAGGACATTGTCTTCCATATTCTTTCTAACCCAGCTATTGAATTTCAACAAAACTTACAAGTCATAGGTTTTGGACATTCCACTCTGACATTTAGGTGAAATTGGTCAATAGGTTCAACCAAGCATTGCTGTCAAGAGCAGGGACAGCAGGGACATAGGAAAGAAAGGAAAAGGATAACATGCATAGGACTCAATTACATGAGAGACCAGGGTTAAATACATAAAACAACCTTAAACAAGAAAAATATACATATCTGATTTGCAGTCAGTACGATCAGGAAAGGCAATCTGGCATTGGAAAACCTTTTTCTGAACTGGAGGAGGAAACCTTTATGCAGAGTTTATTCCTGCTCATATTCCAATAGGTTAAAAGCTGTCATCGATCTCAACCTGAGCAGCAGCTCTAATTCTAAACAAATACCGCATGAAAATGCATTTATTTCATCTTTAAGCTCTTCTCTTCAGAACAGAATTTAGAACTGCTTTATATCTGAAACATCACTGCCCTGCCAATATCTTTTTTAATAGAAAAAAATCTGAATGGTTACGACAATACGCATCTATGATGAGCATAAAGATAATTGATTTAAATAGCATATTTACATATGTGCCCACAAATCTTATTGTTCCAGTTCTCAGACTGAGATATTATACGAGAAAATGTGAATTCATTTATCCAATGAACACAGCACAGCAAAACTGCTAACTATTAGATCTGTAGATCACATGTACAGTTTATTAAATTCACTTAGTAGACAGATGATTACGTTTCCATGTAAAAGCCATTACAAATAATAAATAATTAATATGACTTGACGAATAATGTGCCAGGATTATGCAGATAATTCGTATTTAATTCAGCAGTTGCTTCACTGCTAACAAATGATAACAAATAGACCATTGAATGTTTTCCACCATGATATATTTACTTTATTCAAATTTCCCAACTACATAGATATCTGAACTTTCCAATTAATTTCACCCTAAGGCATTCCAAGCAAGTAATGCATATTACCAGGTAGACTCTTGAAAATAGATCTAGCTTATCTCATTTCCTTTCTCATTGCAGTCTTTATCCTGAGGAAGAATCAAAATGTCACTGCTGTAAGAGAAATTAAGTTAGTAGAAGCTTGCTCTCTCTTCACGTACCCCTCTCTGGGCAAGGGATGGGTTTGAAGGTCAGTTCAGTGTTCTCCATCAGTACAAAATCATATCTGCAGAGCTGCAGCCTACAAAAGTAAAAAAAGAAAAAAATGTGCACAACAGAAAAAGTTAACATTAATAGAAAAATATTTCAGTATTTGAATTACTAAAAATCCGGTGTTTACCACCTCTCAGAGATGGTACTCAAGACAAGAAGAAATGTTTTCTTGTCTAAGTTTACGCCCTATTTTATGTGCCAGACTGTGAACAACAACCAGGACATCAGCTGGATGGTGCAAAGTGGTGTGACTAAGTATATCACATTAGTCTGAACTATGAAGATGCAATACGTAATCCATTGAAGTTATTAATCTGCATTCAAATTAATTCTTTAGAACAATGGTCCAAGAACAACCCAATTCCTGTTAACATTGAGCCTGAATAATTAATTTTGAGTTCCCTAGGCATGAAAGTTTCTTTGCTTTCCTTCCACAAAGGAAAGTAGGAAACCACATCATGATTTCTTCTCACTCTTTCAGTTGCAATGACAGTATGTATAAGGAAGTTTCATCCAAGAGAGTAATTTGTCATCTAAACACCTAGAAAACTCAGAACTGCATAATACTACAGCAACACATACATAGGTCACAAAGAGAGTCACATACATACAAAATCTTACTTTTTGAGGTCAATACAGGTGGTCTTCCTTTCAGGACAGAGGCAGGTCATAGCTCTACCCTTCATGCACTACTATAGGCAGATGGTGAGAGCTGGTTTGAACTGGCAAACGACTAGCATACCCTCTAATGGCACCTCTAAAGGCATACAAGAGATGATACTTATTTTATTTAAAATTATCTTCTAGATTGCTCTGAACTCACAGATGTGGCTATGCAACACAGTCCACCTCGGACTGGGATGTAGCATACAGTGAAACAGCTAAAGAACAAAGCCTGAGAAAGAACATCCTGCCAGGCATTTCTGTTGCCACCCATTAGCGTGAGATTTTTTTTTGCTAGGTGAGGCTTTCATAATCCCTTACCCTGTGCGGCTTCTCTGCTGTCTAGTAAAAAGCAAGGGCATGCCACACTCTCTTTTTCAGTAAAGGTATCAGTAAGGTCTTCTTTTTCATTACTTCTGTTCTTGTTTTTGTTAAAAAAAAAAAAAAAAAAGTGGCTGGGCTAAGTATCTTTGAGACATTCACCTTCCCCATCAATTGAGTTTGAATTGACTGACATGTTCAAAAGCTTTTTGGGAGAACTGACACCTAGGCACACACAAGTTAGGAAAGCTTTCTGCTTTTATAGGTGAGCAGGAATTATCTATCTCAGAAACCAGAAGAGTCTGAAAATTATATGTACATTCTAGCACTCTCACATTCACACACCATCTGCATCAATAATAGACCAGCCCAGTAGACAATTATCAGTGGTATCCCTCAAATTCTCACTGTCTGCTATTAACCCAGATCTGGGCACACTGAGATTCCTATTGCCTTTTATCCATGCACTTGTCCCCTGTTTTTTAGTACTGCTTTGTTATATGAATAATATAAATGTTTTTAATGTAGTTTATAGTTGATTATCCTGTATTCAAGTAATTGTTGTAATTGTAGGTAACTAAATAAGGTAAATATAGGTAGTTATAACTACAATGAACAATTATGTAATTATACCAACCAATAGTATTGTAACATTTGCATTTAAATTACCTTCACATGCTGATTCGATACACCATTTTCCATTGCTATCTAAAAGTATCTAATGTGCCTATATGATTGCCATCTGATGAGGCTGCATATGAAGGACTTTAGTGAATCCTATATTAAAGCATATCGAGTGCATCTTACTTTAAAACTAACAAGCATCAAAATAATAAGAATGAAAACTCAAAACCAATAAGGGCTCTTCACTGAAAATCTTCCTCATTTGCTAGATCATTATCTGAAAAAGTCCTGAATGCTGATAGGCTTGCATGAAATGTATCTTCTGAGTTATCACCATTGGGTTGAGGAAAAAAAAAAAAAGCAATACGATATGGCTATCACCCAGCTGGCTTGTAATGATCTAATTAAGGTTTAGGCCCTGCCTACAAAAGGCGGGCCATTTCCTCCTGGCTGTGGGAGATGTAACTATATCCTTGGAGTTGCAGCCCAGTGAGCAACAACATGATATAGAGCTTTGACTCTCACCTCCAAATGCTTTTAAATAAAATCATGCCAGTTCACTTGAGAGCTTGAGACTTATGGCCTTCAACTAGCCAATAATGTCTAATGTATATACATTCTGGGGTACTATTTTGATTACTGAGTGTTCTGTTTCTTCCTAAGTCTCTCCCACCCATCTCCTCCTTTTTCTCAGTAAATATGAAATAGTAGATAATAATTTAACAAGGTTTCAACATTTTTACAAAGTACCATACCCATGCTAGAGTATTATCACATACCAAATCAGAAAGCCTTAAATGTTATTTCTCAAGTTAACAAAATATACTGACTCAAGACTTACCTGTATTGTAGTATTATTCCCACTCATTACTTATTTGAGAACCGTTATTAGGTTTTATTTTGAATTCCGACTTTCTTGACTCTGCCATTCATATGAAGCAAATAAACATAACGATTCTAAAATAAAGTACTCCTGCTACTCCTGGATATCTCTTAACTATTCCATGTAACATGTTACTTTCACAAGATGAAAATGTAAAATTTAATTGCTAGTGCTATTGTACAAGTAACTCTGGAGACATAAAAAATGAACACATGGCAATACTGCTGAAGTATTTAAAACCAGAAATAACTAATAAAAGCTTAGTAATGACACTTAATTATAAAAAAATGCAGATGATTTCATTTTAAGTGTAGGAAAGCATAGACTGTGTTTCGGTCTCAGAAGGTCTTTACCTACAGCAACAAGACCAAAAAACTCTTCCAGTCACACAAGCAGCTGACGTGCTCCATTTCACATCTGAGTTTGAAAAACTGTGTACAGACACATGATTAAAATCCGAGAAGTGGAAAATCCGACTGGAAAAGAACCTCATGATGCAGGTATAAGTCAAGCCGGTCTACATAGGTGGGACTTGAAAACCCATTGTGAGCAGAGAGCAGCAGTAGCCTGCTGTAACGAGCAGCACGTGTAACATCTACATGCACCAGGGTGCTGTGCACTAAATGCCAATGTACAGAGCAGCTCTTCCACATGATACAATTGATCCTAGGTAGGATGAGAAGGGTGTTCGTGCATAAAATCATTAGAGGGAAATACACATTTCTGAGGAAATATCCTGAGCAGTTTTGATGACACACAACTTCGATACGTGACAAACACTTACCTTTCTGGATTGTTAAGAGACTTCAGCCTCATCTGGAGAATCCTAAGCTTGAGTTTTGGGCCTATTAAAGTCTTCGTAGAAAAGGTCAAGGAAATTTTTGATATATTCTGAACGTCTTGGTAAAATCCAGTTAGTATTTTGACTCTTTTATATTGCTGAAATGTTGAAGCTTCACTAAAGAAAAATATTATTTCTAGTCAGGATTTTGTTAACTGAGTAATACGCATTATTGCTAAGCATTATTATTAAGATCAGAAAGCTTGTAAGATGTATTGACTTTGAGCATTCAGAACACGGACACCTAGAACTGGATTCAAACCAGAACCATGCAAGGACCAGGGCTAGTTCATAAATGGAGAGAGGATCATTTCACTGTTAGAAGCATTGCCTCTGACACTGAGCCATATCCAGGAAAAAGAACTATGGTCAAGTCTTAACAACCTCATTACACTTTTTTCACTTACAAGTTAACAAGTTAAAGGGTTTAGGAAACTCAGAAAACTAGTCCTATAAAGTTGAAAAACAGATTTAGAGACAAAGCACAACATACCTATTCATCTCTGACTCTACTGTGTTTCCAGCATAATCTGTTACTTTAACTTTAATGTAACCTCTCCTAATGCTTTTATTCCAGGTAGTAATATCCAGTAAGTAGTTATACACTGCAAAAAGAAATAGGAAATAATAAGATTCAAAGAGTGATCTCAACAGGACACAGTTGTTATTATCACTCTGTTAAAAGCATTCACGGGTTGATGATAGGAATAGTGACTTTTTACTTCTAAGTTACCAGCTCAAAACAGAATAAGAAGGCTGTTGACAAAAATTAGCTTCTACCAAATGGCTACTTGGAGTTCTGTGTAATTAGTGTATCATTTCCTCCAGTTCTTACATGGAAAGGATTTGCATCAGAAAGCTACCATCAAAATTAGCATGAAGAGTTTGACCTGCCTAAGGAAAAACCACAAAATCAAGCCCTAAGTAGCACCTTCAGGTTTGGGCAAGCTCTGCAAAGAGGGCATATTTGAGCTGTTAGTGTAGCAACACTATCATGGTACCCACAAAAGTGACATGTGCAGAAAACAGCTGAGCTACATTGGCAGGGAGAGGGGAGGAACAGCATTGGCATAAGCTTTATGTTTAGCCAAAGTGGGTAGTTAGCTGGGTGAGCAGATTAATCGAGTGGGAAAAGCTGAAGAGACATTATTCCTACGTCTTGCTTGCCCAGCCTGAACGGTACAGGTCCTCCAAGCACCCTTCTCTCAGAGGAGTCAACCTGCCAAAGCCTCTGTGTGGATACTAGAAAAACTGCATAGGGAAGACTGAGGAAGAAGAGAGGGATCTGGCTGCTTTCCCATGCTCCAGCCCCTTCTCCCCTTCCTCTGGAGGGCCCACGGCCTCAGGAAAACAGGCTGGGCACCTGGGGCTGGCACCCTCCATGCACCAGCACCAGCACGGAGCTGACCTGCTCCACTGTGCCCTTGGAAACCCTGACCTGGCCTTCTACTGCACCTCTGTAACCGTCACTAATATTGTAACCATGTGATGGCTACCCAGAGGAAACACAACTTTACTACTCCCAAAATAAGGAAGTCAACTGAAACTTTTTTTTTTTTCCTAGGCATGTTGCTTTTTAACATTCTGTCCTAAAAGGCCAAGCTTCACCTCATGTGAAAAACTTGACCTGCTCAGGTTCACAGTTTCACTTAGTTTTAGACCTCTTGTTTATTTCTATTTCCTCATGTTTTCAAACATCTGAGAATTTAAAAAAGGCTTCAGTTAATAAATACCCAAACATGTGCTAACATTTGCTTATAGTGGTAAAGACTGTTAATAAAAACAGAACTGGATGAGAATCTAAACTTGACCTCTGCATGAATATGTAGATCTAAACTGTTGCAGCTAAAGCCCATGCCATGAGAGCTCATTCCCATATAGCATAAACCTGAAACAGTCAGCTAAGTTTTCCCCCCACTGTTTTACTCCTAAGGACATACGGACTTTTAAAAGCTGAGTAGCTTTAGTTGACTGTGGGGCACTCTCCTCCTGGGGTGGAACGTAGAGGGGCCTCTTTTCCGTCCCCCAGCCAGGGCAGTCTTGCTTCCCAGTTTTGCTCTCTGAAAATGGCAGCAATGATCCCATCTAAGCAGGTTCTCTCAGTCCAGCTTTTCCCCTGTCACTTAATTCTCATTTTCTGGCTTCCTTCTTCCTCTTGGCAGCCCATCCCATTACTTTTAAAGTCACATTTCTTTCTCAGTTCACATATTGCTTACTCTTCTGCCACAATCATTCTCCTTCCTCCTCCAGTCTGTGAACTGACACTTAGCTCATGTTTTTATTACGCCATTTTACACAGCAGCTAACAATAAATTTTTACTTTTAACATTCTTTCACTCCAGATCAGCTAACAAATAACAGCCATAACGTTTCATAAAGAGTTCGTTATATACGTATTCAGCCACTCACTGCAGAATGGGTCTTGGTCTGAGGTATCAAAATAAGCTTTTGTTGGTGAACTCTTTGGGATTAACAGTTTCTTCCATCTATCAGC
The DNA here is from genome assembly GCF_009769465.1 of Tauraco erythrolophus. Classification (NCBI taxonomy): domain Eukaryota; kingdom Metazoa; phylum Chordata; class Aves; order Musophagiformes; family Musophagidae; genus Tauraco; species Tauraco erythrolophus. The sequence continues at coordinate 23,474,777 of NC_141465.1, forward strand.
ATAATAACCTGAAATCCAAAGTTTAAATACTTAATTTCAGACATTTAGCAAAATCCTGATACACACATCATTACAAAAAAGAAACTCACCCAAAGTGACAGATTTGGCTTTAATTTTCTTACACATTCTCTGAGAAAGTAAATTGGCTTGGAAAATGCAAGGATCCCCTGAGTATAAGATAATGTATTATGCAAGTATTTAATTCTTCTAATATATTAGTATCATTAAAATTGTCAGTTGGAATCTATTTAGTCTAGACTACTAACTCCAAAAAATACTGCTTATAAACTCCTGCAGAGGTAATAAAAACAAACCTAAAAAAGTAGCCCACATATTTGCAAAGAACAGTAACAGAAATAATAACATAGTAACAGGCTAATAACCACTCTGGGGAAGTTCTGGAGTCTTCCTGCCCTACTATAAGGTTCCGTTATTGTTGGGGTTTACTATAAAACAGTGTACAGATCTGTTTGTCTATGCTTTTTCTTCAAACCTGATCTAACTAATATATGTAAGGTGTACATCCTAATAGAAGGATGCAAAGAAGACAAGGTAGAATTGAAAGTTAATTTCTATTTAAATATTTTTTATAATTTCATTCTTAAGAAAACCCTGCCAACTAGGAAATGCTCACATTATTGTAGCTGTTTCCAAGCTGTCCCCAAATCCTCTCTAAAATCAATAAAACCCAAAACAACTGAAAACTGCTCCAAATAAAAGCTTGATTCCAAAAGAAGAGCCAGAGAAACCATAAAGTTGCTATAAACATTATTACTTTTAAATAGAACCAAAGGTACTCTAGGGATGATAACACACTATGTGTGCCTAAAGTGATTGACTAAGTAGAAGCAGTTTCCCTATGGAGAGGAAATACACTGTGAATTCATTTCAGACTGGAAAGCATAATAATCAAAGATAGGAACATTCAGCACCTGTGTCTGACAGAGCTAACTATAAGGCAGACAAAGCCATAAACTTTAAACTACTTTAAATAGTATGCAGCTCTGCATGCAATCAATCTCTACAGATCCCTTAACATGATACTACAGATCTCTGGAATAGCCCCAGAAAGAGCCAGTCTGGATTTCTGGGAAAATCTCACCCAGCCCAGAGCAGATACCGTAACGCTTACCCAGTACTGGACAGGACATTGTCTGGAAATCTTCACAATCAACACATTTTCCTCTCTTGTAATCCCAGTAAGAGTCACAAGGATAAGTTACTATGTTGCACCTTCTTTTCAAAGATGATAAAAAGAGGAAGACAGATCTTTGATGGTCACACTTAAAATACTGAAGTCCTTCAGGAAAGAAAAAACGAAATACACAAAGAATATGCAATCATTCTTCATGAAATGAAAGTTATTATCAAAGTAACCTCATTTACCTGAGTCATTCTTAGTTAGCCATGCTTTTATTCTCTGGTTAATTGACCACCAAGGGTAAAAAATGGATGCACATGCACAAGAAGAAAAAATTGAAGACAGTTTTGAATATTACGGGTACAGAGAAAATAAGGTTTTATACGCAAGAAACAGTCTACTAAGTCCTATCAAATTTACAGAATTTGTGTTATAAAGCATGAGTCTTAATTAAAATCTGCCCTGTTGCATTCAGTGCAGAAAGTTTTGGCAGAAAAATAACCGTGAAGAATATTTCATAGAATAATAGAATTATAGAATGGTTTGGGTTGGAAGGCATCTTAAAGATCATCTAGTTCCAACCCTCCTGCCATGGGCAGGGACACTTTCCACTACATCAGGTTGCTCAAAGATGCATCGAACCTGGCCTTGAACCCTTCCAGGGATGGGGCATCCATAACTTCTCTGGGCAACCTATGCGAGTACCTCATCACCCTCAGAGTGAAGAATTTCTTCCTCAGATCTACTCAAAATCTATCTTCTTGCAGTTTAAAGCCACTGCCCCTTGTCCTATCACTATATGTCCTTATCCAAAGTCCCTCTCCAGCTTCCTTGTAGGCCCCCTTTAAGTACTGGAAGGCTGCTAGAAGGTCTCCCGGAGCCTTCTGTTCTCCAGCCTGAACAACCCCAAGTCTCTCAGCCTGTCTTCATAGAGGAGGTGCTCCAGTTCTCTGATCATCTTCATGGCCCTCTTTTGGACTCTTGTTCCAACAGCTCCATCTCCTTCTTGTGTTGGGGGCCCCAGAGCTGAACACAGTACTCCAGGTGGGGTCTCACGAGAGCAGAGTAGGGGCGTAGAATCCTCTCACTCACCCTGCTGGCCACACTTCTTTGGATGCAGCCCAGGATATGGTTGGCTTTCTGGGCTGCACGCGCACATTGCCAGCTCATATTGAGCTACTTCAAAGATTCCTTTCAGTAGGGTTTTTTTGCATAATAAATTCCTTCCTCTCCTAGCAAAACAAACTATAAGAATTGTACAGATGAAGATGATCCTGAGTCTAAGGGATTCTTCCATACTCACAGGCGCACAAGTGGAAGCCCTATGCTTTTTCAGCAGGTCTAATTCATAGCAGCAGGGTGCAAATTAGTAATAGAAAGGTAGGCAGACATAAATATATCCAAAAACAGTAAACAAAAACAATGGGCAACAACCTTGCCTAAGATTTATGGCAGTTGAAATAAGCGAAAGTCTGCAGCAAAAAATCACACTGTTAAATTGCTTTAATCCTAGAGCCTAAAAGACCTGTCCAAAATCTAGTTCATCATTGCCAACCAGGACAAATCAAAGACATTGTGAAGACTTGGAAGTCTTGCCTTTTGTGTCACATGCAAATGATCCTGTCCAGACCACCTGGACACAAACATCTTCCCCCATGCCTAGGCATATATAAACACGGCAAAATAATTATCACTAAAGCAGATTATATATATAATATAATAATATAATTCCATCATATCCATAAGAATGGTTTGGTGGAACATGTATGCTTACAGAAAGATCTTCATTTCAAAAAAAGATGTCAAATATCTTCGTTATTTCTCACTTGCTGAGCAGAGATGGAAAAGAAAGAATACAATGCCCTCAGCTCCCATATAAGCAAATATGTGTCCATTGAGTTCAGTTTAATCATTTTTGATTTGATCTCAAACTCTTTTCTCATTAATTGAACGCATTTTTATTTACCACTGAATACTGTTTGTGGACAACCAGGCTGATCCATTCCTCCATTTGGATAGAAATCAATGGTTCCTAAAGGTTTCTTGAAACCTAGTGCTAAAACAAAAACATCATGAATCAGAAAAACATAAACAGAACTATGTGGTCAATTACATTATCATTACATTCATTACAAAATAATATGGAGGTCTGAAAGAAAATTTTTGCAATTATACCGTTCTTTTGCTCTGCAAATGGAAGTCATGCTATGAGTTAAAATCCATGGGTTTTTTCTTTTTAAGAAATTTATAAAGATGCAAAATGCTGTACATAAATTTATACAAATTTCTGTAAGATTCCTACTGCCACAAAAGAAAAAGGAAAGAACAGAAGCAACTATTTTGTGCTGTAGCCAAGATACTACTTGCACAAAGAAACTTATGAAACTCGTTCTCCTCTCCAGCAACCAAAATTCTTTACCAATGTAATTTTCATTAGAGTAAGATTTTCCATTTTTTGCACAACATTGGATTCTGAGCGACACTAACATAAGCAGTATATCAAAGTAGAAAAATCTGTGTTTGTCCCATAGAAGACCATGAGTAAGATTTAGCTCAATCTGACCTACCTTTCTTTTTACCACACATTATCTTTATTCACATAATTGGAACATTACAAAAATTGGTATTTTACAGCTTCACATATAAATTTGAACAGTAAAATGCTTAATTTTTAATATTATTAAAGAAACTTATATGAAACCACACAAATAATGGGACAAGTGTGGTAGGTTTGAAAGGTTTACTTCTAGTTTTGAGAAAAAAAATGAATTGGATTATAGTATGGATGAAGCAGACTTTACAATGTTCTTCATTTTAACCTTACAGTAACGTGATTTAGAATTTTAAGCAGTGGATCTGTAGAGTACTAACATGATACAGCTGAGACTGGCTGTCTCTGAAGGGACTAATTCAGTGATAAACGTGCATACAACCTCTATGTTCATACACATAAGCATAGCAAAAAGATGTTTATACTAAACTATTTTGTAAATAGCAGTAGCATAAATTAATGCAATAGGCATGGTTTATTCAATGTGAAGACTTGGGTTTTTTTTCATATTCAGAAGGAATATGCTATAACAAACAAGACATAGATGACAGTGGTGTAATCGCTACTTTTGCATGACATTGAGTGGACTCACGACTATATGATTATCTACATATGCCTTCAGTTAGCTGTTGGACATAAAAGTTATTTCAATACTTCCAGGTTCAGTCATGAAACATCACTGACTCAATGGCCACTCATGTCAGAATTGAAGAAAACAGCCCATCATTGCTTCAGACACTAGCAAAGTTGAGTTTCAATTTCTTGATGAATAGGCATAATAACATACAGTACGATTTCAAAAGTATAGGCATTGTTAGAAAGAAAGCAACAGCACAGAAATCCACCTGATAACACGAAATACACTTCTGCAGCACTATTTGGGTGTTATTGAAATAGCTTATCTCTTCTCTTTTGCTCTCCTGCCTTCCCACAGGTTGAAATAGGAAAGTTAAGGCTATGTCATTACCATCAGTATCCGAATGGATTACATCAACAAATTGCGCATCAGTACGATCCAGTCTCCTCTCTGGTGGTTCTTTAGTGAATGAAGGGCCCGCTGGATCAAGACCTAAATGAAAATCACACTAGCATTACAAATCCTGCAGTCTATTTCTACAAATATATACAAGACTGACATTTGAGTACTATTCATCAATGACTCTTCATTTTCCTGGGATAATTATAAAAACAAAACCCAGCACAATTCTTCTCAAGTTTCCGTTCTTCAACTTGCTAAGCAAAGCAAAGGTTCCTACCACAAGACTGATCAACATACATCTTTGAATTTCTCTCTCTCACTAATCAGTTTTGCTCATGTCTCAGTTCTCCAAATGAATTATAAGACAACAGTATTAGGGATCAGATCAGGAGAATTAATTTTATCCTTTTCCCCAGAAAATATCATACCTATCATGTACCACATAAAAATGAAGCACACAATATAACTACTGTCACCACCAGAAAACAAGATGAAGACACCTTGGATGGAGACAATTTCAAACATGCCTCAATCATTTTATCAGTTGGTGTTGAAATTACTTATGGAAAAACAATCATAATATACAATTAAGTGAAATACTAGTTTTCAACCACATTTTTCACCTGAAGGAGGTTTGTAAATCTTATGCTGAAATCAAAACTCTGCTATGACAAAAGAGATTCCAACTGAGATCTATAAAAACCACTTTACATCAAGGAGGAGGAGATTTGGGTTGCAAAGTATTTGAAGTATAAACACTGTGTATTCTTATTAATTTTAGGGATAGGGAATTATTGTTGTGCAGCCCTGAAGCCTGATAATTTTCAAGATGGTAATTTCTGTCCTTCAAAGGAAAGCAAAATTGTTAGCTGAGGTCTGCTCTGCTCCTATTTTCTTGACAACAAAAGCATAGACAAAGAGGGCAAAAGAAAAAGCAGCAAAGATGGAAAATACAACTGTCAAGGCAAAACATATTCCTACACTTAACTGACTCCTAATTACATTCTTACTGACTGAGAGACAGGGACAGTGTATGACGTTGGATTATCCACCTTTGTATTATGATTTAACTGGAAAATGTACTGTAAGAACTACTCTAGGAAGGTTCTCAAGATCAAAATAACCAAGACCCAAACTACCAGAGGATCATGCAATGCCAGGAATACACATTCGTATTACCCCAGGTGACAAAGGTCATTGTTTTAGTCCACTAATTAGTTTTTTATTTCCAAAACATCCAAACAGCTAAGAGGAAAATTTCTTTTTTTTTTTTTTTTTTTAAATATCATTTTTGCAACATCACTTTGGGCCACTGCCTCAACACCTCAACTTGTTTGAAAGAAAAAGTATTAAAACAGTCACATAAGAGCTTATGAGCCTTGTGTGTTTGGACTACTCAATCTTTGCCTTTATTCATCCATATCTGTAACTTTAAGAAGGTGATTGAAACATTTCATATAATTCCATTCAACTGTGAGAATCTGAGTCCAAAAATTACATGTATCTACTAGCTCCCAGTTATTGTACAGAGAGGACACAGACCTGCTAGCCTAGCACTGCAATCAAGACTATCCCCAACCAGTGATGCTAACAAACTCTAGGGAATTGTGTAAAGTGGAAATGAGTATTCTTAACCAAAGGAATGTAGCTGGAGCCTATCACACTCTTAGAAAATGCCCTGACTTTCGGATTACTGTATGAAAAGGGGAGAAGTCTCTAATTACTTTTCTTAAGGTTGGCTACTGGCTTCTCTTACATTTTGGGACAAAAATTACTTAAGTACTCTGAAGAGAGTTTGGAGCTACGAATCTCAAGGAGAGATAACTGCCTCCTTTCAGCCTGAAAACAGATGCACTCTTAAATCCAAAACACCATCAGGATCCAACAGCTCCTTCTCCCTTTAGCATCTTTCTCATAGCTAGCTTAATCAGCTTCCTTCTCAACATGCTAGATGCAGTGAGTTTTGCACTTGCACCACAAGAAGTATCTGTGCACTCGAATTAGCACTGTGAATTTTGCCCTAGGAACCGGCATCTAAAAGTTAATTCTAAACTTTGTGCGACCCTGGTCCTGAAAGATGTACCCACATGAGGGTATTCTGATTTTCACTGTGTGCACCATTCCCACAGATGACAATGCTGATGATGCAGTAAGTATGGGGTAAGATTTGCAGTATCCATACACAGGTTACACACCTGATTTAAGCTTCCTGTAGCAAATAGCCCAACATACTAAAGTCTACACCGTGTTCAGATACCTCAAACTCAAACCAAATCCCTGTGCCTGATTCCTGTGGTTTGACCAAGAGATTCTGAACTTCCCTTCAAAGGGGCCTGACTTGCTCCGCCAAGTTGACAGAAATCCAGGTAGTATATCTTTTAACTCAAGTGGCATTTGGATGTAGTATTCAATTTTCGTTTGAGAGACTAGAGGTAAACCGTTTGGAAAATGTCAGCTGTAACATGTCCTGAAGGCAGACTTTCACAATTTTATGAAATTCTATCAGGGATACATTTCCCCCTTGTATGTTACTAATTAATCAGTTCTTATTTGTCAATATTTCAGCGCTAAAATCTGTGATTCACAGCTACGACAACAATACAAGGTAGATCAGAACACATGTATCAGGATTAAAAGCCTTACCTGTAATTCTGCCCAGTTTGCCCTTATACTTCTGGCCAACAAAACCAGCTATATGAGCCCCAAGACTAACACCAATCATATATATGTTGTCAAGAGAAGCTCCACCTACCTGTCAGGGGAAAAATACACAAAGCCACAACAACGCACAAGGTTAACTGAACAGATATCAGTAGACTGATTTAGTTTTCGCTTTTGGTCAGCTGTATCTCTAACTTTCTAACTTCAAAAACAAACAGAAATCACAAAGTTCTATTCAGTTTGCCATACTATACCAGTTAAACAGTGTAGTAATTATGAAATTCTTTCACTAGAAAAATGTAAAAAGGAAGTTGAGTCACATTTCTTCCAAGCTGTCACACTAGTTAGAAGAGGAGCACGGGAAAGAAGAGGAAGACATTTACCAGATACAAGAAAGATGAACCAAAACTATGAACTAGGAAAAAAAAATTTCTCCCTCTACCTTATCCTTCCAATAAAATAAATTAAAAACATGATACAATCAACAAAGATTTGTGCCACAGAACCACTGAATAATGGTGCCAAAACACCTGCAGGAAAGCCTTAAGATGCCCATTCTACAAAGTAGGCAGTATTTAATAAAAAACCTACCGGAGAACTCTGAAACAGTATCAGCAGACCTGTTAGAATCTCTGCAAAGCGATGGGATGCTATGTGGGATCCGACACATTAATGTCTCAGAATGAATTAAAAAAGGCCTCATGACAGTTTGCAAGTACGAAACTGATAGCTGTGGGACACAATATACCCCACCACCATCACCTTGATGAACCGCACATTGGGATTCAACAAGATTGGCCCAAGCACGCCCTGCAGTCATTGCTTTGTCAGGTCGATGTGTAACCAGCAATTAACCAAAAATCTGCATCAAGACATTTCCAAATCCATATTTTTAACCCACTCTGGATTGTTCTTATAGTCCTATTTTATTTTTCTATTCCATAACAATAATGTAATAATGTAATAATGTAATAATGTAATAATGTAATAATGTAATAATGTAATAATGTAATAATGTAATAATGTATTATGTATATGTATAATAATGTATAATGTAATAATTATAGACTATTATCTAGTCCCAGAGGGCAGATTCTGATAGGCTTTCTCTGCTTTCACCCCAGCTTTTCTCAAAATTGTGGGGTTTTTTTACTTGAATTCCACATTAAATCAAGTGATAAATCTAACAACGGCATAAATGAGACGATAACATGTTTGGTTCATTTGATTAAGCAATAAATCTAAAGCCCAGTTAAGACCACTGACATCAACAATTGTTTCAGCAACTCCCTCTAGAATCAAGAAATTAATATCATTTGGAACAAATATTTATCTCTCTGTCAGAGATGTCTTTTTCATTCAAAACCTTTAATTATAGCAGTTTAATAGTGAAAAGAGTAGTGTAATGTTTTCATAAAATTTTAATTCTGCATACTATTGAACATCTCTCATCTCACCTCCCCACTGATGCATTCACTCTTTCCAGAAGACCAAAAACTTCCATCTGGCTAAAGAAATCAGATGCACTCTTAGATATACTTCAGTGAGAGGGAAGTAAGAACTCAGGCCGAGTTAAAGATAGGCAGTAATAACTGTATGGAAAGTTAGTAAATACTTTGATAAAGAAATGCCACTTAGTATCATTCACTGGGCTTCTCTTTAGATATATTTTAAATGTCCATTCCCACCCAAACTATGCTATTTAACCTTATTCAGAACAGATGCAACTCTCTGCCTTACCAGCATCTGGTCGACATAGTTCTTCAGTATTTCTGCAACTTTTCTGCAATTTTCAACAGCAGTTAAATAATTCACAGTTGTAGCACCACGATTCCAATCAACTATAATGAGATTAATATCATCTGAAGACAGTAAAAGCTCCTTTGTATCACCTAGCCATGCCGGTGGAGATCCCGTTGGTCTGAAGCCATGAATAACAAAGACAATTTTCTTGGAGGTATTAAGGTACTCAGATGCAGTAACATTGTTCTCAATGAGTCTCTCAGAACAATTTTGATTTTCCCTTGTATATAGCAGTAGCTGGGGCTGGAGTTCTGTCCCAGACAAAGCATTGCCTATATTAAGATCTGTAAATTCCGGACATTCTTCCTCATCTGAAAAAGATTAAAATGTTAGACAGTCATTTAATGAGTTAGATCAACTGAAACACCACCTCTTCATTTTTCTTTCAACATTTTTCCAGTAGAAGTGAAGAACTTCCATTTCACTCACTCCAGACCTTTGCAATGAGGTGCCAGAACGTGCACTGAACAAGGAGCCACAGTTTAACTAATGACTCAGTAGACATCACTATGCTCCTCTGAACCCTTCAAATACAAAATTAACTTTAGTAATTGTTCCCGAATCATATATTATCTCCATATCGAATACAAATTAGCAGTCAGTGTTGATAAGATCCTTTGCTTAACCATGAAATTCAGATTCTCATAATATTTTCACAACTAGCATATGATGTATAAACAGGAAGACCACTGTGGTTGTTCCTTCCTTTTTTGGCCAGGGTGTCAAAGTTGCCAATTCTTAGGCTATATTGTTTGATCTAGCAATAAAAAAACAGTTGCCTGACAGTACGGGATGACCCAGAACTCCTCCCTAGTTTTGGATCACCATAAGGATACCATTATCAAGAAACAAATAAAGAAGAAACAAAGGATCCTGTTCTTAGTTTGAAAAAAATAAGAATCTGTAAGGTCAATGTACATAATGGCACAAGAAAAAGTGGAGTATTTAGCAGTTCTGTACTTGGACATTTATGGTATAGAAGGTTAAGCTGTAGATCAGTGAGGATCAACGAGAGGATGGAGATTTTCAAAAGAGTCTAAAAAGACTTAATTTTTTCCGTGTGCTTATCAACGTCAAAAATTAATGCTTCAGAATGTATCTTTTGGCTGCTGAGGTGACACCGTGTGGATAAGCCACTTCAGGATTCTGGGCACAATGCCGATGCCTGTCACAGTTCTTCTGTATGGCCTCTTCGCCTTTGCTGTTAGCTGGTGTATGGCCAAAGAAATTCGGCCCAATCTCTTGACTTCTGGTGGGCCATGTTACTTCACACAAGGCTTTTGGTTTATATTTGATGGCACCTTTCTCTATTCTCCTGTCATTAATAACTTTGTAAAACAGGAGAAATAGAAAGCAAAAGTAGGAAGAGAAACAGTGCCTACTCAGTTCCTTAAAAAATAATAAAAAAAGTAACCTGAATTTCTCAGAATTTTTGAGTTACAGGAGAGGCAGTTCTAGCTCTTCTCTTTTTCCCAGCAAGTGGCTAGCTGGAAGAACCGAATCCACCACATTTGTACATCTGAGACAGACAGCAAGCTCTCACCAGTCTCTAAAGCTGCAAAGGGCAAGTGATAGAGTTTTACAAGGTATCTGAAAAATTTATTTGATACTATAGTGCAGATCTAAACAAAACTAAACAATGTGAATGACAGCACTTAATATGCAGCAAAGATGTGGCAAAGACACTAATTCAGCTAGGGAACTAGACCAATCGCCTCTAGGCCAAACTACGTATCTACAATGACTAGACCAGTCATCTCTGGACTGGACATGACAAAAAATGATGGATATTTGCAAACCAGAGCAGAGTTGAAGTTACGGAGTGTTAGAAATGGCGTGAAACTTCCTGTGTCGAATCAACCAGACAAAAATTTCATGCCTATCATCACCTTATTATAGATGATAATAGCTACAATTATTATGTCTGGGAAAAGTTAGAATCACCTATATTTCAAAATAAATACCACGGTTCTCCTTATTTAGACATTGAATAATTTATATAACTTTTACTGTGATTACTGGATGGGTTATTAACTAACTAGCAATACAGGAAGGCAACTCAGTTTCACTGCTGAGACTTATCCAAGAAGTTGCTCTGAAATTAAGAGCTGTTCAGCTGCAGCTGCCTTGAATTTAATGAAAATAATATTCAAGAACCTGATAAAACGTCATGATACTGAGATGTTAATAGAATGTGTCACATTTAATCTCTAGTTTCCGTATAATGATACACGATAATAAAACTAAAAATAGAATAGAAATTAGGTCACTTAAATGCCATATACCAAGCTAAACAATAATAAGCAGCCACTTGATTACATTTTTACTATTCAGATTCAAAGCTATGACATGAAACTCCTTCCTTTTTGCCTAATATTGTTTTTAAATCCAAGTTTAATCACTGATCCTTATAATTCACTCCTGTATTTCTCACAAAGAAAAGGTTTGTGCTAAAATATTGTAAATGTTTAAGTGTTCCTCCATATCAGTTTGATTTCTCATCATTTGCTTGGCAGAAATAAGAATTCATTTTTCTAAAGTCAGTGGAATGACAGTAACATAAACCAGAGACACTTGTGGAGGACAACTGAGGAAACCTATTTACTAGCTGGGAAATGTCAAAGGGAAACAACTCATTTACTTATGGCTGTGAAACGACAGCAGAGTTATTCTTTGAAAAGTAAACATAGAAAAAAATATTTATTTACTGTGGAATTAGGTAAGTACTATAAATAGCTTTATAGATATAATACTTGTAATTATTTAGTGAGGACTCATTGAGGGGAATTTTTTTAAAACTCCTATTTCTGATTGATTACCGGAAGGAATACCCAGCTGCCTTTGGTGCTCGCTTCTGGGAGTACTCAAATACAGTTTTCTGTACAGTCAGAACATACAGATAGGTGTTGGGCAGTTACATATGCAGTTTAACTCAGTTAATATACAATTTTAACTCCTGTGTACAATGGTAAGCATTGTAAGTCTCTTCTGTGGCTGAAAAGGGGAAAAACTTAAGTGCACACTGACTTTTTTGTAACTAAATTTCACGATTTAAAGCACAACACCTAACTGGAAAACCTGTCAACCTATCAACTCAGCAATAAACAATAAACTTACGTTAGTGTATAAAACTATTTCACAATTACATCTTTACTTTGTACAAAGTGCACATACCTGAGCGTGTCTCTGTGCAAAGTACAGGCAGAGATAAAGTATCAGACTTTGTTCTGTTTACTTTAAAATGAAAACCTACGACTCAGTTTCAGAGTGATCAAATTCTCTTCACTAATCGTCGGCTCCATTAGGCATAATTCACAAGGTTTAATCTTTTGGTCAATGTAAATGAAGGAATCGTCACTTTTTACACTCAAATAAAGCCAAGAGACTGCATCACAAAGAATAAGCTAGTGGTTCTTACCTGATTTCACCCAGTATATCAAACAGAGGAAGAAACACAATTTCAGCATGTGGAATGGAGAAAAGCAATGCATAATATCCACAGACAAGTGGCAAACCTAGGGTTTCCTTATAGCGTGCTAGATTTCTAACCTAACTGCGTGCCACTAATGAAGTAAGTGACATGTAGAGTAGGAAGCAGAAAGCAAAGCTGTATTCAAGCTTCTGCAATTCGTGACTCCTCCTATTGCATGACTTCAGTAGGTAGGGTGGTTTCTGGTCTTTAAGGGTTGGGACTGGTTTTTAATCTGTTTCCCTCTCTCTTTGGCTATCAGCAGATTTACATGTAAGCAATCAATGTTATGTATCACTGACAACTCCGTTACATACATGGAACATAGGAGGCAGTGTAACTAGAGGTCCATCATATTAGAGATCCATCACGTGTCTTTTTTCAAGCGTGATACTCAACTGCAACTACAGGTTCTCAGATGGGCAGAAGAAACTTAGAGCAAAAAGTCATGTGGTAACTGAAGGATTTTTCTGTAAAAACGCGAAAATAATTCTGAGAATCTCCATGGATTAAATTTTGCACAAAATTATTTTCTGGCTTTTTCCAAGGAGTCATTCTCTAATTTACATTCAGAGCAAGTCTGTGAAGCTGCTTATATGGGGGAGGGATGGAGCTTAAAGCCCCACAAATCTCAGACACTGACTTGCTAGGAATTTTGGGTATGTCACTTAATTTCATTCACTCTGTGTCCCCAACTATAAAACAGATGAAGAAACGCCTATTTTTGTGAAGCTCATTTATTTACAAACCAATTCGCTGGGTAAATACAAGAGGACAAACTTCAATTTCCTGGAGTACACAGCGAGGCAAAGGGGAAGTAAACTACATTATTCGATTGAGACGCCTGGATGCTCAGTTTGCCAATATCTGGCCTCCAATTATTTCCACTGTAGGAGAAAGAAAAACTACCATAACGACTCAAATATGAGAGATGCATCTCAGAAATGTTTTTTGTTTTTATTTTTTCTTTTTGCATAATGTATCATTCACGGTGCTTCTAAACACAAGGTCTAGGTCTCCTTCTTTTCCATCCACAATAGTTAAAGGGGGGGAGAGAGGTGTTATTTATTTTTAAGTGGTCAGTCTCTTCAGCTGGCTTTATGATTCTGAGCAGAGCAACAAAGCTGTGCTACACAAGCTCCTGCAGCAGACAGCCTTTAGGAAATATCTTCAAAGTCTTTTTCCCTTTGAATGCAGCCACAAGGAGAAGATGCAGTGTGTTCACTCATCTGAAAATTGACTCAGCTTAACCAGTGACCTTTTATTACTTTTTGCTTCCATTTCTCAAATTTGTCACACTTTTCTCAGTAAAGTTCACTAAGACAGCTCTTGTTACCCCTTTGCATTCCTCTTCATCTTGATTCTTTGTCACTTTGTCCAACTGTTATCGTAAAAGCACAGCCCTACTGACATTACGTATTACTTAGAACAAGTAATGGTAGAGTGTCAACTTGGCTCTTTCTCCTCATTGCTTTTTGATATAGATTATTTTTACAACAAAAACTTAGTGCACCCAAGCAAGCACCAGTTAGGCAGCCTCAGCATGCACTCGGTGTGCAGTAGGCATTCGTGTACAAGTCAAAGCACAGAGAACTCTGCATCACTGAAAACGGACTGGTAATAGCCCTAGTAAAATATCTGCCATGATTGTCCAAGAGCCTGATCTTAGAAGAAAATCTTACATATGTACCTGTACACATAGCTAATGTCACTAGTTGTGAATAAATACACACTTTTAACACACATTGATGTGTTCTTTTACACATCAATGGGGAAAAGAAAGGAATTTTTAAGTTCCCTCTTGAACTGAAAACAAGTAAGCCCAGCTCACATGTAAGTAAAGTACTGTGCGACCCACGTTGATATAACGACCAATGAAACAGTTTTAAAGCCCTCTGAAATCAGTCTCAGAAAAAGGCTCCTCTACTAAATCAACGTCCCAAAAGTTGTGTGGTATTAATCAGGATGTTGAACTAGCGCTTGTTGGACTCACCCCTCTGCCATATGACAAGGGGACTTTGTTCACCAACGGTGGCACTTATGCCACTTAGAAATTCATAAATTCCTGTCCTGTGAAGGCAGACTGAGAGTTGGGTCTGTTCAGCCTGAAGAAGAGAAGGCTCCGAAGAGACCTTCTAGCAGCCTTCCAGTACTTAAAGGGGGCCTACAGGAAAGCTGGAGAGGGACTTTTTACAAGGGCGTCTAGTTATAGGACAGGGGGCAATGGCTTTAAACTGAAAGAGGGTAGACTTTGAGTAGATCTAAGGAAGAAATTCTTCACTCTGAGGGTGGTCAGGCACCAGAACAGGTTGCCCAAAGAAGCTGTGGATGCTCCATCCCTGGAAGTGTCCAAGGCCAGGCTGGATGAGGCTTTGAGCAACCTGATGTAGTGGAAGGTGTCCCTGCCCATGGCAGGGGGTTGGAACTAGATGATCTTTAAGGTCCCTTCCAACCCAAACCATTCAATATTTCTATGGTTCTAAATCTTAACTACTCTTACTGTTTACATTTTAGTTTCTACTGACATCCCACTGTCAGGTAATTCTTTCAAGACAAATCCAAGCTTCAGGTACACTGTCACAAACAGATGCGAGACCCTCAAAGTTCAGCTACTACCCATCTCGCTTTGCTGCATATTATTACGTCCACTGCTTTTCTCACAAGGAATTCTTCTAGCACTGAAATTCAGAGTTACCTGTTCCAAAAGTGCCTTATGCAAGCCAGTGGAGGATGCTGGCACTGCCCCGGCAGCAGTCTGACTGTGTCTCATGGCGCTTAGGATCGCTGGAGTTGTACCTTCTGAACAAACCCTGATGCTTTGGGGAGATCCTACAGTCCACCAGCCATTAAAAAACCCTCAGTCCACCTCATTAAAAAACACTCAGGCCAAGTATTCAAGTTGAAAAAAATATAAAAACCTCATATTATTACAATACAAGATTACTGTGATTTACAAGTAATAGAATGGCACTTTTACACTTCAGTTTACCCCCAAAAGTTTCTGATAAAGTAACAGCTAAAAACATTACAGCATGGTTTTCAAGATTAAGATTGAATTCTTACACAAGCCTTAATACCCTGATCTGTGGTCACATGTAAATGTATTTCCCCTTCTAATCCTCTCTCTACCCTCAAGGATTTCATAATGTCGGGAACTCCCCTTCTCATAACTATTCTCATAACACTTCTCATTTCTCTCACGAACCAAGCCACTTCTCCAGAAAAATTCCTCTCTAACCACTAGCTTAAGAGCACTGCTCCCTTTCAGGCAAGACGAAATCGCACCTGGCTTTTGCAATGCACTGTTTAACTACGACAAAAAGCTGTCAAAAGTTTACAAAAGGAAAAGCCCTGACTGGCTGGAAGAAATTTAAGACTCATTATGTATTCTACACTGAGGCTTGTAATTCCTGTAAATTGATAATCCTTTTCTAAATAGACTTGACAAGTCAGTCACTAAGCCTCCATTAGAAAATAATGGCACTGAGGCAAAGCACATCATCTATCCTTGGGGGGAAAAAAAAAATAATGTCTTTCACATTTCTGTCATCGGAATGACTTCTGCAAATGTGCTCCTTTGTGAAACAACGCTTTAAAAATATATACTGAATATATACTAAACGTGTGCATGCGCTTGAAACCTGTTTGTAGCAACCACGCAACAGTGGGTTATCAGGCAGGTGTAACTTCGGCTTTAAAGACAGCAATCGTATTCCAGTTCTCCTTAAATATTGAGAAATGCACCACATCCGGCACTTCACTCGTGTATTTTAGCAGTAACCGCCACAACGCCTTATCACACCGATGACTGTAACCCTTGACGGCTTCCAAGGCTTTTGGAGCACTGGTCACCCTGTCCCGGGCCAGCAGCTGCAGCCTCCACCCGCTCCGCGCGGTGCCGGGCGGGCAACGGGGCTTTCCAGGTCTGTGCTCCTGCGGCTATGGGGTTTGCTCCCAGCTCCTCCCTGCTCGCTTGCAGTTCCACACAGGCGAGAAGGAAATATTCTGGGAGAAAAAGGCTACTACATCAAACGTGGGCTGTGCCGCGGCCGTGACAAGACCCTGCCGCCGCCCCCTCACACGCCGCCTCTCCCGCGCCGCGCTCCGGCAGCCCGCCCGCGCGCGCCCCCGCGTTGCCAGGACACCGAGCCCGCCCCTAGCTACCCGCGCCGTGTCGCGCGGCGCTTTACGGCAGCGGGGGCGCTTCCCCCGTCCCGTCCCCTCCCTCGGCGGGACCCGGCGGCGGCGCCGGCATGTCCTCGCCGGGGCGGTCCGAGGAGGCGGACCGGACGCTCTTCGTGGGGAACCTGGAGAGCCGCGTGCGGGAGGAGATCCTCTACGAGCTCTTCCTGCAGGTGGAGGGCGCGACCTCCGGGGCAGGGCGGGGCGGGACGGGGCCGCAGGGCGGAGGCCTCGGCGGGCTCCTGGCGGGTGCGGCGGCCGCGCTTTGCCCGGGGCCGCGCAGGGGCGAGGCGGGGCTCCGGACCGTGGCTCGCCGCGCTGAGGAGCGGCCACAGCAGCCTCCGCCGCAGCGCCGGGGCCTGCCGGCAGCGGGGCGGGGCGGTCCAGTCCAGGTCTGCCGCCCGCACGGCGGTCCGCGGGGACGAGAGCCCTCTCCCTGTTCCGCCTGTTCGCCGTCGCCTCTGCGGCTCCGTGGTCCGTCTCCCCCTCCTCGGTTTTGTCTCCTCCCAGCTGTGCAAATTTTGGTGCCACGGATGGGCCCCAAGTTAGTGAGGATGTTAGGTAATTTAAAGATCTTTTTAAAATCCCCAAGGAAAAAAAAATATTTTTTACAGTCCTTTTAATGCATTCTGAGCAAGAAACGTTTCATCAATAATATAAGTAAGAAAAATCAATGGAAAACCTGAAAATGTGTTGAGCAAGGGTGAAACTATTACCAGACTGCAAGAGGCAATGGGAATGATCTGCAGGTGGAGGTCTGGACTTCCACCTATAAACAACCTTTATATCAAGAGGTTTTATGTTCTAATGCTTGAGAAGATACTAAAAATTCCCTCAGTGGTATTTTCAGGGAAGTGGTGGGAAAATACTAAGTAGCTGGACTGTTTTCGAACCTGAGCTTAATTCTCTTTCTTTGGAAATAAGGTATGCTAGGGAGGAAAGAAACTGGCAAAGACACAAAAAGTTAAGGCACTGACTTGGCTTCAGTTTTGATCTCACATTGACAGCACCTGTGGCTAAGCCAGGCTTATTAACCTGAAAGTAGTAAAGAAAAGAGGGGGGAGGCTATGGAGAGGAGAGACCATTGTATCACTACTGCAAGCATCAAGTTTCAAGTTGGATTGCAATAGTTACAGATTACAGGCTTTTCCCGAATTTGTTTATAGTGTTGTTTTTTTTTTTTGTTTTTTTTTTGTTTTTTCTTCCTGATGTGATCCAGTCAGCCTCTGTCAAGCTAAAAGGTCCTAGGCTCAGACTGGACAGTTTAGCTGACAGCATGGTGATAAACTTGCTTCTACCAATCCACTAATTTCCCCCAGTCTCAGAACAAACCGTGCTTCCTTCTGGTGAGTTTGCAAAATAGAGTGCAAAAAAGAAGTGGGCAGAATCATCTATTCTCTTGCTGTTTCATTTGCTAATCAGAACTACTACTACTCGCCAGTTTTATTCCACTGATTAATCTGATCCTTGTTACCAAGGCAAGACCTCAGCATGCTACTCCATTTGCTTTGAAAGGCCTTTTTGTTTGGTATATTCCAGCCCTTTGGGTTTAGAGCTGTTTCCATCTCTTCCTAACTTTGAATTTTTAACTTGTCTCTAAAATGACTAAAAACAGGTGGGTTTTTTTTCCCCTTATTTGCTATGCAGTATTCGTATCTGTTTCCAATACTGAACAGTTGTCTGCCGTTTGACTGTAAATGTTAGGTTAAGAAAGCTTATCTTACCAGGGAACGTGAGTAATACCATACAATACTTCATACAAAAGTGCTAAAAATAAGCAGACTCTCTCGGAATGCAGTTTTGCATGTCTCTTCTGTATAATCTGCAGCAGTCATCTAACTGCTGACTTTTATCTGGGTCTTTAGGTCATCCCAATAACACCTACTTGTTTTTTACCTCCTCTTCATCTTGTTCTCACTCAGGTTTCTCTATCTTTTGCTGCAACAGAACATGCTTCTCATTGTAGTATTGTCCTTTCTTGGAAAGTGTATAGTTCAATATTCCTGCTATGGCATAGTCCTAAAGATGCACTCCTGACCTCTAGCTTTTCCGCCATCAAATTACAAGCAAGTATCTATTTCTAAACTATGAATATTTTTATTTATGAACAGGAAGACTACACATTTAAAAGACCGATCTGCAAAGGACTTGAGTTTGTTGCTTTTATTTCTTGAAGAACCAGATCCTCCTCATTAGGCAAATAATAATCAGAAGACTGGATATATGTAATTTTTTTAAAAAAGCCGCAGTGTAGTGCGGAACAACAACAAAAATGCCTTAAGGAGCCAACTCAAGGAAAAATAAACATGTTCAGAATCTTACTGAAATTCCTTCTTTAAAACCAAACAAAAAACCCAAACCAAAACCAACAACAAAATAGCTAACAACCACCACAAAAAAAACCCCAAACAACCAAACAAAAAACCACAGCAAACTTCAAGATATTTGGAAAGACAAGCTCAACATTTTGAAGATTCCCTGCACAGGACGACCTAGGTAGTATCCATTGCTGTATAGCCCGATCACCCGCTGCACCAATAATTAAAAATGGTACATTATTTTTGATCCTTTGTGTTTGTCTATATGATTTCCTTACTTTCCCCAGGGTTGGGGGGTGGGGGTGTTTCATTTTTTCAGCAAAGCATCTTATTTAATTGAGGATTAGTTTACACACAGCTGGCAAAAGCATACAGCAATCAGACACTATTATCACAGATGACAGTCCTTAATATCTTCCGTCTGACAACATGGAGGGTATAATAGGGGAGATGGCTCCGCATCATCACTCTGAATGCTCACAGTAGACAAGTTGCAGATTTGTTGTTTGATGATATTAATTGAAAATGCAGAATAATAAAGTAGCTTATTTTCTTCAGCTGAGCATATGCTGTATGTTTATTTTGAATGTTTAACTGTTCATACAGTTTAATTGCTGTGAAGCTGTTACTTCCCTGAAGCTGTGGATGGCTTCTGAGCGACTTTTCAGTAAAAGCACATATTGTATCAGTAGTAGCACTGGAAGCCAGTTCTACAGATGACTGCTATTTTTTGATTCAGAACAATGAATCCTCCATCTACTACAGTAATTTAGACATTCAGTAATTTTTTTTTTACTGATTGATTTTTTTTTTTTTGGTAACTTATGCTCACTTCATTGCTCATCTGGATATTATATCCTCCTGAAGTTAAGTTGTTGCACCCTTAACACTCCTGAGCTGTGGCAGGAGGCTGCTGTTGGCCACTTGTTTTCACTCTGCTAAATCAGCCATACAGATGCATAGTTTGTTTTGGTGAGAAACTGTTAATTTGGTGACTGATACCAGGATTCCGTCTTGTGGAGAGAAGATTCATCGTCTTTGATATCTATTACGAAAATGACAGTTTCTTTGAAAATGGAGTCAGTATTTATGGAATATCGCTGCTTTAATTTGGTTCTAGAAGTACTATGCAAGCATTAAAATGGTACACGTAGGCAGAAATGGAACGTTTCAATGAAGATATTTCAGCCAAAGGGTATGGTTTGGAGTTTTGTTTTGTTGGTGGAGTTTTGTTTTTTTTTTTTTTTTTGAGGGGGGCTGAAACAGTATGTTGCCTCTGATGGGGACGGTAGGATCTCTTGATTCCTTGCCGTGTAGTCATGGTGAGGGTTAGGCAGGACAGAAAACTGTTTTGTGGTAGTTCCAGAAGCACAACTCTCTTCAGGTTTGCTTTTCCACAGTGTCAATGCTGCCCATTTTAGGAATTTAAGCAAGAGTAAAATAGAAGCATATTAATGGAGTAGGTCACTTTTGCACAGTTGATATTATCAATTTGCTTAGTTATATTAGCTGTGCAAAAACGCTCTGTAATAATTGTACTAGCAGCTGTACATGTGTAAGAGAACTTTTGCTACGGAGTCAGTAAATTAGTCTTACCCTTGCAGCAGCTATCATCATTGTATTTTAAAAATAATCAGAAAATCTGATTATTTAAGACTAAACATCTTTCATGGACTGATGCTTGGTTCCTTTTCAGTGTTTGTGGAGCTGATTTTTGATCATAGAAGGCTCAGAATTTGAGCTTGGGGAATGTGGAGAGACATTTTTGAAATTAAGTAGAGGTTCTCGTACTGAGAAACTTACACTTTGTCTGACTATGGCAAAATATACATCCTTATGAAATGTTCAAAACAGAATGAAGTATCAATCTGTTAATTTCTGTGAGAAAATAATACAAATTTCTTTCAGGCTGGACCATTGATCAAAGTGACAATTTGTAAGGACAAAGAAGGAAAACCTAAGTCTTTTGGATTTGTCTGCTTTAAGCACAAAGAATCAGTGCCTTATGCAATAGCTTTGCTGAATGGAATCCGTTTGTATGGAAGACCCATTAAAGTGCAGTATCGGTTTGGTACGTTTAGTAATCTCAATGATTAAGTCTGTAAATTTTTAATTTTTTTTTTAATGACTGTTTTTGAGTCCTACAGTCTTTTACAAAGATGACAATTCATAGTTGGATCAAATTACAGTCCTTTTTTTTTTTTAAGAAAAAACCCTCAACTTCTTGTGGGTTTTGCATAGGGAAGGATTCTGTCTTTGTATTTTTTGTTTACTAAGAACACAATAGATTGGTTCAGAGCAGCATAACTTTTGCAAGCCAGCTCAGACCACACTGTATGGAAAATATAGCAGCACAGGTTTTCATGCCGAATTACATTTAGGAACCAGGGTGTGATTTCAACTTGCAGTCTGGCAGGAAAAGTTGATTTAGTAAGTGCAGCAAGCTATCAAGCTGTTTGATAGTTTTCATACTAAAGCCACAGAGTTATCAGATCTGCTGTTTTAAGTGGAAGGGATTGTAGTTCGAAGAATATAGTCAAATCAGAGTCACATTCTTCATTTTATGTTTATGAAAATAAGCCTTCTAAAAGCTAATGACCAAGCAGCGTTTGCAACCCGAACATTAAGGACTCGTGTTCCCGTTACGCACTGTGCCGCTCCTTACTTCAAAAGCTGTACAGAGCGTTTGCTGGGTTGAAGTAGAATGGCCGAAGTTCCTAAAATCAGAAGCATCTGCCGTGTCTGTAACTGAATGGGAATGATTCTGTTCTGGATTACTTCAACAGCCCTGATTTATGCTTCTGGAAATGAATAAATAATAAATAAACATTTTCAAGCAGTAAAATGATGCTATATATTATCTGCCATAAAACAGCACCTTCTATATCCTACCTTAGATATACTAGCACGCTGCAGATGACACAGAACACTTTCTGTGATTTTTAACTTGTTAATTGAGTAGTCATAACTGAAAAGTCATTATGCTCTTGTCTTATTTACAGGGAGTTCTCACTCATCAGAACTGAACAGCCCTACACATGGTTTTGAGAACTATATTGACTTATATTCACCTTCATCTAGGTAACAAAGATCACTTGTGCATGAACTGTATGATTACAATTTTTTTACAAAATCTTATTAAGAGAATTAGTTGATGTGATGGAGCAGTCTTTATTTAGGCTTTTCATTAAACCAGCTGTTGCATGCTTTAATTGCATTCTTACTGATGACTTGCAATGGGCTGTAGTTAATTTTAATGTTTGGTTGTTTAGCTTGCCAGAGGTTGTTAGCTTGAATTTTCCATTCTTATTTGTTTCTGCAAGATACAGGACCTTGAGAAAATATTAAAATGTGGTGTTTGTACTAACAATCTTTGCAGTTGTTAGGGGAAAAAAAATCTGACAATGGAGATAATCTTTTTAAATTCCACTGAGTTTATATCTGGATATTTTGTGTGTATATGTACAAGCAGCTGTCATGCACAGGTACAAACCTGTTATAATGGAAGTCTGAGCACCCCAGATTCAGTATTTTTCAATGTTTCAACATTTTTATTTACAAATGTGACAGAATGAGTGACAGAAATTTGTCACATTTATTTACAAATGTGACAGAACTCTGTGTGGAAGCTAAACTCCCATGGTGAAATCCAAGAACTCTTGTGTGTCTGCACTTAAGTGCATGTGAGAATTACTCATTAATTGAGCCTTTGGTTGTATTTTCCTTGTTTTATCAGTTTTTTCATAGGAGTCCGGTTGTTAATATCTCAATTCTCCTTTTGGATACTCTCGTGATAGCCCAAGAGTCAAGTCTCAGCACTCTGGTAAGCAGTATGTGGTGGACATCTAGTCTTTGTGTGTTTGCTTGTTTTTCCTAGGTATCAAGAGCCTTATGGAAATCCCCCATTTCCTGTTACTCCTTTTCCAATGAACAATAGTTTACCTCATGAATACTCAGGCTTTCAAAAGATGGTGAGTTTGTGTTTAAACTTAAAAATTTGGGAGCTTTTTTATGAAGTTGAAAGTATTCTGCATTTCTGCAAACGACAATTCTGATGTAATGTCTCAAAATGTGGTTTAGACTGCTAACTTTGACAGTATTAGGTATATTTATTTTAGCACTTAAGGCTACTATAACAAGGGACCTACCAAACCAAACTGTTTTCTTACTGCAGGAATGTCTGAAAGGTATATAGCTTAGGGAGTCTAAAATTGTCGAAGTTTGCAGACGATGCTCTTTCCTGTACTCTGTTCCAAATCAAATCCCCTTGGTGAACCAAGCTAATTTAGTACAATTACAACCATGCAAGCAATAGCTTCTTCATATACAATTAATTCAGTCAGGGAACCTCTTAGCTCTTCTACTAAATTCAGAAATGCCCAGCAGAAGTTCGAAATGTCCTAAAACCAAACCTAAAACTCACCCAACAAATCACCACTGCCCAAGTTAGGGCAACAACAGTTTAAGGGTTTCTGGCCTAAACCTTTACACGCCCCTGCGGTTCTCACATTCTCACGCTCATGATTTACTTTCACAGCAGTAGACAGTGTGAACCCGTACTCCACTTCCCCTCTAACAGAGTCTGGCACACTGGGCTGTTCTCTTCCTAACGTCTTTTGTCTGAGCTATTCCACAAGGCAAGGGAACTGGTCTCTTCAGATGGCAACCTGTGGGCCAAACCTTACTCACTGAACACATCATGAAGCTTCTGAATCTGATGAGTATGGATCGGTAGGGCTGAAGAAACCCAGCGTTTAATGTGAGGTACCAACTGTGGACAGTACTGCTGCCACCCAGACGGACTGGGGAATTGCCAGCCATTTGTAGGTGTAGAAGGGGTGAAGTCAGGATAGATTACTCTTGCTAGCTGCAATCTGAGCAGGAAAATGGAGAGGGTCTGTTCCCTGCTGCACAGATGTGGTGGTGGCCCGCCTCCCCTCTTCCCAGGCTGTGCCTTCAGAAGAACTGGTGCTTGCACAAACTTTCCTATCCCCTCCACTGTGTCTGGAGGCTCGGGAGCGTACCATCTCCCCCGCTGTGCTTGCCGATGAGCCAACTCCTCCACTGTGTCTGGAGGCTCGGGAGCGTACCATCTCCCCCTCTGTGCTTGCCGATGAGCCAACTCCTCAGTAACAAAGCAGTACGTAAACACCGAGAGACCAAACTTGTAGACCAGCACACACAAACAACTTCATCTCATTTTCTGCTTGCTAGAAGGGATGGTTTTGTGGTATGTCTCCAATGATAGCCTGTTGCAGCTTCAGCAGGAAGTGATCTTGTTGTGTGTACGCCTTCACACATCTACCTCACCTTTATTTGGGTGAGCCAGGCAGGTTACTCACTTGGAGTCTGCCTGCACATATAACATACTCAGACATGCACCCTGTCATTTTTCTAGTTACTGCCAGTCAGTAGAAAGCTGCTCTTTTCTGACCTTTGTAATTCTGTTTCTGTATTTTGGCTCTGCATTTTGTATGAGAGGGACTCTTGGGATGCTTTAGGGACTGTAGCAATAAGCTGGGCACTTACTGCGTTGTTCCAAGTGCCTTGATCTGTGGATTCACTATACCTTGTTGGAATGCCTTGTTGCTTGTTAACTTTAAAATGAGTTAAACTAGGTTACAAGAAGTTGCAGATGTGCATGTCTTGACGGTAACAATAGGCACTGCAGTTACAAACGTTTATTAAAATACATAGATGAAGAAATTAAAGGAATGCCATGTTTGATTACTTTACACAAGGACTAACTGGCAGTTTAATGTTAAATCAGATTACTCTGTCTCTGTTCTAACTTTGCCATGAAAAAATTGTCTACTTTTTCCAACTATATTAGTTGATGTAATAAAATATATAAGCTTTAGTCTCAAATGCTCTGTGTTATTTTATCACTTATCAGTATTTTCATTGTATAAGCTGTAATGCATGCAAAATTAAACTCTTCAGAACTTCCTCTTTATAGTGTTAACAGCTCAAGTTTCTATTTCTCTAGATGAACCATTTTTTAGCACAGCAGTACCCAGTACAGAGTCCAATGGGTCAACAATTTCCTTACTATCAGATGACTCCACCACTGCCTTGCAATTTATCCTTTTCTCCCTGTCTGAATCAAGCTGCAAATTTTAAGTCTGCACAGAGTTCTTTTGAATTGGCCCTGCCACATTCAAGTGACTGGGAAGTGCACCGGGTGGATGAAAGCACCTCTAAAAGAAAGAGAGAACAGCGAAACTGTGACAGTGACTCTAGTATTGAGGATGACAAAATGAGACAAAGAGAACGTGACCAAAAATACAAGAAGCGCAAAGCCAAGAAAAAGACACATTAATACTGTGTAAATGGATTATTTTTTTTTAAATTATATTCACTATTTTTATTTGAAAGAAATTTAATCTTTCATCTTTGCACTTTATTAAAGGAATGTTCAAGATTCATATTATTTTTGAAATGTATTATGCATAAAGTATACTGATAATTTATTTAATCTCAACCTGTTTAAAGAGGAAAGTATTATTTAAGGTATAGGAAACATTTAAGAAGATAAAGTTTTCCTTATAAAGAGAAAAAAGCTAGTTAGTTCCTCCCTCCCCGAAGAATCATGGAAGGCTATTATTTCACTAATATAGAAATGTTATGAAAATACATAATTTCAGCCACTCGTGAAGCATATGTATCACTTCCATCACTTACAGAATAAATTTTTGTGAATGATGTAAGAATTTTCTGGAGCCATTAAAGAAGTGAGCGGGCTAGAGGTTCTAAGTGTCACAAAAGAGATACGCTTGTCACTGAAGTATCAACACCTGTAACTTTTTTCTGATTTAGCTCTGTTATTACTTTAAGTTAGAATCACCTTGTATGGTTATTGGAATTGTTTTTTTTTCCAGTAGTAAATTTGAGGTAAAATAGGGGCATTTGCACTAACTACAAGACTTACATATGTATCAATACTCAAATGAATGTATGTACTTTATGGCTGCAGGTATATACTGACTAGAACTACACGCATATATATGCATCTTTCTATAAAGTTACTCTGTAGTATTTAATTTGCTTATTTGAGAATCTAAGTGTTCATTGTAACAAATGGATGAGAAATTTGATGAGTATCTCATCTAATGGATAGCACAAAAAGCATGAGTCAGTGCAGTTAGTACTACCTCTTAAGAAGAAAAGTTTTTCCCTTGTTTAGCAGAGGAAGAAAAAACTATCTCTCACCATGATGAATCCAAGTAGTCAAATGACCTGTTCTCTGTCTTTCACAACTGCCACCAACAACCTGTAGACAGATACAGTGGTACAGTACCAGGTACATGCGAAACACTTTGAAGATCCTATGATATGAGAAAGCCAAACACTTAATTTTCAGCTATATAATATTGCTTAAAGTCTTCTGTTCAGACTAGATGTAGCCTTCAAATTGAATCTGACAGTAAAAAAGGATTTTGGTTGTATTAAACTCAGTTTTCTTGGTTATAAGGTTGGCTTGCTTGAAAGGAATACCTTTCATCTTGCACCAGTATTGAGAAAGAAAATCCAAGTTTACTGGTTTGAAGGTGATGTGTTTTACAAGCCCAAATGAGTTTCAGAAATGGAAGAACACTTAGCTTGCAATGATTTCTCTTTTGTCTGATAAATCACAGCTAATAAAATCACTTTCTCAAGGCACTGCTTTTAACTTCCCAGAGGGATTACTTCTTTAGCCTAAGAGACATTTCTATAATGCCACAGTGTGGCACCCTTGAAATATAATTAGCAAATGAACTCAACTTTCTGTAGAAAGAACTTAAGTAACAGAGGTTTGTGCCTTAAATAAGAATTATGTCTTGTGTTTTAAGAAACTTGCCAAGTCTGCCCAGTCCCTCTCCCTTTGCCCCTCTACCTTTCCACACAAACAGTTGCCCCTTTATATTTTTATATTTTTGGTTGGTTTTTTTTTTTTTTCTCCCCCACCAGTAACTTTAGGACTAAACTATGTAGATGCAATCTAACTTCTGCTGGAAGATACAGTTGACATTATACAGTAAGTCACTGATCAGAAAAGTTGCCACAATAATGGAAAAAGTTAACAAGTAAAATATGCTGGATTTCTTTAAACCTGTTCCCAATGTTAAGGAAATTTAAATATCATCAAGTAGAGGAAGAATATGTTAACGTTAGTTTAAGTTGAAAGTGAGGTTCATCAGACAAAAGGGAAAACTGATGGATGCCCAAACCAGAGTTAGCCTACAGAAAGAGAAGCTTAGTGAGGGCTGTGCTAATGTGTCCTTATCAGACTTCCTCAGTGGATAGGTAAGATAACCTGTTCTATGCAATTATACTCTACAAAAAAGTATGTCGAAGAGGATAATATTGCATATAGCTAATAAAATATCAATACAGTTCTTCTAAAGAAATAATTTTTCTTACCCTTTCTTCCCAATTGTTTTTTTTTTTTCCTGAGGGAGGTACGGATTTTAATACCTCTCAATATCCACTTACCTAAAAATTGTCAAGTGTTGAAAGAAGAAAAGCTGGGCACGTGGGAATATGCTAAAATTACTTTAGCCATAGCTAAATTTATTTTGTACATCTGTTAACTTAAGACATCAATTTAGTTAGGGCCCCAATGATATTTTAATTACATTGTCACCATGTTGAGGAAATAAAATACTGGAAACAAAAAAAATACCTGAGTTTGGCCTTGACCAAGTATTTCTTCAGCCCCTTGTCTGTTTCAGTCACTTTTAAAAATTATTTATGAATCTGAAATGAATGTTTTCTATGTTAGTTCTGATTCTAAATTATTGTTATTTTGTCCTGGTCTGTCACTTCCCGTTCTACTGGCTGGCCACGAGACCTTGCTTTGCCTGCTTTCACATAGGTCTTGCACTTAAGACTTGTTTCTCAGTTTTTTATTATATGGAATGCAGTGTACAAGTTATTTCCATTACATCTCCCAAACTTTGGGCAAATCCGTATCACTGCAGTCAGTGATGCAAATTCATTTAAGGTGGCAATATGCCAGGTCAACAAGAGGCAAAGGGGAGGTGCCATATTAACTATAGACCAAAATCAAGATACTGATTTTTATTAACTTTTGAAAAAACTTTAGGAAAAAAACCCAGAGCAATGGAAATTGCTATTATAGCTTCTTTCCTACCTACCTTTGCATTTAAATACTAGTGAGCAAGCTGTATGAAGCATCCAAAAAGCAAAACTAGGAAGTACTGGGAAGTGACAGAGGCCAAAGCTTGCCTATCTGATATGCAATCTGCTGGAGTTGCCAGTGCTGCAGCAGCCTGGTTCCAGAGACAGGCTGGAGTTTCAGCTGCCGTTCCCAGGTGTCGTTCTGTTGACAGCGAGCATATGCTTTCTAAGTTTTATCTGGAAGTGTTTTAAGTTGGATCTGTTCACGAGCAGCAGCACTGCAGTGGCCTGCTCTGAGGGGAAGACGCAGCTGGTGTCAGGAAGCAGCTCGCTCTGCGGGCCCAGCTCTGTAAGAAGTACATACTGTCACCATTTGTCACTTTCTGACGCACGAATAAACGTCTGGCAGCACACATCCAGCTAAGAGCTAGATAAAAAGTGGGTTTATACATCTAGTCGCCATGACAAGTCAGGTCAGTGTGCACACACTCCCACATGCCCTTCCCTCTCCTGCCCTCTCAATTTCACTTGAATCCCGCCCACTAGTACAACACGCGTCGGGCCGGAGAAGCCGCGGGCGGATCGCGCCCTGCACACGCGTTTTAGGGCACGAAGTGCATTTCACCACAAGCTCCGGGGCCCTGAAGCCCGGCGGGGGTGGCAGAGCTACCGGCGGCCTGCACCCGGGCCCGGCGGGGCTGAGGAACTGCGCGGGCGCCGCCGGCTCCAGCCCGCGGGGAAGGCTGAGGCGGCTGAGGCAGCGCCGCCCTCCCCCGCGCCTCACCTCAGCCCGCACCGGCTCCTCCAACCTCCGCCTCTTCCTCTCGCCCTCGGCGGAGACCGCCTGACGCCCGGTTAGGCCCTTCGCAGCGCCCGCTTCCAGCGGGCGCCATGGCCGCCGGCCGCAGGAGGCAGAGCGGCTGCTACGAGCGGCTGAATCCCGCCGGCAAGAAGGTGACACCGCGCGGGGGGCCGAGCGGGGAGGAGGCGTTTTTTGACGGGGCTGAGGGCGGGATACATTCCCGACAGGGATGCCTGCGCCTCCGGGAGGGAGCCGGGGGCTGCCGGGGGTCCCACCGCTCGGGGTCCCCCCGGTGCCGCCGCGGGTGAGCTGGGGGGGTGGCTGCTTTAAACATCATGGAATGTCACGTAGGTTTCGTGCGATGCCTGTGTCAAAAAAACAAACAAACAAACAACCCAAACAAAAACAACCAACTGGTGTGTCCTGGGATGTATCCTTTGAATTTCTAAGGAGGGAGTAATCTTTAGGCCGGGGTTTCGTTCAGTATTTCTTATCATTCTGTTTCTTGAGGAAGTAGGCACTTTACCACCGATAGGAATAGGAATAGGAGATTATTGTTTAATCATTTGGCTTTTTTTTTGAAAAAACATTGTTGTGGAAAATATACAGGATCTCGGAGCACCAGCAGCATACATTGTTGATAGGTGGGTTTTTTACACCACCTACCGAAAAGAACTCTAACTGCATCTTTTGTTAGAACTTCTTTTAAGACGGTGCTCACTGAGGGACAGAATTTACTTTCTAGGTGTGCTGAAGTCGTTCTTGGGTGTGGATACACATTCCTCCAGAAGTATGGAGAGTTCATATTTGTTTACTTCTATTACACTTATCTCCAATGACTTACGAAGTTGGCAGCAGTGCAGAAAACTCATATCCTTCTCCTCCTTTATATGTACAGTACACGTTAGTAGTACTTCATCTCTTAAGGTCTGAAAGGAGTTTGCTGTTCTTTAGGTATTAGCAGTTGGTAACTTCCAATAGCTAAGTTTTCAAATGAGGGGGAAAAAAAGGGCAGGATTTTAATTGTCAAAGATTCAGTGAAGGTTTGCTTGTATTGGGCATAGAATCATAGAGTATCTCAAGTTGGAAGGGACTGGTAAGGATCACTGAGTCCAACTCCCACGCTTTACTGTTAGTGTGATCATACTCTAGGGCATGTGTAAATATTGTAAAATCAATCTAAGGTGGTGGTTAACATCTTCTTACAGCGAGTTAAGTTTTTCTAGGAAGTCACGAGAGTATAGATCTCTCTCATTCTTTGTACCTTGTGTTAGAGTGTATTGGTGGGAGAAGGTAACACACAAAGCAGTGTAAGTGAAGTATAGATCTTATTATAGCTCAGAATTAAATAGTTCCTAAGAACTACATGCTTAGTAAAAGAAAAAAAAAAACCAACTTTTTCTTCAGTCTTTCAAGTAACATTGATACTTTTTAATTTTTTCTTTTTTAAACAGAAACACAGCCCTGAAGAAAATGTTTTTTTCTTCAGTAAATTAACATATTCCTGGTTTAGCAGGTGAGAATTTAATAAACTGCTTGTTGATGTTCATTGATGCTCACAGAATTATAGAGCACGCACTTACATTCCACGCCATCATTCTGGCTTGAGCCTGAGATTGCCGTTAGCTTTTTGTGCAAAAATCAAAGATTACAGCTTTTAGAGGTCATATTTAAACATTTTGTGGAGTATTGTTTATACATACTAACAGTCATATTATATGTTATCTTATGACATTATTGAAAACATTAATATTTTGATAGCTAAGCACAATGTTCTTGTCACAATAGAAAATATTTTTAGACAACAGGATACAAAAAGCCAAATTAGGCTATCCTTTTTACTTATCTATCTTTGTAAAGTTTGGCAAGAGACAAAAATTAAATAAGGTTTCCTTTATACTCGATGTAGTGATACAACAATTTGCTAGATCTCCAGGAACAAATGTTCAGCAGTACATTTAAGGTATTTTCCAAGTAGCCAATTTCATGCTTCTTTTCCTCCCTCTTTTATGGCAGGCCATGTGTTATTACTGTAGACCACATGCTCATAAACACCAGTAAAGCCCCTCTGCTTCTTGGGAAATTTTCTACTCAAAAATAGGAAGTGAAAGCTCAACTATATCAAGTCATGCAGCTTCCCATCACTTAATATTTTGGATGTTATTTAAAAAAATTTCATGTGTTATACCTCATGACTGTTACTCATTTTCAACATTTTCCTTTTTAATTCTTTATAAATCATGAGTCAGATATATAAACTTCAAATATCTAAAAGTGAGAAGAAACATTTAAAAAGAGCATTTTAATGGTTTTGTGCTTTATTCAATATTACTAATTTTAAGGAAAAACTGAAAATGGTATTTGCTATTAATAAGCCGAGACAAAACAATCAGTTTGTTTCAAGAGTTCGTAGTATTCGGTTAAACTCTGGCCCTGCTGAAGTTAGGAGTTCACCATCCCTTCAGAGTAGCTGTGGCTTTTACCAGTCCTTACATTCTATACTGTAAATACAAATTTTTGATTTTTCTGGAAAGGTGTACGTTATACTGAGTACAGCGCTTCTGTATGACATTTATTTGTTCACTATGTCACAGTATTCTTGCAAATATTCAAGCTAGGCCAGCCTTTGTATTTTTTAATCAATTCCACAATATTTAACAAAAGAAGAGTGGGGGGGGGAAAGGATTTCAGTTCTGCTCAGTGAGAGCTTGTTTAGCTGTGGAATAATCAATCGGATGCGATTAAACTAATATTGTGAACATTAGGTATGTTCTCTCTTTCTAAACACCAGCAAACACAATAAATCATGACTAACACATGCTCACCTTAAGTGCCTACAATCTAAATGAGGAAGAGTCAAACTGATTGTGACATAATAAACCCATAATGCTGTCTTATGTTGCTTTAGAATTCAGGCAGTCTGGAGATTAGGATGCGAAGGGCATTTAGTAGATCTATTTATCCTCTGGCAGCAGTGAGTTTTAGCATTGAGATGAGTTGTGCAGAATTCTTAAACAGCCGTTTCCACTCAAGTACCAATTGGTCTGCTGTCCTCATCTGTCTCAAAAGCTGGTGCTCTTAGTGAGAAGCTGTGTTATTTTTGCCTTAATTTGTCAAGCGTAAGGCAAATTCACTTTGTATTTATGTTACAACTTCAGCAGATGTTGAGATGGCCCTTGGGGATAGTGAGGTCCACCCCCACCCAAACGTTACAACCTCCAACAAAGCGTTTCGGAGTCTTGTTATCTGTCCTGTGATAACCACAGTGGCACACACGTTCACCACAAGCCCAGTGCCAGCACTGACTGGCACAGGAATGCCACACTGGAAGTGCTCACTGGGGAAGAAGATAGATGCTGTGCTTGTGTCGTAGCCCGCAGAGAGGGAAATCCCCACCAGCTTGAAAGCATTAGAGCTGCCACTGACAGGACACAGACTCCAGTGTCTCTGCATGTGGCTCTCGTTGATTCCTAGATGTTTGGGACTTCCTGTAAGTTAGAGAACATTGTCAACATTAATCCTTTTGCGTTTTCCCCACCTCAGAAATGGTATGGCACAGTTTGCTTTGAGTTGTCAAAAATCTGACAGGCTTGTCAAGAATTCCAAATCATAGAATCATAGAATACCAGATCATCAATTATTCTTCCAGAATTCCTTTACATTCAGTGAATTTGTCAGCCCTGTTTTGCCATTTTTAAGACCAGTTTTAGTTTTTGTTGACACTTAAGTTGGTAAAAGGAACTTTGTTAAAATTTTAACAGCTGAAGATCTGCTGTAAGGAAACTTCCATTGTACTTGTTCTGAAAACCCAGTAGTTTAATGTTGTTACCTTGGTTAAAGATGGGTCGGAACACAGTGAGTCGCCATCCCTGGAGGTGTTTAGAAGATGTGTAGACATGGCGCAGAGTCATTGTTTAGTAGTGGACTTGGCAGTGTTAGGTTAACAGTTGGACTAGATGATCTTAAAATCTTTTCCAACCTAAATAATTCTATGATTCTATGATAATGCAGTCCTATGACAGAACAGGTATTTCATTCCAGATGACGATAGTAAGTGGGTAATGGTGCTACGCACATTTGTTTATGAAATAATATGTTTTCCTATAAAGAAACACAGGATCAGAAATGTAGACAGATTCTGAGGTACAAAAGTTCCTCAGAATTTGCTGTTCAGATGCGACAATCTGCTTGAGCTCTTCTTACTTCAGGTGAATTTCAGTGTGTTTAAGGTGACTGTAAGTGCGTTCCAGTATTTAATCTGTAACTGTTCTAGGATGACACATATTATTTTGATTATAGAGTTTATTTATTTATATTAAATGGTATCATTAGCTTTTTGAGTTAGTAGTTCTGCTTGTTTTGTCTGTGATATTTCATGCTGTCTAAATTCATTGCTTTCTCTCAGACTAATAACCATAGGCCATAAGAAGCCGTTGGAAAGGGATGACCTGTTTGAACTGAATGGAAGTGATTCACCGTACAGTGTGTGCCCTAACTTTGAAAAGCAATGGAGGAAAGAAATTCAGAAGTCTACCACAGGATTAACGGTAACTGTAATTCTGACAATGAGTAATGTCCTTTTCTAAATTGAAGGAGTCTGAGAAGCTGGAGAAGATTTCTAAAATCTTATTGTTTATTGAACAGCTTACATTTTGTAGATGACAAAGTGTTGTGATCAGTGATCTCCAGTGTGGCTATAGGATTTTTCTAAATTGCTTAAGTTCAAACTTACCTCTTAGAAAGATATCTAGTTACATTTTAATACTTCAAGTGATATGGAATCTACTGTGATTGATACAGAATCTACTGTGACTTTTACTTGGGTGATTAATTACCATCTTTGTCAAGTGTCCAACTAATTTATCTCTGAACTTGTCTGTTTCCCCGTGTCTTATCTTTGCATCTGTATTTCCAGTAGGTAGTGAAGTCTGTTATCAGATTGCTTATCAGTAAACACTCTGGCTTATAGAACACACAATACAGGCTTCAGTTTTCTTTAATTTTAACAATATTGGGTGTTACAGATATTTTGGGTTTTTTTTTTCTTGAGTTATCCTGTGTGATTTTCATGTAAATCCTTGACAGTTTGTCACAGTTATTATTTTGTTGTTGTAGTTGAAGTGCACAAGGAGCTCTGTAATGTTAGGAAGTTCACAGGAGAGAGGACCTAGCCTGTAAGTCCAGTAAGAGTGTAGCTTTTGGTTTTTTAATTACTTTGTGAGAACAGGGCTCCTCCAGAGTCTGGCCTTACTGCGTCTCTTCGGTATTTTTCTTATCTATTTGTAGATTTGCGCTTTCTTCCACTGATGGTATACACACCAAAACCCTTTCTACCAAAGCATTCAGAAGTATTTTTCAGTAAGGATAATTTTTAATTCAGATACTGTTTATATTATTCAAGTAATCTATAAAAAATACCCTGTCCTTCATCACTGTGATAATTCAGAAAGTCTAACTCTTTTTTTTCTGAGCCCTTGTAAGAATATTTGCGATTGTTCGAGCTAAATTCAAACTGAAAAAAAAATAGTTACTTGAAAACTGAAAATATTCTGAAAAAATAGAAGGGTTATTCAACCTTAAATATAAAGTTGCTGCAAGCCTGCTATAAATGATAATGCATTTATGTTGAAGCTTACCTCTGTTTTTCTAATGCAGGTTTTTTGACCTGTGATAATAATTTGAGGGTTAAGTTATTTTCTAATGAAATTTGTGGATGATTGGGGCAAGCCTAGAAATGATATTTTTCCTGAAAGACTTACTAGCCAGGCTAAATAAAACTAGATTTCATTTCTTACCTTAAAGCTTTTCTTCTAACCATAGGAAATGCACTTTTTCAGATTGTAAGTACAGTGATGGCTTTAGATGGGCACTCTAGTATTATGTATTTTATATTTGTAAATGTGGATGAAGTTAAAAAGTAATTTTTTTTCTCTTAATTCTGTACATATTTTGGTAATCTTGCAGGCTTCTTACATCAAAAGAGTGCTATTTAAGAATATAAATTTCCAGAAACCATCTTTGATTTTGCCATTATGGCAAACATTTAAATTTTCATTGATTGAAGTTGCATTTCTGAAAGTTACAGCTGACATTCTGGCTTTCATGAGTCCACAAATAATGAAGTAAGTTTTTAATGTGTTTCAATTTATGTTCAGAGAGTAACAGTAATAATAAAGCTAAAAGGTTACCAATATTAAAACCAAACTAAGCAACAGCTTAGATGTGTAAAGTTTGTTTTTTTTTTCCCCCAGTGATTATCTGTAAATGATCTAATGAGGGAAAGCTCAAAGAGATCAGGAGTTTCTTAGCTGAAGAACTGAGGCAAAGCCAGTAAAGCAGAATTCCACAGTGCTGTATTTAAGTATTTAATGTACTTAAGTATAAAATCAAATGTTAGGAAAAATGGAATACCAAGGTATATATCTTCCCTGCGTTTTTGTCAATATTTTTCCATCTCTATTTAAAAACAACAGCCACAGTTAAATATATAATAATATCTACAGATTCAGCATTGAATGGAAATCTGCAATGATTGTATTGTTACAATGTTGTTGGTGCCATGAGATTGATGGGAATATTTTTTGGAAATTGTCCTTAAGATGTTAAGAATTTATCAAATACTCGTCTGTTTATAAAGAAAAGAGTTAATGAACAGAATTATTGTTAACCTCCAAACTATACCCTGAATGAGCGTAATCCTGAACAAAATTGTTAACCATAAAAATCTGTTTGAAGATGCCACAATTGCTAGTTACTTAAGATAACTTTTTACTAACACAAAAATTAGAATTTTCCTCTAGATTTCTTTTCTCTCTCACTCTCATGGTTGGTAGTTGCAGCCTTTCTAAGTACAAATATCTAATAATTTTTTTCTTATTTTCTTTTATGCCATTCGTTTATTTATACTCCATTGTCAGTGAAGTCAGTAATAGCACATTCATGTCTAGGATAGTATTTGAGAATCGTTTCTAAGCTAATAAATTGGAAAACACAGATCAGAGCTGCCTTTTTTTACCATTGTATTTCTTTTGACCTTCCACCATATCTCAGTCCAAAATGGACTTAATTAAAAAAGTTTCCAGTATGTCAGTTCATTGAACTTTTTATTGTTGGTTGCTGACTTAATGCACGGAATTTAAAATTTACTTTTCTTCGTTTTCAGAGCAATGATAATGGTCAGTGAAAATCATCCTAGTTCATATGGGAATGGATACGGCTATGCTGTTGCCCTGTTTTTTGTAGTTCTCTCACAAACTCTTCTCCATCAGTTATACCAGCGTAACAACATGCTTACTGCAGTCAAAATCAAGACTGCAGTTGTTGGTGTGATATACAAAAAGGTAATCATGTATTCTTCTACTTTTCTTTCAAAACAAAAGCTAAGATGAGCAGTGTTAAAAGATAATATGCTTACCAGCATGATCAAAACCCAGGGTGTTATACACTGGTGACAGGCTAACAAGCTGACTTTATATTTCAATGATTATTTATTCATAATAATTTCGAATTTCAGCAGTGGTTCTACTGTAAAGCTCTAATCCTGAAATTGCATACTTTTGTCAGTCACCTGTACAGACATAATGTAGGAGATATATGTGGAAACTGAACTCTTCCTATTTTGATTATGGATTAATTTCCCAAATTTACTGGATGAACTGGGGAAGCTTTTTAGGTTGGATGTCTGGGAAGAAGCAAAAGGTATACATGATCACTGTTTTTACAATATAGTAGAAGTGAATACCATAAGCTGAAGTTTGCCACGTTGTCTCCTTTGGAGGCTGAAATTTCCCCTCTGGTTTTAGTGAAATTGATTTTCTGTTGAGTTGAATACCCAGTAGGTTCATTGTTTTTCAGAGTTTTTTTAAAAGATGGCTAACTGCTGTGGCAATCTTATCTATAACTTATCCCACCTTTAATAAGATATGCTGAGGTGGCAGCATTATTAGCTACAAAAGATGCAGGTGCTAATAATGTGAAAGTAGCTGTAAAAGTCTGACCTGCCAAACAAATAAATGTTTGCTATACTGTTAATATATAGCATATAAGATGAAGCTGTTTTCTCAGTGCTGCACCTTTAGTTCACTTTGTTATGAACATGGAACATTGGTATTTTTACTTCAGTTATTTGACTATTGAGCACAAATTAAGGAAGACAAAAAATAATCCAAATCTGAAATAAATTACTGTCTTTGTTAATTTAAAATACAGTCTATTTTCTCAAGAGAGTCAAACAGATCTTTTGGCATAGACTTCTCAGGTGTTTTCTGAACCAGTACACAAAATTTTGCTTGTATGTTGCAAATCAGTTAATAAAGGAATTCATTCTCTCAAGGTGCATATCGAGGTGTGTTGGTACGTCAGATCATGAACAGGGGAATAGAGGCTCCAGTCAGAGTGGGCATGTCTGCTGGCAGGTTTCCACAGCTACAAGGCAGAGAGAGAGCCTCTTCCTCTCCCTGAGTAGAGTTGATTAGTGAATGCTGGGTCAGGTTGTGCTTTGCATGTGGGATGGATGGTGGGGTGAGTTGCTGCAGCACTGTCGTGTTATGTGGCAGGAGTTGCAGGTGACACGGTGGAAAAATGTGAGACACTGACAGAGAGGGAGAGAATGAGTGTGTGTGTCTGTCTGGCTGTCCGTCCTGAGACACCTGGGACTTGTGGTACCTGCCTGCCACGTGAAGGTTATACATGTGCTTGCTGTGAAGCCTGCCATTGCTGGTTCCTCCACTGGCAGGGTCTAAGCTAGGCCAAAGCTGAGGCGTTCTGAGCCCTCTTTGTGTCATGTTGTCCTGTTTATTAACTATAAAGAGTTGCAAGTCTGTTTCACTGTATTGGGTTTGTGCAGTGGGGTTTTGGTAGTGGGGAAGGGGTAAGGGCTAGGTCCTGTGAGAAGCTGCTAGATGTTTCCCCAGCACCAAGTTGGATGTGCTTCTGGCCAAGGCTGAGCTGGTCAGCAACAGTAGTAACGCCTCTGTGATAACACATTTAAGAAGTAAAAAAATCCCCAACCACCTGATGGAGAACTGCAGCAGAGAGAGGGGGGAAGCAAGGGCCTTACCCCCGGCCTCCCGCATGGGCAGCTTTCTGTGGCTCAGGCCACCGAGGTTCATCAGGCCGGTTGGGTGCGGCACAGTGGTGAGGAGAGAGAATGGGGATGTGAGAGAAACAGCTCTGCAGACATCAAGGTCAGTGAAGAAGGAGGGAGGAGTTGCGCCTGAGCTGAGGTTCCCCTGAAGCCTCTGGTGAAGACCATGGTGAGGCAGGCTGTCCCCTTGCAGCCCGTGGAAGTTAACAGTGGAGCAGAGATTCACTTGCAGCCCATGGAGGACCCCACGCCGTAGCAGGTGGCTGCACCCAATGAAGGCTGTGACTCCATGGGCAGCCCGTGCTGGAGCAGTCTGTTCCTGGAGGAGTACACCTTATGGGAGGGACCCGCGCTGGAGCAGTTAGTGAAGATCTGCAGCCCATGGGAGGGACTCGCATTGGAGAAGTTTCTGGAGAACTCTTTTCTGTAGGAAGGGATCCTACGGTGGAGCAACGGAAGAGTGTGAGGAGTCTTCCCCTTGAGGAGGAAGGAGCGGCAGAGACAACGTGTGATGAACTGACCACAACTCGCATTCCCTGTCCCCCTGCGCTGCTGCAGGGGAGGAGGTAGAGAAGTCAGGAGTAAAGTTAAGCCTGGGAAGAAGGGAAGGTGGGGGAAGGTGTTTTTAAGATTTGGTTTTGTTTCTCATTATCCTACTGTGATCTGATGGGGAGAAATCAATTTAATTTTTTACCTAAGTCGAGTCTGTTTTGCCTGTGACCATAATTAGTGATCCCTCCCTGTCCTTGTTGTGACTCGTGAGCCTTTTGTTCCATTTTCTCCTCCTCATCCCACTGAGGTGGGGAAAGTGAGCGAGTGGCCACGTGGTGCTTAGTTGCCGACTGGGCCTAAACCACAACATTCACTGAGTTCAGCTTTGCTCTAATTATTGTCCTTTTAGCTTCTCCTGGGCAGCTAAACCCATCAAAGTTGTTGATTTTTGTGAAATCGCTATTTTCTGGTTGCAGGCCTTAACTTTAGCAAATTCCTCACGACGAAACTATACAACTGGGGAAATTGTTAACCTGATGTCAGCAGACGCTCAGCAACTCATGGAGCTAACTGTAAACATCAACCTGTTGTGGTCAGCACCTTTTCAGATCATCATGGCTGTCTTCTTTCTCTGGAAAGAACTTGGGCCCTCGGTCGTAGCAGGTGTTGCAGTGCTTCTTTTGGTTATACCTATAAATGCGCTCATTGCAGCCAAAGTAAAAAGACTGAAGGTGAGATATTTAAATAAGCATAGTAAGGAGAAGTTAAGTTGTCATAATACAGGAATGAAGGGGGGTTAAATTATGCATGTATAAGAATACTATTGGTACATCTAAATTAAACCCAAAACAAATAAACAATGCCAAGCCACAGCTGTCTTTCATTGAGGGAGGAAACTTAACTGCAGTAAGAATGCCTTATGTTTGAGAGCTAAACTAGTGTTTAGGTTGGATACCTAAATTTTCATTATATTGAAACAATACTTTTCTATTAGTAAAAATTACTGTATGACCCAGTTTAGGAAACAGCTATGATTTTGCATATCACATGAGTTAATTCCATTAAATAAGGGATTTTGTAAGATTATGGCCCTTTTCCACTTTTATTATTCAGGCCAAGCTGCTCCCTCAAATTTAGCACATTGTCCTGAGATCATGAGAATTCCCATAGAGGTACTGCATGTGTTCTGACTTCTTTTCTGGTTCTCTGATGCTACAGTTCTCTTGGCACTGTATTGCCTGTTACTATGACAATTTCTGTGAGCTCCACTGAAAAAAAATAATGCTACAACCTTAAGTTTTGTATTGCTATCAAGGCAATTATTTGTCTCTGTCTTATTCTGCCTTTGATGGTGCAAGATGCAGTGAGAAGTCTGGGTGTCCATTGATTCTTTTGTAAGGCTATGACAGTTTAGAGACATTGAAAAAAAAAAATACCAAAACCCTCTAACCTCTTTTGCAGGTGAGGTGCAGTAGCTACATATGTGATTAGATCCCTACTGTGATATGAAAGAGAGAAAAGAAATATAAAGGACACTAAAATAATTCTGTCCAAAAGTTTGAAACTTGTTAGTATATTTGAATAAGACTCAAAACATTAAACAAGCTGTTAATTAGTATTTTAGAAATGTGAGATACAGAAGAGCCTGAGTATAACGTAGGAGTGAGAAGAATTTCTGTGTTTCTTTGATTGATTCTTTCAATAACAATGTATTAATTAGTAGCAGAGGAAACTTTCCTCCTCACTCCTGTATATATCCATATATATGTGTACAGTGTTTTATATCCATATAGAATTACTTATATATTCATGTATGTGTCTGTATAGTGTTATACTATATTGTTATTGAGTCGATGTTTACCTGCTTAGCGATTTTAAAGATTAAAACCATATTATCATTCCTGAACATCCTGGGAAGCCTGTTAAGATTTTAATTTAAATAAAAAAGACAAAAATTGAAATGCACTCTTTAAGATATTTTAGGAGAAAAGTGTTATTTTAATGTGTTTAATCCTTTAGCCTTTCTAATGAATTTTTTTTTACTACATATATATCTGAAGATGGTATAACTGCAGTGCTAGTGTGTTTTTCAGCGAGGTAAAAATAGCATAAAAGGTATTTATTGCCTACAGTACACTGCATATTTTACTTTCAAAATTTTTTTGCTCATTGAAAAATGAAAACATTGCTATGTTTTAACCAGAAAAGCCAAATGAGGTATTCAGATCAACGAGTCAAGCTGCTAAGTGAAATGTTACATGGAATAAAGGTAATGCCACAACTAATAAGGATTTTGGGTTTTTTGTTAGGTTGTAAAGATAGAAAGGAAGTTATTTAAAAAAATAAAATTTTATGTGTAATATTTCAGCTGATAATAATAGAAGTTTAAAGAGAAAACGTTTTAACATAATGGGCTTATAGTGTTTTTGGAAAATATTTACTGGTTTAAT
Source organism: Tauraco erythrolophus (assembly GCF_009769465.1). Classification (NCBI taxonomy): domain Eukaryota; kingdom Metazoa; phylum Chordata; class Aves; order Musophagiformes; family Musophagidae; genus Tauraco; species Tauraco erythrolophus. The sequence goes on from NC_141465.1 coordinate 23,515,833, forward strand.
TTGATTTGAAAAACTTACTATCCATGATGCATTAACTTTATTATCACATTTTTAATAAGAATGTAAAATATGTTAATAGATGTCTGAAAATCTTTAGCAGAATGAAATTTTAGCATAGAAGAAAAGCATTTTGAAAGGTTGTCTCATTTTTGTTATTTATCCTGTTTTAAAATAAACCAGCTGATGATTTATGATACATAAGGTACAAGTTGAAATCTGAAGAACTGAGAATGTCTAGAGTATATCTTCCATAAGAACAACCTACTTCAGAGTTATCTCAGGTCTTGCTTTCATTTGTAAAACATTCGATTTTTTTGAGTTTGACATTCCTGAATATTTGAAAATGACATTTGGAGCTTAAGCTTGTTTTCTGAAGCATAGGCACTGCTTTTTTGTTTTATTAAAATATGTTTATTTGATTGTCTAGATCCTCAAACTTTATGCATGGGAACCTGCATATCAAAGGAAGGTCATGAGCATTAGAGAACGTGAAGTGGATGTTTTGAAGTCATCTGGGTATCTGACGACTTACTCCATGCTGACATTGACGTGTATTCCTTTTATGGTTTGTTTTATGGAAATATTAATTCATACAGGACTGTTTCTCATGTTCCCTATTGCTTTAGTAGCTGAATGGCTCACAAATGTTGCCTCACAGTATTTCAAAACATTGAATTTATAAACACAATATATTTGAATTCTCAGGTTCTAGTAGTACGTATATGACTGGAGAAGAACAAGAAAGAGAAGTAATTGACCAAGCTTTTAAAGACCTCTGTTAGAAAGTTGTCAACCAAATCCAAACCTCCTGAATATCGTTTCACTGTTTTAATCATACTGTTCTATTGCACAGAAATCGACTACCTTCTTTATACTCCTCCTGTTTTAAGTTTGAAGGGAATACATTTTCGATCTGTAATTTTTAGCTATCACTTCTCAAACACTAAACCTCTAAATATATGAAAAAGAAAAAACACAAAAAATTCTATCAGAAATGCATTCAGATCTTTGTATCTTTAAATGTCTCTGTTAAACTCCATTGGAACGTAAATGGAGACTTCAGAGCCTTGGGATGACTGGCTAAGGGATCAGGAGCACAAGTAGTGCACAAGTGTATAAGCTCTATCCTTCCAGTTGCAGGGAATGATGAGGGGAGAAACAGGAAGAGCCAGTAGATCAATACCTGGCCCTGAGCCTGGTGTTGCTGGCAGAATTTTGAGTTTTTTGATCATGGGTCTGTCTACGCAACAGCAGGCTAGCTGGTGACAGGTGGGGCACACCTGTCTCAAACAGGGAAAGAGATCTTTGTGCAGGAGTTAGCAGGGCCCACTGAAAGAGTTTTAAACTAGATTTGAAGGGGGAAAGGCAGAAAACCAGGCTCACTCTAGAGATAAGCCTGGGGGTGGCACACCAATGTTTGAGGGATGTTGTGCTATTGAAGTCCTTTGGTCTGCCGTCTCAGTGGAGGCAGGGGATGGAGGTCCATGCGGCAGCAGACGCGAAGGTTATTGATGTGTTAGAAACCATGGAAGTTCCTGAGAATGGGCACTTAGGAATTAAGTCTTCTCCCCCGAAAAAGGTGGCGGGATCAATAGCTCAGCTGAAGTGCATCTACACCAATGCACACAGCATGGGCAACAAACAGGAGGAGTTGGAAGCTATTGTGCAGCTGGAAAACTATGAATAGTTGCAATCATGGAAATATGGTGAGATGACTCACAACTGGAGTGCTGTAAGGAATGGCTATAAACTCTTCAGAAGGGCTAGGCAAGGAAGGAGAGGTGGTGGGGTAGCCCTGTGTGTTAGGAAGTGTTTTGACTATCTAGAGTTTAATGATGGTGATGTGGAAGGGTTGGGTGTTTATGAGTAAGAATCAGGAGAAAGGCCAACAAGGCAGATGATATCATCGTGGGAGTCTGTTATAGACCACCCAGCCCAGATTAAGAGGCAGACAAAATACTCTATAAGCAGATCATGAGAAGTCTCATGATCACTAGCCCTTGTTCTTGTAGGGGACTTCAACCTACCAGGTGTCTGCTGGAAATACAGTATAGCAAAAGGCAATAGTCTAGGAGGTTCCTGGAGCGTGTGGAAGATAACTTCCTGACATAGCTGATAAGTGAGCCAAGTAGAGAAGGTGCCCCACTGGATCTGTTGTTTGTGAACAGAGAAGGACCTGTGGGTGATGTGACAGAGGCCGTCTTGGGCATAGTGATGATGAAATGAATGCTTTGGTTCTTGGAGAAGTAAGGAGGAGGGTCAGCAGAACTGCTACCTTGGACTTGCAGAGGGCAGACTTTGGCCTGTTTATTAGCCTGTATGACAGAGTCCCTTGTGAGGCAGTCCTGAAGGACAAAGGAGTCCAGAAAGGCTGGACATTCTTCTAGAAGGAAATCTTAAAGGCACAGGAGCAGGCCATCCCCATGTGCCAAAAGACGAGCCAGCAGGGAAGAAGACCAACCTGGCTGAACAGAGAGCTTTGGCTGGAACTTAGGAAAAAAAAGAGAGTTTATGAACTTCGGAAGAAGGGACAGGAAACTCAGGAGGACTACAGGGATGTTGTGAGGTTATGCAGGGAGGAAATTACAAGAGCTAAAGCCCAACTGGAACTCAGTCTGGCTACTGCCAGAAAAGACAATAAAAAGTGTTACTATAAATACATTAGCAACGAAAAGAGGGCTAAGGAGAATCTCCATCTTTTATTGAATGTGGGGGGAAACATAGTGGCAAAGGCTGACGTACTTAATGCCTTCTTTGCCTCAGTCTTTAATAGTAAGACCAGTTGTTCTTGGGGTGCTCAGCCCCCTGAGCTGGAAGATGGGGACAGGGAGCAGAATGAAGCCCCCATAATCCAAGGGGAAATGGTTAGTGACCTGCTGCCCCACTTAGACACACACAAGTCTATGGGCACTGGATGACATCCACCGAAGAGTACTGAGGGAGCTGGCGGGAGTGCTCACCAAGCCACTTTCCATTTATCAGCAGTCCTAACTGATGAGGGAGGTCACAGTTGGCTGGAAGTTAGCAAATATGACACTTGTCTACAAGAAGGGCCAGAAGGAGAATCTGGGGAACTAGAGGCCTGTCAGTCTGACCTCAGTGCCAGGGAAAATTATGGAGCAGATCATCTTGAGTGCCATCACATGTCACATAACAGGACAACCAGGTGATCAGGCCCAGTCAGCAGGGTTTATGAAAGGCAGGTCCTGCTTGACTAACTTGATCTTCTTATGACAAGGTGACCCACTTACTGGATGAGGGAAAGGCCATGGATGTTGTGTTCCTAGACTTTAGTAAAGCCTTTGACACTATTTCCCACATCATTCTCCTGGAGAAACTGACTGCTCATGGCTTGGGCGGGTGTACGCTTCACTGGGTGAAAAACTGGCTGGCTGGTCAGGGCCTGAAGAGTTGTGGTGAATGGAGTTAAATCCAGTTGGTGGCCGGTCACAAGTGGTGTTCCCCAGAGCTCAGTGCTGGCACCAGTTCTGTTCAGTATCTTTATCAATGATCTGAACAAAGGGATCGAGTAACACCCTCAGTAAGTTTGCGGATGACACCAAGTTGTGTGGCAGTGTTGATCTGCTTGAGAGAAGGAAGGTTCTACAGAGAGATCTGGACAGACTGGATGAATGGGTCGAGGCCAACCGTGTCAGGTTCAACAAGGCTGAGTGCTGAGTCCTGCACTTGAGTCACAATAACCACGTACAATGCTAGAGGCTTGGGGAAGAGTAGGTGGAAAGCTGCCTGGCAGAAAAGGACCTGGGGGTGTTGATTAAGAACAGGGTGAATATGAGCCAGCAGAGTGCCCAGGTGGCCAAGAAGGCCGATAGCATCCAAGTGTGGCCAGCAGGACTAGGGAAGTGATTGTCCCGCTGTGCTCAGCACTGGTGTGGCTGCATCTTGAATACTGTGTTCAGTATTGGGCCTCTCACTGCAAGGAAGACATTGAGGTGCTGAAATGTGTCCAAAGAAGGGCTACAAAGCTGGTGAAGGGTCTAGAGCACAAGTCCTATGAGGAGCAGCTGAGGGAACTGGGGTTGTTTAGCCTGGAGAAAGGGAGGCTGAGGGGAGACCTTGTTGCTCTCTACAACTACCTGAAAGGAGTGTGTAGCGAGGTGGGTGTCAGTTTCTTCTCCCAAGTAACAAGTGATAGGACAAGATGAAGTGGCCTCAAGGTGCACCAGGGGAGATTTAGAATGGATATTAGGAAAAATTTCTTCTCTGAAAGGGCTATCAAGCATTGGAACAGGCTGCTGAGGGAAGTGGTTGAGTCACCATCCGTGGAGGTATTTAAAAGTTGCGTAGATGTGGTGCTTAGGGACACGGTTTAGTGGTGGACTGGGCAGTGTTGGGTTTGCGGTTGGACTTGGTGATCTTAAAGGTCTTTTCCAACCTAAAAGATACTATGGATCAAACTGGAACCTTCGTTAGGGGTAAATGACCACCATTAACTTCAGTTACACAAACTGTCATCTTCTAGTGCTTAATTCACAATATATAAGAGGTGAACAAGAATATTCCTTAGGAATAGTGAAAAGGAGGATTAAGGCCATCCTTCAGTCTATAACCTTGATAACAACTGAAATATTTGAAGCAGTGAGTGAGAAAAATTCAGTTTTAATTAAATGCAGTGAAATAATCAACATTATTTAGGACTTTCTTAGGAGTTGTTCTACTTTACGACTAGTTTAGTTTAGGACTCCTATGCTCAACAAAAGGCGAAAGAGACTCCATAGGGCAAGTTGTTAAATTTAGGCTTTTCTGGGTAATTCTGAAGGCTTGAGTATATTTTGTGTAAGAGCCAGCTTATTCTCTGATGACTACTGACTGGATTTTTGAAAAAAATTCCATGTAGTCAAAATAAAAATACCTGCAGTAACTAATTCTGCTTTATGTCCAATATCATACCAATAGCAAGAAGAAAGAAAATAAAAAGTGAATTTCCTGAAACATCATGTTTGAGTGTTTTCAAAATGAAGAAATCGATTCCTGAAACAGGGAAGTTATTTCTTGTAGTTTCATATGTATCTGGTTGGGTTAAACAAAGTAGCCATGCTTTTTGCTCACTAAAATTATAGTATTCCTGCACTCAGTATTGCAGCTATGTGATAATTTCCCTGTGCAGCAGTTACAGAGTCCCTGTTTATATATGAGCAGAAGTGGGATCCTGCACCTTTCAAATGCAAAAAAAAAAAAGTAGTATCTGTGTATGAATTTTAGTTAGAACGTTATTTTGGTTCTGAATATATCTTTTTCATTTTTTTTATTTAAAAGGTCTCATTGGCGACATTTGGAGTCTTCTTCCGTCTGGACAAAGAGAATGTTTTAACAGCAACTAAAGTTTTTACATCTATTTCTTTATTTAACATTTTGCGACTGCCTTTGTTTGATTTACCGTCCGTGATCTCTGCTGTAGCCCAGGTAAATATATTATGAATAAGTGCTATAAAAAGCTGATGTTTATACTCAGTCATGTTTCATCTATTTCTAGGAGTGATTAAGTAATTTGATTATTTTAAGTTACATTTTACTGAGATGAAACTGCACAGTGTTTTTATGGAATGAGAAGCATGAAGGCCATTTAAAGGATGTCTCTCAGTCTTCTAAGTAGAATGAAAATTGTGTAGCACACCTAATTGTGACTGAGCTTCCTGTTTCTCACTTTTCTTCCTTCAGTGGACTAGACTCAACTGCTGCTCCTAGTTTCTCAACTTCTGTTCTTCATAGTCCACCAAAGATAAAGTATGAACAATTTGGGCTGCACGTGTTTAAATCACTCAGCCATTGTTTTATTTTGGAGCCCTTGATACCAGGTAGGGGACACCCATTGTGGACTCTACAATGTTGTTTTTCTCAAGTCACCATTGAAGGAAGTAGAGAAAAAAAGGAGTGAAGCTGCTGTGGATACTGTTATCAGCAACCTTCAGTGCTAATGGTGCAGTAGTAGGGTTACCATATGAGTTGGAAATGTCTAGCTTTTAAGACTACTATATAGAGTATATTATACAAGCTACTCATAAGCTTGTACACAACTCAGCTTTTGGTGAGGAAGGGGACCATTGTGAGCAGATACTCGTCATGATTTGATTCAATTTGTGGTTAGCATACTATAAGATCAGACCTTGTCTTTTCCTAGGATTTACTTCTAATAGCTTAAAAAGTAGCACAAGCATTAAGTTCATCTCACTTTGTCACTGCACAGAGATGGACGTCTCATGATGCATTCACAGTAAAATGTTGTCTTTCTTCATTTTATGAAGAGAGAGGTACTGTGCACTATTTCTTTAAAAAAAAAAAAAAAAAAGCTAAAGCGTTTTCCTCACATGTTTATGGAAACAAACTGGTTGAGTCAGAGGAACCAGACATTCAAGGATTAACTGTATCTTCTAACATTGGACATATCAAGCATGCTCTGTTACTTTGTAAGTACCAAGCAGTAGATCTTCAGGAAAAAAATACACTTATTCATGACTTTAGGTTGTTTAGTATTTTGAGGAAAATCATTTTTAAATACCTAAACACCTTTTTTGTCTATCATCAAATAAGACAAGGAATATGTCTTTCCATATTATCTAGAACTTTTAAAATATTATTTTAAAATTTAGGAAGCACAGGCATGTTATAAATATTATATATATATATGTTCATCTTGCAGACCAAAGTTTCTCTGAGTCGTTTGGAGGATTTTCTGTGTGCTCAGGATCTTAACCCTGAAGATGTCAATACAAACTACAGTGGAAGTAAGCAGTAGTTATCAATTTTTAATTGGTCATGAGTTTATATGGATGATCATTAGGAAACTCATCTGAGGGTATGGATTAGCAACTCTTTGCTCTTTTTTCTTTACTGCAACAGATCATGCTGTTGGGTTTATTGGTGCTTCTTTCCGCTGGGAAAAAAATGGCCTGCCAGTCTTAAAAAAGTAAGGTATTTCTTACTCGTTTTTGTGAGCTCTTTGGCAGAATGGAACATCTATAGAGATTTTGTTCAGCTTTGATGTGTTCAGACTAGTTCCTGATGTTACATATGAAAAAAGAACAGAAGTTATTGTTTCCCGAGTATCCCATGTGATCAGTGTGCTCTGGAAAGTCAAATCTGACCTGATCTACCTGATGTTCCAAGAGGAACCACATAAAAGTGCATGTTCCCCAACATAGCACTGTATGAGTGCAATGAGAAGCCAGTGCTCATCATTCCCCCGTCATTCCTCCTTTGCTACCACCTCTCCCCTCAGTTAGGACAAGGGAGATTTAACTGCAATATCAGTTTTTCCTGAGTTGCATTTTTGGGAGCATTAACTGGCAAGATGCTCTTTTGTCGGTGCAGCGTTTTATATTGCCTACAAGTAAGCTAAGGCAGTTTATGCAGCCTTGCATTGAATACCAATCTTAAAATTGGGCTGTGGCTTCCCTTGGAAAGAACAAACAAACAAAAAGTTTGCTTTTCTCACAGTGGACTGTCTTGCCTGAAAACACCCCTCTTTTTTTTATCATTTCTTTGCAATGTATTTCTTAGGTGTAAATTCAGCTATGCTTAAACTCCTACACAATGAACACATTGGAGGGTCAGTAAGGAAATGGAGTAGCCAAGCTCTGGAGTGGAATGGAGGACCTATTTGGTAATCTCTACAGCTGTTTAATTTTACTAAGGCAGCTGAAGAGTTTACAACCAACCCAGACTAACCTTCTCACCACACTGTGATCCTCTCAGGGCTGAGGGGATCACTTTCCATAACATGGCATTGAGCGTCCACGTCTCAGCTACCATAGCCTGCAATATAGTATCCAGGTATGAGCTGCCTTCAGTGTCGTACACAGACTTCATTAAAGTCTAGTATAGTCTCTGGGTACAGTCTTTCTCTACCTCATTTGTGCTCCAAGCTCCAGTCTGAAGGGACTATGCTTACCTTAGCATAGGGCCTTCAAATCAGAACGCACTTAGATCCAGATAGCATAGAGTATGGATGTAGCAAGTGGCTCTCCTTGTATGCTAAAGTTTATGAGTATATATTGTACTTATTTTGACAGCAAAATATGCAGATGATGAAGGGCAGTTTTTATTTACCCAAACAGCTATTTTTTTTCTTAGGAGGGATCACACACTGGCTACAGTAGATGCTGCAAGAGAAGTCTAGCAGTTGATTGTCAGAGTAAAACAGAACGTGAACCACAGGCCTGAGAAGAATACAGTGAGACCACTTATTGGTTAGACTGTGTCCCATTTGATTTTATTGTGACCAGATGTAAGCACAACCTCTTACATTGCAGACAAACAAGTTTATAGTTGAAGTCTTTCTTGCAAGTTTCTGAATGGTACATAGTCAAAAGATGTGCAAACTGAAGTACTAGAGTCTCATTGTTCTGAGGGTGAAATAGAGTATTTCTTTCTTACAGTGGCCACAACCCATACATGATGGAGTATTTAAAAAGAGGATAACTAATTTGTCTTCCCCAATATTTCCAGCTTGAGTGTCAGCATTCCTGAAGGCTCTTTAGTTGCTGTTGTGGGACAGGTTGGATCTGGAAAGTCATCTTTTCTTTCTGCTATTCTTGGAGAAATGGAGAAACTTGAAGGAACTATTCAGAGAAGAGTAAGATTGTCTGTCTATGTCCCCCTGCGCTGCGCCACTCCTCAGTACTTAAATTAAGCAGAACTGCTTTTGAAAGTGCAGGGCAGTTTTTCCTCCTCAGCTATTTATGGTTGTAGAAATACTGGCAAGGGTATCTACAGCTTCTTAAATCTTCAAAGAAAAGTAATACAGGGACACTTTATTAACAGCGTAACAATTTTTCTTTGTTTTCAACCTAATTAATTGCAAAGCTATTTTCATTTTTTTATAATCTATATAATTCATAGAATCATAGAATCATAGAATGGCATAGGCTGGAAGGGACCTTAGAGATCATCTAATCCAACCTCCCTGTCATGGGCAGGGACGCCTCTCAACTAGATCAGTGCAAAAATAATGAATGTTTAAGTCGTGTATTGAGCCTCAACATCTAAAGGTTGCTGGTTTTGAACAGCTGTACAAACATGACCCACTTGGAGCAGTTATAGGCCGTTGTAGAAGATGATCATCTTTCTTGCAATGGCTTATGTGTAGAGAAGGTACAGGAGATGGAAATAGAGGGAAAAGTTGAACTTCAGACAGAGATGGAATTAAGGTGCTGGCTCTTCTAGTGATATGAAACCCTGTAGCTTAACTTGTCTTGTAGTTACATAGAGCGATAAAAGTCCCCATCACAGAATAGAGAATTTTTTTATAGGTTAAAAATATGGAGGAAGTTAACATCTGATGACAGACTACTGTGCTTGAGCCAATAAATATCAATGGATAAGCACAATATCAGTTAATCTGGTTGCAAGTGGATGTGACAACATTAAAAAAGTGCCTCAGCCTTGAAAATGAGTGTCGAAAAAGAATCCACTCCTGTGGAAATCTGGTACAGTTGGGGGATGACATCCTGTCACTGTTGGGGAATGGGGGAAGAATATGAAGTTGAGGTGTTCCAAATCTGCGATAGAAATTAATGGGAAATAGATCAGCTGTGTAGAATCTAATAAGGAAAACATACACCCAACAAGTGTATCTATACTGTCAATTTGTTGTAAAATTAATAGATTTTCACAGGGCACGTAGCTTAATGTAAGAAAAGACCCAGGGCATTTCCAGTGATCATTCCTATTGTGTACCCTTCATTTCTAATGGCTGACCCATTCCACAGCATGCTATGCAAAAATACAAACTATCAAACTGTATTTTGATATATACCTAATACAGACCCATTTTACTGCATATAAATCTTAGGATGGATGACTGTTTGCCCTTGAAATCTTTCCCTGAAAGACTTTTCTTAATATATGTCCCAGCTCTGTCAGTTTTATTCAAAGTATGTGCTCTTATAATACTTGTAGGCAAGCTATTATACAGGAATATTCAACAGGTTGTTTTTATTACCTTAGTCAAAATTTTAACAGTTTAATAATGTTTAAGTTTTGGAAGTAATTACTGGTTACTTTGACATAAAGCTAGAATTTAAAATGTATTTTTAAATGCTATTTTTTATGTTCAGAAAGCCCAAGTGAATAAATGATTTCCAATTCTTTTTAGGGTTCAGTGGCATATGTTTCTCAGCAGGCTTGGATTCAAAATGGCAGTTTACAGGAAAATATTCTTTTTGGTGCAAATCTAAATAGACCATACTACGAACTTGTTTTAGAGTCTTGTGCTTTACTGCCTGATTTGGAACAGTTACCGAATGGAGACCAAACAGAGATTGGAGAAAGGGTGAGAATCTGAGGTGTCAGAAATGATGCAATAAGTTAAGGCCTTTATGTTTTATATATATTATCTATTCAATAATTTACACTGATGACTAATCAGTGCTCAGTCAAGTATATCTAGCCCATCTCCTTCCTTAGCTTACTTACTTTGAACTTAACTTCTGTTTAAGCTCTGAACTCTTATTAATGTTTAACTTGGCTCTTGTCTATACAGAAGTTTGAGTCAGCTCTTGTCATTTTTTCCAAGGATTTCCTCTATACTGTTAAAATGCCTGTATAACTGTAAATAATAGTTATTTTTTAATTTTACGAAGTACTCTCCATTTGCCCATTTTGGAATGGGAATTTAATCAACAGAGCCCACCCTTTGCTCCAATTACTTCAATATCCAAATGTTACCTTTGTGTTTTCGTTATCTAGTATAAAATTTACTTTGATTACCTGATAAAACATAATGTCAAGACTAAGTCTGATACACCGGTCTTCTTTAGTATTTTGTATTTAAATGTGAATTATTTTGGCTTTCTTTTCTTAGGGCGTCAATATAAGTGGAGGGCAGAAGCAGAGAGTGAGTCTTGCTAGAGCTGTGTACAGCAATGCTGACTTATATCTTCTGGATGACCCCCTGTCTGCTGTAGATGTACATGTTGGGAAACATCTTTTTGAGAAGCTGATTGGGCCTTCAGGTCTCCTGAAAACCAAGGTAAAGTAAGATGGCTTCCTTTCAATTTGGGGATGAACTGCTTTGTACAATACAACAGGCACAGTAAAAATCCCAGTCATTCTACAAAAGCTTGTCTTTTACCTAGTGTGCTGATGAAAATTGTTCTCAATAAAGAGGAAGAAAATTGGGAGCTGGCCTCACCTGGGAATCTGAAAGATTCATATAATATTTTCTCACTTCTTCTTTACTGGCAATTTTTGAGGAGTACTGTGAACTGCATATAAAAGGCAAGGTGGAGCCCTTTGTGGTGACTCTTGTTGACTCACTGCAGTAAATGGGTTATAGCCAGTAAAAGTTATAGCAAGAAAGGCTTATTGTTGAAGAAAGAAATTCCTAGGGGAAAGTGGAATCAGAAGGAATAGATTCTTCTACTTAAAAACTGTTCATGTGGGAAGGTAAGATGATAGCTTGTAAAAAAAAAATCTCTCTTCAGTGTTATGAATTAATACTGGCTGATGCCTGTAAAACACATACTTTACTATGAAATACTTACTGTTACAAATATGTTACTTACTATGAAGTAAGTATCTTTCAGTTTCCCTCTCTCCTTTTTCCCTTTTCTTAATTTACCTTCTTCATGGGTTATAAGTATCTGGCAGAAGCAAGAACTCTAGTAATGGTAGACTTGTAATCAGATTTTAATATCGAGACTATCAAACTACATGTAGTGTAGTAAAAACTGTAGTATCTACCTTTTCTCTTTACAACCTAATCTAAACTGTTCCTGAGCAGAAGATACACATTAAGAAACAGGTAAGTACAAGTAATAGCAAGTAGCTATAAGCATAAAGTTTGACGTTACAATCAGCAACTAAGAGAGTAATGTAGTAAAGTACCAATAATTAGCAATAATATTAATAAAATTGACAAATAAATTAGCAAAACCCTAGAAAAACTCCATTATATCATTCCAACTCTCATAATATAATGTCTACTTTTAATATATCCTTTGTATTTATATGGTAAAATGGAAAACATTGTGTTTCAGACTCGTATATTGGTGACCCATAACCTAACACTCCTGCCTCACGCTGATCTTCTAATAGTGATGGAAGAGGGCAGAATAAGTCAAATAGGGACCTACCAAGAGCTCATTTCAAAGAGAGCTAATTTTGCTGAGCTTATTCAAGCCTTCAGTGCAGAGCATACAAGTGAAGAGACAACCCCAATGGAAGGTGAGAAGATTTTTATACTGTGTTTGCTTAGTATTTTTTATTTTCATTCAAGCGTCTCAAAATATTCCTCCTCCCCTTCCTGGAAATAAATAAAATAATTGCTGGAAAATGTAGAGCATTCTTGTCTATGTTTTGGTATAGAATCATAGGTTATAAACTGAAAAAAATTCAGGCTTTAATGCCTTGAGATCAAATGGTTTACTCTTTCAACTAATACGATAAAGTATTAGTACGATAAAGCTGCCTTATGCAGCTGGTTTTGACTTTTACATACTGTATTAATTACCTGATAAAGTTACCTGATTCTGCTAAGGATTTATCACCCAATAAATAATTTATAGATGTTTCAAATTAATCTTGCAATGTCAACGATTATGTCCTGGTTTATAGTGGATGCTTCCTGTTTCCATCACCTTAGACTGCTGTAATCATGGAGCACAGCAGAAAGAGTAGGAGAATGTGGTCCATTTGTAGTAGAAAAAATAAATGAAACTTCTAGTACTCTTACGAAATACTTCCAGCCAACAAGTAGACAGCATAAACAATTAAATACTGCATAGTACCTTAAAAAAGCATACTTACAAATCATTCACAAGGATTGGGACTCAACTTATTCCTGTACCTGAGTTGTTCAGTGTGTGCTCTTTATAGAGTTGTGGGAAAGAAATAGGTACATTGACGATGCAGTCTGTTTGACCTGTTTTCATCATGTACTTCAGGAGGAGATTAATAGTGGTTATTTAATTTTGAGAGAAGGAATCTCTCCACATGACACAGAGGAGTCCTATATCAGATCAGTGACTACAGGTGTTTATAATGCTGATTTCCAGTTAGTTTAGCAACTCTAAATTGAGCCTGGAGTAAGTACAATGCACAATCTGGTGGTTTATTAATTCAGACCCTATACTGGAGCCAGCACTCTCAAATATTTGCTGGGGTTTGATGGGGAGGAGTGGAACAGCAAATTTGCAAAAGGCCACAGTGGGCAGTCTTGAGTTAGCCATGTTGGGATAAAAGTGTGAGGTAGTTGTGTAAGGAAACATGTATTATTCCTGAAGAGTAATAAAGAGAGGGAAGGGGAACCTAAATAATGAGGAGAAGAAACAGCATGCAATGTGTTGTGATACAAAATTATACAGCAGAGGTACATTCAGTAGGATGCATGGATGTAGAAAACATAGCTTTGTCTTGATAGCTCTGTTGACAAAAATAACATCGAATATGAAAAAGAAGAAAAAATCCATTCCTGAAAAAATTGTTGACCCCTTTCATTAACGCACAAAGAACAGTGAGCTCGGTTTTCCAGTCATGATCCAAGAATACTTTGAGATTAAACACTAATGGTAACATTTGCAGGGATACTAATACTTTCACTAAGCAAGGATGGAATTCCAAAGAGACTCTAGGCTCATGGAGAAGATTGACCTGCTGTCACAGTTCTGGCATTTGTTCATAAATGTGTCTGTCTTGTGTAGCAGCTGTCTCAAGACTAGGTTGAGTTAAGGAGTTTATAATTTAAAGTCTCTGAATTCATCATTTTGTCCCTGTTTTTGTGTTGCTAGCTTCTTGTACTGTACCTGTCTACTCACAGTATAATATTGAAAAGATTTTTCTATTTTTTTTCTGTTACAGTGAATTCTTCAAAAGAGGAGCACCAACCGGGAAGGAGTCGGCAATCAGGAGAACTACTGAAACATAAAGAGTAAGTCTTCTTTTTAAACAATTAGCCATTGCTTAACTAATGCAATGCTAGAACAACTCTAAGCGCTGAAGGCTTGCCGCTGTCCTTTGCTGTGTAAACATGGGTTAAACCTGAATGCCCGTTAGCAGTTGGCTGGAGAGTGTGTATCTGGAGCTCCTCTAGTTTCACTTTATACAAAAGAAATCAGTTAATGTCCTGCGTGAGTTCAAGAGGTCCAGTTCATGGTCCAGTTCCAGTTCAGTTCATGGTTCACCGTGTGAACTGAAGTACATTAAGAAGGAATGAAAGGAACTTTCAGAAGACCAACTGAAGGTGCTGATGCGGATGCACCCACAATTCCCTGACAGCAGTTTGATTTCTTGGTGTATTAACAAATTGTTTATGCTATGTGTTTTTTCCTTGTAACATCGATTTGTCTTTTTCCACTGTTAAGAAAACTTCTGGGCTTTCAAATAGTTGAATGACCTCCTAAACCAATTTGTGAAGCACTGTAGAGATATGTTTGCGATGCTAGAAGACAGTACAAAGATGAAGTAGAAGATACTCAACCTAGCAAGTTAAGACAATGCAGGACACTTAAACTTTGAACCACCCTGGTCTGTAAGTAGTAGAATTGGATGTGTTGAGTAGCGAGTCCTAATCCTGGGCCCAGACAAGGGCTGAGACCCAAGTTGCACCACACTTACATGCCTCAGAAAAGGGTAGTCTTACTTCTTTAGCTGACACCTATGCAGGGCAAGCTGTTTTATCTACACATAATTCTACGGGAAATGAAAAGGCCATACCTAGTGTTGTCTTCTGTGCATGACATTACTTCGACAACAAAAATAGAACAGCTGGGGACGGTTCGTGTCTCTATAGGAAAAATGTACCAGATTTTATAGTATCCAGTTTTGCTTAGGAATAAATTGATGTATTCTTTGTATGATGATTCACGAGAAGATTTGAGAGTGTTTCTTGTTTGCAGTTCTTCTTTTGATCAATGGAAAACACTCACTAACAGTAAAGAAAAAGTTGCCACTGGTGGTGTAAGTATCACTAATAGAAAAAGCTTTCACATTTGTTTTTATAAAAATGTATTATTTTGCAGTTGCAGTTTTCTGTTTCTTGTTAAGACTGCCTGACATTTCATTACTGAATTTGAAATAAATCTTACAGGTTTTTACCAATTTTAAGTATGTAGTCTGAGATTTTCCATTTTGACTATCTGCTACTGGCTGTATTTTCATATTACATCTGAGTCCACTCTGTTTCGCGTGTTTCAGGAAGAAGTTGTTTAAAGAAGCTT
The DNA here is from genome assembly GCF_009769465.1 of Tauraco erythrolophus. Lineage (NCBI taxonomy): Eukaryota > Metazoa > Chordata > Aves > Musophagiformes > Musophagidae > Tauraco > Tauraco erythrolophus. The sequence goes on from NC_141465.1 coordinate 23,531,009, forward strand.
TTACCTCTGTTAGAAAAACATTCTGTCTGTCTTACCTTTAGGAAGTTTAAATACCTGTGTGCTGGAGCAGAGACTAGAAATTTTGCATGGTAACACTGCTGCAGTATCGTTTTATGTTAGAAGTGCACTTCCTGCAGTATACATTTAAAAAATCTGCCAGTTGCTAGGGAGAGGGAAAAGAATAAGGGAAACAGAGTGTGGAGAAGGTCAAAACTTCCTGGGAAGCTACAGCTGAATTAAAATAAGAACGAGGGGCTGGAAACAGGAAGAAAGTATGAGTTTCTAGCACGAGGGTAGAAATAGGCGCTTGGAAAACAGGAATTTGGAGAAGAGACAGAAGAGTGTATGCCATCTAGAGCTCGTTTCACTCCAGAACCTGTAATGAAATAAAAGAATCTGTCATTGTTCTGCTCCTACCAGTTCTACCTTTCAAGTGGCCTAGCTGAGTTTGGCCCCGTTAGTCGTCATGTACACCAAGGATGAGAACTTTCTCCTGTTGACACAAATTTCCTTGGCTCCAGTAGCCCAGAGTGGCAGTTCTGAAGTTTCTAATTCCATTGATGAATAGAGTAAGATTGCTTGATACAAACTGCCCAGCAGCAATTGCAGTCTTGTTTGTTTAGTTAGTTGGTGTTTTGTTTTGGTTTTGTTTGTTTTGCATAATCTACATATATAGGATTTTTTAAGTCTGACATTGGAAAGTGTCACAAGCAATATTGCCTATGATATGTATCACTAAAGAGCAGAGTGCAGTGGAGAGGAAACCTTTTTACAGTATGATTTTGTGTACCCAAGTTATCAGATTTAATTAAGAAATTCTTTAGATTTATTCTAAATTTAATGTATCTGATTCACATCACATAATGTGTATTTGCCTTCAACAACAATAATGTTTTTAAGTGTAACTCTGTTTTTTTTATATATTCTCTTTTTTATATATATTTAGATGAAAATGTCAGTTGTTTTGAAATATCTTCAAGCTTTTGACTGGCGATGGATGTGGCTAACCATAGCTGCTTACTTAGGACAAAATGCACTAGCCATCGGACAAAACCTATGGCTTAGCACCTGGACTGCAGAAACAGCAAAAGTTAGTGATTTCAAAGAATGGAAACAATCACAGAACTATAAACTTTGTATCTATGGGCTTCTGGGATTCATACAAGGCAAGGATGAGCATTTATGACTGTTTTCTCACTATTTGCCAAGTCTGATCTGCCCGAATGTGTATTAGTAAAGAAATAATGCTGTTTGTTTCATAAACAGAATTGTATGCAACACAGTGTAATAGTTTAACCTCAGGAGAGAAGAGATACACAAACATGTAGAAGAAAATGCTATTTAATTTTATGATACTTCTGTGAATTCTTGGAATATCCAAGTATAACCTAATGAAGTTACATTGACGTCTCAGTGAGGAAGGAAATAAGTGTTGATGTTTAGTGGCTCGCTAGCATGAGAGACTTAATAAGTCTCTTATTAGTCTCTCATGAGAGACTACTTACACTATGAAGTAGTAAGATGTATCAACAAAATACAAATATGTACATTTGTAAAACTAAGATATGAAGTGCAACTGTTGGATAGCTCACTGTGGTAGAAAACAGTGACAGAAACAAGCTCCATCTCCTTTCCCTCCTCAGCCATTCACACTATCTTTTAATTTATCCATTCACAAGGTCTTCTCGTTTGCTGCGGTGCTTATGTACTCACCAGGGGATCCCTGTCTGCTTCTCGAGCATTGCACCATCAGCTGTTAGACAATGTATTGCACCTTCCTCTTCAACATTTTGAAACTAATCCAGTTGGTCAGATCATCAACAGATTCACAAAGGTAAAAGGAAAACTCATGCGTATTTTCCGTTTTACAAAAATGAAGCTTGAGTGTCTGCAGATTGAAGTCCATTTAGTATTGTTGAAAAATTAAAGATATCAAAGTAAGTGAATGCAGTATCTAGCAATAGAAAGCTGTTTCAGTGCATAAAAACTTAAAGACTCTCTCAAGCTGTTTTCTTACAAAATCATCGAAACGTGTTATTAGTAGTTGTGTAGACCCTGTCCAAGATCATGTCAAAGACCATTCCTGCAGTGCAACAAGTTTACCAGACCTAAACCTGATCTGTTTTTTTTTTAAAATGTATTTTTCTTCAATAGTATATTGCGTATGAGAATCAAATGTTATTGTCAAAACCAATTAGTACATTAAATTCACATTCTCAGAAGTATATAGACTTAAAGCGATTGTTAGTTTCTATTTTTGTAGTGTTTTGGGTTTAATTTGAACCTCCACTATACAAACAAGTGTTATTTACTATGACTTTAATACTTCCCACTCTTGTCATAACTAGATTGTTGCAATCAATGCGTTGTTGATTACTTCAGACACAGTGACTATTGACTGTATTCTCTAGAATAGAGCCAAGAGTAGTTGTGTAATACACTAAAAGACCGGTTGATTTGGGTTCCACTCAAGCCCCTTGTCTTCAGTAGCAATATATTATCAACTGGGTTTGAAAAAGCTTTACTGTGTACAGTAAGAGATTAGTAATATTTCAGTACACTTCTAGAACTATTAACAGGAGTATGCAAGAGTTAGGATTTGAATTCCTGGCCTCCTTTTCAGTCTAATATGCTTTACATAAGCTAAATAGTATTTAGTAGCAAAATAGCAAAAGCTGTCTCTTTTTGACTTCACAGACTCTGAGCCTGTTCTCTGACATACCATGAGTAGTCTAAAAGCGATTATGTCTGTTTCACTTTTAGACAAATAATAATGATACATGAATAGATTTTATTAAGATATGATCGAGAAGATTCTACTAATTTTTATTGAAGATATATTAGTTTGATTATATTTTTAGAGTATGCTTTCTCGAAGTTTTTAATGAAATTTACTCACAAAATCTTGATTCTTCTGTGCATTGTTACAGGACTTGTTTATAGTGGACGTACGTTTCCATTACTACTTACGAACTTGGGTAAATTGTACACTAGATGTTATTGGAACCATTCTAGTTATCACATCTGCCTCACCACTGTTCATAGTGGTAGTCATTCCCCTGGGATACTTTTATTTTACTATCCAGGTAAGTTCATTAAGTTTTTATAAGGATTTCTAGATGTATGTGGATGAAATGTCCAAAACAATCAAGGATATAGGCTGAAATTATTACTCATCGTGAGAGAAAAGACCAACAGAGAGAGAGAACACATCTGATATTGCTTTCTGAAAAAATCCTCAGGCTTCTTAAAAGGAAATTAGGACACTTCCTGAATATATCCTGTAATGCTTGAGAACTTTCAACAGCTTACATTTTTCTCTTTATAGTTTCCTTTTTCTTAGAAAGATTCAATATTGATACAGATCCCACCAAGAAATTTGATGGAGTTACCTGAAAAAAATGGGGTGTATATTACAGTGAAAGTCAAAAGATGAAGGGTAACCCTAAAACAGCAGATGTAAAATAGAATGATGCCTAAACTACCTGTGCTATTTTTTGTCTAAAGTGTCACTTATGCTACTGACAAACCAAAAAGTAATGTTTCAGAAAGACTAATGGCTGCATGCCTGTTTCTTGATGCTCAAAGTATGGTCTGTGATTAAAGACCTTAAAAGATTCTTAGAGTATAGAGGAAGGAAAAGAGTGCCTGGATTCAGTCTCTGCTAAGGTATTTAAATACAGACATCATTGCATTGAAGCAATAAAGGCCATCTTTCATCTGAGAAAGAAGTTGGACATTCTAATATGAAAATTTACATAAAAGTTTTAGTTGGTTGTAATACACCTTCTGTGGTATAGCGTATTTTCTATAGAATTTGGAAATAATGTGCTTTTATTTTAACCTCGCCAGTAATTTATGTATTGCAGTTATGTCAGCATTACAATGTTAATGTGTGCCAAGAGGCAGGATTTTTTTTTTCTATACTTTTTGTGAATGGCTTTTTTTCTGTGTAGACACTTCCAACTTTTTCATATTCAAGATTTACAGCAGTTACTTAACAGATAACTGGAAATAAATATGGCAAATATTTTAAACAACGTAAAAGGAACTGTAGCAACTTAAAATGTTTGTTTTGTCTGTACTGGTTTTATTAGCGATACTACATAGCGAGTTCACGACAAATTCGACGGCTAGCAGGAGCATCGCATTCTCCTGTCATCTCCCACTTCAGTGAGACTCTTGCAGGGCGATCAACAGTTCGAGCATTTGGCCACCAAGAGAGATTCATTAGAAAAAATTATGATGTTGTGTATGAGAACTTAGTTTACTTCTACAACAACGTCATCTCAAACAGGTACCTTACAGCAGTTCTGCATCTGCGACTGAGACCTTCTTCTGTAGAATTTCACAACTAAGTGTTTACCTTTAGTCAGAGTAAACCCCCTGAGAAACAGAAGGACAGGAGCAATTTATTCACCACTCTTTGTAGTGAATGCATAGATTATGTCTAAGCACTACCATGATTTCTCTTTGATGTCAGAGAGTCATTATATTAGCAATATGCTCACCATACTACAAAAAATTCTGTAGGTCATTCACTTTTTTCTTTGTCTTCATTTACTACAGGTGGCTATCTGTCAGGCTTGAATTTCTGGGAAATTTAATGGTATTCTTTACTGCACTGTTTGTACCAGAAACTAGCAGGTTTATAGAAAATACGCATATACTGTCTGGGACAAAAATATTTTTTTAAAAAAAAAGTTTACCAATAGATCATGAGCATGGACTGTACTACATTTCAACTAACAGTTCCTCTTACAAGTTTCTGAACAAATCAAATTTATGTTTCAGTAGTTCATGTAGAAGTAACTTGGTGTCTGTATTTATAGGCACCAGGTAGGTCTTAGAGTGGAATCTTGGATTTAAGGAAATCCATCCATTTCCTCTCTTTCCTTTGTGATTCGGTTCAGTTACAGGCAGAGATTAGCAAGGAGAAGGTTTTCAGTTCTGTTTTCAGTTGTATACCTGCATCTTGTCCAGACGGATAGGAAGAGTAGGAAAGCAGTATGAAGAGTGAAGGGAGCAGTAGGCAGGAGTTGAGACATCTGCATTTTCTTTTTAGCGGTGCTACCAGTTCTAGATATGTCACATTCCCTCCCCAGTCCATCTATAAAATGGGAATGGTAGTGCTTACCTCTTTTGAATGCAGGCTGGGAGATTGACGTCAGAGAGTCATTATATTAGCAGTATGTTCACCACACTGCAAAAAGTTCTGTAGGTCATTCACTTTTTTCTTTGTCTTAATTTACTACAGATGGCTATCTGTCAGGCTTGAATTTCTGGGAAATTTAATGGTATTCTTTACTGCACTGTTTGTAGTACTGGCTGGAAATACAATGAGTTCTTCTACAGTGGGTTTATCGATGTCTTACGCTCTGAATGTAAGTAATGGTATAAATTTTTTGCTGCTATCGGATTGTATATGAAAAGGGAAGAATACGTACAATGAAGTTGAGTAGGTGAATATACACGGTGGCATCAATGAAACTAAATCCCGTGGGCAGAACAGAGTTTTCCTTTGAATTCCGTTAATTCTGGGAAGCTTCACATTAATTGTTTTCTACTTCTGAATTTAGATGAAATAATAATTATTAAAACATATTTTAAAATCAAGTTAATCAAAGTACATATGGTTTATTTTATGTGTTTTGATAAACCAAATAAGAAGCCTGGTCATGTAGAACTATATACTTCATATTTGATCTTTTGTTCTTGCTCACTTGTTGAATGTTATGTGGGAATGCTTACTTAAGTTTGCTAAAATAATTTGCTTTGGCGTTGTCCTTGTAAAAGTAGTATGTCAGAGCCACATTCAAAATGTGTCTTGCAGTGAGGTAAATATATTGATAAGCCGCTAGTTAAAATAAATCTTAAGTGTTCTGTATACAAAAACTAAGCGTCCAAGTTTCTTTAATCTTGTGATGCTTAGGAGCCTAGTGATGTTCAGATTCTCACTGTAGTAAGCGCTTCAGAAACACAGCTCACAGATACTAATGAATAGAAATACAAAAAAATATATAGACAATTACCTGTCATGGCATATCCACATCACCTCCAACTCATAAGAGTTCTGTTTTCTATTAATCAGAGATAGAACAATCTCCTTTATATCATCATATACTTGGTGATGACAGTCACATGTGCTGCACGGTTTTTCACCTTCATCTGATGCAAAATTGATACCATTCTTTAGTTAGTTACATACAGCATCTCAAAACAGTTGACTCTAAGAATTCTTCTGGCTCACTTTTTTCCTATAGAAGTGGTAATGTTTAATCACAGAATTGATACCATGGAAGTGGTACCAATTCTATCTGCAGAAGCATTCCCAATGCTTGAAGACGATGAATTTGGCAGATTTGATAGACCAGATACTATCTCCATTACAAATACTTTGCTCTGTATTGCTAGCTTACTTTACCTAGAGAACAGTTCAATAATGTACCCACGGTATGAACCATATGTGTTTTTTCTTTCCACATATACAATTACTCTGCACTTTCTCTTGACCCTGAGGTAGTTTCAGATTTCTGAAGCTTCTATGTTAGTGAAAATTACGATAGCTATTGGGTAGTCTGAAAGCAGACAAGAAGCGCTCAGAGGAACACTGAGATCAGTGATTTCCTAAGTGATAGTTCATTTGGTGTGCTGTCATTTTCTGTACACTTTTTGGCTTCTGTGATTAAGCATCCAGCTTATGAGATGATTAAATTCAGGGTAAGTTTTGAAATCAGTATGCTGAATTCTAGTAGAGTCAAATTTTTATGTTCTACAATACAACTATTTCTCCAGATAATTCAGAGTCTGAATTTTTGGGTGCGTAAAGCATGTGAAATCGAGACCAACGCAGTTTCAATTGAAAGAGTTTGTGAGTATGCAAAAATGGATAAAGAGGTGAGCATTATTCTTGAAATGGTGAGCGTTCTTCTTGAATATTTATTTTATGTGCATAGAAAACTAAGAAAGATTGACTTTAATATTGGTGAGTGGTAATAGCAGGTTATAATTTGTTATTAAATACTTTTTTTTTTTTGCATTGAGAATAATATGTAGCTTCTTCATTATATTTATAGTCATAGCAGTTTTATTACTATTTTGACCAGTAAATTTTGTGCTATCCTTCTTAGCAATAGATTTTGTGGTAAGATTAATGCAGCTACACCTCAGGTGAACTCTCTATGCTATGTGCAACCAAGAGGAGCATTTTAAGAAGGGAAGAGATATCTGTCAGACCCCTAACAGTTGCTCACCTCATGTCTAGAGATACATTTGTTTCAAACTAATTTGCCTTGATTATTGTGCTTTTCTGAAAGTAGTGCCCGTAGTAGTAGTAGTAGTAGTACAGAGGTGTAAGAACCTCAGTCTGTCTCAGAATCAATACTGTCTTCTATGTTTTCATTCTCTTTTACCCTTTCCCTATGTTTATGCTTCTTAACCTTTGTTCGTATCTTTGTTTTCTTCTACTCTACTTAGAAAAAAATGTTTCTCAGAAAATAAACATTTTAAATACCTGGTAGATTAGGCATCAGATTAAATTCAGTTTCTGTCAATTGATGGAACAGATACCAGACTATTAGCAACTACCCAGTTAAACTGAGTTTACTTTTTTAAATGAGCATATAAGATGTTGTAAAAAAACCCCACAACCCCAAACCAAAAAAAAAAACTAGTTGAAATATTTCTGCCAAGTGTTCGTGGCACTTATATTATACTTCCCTTGCGTTGCATTGTAATTATCCTAAATCTGCTGGGATTTTTAAAGATATATGTAATTTTCTCAATGTTTTTATTAACCTGTAATGTTTTTACAGTCATATACTGAATACTGAAACACCAATGGTTTTAATTCTAGGAACCATGGATAATGCCAAATAGACCACCAGTGGGATGGCCCAATAGAGGAATAATAGAGTTTGTTAACTACAAGGCTCAGTACAGGAAGGATCTTGGTTTAGCACTGAATGATGTCTCTTTTCAGACGCAGAGTAAAGAGAAGGTACTGTATATAATAAGAAATAAATCAGAGATATAAACTTCTGCTTCCCAACTTTCTACTTCAAAAAGATTTCATATGAGGAGATTCCAATACTAGATACAGCAAGATGATGTTGAACAGGGAAGATGTTAAGTGGGTAAGACATTGAAGAAAAGACAAATGAGAAAAGGAAAAGAATTTTCTCCTACTATGTAGAAATACTTACCGCTGTAAGAAACTGAGATCTTTTATGAATTTGGCAGTTTTTAAGGAAGATCCAAATTTGAAATTAAACCTCTTGTCCACTGTGCTAAAAATTTATGTAGGAAAGTATGCTGCCAGATTAGTGCTGATCAACGTTGGGTTTGGGATCAAGGAACACCGAATGAGACCTAGTTTAGAGTCATTGGTTTGAGCTGAGGAGTGCTAGACAAAAGGGAGGGGAAAAGGAAAGGATTCCACTGAATCAGGCATAGGCTGTACAGCTTCTGAGGGAGAGCTGTGATTGTGAGTCACGTGGTCCAAAAGTGAGTTTTAAACAGTTTTATCCACCTGTAGGATTGCATGTTGGTGAAAGAAGCTGAAGTTTTGAACTGAAAGTGGAAACTGAATTCACTAACCATTTTTCATATAAAATGTGTAGTATGGAAAGTTATAGTCTTTATCAGAAAACTTTCTGTTTCAGGTTGGAATTGTTGGGAGAACGGGAGCTGGTAAATCAACTCTCACAAATTGCTTGTTTAGAGTTCTAGAGGGATCTGAAGGCAAAATAATTATCGATGGAATTGATATATCGACTATTGGACTCCATGACCTACGTGGAAATCTTAACATTATTCCACAGGTAAGATGTGTTTAAGAGATAATTTTTTTTTTTTTACTAACACAAGACACTTCATTCTTTTTGGAGAAATTATAACCCCAAAGTCCACAGGCTGCCAAGAGACAAAGGCATAAAATTCCAATAAAATTTTACTGATCTTTAAAAACAGGCTCTGTTGTGGCCTAAATCAGGTTTTAGGATTGAATTTTTGAGAATCTTAGCTATTTGATTAGGCAGTAATCTTCAGTACTGCTGGCTTGATGCTATCCTGAAAATTGTCACAACTGCATGTTGGCAATTGTACGGAAGAAGCCTCTAAACAGGGAGACCACAAGTATGACATTAGGTTTTACTAAGCCAGGTTTAGTTTAACAGTCTTAGCTAGAATAACTCATGGTCTCCAGAATCTGTATGTGTATAGCTACATACGGAGTTTTCAAGTCCCACCTGAAGACAAAAATATTTCAAATAACTCTAATTATGTCTGAAGCATGTAGGGAATAAAGCGATGTATACACGAATCATGTAATATGTATTTAAATTAATCTGCTGTGGTCTGCCATGTAAAGCTGTCCCTTCTTACTTCAGAGGGCAGGAAACTCTGGATGAGTTGGCATATCATTAAGATTGTGCTCATGTGAGTAAACTGATTTACACTGAAATGCTGTAGTATAGAGTAAAACCTAGAACAATGTAATGATCAAAAAAGACTTTTTGTGTTTTCCCTGAACGCCATTCATAAAACCATTTTTGTGCATGGGTGATGTTAACATCACTTATAAGAAATCTTTTGCTCTTTAGATTTCACATTAATGAAGAACTGAGCACGCTAAGACCCCACATGATTTTTATCTTTTCATCCACAAGCTTCAAAATGTTACAATTTCCCTTGCAAAGCTTAATTTCCAAAATTATTTGTCCCAGTTCACTATGTTAAGGTAAGGGTTTGTGGCAGACTTTTTCAGGTTTGTGTTGGAATTGTGCACTCACATTCTGCTGTTATTTAGGATCCCGTCTTGTTTTCTGGGACACTGCAGTCAAATTTGGATCCACTTGGAAAACACTCTGATCTTGAACTGTGGGAGGCACTGGAACTGTGTGACTTAAAGGATTTTGTCCAATCACTCCCAAAGAAGCTTCTTCATGAGATTTCAGAAGGTGGTGAAAATCTCAGGTATATAAACAAGTTATTTTCTGGTACTGTAAAACTATGCATCCCTTCCAGAGAATTTACTTCAGATAGTATCAGTATAAAAATAACATTTCTCCTGTCATTCTAAGTAGAATTATTCTGGTAGTACAAGTTTCTCTGAAGTGGCCAACTGGTCACAACCGTATAAATCCCTGTGGCCTGTGCTGTATGGGAAGCCAAGGAAGTAGACTATTTTCAGCTCAAGTATATGAGTTAGGTGTAAAGGAGTAGTGGGGGAGGAAGGGGCAATTCATGCACTCTCTAATTAGATTTGGGTATAAAAATGCTCTTTTATTTAAATTTAAAACACAGAACAAAACAAAAAAAATTCAAGAAACACCAAACCTGGAAAAAGGGCAAAACTGCAGAGAGCTTGTGCCTTTACTTTATTTGGCTAGGCAAAGCAACTCATTTTTTCCTTGTAAAACATTAACCCATAGTTGTGCAAGGAAGGTGACGCTTGAAATAAAAGGAGTCTAAGCTCTAGGAGACAAATACTGAAGCTTTCAGCAGCAGAGGGGCAGGTCTTAAATGGAGCGTACTGAATATCAACTCCAATTTTTTGACAGATCGTTTTCAGGAGGAAGTTCCTAGAAGGCTAACTTATAGGAGTATCCGAACTTTTACACTGAAAATTATTAAAAAGCGGTTTAGCATTCAATCAGGCTTACTCAGAGTCCTCATTGTAATGTGAACGTAGACGTTGAAGGTAGGACTAGGTTTACGCTATGAAGTGCAGCCACAAGTGTTTGAAAATCACACCTTAACTGGTATTTGTATGCTGAGAAAGAAGAAATCAAAACTGCCAAAATGAGGTGAACATATTTCACTAGTCTTTTTAGAAATATGAAGTGTTGTTAAGAAAGGTAGAACAGATAGGCTCTGCAGTAATCTCAGCTTTGTATTGCTCTCCCCTTCCTCAATGTGCCTGACGTGACCTTCTCAAATGTATTTTTAACAGCGTTGGGCAGAGACAGCTGGTCTGTCTGGCCCGTGTTTTGCTACGAAAGACAAAGATCCTGGTCCTAGATGAGGCAACAGCTTCTGTTGACATGGAAACAGACAGCTTCGTACAGTCCACCATCAAAAGAGAGTTTTACAACTGCACAGTGTTAACTATAGCCCACAGGTTACATACAGTCATGGATTCAGAGAGGTAAGTAAGTTGTGGTAAGCCATTTTAAAAATAAATGGCTTCCTTTAAATGCATCAGTTTTCAGACTTAGAAAAGTTTACACTCCAACAACTTTCTACTGTAGTATCTTTGTGTCTGTACAATCCAAAGTATCACAAAAGACTTGAGCATCAATATTAATTAAATATCGATAGCCTGTGTTCTGTTTCTCCCTTCTAATTACAGAATTAATATTTTTCCTGCTAAGGTACAAGTATAAGCTACTATTAAGACCACTTAATTCTCTAGAGTAAATGGACTGGACTGTAGCATTTTTACCGATTAACCAAAACACCATTTTCAAAAGGCTTTTTTTAATATAGGAGGTTCCTGGTTTTAGAAACCCATGAATTACCTTGTGCAATGATATTTCTTCTAAATAAAAATTTCCATTATGCAGAGGTGTCTGTATTAGGACTGGAAAGTATGGTTGAAGAGATGATTTTTCTTCTGTAACCTTTCTGCTTTTGCATTGTAGAGTGCTTGTTCTGGATGCAGGAAGGATTCTGGAATATGATACACCACATAATTTGTTACAACAAAAAGGTGCCTTTTCTGAAATGGTTGCAGAGGCTGGGATAAGAAAATAAAGAAAACTAATGAAGGAATTCTTAATGAAGACGAGAATGTCTTACTCCAGTAAACACTCGAGAGATCTATGGCATTCCTGATGTTATAAAATAACTAGCTTACTCAAAAGGTCCTCACAGCATTGCTGTTTGCTACAACTACAATCTGTATATATCGATCAGGTTTCTTAAAATAACCTTCTGATTTTATACAAATCACTTATTTTGATCATATTGGCACTGGAACAACATAATGAAGCAGTAATTTTCATGGCATATTTTAACTGTTGCACTTGTAAAGATGGATTGAAAAATAAATCTTGATGTTCACATACAGTTTTTAATTTAAAAATAGTGCTTAATTAAGTTGCTCTCCTATTATGCCCTTTTAGTTAATACGTTCTTGTTATGATTGCAAATTCATTAAACCCCCAAACTTCCTCCTGTGTGGACATATGGGCAGATGTCACTTGGTGCTGATTTTTAGGACATGCATATTTGCATGTATGCTTAGGTAATTCTAGAGGTGATAAACTTGCCACATGAAGTTAATTTTTCTTTTGACCTTGTGATTTCTGAATAACTGAAAAATTATTTCAAATAACTGAAAACCACTTCTTATGTATCTAATTGAGCATTAAAAAAATCATATTCTGAACGAATGCCAGAAAAATGGAGTCAGGTGCAGCTCTTTGCTAGTAGATTTTAATGCAAACCACAATATTAATTACAGCAGCAGGACAGGCCATGTACATTTACTGAAAGCGTCAGTTAAATATGCTTACACTTCTGTAGGCCACATGAATATTTTCATTTTTGTTACAGTTCCTAAAACTCTTCAAATCCAGTACCAACTCAATCTTCAAAAACTAAGACAAGATCCCCACCAACTGCTTTAGAAAAAACAAAAACAAAAACAACAAAACAATGACAAAAACCCAAAGTACATTAATAGTTTCAGGCTACAGCCCTGTTGTGTTACTTTAATATTGACACCTGGTTAATATCAAGTAGGATCTTAATTTCTTGCCTGATAGCAAGCAAACCGTATTTGCTGTTTTAGAGAGGTGGTGAGAAGTGGAGCAGTCTCTCTGAAGAGAATTCCTCAAAGATGTAATTCTTCTACAGTGGAGGTGAATGATTTCTCTGTCCTTTCCTGAAGGTAAAAAAGCAAGCCTGCCTTCCTACATTGCAAAGAGAGTACTGTCTAGTTTTATTGGCTACAAAACACAACTAAATATACTATCGCTTGCACAAAGCTATTAGAAGCATATAATAATTTTAGGCTAAGAACATCCCTGCCCATGTAACTGTTACTTTCTGAAAGTCCTGGAGACATGGTATGATAGCAAGTTCCTCAGGAGAGAGAACAGCTTCCTGTTTTTTGTCTCTTTTCTCTTCTTTCCCCCAAGTGAAGCCAACAGCACCTTCCCAACAGAGCAGAACCTTCTCATACCAGCATTTAACTTCCCCGCAACATTCAGAATGCCACAGGCAGGCTCTTCCGGGGCTCTGCTTCCCCCAACCTTGTCCCTATCCCTTATCCACCTTTGTGCTCCCCTCCAAACCCACCCTTACCTGGAAGTATTGCAAAGGAACTGGAACGGACTGGAGTGAGTGCCATTCCTAAACCGATTAGTAAGTTTTAGGCATAAGGCTAGGGTAGGTAGACTTCAGTACCTCAGAGATTGTGACAAAAAGAGACTCGACTACAAGGTCCAAGCAAAGGGTTTGTTTGCACTGCGCTTACAGGCTTAACTGTAAGGTCCAAGGTAACAATTTACCTGAACTGCACTTGCAGATTCCATACGCCACTATTACAGGTTCTTATAGATACAATGGAGGAATGCACTATTGCAATTTAAAAGCAAGATGTACACTGTTACAATACACTATCACAGCACACGAGAGAGTCACGGAATGCACTATTACACACACAAGAGAGAGAGAACACACAAGCGCACTAGACTTAAAGCACGCTAAAAAGAGAAAAAAAGAAATCACTTACCCCCTCAGGTAAAGGCTCTCAATCCCAGGGAAGTTACCTTGGCCGGTGTCCAGATCAAAGGGGGAAACAATCTCCTCACAGACCAGCTGTGTAGTTGGAGAAGCAACTCCCGATTTCCAACCCAAATCGTAGGGCTTTTGTCCCCTGATGTATGTAACTGTGTAGGTATCATGCCTAAGGAGGGTCTTTAAGGGTGTGACAGGGAGTTTCCCCTTATCGATTGTGCCTGAATACCTTATCTCAGGCAACTGGACAATGGTTGGATTGAGACTCAGGGCATATTCTTTGTTGAGGGATTTCAAGGCTCAAATCAAGTTTTGGTTCTTTGCATAATGCAGCACTGACTCATCAGACACCTCAGGGCTGAGCGATCTACACAGCTCCCCGTGGGTCGTCTCCACCTCAATGCGATACAAAGCTGGGTTGCTTCTGCAACCCCCCTGTGCCACCTGTGTGCTGGGCATTGCCGAGAAACTTGATTTGGATTTATGAGCCGGATGATCCATACAGAGATAACTCCTTTTACTAGGTCCAGAGAAAATAATCTAAGGACTGGCATCAGTGCATGGTAATTTTTACTTTTTTTTTTTTTTTTCCTTCCCTGTGCGTGTGTGGGAAGGAGGGTTTTCTGTCCTTACTGGTGGGCTGGCACAGCCTTACAGCTTCAGACTACCTTCAGATCACAGTTGGGAAAAGCTGCAGACTGAATAATTGAAAAATCTGAGAGAAAAGAAAATGGTGGACTAGAGTCTGCAAAAGGCAAATAGCCATTCCTTCTCTTTCAGCAAGCTGTAGTCCTCACGTATGGCTGTATTTTGATAGCGGGGGTGCAGTGGAAGCAGAGGCAGCATGATATGCTCCTGCTCTGTTTTCATGCAGCAAGAGCTTACCAAAGTAAACCATCTAGCAGGCTTAGGGGGGGCAGGAAAAGGAGTTTTTGCAGTAAGAACATCACCGAGGGTCTGCAACCTCTGCTCACCTCAAACACCTGATGTCAGAGACTTACTCTAAGAAACAAAGAGGGACCGTTTGGATGCCTTAAGTTCAATATTAACTCAGGCTTTGCGGTACCCAACACGACCCACCAAACACAATGTCACCAGCTAACTCCTTTGACAGCATGGACAAACCTGTGTCATAGCTCTGCAGGCCAGCTCAGCACATACCTCACCTCACCTGCACTTTCTCCTCCAAACAGCAGCTCTCCTATGCCTCCAGGGCACTAGGGAATCAGGTCCCAGCCTCATCCTGTGGGGCTACTCATAGGCACCCACCACCTGTGAAAGGCTCTGCCCCATTTGGGCCACTAACTGATGAGACTTCTGAGAAGATGCTTGGGGCTGTTCAGAGGCCCTTCTGACTGGGCAGGTGGCCTTCACTTGGTTTAAGATACTATGAGGGACCCAACTGTCCATCCCTTTGAGGAGCTACTGCTTAACCTTCTCATCCCGCCCAGCTAGGTTGCTTGGGTTAGGGAAAGGAAGGGTGGGACAGCCAGGGTAAGTGAGAATGAGGCTCAGAAAGGCACCATGACTGACATTTTCACAGGGAGAAGCATGGAGCAGAAGCTGCTCATGCTCTGCTTCAACTTTCTTCCCCACAGCATTCAAAAAATCTCACAGACAGCATCTTCTCAGGTGCCGCTTCCCTCAGCCCCGCCTCTAGCGCTTGCTCTAAGCCTTCCTGGCAGTATCATAAGAGAAATGGGAAAGAAGTTGAGGGGAAACCCCTCCTTCCTCTCACAGGAACATACAGATTTCTGCCTTTTGCCAACCATAGTTGATGGCTGTTCCTTGAGGGAAGGTTGGAATAGGCTTAGGGTTGTCAGCACAGCTTTTGCACCAGGGAAGCAAGAGCCTTCAAATGCCTCTCTAGCTATGTTTCTGGGCAGAAGCAGTCCATGAAAATTCCGGATTGGGTTTAAACTGGAGGCTAAAAGATTTATTTACGAAACACAATCATCATTCAGGCTTTCTAGACCTTACAGTTCCCAGCCTGAATCTGAAGATGACAGATACATAGAAACCCTCTCACAGCTGGCAATACTGAAGGTCCATGTGGACCCTGCTAGGGCAAGCTTTCCTGCCTGAAACTTTTCAAACAAACATCACATTTACTCATATTCGGGATGAACCTGTCCGCAGCCTTCACTCTGCATTTGCTGGGAACCATTGCCCACATCCATCCTGCAGCTGTTGGCCAACACGACAAAGGGTCTGTTGCTGCCCCACATCCTGTGATCCAGCACGCAGGGCACACGGAGCATAAGCGTAGGAGGGGGGGGAACTGCTGTCACTCCAAACAGAAGCAAGAAGGTCATTGTCACTCACTTTAACAAGGGTTTCCCTCTCCACGACTTCTTCCTCCTTCCCCTCAGTCATTCCTTGCACCAACCTGTTCTTCTCAGTACTGTTCTTCCACCCCAAACTGCACCTTGAGGAGGAAGAAACTGACATGGAAGGGGGAAGAAACCCTAAACGCTCCTCCGTGCCAACTTCCCAGAGAAGATCTACCACTCCAGGGTACAGCAACCCCTTGACAAGGTGAGGGATTACAACCTCATCGTCTAACCTCCAAAGGAATTTGAGGAAGACAGGGAAATAGTGCTGTTACAGTATTTCCCTGAAAAAGTGAAACAAGACATGTCCAAGGAACAGAAATGGCTTTTATTAAAAACATTCTAAAATGTTATTTATGAAAGGCATTTAATCACCTGCACTTGGAAACAATTCAGGAACGTACAATCGGTGAGGCATCTTACACTTTCAGAATTTCAACTTACAAAACAAGCTTTAGCTGTATGAATTTGTTACACACCTAGCACCGCGGGCAACCATACTCGTATTTCAGGGACTGTTTGTAGAAAGATTTCAGCCTTTAAATATCAATTTGTTTGAAGAGAGACTTTTGATAAGCAGTACATGTGCATACTTGGAAATATCTGCTCAGCACAGTGGACTCATCTTTAAAATTCAATGGTTTGTACCAAAATACAGTACTAAAAATCAAAACATACAAATAAATAACTTGACTGCAGAATTCAGAAAAGTTATTTAATAAATAAGGATGCATTGTGAGATATCCAATGTACAGTAACTGCTCTACTAAAAAAAAAACCTGTACAGAAATCTGAATAAATATCCTTTTGTGAATTTCTTTTTTTTTATTTTACAAGTAAACAACTCGCCCTTCCCTTAAAATTCTCAGATTAACACTGAAGATTTATGAAAAAAAAAAAAAAAAAAGTACTTCATTTATTTGCATGGAGAGTTTAACAGTTTAAAGTTACTCCCACACTCCTACCTAACTTGTCCCAAAATTGCAAACCACTTTTAATAGATTAACTTCACTGTGATGTGGTTCTATTTCTATACAGGTCTGCTCATTTTACACAGTTAAAAACAATTACATGTTAAAAACAAAAAAACATGACAGAAGACCTACTATAATTCCAGTATACTGATGAATTCACAGCAGGGCAGAAGGAAAGGCCACGCTGGAATATATGTTGAATTAAATACAGACATTTATATCTGCAAAGCAAAAGGCCTCAAATAGCAACCGTGTACGAGAGCCGTACTGTATGTTGGCATTCATCCATGATTTCTCTGAAGAGGTACTTTCAACGCAGAAGTTTTAGTTACCAGAAGTTCCATACGGACTTAGACAGGGTCACTTTCAAAGAGGTACAAAGGAAAAAAAAAAAAAATCCTCAAAAAAAAAAATCACTTTGCTTTTCAACTGAGGGAAATTAAACAGATGATAGCAGTATTTTGGGAATCCTCTGTGAAGTTAAACAATGCTGATGGAATGGTTGTGAGCAACTATGATTCAGTTTAAGAGGTTTTTAATTGGATTGCTTCAAAGGTATGTTTAGACAATAGCTATGCAAACAGCTGAATCACCACAGCTGATTTATGGCAGTGCCATAACCCAGGCCTACTGCCAGGAGAATAATGAGCCTATTTTAATATAGTCATAGGTTAAACAATCAATCTAACCCACACACTCTCATCTTGGCAAGCTCAACACAAACAAAATTATTCTGGGGAATGCAAGAAAATGCTTAGAACCACCTGTTACTAGAGCTTACCTGGCTAAGACAGGGCTGATGGATGCTGCAGTCAGTCTCAGCTGAAGGAAGCGTTTTCATTGTAGAAAGTTCTGCACAGATAAAAATTCAACTGGCCTTTAAGTATTGATTTAACCCTCCAAAGACAGCAGAACTGTCACCATCTTTTTTTCCAGATTATTATTTTTTTTTCCTCATGCATTTGCTAGATAGCTAGGTAGCAAACTATTTGCCTAAAATAAAGTCTCAAGAAGTGCTACCTCAAATCCCGAGTTACACACACTGCTTCCTTCCCAAAAGGACAGCTACAATTTCTGATCCATTTTCATTTCAGAGTGGGGATATACAACAAAACTTAAACCAGAGATATGAGCTAAAATGTATGAAATAGTTGGGTGAATTTTCATTTACTAGGACTACAGGAACAGCAGTTTAGGCAGTCCCTTCTGTCCCACACTTTCTCCCTGAAAACAGCACGGCTTGGGGTACTCCAGGGGAAAGATGTCACACACTTGTATATATGCAACAATAAAATTCGTGTTGGTCAAATTCAAGGGAAGATACGCAGGTGTGGCTTTAAAATAAATTTAAATTACTGCAGTTTTCAAATAAGGCGAGGGGAGGTGTAAATAGTTGACAATATGCCCTTGTCCTCTGCGGAGAACATCAGTTCTCCACAGCAGCACCTGTGTTATCCATCAAAAGCAGATCAGGAAGTAAGCCCTTAGGGACACACTAAGTAACTCTACGTTTCTTAACATGGTTCAGCTGAAACACAAGAGAATTTTGCCATACAGCCTCAGTAATACCACTACGCTGTTACGAACAGCAGAAGAATCACGTGAATGCACGTCTCGTTCAAGCTACAACATGCCTTTTGGAAAGGTGCTTAAATGCTCAAATGACTCAAATTTAATAAATAAAGCTCAACACTGACAGTGCTACGTGCATTAACGCTGCTTCATGTTTTCTCAAAGTAAATGCATCGGAGCTGGGAATACCGACAGTACCATACCACATGATCTCTAGCCTTTGGTCACGCTCCCTTTATATTTTAAACATGCACCTTTTCAGGATTTGCTAATAAAATTTAGCAAGAAAATATGGGCGTGTCATCAGTAGCATTCTCATCCAATATCCAGTCGAAAAGCAAATACAGGACAGTCCAAAAAATCACTCACGTGTTTCAAGTAGTATCTAGCTTTAATACAGCTTTAATGTAATTGATGAAAAATGAATATAATACGGCTAAGATTAGGCTCCACTGCCAGTCAGGGAAGTAGGCACCATCAGAGCACACTTCTGAAGAGATGGGATGCAATGGGGAACGAGTCTCTTTTCAGTTAAAATTAGTCTTCCGTAAATGCTTATTAGGAATTTCTACAGCACTGACTTGAAGAGGCCAGGAGCCACCAACAATTCCTGCTTGGATAGCTACACCCATGACAACTGCTAGATCAGGATCTACAGAGGTGTTAGGTTCCTTTCCAAAGAAATCTTGAATAACTTTGCGTATTTGAGGAATCCGGGTGGAGCCTCCAACTAACACAATTTCATCCACTTCTGCTTTCTGTAGGTGGCCTTCATTCAACACTTGTTCAATTGGCACAAGAATCTTCTCAAAAAGGTCCTCGTTTAACATCTCAAATAGCTTCCTAGAGATTTCTGTTTCAAACACAACTTTGACAAAGTTGTCCTCTGCTTCTGAAGTGTCTCCAACATTTTTCAGATCTTTTGGGGTTTGTGAAGGCTTGCCCTCTAGCACAGTGTTTGTTTTCACCTCACTTTCTGGAAGTTCTTTTGTAAGCTTCCTTTCTGGCATAGTCAACACCACTCTCAGTGTAGCTGCCTCATGAACAGTCAGATTTAGTTTAACTGCTTCCACAGCCTGTCTGAGGCGATGTATTTCTTCTTTTCTTGTCGGCAGAGAACCATACGTTTGACGGAGCTGGCCATATAAATATAGCATCAACCTCTGATTAAAATCCTGTCCTCCAAGTTTGTTGTTACCTGAAACATCAGAATAGAAGGCATCAGACACATCACCTTCAAAGCTTCAGAAAGCAGCACGCACCTTCTCTTTCACTGGGAGATGGTGGGCAAGGGCCAGAACAATGACACCAGGACCATAAGCAGAGTGCAAGAGCTCACAGAGCTGCGAAAACAGGCGCAACTGCTGTCCACTGGAGAACGCATGATAGACAGGAACTTCCAAATTTTTCATTTAGAAACTATTTAGAATCTAGCCCCTCAATGTTTTTCCCCTGGAACTGCTCTGCTATACTGTACCACAAAAAAAGCAGTGGTTGTTAACTCAGAGGTATTCTGTATGGAAGAAAATACATAATGATAAGTTTCTAACTGGAACCCTATAACTGAGGTGCAATCTCTCACAGCAAATTGTTTTTCCAGCTAAAATTCCCAGTTTCAGATTTCTCTCTGCCTAGATTTTTCTCTTAGCACTTCCAGAATAAAGCGTTATTGGGATTATTGTTTTACTACTGTCAAGTTACACAATGTCTTCATGCACCCACGTGAAAAACTACGTGCTACTGAAGTATATGTGTATATACCCTGCCAAAAGCAGAAGAAAGTGGTAAAATGCAAGCTGTACATTTCAAGCTCTATTAAGTGGTATATCTTATATTAGCCTTCAGAGAGAGAAAGAGAGGAAAAAAATATAATCCACAACCAGCTTCTACTAGAAGATTATTCTTGCACCATGTTTTGAAAATCTTCCAAACAATTGCTCATACTTTCCATTCAACGAGTGAAAAAAAAAAAAACAAAAAAAACAGCCTGCAGAACTTCATCTGTGTTGAACAATACTCCCAAAGTTTACGCTGTTTCGACTGAAAACAGGAGTTCACTTAGTGGATCTCCATGTAAATTAATCCGAATGAGGCTGCTGAGTATTTCTTGCTGTTCCACTCTTACTGGACTGAGCAGCTGCTCACGTCAAAACTGGTTTGTGGAAGGCACGCAGACAGCACTGCATCTCAGACCTGCCTGGATCCAGGTCATCTGAAAAGCAGTTGTGTATCCACTACCATTTTACCAAACACTGCTGCCAGAACTCTTTGCCAAGCGATGACCCGCTCTGGCACGTACGTATCACAAAACTGACTTCTGGGTTAACAGCACGTGCATTCCCAAACCCCGCCCAACTGAGCTGGAGCCAAACACAAGGAGAGGATGCTCTGAAGTACCAGTCAATGATCTGGCAAGTGTTTGGACAAAGGTAATATAAAGATTTGTAACACTCCCAGCCCCCAAGAGTCCAGTCAAAGTAAGTGCAATACGCACCAGTGCTTTACTAGTGGGCACAAAAGCTAACAGTCATGGATAAAATGAAACTACAACTTATTATTCCTTTGAGTCAACCAAAACCCGTGAATTTTTCTTAATTGTTGAAACCAGTCACAAACCTAATTTTGCATGAAGGGAATCCGAGAATGCATTAGGAGACCACTTTGTGACAAGGCTGGTATGTTTTAGAAAGCCCCTCTAACGGTGACTTTAGGTGCACCTTTCCTTTCACCCACTCCTTGTGAAATTAAAGCATTTTTCTCACCTGCCATGGCTTGTGTGAGGAACATCCCTCCTTGCTTGTTCAAAAGAGACACATCCAAAGTTCCTCCACCCAAATCCACCACCAGAACATGAAACACATCAGCTTTGTGGAGTCCATAAGCCATAGCTGCAGCTGTGGGTTCATTGATTACTCGCAAAACGTTTAGCCCTACAAAGAGCAAAGATACCAAGCAACAGGCAGGTACACACTTCAGAAAACTGCGGTTTTCATATCATAATGGCATTTATGTTTGTTGTTTGGTTTTGGTTTTTTAAACAAACTTACCTTAAGTAAAACATCAGATCTAAATGAAATAGTTTTCTGAGCAGTAATACTCGATGAGCTCTTTTCCTTATTTAAATCTAAAGCAGTACTACTTCGATGTCATAGTGAAGTCATGAACCACGATTCACTTGAACACACTTCCTCCAGAGAAACCTTGCTAAGGAGGCTTATCTAACATGTTCTATTTCTGTTTAAATTCTTGTTTCTCTATTTGGAAGTTACCCCTATTTTCCCTGAAGTAAAGCTTACTTCTCTTCTAGCTACCTAGGTTTGCATGTCAGCTGCACCTGTCAGTACCCAAGAGTTCTCTGCTGTTCCTCACAATTGTTAATGGTCTGTAAAAAAAAAAAAAAATTATCCATTCTAAGGTTCTCTATCACTGATTCACTGTTTCTATATCCTCCCCAAAGACTTCACTGTTAGTGACCTAGGCCTGAAGGTTTCATAGAAAAACGGTGGAATAAAGAGAGATCACCTGCAAGGTTAGCTGCCTTAATGGTAGAATTCCGTTGCCTTTCATCAAACTCTGCTGGCACAGAGATGACCGCCTTCGAAATGGGCATGCCAAGATAGTCTTCTGCCATTTTCTTCAGTTTCAGTAGCAACAGAGCGCCAATATGCTCTGGAGTGACGCGAAAAGTTTCATTAGTTGTCACAGAAAATTCAGCTGATCCATTGTTGTTGAAAATCTAGAAGGAAAAAGCAACACAACCCCCAGGTGAGAGGTCTTTCTTACGCTCTCCCACTCTGCTCCCGCTAAGTGTTTTATTTGCATATAGTCTGTTTATTCTGGAAAAATATGAACATGCTTTTGCCACTTCCTGAATCACTTTCATTCTTTGGCTAAGAGTATTATGCAAAACATGCCACTTAAGGAGTCCAAGCGTATCCAAAGTAGTGACACCCACTGTGTAAGACACCTTAAAAGAAAATGAGACCTAGCAACTGCGTAATCAACTTCAACATCCCATTCAAAGATAAAAGTAAGGCTTTTTAATCATTAGGTTTACCCTACTGATAAAGCTTTCCACAGGTTCTTTCTGACAGGAAGCAAACAGCTTGGTGCTGTAACAGCTTCTCTTAACAAGTAAAGAATTCAAAGACTAGAGTACCTGAAAATTTGTCTCTTTTCAGAAAGTACTGCACCATGCTAAATTAATGCAATACTTGTTTAAAAAGCAGATTCCAAGATCTGCTGCTGATCAAGTAAGCACTAGAAAAGTGATAGGAAAAAAAACACCCCACACTGCAACAGAGAAGATGTGACTTTTTTTTTTTTTTTACCATCTCAGGGAAAAAGTGAAGTTCCAGCAAAGCACCACTAGAATTTAAAGCTGAAATTTATACTTAAAGAGAAGGGGCTGGAAGGCTACCTACAAACACATTTCACAATAGACGACAGCGTCCTCTGGAAAATAACTATCAGCTCTCATGCAGACATATGCAACTCCCACAACTCTTTTCTCCTCCCCTCTCTGGATACCTCTTACAGTTTTCAGGCATATCAGATTTAGTCAAATGACTCGAGGTCAGAGAAGTTGGTCACCTACTACATGCTTTAAGCATCCTATAGCTTACCGCTTGGAGGGAACTGAAGAACATGGCTACTTACCTCAAAGGGATACCTGCTACTTTCATTTTTCAGTTCTTCTGAAGTGAAGATTTTCCCAATGAATCTTTTTGCATCATATATGGTGTTCTGAGGATTTGAATCAGCCAGTTCTAGGCCATCGTATCCTATATATACATCTCCGTCTGTGAAAGAGACTATACTTGGAATGCTGTTGTGCCCGTTTTCATCTGCAATAACCTTCACCTGCCCTGTTCCAGGAAGAAAGACACCAACAGAGCAGTAAGTCGTGCCAAGGTCAATCCCAATTATTTTCGGTGCAGGCATCGGTAAATATTGCTGTGCTAGATAGCCAGCTAAGAAGAGAGCCAGAATAGCTGAACCTGAAACACAAATTTTTGAAAAAATAGGGTTAGACTATCTACTGCTGCAAACGTAGAAGTCAATGCAAATTATACAGTATTACACATTACACCTCATGCAGTTTTCTTTCACATTCTGAAGCCTGTTCAGCTAACTAATTAGTTTTCAATTTCTTCAAAGGTCACCAGCAAGTTCGGGTCTCTTAATTCAACAAAAAGTGGTTAGAATAGTCAAAAATCTTAGGCATTAAATACTGAACTGATTAAAAAAAGTCCAAGAAATACAGCAAAGCCAAAAGTATCACCACCCTGTAGTAATTCTTTTTGTCTCTGCAAGGTACTTCAAAAATATAGGCTAATTAATATTTTTGGGGGAACTGCCTATGAATGACCCCTAAGGGACATCTAGTTCATGAGGCTGCACAAAATCACAGTAATATGACAAACTCCCAATCCAAACACTTCCTCCAACTTCACCGGAAGTCTAAAAATAAGGAGATGCAAAACCATGCTAACTCCCCCTATTTCAGTCATAGCTCCCAAAGAGTAAATTCCCACAGTTCTGAATCTTTTTTATGCCTTGAAATCAAGGGGTGCAGAATAGTGAGGTTTTTTTACTTCCAATTTTAAGTACAACCAACAGACAAAGCAGGAAACCCGAAAATCTAACAAAGCGATACCTCAGAGGAGGGAAAAAAAGCACCAACAAACAAAATCTCAAGAGCTGAAATTTCAAAGCCTGGCTAAGCGCTTTTTCCCAGCAGGGAAGAGTGGTCACCGCTGCGCTCTGAACAGACGAGTGAGAAAGAAAACGTTTACTTTTGGCCGTTAACCTGCTAGGACCTTTCTCAACAACGCGCCACCGAGCGCTTCGGCTTTCCGCACGGAGGAGCACACCGAACACGCCACAGGAAGCCGCGCCACCCTGAAGAGCCAGTCCGGGGCGGTAACGCCGGCAGAAAGGCTCGGCGAAAGCCCCGGCAAAACCGCGCAGCCGCGGCCAGCGCCCGCTGCCTGAGCCCGGCTGACGAGACGCGCCCGGGCCCTGCCGGGCGGAAGCCGCCGCAGGCGAGGAGGGGGCTGCCCACCGCCCCGCCGGCCCCACGGCCGCCCGCCCCGCGGGAACCGTCCCCTCAGCAGCCCGAGAGGCGGACCGGGCCGCCGGGTCCCCGGCTGTGCTCACCCAGCACCGCCACCTGCCCGGCCATCACGGCCCGCCGGCTCCAGCAGCTGCCGCCGACGGCTTCTTCCGGCCCGCGCCGCGCGCCGGGACCGGTAGTACGCGCGTTCCCCCCGCCCCGATGGCGCCCGTCTGCTGCAGGGGGCGAGAAAACTACAGCTCCCAGGAGGTACCGGGGCCCGCCTATTTCCGGCGGGCACCAGCCCAATGGGCGGAGAAGAGGATGCACGGCGTTCCTCTCTTGGCGCATGCGCAGCGCGGGGCCTGCCGGGAGCGGTAGTTCGGTTTGGCGGGTTCGCTGGATGCCGTGGCGGCGGCTCGGTGCCAGGGGCGGCAGCTGCGCCCAGCTGCCCGCCCGCCCCGAGCGTCTCCCTGCCATGGGGGCGCGGGCAGGCGGCTCACCGTCGGGCCGGGCCGGGCCGGGCCGGGCCGTAGCCGCTGTCGTTTTCACCTTCGCAGCGCTCTCCTGCCGGTGTGGGGCGGTAGAGACCGTAGATCCAGCACTGCCAAACCGGCACGCATTAAAACCGACAGATCTTTAAAAGTGATAATAGCAATTATTATTTCTTTTTGTATATATCTATATATTATTGCTGGCGTTAGTGTTTCAGAGCCTTTCGCTAAGGCAGGACGGGCCACGGCCCCACCGGCCCCCGGGCAGGAGCTAACAGTGAAGTGGCGGGTCCGGCTCCCGCACGACGGGGGCTGCTGCGGCTGCAGATCTTTGGGAAAGCGCTGAGTGCTGTGATGGAGCCGCCTTAGCCATGAACGGGGAAAGCCCCTGCTCAGAGACCGGACGTTAATTCCCGGTGCTAGTCCTGGTGGCAGACCGAAATCATCTGGGACCTGGGAAGGGGCTTTGATCCAACATGTCAAGCTGAAGCGGAGTACTCGTATTTCGTCTTTGCTTCCTTGCTACCTTTGGAGAGAGCACCAGGGTCTACTGCACTGAGGTCGCCCTTTCTCTTTTAAAAACATTACATCTCTTTCCCTATTAAAAAAATTACATCTCTTTCCCTTTCAAAAACATTACATCCGAGGGCTGGAGCACCTCTGCTATGAGAACAGGCTGAGAGAGTTGGGGCTGTTCAGCCTGGAGAAGAGAAGGCTCCGGGGTGATCTTATAGCAGCTTTCCAGTACTTAAAGGGGGCCTACAGGAAAGCTGGAGAGGGACTTTTTACAAGGGCATGTAGTGATAGGACAAGGGGCAATGGATTTAAACTGAAAGAGGGGAGATTTAGATTAGATATAAGGAAGAAATTTTTCACTCAGAGGGCGGTGAAGCAGTGGAACAGGTTGCCCAGAGAAGTTGTGGATGCCCCATCCCTGGAAGTGTTCAAGGCCAGGTTGGATGAGGCTTTGGGCAACCTGGTGTAGTGGGGGGTTTCCCTGCCCATGGCAGGGCGGCTGGAACTAGATGATCTTTCAGGTCCCTTCCAACCCAAACCGTTCTATGATTCTATGATCTCCTTTTCCTGAAGTGCCCTGATCCGTTTTTGCAACTGAACAGTGTTCTTTGGATGTAATGGTTTGACACCGAGAGAAGCACGGCAGCTTTTACCTCTTCACATCAATGGTGAGGGGAGATTTTCTTCTTGCCCATATGACATATAGCCAAGTAAGGAGAACACAGATGAAACTTGCCCCTCAAATGGATCTTGTAGGGCCAGAAGCAGTAATTAATCCAAGAAATACGACTTGAAGTAGAATGTGGGTTTGCTTCTTGTGAGCTTTTCCTCTGCTAAGCTCTGTTCTCATAAGAAGTAACGGATTTTCAGGTTCTTGCAGATCAGGTTTCTGTTTCAGGCAGAAAACCTGATTGTAAAAATCTGATATTTTCTTAATGCAGTTTAGATTAGATGTTTTTTAATAGAAAACGTTCATAAATGAATAGCTAGTAAGAAAATAGCATAATGGAGGAAAAGTTAGGATACGTTGCATTGTGTTTACCATCTCTAGCTCCTCTATTTCTCCTAAGTGATGGAAAGACACATAACTCAAAAGAAGTTCTCAGGAGCTTACTTTTTATAAGCTTCTTCTATATGCAAAAGGCAGCACCACTTTGACTTTGTAGTAAAAAATGTATGCATTCTCCATTTATTGTTAACATAATGATGTGGTTCATTCTCTGCATGAAAAGATGGAAACTCCTTGGTAAGGGAAGAGAAGGTTAAGCCATTCAGCCTTCTTAATAACTCATGATCTGACTGTTTTCTAATTACTTATCTAATTTCTTTTCCATGCATCAGAATTGAATACTTTAATAATGCTTCTCAAAGTGTCACCATTGTTATTGTGGTCATTCCGAAGTTATTTAAGTGGGGGAAAACTTTTGATTAGTGTTTACAGTATTTCTTCACTTGTATAACTCAAGAGCAAGCACTTTGTATTTTATGCAGCTGTCAGTGGATGGTGAGCTGAAAAAAAAGGTTTAGTGAAAACAAAGCATACGATTAGACTGAGTTTTGCTCGTAATTTTGTTTTCATAGATTTCATAGATTTCTAGGTTGGAAAAGACCTTAGAGATTATCCAGTCCAACCGTCCCTAATCCCCATTAAACCATATCCCTAAGTAGTTCATCCACCCTATTCTTAAACGCATCCAGGGATGGGGACTCAACCACCTCCCTGGGCAGCCTATTCCAGTGGCTGACAACCCTTTCAGAGAAGAAATACTTTCTAACATCCAACCTGAACCTCCCCTGACTAAGCTTATACCCATTTCTTCTTGTTCTATCACCCATCACTAATGTAAAGAGCCCTTCCCCTACCTCCCCAGCATCCCTTCTCAAGTATTTGTAGGCTGTAATCAGGTCTCCCCTCAGCCTCCTCTTCTCCAGGCTAAACAGCCCCAACTCCCTCAGCCACTCCCCATAAGTTTTATTTTCCAGCCCCTTGACCAGTTTAGTCGCCCTTCTTTGGACCCGCTCCAGGAGCTCAATATCTCTCTTAAAGCGAGGGGCCCAAAACTGGACACAATATTCCAGGTGCGGCCTCACCAGTG
This sequence comes from Tauraco erythrolophus, assembly GCF_009769465.1. Lineage (NCBI taxonomy): Eukaryota > Metazoa > Chordata > Aves > Musophagiformes > Musophagidae > Tauraco > Tauraco erythrolophus. The sequence goes on from NC_141465.1 coordinate 23,558,801, forward strand.
CCGAGTACAGGGGCAGGATCACTTCCCTGTTCCTGCTGGTTACACTCTTCTTGATACACGCCAGTAAATATTGATACTTGATAGCGACCAGATGCTTTAATACATAAGGAGTGTCTGAAATGTCACACTGTGGAACGCAGCTACGTAGAGATGTTTTTTAAAAATACTGATACAAAACCTCATTTCCGAGATTTCATCCCTTTCTAACGCATAGGCCAGGGTCTGATTTTGTCCTTGAGGTTAAAACTCCGAAAGACATTGGGATCATTTGATAACGCACCTGCTGAAGGACAGAATTCAAATGCCCTTTCCTACATAGCTTCCATTCTGTTTCTTCAAAACAAAGTTGCTTAATGAATTCAGTGTATCAGTCAAGGCCTCCCCACCTGACTCAAGACTCCCTGGAGGCCTCACTGTTCCCTGCAGAATTACACAGCACAGGCCACCTGCCTGGGAGTCAAATCAAGGAGAGCATCTCAGCAGGCTTTCTGCCCTGCAGCAAATGTATATCATGTCAGAAACTCTGTCAGAAGCCACATTCCTCCCTATAGCTGTTTTTGGCTTTTGTGTAGTTTGAAGGCTGGATCCACCATATGTACTCCATGGTCCCTTGAAGGCAACATTTGATCTTCAGCACCCATGCTCAGATGAAGTCCAGAAGTGCCTAATTTTTTCCCACATCTTCTCCATGACCTATAAGGACCTGCTCGTGGATACTCCTGGACTCTGCACAGAGATGCCAGACTCCTCTTGCATCTGCAAAATTGGCAGAACTAATCCTAGTGAGCTTGCCCTTGGTTTTTGGGCATTGCCAGACTGTCTTCTGCATCACCTTCTTTTACCTTGCCTCTCAGAGCTCTCATCCAGGAGGGTGCACCCTGTTTCCATTGTCTTCCCTTATCTGAGGGGGTGCTACATCTGAGAGCGTGTTGTTCAGGAGCAGAAGGGAAGATTCAGTGTTTCTGGAGAAAACTGCTTGACTTTGCACAGAATCTTTAAACATTCTTTGATCTAGAGAAAGAGGCATTTTTGGCTGGGAGGGAAAAGCTATGGGTAGCCCCTGCCCCATAGACTGCTTCGTAGGGAATACATAAACGTGATTAGGAGCAGACATTGGAAGGCAGGCCCTTTTTTTCCAAAACGACATGCTTTAGCCACTTCCCTGTAATAGCAGGCAAGACACATACTGCTGTGTCTAACATCCTCACCTGAGGGTGGGCCATGCGACTTCAGACCCTTAGAACTGCTTTTAAAAAGCCCATCAGTGTGATAAAGCTTCGCTGGATGCAGCTGAAAGAGGGTGAGCGAGGTGCTGCGGTGGCATGGGTTGCTAGAACTGAACAGCTTCTGGTTTCTGCTGGTTTGGACACCTGTGCTGTGCTGGCTGGACAGCACCAACCCGCCCTCGGTGAGCACCCACCGGGCCCTCAACACTCGCCTGCGGCTGACTTCAGTGCAAGGGGGGCATGCAGCTAACTCCCTCCGAGGGTCTGGGCCAAGTGCTTGTTTATCCTCGTTAGTACGTCTATTCACTCTGGTGGTAAGCTGTTTGTAACATTTCAAAAGGTTTTTGGGGATTAATTTCCTTCAAGGGGCTGTTGTTTTCCCCAGGTGCTTTGATAGGTGGAGGTAAACATGTTTTCGTCTGCAAGTAGCTTGAGGGGGAGAGCTGTTCGTACAATGTAAGAGCAGAGGCTGGTTTTGAAACCGTCTCCCATCAGATGCAAACTGGTGTCTGCAGGAAAAAACCTGCTACACTGGGGAGTATTGCTCAAACCGGAGACCTGTGATGTGCTAAACACAGTTCAAGCGTTCACTGTGCATGGAATCAAATACAGGTCGTTTTCGTTTGTAGGATGCTTTGCATCAGCTGTGAACCCACACTTGGAGAAAAGGGAATTGAGTTTGCAAAGCATCCTCTTTTCTGCCATCCTACAAAACAGAGCTTCCTCTTTCTAGGGTTTACTCAGTGCCTGTTTTCCACACTGTCTTAATAATTTTCAAGCCAGTGTCCAAAACCGAAACACAGGAGGCCAGGGTATAGTCAAAACATAGCTGATCCCATCAACCCAGTATGTTCAAACTGTGTTTTCCCACTGTGAAGGAGGAAGGGATAAAGGGATTTAGATCTACTTCTTAGGTGGAGAGTGTCGCCAATGTCTCTGCGAGAAGCAAGGCGATTTATTTAGATGCTAAAATCTGAAACCTCGTTTTGTGTTTTTAACATAGGTAAAAGTAGATTCTCGGCCTTAGTGCAATCACATCACCAAAATTACAGAGGACTTCACTGATAGTTCCTTTCCCTAATTAAAACATTGGGCTGCTGCTGCTGTACACGGTTGGGAAAAGGAAGGATTTCACCAGTGCCCAGTCTTCCTCTGACAGACAGTTCAATGTCAGGCAGCTGGAAGAGAAGTATAACCTTCAATTTAGATGCAAAAATTTCCATTTAGATTCCAGCATACAGCTTAAAGATTTCTGGCTCCCATTGAGCGACTGACTGGCTTTTACCGGGGAGGTGTGTGCTGAATCCTTCATTAGCCAGAAACCCGCTCCCCAGCTGGAAGCAGGAGGAGCAGCTTGGGGCTGCTCCGAGGATTTGTAGCCCCAAAGAGCTGCACCACGAGGCGTGAGACAAAAGCAAGAAGGTTCCAGCAGATGTCTCTGCCACGCAGTGTTTCTTCCCTGCACGACGTTCCCTGTTCCACAGGTGTCTGCAGATTCATCGTATGAAGCGCATTAACCTTTTGCAGTTGTTATCCAAATTCTTGTAAAGGCGTAAGTCATGAAAACGGTGCCTCGTTTTTCATTACAGTTTATTTGATTCCCTTAACATACCCATTTCACTGAACCCTCGTGAAATCATTTTGAGGTTAACAATGAAATTATTATTTCCCCTTTCATGAACACAGTTGCAGTGATAACAGTATAACATAACCCAGTAGACGTCCAAGAAAAACAGCCTGTAAGAGAAATGAGATTTCCACAGCTCGCTCTTCCCCTTCTCTACTTGAATTTCAGTTGATCTGCGTGCTGATACAGCTTGCTGTGGAGTTAAGAAAAAAAAGCAAAGACCTTTTATTGAAGAGACAAAGTAGGTTTGGCTCTTACTGGTCTGGTAACTGAGAGTTTATCTTCCTGCTTCACCATAGTGCCGTTTTGGGTAGGTGTTGCAAGGCCAACGGCTGAACGGCAGCTGTGAGACTGGCTGCATTCTCCCCAGCCACTGGCAGCCTGGGTGTCTTGGCTTGGATTCGAGCTGATGTCTGGAGCACATCATTCACCTTCTGCTCAGCTGAGGTGTGTGGGAGCAGGGAGAGCGATACAGCAGAAACTCCAGGGGTGACAGGGAAACTGATTGCTTGTACAACCGTTTGGAGACAACAAGGTGCTGCAAAGTGCAACCTGGAGCACAAGGAGGAGGATATGGCTGGGAGTCTCATCATCTGCAGTAATCATGATAGTGATAATGATAATGAACAAGAGTCCCAGCAATCTCCCAGGAGACTGTTTTCTCATTCATGTTGTTGCTGTGTATATGAAATTCATACAGATGTCAGCCAAGCTTGTCAATTTTGCCTATTATAAACGACAACAAAAGGATAAACAGAGGAATGCACTCAGATATAGCTGCCCTAACAGTGATCTCCCCAGGCAAAGGAGAAGAGGTTTTGCAATATGTGTGGATAGAGAAAAGCCTTGCTTTTCTTTTTGTGGAGTACTGAGGCTGCAGTGCCAGAATATCTGTTTTACACTTGTTCTTTTCCTGAGGGTATCACCTACAGTACCTCAGTGGGTTTATACACCAGATAAGAACTTACAGGCCTTTACAGTGCATCTTTCCACCAGCACAGAAGATCTATTTCGGTTATCACTTATAAGTAGTGTTGTGATACTCTAGGAGCAACTATGCCATGCCTGTTTTCATAGAAGAGCTAGTACCTGGCCCAAAATATTTCTGGCCCAAAGTATTCCTCTTTATACAGTATGAAGCAGAGGAACACAGAAATTTGTTGACTCAGCGACTCAAGAATAAACAAGCCTGGAGGCCAAATGCAGTTTGAAGCCAGATGTCTCAAACACCGTTTTGAAGTGCTCATGACAACATCAGCCTTCTTCCATTCTTTTAAGGAAAAGAACCTGTACTAAGGAGAGTCAGCAAAGATCTGATGGGAGAGAAGTGTCCTCATTTATAATTGCTGTTTGGGCAAAGTGGTGGTGACATTTTCTAATGATCTGTGGAGTACATATCTGTCCTGCAGGAACCAGAGTTGTCATTATTGTATAAATATCCAGCATACTTCAGTTTAATTGATACATAGTTCTAATACAACTAAGATGTGAACAAGCTCATCCAGCATTATACAAACTCAGTTTGCTTTTATTTCTGAGTGCGATATGTGAAACCAATAGCACTTGACAGCATATCCCACAATGCCTCTTCCTTACTTCAGTCCATCTGAAATAGAGAAAGAAACGTTGAGAACACAGAAGAAGAAAACTTGGGCTTATCAGCCTAAGTCAAGGTCCTTAGTGTTGCTTCATACCTTCCCAGAACCTCTGGTCAATTGGCATCCGCTTCCTGTTAGTCGTTGCCTGTGCCAAGGCTTGCAACGTACCTGTAGGGCTCTTAAACCTATTTCTGACAACGTTGATGGAATCATTTAGACATTAGTCAGATTACTCGTACAAGACAAGCAAAGATGTTAGCCACAGCGTGTCTTCTTTTCTCAGCATCACTCCTCCGTGCACTGTCATATGAGTAGCAAGTGTCTGTTTAGCCTGGAGAGAAGTTTGTTGGAAGCAGATACTGTAAAGTCAGAGCCATCTAGAAGTGTGCACTGTTATGGAAAATGATCCATCCACAGAAGCAGAAATGAGTCTTTGCGTGCAATCACAATAAAATGAAAGTCCTAAGCCAGCTTTCTCTCTCTTTCTTGAACGATTGTTGTGTGTATAGGGCCGCTGGACTGCATCAATACCTTCTTGCAGCCCATAATTCATTGCTGTGGTTTTGGCTCGGTCCTGCTGCTCAGATACGTGAGTTGGTGCTTTTGCCTATCGGAAAAATCAGCCGCTGCATGTGCACACACCAGCACAGCAGCAGACTTTACAAGATATGTGAAATCTGCGTGCCAGCATATTTGTGGGCACTGAGCCCTTAAGCTTCAGAATATTTTTACCGAATACAAAATACTGATAAAAATGCAACAGTATGTTTATGTCGTGGTTCTAGGAAACATTTCTGATTATGTGCAAACAGTCTCATTGGGCAGGGACTGCTTTTTTTATTTTTGCTTTTCTTAGCACATAGCGCAAATGGAGCCGCGGCTGTCGGCGTGCTGAGCTGCTCCCGTGGTACCAACACTAAGAATTAAACAGCAGTGTGAGGGAGGGGTGTTACAGTCTGAGAAAAGTGTAGTAGAATTATATTAATTTCTGCTGAATTGTTGGGACAGAGAATGCATCTCTTCATGTGTCCGGGAGAAGCCCCAAATGTTTCCAGTCTCAGTATAATAGCTCTTCTCTTGCTGTCAGTCAGTCCCAAAGTGAGCAGAGCTGACAGATGTCGATTCTTTCGGATTTTGTCTTTCCTAAGGAGCTTGACAGCTTCAGCTGCGGAAACAACAAACTTACTCCTTTTTTTCCTTACCTGTTTACTCCCACTGTAGCTGTCTTGTCGCTCACAAGGAGATGTAGATTCAGTTCATATCATGCAACATCAATATTTTACCCTCACTTTGCTGAAAAGGATCCAAGAAACGATGCAATGTGCTCCTTGTCCTTTTCTGTCTGCCATGTGCTACGATAACCATCTTCCGTACTCTCATTTCAGGAACAGTTAGGGATGACAGAAGAACTGTGGGATTGATGTAGATATATAAAAATGTGCTATTCAAAAATAATGTACTGAGGCAACAGCTACACATCTACGATACCTGCAATATTTGTATGTCGGCAAAACAACCCAAAAGCGAATGGTAAAGAAAGGTTTTGCAATTTCAGTGATAATAAATAATTCGAATTGAAAGATCCGTGTCTGCATCCTTGTTGCTATGACGTTCATTTAAAGCGAAACAGTAGTTGTGTATCATGCTGTGTGTGGACACAGTTAGTAACACGCCGCTTTTTGAAGTTGAATTACACATTCTGGCTCAATATAGGGAAAATATGGCATGTCCAGATAGTTCCAAAGGGTATGTGAATAGGAGCCAAATAGTTAAACCTCTTTGGTAATTTGATTTCATGCAGTGGATCTCCCATAAAATAACGTTGAGTTGACTGTTACCTGCAGTCACTCAGGGCTAGTAATTCATTGCCATTCCATTTCTTCGTTCTGATTTCCATGTGTGGGTGAGGATGCTATGGATAAGCCTGTTTCTGTGTGACTGGTTTATATATTTTAGTTAGGAACTGTGTGGCCCTAAAATCTGATCAGGACAAGCAAAGCCTATTTATTTTTTCTGTAAAGTTCATTAGACAAAAAGCTTCACTAGCTGAAACCTTTCCCTGGTTCTCAGAAGAGCTCTTTAATTTTTTTTAGTGCAGATTGATAGGTTTTAGCTCCAATGTGTGATAAACAGTTAGGAGCACAGCTCTTCCTGTAAAAGGCAATCCTAAGAAAAATGTGGTTTAGTTTGCAGCCTACGATATTAATTAATGAGATAATTCATGGAGGGCCCGTCAGGAAAATCAGCTTACGATCTCTGCCATTTCCAAATAATGTATATTATCTGTCTTTTTTTCCGCCTCTTTTGACAGAAACGTGCAGTTTTCTCTATCCTATATTAAAAGACAGCAAAAGAAATGGTGAAAAAAAGTGCAATTTTCTATTTAAACACAAGCATTTTAAACGACTTGAGGGAAGTGATTGCTGCTGGGAAAGTGATCCACCTCTCAGCTCCTCCTGCTGCTCATCTCCATCCAGCTGGGTGCTTTGCAACCTCCCTTGCACCCGCACTGTGCGGCACCACTGGCTTTTCCAGCTTGTGGAGCATCAGGAGAGCCCTGCACATGAAACATGGTGGATCACTTGCCTGCCCTGCTGCGGGGAGTGCACAGTCTGGTAATAATGTCTGGTAACATCTTCTTGGCTCATGTTCAGCAGTTAACCAAAAAGTTCATTGCTTACCCATCTCTGCTTCAGTATCTAGAGCTAAACAAAATTGAGAAAGTCAGGATTGGGAAGAAAACTGTTCATGATGAAAGAAAAAGGCTGCTTTTGTTGCATGGTGCTTTAACCAGCCAAACCGTCTGGTTCAGCCTGCTCTCACCACCGTTGCGCCTTTCCCACATCTATTTTCCAGCTCTTATTTTTTTAATACAGAACAAATGTTCTATCATCCATTGCGTTTAAGTTATTCTATGTGACTATAACATTCTGCTTTTCTATCTGAGTAGGCTCTGTTCCATCTGAATGGCAAAATGGATAGAGGATTGCAGTAGTCAGAGAAGGAAAAGCCGTATCAGACTGGAGTCCATCACCCTATAAGAGTATGATATAATACCATGACAGAGGCCATATCAGATATTAAATTGATATAATACAGAAGTGTTTGACACTGTCTGAAATTATAATGAGAGAGAGAAGCCCAGGAGTGGATTTCTTGTTGGTGCAATAGCCGGGCTGCCCTAGGAGCAAGAGGTAATGCCCAGAATATTTCAAGAAACAGGCTGCCGGGTTAGTTCATGCAGTTAAATCTTCTCCAGCATCATCCCTGTGAGTTTGGGTCTGTAAGGTCTCAAGATCCCGTCTGCTTTCCCTAGCCAAGTGCGAAGGGGCTGATTCAGTCCTTGAGGGCTTGAACTAAAATCTGTCAAAGCCAAGGGGAGTTTTGCCTGGGATTTCAGAGCAAACTGATGCCGGGCTCTGCACAGCCCCGGAGGGGAGGACCGGGGCTCAGTGCCGCGGTAGGTGGCACTCTGTCCCCAGTCAGCCTGGCCTCTGTCCCCGCACCCTCGCAGGAAGCACTGGGCAGCGGGAGCTGGTAGATTTTTACTCAACATCTAAAGGCAGCTCTGATGTCTTGCTGGGAGAATGGAAAAATCCCATGGCATGCTTGCAGAAGAAGGGATAGAAATCTTTCGGTATCCTGACTGGATCCAAAATTAAATGGATCTGTTCTGTCTGATTTCTCCCTCGTTTAAATTGATGCAGCTGTAACTGATGCCTTGCTTCTCCCAGACTGAAGCAGACTTTGAAACAGCCCTTTAAATGTCTATTCCCTCACTACCCCCTCCTCAATGTCAGGTGAAACAGCATTTAACAGTGCTTGTTAAATTTGTACTGCACATTAATACAGTTGTGGAAACTGGCACTGTAGAAGTATCCTCTTTCGTAACTGTTTTCTGTAGATTTTTTCATCAGAATATGAAACCATGAAACAAATGCTTTTATACTCTTCTGCTGCTGGAGATACAATTGTGACACAAGGAATATCTATAGTGCAGTGCTTTAAACTCTCACAACAGTTTTTTCTCTCAAAATACTTGTAACAAAAATACATTGCACCAGGTGCCCTGGTTTCATTTCTGCATGGTCTCTTCTCAGAGGTTTCACATAGCTCAGAAATGGAAAGTCAAACTACACAGCATGCGTGTGCTGCTGATGGGCATATACACAGGGGTAGACTAATAAAAATACCAGATTTCTTCTCAATACAGTGTACATTTCCAGTGCTGAGTAAATACTAAACACAGTGGCTGAAATATCCTGTTACTAAGGCAACCAACTCCCATGTTATCTTTTTATATGTATACATACTCTCTATGCTACTCGCAAAAAAAAAGTTCTTGTCAAGATTTGGTGAGCTGAATTCTTGATGAGATCTGTCTTCTCAAAGGCAAAATGTTGCTGGTGCCTCAGACTGGACTTAAGGATTGACAATGAGAGTTAGAACAGAAGCAGATAGAAAGGATAATGATTTCCAGTTGCAGAGAACTGGCAAACTTGTATAAAACAGGTGTTAGGACAAAACTTTTTCACCTCCACAGAATTCATATAAGCAAGTATTTCATAGTGCTGCCTTCTGAGGCAGCTCTTTTCGCTGCTGTGTTAGGCAGACCCATGTATTTCTCTAGCATGGTAATTCTTATTACTAATAAGCCTAAGCAAGGGAATGCTCAGTGGAATGGACTATGGTATGTAGTCGCTCCATCTTGCTGTATTTATTCCAGGTACATATTTTCGGTATTAGAACACATCATATACTACAGCAAGCAAGTATGTGTAACTTCAGTGCTGCTCCAAAAGAGTGAAGAATGTACTTGAGGCACTACTTAGAGAGTAGTTCTTGTCCGGTTGTCTTGGCCACGACTGACTTTTTTTTTTCCATAAGTGTTTATTTTGAGGACCACTCAGCTGTGCTTTATACCCAGTGAAAAAAGAAGAGTTTCCTCAGTGGGAATTTAGTGCTCATGCTTATGCTGGTGCAGTGTCTATTTAGTTCAGGACTGAAAATTAACTCAGTAACAACACCCCAGCAGAGAAGGTGTCTGAAAGCCCCGAACTTCATGGGCTGACCTAAACCATCCTAGGAGGCAGTCTTTGGTTTCATGGCATGTGACCTGGGAAGTACATATTCTTGCATGGACCTTGGTCTGGACAAGTTTTCAGCTTCTTATAACTCACCATGCTTTCAGCAAAGTACTACAGGTAATATCAAGGTCTATATTCAAGTTTTTAGGAGTTAATTTTTGAAAAAGTAAGAATATTTCAATAACTCCAGCTTAGTGCCCTATCCCAGCAGCTTGGGACACTAACTGAAGTTATCCTGAAGGTGTCATTCAGCCACACATATTCACTGGCAGTGAGTGTCTCTGAAGAGCCTATTCTCGGCAGGTATAAAAGGGGTCACAGAATAAGCTTGAAAAACAGTGAAGTGGTATTAGGTGAGACTTCCTTCTTCAAGTGAAGTCTTAACCCCAGTCTGTCTCTCACAGCTGTAAGTACTGAGGCAATTTGCAAATACTTTTTCCATCTTCTTTGTTATGTCTAAAAATTTATTGTCCAGAATTAGGGGAATTCACCTGCGGGGCACAAAGATCTCTCATTGATATATTTTTTTTTTATTTTTTTTTTTTAACCCCGAGAGAAGTGTCTGTTCCTTCTCTCAGATCATGTAATACATGATACCAATACCCAGGCACAAATACAGACTGGGTGGTGAATGGATCGAGAGCAGCCCTGAGGAGAAGGACTTGGGAGTACTGGTGGACGAGAAGCTGAATATGAGCCAGCAATGTGCTCTTGCGGCCCAGAAGGCCAACCGCGTCCTGGGCTGCATCAAGAGGAGCGTGGCCAGCAGGTCGAGGGAGGTGATTCTTCCCCTCTACTCTGCCCTCGTGAGACCTCACCTGGAGTACTGCATCCAGTTCTGGAGCCCCCAACATAAGAAGGACGTGGACCAGTTGGAGAGGGTCCAGAGGAGGGCCACGAAGATGATAAGAGGGCTGGAGCACCTTTCCTATGAGGACAGGCTGAAAGAGTTGGGGCTGTTCAGCCTGGAGAAGAGGAGGCTCCGGGGTGACCTTATAGCGGTCTTCCAGTACCTCAAGGGGGCCTACAGGAAAGATGGGGAGAGGCTGTTCAGGAGGGCCTGTTGTGATAGGACAAGGGGTAATGGTTTTAAAATAGAGGGAGGTAGATTCAGGTTGGATATTAGGAAAAAATTTTTTACCATGAGAGTTGTGGAACACTGGAACAGGTTGCCCAGAGAGGTGGTGGATGCTCCATCCCTGGAGACATTCAAGGCCAGGTTGGACGAGGCCCTGAGCAACCTGATCTAGTTGGAGATATCCCTGTTCCTTGCAGGGGGGTTGGACTAGATGACCTTTGAAGGTCCCTTCCAGCCCTAACCATTCTATGATTCTATGATTCTAATAAGGCCAGGAGGACCTTATCCGTATCCTAACAGAGTTACGTTGCTCTCTCTCCATGGCTTGAGTCCAAGTCCTTTCAGCTCTTTTCAACATCTCAGAAGTCACACCATTGTGTTCCCATTTTTAGAAAATACCAGTGATACACCAAGGCCGAGAAGAATCCTTGCTCCTAAGTAAGCTGTTCCGGAAGATACTTTTTTGTCTCCTTTCTTTCCCAACCTTTTCAGAGGTTTCCCTTGTTTGGTCGTAAAGGCGGTGCTTGTAATTAGAGAAACTCCTCATTCCAAGCACAATTGATACAGTCCTTTTTGCCAATTATCCTCCCAACAGGGATAATAGTATTTTATTATCCTTAGATCCAAAGGTTAAATGCGTTTTAGCCAAAGTGCCCAAACCCTCTGCTTAACTGCAATGTAAATAAGGTCTGTCCCTTATAGTTGCTTTCCTGGCTCACCAGCAGATGCTCGAGGAATGCACCTCCCTTTGGAGGCCTCCATCCATCTGGAGCTCCCAAGCAGCCCTTAGGCTGCTCTTCTCCCTTTTCATCACCAATAAGCTCCTTGCTTTCAAAACCTTCAGGGAATGTGGATTACACACACATGGAAATGGGATTTTTAGTAACAAGTGGCCAAATGTTCAGGCATCTCCTCCAAAGACATTTGTGCTTCTAGTGGAAAAAAAAAAAAAAAGCCTGGTCTCAATAAGGAATCTATTTCTAAATTTAAAATAATTTTAAAAACCCCTGAAGTCTGAGATACATTAAAATACAAGGTGACATTTGAATAAGTACTCTGGGTTAGACTTGGATGCTCTAAGGCGTGTTGAGTACTGTTTTACTTGCAAGTACTTCCATTAATTTCAGTGACCCAGTTGTGGAGTACGACGCCACTCAGCAAGAGAAAAGATATTAAATATCTGCCCATAGTATTTGATGATAATTTGATTTCTGTACCACCTCCCAGACCCAGCCACCCCATTCTGCTTTCACCACAGTGGAGCATCTCTTTCATAGATGCTGACATCTCTAGACGGCTGTCAGCTTTTGTGATGGAGAATATTAGAGTAACATTGTAACTGTGTCAATAAAGCAGATATGCATCTATTCATGAGGAGGATATTTTTTCAGTCATTCTTGAAAAATTCCTTGGATTTTTTTCTTTTAAGTTTGATGTATGGTAACTTCTGTGCATTTGCACATTGTAGGCTGTGCAGCCACAAAACTGCATTGGAGATAATTGATTTTCTCCCCGAAGTAATTCAGTGCTCTCCACTTCAGAGATCATCCTTTGGATTATCGACTCCTTATTATTAGTCATTTGCAAAATTATTGCTATGGCTATGAGGTTCACAGCCCTGTCAGGCTTTTGGCTTCTTTTCCTCAGGGTTTGCTTCCTGACCAGGAAGGTTTTAATCCTCTTGTATTAAAAAAAAGAAAAAAAAAAAAAAAGCCAGCTAGCTCTACTGGCACCTTCTCCCATAAGGCTGACATTTCAAATCAGTTCTTTATCAACACATGCTTCTTGCTTGCTTTTACGATAGCCTCAAAAAATGTTACAAAGAGCTTGGTCAGTGATGATAACCTCTGCAGAGCACTGACCTACAGCAAGGAGAGGAGTGTTTCCAGATGACTACAGTATATCAGCAAATAAGTAGTTTGTGTTTGCACTTGACTATGCTGTCACCGTTTTTGGTGTTTCACAGTTGGACTAACATTTTGTTTATGATAGCTACACCTCCTTTTTTTTTTTTTTCTGTTTCAAATGAATTTACAACTTCAGCATAAAACCTCACTGTAGGCTAAATGGTACTTTAATTACCTGCCTGCATTTAATTGTATTATTTAGTCCAAAATTTTCAAAATTATCAGAATAGTTTTTGAAGAATTAGAACATTTTTGATTTGATTTGAATGTTCTTTTAATGACAATAGGTGAAATTAATGTTTTAGAAAAATTTCACCAAATGTATTGATAGCCATTAAACTTCTAAAGCGCAGTGGTTGTTTATGTTGATTTTCAAAAACATTTAAGACTTCACAGAAGTGATAGTGATAATCTAAATATAAGGACATGTTTGAGTTTCAGATATTGTTATTTCTCTGTTTGCACTCTATTTTTGTAGCAAGAAAGTGGCATTTATCAGGCTCTACAGTGTTCAAACACTGCAGGTAGTAGTAGGAGTGACTCAGTGCTTCCATTACCATCTGTGGTTTCCCAGTTACGCCTTTGATGATTTCTGGCTCGCAGTTAAGGTAATCATTGAGTAGGAAGGACCTGGTTGTAGTTGTGCAGTTGTATCTGAACTAGGCGTAGGGGTGAAAATGATGGAGCTGTCACAGTAGCATCCATGGCAGTAGCATGATACCTTCCACATTGTGTGTTCTTCTAGTTGTAAATCGGGCTCTGTGAGCTTCCTGCCAAGCTCATCATCCTGTGCGAAAAAGAATGCAGAATTTGGACTCCAAAATGTATATACAGTTTTACTGATGGCCCAGTCATGGTTCCCATAGTGTTGGAGAGAGACTGATGGGGAGACATGGCATTTGGGGACAAAAAATGAATAACCATAAGGGCTGTGACTACTGATAACATTTCTTTCCTTGTATAGTGTTAATTTCAGCAATATTTATATACACAGACGTGCATGTGCGTATACACAAACCTCTCATTTTCCTCTGAACTGTTAGCTTTCTGTTTATTAGGAGCCCTCGTCATCTGCCCGTGAGGGGCTCAGGAGCATCCTCATGCACAGCAGAAGGATTCTGAGTTTCATCAGCCTTAGCCTGGCCCTGACAGATGAGGCTCTAATCTCTGCCACTTATTTCTCTGGGAATGGCAATTCCGCAATCTTCTCCGTAAACTTGTTCCGTTGCCTAACTTTTCCAATAGTTACAACATTTGCCTAATATTAAATCTAAATTCCCCCTTGCTGCGCCTTAAACTCATTACTTCTTGTTCTGTCCTTGTCCTCTAATGAGAATAATTGGTCTACGTCCTCTCCATAACAGCCCTTTCCATATTTGTAGACGGTAATGCTTCCCCTCAGTCCTCTTTCCCCAGACCGAGCGGGCCCTGCTCTCCTAACCTTTTCTCAGAGGTCTTATTTACTAACTCTTTAATCATTTTTGTTGCTCTCATCTGAACTCTCTCCAATTTCTCTGTCTGTTTTAAAACACAGTGCCCCAAAATGAACGCCGTTCCCTGAATGAGGCCTGGCCGATGCTAAGTAGAGCAGAACAATTATCTTGCTGGTTTAACACGAGGTATTCCTCAGCGCGGCTCTCGCCTCGTCTGTCAGAGCTCGGCCCTCTGGCCTCTCCCTCCATTTATTATCCTTTATAACCCCACAGAAAACAGGAGCTTTCTAATGCAACGTTTTTAGGGCAAAGACAAATAAATTAAGTCCCAATGGCTTAATTGCTACCAACTCTCTCCAAAGGAGAGGCACTCCCCTCTCCATCTTCTTACAGCATGGAGGAGCACCGAGTGCCAAGCCCAGGATGGCTGCTGCAAGCCCGCGCCGCCGAGCAGTGCCTGGGCAGCGCCACGTAGGGGTTTTAATGTGATTTTGTGCCCCTACTACGAGCAGTTTTCGTGAGCATCGTTCCTCATGTTCGTTTGGGCACTTGGTGCAGCAGGTTTGAGGGTTGCCCGGTGTCATGGGAACTGCCCAGGCAGAGTGGGAACTGCCTGGCGGCATGGGAACTGCCCGGTGGCACGGGAACTGCCCAGGCAGCGTGGGAACTGCCCGACAGCACGGGAACTGCCGGGCAGCACGGGCTCCCGTCTGGTGGCTCACCATCCCTGGCAGCAGGTGCCCTTTTGAAGCTCCCTTGCGGGCGGCAGCAAAGAGATAGTTTCCAATGGTCATGTCCCAGCTCACACCAGTGAGAGCTGAGGTGGTGATACCCTCAGAGATGCGTGGTCCAGGGAGAACATGGGGAAACAGAGGGTCATGCTCAGCAGCCACCAGTGTTTTGTGTAGGAACCGTTAGCAAAGCCTGGGTCTCTTTATGTTACAATTTACACCTGTAGTAGAGGGACAGTGATACTTTCCAGGGAGTGCCATGTGGCATACTTAAAATGTCTGACAGGCTTTGGAGTTGGATCCAGAGCCCTCTCTTTTAAACATCCCCTTTGACTTTGCAGAGCTTGGAGTCAGCCCTGGAGACCCTCCGACTGGAAGGGCTGCTGAAGATGATTACGTCTTTCAGAGAGCAAGACAATACTTGCTGACACACCGTTTTGCCTGCAAAGGATTAAAAACTCAGCGAATGAGTTCTGCGTAACTGTTCCAGTCTCAGACTTCGGGGGAGAATGCAAGTGGTAAAAATACACGCACGTCCCGGGCTCTGTGTTCAGCAAAGGCGCTGGGCCAGAGCTTCAGCTTTGCTGAGTCCACATTTGTTGAAGTAGAGTGAGGAACTGTTTATGGCTTCCTAACTCCTTGCTTGGCTGCCAGCCCACAGCCAGACTGGAGCAGCTCTCAGCTGCTCTGACGTGTAGCATCTAGTGGCATCTCCAAGGCCTTAGCCACAATGAATATGGATGGACAGTGGTACAGCCTGGGGGCATCCTCTGCGCCCTTCTTTCTGCTTCTCCTCTTTGCATCTCCTGCTGACATGTCCCTTGGAGCAAAGGTGGCAAAGGAGCAGCAGCACGCTCTGGGGGAACTTTTCAGTGCTGGCAATCAATCATGCATGCAGGTAGCACAGCTTCTCTCTTTTACCTCAGCACCTCTTAAGCGATGCAGAGAACGTGCCCACAATTTACAAGGCTCGTGCTGAATGCAGCCAGCATCATTGACTGCTACATTTTTCCAGACCGGTGCACCAGTATGCTGCTTAATAGACCTCTGGCATAATGTGCAACGGTACTGAGCTCTATACCTTAGAGCTAAAAATGAGGAGACAGGAAGAGATGAACAGCATAGTTGTTTTTCATGCTGCACAAAGTGAAATTACACAGGAAGTAAGTCACCTCCTGAAGAGACTAGACGCAAGAGGAGTTATCTTTCTCAGTTAAATTAAAAAGAATGATTAAATGCCAGATAGAACACGTATAGCAGATACTGCACAAGCACTTTTCTTACTAAGAAAGTGACCACGTAAGTTACCAACTGACTTTAAAACGACTGAGAAAGTGTAGCTGTAAAAATCACTACTGCTAATTTACCTTCTGGCAGGAGTAGGAGAAAATGGCTTTGGCTGAGCGTATTACTTCATACAGTATTAAAATACTGTGGCTTGTAAAGAGTATCTGAACATGTGAGGACGTGGTGTCTAGGCTGCTCCATGCTTGACTGATAAACTTGCATGGTCCTCACAAAAGCTTCACATATTGAGCAAAGAACTGTGAAACCCAAACCCAGGTGACTGCCTAGTCTGCTGTCTCTTTTGGCTTTGCAAAGTTATGGGACGCTGGATTCACATAAGCTGACTGAAGCTGGGGACACTGGAGCAAGGTATCCTCAAACCTCTTCTCAAATCTGACATCTCTTTGGCATTTCTTGTTAGCCGGGTCAATACACCCCCCAGGAGATATCCTTTTCCTGGGAAATTTCTCTTGCTGTCCCAACATTAACCCTGTTCTGCCTCAATCACAGCAGGTAAACAGGAGCAGAATGGTCCCTCCAAAGCATTAGAGGGTTTTCAGCACAGCCTACATAGCAAATATCTCTATATCAGATCTTGTAGCCAAGGAAAGATTTTTTTTCTCCACCTTTTTGATTTCATCCCTTTCACTTCTCAACAGCTAGCACATTACTCATATTTAAAGGAAAAGTACAAATGATTTTAAAGACCATCCCACTGTGTATCAAAACCTTTCCATTCATCTCAGCAAATGTTACTAAGTCTTAAACCTAACTACTAAGGGACAGTCCTATAGGGAGAGGGACTCATCCCATGTCTAAGCTCTCTGATTCTGGAGTTTAACAGTTTTCTCTTTGTGAAGATTTGCCTCCTCCAAGAAATATGTGCATGAGTATTGTAATTGTTTGGGGCTTAATTGAAACTTACCTCCTGTACAACCCTAGTTTCTTCAAAAAGAGGAAAGAATTGCTGTGTTACAGCAGAATAAAATTCTCTGCACATAGACTTGGTGCAGTGTTGCTGCCCCACATGCAATCCAGCCTTAAGTTAGGACCTAACACCTACGGGCCTTTCAGCTCCCCGGTCAATGGGAAGTTTGGGCGAATTTCTTCACAAGCTCCTGCTCTTTCAAACTCTCATCATTACCGCAGGTTCTCTGACTCAGTGGAAAAGTAGTTAAAAATAAAGGAGGGGGTTTTGAACACATCTGTCTGGTGTCCTAGGCCAGAGAGGGAAGCGGAAAAACTTTATTATTCAGATCAGCAGTGTATAAACTCAGTTCTTCCTTGCTTGTCTTTGATTACTTCTCCGATTGCTGTCTGAGACCAATAGGGGAAGGAGAACACCACAGCCTAACATTCTCTGTTCGTATCAAAAGCTAACCAAGCCAACTTATCCTCTTTCTCCCCACCTTTATAAATGATAGCGATAACCTGGATAGGATAGGATAGGATAGGATAGGATAGGATAGGATAGGATAGGATAGGATAGGATAGGATAGGAAGGGATCAAACAGTTGTTATTATACCTTGCCCCTTCGAAATATATACTTCCAGTTGTCCATCTCTGCTTTGCTGCTGAGCTCCTAAGAACATGATAGCCTATCTATAACCTTTTTAAAAAAAAAATATTTAAAGGATGAGTGGGACAGAAGCCCCTCTGTCTTTTAGAGACCAACCCCAAAAGCAGATTCCTTCTAAATCCAGCTATTCCAGTTAATAGGGCTTGGCACAACCACTATGTCTACTCTCCCAGACCTTAAAAGATAATTTATAATAGAACTTTGAATGTTTCCTGGCTCAATGCATTTTTTAATATACTGGATCATTTGCATCAGTGTCTCTGTTCACCTTATATTTCATGAGTAAGTAAATTGTGTAAGGTTAACCTTTTCTATAAAAAAATAGGACTTTATGTGGAAGTCAATATTGGCACAGTCTGTAGAAGAACCGTGTCTCGGCTGTCTGGTTGAGTGTTTTGTCTGGCCTTCCTTTCAATTCTTTTGGTTTTACTCGGTCTTTCTTTCTTATTTCCTTTTTTTTTTTTTTTCTCCTAAAGCTAAAAAAAAAGAAATTTAACAAACTAAAATTAGTATCAAATTCTTTAAATTGTCAAGTCATGCACTGGCTAGCGTTCCCCCCTATATAGTTCTTTGTGCCATGGCAAACATTTATGCTTACAGCACATGCCTTCTTGAGCAATTTATAGCATTTAAAAGCTTAGATGATCTTGTGGACTTCTTGGTTCCTTGGTGCTTAAGTGGACTCTTGGCTCTGTAGCGGTGATTCCAGATCTAGCAGGCAGCAGTGTGCCACTGCAGCGCTTGATTGCTACCGTACTCATCCAAGGACATAACTAGCAGTATGAAAGATTTCTCCGAAGACTGATGCACGCAATTAACTAAATTACTTCAACAGGGTGTAGATAGGATAGATTTAAAGTGGAACCTGTTACTGTGCCAGTGGCTGCATGAGGATCCTGCTGTGCCAGTCGAGGGGGAAGAAAATCCTTCTCTGCCAGTTCTCAATGAGGAAGTTCTTGCTGTGACAGCAGATCTAGCTCACACGCTTGATTTAATGCCCTCAATTACCATATCTGTGTAATTATCGTCCATGTCTGATAAGTCTTGTGGAAACTATCAGGTCTTGAGTAGAGGATCTAGGAGTCTTGTAAAGAATATAATGTCTTGAATTGATCTTTCTATTTAATGTTTCATCACTCTGCTACCGATTGATCATTCTTTGAATAAAATGATAGCATAGCTGTATGCCAACACTTGTGATTCATTTTCACTTAGCTAATCAAAATGTTGTTTCACAAGACCCTGATGATGTTCAGGATGCCTTTTAGGAGGTATTACCTTACTCCAAGCTGGCTGACTCAAATGGTCTGTTTTTTATAATGTTACCAGACCAAACCCCGTGATTTACGAGGCATGTTTTCCTCTAGAAAATAGTTCTTACAGGGGTACAGAACTATTTTGTTGCAAAGTTTTTCAACTGGTGAGAAATCATAGTAAATATTTTTTTCAGTTGAAGGAACTGCAGCATCTTAGCATATCCTGAATCAATAACTGCACATTTTCTCTTTTTACGTGAAACTGAGAGATTAGCAGAAGTTTTCTAGCCTGATCCCTACAGATCAACCATTCGTCATTCTTAGCTAGCCATGCTAAGCATCTGTTTTCCCACTATCTCATGCTGAAAACATAATTCTAAGATTCAGACACTGACTTGTTTTTAGGAGAGCTTCTTTTAGCAATGGGAACAAATTAAAAGAAAAATTTTCACTTCTTCAGTAGTCATGAACCGTATCCATGTTTGTAGCTGAATTTTGAAAGCACATACCCATCAGCCAGGGATGTGACTCTTACTTTTTAATGAAGAACAGTTGGTCTTTTTACTGATGTAATCCTACTAAGTTAAACAGTGTGATGGAGTTTGATGTTTACTGTAGCAATGAGGTGGTAAGTAACGATCACCTTTAGGAAAACTTAAGCACTGAAGTAGTAAGGAGCAGTGAGTCAGGATGCACTAATGTAGTTAAGAGACTCTGTGGTTCTCAGGCTGCAATAGTAAGCAAGTGCTTCATAGGCCTTAGGGACACAGGTGAATTTTACCCAGAAAACTAAGCAGTTTCTTACAGTTTTATGTCTGGCATAATTATATGCTCAAGTTTTACCAATTTTTTTTTAATGTTCTATGAGCCTCCGTAGCAGTAGTATTGGGAAAATTGCACTGTAGCACTGAACACTGCCTGCCTACAGCAAAGACAAAGTTCACGAAGGACACAGAAAACACAGAGCCCTTGTTAACCTCCTGTGAATGAAGTTTTGTTAGTACACTCCGAGAAAGCAATCTTTTTTTTGCCCCTAGGTCTTTGTACAGTCTCATATGTTTTCTTTTCTAAAGAAGGAAGACATCACTGTAGTCATTTTATAACTATCATCAGTTTCAGAAAGACTGTAGAAACATCTGGTAGGGCCAGAACTGTGGTTCATGATGTCAGCCACAGCCTTTCACGTTATTTTTAAACGAGTTGAAGTGCTTCTCAAACACTGACAGGTTAAGAAAAGTCTGAGAAAGCAAGTCTTTCTTTAAGTCCAGTGATTCATCTGTATTTTCCTGAGTACGATTACAAATACTCTCATTTAAAGTGTTGCACATATTCCTCCTTCACATACCAGTATGTCAGACTTCTATCCAGTTGCTTTTGCTTTCTACAACATTGATGGTCCTTTGAGTTAGTGATGCTTGTGCAATTCCAGATGAGAGCTCCCAGTGTTCACGTGGTGCTGTTTCTTCCTGATTAAGCAGAACAAGTGAGCACCTGATTGACTTTTACCATAAATGCTGACATTCTGCAGCCAAAGGGGAGAGGGGGGAAAAAAAATCTTTGATAGTGCTTAAAGCACACTAGCCATTTTCAGCAAGGATTTCCATTTCAAGAGATTTTTTTGTGTAGTCTTGGATTAGTGTATGCATCAAAAGCTTTACTTAGGAAGATTTTCGTCCTTGAAGCACACACTTGCCAAAGCTCTTTGGTGTTCTGAATCCCTATGATTATATGCCAAATAATGAATATTTTCAAAAGCTTTATGCAGCCACACTGTGACACCTTACCAATTTCAGCGAATCTCATTCCTTCTCTCTCTTTTTTTTTTTTTTTTTTTTTTTACATTTCCTAATATAAAACTTTTAGCAAAGACTTTTAGCAATTTAGAAGTTCTTCAGTGCCAGGCAACCGAATTGCTGAGATACTGATTTAAAAAGAAAAAGGTATCTTATGCTGTTTTTGTTTTAGAACAAGCTGACTAGCTGCAATTGAGGTTAATTGACCTTTATAATGGATACACAGGACAGTACTAAAGCTGTATACATAAACTGCAAGTTTATTTGAAAGCAAATTGTGTTAATTGACATTCATTGTGCATCTTTCTGTTGTTTATTGCTAGTTGCTCATGTGAATAGTTTGTTGATATTATAGATAGGACAAACATTTGTTTCAGATAAATAGGATTTTCAGTTGAATAGGTTTTAATTAAATGATCCCCTGTACTCAATTTTGAAACAGTGAAGTACTATATAGTATGTAGCTAATCCTGTTATCTAAGATCTTAAATTGTTGAATCTCATCTCACACAGATTTGTTTATTCTTGGCAAATAATGTCTAAATTTTCTGCCAGTTGTGCAAGATTTAGGTATTTTTCCAGAGTAAAACAGGAAATTACGGTGCTGCGGAGACCAAGTTTATGCAAGAATTACAGGTGTTTAGTTTTCCTCTCAGGGCAAACCAGTATTATATTAAACACATATTCACTGCTGTACTAAAAGCATAAGTCAGGGTATCTTCTCTCATGCACGAGTCCTGTTCTGCTAGACACTCAGACATGGTCTTTCCTTTCATAGACCTCACTAACCACCTGTAGGGTCTGGCTTATACAGCCACAGTCTTAATGCCTTTCACAACATACAGTATTTTTGATCCCATAACTAAGTTCTGTGGATGTCTACTAATTCTGTGCAAACCAGTCTATTTTCCCATTTTTCTCTCTAATAAAGGGAAGCCATAGCTGACAAAGTCACCGGTCACACAACCACTTCTGCTAATGATGTCTTTCCCTTCACTCTGAAAGTAAAATGAAAAAGCAACCCCTCCAAAGCTCCAGATGGAAGCCTTTTCTAGGTTGCAAAGCATATTTTGTTTAACAAAGTTAAAATAAGAAAAGATTGCTAATACATTTTGTTTAAAAATAAAGCAGAACTAAGAAGACAGGTAGATGTCCTGTAGGCATGTTCATAGCATTAATTGAGTGGTGCAGAGCTATCAGTTACGCTAATAATCTTCTAGCTCCTTCTGATACTTCATCCCAGTCTTTAAATAGCTGTGGAGCTACACAGATAGGCAAGGAAATAAAATATTTACTGTATATTTTTATCACAAAGATATTTGAAGAGAAATAACTGTTCTTCCAGTAAGTTACATTTTATTTGGATATGCCAGTGTAAAGAATGATGCTAGTCATTCACCTCTTATGTTAGAGATGAGAGCAAACTTAGGAGGCAAAGTAGTTGGTAATATACAGAGAGATTTCTTTGAAAGCGTGCAAGTTTCTTGGTTTTGTTGTATTCATGTTTCTCTGAAGTGTATTTTCCCTACATGAATGGCTTTCTCTTTCCATTTCTTTTACATTTGCACTCTGTAAAGTGTAAGGTTATTTCCAATAGTATTTTAAGAAGTGCTTTCCCTGGAGGATGTTTTTTTGATAGCCAGCAAGAGACTACTCTCAAATACGATGGTGAACATTTTAGAGAGATTTGTGATATAATGTGTGTCACAGACACAACTTACAAGTACCTTATTTCTTGTCACAAAGAAGTGGCAAAAGGCTGGGGCCTGATTTTCACCTCTGGCTGAGGTAACCAGCTCCAGGAGCAGTCCCTGAGACCTGTACTGAGTACTGAGCATCCAAGCAAAGCACGTAAGTAGTGTCTAGATGAGAATGCTTCAAAAACCAAAAGAGTAGAAGCAGCAGAGGCTGTCTGTCGTGACAACGGAGTATATATTGCAATATTCAAACTCGATCCCAAGTCACTAGCGATCCAAGTTGCTCTTTACACTTGTGTGTTAGGTTGCACTCAGGATAGCTATGATTCACACAGTTTGGCTCCTGCAATGAAGGCTAAGACATTCCAAGCTAAGCCTTGAATTGGTTCTGTTTGAAGTCCTCCCAGTTCCTCCCTTGGCCACATGGGCATGACTGGTAGCCAACCAGCTTGCCCACAGTCTGACAAAACTACCCCATGTCCCAATACGCTCCATGTCCCGATGCTGAGTTGCACAACATTTCTACACTTTTGATGTTCCACTGAAAATAATCCACATACGGCACACAATAAGAGAGCCCTTCCATATGTGGAGAACATCTCCATAAACCACAACTAAGGAAAGGATACAGGTATTCTGGAACACCTGGGTTTCACAGCTTCTATAATGGGGAAGTAGTGGGACAGTAGTGAGGGTGCATCTAACCCTCACTCACCGTGAGCTCAGAGGAGCCATGGAGAATCAAACTTCAAAATCTGAGATCTCTGAAAGTGGACCATTTGAGAAAGCCCAGGGTTTCCCACAGCCCCGCATCAGAGTACCAGTGAGTAGGGAGGCATTAGTGTAGTTGGTTGGCGTGGAGAATGGGCCTCAGGAGGTGAGGACATGTGGGTTCTGCCCAAGAAACACACACGTTGTGGGACACTGGCCAAGTTTAAATTAAGCAGCCAAGGTATGTGAACTGTTAAGGAATACCACTTGCCCTCCAGCCCTCTTGTCCCTCATTTGTGCACGACTGTCTGGCACAGGCAGATTTTCTGTGCTGTTGCTGTCAGCACACAGATCTCATGCCTAGCAGATCGCTGCTAGGCATGTCAGACCAAATTCTGCCTAGCCACAAAAAATGAAATGACCATCTCAGATCTTCCTAGCCTACCACGGATGCTTTCCTGCCTGTTTCCTCCTTGTAGAGAATGTGTATTTCCAAGAAATTCAGGTTCATTGCAATAACTGCTGTTTATTATGCATACATGATGTGACTATGTAGATTTCACAGCTGTGTTTCCCTAAATGTATTACTCATTATTACCCCTCATTCCCTTTTTCCTTGTAGTAGCATTTCTTGGCCTTTCTAGGCAGAAGGAAGTAGAAGATTTGACCCCACTTTGTTGTCTTCCAGTGAAGAGACAAACCCTTCTTCTAGGGCCAGGTAAAATACAGAGCTTGACAGGATCTCTGTCTGGTTGTCAGTCTGCAGCAAGGATGCTAACTAGGGCTAGCCCTCTGGCCAGCCCTCAGGACTTCAGAGGCAGACAATGAGCTACAGGCTGATGGGTTCATCATGTAATACAAGCACCGGAGACATGCAAACTGGATGCTCCACACAGTCATTTTACAGCCTTTTCCACATTCTTCCCTGAGATGTAGGGAAAAATCTGATCGTTGCCTACCAGGAACCAAAGATCAGGGATGCAAGTGAACACCTCATGCAGGAACTCTTAGACCAAAAGAAGACACTTATCCCGTCCTATGTAACCTATTTCTTGAATTGACCAAAGACCGTCATTACACAAAGCAGCAGTACAACATACACAGCCAGCAGGCATCAGAGGGTGATGCGAATAGCCTCTTCAGTGGCTAACATAACCCAAAACCTCAGCTTCGAGCTGTGAAAAGAGGCAGAGGGTTTGCCATGCTGTTACTAGACGTGATGGAACTACTTCCCTCTGACATGAAAGAAGGCTCAGTCATCTATGATGACATCTGACTCAGTTGCAAAACTGCCATCGAGGCTGTCATAGGACAGACACCAAGCCTGGAGAAGGCTCCGGGGTGATCTTATAGCAGCTTTCCAGTACCTAAAGGGGGCCTACAGGAAAGCTAGAGAAGGACTTTTTACAAGGGTGTGTAGTGATAGGACAAGGGGCAATGGATTTAAACTGAAAGAGGGCAGATTTAGGTTAGATATAAGAAAGAAATTCTTTACATTGAGGGTGGTGAGGTACTGGAACAGGTTGCCCAGAGAAGTTGTGGATGCCCCATCCCTGGAGGTGTTCAAGGCCAGGTTGGATGAGGCTTTGGGCAACCTGGTGTAGTGGAGGATTTCCCTGCCCATGGCAGGGGGGTTGGAACTAGATGATCTTTGAGGTCCCTTCCAACCCTAACCATTCTATGATTCTATGATTCT
This sequence comes from Tauraco erythrolophus, assembly GCF_009769465.1. Taxonomy (NCBI): domain Eukaryota; kingdom Metazoa; phylum Chordata; class Aves; order Musophagiformes; family Musophagidae; genus Tauraco; species Tauraco erythrolophus. Next base: position 23,583,508 of record NC_141465.1, read on the forward strand.
AATGTGATCCAAGGCACTGAAAGAGTCTATGACATGTCTTCCTTTAACTGTTGACACCACAAATTTGTGTATGTACTTATGTGTGTATCTGTGGGCAGAAAGACCTGCACTGACCTTGGCTTGATGGAACAGCTAATTTCCAGGGAAAGGTTGTACTCATCCTGTGAACCTAATGACATCTAGAAACTGGCCTGCCTGGTTGACAGCTCCTGAGGTACCCTGTTTTTCTTTCGATATTGCCTTGTGCCCTCTGCACCAGCCTTCTTTGTAATGGCTCCACCAGTGTGATGCAGATCCCCTGACAATGCCAGAAATTGTTTTAATTGCCACTACCTGAGAGCAAGCGCTATGATATAAAGGCATGTTTTATATCATAGCTAGTGAGCTGTGGGCTTCCTCATCTCAGAAGAGACGGCCACTTGGTAGGATTGCTGAAGTATGGGGTGGATAACTGGGTGGTAAGATGGGTGGAAAATTGGCTGGACTGCTGGGCTCAGGGGACTGTGTGAGCCGTGCAGAGTCCAGCTGGCAGCCAGTAATTAGCTGAGTCCCTCGGAGGTCAGTCTCTCCCAGAATTTCCACAGATATGCCCATGTTCTGCCTTATGCTCCCTGTGCTCGTTCACACCTCAGCAAAATGAATGCAAACCCTCCTTGCTGCTAACTTCTACGCTGATGCATTGATGCCCGCTCACTTTCAAAAGTTTTGTTACAAAACCAGGGGAGCAGGATGCTGACTCCCGGGATCTGCAGGCCAGTCCGCGTGGATCGCAGGGCTGCGGTCTGGCACCCTGCCACCCTCTTTGACGGCAGAGCAGCCCTCCTTTAGCGCGGTGCCAGCTCTGAACGGCAGTCAAATGGAGCTACGCATGAAGCAATGCCACTAAAAGTGACATTAACTTTGACCAGAGGTGGTTCTTCCCTGGGGACGAGGGTGCCCTGCCATCGCTTGAGTTTTTCTGTGGGTCACCTAAGTGTTTCTGAGTTACCAGCTTTCTGCTGCGGCCAGGTGGCAGCGCACGTGGCAGCAGCCAGCCCAGCACTGCGGCCCCGGAGGGAAGTCTGCTGCACCTGCACCTCAGCCCTCTGCGGTGGGGGGAAGTCCCCACCGGCTGAAGGCTAGCAGGGCTAGCCTCGTTAGCTTCACCTCTGCCGTCACGGACGGGCTTTGCATATTTTATGTGCTTTTTAACTGCAGGGAACAGTGGACTTGGTTATCTCCAAATAAGAGACTTGCAAACCTTGTAATCCTTGATGGTAGAGGAAGGTTAATAAAAATGAAAAGGGACATGACACCACCAAGCAAGTGAACGAGAGGAACAAAACCTCTGCTGCTTGCTTCTCTTCCCTGTCCCTGGGATGTTTTAAAGATTCCTCAAAAGTAACCTAGATCTCCACCAGACTTTCTCCAACAGTTCCTAGAATTGTCTTTTATTCAGCACTAAAGCCAGTTGGAGAACTGTTTGTGCTATTACAAACAGTTTAATCCATGATCAGTGTGATTAATGAGACCCCTCAGAGACAGAAGGTTGGGTATGCTTCTTGTAGGAAACATGCATTTCTTTCTTTGTGGTTTGAAATTTCCTCGTTCTTTTTCTCAGAATAGCTAGAGAGAACGGAAGTTTCTCGTTTTGAGATCTAATCTGCTCTGCCTTTGCAGGAAGTTACAAACGTCTTGAACAAGCTTTCAGCTGACACATTTTTCTGAACAAGAAGCCCTTTGGACAAAGCCTTACTGATTAGAGACAGGAGTGGTTAAACCACAGCTCATGTCCGTAATTACCAGCTAGTTAACCTTACACCTTTATCCTCTTGCCGTCAGCCCAAGTTTTGCAGGGTTTGATTCCTGTAAAATAATAGCAGCTGTTGGGTATTTCGCTCTGTTGAAAGCCTTGCCTGTCTCACTGTAGCTAGTTAAGGAGGCCTATTTCCATTTGCAAACCTATGCAAATAAACATTTCTCAGAGTGTTTGTATCATGGTACATCTCTGGTCTCTGCGGTTGTTAGTCCACTAACTTAGCTGCTTCTTGACAGCCATAATCGTATTTAAATTCACCTCAGTATATTTTCACGGGTTCAGCGATTTCACAGATGGCTAGAGAGAAGCAACCTGAAGACTAAGCGCCTCTGCTGCAAAAGCCAAAAGATAAGCCCTTCTCAGAGGAATTCAAGCTCGCTTTAGACCTTCTCTAGGATGAGGAGATGATAGAAGCCAATCCAAATACATTATTTCAGAAAAAGTTACTAAAGTCATGTTAACTAAAGTTGGTACTGTGTGTCATGACACACTACTGGTTATAAAAGCATTAAGAGACAGATATAGCTGCTTGATGCAAGATCTCACATACTTCATCCTGTGAAGGGATTCTGTATCTCCACCATGCCTGGCAATATGGGGTCATTCCTACTAAATGATGATGATTGTTGCATGCGTTAAATGTAAGCTAAAACCAGAAACAAATCTTAGCATCTCTCATTCTTGTTTATTTTTCTAAACAGAGTTTATTTACTCCAAATCTTTGAAATCCAGTTAATGCAATTTTCTAAATTCGCTATTTTTATACTGTAGCCTTCAAAGCAGATCTATGTTTTAGGAGTCTGACAGCAGTAGCCATTTAAGGGGTCATGAAAACTACAGAAAGCATTTCCATTAGGAAAAAAAAAAATAGAGAAAAGCTTTCAATTTGTTTATAGCTTCTTCAGAAATACTCTTTTTGGGGTGGAACTTTCCATCTTTCATCTCTTCTGAAGGTGATTTTCTTTTAATTTGTCAGCAATGTGTGGAAACCTTTTAACATAAATGCAAAATGCCTTAAATTATGAAAACGGTGTGACTAATTGGTGAGCAAAAAGTTTCTGTATTGATTTGATACACAGATTATTACGCATGATAAAAATGCTCAGAGGAGTTGCCATTTACTGTGTTAGTCTTAGAACAGAGAAGCCTTTGAAATGTAATAGCCACATTAAAAATCAAGTAGTTTCTGAAGGGCTCAAACACACGATTCTGTTTATTTTTGAAGGAAGTACTCTAAAAGAAGACAAGCAGTTAAAATGTGCGTTCCAGTGCAAAATATACTGGGACATGATAATAAAATCTCATATGAATGACAATGGTGCACAACAACTGTATTAGTTTCTCAGTTTTGTATACAAACTAATACTCTATTAACAAACTTCACACCACGCACAAAAGGCAAAAGCTTCACAAAAAATGATCATAAAAGCATAGCATTGATTCTGATTTTCTGTTTTTCTCTAAGCTTTCATTCTCTGTATAATGCTTGGGAAGAATGAGAACAGGTGTGAAAATAACAATAAAGGAATTGCCAGTGCATAAGCCGTTCAGATGGCTATGTTCTCTAACAGATAATGAACACAGGGAGCTTGATTCAGATTTACACTGCAGTTCTTCTGTACCTCCAGGATAAAATGTAGGAGATGATAGTCTACTTTAGAGCCTGTTTTGGAGAAGAATGGTATGAAACAGTTTTAATATTAAGGACAATTAGCTTGGTAGTTTTCAAAGTAGCATGTGAGTGTATCCACCTTTTTATTATGATGATACATCAATGAAAATACATTCTGTACAAATATCAGGAAAACACATCTGAAAATAGAGACAGTGTGGTTAATTCGTATCTTTTAAAAATATGTACAATATTTACATTTTGAACAGTTCCAGAAATGAACACATCCAGATTATCTACTACTACCTAAAACAATTCTCTATTATTATAGAAAATGTATTTGCTGTACAAATATTTATAAATACATATGTATAAACTTTTTCAGTGAAATGTGTGTGGATTCACTGAAATGAAAAGCATGAGATATTATCAGCTAACATTGAGCTATCAAGTGTCCATGTATTAGACAGTCTAAAGCATCATACATCAGACAGAAGTAGATTTTCGGTGTTGAGAATATTTTGTGCTCTGCTTCTGTGCCATCATACTGGCAAATCTGATTGATTGTCTTTTCTGAAAATCTGCAGAAAAGCAGCAGGACTGAATCAGTTTGACTCAGTGATTGTTATTGACTGTACCATGTCAGACAGGGTTTCTGGGTCTACTTCTTCTTTGCCATTATCTGAATTTTCTGAAGAGATGTAACAGCCAGAATCTCTTGGACAGTCATTTAACTGTGATTTGTCAAAGCCGCAGTGAGGGCTTAAGCTCTGTGTCTCCTGACCGTCCTCACTTTTCTGCTGTTGTTCAACTAGAGAGAACAGAAAAAGAAAGAAAAAATTGTCAAAATAAGTATCTTGGAAAAGAGTTTGAGGCAGCAACATGACTGATCTTGAAGAACTGTAGAAACAGACCTGGTAATATACACATGACTAGATCAATATCTTTTGTCTATCAGAAACAGAAACCTCAGCATCAAAGAACTAAAAATATGATTACATGAGTATAACAACATCTAAGTTGATGTTGAGGTTGGCTTTGATCTTGCAGTGTGTTGCTTAGAGATGAATGCCAGAGACTTTTGCCTCATCCTTTAGACTGAGGTCCTTTAGGCTGTCCATAGGTGCAACAGTCACCATGCATGGTCGCAGCTTTTTCCCCTCCCACATTCATGTATAACAGAGCCTGCTCATGTGATTAACCATGCAGTCTACTGTGCCTTGTTTAATGCACGTTGCATTATAGATGTTGTGTCTTTTGAGTGTAACCCCCGCCATTTTACCTACTCTGCACACTGTGTAGTGAGATATGATGCGCTGGTCATCAGAAGTGCTCAGCATAAAGATGTGGTAATCGGGTTTTCAGTGGGAGTGGGGGGCTGATGGAGACTTCCTAAGCTTAGCTTGATCTCCAGAAGGTTATCTTCCAAAACACAAAGGCTTCAGAGAAAGCTAAGATGCCTAACTCCTGCTGTACGGTTTTGAACACTGTTCCAAAACTAAGTAGAAGCAAATTATCTTGCAAATAATTGGTCCTTTTTTAGCTGCTGTGTGACTAAGCTGTTCCAACTCAAAAATCTGCAACTCAGCAAGAGTATCAACAGACCTCTCAAATAAAGCTCAACAAGCTGGTGCCTTGCAGACAGGATATACCTGTATATCATGAATATATCTTGAGGTTAAAGTTTTTGTTCGTATTTTCTAGCTGTGAAATACATACGTTTACTTACAGTAAATTTCTTGAGAAAAGAAGCTATAAAATAAAAAATCTCTCTCCTTCTTACTTTTTTTTTTTTCTCCCCCCTCCTGTAACTGTATTTTTACTTCAAACTGTGGCTTGCTTTCCAAACAAAGAAGAAGGAAGAAATCTCACAGGAAACAGATGGTTTTCCTCTAGATTTTAGCCCTTCAGAAAAATAGTGCCTTTTTGCTTTTGCAAATAAGTTCCATTATTCCACTTGGCTTGTTACTCTATGGTTAAATAGTTAGCTTCGAATCTTTAGGCAGATTTAAGCTGTCTCAATTCAAGTCCAGGCAGAATGGAAGTCCTAATACATGAAGAATTTTATCCTTCATCAAAATCTAAATCTAGTTTAGCTCCCAGAATTATAAAATTTCTACAAGGAAAATTCATACTGACATTTGTTTCAATTGTTGGAAATTTTAAGATTTGGTAAGAGGCGAAAGATTTTAAATTTGTTGTGTGTTTGTTTCTTTTTTTTTTTTTAAACCGTATGTTGTATTGTATAACAAAGAATAAATTAGAAATGAAAAATTGAAATGTTTCACTCAGAAAATATTGAAATGTAACAGCAGGAGAGTCAGTACCTTTCTTCATTATTTAGGATTACAACAAACTTATTTTGCAAAGCATTCTGATATATTGAGAAACGTTTTTAGGTCTTGATGGAAGTCTTGTGGATTTGTTTGGACTGATTAATTCTGTTCAATATTTTCTAACTTTCAGTTGCCTAATTAAGTTAATCAACTAAACTGATTTTCGAAGAAAAGTAACCAGACTCTCAACTTAGTAATTTTTGCATTAAGCCTGAGGTTATAGGCATAACCTGATGTATGTTAAAAAAAAAGAAAGAAAGAAAGAAAAGATTACTTTAAATATTTTCTAAGGAATAGAAGTCCCACCTTGTTCCCAAATAAATTAATGGTTAATTGCACTTGTGTGAAAGAGTACACCTTGCAGCAGATTTAATTGATATCTGCAACTGTTTGATCTCCTTCTCACTTTACAGAACACAGTTTGTCACGTCAAATGTTATCTCTCTTTACAGGGAAAATATTTGATCACATAGGGTCCAATTGATTTCTGATTTAAGTCAGGAAGGAATTACAAAAGGCATTACACCGGTGAAGGTATTACTGCTGCTATTAGTAGCAACAGAAGTCGTTTAGCACAAACACCAGATGCCCCAGTAAAGCTGTGTCTAAACTGTGCCATCACCTCCTTGCACCCACCCACCGGTGCCGAGACGACCCGGATCTTGGTGGCCGTGGGTTGACAGAGCTGAGCCGGTGGCTGGGTGAAGTCTTCCTGCACGGCTGCGGGCAGGGCTCCCCTGCCCTCCCCTCTAATCCCCTCATCAGCCTAATGCTGCTTGCTGCTACTTTTATCAGCTTCCCCAGCATCATCTGCTGCCCTGGCAAGCAGTGACCTAAAAAGTGTTAATCCTGTTTACATTTTCAAGGTCAAAGAGGAACCTCCATCCACTTTGTTTGTTTTACAAGGAAAGGAGACCAAGTAACTAGTGGATTAAAAAGAAAATGCAGTTTCAATCAGTGTATTAGTGCCCTGTAACTAGTTGTGATAATCTGAATAGTTCCTGTGTGAAAAACAGATCCTAAATTCTTCTGTAGTGATGTCTTTCCCTTGTGTGTTTCAGGGAAAAAGACACAGATGAGCCTGGAACTGATATTATTATTTTTTTTTTTTTTTAATCTGAATTTAGGTCAGTTGGAAGAATAAGAAATTTCTATTTAGAAAACATAGAGAAATGTAAGACTTCTGTCTTTTCCAATAACAATAGAAGAATTTTTAACAGGAAAACTGAAACCCAAAGATGTTCAGATGTTTGAGGCAGTAAAAATATTATGCTTTCTATTTTTCATTCTGAGCAGAAAAACTTGAAGAACACCCCCTCATATTTAAGAAGAAAAGACTGAAAGCAAACTTCAACATTGTTTTTTTCTCTCCTCGAAGCAGCCTTAAATATTATGCGGTAACTGCTAAACACTTGAACAGGATACTGAGTATGATAAATATATGCAGCATACAGTTTTAGATGTTGCTTCACGAAAAAAGAAACTACGCTTCTTTTTTTTTCTTTTTTTCTTTTTAGCTTTTGGCTCCTACTTTCAGTTCTACTTAATTCCTTCCTCTAACATGTACATGTTCGAGTTCCACATTAGTAAAGGTAAGTTTGCTGTCTTAATTATTTGGACATCAGAAGAAAGATACAATGCCCAGGAAACAGGAATCGATAAAATTAAACTGCTGTTAGATGTTTCAGAATCATCAGAAATCTTATCAATAAATGGAAGTCCCATCATTTTCCTACAGTTAAAGCAGTTTCATATAAGATAAATAGTTTTCAGTCACTGTTGTCTGTGATATGGCCAGAAGAGTCTGAGATATGCATCATTTTGACACATATATTCTAATACTACTTTAGACTGTAGGATTATATTCAGACTTCTGAAAAAAAATGTGAGGCCTTTAGCCCTGGTAATATATGTGTGATGCATACTTATCTTCCTTGCTATATGGATATTTGAAATAAATATTTGTTATTCAGTGACGTAGATGCGCATGACACATGCAGGGATAGATCTTTTTTTTTCCTTCACTGGCTTTTTCCCCTTTTTTAATGAGTTTAACGTCCTGATTAGGAAAGCACTTTAAGCTTAGTTTTGAGGCAGTTCAGCTCAAGAATGTACAGAGGTTACACTGACTCCTGTGTGGCTATGTCACTTTAAACCAGATGTGTGGCAGGAGGCTTGGATTTTGTCTTGCAAGAAAAGAAGGTCACCCAGAACCAAGCCATGCTTTGTGAGTGTGCCCTCCGAGAGCTTGCCTTCACGAGTTTTGCCCAGGAGAGCTGAGTGAGGAGCACGATGCTTCAGTCTGAGTCACTTGCGTGCCTTCCTGGAAGGTGCAGCGGTGACGTACTGAGCAGCACCATAAAGTAACTATGTAGAACAAAGTGTGTCTTCAAGGCTGGTGTTAGACCTCCTAGGTATGTATGAAGGCCATGTATCAAACTGTAGTGCCAGTTAGACCACCCAAGTGTTAAAATGAAATGAAAACTCACAAAGCATCAAACTCAGAAAGGATCATTTTGAAGCAGTAAACGTTGATGCTTCTTGAAAAAGAAGCAGAGAAACCTGAAGTGGTCCTGTACACATATACAATGCTTTGAGGACTCAAAGGAGTAGACCTTTTGTGGATATTTACAGACATGCAACTTAAAAAATTGCACTCACTGAAGTCAGTGGCATAGCTTTTCTGGAAGGGATACTGAACTGATGTGAGAGGAGAGTTTGGTGAAAACACAAATTAGAAGCTTCTTTTTTTTCTAAAATCTGAAAGCTAACAGATGTGCCTGAAAAATGGTGAAAAATACTGCTACTCATGCCAAGATGAGCTTCTTTGGGAAATCTGGAAATATTATGTCCAGGTCAATGAGTTGTACCACAGTACCGAAAGGCAGATTGTCTTTGAGCACTATTTGACCTTGACGTGATATTGTGTAATCCCACGTGCTTAAAGGGACTGCCCAGTGTAAAATGGTACTCTTGATGCTAGGACCTCACATAAGGAATGCAACTGAGAACTGACAGTCGTGTCCTCAACTATCTACTATCTTGCTGTCCAAGTACAATAAATAAGGAACAAACCTTATTTGATACTGGCAGTGGGACTTGGAGCATGATCTGGCACTTAAATATGAAAAGTAAGTTAAGGAACTGGATTTGCAGAGATAAATGTAAAATATTATTCCCCAAATTGCACATATGCACCTTTTTTATCTATAAAATGAACTGTATGCACATATTCAATGAAGTCTAATTTTTCTTTAACTCAGAATAGCTTCAGACTAATGTAACCCACTGGACTTCAGGAATTAACCTGTTGACTTACATCATCGGAGTGAGAAGAGAATCGAGGCTATTTTGCACACACAAAAACGTGTGTCCTGGGAAGCAGTCAAAAAAAAGTTCCAAACTTCTTTTATTACTTTATTCATTAGCCATCCAGCAACTGCTTCGCTTTAAAAATAGCATCCTACAAAAGCACAGACATCCATCTCCTGTCTAGAAGCCATCTGGGAGAAGAATGGAAAGCTATTAAGAAATACTTTATGAAAAAGAGCTTTTTTTTCCTCCCCATCCATGGATTCATGGAAACCAATCATTTTGTCCCAAATATATAGGTCTGATCAACTTATAGAAAATCTAAAAAGAGATCTGTAAGTGGGGGAAGGTCGTGAGGAGCTTACAAGACCTTGCAGTTCTAGGATAGCCATGCTTTGTGAAGTACTTGAAGATGGTGAATTTGGGCCTGGACTTCCAGGAGAGGTAGAAAAAAGGCAGTGCAGTATCAGGAAGCAAAAAACACTATATGGCAGCATTTGCTACATAAAACTTACTTTTTAATTTCTGATATAAGATGGGTAAAGTTTTTCCTTTCAAATTCATTCAGATCTAAACCAAATGTAAGATGAAAAAAATCTCACTGCTAGAAATCCTACATTTGGACAGATTTAAGAAGCATATAATGTGGAAACTATTTCTGCAGGTCTTTTGGTTAGAAAACTGAATAACGTTTATTCTGCAAAATGAATTGTATAGTCGGAAGTATGTGGCATGCAGAAATCACTTAGTATAACATACAATAAATGTCAAGAAAAAATCGAGGAAAGAAAAAGAAATTAAAAGCCATGTAAAAACATATGGACATTTCACAATATCGGATATCACATGAAAGAAATATTAAATCTTGTGTTACTATGTTTATAGTAGAACCTAGTAAAATGAGGTTATGTTCCAGCACTCTTGGCTGTTCTGAATAATAGCAGAGTCACAAAAACTCAGAAACCTTTGTGTTCCAACTCTGGACCGTACCTGAGACTCCATCCATTAATCAAACATGTGCTTCATGCAAGCAGGAATGTAATGCAAAGACAAGGAAGTCTTCCGAGCTCAGTGAGAAAGATGGGCTTAGAACAATAAATATAGTCTATGGCCTTAGTGTATTTTTTCACAAAGCTTATGAAAAGAGTGAACTTTTACCTGGAAAAGTGCTGAACTTGTATCTAGAATACTCTTGGCCAGTAAACAGATTACTTTGTAGCTATGGGTAATTATGCTGCTCACTTCTAAGCAATTCAGAAAATCAATTTTAATTAAAAAATCATTTATGCTAGACTGAGTCATGCCCATTTAGGAAAAAAAAAATATATTGACCTAGGAAAGTTCAGTTCAGATGCAGAATTCACTTTCACAGTAGCACCCAGCTCTTTCAACCCAATTTTCCATTGGGTTGACAGAAGGACAGAGAGGTCAAATGATTCAGATGAAGTCAGACTCATGCTGAGCTTATCCCCAAGATTATCTTGACTCCTCGTCTTTTGTTATAACACCTTAACAGATAGCTTCTATCAATTTTAGTCTTTAGTATCTTCCTTTTTAGAGACGGTTGTTAAATTCTGTTCTGTCCCTACCAGTCATTTGACAAATGCTATGAACCTTTGGCAACCAGACAAGGCAAGGATTTGAATCAGTCCCGATTCAAGACAGTGTCCCAAACCAGGAAAGTATTAATGTGTGTCTCACCTTAAAATATGTGTAAGTCTTACGAAACTCAACTAGACTTAAATGAATGCTTATAGCTGACATGGTATATAAAAATGTCTTGGTTCTGGTCCCTGTGAGTATTCATAAATTCTAGGAATGTTATTTTATTGAATTTGAATACTAGAAAGATTGGTCATACCTATCTAAAGTGGATGCGAAACAAATATTCATTTCATCTCTTGATCTAAGACTACAGTGCCATCACTGATTTTGAAGTGACATGGGCCACTTTATAAGATTTAATGCTATTATTTCCACAACCATTACAAGAATTTAAACTGTTAGATTACCATACAGATAACATCAGGGACACTGTTTTGCCTGGAGAAGTGACTGAATCCCATGCTGCCAATTAAGAAGAACCCTATTTGGATAATTAAGGAAAATGTATTAATTTTCAATGTATGGGACATTGAAGGACCTTATTAGGTTTGGTCCTTGCACAAGTATGTGTAGAATATTAAGTGTTAAGACGCCTTCAGAAAAAGGAAAACTTGGTGTCACCTTCTAAAAAGGTTAGGTGTCTAAGGCTGCTTGCTATGCTTTTTGTTACATAAGGAACATAAATAGCAAACTGTATTCTCACTACTCCAGAACAGTTTGACACTTGCATGGTCTGTTGAAAACCATTAAGTTTTGGTTTTGTTTTTCACACTGATGCAAAACTGCAAAATTACAGCTAGAATTTTTCATTATATTTTTTTTATGTGTGTTAAATATTGATAGAGAAAACCAAATACAATAAAAGGTGCAGAAAGTGCAGCAAGGCTAGTTACCAAGAAGTATGCACAAATATATGTGTACTCACTTTAAGGGCAAATTAGGGAAATAAACGTATTTTCAGATGATCTCGAGCTAGATCGCTGCAATAAAATTCTCAGAAAATATAACCTTTTATTTTTCCAGGATTCACTCTTTCAGTCACTACTTCTACATAGACAGCCCTTCAAGAGTCCTTTTCTAGCCTGCCATCTCACAAAGCTATAGACCAGAAAGAACTACTGAACCTGGTAGGCAAAAAACCCACCCTTTTAATGCCTCTCCAACGTGTTTGCAAGAACCTTACCTTTCCCTGGAAGCTGACTGAGAACAGGAAAGACTGCATGTACAAATGGGGTCCCAAAAAAGCCCAGACATACAATAAAAAACAAGGCCAGCCAAGACATGAAGAGGGAGATTAGAGAACATCTGCAGGGAAAGCTGAATGGATGAGGTAGCCAAAGACATGCTTAGAAACCCAGAGATTTATGTACTGTACATGCAGGTACATGCATACATATGTACATGTGCTAGAGTAAGAATTGGAAAGTTACCTAACTACTGAGGACATAAAAAGTGGACACCTGACAAGAACTGATATTAAAATATCTCAGGAAGACATTGCTTTTCCCAGTCTCCTTTTCTTTCTTTCAGATGCTTCTCAATTGGGAGTGCCCGTTTGATGAAATGGCTGCTCAGCATAGGGATGAGTATGCACAAATATTAATAGAAGAGGAAAACATCTTCTGGTTTGGCTGAGTGTCTAATTAAGTGGATGCTTAGCTGTAGTTTCTAGAAATTTGACATAAATTATTTAAAATTAGAAGTCAGGCTAGAAATATCATTAAAACATCATGAGAACAGTATTTTCTGTTCTGTATCAGAATAAAAACAGAAATAAAGGGGATAAACAGGAGGAGTTAGAAGTGCACACGACTGCAGAGCTCCATATTGACATTATGGAGAGGTGGTGGGATGGCTCCTATGACTGGATTGTTGAAAGACATTATAGCTGTCTTCTAGTACCTGGTATCTTACACCAGGATGCCTACAAGAAAGCTGGAGAGGGACTGTTTACAAGAGCATGCAGTGACAGAAAAAGTGGCAATGACTTTAAACTGAAAGAGGGTAAATTTCAATTAGATCTAAGGAGGAAGTTGTTCACTCTCAGAGTAGTGAAGCACTGGAACAGGTTGCCCAGAGAAGCTGTGGATGCCCCATCCCTGGAAGTGTTCAAGGCCAGGTCGGATGAGGCTTTGAGCAACCTGAGGTAGTGGAAGGTGTCTCTGCCCATGGCAGGGAGGTTGGGACTAGATGATCTTGAAAGTCTATTGCAACCCAAACTGCTCTATGATTCTATTATTCTACCCTAGCTTTTCCACTGTCAGTGAAAGGAACACGTGACGAAAACATAATGGTGATCAATACACATACACAGACACATATTGTATTATCAGCTTTTGGAAGCTCACCATAAACTTGATTCTGATTAATTTTGAGGAAAGAATGCAAACCAACTATTAGTATATATTTTTTTTACAAAACCTTCCTACAAAAGAAACTCATTAGGATAAGGATATAAGTGTGGGATGAAGTGAGGGAAGGAAAAACTGTAGTCTTCTGCAGAATGTTGTTGAAAAAAAAAAAATTAATAGTCTTTACTGTAGCTATTTGAAATAAGCTCTATTTTGGTGAAGATACTAGCACAGCATTTGCAAGGTTTTGTTTTCTGCACTTGTACAGAGCTCATGACTTTTGGGAAGTCACTTAACCTCTCTGGGGGTTGGGTCCCTAACCATAAATAGGGTTGTTCTTAAGTATTAGTTGCTATCAATCTCTAGTGTAGGACCTATAAATAAGAAATTTTAAATCATTCAGGTGTTACTAGTATAGTAATCATATAAATATCTAGGAGAGATGTATGGTTTTCTATATAAACAAATAAGAAAACCATCAGACTCCATGTTTCATATTTAAAAGCAAAATCATTTAACAGATCAGTGTGAGAATCACTATGTCTTTAAATGTGTTTCTTTACTTAAAACTTACACATGACTCCTAACAAAGCTTAAACACTTACTGTCATAGTCCTGTAGATTTTCAATTGCTGATAACAGTCTTGCTCTGTCTTCTGGGTTTGAAATATTTAATTCAATCAGGTGGCTCTCCTGCAGATCCTTTAAATCCTCTAGAGTTTCATAGCCATTTAGTAAGAGAGTTGAGGCATATTCCTACAAAAAGGAACAAGCAAATCCTCTCACGTGAACAAGCACTATGTTTAGTAGAGGAATAGGCACAACTTCTCTTTTACTTTTTTGTTAGGTTGAAATGGGGTCCATTCTGCAGTCTGATTGACCCACCTTTGGCATATAACCAGTACTGGAGAGTAGGAGCAGACTGAGACAGACATGCCTGGAGGTCCTCCTGGCGATCCCAGGATCTGTGCCTGAGTTGTCTGACAGAGTCCAGCAGTAAATTGGACCAGGACAAAGCTCTGCCAGAAATGATTTAATCTGCCAAGTGTCCGGATTTTTGTGGGTCACCTCATGAGTCCCTCTCATGCTGGGTCCAGGAGGGCCTCTGCGGTAAGGTGTGCCCTTCGATATAAGTGCAGGTGAGAAGATGAAGGAGCCTTCAGCCACGCTGCATCACATGTGATCCCCCTTGACTGTGTGTCAACGCAGTGTGTAACTCTACACATACTCCAGGGAAAGGAGCGTTTGCATCAGCACCAAAGCAATAACCATTATTAAAAACGTTACCTGTAAATCATAACCTAATTACGCTTTGACACTCAGTCAAGAACTAAGGTTGCAGAGAGTGAGAGAGGCACAACATGAGCCTAGTGCAAAAAGACTATTGCTCTCTAATGATCACAAGAAATTAGAAAGCCAAATTCTAAATGTTGGCACTGGAGTCAGACTGCAGTCCTGTCCCTGAGGTGTCCAGAGTCACACACCGCTTACGCTTAGGCGCACAACTGCAGTCAGGTTGTGGTGACTTGACAAGTCGCCACTGTGCGTGGATTCTTTTAGCCTAACCAAATGATGTGGTAAAATGCAGTTCTGCAAGCCACTCACATCAGATAAAACACAGACACGAAGCTGCTTTGCTTTGCTGACATCAAAACTGCTGAAACCTGCCTTTCTACTTCTGGCTGTAAATGACATCCAAACTCCAAGTGCACAGAAATTAAACGTTTCAAATACAGCTGGGAAACGTGATGGCTGACCTGCAAGTGGACACAATCCAGGAGCTCTTGCAACGTTTTAGGCTTGGTCCTTTTGCTTCCTCTGTGCGGCTTTATCTTTCTGGGTGCAGCTTCCTCTTCCAAGATAATATCCACGTAAATGAACTTGAAGTTTCCTACTTTGTTGTTCAGCATGCCTGTCCATATGCCCATGGGGGTTTTACAGATGATATCTATAATGTCTCCTTTCTAGAACAATAAAAAAGAGGACACCACTGCTTACACACCTGGTTTGTTATATGTAGCTTTTCCTCTATAGACCAAAACCAGCACAGACAGCACAAAATTTTAACTAGTCAGTGTGAAGTAGCTTTTAAAAATTACCTAGATTTAGCTCCTTTACTTTTATAAAATCCCAGCAAAATAATTACAGAAAATGGAGCTAGTCCTTATCTCCAAACCTTTGTGAAGGAGGAATGAGCATAAGCACCCCCTCTCACCATTTTTGTGCTCCACTAGGTCCCTGAAAAGGGATAGAGTTGCATTAGCAATCAACTTTTGCTATAGATAGTGTGCATAGCTTTGGCAAAAAGCAAGGGAGCATTGTGAGGTTATTTTCCAAATATGCGTCAAACCATTTACACAATAGTCTTATTATCCAGCTTCTCAAGGGTGTTTAACAACTGATAGGTGAGCTATGTGAAAGGTGGACTCTTACTCATTTTACAGTAAAAAACATTGGCTACATTTCTCGAAGGCAATAAAGAACATTTAACTCCCTCGATATCTTCCCGTCTGTCCTTCCTAAAGGACTGACAAATTTTCTCACTATTATTAACACAATTCACTGTGAAAATAGTGGAAGATGCCTTTGCAGACAGATCTAAAGGCTTCCGCTCTCCACCCTTGTGCATTCTCTCACAAATGTGAGCGTAAAAAAGAGTGAGAACACAGCTACTTCAAAAGGGCTTTTTGGTAAAGGTGTTCACAGCCACGCTGTGGGAACCAAGGTGTCAGCTCAGCAAAACAGTAACTTTGAGTAATTTTCATAGTAAAAAGGCTTATTTGTCATACTTCCTACACAACTTGCTCTCATGACCTCAGAATTGAGTCCTCTCTTTTGGACATTTACCACAGAACTTAAAAAAAGTTGAAAGTCTTTAAAGGGTTATCCAACGAATCCAACACACTTTGGCATTCTGTTACCAATTTAAAAATAAAAATCAGTTTGTTAAAATATCTGTAAACAACTCTAAGACTTTCAAATCTTTTCTGGTCTGGTCAAGAAACCGTAAGTAAGGTGATCACCCTATTTTTGGTACAAACCCAAGTATGAAATTGACTGTGTTCCAGTGACCTGGTTTTGTTGGAACATGGAGCTCAGAGCTATGAGCACGTTTGAAATGGAAACTAAACAAACATTTGTTTAAAGCTCTATAAGCACACACATTATTCTATACACTGATGGAGGCTCAGGAACTCCAGACGTGGAGGCAGATCAGGATTAGGCGGTGGCTCTAAGCCAAGATGCAGACACACTTTGAATTCAGATTCAGGGCACTGAAATTCTGTGAGATAAATTTAGGGGATTCCAACTCTAAGTATTAGTTTATAATTCTAAAATACACTGCCCCACTGGCTAAAAAAGGAACCTACATGAGCCGGCAGACATTTGCCATTCTGTGACCAGTTAAACTGGAAATGCCCTATATGTGGGTGGAAGGGGAGGGCAAGTGGTGAAGGCTGCAAGTACTGGCAGAGCAATGGCTGTAATATAGGCCAGAGAGAAGGCGAGGGAGACTGCAGTGAGATGCGGATGAGTATTTTGACAAAAAGAAGAGGCTGTGAAGAAAAGATGCTGAAGTGTGAATATATTCTGGATTTGACGGTGTTTGCAAAGAGAGAAAAGACAGAAGTCCAGATTACAGACATGAGTAGTCTCAAGGACGATTATATTGAATGTATCTGTGCGTGGGAGAAGAAAAGGGCTGGGCTTTTTTAGTAATGTTCAGCTAGGCCCACATCTGGAGCTCCTTTTTCTCACTCACACAGCCTGGACACCCCTGCCATGCTGCCAGGGCCAGAGAAAATTTATAGTTCAAAGGTATGCTTAAAGAAAAGCTTAATGGAAAGGTGAACTGTTTTCATCAAAGACAATGAGTGCCACTGAGCTTTTGATATATCCTAGCCGTGACTGAAAAAGCTGGGGAGGCAACTTCACATCCCATGAGACTTGAGTTTTTCTTAGTCCAGACCTAGTACGTGGGAAGGAATGTGTATTTTACTCTGAGGAAAGCTGTGGTATACAGATAGATACCACAATACCTGCCTGGAGTCTATGCCTTAAAAAGCCTTTAGCAGCAGTTGGCTTTGCAGCATTGTCTGAACTAAGTTCTTATAGGAGCATTGCAAAACCAGATTGGTCTTGCTTTTAGAGTGTTACACATGTTTAACAGTTAAAAATGGATTAGTAAACATACTCTTCGTATGTAAGAAATGCCCCCCTGACATTCTTACTGGAAAAGGAGTCCTGGTGGTTGCCGTACCTTGATTTTCAGAGAGTCGGTGTCATAAGGACTTGGTGTGAAGTCGGTGTGGACTTTGGCTCGACCGCAGAAGGGCCCGCTGTAAGGGACTTCATCATCAAACCGGAGGCTGTCCCTGTTGCTCGTTCCATCTGAGCAGCTGGTCACCCCACCTTAAAGAGAGTCAGGTTGAGAGATCTCCTGCACCAAATGCCCAGACATGCAATTCTGCACAGCAGCTGAGAGGAAAGTGTTCAAAAGCACAGAATTAGAGAAAGCGTGTATTCTGTGTGGTTTTGACACGTTCCAGGAAAAATGCATTCAATAAAAAGCATACTACAAGAGACGGAAGAAAATAAGTAGATCTTTCATTAACATCTTCCCTACAATAATCTTTTTCTGGTGATGATACTAACAGACAACACATTCTTACTTACAGACTTCTTGAAATATTACCTCTGCAGGTTAATAAAGTGCACTCTAAAAGTGCAATTTAGGGAATTAATTCTGCACAACTTCTCCTGTTTATTCAGAGAAATGAAAACAAGTACTGTAGAAGTTATTTTATTTCATTACAGAGCTAGCTGAAACATCAAAGGAACCTGCATTGCAGAGGGAAATTTTAATCTTATCAACATTTCTGCCTGTCATTTTATCCAAGTTGAGCAATAAAATATCAGCAGAGTAATTCAAGCAAATTTGAGCAAGCTCTGCAATATCCCATCCAAATATGTTTTTAGATAAGAGCAGCAGTGTGTTGGAAGTAAACTCCCATATACAATTTTCACAAATCACATCACAGAAAATGATCATAAAAATGGTTTTGTTTGAGGTGATTGCTTAAGTGCACAGCTCCGTCTCAGGGCCAGATTAACTACTAAGTGCAAATGGTCTGGACCGCAGCTCGAGTTCCCACTTAGGGTTCAGGTGATGCCTGCAGTGATGGCACAGCAACGTCATTATGGACAGCTGTGGCTGGCTGCCCAGCAAATGTCCACAGCAGAGCAACGGGTAGAGAGATGGAGGCAAACTCTACTTCTCATCAGAGATTCATCTGCCCTCTGACTGAGACTACCCTGTTGGGGGACGGTTTTCAGTGGGTTTGCAGAAAAGCAGATTGTGTCTTTCTGCATCATGATCTGAAGCCACCAGGTCAAGCCCCATCACCCATCATCTCAGAGAGACCTCTCACTTTGTCTGCCTCACATCTGCAGGGCGAAGGATGAATTCACAGCAACTACCTCCAGAGAAGATGCTTGTGTGACTGCATCCAGGGATTGCAACCTTATGAGTGCTAGCACCATGGCAGTGACAAAAAAAACACCAAAAAACATTTATGGCAACATCCCCTATAATCCATGTTATTTTTTTTTACTTCAGTTAATATTTCCACTCTTAAAAACACTCAACTTATTTCTGTAGAGAGGTATATCTACCCTAGCTGCCACCCATTTAATCAAATTACACTTTTGTCTGCCAGACTGAAGAGCTCTCTACTATCACATTTTTGATCACCAGCTCTGATACCGCAGACTTAGACAATAACAATATTGATCCAGTGACTGAATAAGAAGTATGGGTATCTTGTACTTACTAGATGAGCTCTGGCCACTGTTCAGACTATAGAGACTTTCCATAGAGTCACTGGCTTTTAGGGAGACCTTCTCAGTGTGTATTCCACCACCAGGATCACTGTCATCTTTTCCTTCTTCATTCTTTAACAGAAAAATCCCATGTTAACCACTAAGAGATGTATTTTAGACAAACATTTGTTTTATTTTTCTTTTAAATCGTCATTGGAGATTAACTCATCATTAGACTTTATTAAGAACCACTCTGTGAGAGAAAACATTTTAGAAGTTGATGCCTGGTACTAAGGATGCCCAGCACCACCCCTAGCATCTTATGATCTTGGAGAAATCCCCTGTTTTCTCTCAGCCCCACTTGCTTCATTCCACTCCCACTGAAGCAGCTAAACTGATTCTCCATCTCAGGAGACTGCAATATAACACAGCAACAACAAAATCTTGTAACGGGAAGTTTGCAGGTAGCCAGATAGGGTGTTTCTGTTTGTCTCAGCGGAGGAAATATAAAGTTTAATTCTGAAAGTACATGGTGAAGTATGGCATCTGATCATTATTAGCCAGCTGGACTGAGTTGAATATAATGAACTAATTAACTAATCAACTCAAGGTACCGATCCTGCCTACAAGAGGCAGGCCATTTCCTCCTGGCTGTGGAAGATGCAACAGTGTCTTTGGTGCTGCAGCCCAGGCTGGTGAGCAACAACTGGTGACTCTGATATGATACATTGGTGAGACCCTAAGAAGCCTGGGGCCCGAGCTGAAAGAGCTGGAGCTGGGAGCCCGAGTGAGAGTCCTTTGGAGAAGAAGGTAAAGCTGCAAGCCCTGACATGGTATTTGTGGGAGGGAAGTGTGCTGTAGTTGGATGAATGGACCAGGTCTCTGCTCACCTTAAAGCCTTTGTGAAAACAAAAATTGTAAAACAAAAAGGGGGAATTATGGCATCTGATCATTATTAGTCAGCTGGACTGAGTTGAATGTAATGAACTAATGAACTAATCAAGTCAAGGTACAGACCCTGCCTACAAGAGGCAGGCCATTTCCTCCTGGCTGTGGAAGATGCAACAGTGTCCTTGGTGCCACAGCCCAGGCTGGTGAGCAACAGTGAAGTGCTAGCTGATGCAGCTGTGTTTTGTGTGGAACTTCTGGAAATCAGGGGCTCTTGTTGACAGGCTGGTACCCAAGCCAGGGTGTTCTGGAGACAGCCTGCACACATGTACGGCATCACTGTGTTCTAGCACCAGGCTCATCATGTTGCCCAACATATGCATTGGCTTTGAAATCCAGTGCATTTCAGAGTTAACAGGTGCATGTTTCTCTCACAAAATCTAATGGTGTATGAAATTAGCCCCTTGAGTTTATAACATCAAACCACACCTCAGGAATCACAGCCTATTCAAAACAATAAGATCCATATTTCACTCACAGGTAAGTTAGTTAGGGTCGATGCAGCAACTAAATGAAATAATGATGAGCTTTCAAAGGAAGGAGTTTCTTCAGCAAATTTCATCATGTTGTCGACGTGTGTGATACTCTGATGCAACTGAAACATCCTGCAGTACTTAGGATGTTACGTTACATTTGGGGAAATATTAATTATTCATCAGTTGACTGATGAAGTCAAACAAAGATGACAGTGTGTGTACGAAGTAAAGGCCCATACAGATATGTATCAGGCATAGCAATGAAATGAAAGACTATATTGGTTTACAACAAGAACATTGCTTGTTACAGCAGTCTGCAGCATAACCCATAGATTAATCAGTGAGTCAGTAGTGATTGTCATCATCTCTCATACAGAAATGAAGATTATGCTACATGTGTGTCCAATAAGATAATTAATTGAATTTCTGTGATGTGACTTGTTGCTGTAAATGTGCAGAAGGTATATGTTGAAATTCTGATTTTTCTTCCTTTTAATGTAAAAATCATGGATTGCAACCTCTTGAATTTTAGCAAAAAATGCAAACTAAACTAATGAAATAGGAATCCTTGGTTTTGACCACCAAAAATTGTCTAAAGGTATCCTGTGAAGCACTATTTTCTATTTGTGAAATTTCTTATTTATTTTCCCTACTTATTTGATATTGATGCCTATATGAAATAGAATGGAGACTAGCTAGATTTTTTAGGATGATTAAGTCTGACAATTCTTTTTTCCTTATGTTTTTTAAAATTTGTAACTCACTGACACAACATATTGAGAAAACAATGTTTGCAGTGTGTGAAACATTATATGGGTTTTATGCTTAATAAAGATAGGTTCACTAAGATTAGATAAGGTAAAAGCAGATAAGGCATATGAGTTGTCATGCTCTAGGATGCTGGGTGACCGCCACGAAATGGACTTTGGAAATAATTTTTGTATTGAAAGATAAATTCTTCTAATGAAGCATTTTGTACAGGTTGAGTGTCAGACTGCTGATTGGGTTCATCAGATACTCCCTTGTATCCACATCAGGAGACTTTTTTGTGATGCTTATACAAATGTTCCTTGATGACAAAGCAAAATTCAATGATGTAAAACTCCTGTGTCAATCTTGGGCCCTTACTGTGTATTTATTTATGTGCTTTAATTGTATATGTGTGTACATTAACATGTACATGAAAGAAAGGGTACACACTAAAAGCTTTTTGAATTCAGTATGTGTTACCATGTTTTTCTGGATTGTTGTAACTGATGCAATGGAAACATGAAGCGGAAAAATGCGCATAACATTTTTACTTCACACGTATTATCATCAAACACGAGATTCTTAAGCTGTATTTACCATCTCCTCAGAGAGTGCCTTGATGTACTTTTTACCCATCTTTTTCTTCATGGTAAGGGAAATGGCTCTCATCTTCTTACCCAAGCTTCCTCCATTATTTGCTGCTTTAGTTTGTACTGCATCTCCAACATCACTTATAGTCTCCAACTCAGATACCTGATTCAAAATAAAAAAGTAAGCAACAACTCACCATGAAAATTAATTTCAGTGTAGAGAAATAGGAATTACAGAAAAATATTAAGGACACCAATGCAGTCAGTCACAGCCATTTTTCTGGGGAACTGTGTACCTAAACAGATTTGCAGCACACCACTGTATTTGTGAATGATAAAAAGAAAATATCTCTTATACTAGAAAATGTTGTTTCCCATTGTTTATTGTCCTTATTCCAAACAATAACTGAGAGGATTTATGCAGGTTCTTGAAAACAAAAATAACACATCTGTGGGTTGCACACATGTGGTGATTACTTTGGGCATGCACCGACCTGAAGTGCGCTTTTGTCTTTTGAAAAACTTTTTCTAATCTTCCCATCAAAGTACCAAAGTTTAGGTGTGATTCTCTTGTTCATTTTGGCAAGGGCTCAAAACCCCGGCAGATCCAGGTACACAAGCAAAGTTCTCACCAGTGTAAAATCTACACGATAGTTTTCCAATGTTTTTGCACAACTGTCATGGGAAAGCTAACTGAAGAAAATAAAACACTGTGCTATACAGACCTCAGCTGAATCATCTGTCTTTGATAGCGAGTGATGCCTGAAACGGTCAAAGCTTCCAAAGCTGCTTGTACGCTGTAAGAAAAGAGAAGACAAATTTTGACTCACTGATGGTGTTTTGTTCTGTTATGAAGACTTAAATAAAACTGTCAAGTCACCTGTTTATGTTAAAAATTCCTCCCAGATCAGTGAACCATGAACTGCTACATCCAGCTAGAAACAAACTAGGAGGTGACTATAGGGGAAAAAAAATTGTAACTGTACAGCCATAAGCAGAAAAATGAATAAAAGAACCAATACTGCTTCAAATACTAACTAGATCATAGATATGATTGAGTTCTTCTACATCAGTTTCATATTACTTATACACAGATATCTACAAGTTAATTCTGGGTAAGATTGCTGTCCGTGAGCTTAGAAAAAAAGGTGTTTCCATAAAATTATATGAGCTATAGAGTCAGTTATGGTGGTGTCAACTGTGGCAATTTATACAGTTTACTTTCGCAGCCGGGTAGACTGTTTATGGTTCTTTACAAAAAGGAACAGCAAGGACCCTCGAGGATTATGAATAATTTTTTTCCAAATGGTTTATGTTGCAGAGGGAGTAAGTAACAGAATAATTGGGTGGGCCTTGTGTTTTTCTTCCCAATCCTCCAATTTGAAAATCTGATTTTTAAATGTACATTGGTACAATTTTTCCCTGTGCCACAGCACATGAGAAGGGTTGCATCACCTGAACTGTGCATTAAGAGACCGAGAACGGATTGCTTTACTTCCTTCTGATTTTCACCTTTTCTATGTGTGGATAATTGACATGGTAAGGAGGGAAGTGGGACAGAAGATTTTTGCAACAGAGGTCAGATATGCCTAGGCAAAATTGTCTGACACTGCACTGCCCATGGTGGCAAACTGCATAAAATTGGCATTGATGACAAGTCACAAGTCCCTTTAATCATGGCCCTAATAACAGCCAGAATTTGGGTATTTATCAACTCTACAGTGTATTTAAGAGCTTGTTTTTATATCTTCACCAATACTCAAATCTAAATCCAGAATGTCTCCTTTTTTAAAAGTTCTTCACTCTTCCATACTAAATGAAAGTCTTTTAATGCAGTATCAGATTTCTCGAAGCAGAGTTTATTGTTGTATACTATGCAATATCATCTCAGTATATTTCTGAGTATTCAAAATCCCCTCTGGAGGACAAAAAACACAGAAGTAATTTCAGGCAACCCGGTTACAGGTTTTCCAATACTTATTCATCCATTTACCTTGCCCATCTGATTTCAGCCAAGCCAGTTCCTTGCTCCATTGCTTTCTTCCCTGTAAGTCACAAGAGCCATCTTTTCATCTCCCTCCAGGTTTCTAAAGCACCTGTTGTGCCTCATTCCCCTCCAGCTACCTCCTTTCGCTCTCCATCTGGGAATGCCACAAGCCTCAAAAGGGCCTGCGAGCTGTCAGCTCCGCTCTACCATTACAGCTTTCCAGTCTTCTCTACCAGGTTAGAGTTTGCATGAGATGATAGCCTCAGAGGCAGCTGAGGTAGACCATCCTTTGGGTAACAAAAGAGGAGAGAAGGACTGTTTTCATAGCCGATCCCATTGCCTTCCTCTGGGTTGCGGACATGCTTAATGCCAGCATGAACCTGCTTCCATGGAAGTTAAGGAGAAATCTCTTGGTAATGGTAAGAGGAGCAGAATTGCCCAAACACTGAGCTCTGCAGGCAACACTGCCCTTGCTGCACCTGTTGTCTGGGACGTTCCCTACCCAGGTGGCAGGGTTAGTAATGCTGCGGGAGTGCCGTCCTCTGGAAAGCTGGAAAACCAAAGACCAGTTTGAGTCGAGACCTAAGCAAGAATTTCAGCTGCTGGCAAGTTTCTGAGTGCTGGCACGTCCCTGTACCTGTTCTGCCCTCAGCTACCAAGCTGCCATGTGCTGCTCTGTCTCCTCACACTCTCCTGGCAGCAGTTAGTCCTCGGTGGGACTCATGAGTAACAGCGTCAGGCTCCTGATGCCATGCAGGGTGGTGAAATGGCATTCAGGCTTCACAACTGTGATCTTACAGAAGGAGTTCATCAAAATGATACCAGCTACATGGAGCACACACACATACCTCCCCTGGGTGTTTCCATCAAGGAAGGACTTCATCTTTTTCTGTCCCTGCTCATAAATCACGGGGTTACTGCCCATATTAGCTCCTTTATCTCTTAAATGCAGTCACTTTTAAACTAAAAATAGTTTCCAGAGGGAAAAAATAAGACAAAGTAAAGCTAGGAGAAACCATGTGAGAATACTTTGTTTTAAAGTCTCCATTTGAGAAGAAGAAAATTGGCATCCCTGGAACACAATTGAAAATAAAAGCTCCTTGCTGTTTCATTTCCCTGTTTTCCCACACTTATTTATTAAGCAGGTGTCCCCCTGCCAAAAAAAAAACCCAACCAAAAATGTGGATGTAGCAGCTGGAGAGGCCTGAGCACAGCCAGATGGAAGAGGAAAGTGCACCCACATTTTGGGTCCATGTGCTAACCACTGTGGCTTAAGAGAAAAAGAAATAACATCATTTTTTTCACTAACGTTTCTGGGCACATCTAACCTGAAAAATATTTCCAGCCAAAGGTTATTTGAAGAAGCTGACCCAGATTTGTGAATATTTTTGGACAAGTAAAATGACATTTACTATTCACTTAGGGGAAAAAAAAAAAGAAAAGAAAAAAATCACATGGTACTCTTCTTAATTGATTGTAATCTCTCAGAAAATCTCTGTTGGCTAAACATTGTGGTTTATTTGTTTGCTTTTACTCTGTGAAATTGAAAAGGACAATTTGGATTGTACACTTTAATTTTATCTAAAATTCCCATAAAGAACTTTGCTATTAAGTAGATGAACAATATCCTGTGACAAGGCGTTAGCTCAATAGTATGGTATGAAAACACAGCCCCGAGGATTATGGTTCTATTAGACAGGATTAACACCTTTCACTTGCTTGTCAACCCAGCCAAATGTGCCCTGTAGCACGGAGCGGGAGGGATAGGGAGAGGGAGGCTGGGATTCACGGCGATATTGCCGAAGTATAAAATAGTCTCACACAGTGATCTCTAAACATACACTGACCTTTCTGTTGCATTCAATCACTTCGAGATGTCTAGTAGGAATAACTGTATATTAAAGTGCAGATGTGCTGCAAATACTTTAAAAGGAACAAGAGGAAAAACATTGTTTATTGTTGGTCTTACCTACAAACAGCCTGAGCACAGGGAAATAAGTTATTCTTTTTCGACCCTTGAAACAACCTTATATCCTACATGTGCAGAAGCCTTGGGCTATTTTGTAGTGTACTTCAATGTTGCTTCATCCCTATTAAATATTAATAAGGGTTACAGGACGGTTTCCACTATTCTAGATAATGGTCTTGTTGCACTGGAGAGCACTAAATAGGGCTGCTTCAGCAATTCTCTATACTAACTTTTTCCATTAAGTAATCAATAGCTACCACCTTTTAAAAATGTATTCAACCCCATTATACTGATAACGGAAAGCAGATTTAGGGGCTCTGAGCTGCAAAGGGAACAGGACTATTACTTTCAGTAGTGTCAGTCACTGCATTAGTGTCAGGGAACACCTACTCTGTGAAGATACAGACAGGCCTTATTTCCAGGTGAAGGGAAGCTTTTAAAGTAAATGCAAAGCTACTAGGAGAAAATAGGCTATTGACTTTTGATACCAGGATTCAGCATTCTATAAAGTTAAGTGATTTTTCTGGCTGGAAGTGATTTTTCTGGCTGGATTCATGCAAAAGCTACCCATGGATACGTTAAGCAAATACGAATTTGCTCAGTAAAATCTAATTGAGGCATGGGCAGGGGAGAAACACTTCTATTTTTCCCACACAAGGACCGATCAAATAATTTTTACAAATCAATGCATTAGCTTTCATCCCTTCCCCTTCAGTATACCAAATTAGCGCAATAAAAAATATCAAAGATGTTTTTCAGTATTTTAAAGCCTTCTTCCATCTTTTCCTATATCTTCAATTCCCTGAAATCCAGGAACTTTAAATAATAATTTCAAAGAGGTAAGTGCTATGTAGTTGCTGTTTATTTTAATTTGGACAGTCTGCAGTTGGTGATCTGGTTTGTCTGCAAATAGCCTATCATTTTCCCCAGAAAATGGTGTGGTATACAAATAAAAAAACAACAAGAAGAAGTTCTGCAATCCGTGTCTTTCTGTTATAAAACATCCTTCTCTTGTAAGGGCATGTCATAGGAGAAGTGAGTTAGTTCTTATGATAAACTAGTCAGAGCTTCTCTGTGTCTAAATACAACCTTTGAGTCAAAACTGACAGCAGTTATCCTACTAAATAATCATTATGGGTGACAATAATCTCATATTTTCCTTTGGACTATTCACACTGCACAAAGATCTGGTTCCCTGCTGTGAGAAATTCTGGCCCGTTATGTTTTGCTTCAAGTCCTATTCAAAATAGCTTTTAAGTCCAGCACGACACAGTGGCTTTGTACTGACCCTCTCACACAAGCAAACCTCTTCAAATTCCTCCATGCATTTTCATTTTTAGCTCCCATTCATCCTTAGACTACCCAGACCAAGTAAGCTGTATAGGGGCAAATGCAGTCACCGAGAGTAACAAAAAGGGAGCTCAGTGTGTTGCCCAATTTCCTCGCCTGCTACAGACACTCGAATTCTTCCCTCTCTGCTTGGAAGAAGCCACAGCAGCTCCCAAGAGGACAGTCTGTGCTTGCTGCTTTGATTGTTGGAGGTAAGTGGAGCTCAGAATTTGATTCATTTCTTCTGTTCTCTGATTCTCCTAGTCCCTTCAGAAGGAGGAGACCTCTCTGAGAATGAAATTAAAAATTACTAAAATGGGGATGAATATTGCCACTCTGCTAGCTTATCTTTTTGTATAGATAATCAAAGAAAAAGTCTCCTATATTCCCAAAAGGCAAGATAACAATTTTTAGCTTTTGGAATGTTCTGTGAAAACAAAACAACAACAACAACAAACCCCTCACTTCTGTATAAAGAGTAAAATTTTGCATACAAGACTCAGTAACTCTCCAAAGAGCAATACAGAAGTAAAAAAAAGAGAAGACATCGTGACCTCACTACCTCAGGGATTTTTTCCTATTTACAAATTAGTTACACATATAGAACTTCTGACCACTAACCAAGCTATTAATATAACTTTATAGCCCACACGAAACACGGCCTAAACCTTGTACTTCACCAGTCAAAAGCAATAAAAAAGATACAGCTTGTTCTTGCTAACTCAAATAGGGCAATCTACTGAAATGGCATTTTTAACTGGCTTAAAAATGACTCTATAAAAGACTGGTTGTTATCGTGGTCTGGTATTCCGTAACTGCATGGAGGTGGCGAGAGAGAGGAGCAAAGCTGTCTTTGAACAAAAGGGCTACCATGAAGCATCAGAGCAAATACTCCAATTTTAATGACAGAAAATGACTGGAAAAGAAAAACTGTATAAAATAATGAGTTAATCACACTTAACACTCCTCCAGGTCAACAAACTCCACTCTCCAAAGTAAACACTGAGCGACTGTTCTATCAGTACCGCTATCTGGTACCAGCCTCTGTCTCCCAAGCCTGAACCGATGCTGCCACAAAGCACGTAGTTCCTGATAACCCAGCCCGCACGTCGGAGTTTCCACTAGAAACACGGTTCTCAAGTGCCTTCGAAGGGCACCTCGCGCAGGGCAGGCACCAACACAGCTTAGAGCAAGGGGGGACCTGCCATTCATGAAGTTAAACGAGGGCGAGATGCTTTGCAAGGTCTGTAAGTCTTCCTCAGGAGGAGGCAAGACGCACAGGAAGTCTGAGCAAAAAGGCAATTTCATCTGGCAAAAAATGTGCTGTGTTGTTTAAACAAATTTGTGAGGAACTAAATAAGGAAGCAGTTTAAGAAACATCTATCTTAACACTAAGAAAGTTTTTTTGCAAGTGAGTCTTGCAAAATGTGCGAGGGAGGAGGGATCTGCCTCTTCTTCCTTCAAATGCACATTGACCCTGAATTTTGAGCACTGTTGTTCCTGGCCAGTTGCTGCAGAGCACTCTCAGTTCCCAGTGAGAAAAGTCACTCCAAGTGCTCCTCTGGCAGTCTGTCCAATTCTGGGAGTGTGCACACAGGTATTTGCAATAATTATGTAATTAAGACTTTATTATTTATATGACATTTAATTAAAAGTGACTTTCAGTGGCACACAAAACCATGAAAAGAAAATGACTTTAAAAGAAGGTTAAGGATGTGTGACAAACTCAGAGGAGCTATGAAAGTGACAGTTAAGGACTTGGCATGATGTGCATTTCTACCTCCCTGCTATGCCTTTTTACCCTTCATTTACACATGGGCAGAAACATCGAGGGACAAGGCTGGAAATCCACCTTCCACAAACCCGTGACTGCAGTAAAGGGGAGTGCTGTCTGAGTAAAGACTGGTTACACGCTACGTAAGCATTGCAGGCTTTGATCTTTAATCCCTTAAATGCCAACATCTTTTCTCTCCTGAAACTTTCTCCTCTCTGAACCAAATGAATTCACATAAGAAATCTCGTATTTTAAAAAGGAATCACCTTGCTTCAATTGAAGTCGTTTCCCTGCTTACTAACACAGCACGATTTTATTAATGCTGCGTGTTACCTGGGGCCTGACTTTGCAGGGTTCAGCTGGATTTCTCGCGCAAGAGAAATTACTCACACGAGTGTTTGCAGGTTTTAAGTAAAGGTGAAAATATGTATGCCCAAAGACGAAGTGAGAAGCATGTCACCCCCAAGGGCTCCTTTTTAAAGGGAGTCCCATGCCTGTCCAGCACCCCCGGAGCAGGGCAGCCAGTGTACTCCCCCAGAGGAGATGGGAATGCGACTACCATGGACGCTTCCATACCAGAGCAGAAGGGGCTATAAGGAGCCTACCACTTCGTTGTGCTATACACAGACCTCATGCAGAATAGTATGGGGAGACACAGCATGTCTGAGGGCTTTGTTGTCTTTGGGCAAGCCTGAGAAGTGGCCACATTTGCTGACTGCAGCACACTTGCCTGCCCACCTGGGCAGGGCACGAGGGGATAGGCAGAAAATACTCCTGCCTGGTCGGACAGCACCCCCGGACAGCACCTCTGTTTTGGTCAGAGCCTCTGCGGTTCAACCGCCACACCACAGCCATACAAGATCCTGTAGAGGGTTATTTCGATGGCCGCGAGAGCCTCCTTGCTCATCTTACACATCATTCATGCATGATGTGGGAGCTGGTCCTGCTCCCAGGGAGTCACCGAGAATGAAAGGCAGCTTCTGCATTCCTTCCTAGGGAAAGGCACGTTTTCAGTGGAAGATGTTCTTTCAAATGACCTTCCAGAGGGAAACAAGATTGAAAAATAACCTCTAAGTCACGGCTAAGTCTGACCATCCCAAAACCTCGTTTGGTTTTTCTGAAGAGTAAGCAAACTTTAGAAAACCCTTACACAAGTTTTACTGCCGTCCTGCAGCCTTATCCTTGACAACAGGTAATGACCAACAATAAGCTAATTCTAAGAAACTTGGGGGAGGGAGGAGGAAGAGAGTTAGTTTTTATTACTTTTAAATGAGTGTTTGATACATCATGTTGGTTCCCCTGATTAATGTTCACAGCAAACTCAGCCATTGGAGTTGTAATGTTTTTGCAAGCTTCCCTACAGCAAAGCTTAGCCATTAATTCAGTGGCATATGTCAGCTCAGCAGAGCAAGGTCACTCTTCTCTTTCAAGGGGAACCTTTTTAGAAATAATAAAACTGACAGAAAGTTCTTTTTTGCATGCTTTATGTCACCTGAGGTTGAGTGCTGCAGTTAATATCACAGAGCTTATAAACATTCCCATCTTCAGCAGTCTCCAACCCCACTGGGCTCATGGAACCTCAACTTTTTTTTTTTTTAAAGTAATATAGTGACAGCTTTATGTGAGGCAGATATATACAGTATGTAATCTTAAATGAGTAAAAAATGAGTAAAAAATGAACAAATCTTTTCTTAGGCTTTTAGAGGAGAAATTTTGTAAGGCACTAAGAGACTGCTGATACTGCAGTATGTGTTTAGGATGTTAGTGCTTAGAGAAAAAGATATAGGATTAGGGACTTTGTCTCCGTGGGTGCTTCCACTTTTGGCTAAAAGGGAGCAAATTTTAAAATGCTACTGGTCCGCCTTGTTTGCATTTTGCTGTTAACTGATACTGCAGGCTGGAAATCTGTAAAGGCATGTGATGTAAAGAGAATACAAAGTTAATCAATCTATTTATGGAATAATTTTGAACTTGTAAGTAAATATAGGTATGTTAGTCGTCTGTTGTGATAACTAATTGCAACTGGAACTTATTTATCAGGATACAAATATTACAGAAGATGATAAACAAGCTAACTAGCTGAAGAATAAGATCCAAACAATAGGCCAATTTCTTTCCCCTCATTATCTCCCTTCAGACATCCTGACTACACTTGATTAATGAATCCATAGTGAGATTAGCTGAAATTGCCTTAATGGAGATGTGCTACAGTAAAGAAGCAAAGTTCAGTGCAGTATCTATCATCAGTCATTGTGAATTTTCGTGTTTCATCAAATCTATATGTCCATTTATTTACATTATTTTCATCTAGGAAAACAAAACAAAAAAAGAACAAAAAAAAGGACTATACTTATTACAGTGGGTTAACTTTTAACTCCTTTTAGATGATGACCAGGGTCACCATTTTTTCCCCTTCATATATCCTCCCTTATCAGAAGGTTGAGTTCCAATGTTGACTCATTGCCATCCGTGGGCCAAAGTTATCCTTATCATCCAGTTGAAGAAAGCACACGTGGCACTTCATGGCAGCCTCACAGGCTTCAAAAACTGGACATGCTTGTACAGCATATGTCTGGGAACCTAAAATATGCTCCTTGGAAATTTGAACTCATAAAATTAATTCAATAAGCTTTTGGTTTTGGAGCAGTATAGCTGAAAGAAGGTTTCCAGCTCAGGATTTCCTCGTGATTTAGCACTGCTAAATAATACTTCTTAGTGCAGAAGTTATGATGTGTTAAATTCTGGGTTTTCTTTGCAGCATAAGTTCTATAACTGCAATCCCAGGAAAAAAATCTCGTCATCTGAAGACAAGATAGCATCCTGATTCTGTTCAGGTCACTCTTATACCAGAAAGGAATGAATACAATCAAAAGCTCACTGAGGGTACTGGGCACAGCAAATAGTACTAGTCTAGAATCGGCACATCAATTCTCCTCTCTCTATTCTATTATCTCTGTGCCGTGGGGTCATTGCGATCACAGCTCAGTGGAAAACTACAGTTTCATCTCATGAAAAACAAATGTACCAGATGCTTGAAGAGTGTTTTCATTCTTACACATGACAAAATTGAGACTGATCTTTTCACCACTCCCTGGCTCCTGCAACCTTCATGAAAACCATGCGTGGTTGAGAGACTCTCACGGATGAGATGATGCTACTGAGGCACAGACAGCAGTGAGGGCTTTGAGGTGTTCTTTGAACCCCAAATTCAAGGCCATACTCCAAATCCAACTCAAATCTGGCCTATCACCGCAAAGGAGATTGTGTCAGCAATCAGGTTTTAAGCTTTCATGAATGGGTAAGAACGCATTGTCTCTTCCCATTCGTTCAGATAATAACTAAAATCCCAAACACATAGTTTTCAAACATTTTACCACAATTACCAAGAGATATTAATCAAGCGAATATAAGCTCCATTATAGAGACAGGAAGAAAATAATGGAAACACCCAAATTGACAATATTGGAAAAGCTTTGCCATGTACTTGTGACTAGAGCTGAGTGCCTGCTCTACCATCATCAGTCATTTCATGCATCCTCTACACAGGCTCTGAGCTGCTCATCCATCAGTGAACCATGTCCCCTTTCCAGCTCTGTGACTTAACATCTGATCTTAAAAAAGGAGGCAAACAGACAGAAGAGAAAAATAGTGCAGCTGTGGCAAGTGAAAGCAATTCATGAGCGGTAAAGCTCAGCATCCGCTTTGCACAGGTGAAGGCAGCAGAGAGTCAAACTGCGTGAGCTCATTCAGCTGTCTCAGCCGCTTTGTCATCTCATCTTCACACATCTGCTTTTGGCTGTGCTGTTTGTTAAGTGAAGCCGATTTCTTTATCTCACGGCTGCAGGCTGTCAGTGACAAAGCTCCATCTCCATTTCAAACATAGTGGTAGAGGGAAGACATAAAACTGCACTGTAGCTTTTCCATGTTTTCTGGTTGAACAGCACTCCTCTAGTGCTTCTCTTCTCCCTGAAGAAGCTGTGAGAAACACTGCAGAAAAATCTAAAGCCAAGTACTCAAGTATTCCAGTAACCTCTTGTCTCACTTGCCTTTCAAAATACCTGAAAGAACAGCAAACCTGCTGGACACACTTCTTTGGATACAGTTGGCATTCTGGGCTGCAGGCACACATTGCAAGCTCGTGTTGAGCTTCTCATCAATTGACGCCCCCAAGTCCTTTTCCTCAGGGCTGCTCTCAATCCATTCTCCATCCAGCCTGTGTCTGTGCTTGGGATTGCCCTGACCCATGTGGAGGACCTTTCATCTTCTGAATGAGGCCAGCATGATCAAGTAGAGGAATTTACAACTTCCTACAGTTCTCAAGGAAGTAACCATTCAGCATCCCATGGAAATCAAGTACAGGAGTGTGAGGTTACTTGGTTGTTCTTGTGAAGATGATAAAAGAGATGAAGATATAAAAGGGTAGGAAAGGGACTAAAAGACTTTTCCATCCAGAAAACATAATGGTGCAAACCAGTAGGTGAATCACTAGATCTTCTTCCCAGGAAAGCTTGTCAGCCTCGGTGCTGGGTGATGATTAGAGATGACAGACCAGTTGTTGTTGACATTCAGCTCACCAGAAAGATGCCAGTAGATGTTATGACTGGCAATTAAGCAGCTTGAAGACTGTGCAGGTGAAGTCGTTACCCAGCTTTCTGTTTATCCATGGAACAAACCAAAGAGGTATGGGGAAAAAAATGGCAGTACCGTATATAATATCTATAGTCAAAGAAGCAGCTTCCTTGAAGCAGTTAAAATTCCCTAGGCTGAAATTTCAGCCTCAAGTCTGAGAAGAAGAAAAAAAAGTAAGAACATGCTTTTGGATACACTGTAAGTGGAATAAGATATAAAAAAGCTAGAAAAGTAAGAGCAAGCAGGTATACAGGAGAGATTTCACTTGGGAAAAACATAGGTGGTCATTCATCTTCCTGTGGAATATCAACACAGGTACAACACACCTTCATCTGATGCATGAAACAAAGTTTTCCATTAGGATGATCTAAAGGACGTATGACTTGCTAAATATTCAGAGCATACATGATCTGTAGCTTGGTGCTAAGCAGCAAAATATGTGATCTGATCTAGGTGGTCCTGCTCAGGCAGGGGGATTGGACTAGATGATCCTTTGAGGTCATCATATTCTTCTATATGGAAGAGAGTATAACTGTTTCTAACAACAGAAGTAACTCTGCTGTCTTTGTTGCAAGCTTTCAGAAGATAAAGATTAAGGGATATTGTGATTACAGAGGCCTGGAGGACTTTTTTTCCTTCTCTGGAGTGGATATTGCCAAAGTTTTCTGCCCACACATCAAGGGGTTGATTTTTCTAGCTGAAGTGTTTGCAGCCACCCACAAATTGCTGATACAAGCTGGCCAATGATGCCTTTATAGCGATTTCAGCCTGCAGTTATGCTATGACATGGATTACTATAGGAGTGTTGAAACCTATAGAAATATGTAGGCCACATCTTCTGCCTGTCCTGCCTGTACATAGTTACTACTTTTTTTCCAGCAATGACAGATATCCTGGCCAATGTTTAATTTGGGCTATTTTGGGTTTCCTAGAAACACAGTATTAAAGTCAACTGCTCTGTAAATCTAATTAAAGAATTAGAAGGCAACTAATGTTGATTTATGTCACCTTGGTAGTTGTGCTACAGTATTTATCAGAGAGTACAGTTATAAATGATGTGGTTGATAGTCCAGTTTCTAAAAATGACTGGAGAAGGTGGTTCAGACATACTTCTTGAAATGCTCTTGCTTCCTTAGGAGAACAAACAAAGAACTGAACTGGATTTGTTACTCTAAGCAAAATGAATATTAATGAGAAAATATTCCCTTCAGGGAATTTCCCCTCACTTGTTTTAAAATTCTGCTATTAAGGACTTCAGCCTGTCTAGTGAAGGAAAACCAAGACAGGGAAGAAATAAGAAATTACTTGCATTTTGCAAAAACTTGGTGAAAATTTAAAAGGTTCTGTGATCAAGGGAACGCATAAAAGAGGCCAAGACTGGACCAGGCCACAGATGTCATTATTTCCTTTGGCACACAAGCTAGTCAAGAGTTGTGTGAGCCTTCAATGAGCCTGCGTGTTGATCTGAGTATCAAAATGTGGAGACTGGTCATCCTAATCAGCCTCCCGGCAAGGGGCAAGAGAGAGACAGCTGTTCTTTCCCCACAACGACTCTGGACCCTTTCTGGTGAGAAAAGGAAATTCCTCAAATTTCAAGACCTTACTAGGAGAGATATGCTGACATATATGTTAAGACACGAACAACTGTCTGAAACTGCTGTTGAAAAAAATTAAAATAAAAATTGGCTGATCATCAAGAAGCAAGATGTTAATATAAATGAGGAAAAAATACCAGAGATAAGAGGAGCAGTAATATGACGGTAGAGCCTTCCACTTGTGCAAGAGACATAACCCAAGGTTAACTCTAACCTTGTAGTTTTTTATGAAGCCTGAGGGAGACAGGAAACACCTTCTGAAGTGTCACCTGCAATCCTTTTTTTCCCATCTACACATACATGATTATTACGAGTACAATTTTTTCTTTCTCTGAACCCTGCCTGATAAAGGCCCACAGGTATTTCCACTATAAACCAAGTTCTTAAAACTACTTCCCAGATGTTGTCATCTGTTTCTGCTTATTTAACAGAGTTCAAATGGATTTTGACAAACAGTCTTTCTTCAAGAGACAATGCAGTAAAGACCTTTAATGACAGAACTATGTGTCATCTTTGCCTATAAGCATAAACTTGCACAGCGGGCAGTACGGTGAAAACAGCTTATCATCAACTCATCACCTCTCATCATTGTTAGAATGAAATGCAAATGGAAACGAACATCACTTCAGTCATGGTTGTGAAAATTAGCATCTGTGACATTAACAGTGGCTCATTTATTATGCACTCAAAATTTCAGGGGGAAAGAAAAGAATGTAAAACTTGCTATTTTCAGAACTCTACCAGTCTTTACCTTTGAAATAAAATTAAAACCCTCAGCTTTCGCCACTCAAGGGTAAATCCTAGTTAATATTCATTAACACTGAGCAATCTCTTTACTGCAGATCTTGTCCTACAGAAGATCTAATTATATCTTGAATTATTTTTGGTGTTTAGGTTTGCTGCACCTATTTTCTATTTTCTTTTCTTTAATAAGTATTCCCCATTAGAGAGTCACAAACCACTGTCTAACAAAAGAGCAGCACTGAAAATCTTGCTTATAGCATCTGTCTGCACTACAGGTTCCAAACACTTAGA
The DNA here is from genome assembly GCF_009769465.1 of Tauraco erythrolophus. Lineage (NCBI taxonomy): Eukaryota > Metazoa > Chordata > Aves > Musophagiformes > Musophagidae > Tauraco > Tauraco erythrolophus. The sequence goes on from NC_141465.1 coordinate 23,619,427, forward strand.
CAGGCGATAAACTTTACTCAGATGACAAATCCCATTGAAATCAATGGGATCACAGGTAATTTATTCATTTAAGTGTTTTCAGAGTCAGGATCAGGCTTTCTGTGAAGAATATATAAAAAGGGGAAATACTGGCCTGAAGTCTATGGCAAAAATGTGCATTGATTTCCATGGAGGCATTTAAAGCTTATAAAAGAGGAAAATTATTGGTATGGAATAGTACTAGGGAACAAAGTTGCCCATTAAAATACTTCCTCACATTGGATTTGCCACTATTTTCCCATAACCCTGAAAAAAAATAGTAGTCTATCACTTAAGTAAGCGAATATTGATTTAATTAGAAGCTTGGACATATTTTTGCCTAAACAAAATGCACAGGCATTGACCCTGAATTGTCTTACACACCAGAAGTAAGCTGAGTTTCAAGCACCAAGCACATTTGGAAGCAGAATAAGGAAACAAAAATGTCTCAAACCTTTAGCATAAACATAGATCAACTGTCATGTAGAATAACGACACAAGACTTCCTTCAGCCAAGCCAGAAAAAATGGCACAAAGTCGTCTTTTCTTCAGCTTGAAGTAAAGCCAAGAATCGTCAGGCAGTTCTCAAGTTTGGTGTGTCCGTAGGAATTTGAGAGAGAGAGAGAAAGGAATAGGCTCTGCCCAGCACATTACATCTCGTGAAGCGAGCAAGACAACTCAGGGATGTTTTACAGATTATTTGCACCTCCCATTGTCATTTGCACCTGGTCAAATGTGTAAAACAGTGCAAAGTGGAATGTAGTGTAGCTGAAAAATGCTTCAACAGTGTTTTATTTGTATGGTGCCAGGATATGGTGCTGCCTGAAGCATATACAAAAGAGAAGGCTAGATCCTGTATAATATCTTAGAAACTTCTTGCTTACCATCTTTCTAATCTGTTTCATGCCACTTCCCAGATATGCTGACATCTGTAATGTCATAAAGGCCAAAGAGGCTAAAATCCAGGTGATTTTAGGGGTCCTTCTCTCATTCACTAAGTCAACTACTGTTCTCCTCCCCAGCTCTCTAAGGGGTGGTGGGTCAGATTGCACAAACTCAGAGCTGAAACATACATAGTAAAAGCATCCTTCCCCCTACTTCCTATAGTATTTATGGCTCTGCAGCTAAAACTTCAGCAATGCAGGAGACACACGCTCTCCCTAAAGCAAGCTGATGGTGCCGAGGCTGACCATGGCCATCAGCATGACCACGAACCTCAGGGCTATGTGCAAGACCTAGTTTGTTTGACCTCACCTGCCCGCAAATAACACTGCAGCTCAAAACATCTACACCGTATAAACCAAGTCATGCCTCGCCTGACGGAAAAAAAAGGGGGGCGGGTGAGGACTGCAAGGAGGTGCTGAGAGAGAGCTAGCTCGTGGTGGATGCCCTGATGGGAGGTGCACAGGTTCTGTTGTGACAGAAAGTCATTTAAGGTCCTGGATAGACAGATAGGTTAGATGAGACAGGCTTGAAATAGAGAGCTTAGCCCTTCAATTGATTGAATTTCTTCAATATTAAGCAGGGTATTTTTAAGCCTTAGGACTTTTCCTTTATAGCTCAGCTACCTGAGTCCTCAGCTGATGTACGAGGTATAAATGCACAGTTCCACAGCAGTACGTGCATCTGCAATGATAAACACTGACGAAGGATCAGAAACCTTCCAGTGTCTCTTTTGAAAACATTTCTCTCACATCTCTCTCCCAATTTGCTTTGAGATGACACTGGGTGTAAATTTTTTTTGCCTAACAATGAATGTTTATTTATATAGTTTATATACAATGCATTCAGTAGTTATAAGCTTATCCATGCATACACAAAAGCTGCCAGATATGCAAAGAAGTTACTAGCATGACTGCAGCACTACAGAAACTCTGTTGGATAATGAAAAAAACTACAACACTACTATTTCATGGCATAGTATCGACCTTTTCATAGCAGACACTGAGAGCCCTGAGATGCTACTTTTTGTCTATGTAGCATCTAACGTGTCTGCAGAAGTCCCTTAAGCACCACAGTAATAAATAAAGTAAATGGATTACACACAGAGAACTGGCAGTTAGATACTGAAAATCTGTAATACTCCTCCATTGGTCATTGACTTGACCACCACTACTTGAGGCTTTATGCAGGGACATCAAATTGCCTTGAGAAGAGTTTTAAACCCAGCCTTGCATGGTATTCCTCCATTTTTATCAAAAGGCATAATTAGATGCCAATATTCTTCACATTAGGAAGTAATGAAACCAAAAGGATTAAAAAGAAAATCTTGGTAAAACACTTGAATTAATGCACGGATGTTCATATAATTGTGATAAAGACAATTGGTGACAGTAGTTAAGATTTGGTAACCTAAAAAGATCTTTTTGGTGTTCTCTTTGATGACCTAAGGTTGCAAACCTGATTTTCACTTGACACTCCAGACCTCGTGGCTCTCCCACAGGTCTTGTGTCAGTCCTGTGTGGGTGTGTTGGAGACACTGGGACATCTAAGCTGCCAAAAGGCAAGGTGAGGTAGCCCAAGACCTCCTCAGCAACAACAGCATCCTGCCCTGTGAGGATGAGGAGGTACCAAATGTTGCCTGTGCAGAGCAGGGGCAGCCAGGATGTGATCTAGGCAAGTCACTTGTGAAATCCTGTAACTTCTGTCAGAAGGTAAGGACCTGTGCCCCGTGTTACCCAATCCACTATTAAGCAACTTAAGTATTTGCGTGGCTTCCATGGGGAATGTTTTGAAACATGCTACAACAAGCTAAAATTTCTATTCTGTGCAACATGGGGCTTTCTTCTCCCATGCCCTTTTTGTGAATAGCATATTCAGAAAAACATTCCGTTGTGGAAAGTTTACACAAAAGTGGGACTACAGTAGGTGAAGTGTTTCAAAGCATACTACTGAGAAAGACATTCTGAACCACTTCACCAAGACCTTTCCATTTTCGTAAACATTTACCATAAGAGACAAAGTTAGCACAGCAAATTCAGCAGGTTTGATACTCAGTCAAGTGTTAGGCTCTTTTTATCCCTGCTTTACATGTACAGTGAATTAAATCCATGACCATGATACATATATAGAGAGATATATATATATGTGTATGTTTGAGAAGCCACAATGCCAACATTTTAATAGCATGGAGTGCATTCATGAATGAATAACTGTGTAAAAAAAAAATTAAAACAAATGTAAGTCAGACTGTTGTTAAGGAATGTCTTATTCTGGACAGTGACCAAAACTGGCTTTTGAAAATATTTAGCAGACAGGAAAACAAAGCCTTTCCACTGAGTCCCTGGTGGTCATTTCTTGCTTAACCTATAGTGTGATTAGATATTAGTTCTACTTCTTCCCTACCATTAAATAACAGTATGATGATTGAACAGAATGCATATCATACCAACCAGTGAAATGCTTAAAAAACATTAAAATCTGTGAGAAAATGGATTAAAAACGGTTTCAAATCCATGGAAAACTTTAATTTTATTTGATAATGAGTCATAGTCTAAAACTGCAATTGCAGTACACAAAAGCCAATGCTGTGTAAAACCAGAAGACGTTCCTGCTGGAATACTATCTACAATAATCTTTTAGGACCCAGAAGTCACTAAGTGAGGTGTATTCCCAAACAATGAGAAGATAGGTCTGTAAACTATGAGACACTGAGTTACTGAGAGCAAAGATGTACTAAAAGGCTTTTCTAATCTCTTAGTTAAATTTTCAGCACTGTCGAATTGAGGCAGAAACGGATACTGAAGTGCTCAGGTCTAGAAGTAGCTGTTTCTCTTCAGGCTTGCGATACACTTGCAAAGGTCATCTTGCACCCAGTTCAGGGACTGAAAATAAATTTCTATCACAGGACACAACCTTATGCATCTTGCAAAACTCTCACTTTCTTTCTTGCAATTTCAGATTGTGGAAAGTGTCCAGTGTAGCACATTATCAATTTATTCAGAGCATTTCTTTCAGGCTAAAAGTATAATCATTCCCAGAAAAGCGAAGATGACAAACACTGATTGCCAAGTACCTTCTCCTCCTTTGGTTACGGTAATGCAAAAGCAAATTTAATAAAATAAGAACACATTAAATAGCTTTTCTAATTCTTCCCTGATTCTCACACTTTTTGGTGGGACATCATCAGTTTATCATAGATGAAAGGGAAAGAGGGGATTTTTGTGAGCCCCTCTGTTAAAAGACTGATGCAGAACATATAACAATAGACAAAGTCCAGCACCAGGACTCTTTTGCACATCTTTAGCAGCTTCATAATGATAATTCCTTGAATTGGATCATTACTATTAAAAAGTGAGCATATACCAATAGATTCCTGAGATTATAGCACTGAGGCACTTGCTAACACATCAGGAAATCCTGAAGCTAGTATTTAAAAAGAAATCCTCCTTTTAAAAATTGTTAAGAATTCCTGTTATTATTCATTGACGAAAAAACTAGACATTCTTACCTTTGGCTTTTGACTTTTCTCCTTATCAGAGACGTTAGATGGTTTTCTCTTCAACATTTTTAACTCACTTTTATCCAGCCGATGTGCAGCTGCTACTACCTTGTAACCAAACTAAGTACAACGGAGTGTACTACACAAGCGTAAATCGGTTACGCGCTTCCTTATTCTACCAGGATGTGACTTCACACAGCTGTGAGCTTGCAGCATCTGTGAGTGAGCTGAAATCTTCCTTTGGGGAGGGAGTGAGGAAGGAGGGGAGGAAGTGACAAGGAAAAGAAAGAGAGAGGTGCACTAAGGAGATTAGTTGAAAATGTGAACAGGGTTCAGAGTGAGAAATGTTTCTGAACTTATCTCCTTCTGTGTCACTATCAGGCCTCAGTAAGACTTTCGACAACGTCAAGAAAATCGTCCTCTTTTCAGCTCTTATTTTTCCATACTCAGCCTTATGGCACTGACTGCACCCTGCATTTCAACTTGTGCTGGGATTCAAATGTGAAGAAGGTGTGCTGCTGTTCAGAGGAGTGAGGGATATTATGGCCCAGCAGATTTGCACTGCAGTACATAGTCTAGCTGGTCCCCAACACTTGCCTGCCTTTCTTAGCTCTACAGCAATGTAGTAAAAGCAATGAGATTAAAGGTCACTGTTTGGTTGAGAAGGGAAGTTTTCTAAAGCCATCTTTTTCTTTTGCACCATGGAATAATTTTTTGCCATTCATCACAGAATTTGGACTCCCTGAAACAGCACTTTACAGTCCTTTGTTGTCCTTGATATGGTGACAAAGTCACAGGGAGAAAAAGCAAGTCTAACAGAAGCTTACAACAGAGACAGAGGAGAAGGACAAAAGTCCTTTAGACCCTTCTTGAAAAACAGCCTAGAGGTTAAATGAAAGTGGAGTAAGAAAGATAGCTTTGAATTTCTGCTTCATTTTGCTTGATATTATTTGCAAAACTCAAACAAACAAAAATCTTGAGTATCCTAAGTAAATCTATTTGTTGTGAATCATAGACCACAAAACCTGAAACCATGAAAAATTCACAACTTTTTGATCAAAAATGGAGGCAAATTCTCAATTTCAAACCCCAAACTTTTGAGCCACCCAGAGAGCTTCAATTAAATCTTAATTTAACATTACTATAAACGAAAAAGAAGTATATTTCTAAGTAAGTCACAGGAAAAAGGTTCAAGAATAAGTGTCAATAAAACACTTTGATAATTTTTTTTTTCCAAATTTTGATAACATTTTTTCAAAATTATTTTTTTTTTCCAAGCAAACCTGCGTTAGGTAACTTTTAGTTATAAGTTTTGCATAGATAAAAGCTCTTTTAAAAAGCAAATCACTGTGGAGGTCTCTTGCACCAAATAAGAATTTAGAAGTCCTTGTGAATCCAAATTCTCAGTGCACAGATTATGTATGCATACTTTCTCTAGGTCATTCTTTTAATATTAGATCTGGATGAACTTAAGTTTCGAGGAAAGCTAAAACAAGAAGCCATTCGAACTGAAAACCAAAAGAACTGATGGTTAAAGCCAGTCAGAAATGCACAGGTCTCATTTCTTAGAATAGCCTTTCACAGTCCCATACACACTTCTAATTTTTTGAAGCATGCATGAGGAGACAATGATAGATAGGAGAGTAGTCCTTGGCTGAATTGATCTCTTCTTCCTCTATCATCTGAATACTTCAGGGAGGGATAAGATACTGCTCATCAGATGAATTCCCATTTCAGTTTGCTATTTATTCTATTTAAATTTTAGAGAAAAGTTTTGGAGTTCTTCTTGGATTCTGCTGGATGGGCAACTGAATGGACTGAAGTTGACTGATGAAAGAATAATTCTTACATGCAAACGATATAATGAGGTTTTCCTTTCCAGACTTTGTAAGAACCAGGTTGGTGAGAAGGGGATGAGGAACTGGGTCAAGATGCTTAAATTCTGCAGAACGTAATGCAGAACTGTCCTCTACATTACTGGATTGCAGTGGAGTATGTGTTGAACCTCAATCCATTAACCAAGATGTTTCCACTTCACATTTTAATCAGAACTACACTCATCTAGAACCGAGTTGAATTTATTATTGTTATTTTTAATAGTAACATATCCATCAGAGTTCAGAATCATTGTTATTTTTAATAATCATTAATTAATTAATAATAATTATGAACTCTGAGAGATATGTTTCTTTTTTACATCTGAAAACACCACCTGAAATGTCCATTTAAGTTTCTAAAAATAAGGAGGTTTTACCATGAATATTTCATCAGCCTTAGTAATTCAGTAGGGCCATATGTTGTTATAAAAACTGTATGTACGTTTAATAGTAATTAAACCTGATTATTTATCTACATAGATGTACATTGCAGTATATTGTTTTTCTTTTTAATCTGATTCAAACGTGAGGATTAAATCAGACTCTGCTGATCATTAGACTGTGATTTCCTGTCTCAGGCCACTATTAAAATCTTCATGATTAATAAAATGGGAACTCATCTGAAGAGTAATATATGAGCTTCCTTTCTGTAGAATATTTATTGTTAAACAGGAAGAAAGAGGCAATTTCAAGAGATATAGTACCCACCCATATCTATTTCCTTTCCTCATCCACATATCAGAAAAATTATAGCAGCTTGAAAGCTGACCTGATTATGTTCTTGCCCTTGGAAAGTTGACCCATGCTAGTTTTAAAAAGTAACAGTGAAGAAAGTCAAACATATATAACATTAAATTCATTTAATTTAGCCAACCAATACATTTCAAAAGGAGTTAATAATAAGCTTAGTGCTTATATCCTCTGTATTTGAAACTAATTTTTCAAAAGGGAATAAATATCTACATAAAATTAAAAGAAAAATTCTCATACTTAGGTTTTTGTTAGACATTACTGCAGGTAACATTCCATTTCCTTGCTGGTCTTTGAACCTGATCCAAACCCCAGTGAAATCAATAGAAGCTTTTCAGGTGAATTTTATGGGGCTTGGATTGACTCCTTCATCCTGAAATAGCCAGGCAATATCACTCTTCGTCTGGGAAGCCCTATGGGGAAAAAGACTATCCACTTAAAAATAATTGAGATGATCCCATGAGAATGATTCCCACTGTCATTATATTTATAAAAGGCAACATACCTTATAGCTTATTATTATCATTATTCAGTTTTAATGAATGAACCATGATGAATGGTTCTGCATATTCAAGTGCTTTATGTGTCTCCCTCCCACAGGATATCAAGTGCTGCAACAGTTCCATACCCCCTCAGTGGCTCCATCCAGTTATCTTGCCCTGAAGAGAGAGATCACTTCGAATCTAAACTGCAAGTGTAAACTTACCCTTTCGATACTTGAGTATTCCAATAAAACTAAAAAGAAGAGTGCAAAGTAGATTGAAGTGTTTAGCATGCTGGCCATCTCTCAAAAGCAAACAAAATAAGACTTTTTGCGTATTAGCAACTTATTTTTCATTGTCCATCAGACAAATCTGGTCCAAGTTTAATCAGATACTCAGAGACACCTTGGGGTTATACCTTGCTTTCCCTAATGCTAAGCAATCCCAGTCTGTTTATTTTAATTGCAATAAGACTTGTATTTTGTACAAGAAAGGAATCACACCTTCAGCCTCTGCTTTTATGGCCATGCTTCTCCCTGTATGATCTAGCTCCCTTAGACATTGCAGAAATCTCAGAATAGCAGAGCTTAGTGAATAATTCGTAGTGAATAATTTACCTAACAAATTTAATCTTTATTTCCTCAAGGAATGTTCATGAGCAGAACATAATTTCCTCATATGTATTAATTATAGGCCAGACCATAGCTAGATACTTCCCTCTCCTGGTCTCATCTGAGCAAGGGCCAGCCACAGTTACAGTCCCTGCTACTCCTCAGTAGGGCTCTCTCCAAAAACTACCACAGCAAAGACTCTATAGAAACTAAAAGGAACAAGTGTGAAAAAGTGAAGTTAAGCCCTCCCTCTCCTGCCAACAACATGTGAAAGAAGCCAGATGTTGCAGGCTGGGCTGTCTTTATAACTATTTAAACAAAACACTCACTTTCAGTTTTAGCTCCAAAGATTGAGGCTGTGATCTTCCATTGGGATTCTGGGCAATGGAGCTGGATACTTAAGGTCCCATCTTTGAAACTCCCACAGTCACTGCAAATCATCGCTGCAAGAACTCAGTACTGAAGATTGGTCCAAAATGCTTCGAGGCTTCACAAAACAAGGTGTGTAATCTCCTATTGAATAGGCTCCTATGTGCTTTTCACCAGGAATAAAAAATTAAGAAGCTATAGAAACTCAGAGTCTTTGAGAGACAAGATGGAATTAAAAAATATTTTAAACTTACACCCTTGATTTGGCAGTGTTGACACTATATCAAGAAAACTCTTTTCTTGTACAAGCTGTATTTCTCATGAAGCCTGTGGAAAATTGCTGTTTAGCAAAGCTAGTAACTAACATGTGAAGTTTGCTTCAAAAACTTGAGCTTTGCTAAATAATTTACATTGGAGGGATTTTCAATGCCATATGTCCACAGAAACAGCATGAGGGAACAATAACAGAGTGGAGTCTAAGCTTGTTTAAGCAATCATCAGGGTGCAGAGCAGCAGGAGTACCCATGTCATGCCAAGTCCCAGGAATTGTGAATTCAGCCTCTCTCAGACTATTGGGCTTCCTTCTCTTCCAGAAAAAATATTTTTGTGATTCTTACTTCTCTTATGCTAATCCTTTGCCACTAAGGTCAATAGATTCACAAAGAAATATGGCAGAGACAGGCTATAGAGCATCACTACCAGAGCTTTACTGAATTTAAAGACGTGTCTGGTACAAAAAGCGGTTGCTGCTCTGTGAGTAAGAAAAAGTGTCTCATTGCCAGGCCCTCAGACTGTGTCCTTGGCATGCTCTCAACACTGCCTAGCCTAAAGGGAAAATGAAGTACCAAGAACTTATCGCAAACTTTGATCCCAACACATTCTCTTGCATTAGCAGTAGATGAACAGATCAGTCATACCTACACTATGTCAGGTTAGCACTAACACTAATAAAAATCTATACTATTGTGACAGAAGGATTCTCAAGGAGATTGGCTTTCACCTATTGAACAAATCCCTTTCTTATTACCGTGAAGTTAAGAGCCAAAGTTGTATCTATATCTTCTAGTTACTCCTGTTGGGAAAACTCAAAGTCAGCAAGGTTGGTGTCTTGTAAAACATGGCCACAGGCTTATCCAGCATCCATGTAGTAATTTCCAACAGAAATACGTGCGTCACTGGTGGTTTTCCGGTACAATTTATTGTAACCAGAATACACTTTACTGTCTGTGATGAATAACAGAAAGTAACTGGCAAGATGCTGTTGCTGTGGGTTGAGGCATATAAGTGAACTGCACACGCCGTTTCTCAGAGCGAATGTTAAAATGTAGCTCAAAGCTACATCGTCATGTTCACGCCTAGAACATCTGAATGGATTCTATTAGTGAACACTGAGATTACTAATCAGCTACAAGGGCATTTTATTCCACTTAATTTGCAGGTTTATATGACTGTTGTTTTGTAGTTACCCAGCTGAAGCTCAGCCTCCCAGAAATGCATTTACAGATAGACGATTGCCTTGCACATCCATTCAGAAAGCTCAAATACGAGATTTTCGATAAAGGGAATGGATAAAAATAAATTTAGGCTCTCTGTTTTAATCTCATACACAAAACACGACATGCTTCGTTCGGCATTTAGCAGACCAGCTTAGTGCACCAGCACTGGCAGTGCAGCAGGGGAGTTTTTCAAGGTATGTACATGATGCCTGCCAGCCTATCTCTGATTAGAATCAAGACCAACAGAAGTAAATTCTGATTAACTCTAATGCGCAGCCTGCTGTCAGGAAACTCTTTGTAGTTTGAACCATCTTTGAGCTGTAAACATCCCCTGCTGAATTTCTTCGCTGATGTCAGAGTGTCAAGTCACTGTGCAGATGCTGACATGAAAGGAAATAAAATGTGGTACACTGCACATTCACTTGCAGGGCTTCGATTTCATTTTGCTTCTAGAGGAAAATGCTGTTCTTTCTTTCTCCTTGAACATGGTTTCAAGTGGGTGAAAATCATAATTTGGAAGTGACAGAAAGGGACAAGATGGCTTTATTTGTAATTGGTTTTAAAACTTCCTTTCTACCCATCTAACAGATGTGATAGCTGATTGATAGGCAGCAAAAACACAAAAGTGCTTCATCATCAAGAATAGGAGATCGGTTTGAATCTTACATTTTCTTTTCTTGTCTTAAAACACCCTGTACCAGACCTGTGGGCTTATCTGTTGCAACGCTTGATTCAAGTGCTAACATTAATGGCAGTACCTTCAAAATCAAGCAGGATGTGGGTCAGGCTAGCTCCATCAGCAGATCTGCCAAATCACACGTACTGAGAATGAGACTTGAGCAGTTGATTCACTCTCATGCTCAGTTCCAGGCCTGAACCTCACTGCAGGGAGGTCTGGCTCCTGCTCTCTATGTCTGTCTGGTGGATGTAGGTGGTTACCCCAATCCATCAGCCACTTGCTCCAGGGCAGAGGTGACAGAGGGTGGGAAAACTGCAGCCATGCTGAGCTCCCCCATAAAGAAGAAGAGGCACTTTTCCTGCTGGATTTTGGCATCAGGTCCCTCACTGAGGAGGACGACTGGCTGGATTATTGCTGCACCCTGTGTTGATCATAATTAGTGCCCTGCTTGCCTCACTTAGGGTTTCATGGGATGCTTTTGGCTGTGGCTAAATAGTTGCCCCAGGTCAGCTGAGCCTCACTAACAGGGTGGGAACTTGCTCTCAGCCCATTGACAAGATGAAGCAAAGCACAGTCACATAAATTTATTTCGTTAAGGATTTAAGATAACACACTTTATCTCAGGCTGTGGGCTAGAAGCACTCACAGGGACAGTCATGGTACTCAGTAGGTATAAAGTAATTACTTACATGTCAGTAACTTGTCTTTGGGAGGAGAAGGGAATGGAAAGGGGAGGCTGTCTCCAAAACTGCTCTGTGGAAAGAGAGATAGATGCTTTGCCTTTTCACAAACACTCCACTCTTCTTCTGGATTCCCTCCACTAATCTTGATCTTTTTTCGTTGTATTATCAAACTTCTTTAAACAAAGTGAGCATTTGACTCACACTGTCCATACCACTTCTCTAGAGAATCTTTTTTTACCTCTTACTCTCACCTATCTGATCCTTTTCATTTCTTTCACATGTATTATCTTGTGTGTTTTCTGCCTCCTTTGCCTTGCTGCTGCCACAGAATGCAGAGGTTAGTGAATAGGCAACAAAACTTTTCCCTCCAACAGCTCCATGATCTGCTAAAAGTTCTACTGAGCTCAGATGGCAAACTGGGGAGAAGTCTCACTCCAGGAGTAGTAAAACTCTGAAAGCTAGATATAGGCCTGTTAGTTTACAGAAAATAATTTCCTGTTAGTTTACAGAAAATAATTTTTGTTTATATATATACAAACTGGTGAAGAGGATTATGTTCCTTTAATTTGGGAAATGAAAGTTCACAAAAATCTTTGAAATATCTTTGGGTTAAAACACCCCTATAACCCTAAATAATAATACCTAGACCCCTGAAAAATAGCACCGTCACATACTTACACACACAGACTCATTAGATTAAGAAATCAAAATTTTAAACCCAAAGGAAGGCACATTTAATGCTATCTGTGATACCTGAATATCACCCCTATGCATGTATGTTTTATGATGTAGTTTTAATGATGCAGCTTTAGCGTTTACCACATTTTCTCTACTGAATGCCTGTCTTGTTCAGTGCAAAGGATGAATCTGAATGGAGGCGTCAGAGCCTGCAAACACGCTGTTCAAACTCCTGCCCTTCTGATTCACGAGTCGGTATGTGTATTCTTGCTTGTGCAAAAACCTTCTGATGTGTAAAAGAACATGCTATCCCCGTTTTGCAAATGAAACCTGAGGCAGACAAGTTAAGTGATTTGTCTAATACCACACAAGAGGCCTGCAGAAGTGCAGGGAATTGAATCTGCACTATCTACATCCTTAATCACTGGATCATGATTCACAGAGTTAAGGAGGCTATGCTGCTATGAAGAACTGGGATAAGGATTTATTTTGTCATTATGGTTCAGTGAAATGCTAAGAAATTGTGTTAAAACTTATTTGCTTTGCAGTTGATCATTGACGGCATGTAATGCTCAGTTTTTGACTCTGTGGTTAGATGTGCAGAAAATTTGAGCGAATATAGGTTCAAATGAAGCTTTGGGAGTTTGACTTCATGGCTTTCAGACTAAAAAATCTGAATAATATCCTGCCTGTCTCAAAATGGCCATCGGAATTAACTTATTTTGCCCCTTTCCACCTGTGCACATCTTGCTGTAGGATGCGAGCCGTCATCTGTGTTTGTGTGAGAACAAGAACTGTCTTGTGAGCTAGCATGGCAGCTAATGCACTAATCTCCTGTCATAACTGAGGCCACACGTGTTGCTGATTAATTTTTAGGGGAGTTATGTGGAAGCAAGGATGATCTGTGAGGAAGGAAGTCTAGGTGTTAAAACACCTACACAATCCAGAACTAAATATAGAAACCCTCAAAATATCTGCAAACGTTTCTGTCTCATAACCTTAAACTATCTGAATTCTTGATTTTCCCACTTGCCACACGCTGTTTGTCGTCATTTTTTGTGGTATGCTATCAAACATAAGTTGTAAGTAGAAGTGAATGAGAAGTTTCATGTCATTTAACCTAATTAATTTGTTCCTTTCACGAAAAATATTCAGCCAGACTTCTTCAAATGGATTGGAGTGTAAGCATTTCCAGCAAGAATTATGTTCAAGTTTTCAATTTGCTTTGCTTATGTATTAGGGAAGGTGAACTCCTTCAATCAATTGAATATCTACAGAAAGTCAATCCAGAAATTTCATTACCATAGGTGAATTCCTTTCAAAATAGAAGAGAATACTCAGATACAAATCATTGTCCAGTTCTTTCTGAAAAGACCTGGTCTTTGTGTTCTAATTATCTGTTCATATACCAGAAATTATTTACATAGCAGAATTAGAGGTGTGTCCACTGTGTGTCCATTTTTTCACTTCCAATCTTATTTTTCAGGTCCTATTGTTGTTCATTATACCCACAATTATTTTTTCAAAGCTGGATGAAAACCCAGTATTCAAATTAATTTTTCAGTTTCTAAAAGCCAGTTTGAAATTATTAAAGACGTTGTCTGCTTCTGGAGAACGTCACAAAAGTGCTTCTTTTACCAGATTTTGAAATACATTCATTATAATAATGCTGCAGCCCTGGAAACCTTAATGCCTTTTTGGCACTGCAAATCCTCACTCTTCCATTTATGCCATTGCTGAGCACTGATATCATGTGACTTTTCCTACATTTCCATGTGAGGGAGATGAAAACAGGACTAATTTCTTCTGATTTATGAAAGGCTTATTTCACAAATAGGCTTTACAGGAACACTTTAAAGCATACAGCACTGACCTACCAAAGAGAATAACCAGCTCAATCTACACTCACAAAACAAGCAAGCAAACATAACCAGCTCCTGCCCCAGCTCAGAACTTCCAGAAAATTAATGTTTCCTCAAAGCAAAGTCATTTGAATTAGCTAGGGAAGAAGATAAGGAATATCAGGCGTTGTTGTATGCACTGCTACCTACCACCTATGTATTCTTGTAACTTAAGGTCGGTAAGGACACTTGAATCAATGTAGGTTGTAGCTTCCTTACTGAAGCCTTAGCCTCAAAATCCTTTACCAAATTAGTCAGTGAGTAGCACTTTAATTTCAACTTTGTCAGGGACACTGAAGAAATCTGAAGCTAAGCTTGCTTGTTCTCCTGAATAAAGATGAGCACACATAAAAGGAATATGAGCTAATGCAAGCACAGTGAAGATTAAACGTTTTGACTACAAACAGGGAGCTTGTCACCAACTCAACAAGCACAAGATCAGGGCAAAGTTTAGGTTTCGAAAGTAAATCTATGCAGAAGTAAAACTGCATTTCCTTGTGTAAGGAGATAAATTGCACTTAAAAAGTTGCAGTCTTGGACAGGCAGATCCCCAGGTAACTGATGGCTTTATTGGTCAAATCATTCCTGCCAGCATCAAGAACTAATGCATTAGCACAATGTGGAGTGAAAATTTTCTCTCTGAAAACAGAGCCTGTATTAGCTGATTCATTCAGCAGGAGCCCTGCTCAAGCAGAGTAATGTATACTTTTATTTTTGCTTTGCATAGCGTATGGGAAGAAATGATAGCCCTAGTATTTTTTTTTTTAAATATGAAAAACCAAGAAGAAAAATGTAAATTACAAAATCCTAGACTGACAGCAGATCCATAGAAAGATAATATTACCACGGAGTAGGTATATAAAGCAACAGACAGACAATACAATCTATTTCTTTTGATATGTAAAAGTGCATCATTTAGGCAATTCTAAAGGATGCTAGCAAGAAGTCATCCTTTCATCAGACAGTTTGTTATCAGCAACTGCATTTAGTTTAATTATATTTTGACTCTTAATCACGTTTCATGAAGCAGCTAGCATTCCTTTTTTTCTATTAAGAATTCATATGCCATCTACAAAGAATAAGTATACGAAACGTACAATTTTCCCTGCACTTTCAAAAATTATATTCCCCTTCATACTACATTCATGACAGTAATCCAAAATAACTTTTCATTTCTCTCTTTAGCTGTAGCTCTGCAGTACCTAACAGATATGTCAAAAGCAAACGCATGAAATCTGCTGAGGTGAACCAAAATGTTCTGCAGTTATCTGTAACCATATTAAAGATGTGGTATTTTAAAATATCCCGTACTGCAAATAAATTCACTTAATTATCATTCTGCCTTATATATACTAGCAAGTACTAGCAATCCAACTTACAGAACAGTCTAGCAATGTTTGGAGGAGAAAGTTTGGAATCATTAAGTTTTTTAGTAGAGTTAAATATACGTGCCTCGCAGATTAATGGAAAATGTGACATAATTCCCTATATAGCTATGAAAATTCTAGTAAGGTGTTAAAAATATAAAATAGGACAAGAGTTACCATAGTGAAGAGTAGTGGCATCCGATTTTTCATATTTTTTAAGACCTGCTTTGAGACTGCATGGTCAAAGCTACTGCGGATGAAGACACTACATTTCTAAATTTTTCAGATTATTATACAAGAAGCAATAAAAATTACTGTATGATGCAGAATGGCAGCGGCAGATATTTGCTATCAGCACAGTGCAATGGTGCAGCCGTAGCAAGTCTAGACACCCTCCCATGTTCCTCTCTTCCGAGCACAAAGTATGAGGGATGAAGCCTTGCACTTTAAGAGGTGATTTTCTTCCCTTTTTGCATTTAACTGAAGCAAGCCATACGATATTTACCGACTTCCTGATGTGATAGTTTCTTAAATAAAGCTCAATGTGACAGGAGGCAAAGTAAGACCCTACAGATACTGAAGTGTCAGGAAAATGAGTGCTCTTAAGTTCTCTAACATTTATATCTTTTTGGCTGAGTCCATATTTTGCTCGATATTTCCAGGAAAAGTAAACATTGAAAATTCAGTCATGAATCTTGATTTTTCCCCAGTTTTAAAATCAAAGCCATTCAAATTTCACCAACATTTGACTACAACGGACATGCATAAATATATATGAATCCTCCACCTGGTTTCAGCTGAGACAGAGTTTTTTTTTTTAGCAGAGCAGCTAGAAGAGCTCTGTGCTTTGGATTTAGTCTGGGATTCGTTATGAGAGGAATGTTGATGGTGCACTGATGTTTACAGTTGGTGCTGAGACATCAAGGACCTTTCAGCTTGCCGTGTTTTGCCAGCGTGCAGGAGCACAACAGGCTGGAGGGGGGACATAGCTCGGACAAAGGATCCACAAATCCCCTTATGATTCGAACTTAGACACAGGATGGAGGGCCAAATTGGCCAACGGAGTATTCCATATCATGCAACATCATGCCCAGCATAAAGATGAGGGTTGACCAGGAAGTTAGAATTGTTTTCTTTCAGTTCTAGCGGGACTCTCGGACTCTCAGAGCTCACTCTCTCTCTTTTGCTTTCTTTTCAGGCCTCTCACTCATCCAAGATTGCGGTGCTATCTGTTTTGGGATGACTTGGGATCACTTGTTTTGGGATCACTTATCTGTTTTGGGATCACTTGCTGGGACAAGACTGGCATTGGTCACTGGGTGGTGAGCAACTACACTGAGCATCACTTGTTTGTATCTATTATTATCATTTTATATATTATCACGTATTAGTATAATTATTACTTTTAATTTAATTTTATTTCCATTATTAAATTGTTCTTGTCTCGACTCACGAGTCTCCTTCCCTTTTCCCCTTTAATTCTCTTCCCCATTCCCCAGGGACAGGAAAGTGTGAGTGAGCGGCTGTGTGGCGTTTAGTTGCCGGCCGAGTTAAACCACAACAAACGCTTAAATTCACAATAAGCTTTCACAGGGTTCTGGAACAGAGGTTTAACCGGGAAATAATGTCTTTGAATTTAACCATGTGCTAGATTTAGCTGTAACACTGTTCCTTTTTGTCTATCAGTTTGTGCATCTTCGAAGATTCTGCAGTCTGGGGAGCACAGGGGTGGCTTCTGGCTATCTCTTTACCCTGCTAGAGAGGTGCTGAGTACACAGGGTGAAGGGCTGAGCTGGTGGACTGATGGGGAGTGCAGGGTAACAGGTGAATTAGCTAGAATGTTATAAAAAGCAACAGGAAACCTGTCAGGGGGCTTATAAATTAAGATATGATAAGATGAAAGAGAAGCAGCCAGGACAGTTTCGTATCTTAGAAAACAAATCCTGTTTTCAGGTCGCAGTCACAGCTTATCACCTGAACACCCATCATAATAGTCTTGAGTGTTTTTTTTACTGCCACTCTTTCAGCTGCTCTTTGTCTCTTCCATGGGCAAAGACTTTGGGCCTCATCTTGGGTACAGCTAGGCAGGACCTCCTACCAGTAGAAAGTTGATTTATACTTGATGAGAATCTGGCTTCCTACCTTGTCACTGAAATAGGAACAAGCTTTTAAAAGGACCACTTATTGCTGACACTGAAGCAACTGGAGTGATCAGAGCCGTTGAAAATTGGTGTCTCAGAAAAGCAATTTGGGGATTTCCTGGCATTCTTTTTAGTGCTATATTTGTGCCAAATGAGGATTCAAAATGTAATTGAGAATGCTCTTCTAAGGCATGTTCAGATGCCTCTCAACAGAAAGACATTAGCTGAAGAAAGAAAAAAATATAGAAAACAGTAAAATTACTTAAGAAAATTGAGCAGTCAGAAAGTCCATTAAAGCCCACAGAATCCTAGTGCGTAGGAGAAACTGCTGGCTGAAATGAAGTAGAAATCTTCCTGCAGCCATTCTGTGGGCTGTGCAAATGGTCAATCGCAGCTTTCAGCTTCGAGGCACGTTTTGCTAGAGAAGAGCACTCTCTGTCCTGTTTGTTCGTTACTGACTCTCCACGCTCTTCCTCCCCACTCCACTAACCTAGAGAACAATAATCAGTCACTAATATAATGAGAGATCCAATAACCTGTGTAAACCTCAAGGCGATATACAGCACTTCTTTGAGTATCAAGATCGTCAGAGGCAGTACAGAGTGCAGGGTAAGAGCAATCATAGCAAGCAAGCAAGGGTGTTATGGGACAACCAAGAACCAGAACCTATTAAATAGAACATGTCAGGAAAAGTTAGGTCAAGAAAATGTCCAAAAATAGCGCTGAGAAGAAGAGCGTTTCTTCAACAAACAAATGAGTGTCAAACTAGACATGTCTATTAAGGCTCAAAGGAAGATGCTGAGAAATGGCTTGACTGGCAAGCAAGCAAGCCAGACCAGGAGGAAAGTAAAAAGCCACAAGGTTACTGAAATAACAGAGAAGCATGACCGTAACAGCAGGGCTAATGTAACCATGATAAGACCCTAACACGTTCCTGAGAGATATATTGAGAGAATGAACACAGGTGTTGGCATAAAGTCACTTGCAGTTTTCCCAAAATTATTCTTCATTCCACTATAATGTAATGCATTCATATTGGATAGAAACCAATCTTTTGAGGCTTCCTACTCTCCTCTTAACCTGAAAATGGTAAAGAAAAGGTATCTTACTCTGGAACACACTTAGATTTTTGCTTTCTTCTCAACAAAATCCCAGGTCTTCTCTAGTCTTGGGAAATGACTCTTGTCTGTTCATTCCCACTGAATACCAAACACTGTTTGCAACAGATAAATATTTTTATGGTATCAATGACTAAAACCTCCTTCTTCTAAACCTAATCATGCTTCTAAGATACTGCAAGAAGTGAAACCCTCTTCCAGTAGCTCTCTGCTGATTTGTCTTCAACAGGAGATGTTGTCTCCTCTCCCTTTCCTGTAAAGTATGCCTGCATCATCTACAAACACAGCTTTCATATTGCACAGTTATTGGCAGAGTGGATGGGTCAGCCAGTGAAGTAGCATGTTAAAGTATTGAGGGAGAGGAGAAAGGGACTCATCAACTTTTCTCTTTCTGTCTCGGGCTGTCCAAGACAGTCTGGGAACCCTTTTGTGAAGAGGAACCCTCAGTTGTGAACCTACTATGTGCTCCACTCTGTGCCTGTTTCAGGGCCAGTCAAGCCCATCAAGCTCCTGTACTTTCCAAACTTCTGACTCTAGATTTTCCATGACTTACATGAGGTTGCAAAAGACTTATGCAATTGCACAGGTTGAGAAAAAGCAACAGAAGGCTGAAATGGCTTGTATAAAAGTCGTATGGATATAGCACTTCTAAGTATGCTATCTTGTTAGGGTAGTGAAGATCTTAGCATACAAATAACAAAAGGGCAGCTTCCAGTAACCACAATTAAAAAAAAAAAAAAAAAAAAGAGAGAGAGAAAAACTTTGAGACAGACAGCTGAGCTGTTTTCTGTAGGGCTAAGCTTGAGGAATAAGAAGTATAAAAACCAATAACCTTTCACATTAAGGTCAAGTGGTTGTTAAAGTGGTGTCTGGACAGTTTTTTTCTTCCATCCTCTGCCTGATTTTCAGCTGATTCATAACATTAAAACATTAGTCAGGATCACTCATTTCTCTCCCCAATGTACTTTGTGGTAATACGAAAATATGCAGCATAGTAGTTTCTTTATCCAGGCTTTTTTTTTTTCTTTTTTTTTTTTCCTGACGAATTCAATATTTTCTTAAATATATTCTTCCACTTTCTAAGGAAGAAGTATTTACAAATTACATCTCATTAGGAAGAATATCAGTAACAATAATTTCACATGGCAATCTTGACACACCAAAAAACCAACGCTTTGTGTTGCCCCTAGCAAAATTTTGACCAGCCACTAATTATATTGTAAACAGCTGAACGATGCAGAAAAAAATACCTATGTCTAAGTTAACTTTGTACAAAGTTGCTAATGGTAGCACCATGGTTGTAAAACGGTAAGGCAGCACACTGAGTTCTGTATTTAATTAAAGGACAGAAATACAGACTTCTAAAATGTTTTCATAATATAGGAAGGTGAGCAGGATGAGGGAGATTTGAGTTGTCTCCAATGTCCCTGTGCCAGAGGCAGTCAGCTACCACAGGTGTTTATTGTGTGCTTAACTAGGGGAGGCTGAAGGAAGAATAGCTGGAGGAGTTTGGTGAGCCTGTTGTAGCTGAAGATGGATGTGACTTTTGCAGTCTGTTCTCACAGTTCTTGTTTAGGTGACCAGGCTGGATGATCTCTGTCAGCCTTTTTATTGTTTTAGTGAAACAAACAATGGCAATATGAAACACCAGAAGGGAGGCAGTGTAAAGTGCTCAGGAGGAAGAAAAGAAGAGAAAGAAAGGAGTCAAGGGAAGAAACTGAAGGAAGTGAATTAGAATCATGTGTATTTTGTCTCTCTAAACAGTAATCTGTCACGAAGAGATCCAGGTCTTTTTCCTTGTGATTACGGGAGAGCACTACTTAGTTTACTATCTGCAATTCAAGCTTTAATTAAGGCTAGGCTCAATCAGCTTTGATATGTTCCTGAGATAAGTCTGGATAATATGCATCCAACCTAGATATTTGTCTGTCCCTCAAACCAGATCAGCCACAGTTTGCTGATGGAATAGCGAAGTCTTGGATCTTAGTCTTGCTTCTACCAGTTTTGCCTGTCTGCCTCAATTCAGGACATAACAACAAGCTATCTCCTCCGCATCATGCTGTAGCAAAGACAATAGAGTAGTAGCCAAGCCAAGACAAAGAAATCGTAGAATCATAGAATGGTTTGGGTTGGAAGGGACCTTAAAGATCATCTAGTTCCAACTCCCTTTTCACATCCCTTGACAGGGACACCTTCCCCTAGATCAAGTTGCTCAAAGCCTCGTCCAGCCTGGCCTTGAACACCTCCAGGGATGGGACATCCACAACTTCTCTGGACAACCTGTTCTAGTGCCTCACCACCCTCAGAGTGAAGAATTTCTTCCATAGATCTAATATGTAAGGAAATTATACTTATAGAATCAGAAAAGCTTTTATGGAATATATGGGTTTTACTCTAGTAAGTAAATCAACATCAGAAAGAACATCTGCATCATTCCAAATGTCTGATCCCCACATAGTAAAACCACCAGTGTCAGCTTGTTTGATTCTTAAAAAACAAATCTGAAAATCCAGTCTTTGTAATCTTCAATTGAGCCAGTTGGTAGAATGCAAATGCAAAGAATGAGATATCTTGCCATTGCCTGTAATCTAAATCTAAAGACACTAAGCCCACAGAGACACATTAAAGTCAGGAAGCCCCTCAGGAAAGCAGATGGCAAAATAAACAATTACACAGAAAAAAAAAAGCACTAAACCTCGTGCTGACACCTAGTAGTAACATGGGTAGGACAAATCTCACCAGGGTAGAGAACATTAACAGCCTGTTTGTGACAAAATGAAATAAAATTATTTGAATTGACACTTACACTCTCATAAATCTGACCGACACATCTATTGTTACTATTTTGCCCTGGGACTTCATCCTTAGCTTGGGATGCTGAAAGTTGCTTTCGTTAGGAGCAGGCATATGATGGAGCCCAGCATCCCTGACACAGTTTGGTTTCTACAGAATCCTATTTGCTGGCAGACAGGAGGACTCACCCGACAGAGCACAGTCTTTGTTCATGGCTCCCAGACTGTTTCTGCCAATGCTCTGCCCCAAAGGTCTCTTTAGGGGCTCTCCCTGGGAATTTGCTGTGCTGAGGCTGTCCAGAGTTTCACTGTTGCACCTTTCTCAGATTTTTTTAGGGATAGTTTGCTTTCTTTCTCTTCTAATTACAGTTCCATCAATCAAAGCTTTAGCTTTTCTGTTTTCTGTGTCAAATCCCAGGAAAATCTTCTGGGCTACATTCAGCTAGATAAATCCCATGTTTCAGGTACTGCCTGTTGTTATGTCAGCTACTGTGTCATTGAAAAGAAACTGAATTACTACATCCATGTATTCAGAAATACGGTTGCTATATTGACCCACAGATCTATGCCTGCATACCTTTCCTAGTGACATATGAGCACGTTACAGAAAATGCTGCTCTCAGCAGGAGACTTTTTGATCTAAGGTTCTGGTTGCGCAGGTCTCCATTTGAACACTCAGCTGGCAAGTTTCAGCAGGTGTCTTGCCTCCTGTGGTTTAGATGCACTTTCCTTGGAGCTGGCCTTATTGCACAATGAGAACCAGCGCTGTCCCTGGAGCACTGTAGAGGGAATGGGCATAAAGGGAAAAGAGGCTACTCCTTACTTCTTTCCTGCTATATTTCAGTCAGCCAGTCACCCTCCATGTGGTTACCACAATGTAGAGTGCCAGAATACCTGCTGTGCCCAGTGAGGAGAAGGAGAAAAGGCTCATTGCAGTGTCCATACTTTGTATATCTCACCAACAGAAGTTTTTCTTATTTTTTTTTCCTAGTTTTAAATAGCTCTTTTTAAAAAGACCAGTGATTAAACCAAAAAAAGCCTCCTCCAGATAGCTATCCAGAAAGATAATTTCAGACCAAGACTAAACTCTACTCCTTTGTATCTGGCCCTGAAAACTTCTTGCTGCCACAAAGGTAATTGCAAAAATAGGCTCCACCAGCTGAGCTGATTCAAGAAGGCAGAAATGCCACCAACCTCTTCAACCTCTGACATCTGTCTCAATTTCTCTAGTGTCCTTTACTAGTGTTGCAGTGACCTCTAGGGGATTGACTCAAGCCCACTGGCTTCATTGGCCCTTACTGACTTACCTCAGACTTCCAGAAAGTTTTCTAAGCCTGGAAGGATGAGTATTTAATGCACAGATGAAAAAAACCCAGTGTGTCTGATGAGAAATAGAATAGCCTAAAGCCTTCAATCTCAATGCTGCTACTGTCTGCATGGTTAAAAATGAACTACCTAGGGCTATATGAAACCCTGGTGTTAGCCTGAACAATGCATTCACATCCATTTACCTGAAACCTAATTTGGGTTTATCGCATTTCATAACCACGTGGAAGATGACAGCATTTCTTTAATGCTGAATCAGAGCAAAAAGTTTCCACTTTTTATGCATATCAGCACAAAAAAAACCAACCAACCAGTTCCACTTACCCAGGAGTACTGTAGATCCATATCAGTTAGGGAATATGTAAGATGTGGCTGATGAGAAGAGCAAGTACAGTTTTCCCATTCTTCTATTTTTGAAATCAAAAAGTCACAAGGACAGAGCTGGTTATCAGGAAACGGTTTCCAGTCACTCCACAAGTGAAATTCGGTTTCTGAATGGATTGAAATAGTTCCTAAGTTATTAAGTCTGGAAGTGTACGAGCGGCCCAGAGATGCAGAAATAAAATCTGCCCTAGTCTCAGTCTCTTCTTTCCTCCTCACGTTCTCTTTCCAGGTCTTCTTTTCCTGAGGTTTTGTCAGTTTCATGCAAGATGTTAGTGCTTCTTCATCCTCTTCAGAGAGATAAGCATCTTCTAGTGTATCTTCAAAAATGCAAAAACTTCTATTATAATATGTTGCAATTCATAGAGAAAATAGCACATTTTTTTTTCTTAAATGCTGTCCCTTTCATTCTGTATAATGAAAAAGCCAAAGACTCCATAAAAAACAAATAATAATGATAATTAGGGAGATGGAAAGGATTTTATACTGGGTCAGACATCTGAGCCAAAAGCAAGATTTATTCTCCATTTGGTAAATTTGCCTTGTTCCTTCAAAAGCCTGGAAAATTGTACTGGTTCTGCACTGAACATGAAAATTTGCTAATTAAATGTCATATTGCTGCATAGTTGCAGAGGGCATGAGTTTAGCTTAAATACTGGAAAGGTTTGGAAAGATTTTCTGGCTAATTCCTCTCCCACCCCTTCCCAGTATGTATGTTGTAGTTACAAAGGAGTTACTGAAATCTAAATTTCCTCGTGTGTTTCAGCCCAGACAATGATTTGGCCAAAACAGTAGTTCATCAGATAGTTTAAACTCATTTAGCTAGTATTGATTAAAAAATCATTGCATACACAAATGCATGCATGTTAAATTAATGTTGCCAAAACTAGTTGAGATGAAGAACTGCTGCACAGTCAGATCAGTGATCTATAGGAGTCTCAAGAAAATAACCTGAGCTCAACATCAGTTTAGAATACCTGTGTCTTATGGCCCTAGGCAATCAGGTATGATGAGAGGCCGACTTGCTTATCATACCACAGATCTTCTTGCATCCCCAGCTGCTACTGACTCATGGATGAACACTGGAAGTTATCTTTGGATTCGGGAGTTTTGCCTTTCTGATCCGAAACGTGATCCAAACCCAGGAACTACTTTAAAAACTAATTGTCCCCAGCAGGGAGGTCCCACTGTTACGCAGTTCTATTTAGCTAAAATCCCCACTTGCAAGATATGCTGTTACAAAACTCAAGCTAATGTCACAGGAAACAGGTTTTCACATTATGAGGAAGTCAGCATTAAAGTGGTATCACAGTAACATCTCAGTTGGGGTTTGAAAATTGTGGATGGTGAATGACAGAGCAGGATAGGATTGTTTACAGTTATGTTCAATGCAGTGTCATTTGCCAAATGTTAGTAAGATGCTGATATGATGCTTTACTTACTGAGAGGGAGCAAAACATGTTTGACATCCTCCAAGCTTTGTGTACTCGTTTTTTTGGTTCGAACCAATTTCTGCAGTCGTTTTAATGTTCCCATGGACTCTGCTTTATCATCTGGTTCTGTACCCTGGCAAAAAACCAAAGATGTTGAAAGTATTCAAACCCTACGAATAAGAACTAAGGGTAACATGGTGCTTATTTTGAGAATGACAAAGTCTCAGATTCGAAAAATTAATCATTTACACAATACTTTAAAACTTAGGTACTTCTTTACTTGGGACCAATAGCTACAAAAAAGTAAAAAGGCAAGGCACAAGAGGCATCAAACTTAGATCAGTGTCCATATTGCTGTTTACATATTGCTTTTCTTTAATACCTCAGTATTACTTAATACTTAATTCCAGATTAGTTCCAGAAAATTTTTTAATATATGCGTCCACTACATTATCCAGAAGCATTTTAGGTATGCACGGAAATCCCAGATATGAGAAGATGTTGAATTTAAATGTGTATGGGAGTGTATTCTGAAATACAGATGTCTTCCTTTATTCAAGACTCTATTTCCTTTTCTAGATGAAATGAAAATAACATAAATAACAATTCAGATCTGCTATTGTACATTCCAACAACGTTCTACTGGAGAAACTCAAGGTTTTTGTACTACAGGCTCCTAGAGCAGGAACTTTGTGAAAGTGCAGCTGTCTCACGTGCTTTCACTTATGTTAAACCAGCTGCTATCTTGCAAATCAGTCCAGAAACACTTGAATTCTCTTCCAGTCTGACTCTGAACTTCTCTGTGAGCTTCAGAGAGAAATTTCAAATAACCTCATGTGCTGTGTTTCACATAGGATATCCCCTTTTCATTAGAAACCAAAAAAGTAAATATGTTAGAAATGAGTAAAACCCTAATTCACTGATGGCTACTTTTTTGAACAATCCTGTCTGTCTTCTATGGATGTTCACCTCTTTACACCGATAATGAATTTGACCTACTGTGGCAATGCCTCTTTGGCAATATTACAAGTGATTAAGTGCTAGTGCTGATGTTATCAGAAGGCAGAAATGCAGAGACTGTTATTGCACTTTCCCCAACAATTAGGTCACACATCATAGATCCTTTCTGCTTCCTCATATGCATAATCCTTTGAGACAAAGCCATCAGGGAGTTTGCCATCACAGTCTAATGTATAGTGGGTAGGCTGCTTAGGGACGGATTTCAAGAGATTCTGAACTCCTCAGCTTTCATTTGGGCTAAAGGCTTTTTGCAAAGCCTTAGCATGAAGCACATCTGAAGCTCCAGAATTCACATATTACAAGTCACATTCCTTTCCTGTAGCAACGATAAGGGAGAGAGTGTATGTTACTTTTAGATTTTAAAAAGACCACCGTTCACTTGACAGATAACTGCTTATAAAGATGGCTATGCTTCAGTTGCCAAAAGTTCAGATATTTTTCAATGAAGACGTGAGGTTCTGTAAGCAGAAATAGAAGTCCAAGACTTCTATGCCCAGGCAAAGGACATTTTTGTGTGTATTTAGTTAGTTTTGTGTCACTATACAATTGTGTTGAAATTATAATAAGATGAAGCAGAGAGTTAGTGAAAGCTAAGTGAGAATAGGTGAGATGATCCCTTGTATATTCAGGTGTTTGATTTCAAACCTTGAAAACGTTTGTACCAGATGATTTGCACCACCAGTTCATCTTGGTCCAGCTGTCAGTTGGCATGGGGATTTAGTAGCCTACAGAATCTGGTATATCCTCCTCATGTAAGACCAATGGACTAACAGAATATTAGAAATTATCTTGAACCGAGCACAACGACATATACCCACATGTGTAAAATTACACACAAAAAAATCTGAAACTATTTTATTCTTTCAGGCACTGTTCTGATGAAATGTTCTTAGCTATATAAAATAGTAACTTAGTATTAGTATTAGTCTATCTCTAGATACACCTTTAATGGCTTTGTCCATGGCTGATACAAATTAGCATGATTCCATTCATGCTAATGGAGTTATGCTGACTTCTTTCCTTAAGGACAGGACATTAGGAGTCCTGCTCTTTCTGAACACAGTAATGTGGAAGTTCCCATAGTGGGTAGCACCTGTGTTGAGACTCCTTTCTTCTCAGCAGCATGTCACATTCCTTGAAGTGTGCAGACTGTCCTGCGAACAAGGACTCAACCACAGGAACATAGTGGGAAGCCAGAAAGTTGTATGTAAACACCTTTTCATGTCTCCAGTGCCTTTCGTAAGTTATGGCTACATTAGTATTTTAGGTTTGATCAAGGGCATACATTGAAAGTGAATTTCACAGCTATCCCTGTAAGCTGTGCTTTGGCCTCAAAATGCCACAGACTAAATTCCTTGCAGAGGAAATTAAGATGAAAGATGCTTTCCAGAAGTTCAACTGATTGTCCTGGTTTTAGCTGGGACAGAGTTAGCTCTTC
Organism: Tauraco erythrolophus; assembly: GCF_009769465.1. Classification (NCBI taxonomy): domain Eukaryota; kingdom Metazoa; phylum Chordata; class Aves; order Musophagiformes; family Musophagidae; genus Tauraco; species Tauraco erythrolophus. The sequence goes on from NC_141465.1 coordinate 23,646,428, forward strand.
TTTTTAGCAGCTGGAAGAGCTCCGTGTTTTGGTTTTAGTCAGAGGCTCGCTCTGAGAAGAATGCTGATAGCAAGTTGATGTTTGAGACTCCAAGGACTTTTCAGTGTGCCGGAGTGCAGAAGCACGGCGGGATAAGGGGGGAGCGTAGTTGGGACAAGGGGGCCACGATTCCCCTTGTGATTTGTGGTGGAACTTAAGATTGAGGGCCAAACTGGCCAATCAGTATTCCATATCATGCAGCGTCATGCCCAGTATAAAAGTGAGGGGCAGCCGGACAGAAGGGCTTTTGTGCTTTGGCTCTTTCGCCGCTTTTGCTCTTTTGCGCTTGCTGCGCTTTTGCTCTATTGTTTTTCTTTCTTTTTCTCTCTCTCCCAGTACTCCCACTCTCGGAGTACTCTCTCTCTCCCTCTCTGCCCCTCTCTATTTCGGGGCCTCGCGTTCGTCCGGGATTGCAGCTCCGAGACGAGACGGGCTTCGCATACGAGGGGGTGGTGAGCATCTACCCTGTGTATTAAATCATCTGTAGTAAATTGTTCTTATCTCAACCCACGGGTATCCCGTTTATGCTTTAATTCTCTCCCTCATCTCTGGGGCTGGGGGAGGGTAAGTGAACGACTGAGGGGGGGTGGTTTGGTTGCTGGAGCGGCCTAACCCACGACGCTGATGAATTCCAGCTACTATTTGATGTCCAACAGAGAGGATCTGAACACAGGTAGATCTGCCATAATGCACATAGTGTGGACATCAGCTCATCAGCACTAACTATTCTGCTACGCCGATACTCACAAATTCTCTGTGCTACTTACTAATACAGACAAAATGTAGGTGCTTTCAGCTTCTGCCATTTGAAGAATTAATTATTTTGTAGACTAATAAAACCTAGTGGTTTTGAGTTTAAATCCCTTTAGGTATTCTGGAGGATCTTCACTGTAGAATGAGGTCTCAGCACATCCACCCTAAACCTCTAGTCAGCTGAGGACCCTTTTACACCTTGTATCTGAGTATTCATCATTCACCATAGATCAAATCCATGCATCCTTAGATTAGTCATATTCTAATTTGAATTTCAAGCCTCATCTCTCCTCTTCCAAATTCAAGATAGTAGGACTGCAGTATTAGCTTAGCTAAAGAGAGAAATGGAGATGTAAATTTTCAGTCTCTCATTGTGAGATATCTGAAAATAAATTACACTGGGTTTAAAATGCTGATATTGCTCTAATATAAGATCTCTTGTAGTGATAATCATTTGTTCACTTGTAAGTAATGACACAAAAGCAACATGATGACTTTGAGTTATGATCTGGGATTTCCATCATTAAGGCATCAAGATAAACAGAAGATAATCTATTCAGATAATATTATTAATGATAACCTCTAATCTTCTTTACCTTAAAAGCACTCATTTGGTAGAGTCTATTGTTAGTGAAATGTTCTAAGTGCTTAAATAATAAATATAGTAACCTCCTTTTATGGAGAAAAAAGCTCATGCAGTTATCAGTTAGGGGTGGGACAGCTTTTAAATTTAAAATATTTTGTTTTAGTTGACCTAAGCATTCAAAACCAGAAGTTTAGCTGCCTATCCAAAGAGAGGTAAAACATTCTTTGATGAAGAAACTAGACACTCAGGTGAACTGACTACCTGGTCTCACAGTTTTGGTGTATTGTACTGTCAACTCTCAGCCACAGCTTAGTGAAAGCATGCATAAAAGTGAGAAAAAACCATTAAATGTTATGCTCCAGTTTCAGGCAATTTTCTTTGTGTTGTTTGTGTTATCTGGAATCTGGTATCTCTAGTTGCCACTGTCCAGGATATGAGAGAAGGAAGTGCAGTGACAGACCATGCAGGTCTACGGGTTGGACCAGTAATGTACACTAATTTGGAGTATGCTACTTTCCAGTACCTTCCTTCTCTATGGAAGGGTGTTCCAAAAGGACCTATGGTCAATATTGAAGGCCAGTGCATAGAACAGCAAGTCTCCACTCATAACAAGGTGTTAATTTAAAACACGTTTAAACACTTTTAAATTCTCTTCCCCCCCACCCTGTTCTAGGGTCGGAGCATTTGCTCACTTCAATATTGTAGCTCATGTTTTGCCCAATCTATATACAAAGCTATCTGTAAGGAAATAATTCCCTCATTAACAAGAATATTGTGTATGTCCCTGCATAACGGGTTTTAGTCATGCAAAATGGTGTCACACCACAAATAAAAATGAATTGTGTAGCAAAATAAATCACAAGCTGCCCTTTAGTTGCAAATAGCTTTCATGAAGTGTGCATGAATACTTATAGATGAAAAAACGTACATTTTAAAAATTCACTTACAAGAATGTATTAGAGAAAAAAAAGACCTAAATTGTGCCTGATAAACTGTTTCCAGTTTATCCTAAGGTATTCTAAATACCTTAGTAATCTTTGCTCACTGAGATGTTATGAGGATTAACCTGGTGACAGAAATACAACAATTTGGAAGCTAAGTGTAAAACACTGTTGGTCAGATTCCAGCAATCTCAGTCCTGTTAAGCACTCCCTTTCCTGGGTGTAACTGCATTAATTTCAATAAAAGTACTTGCGCAGCATGTCACTTCTCAGCATAAAGACTTTAGTTATGGCAGATTCTAATCTCTGTGATTTTTCCTCAACTCTTTTACCTTTCCCAAAGAACTGCAATGGTTTAATCATGATTACCTATGCATTTAAATTCAGAGTACAGTATAATAGTGAGAAGACAAAAATTACTGTATGTTTATTATGTCGATGGTGCTATCATTGTTGTACCATAGAAGTTTTTGGAACGTTTCAGTAATATCCTTGCTGCACATAGTGAATATTTAAATAGTATATGATGATAGAGAACTTTCTGCTCTATTTACACAAAGAGTTAGTTCTGTAAAATGCACTGAATTTGGATAAATTTTATGTTAAAAAATGTCCGTAAAGCCACGGTCAACCAATATATAGGCAAACACTGTACAAAATTATTTCATGTGCTCCTGCCCATACATATGTGACCTTTAAATATTCCCATTATTTTAGTCTGGTAATCCAGCTACTCAAAAATGACTGCAGAGTCAGACTAAGGAAACTAGTTTTATAGGCAGATTTTCACCTGAGAATCACAGAGCAATAGCAAGATATTCTTTAAAAGATAAAGAAATATCATGATTAATTGCAGAACAATAATAAGGTATTCTATAAAAGATGAAGAGATATAATGATTAATAACATGGATATGGATAAAGATCTTTCAACTTTTAGGAAAGTAGCACACAGTAAAGGAAATCCTATTGTAACATCGTGTTCTTCCAGGTTGCTAGCTGCTGATGAAAAATATGAACAATTTTCATGACAACTTACCATTTCAACGTTACCAGCTGCACTTGGATTGTGAACTCGTGGTGGAATCCACTGCTCATAGTTTATCACCTGAATGGTAAGAAAAGTGAAAAAAAACACCACAATATAAATAAAGTGAATAAACGTAATCAGTATCGTGTCATTGAATACAAGTTGAGTGCCTAGCAGTCTTTCAACCCAATGCTGTGTGAATATTAAAGCCATGGCTGATATACACTAGCCTATACTAATTGAAATCAGTTTGCTTTCAAGTTCTCTTAATTTCCTCAGTTATCTGGGAATCAGAAACATCTTGGAGGCATCACAGTGTACATAGCGTAGTGGTAGAGCTGTGCATTATATCATAGGATGCTTCGGTCTCATCCTAGATCTTGGCTCTTCTTTCTCCATGAGCAGGGAAGCCACAGAAGACTTTCCTCAGCAGCAACCCTTCAGCTGAGGAGCAAGAGTCACTCATGCATTTCTAAAAAGGGTCTTGTTCAGTTCACCTCATTTTGCCTGGGATGTTGAGCCCCAAGGTTGTGAGTTTGAACTGGATTAACAATGCAGAGAAAACGGGAGGATCCTCAGAACTAAGCAAAGACAAGACTATATACACTTTCATCATTTGGCCATGATTCATTTCTTGGTCACAATGTCCCTGTGGTAGGAATATCATGAGAATACACTTTCCCTGGGGCACTGATGCAGTCCCTAGTGGGCAAGCCTGACAGTGCTTATAGCTTATCAGTGAAAGTAATGAACACTAGCCTTTTTTCTTCATGAATATGAATGACACTTTGAAGGCTGAATGCAACCTAAGAATTTACGTGAGAAATGAGGCATGAAACATTTTTGAAAATGTATTAGCCCAAAGACTGTATTACTTCATATTTTATGTCCTTTCCAATATGCTACAAAGAGTTTGAGCCATCAAGGGAGCCCTGCTAGACATGAACAAACAAGAACAAAGATATGAAAAATAAATGCAGAAAATAAAGCTATTTTTTGTGGTAAGGTACAATTATTACAGTGTTACTCATGCTGTGTCCCTCAACCTGTACTTCTGTTCCAAGTCCTTGTTTTTTAACTCTTACAGATTAATCAAATGAAATTAATATCTATTTAGGAAACAGAGAGAAATTAAAAGTTATTGTGAAGCACTTGAGGAAACTTTTCTGCTTTCTTTTTCTGTATTCTTTTTTTTGAGAGAGAGGGAAAAAACCCTAAAATGTTCATCTATTCTATTTATTCTATTTACTACTTCTTGTAAATTTTGCTCTTCCGTGTCTCACAGAATCACAGAGTCACATAGATAAGCTGAGGCAGGAAGACACTTCTGGGGATTGTCTAGTCTGACTCCCTGCTTAGAATAGGCCCACCAGAGCATGTTCTCTAGATCCATGTTCTGATAGATTTCAAGTATCTCCAAAGATGGACTTTACCCTGCCTCTCTGGGAAGGGTCTTCCAGTGTTTGACCTCCCCTCACAGTAGAAAAGTACTTTCTTTATGTTAAATAAAATTTCCTGTATTCCAGTTTGTGCCCATTGCCTCTCGTCCTGTCACTAGGCACCACCGAGAAGAGAGTCTGGCTCTGTCTTCTTTACTCCTCCCATAGGGCGTTTGTACACCTGTATCAGATCCCCCTGAGCCTTCTTTGCTCCAGGCTGAACAGTCTCAGCTCTCTCAGCCTCTCCTCATATGACAGATGCTCCAGTCCCTTAATGATCTTCATGACCTTTCATTGGATTTATTCCAGTATTTTCCCCTTTTGTCTTGTACAGGGGAAACAATAACTGGATCCAGCACCTACACGTCGTGGGCCAGCTTGTCACTGCTGAGCAGAGGGGAAGGATCACCTCCCTCGACCTGCTGGCAATGCTCTGCCTAATGCAGCTCAAGATACTGTTGGCTTTCTTTGCTTCAAGGCATCACTGACTCATGGTCAATTCGGTGTCCATCAGGACTCCCAGAAGGTTTTCTGAAAAGCTGCTTTCCGGTCCATTGTCCCCCAGCCTGTATTGGTGGAAGGGGTTATTCCTCCCCAGGTTCAGGACTTTGCACTTCCCTTTATTAAACTTCACGAAGTTCCTGTTTGCTTATTTCTCCAGTCTGCTGAAGGACATCTGATGGGCAAGCATGACTCTCTGGTGCATCACCCACTCCTTCCACTTTTGCATTGACTGCAAATTTGCTGAAGGTGCACTCTGTCCCGTTGTCCAGGTAACTAATGAAGATGATAAAAAGTACTAGACCCAGGACTGACCCCTGAGGTAGACCACAATACAGACTGGTCTTCAGTGGGACTTTGAGCCATTCATCACATTCCTTTGAGCCCAGCAGTTCAAACTGTTTTCAATTCATCTTACTGTCCACTTTTCTAGTCCCTATTTCATTAGTTTGTCTATGAGGATATTATGGGGGACAGTGTTGAAAACCTTAGTAATGTCAAGATAAACAACATCCACTGCTTTCCCATCTTTCACCAAGCTAATCATTTCATTGTAGAAGGCCTTCAGGCTGGTCAGACATTATTTCCTCTTCATAAATCTACATTTTGACATAAGTCAACCCCCAATCGTTGTCGTTCATATGTTTGGGAATAGTCTCCAGGAGGATTTCCTTCATAACCTTCCTAAGGATTGAGGTAAGACTGACTGGCCTGTAGTTCCCCGGATCCTTTTTCTGACCCTTCTTTAAGATAAGAATGACATCCATGGCAGTTTACACTCCAGTTGTGTGAGCTATCCTGTCACATTTCTGTGATCCTGATGAGACTGCAACCTGGCAACTGCGTGCAGACCTCTAATTCCTCTTGTTTGTTCTCCATGCTGTGTGCATCAGTGCACAGGCACTTCGTAAGGCCACTCAGTTGTAAGGATTTTGCAGAAAAAGTATGAGAGCTTCCCCCATAATGCTGTTCTCTCAGTATTTCCTTATTTGCATGCATGAAGCAGTACAACAAATGAAAACAGAAATAAGCAGACTATTCTGGATGCTTAAATGGACATTACGTTATTATCTTGATAATAATGAAGGCCAGAGGTAATAATCACAAAAAGTTAAACTAATGCCATAAAAAGATGAAATTTTTAAAAAGCAAGCTAGAAGAGCCAAGCTCAATAAGTCTTAAATTGGTACCAAAGCTTGGAGGTATGCAAGTTTCTACAGCTCATTAGTCTTGTGCTCCAAAAAGCATCTTAAAAAAATTAGAGAAGTCAAAAATAGAACTCTGCTTTCAAAATTGAGTGAATGGTTCATGGGGAGATGCTTTAAGGGATTTTAAGGAAACTTATTTTCAAAGGAAACTTATTTTCAAAGGAAACATAGGCCTTATTTCCTGTTATTTCTTCTTCCCTTTTTCTCTCCATATTCCATCATGTCTGTTGAATGGCCTCCAGGATCTCAACCAGGAGTCAGCCAAGAGGCTGCCATGGCAGGATGGAGGCAGAGCCAGAGATCACTCACACTAAGGGAAGAACTGCTGTGGGAAATTAAAGAATAACCTGTATTCTTAATACTTAGAAGAGGAGAGGAAGAGAACAGAGAAAGAGAATGAGAGATGCAGAAGAGAAAAGAGCTCTTTTCTCTTTTCCTTCCTCCCATTCTACTTTTTGGCAGCGTGGAGAGGAGATAATCACGGGAACAAACTAACAATGCAAAGACAGATAAAACCCTGAGGGAGAGCAGGAGAAATCTGGAACATACTGACTTTAAAGTCACCAAGACGGTCATCCGTCCCCTGATACATAGATCGTTTGACTTGTCTTCTTTTTCAGCCAGATCGTGTCTCTGGCCTACACTGGAGCTGAGCGCTGCTTAAATTCTGGGTCTTCACAGCTCTCTGTCTTATCTCAGATGCCTTCAGGGTGATGCATGTACAGTTTTTTCTTGCTTTTAACCTAAACATCCAAAAGGACTCCTGACATTGTTATAGAAACAGCAGAGGAAACTCAGCTTGGAATGTTTTTTAAAGATTAATATTCACCTTGAATGTAATATTCTTCACTAAAGGATAATTTATCAGATTTTCAGTGTTTAAATAATTTACTGTATTAATTCCTCATTTAGACACACACACACATACAGAGGTGTGGGTTGGACACTTCCAGTCAGATTCCCAAACTGGGTAAACTGCTGTGTCGTGTGAAATCAGCAGAGCTAAGCTGATTTGCAACAGATATGAATTGGCCCTGTAAGTAACATATTATCAGGGTAAACATTAGACTGGAAGTGAAACCTGGAAGTGAAATAAAAAGCAAAAGCCATTTGCTCTAATTCCAGAGCTACAAGTCTTTCTCCTCACCTCTCTGCTTCTCACCAGCTGATGAGGTGCTCTCTACTTTTATGTTAATACAATTCTGCAAACCCGAGGATCAGAATTCCTTAATTGCTATACTAGTGGGATAACTTGTGCAAAGCATTTGACACTGCTCTTCACAGCATCCTTGGCTCTAAATCGGAGAGACATGGATTGGATGGATGGAGCACTCAGTGGATAAGGAATTGGCTGGATGATTGCTCTCAAAGAGTTGCAGTCAATGGCTCGATGTCCAAGTAGAGGCCATGGACGAGTGGTGTTTCTCAGGGGTTGGTAATGGGTCCAGCGCTGTTTAGCATCTTTGTTGGCGACAGTGGGATTGAGTGCACCCTCAGTAAGTTTGCTGATGACAACAAGCTGTGTGGTCTGGTAGACACACTGGAGGGAAGGGAGGCCATCCAGAAAGACCTTTACAGGCTTGAGAGAGGGGCCCATGCGAAGTTCAACAAGGCCAAATGCAAGGTCCTGCACGTGGGTCAGCGCAATCCCAAGCACAAATACAGGCTGGATGGAGAATGATTGAGAGTAGCCCTGAGGAAAAGGACTTGGGGTTGTTGGTTGATGAGAAACTCAACAGAAGCCGGCAATATGCGCCTGCAACCCAGAAAGCCAACCATATCCTGGGCTGCATCAAAAAAAGCTTGGCCAGCAGGTCAAGGGAGGTGATTCTGCCCCTCTATTCGGCTCTCGTGAGACCCCACCTAGAGTACTGCGTTCATTTCTAGTGCCCCCAACATAAGAAAGACATGGAACTGTTGGAGCGAGTCCAGAGGAGGGCCACAAAGATGATCCGAGGGCTGGAGCAATTCTCCTGTGAAGACAGGCTGAGAGAGTTGGGGCAGTTCAGCCTGGAGAAGAGAAGGCTCCGGGGTGATCTTATAGCAGCCTTCCGGTACTTAAAGGGGGCCTACAAGAAAGCTGGAGAGGGACTTTTTACAAGGGCGTGTAGTGATAGGACAAGGGGCAATGGCTTTAAACTGAAAGAGGGGAGATTTAGATTAGATATAAGGAAGAAATTCTTCACTCTGAGGGTGGCGAAGCACTGGAACAGATTGCCCAGAGAAGTTGTGGATGCCCCATTGCTGGTAGTTTTCAAGGCCAGGTTCATTTTATTTGAATGAAATTTTAGATTCTGAAAAGAGGAGTAGTTCTTTCACCTGGCATGTGGTTTCTTCTATCTTCTTTCCTTGCAGCAAATGTATTCCATCACCAATAATATTATCTTCTGTGAATTATGAGGGGAAAAAAGAAAACGTGCTTTAAAATGTTGTAATTTAAATTATTCTGAAGAATAATATTTGAATTGTACTTGATGCATTTAGCTGACATTTTGACTCTCTGAAGTTAATCTTATCTCATTTAAGCATGCATTTTATCTCAAACTGCTTTGAAGTAAGACTACAGAACAAATGGCAAACTGAATCACATAAAGAAAATGCATTCATGCTTACTTCTTCATCTGTACTTAGTCCTTAGAGTTTACTAACCCAGCATCCCACCAAGTGCTTCTGCTGCCCTGCTAATTTGCAGCAGAAAAGTGTAGAACATTCACATAAAAATGACAGCCCTGGGCAAAAATGATCTTTGCAATTGAGATCTGTTTATCTTAGATTAGATTAGAAATTGCTTTCAAAGGATGAACGTCCTCTCATTGCTTCCAAGAAATTAATGCTCTGTATGGAAAAAGTATTTACCTTCACTACAACAATGAGCAATAATAGGTCAAATAACTCTTTGAAAAGTTTATTTTTAATAAGCCTACTTTGAAAGATCTACTTTCACTCCCACATTTAAGGCAAAGCATCCACCATTATACTACTGCAGAATGGCTCTAGCGATTAGATTCCATAAATACAGATATCTGAGGCACTCAGTTATTTTCCAGGAAAAAACAGAAGAAAAAACATCTGCTAATCACAGCCCAAAGTGTTATCCTATTTTTCCAAAGTTACTAGAAACCAGTAGCAAAGTGTTGGGTTTTTTTCCTTGTGAATCCTAACTTGACTTACTTATTGCTGCTGAGGAATACATTACAGTATCAGTAATTCTCCTGTTTGCAAAAGGACAGCTAACTTAACAAATAGACTCACAAAGGCTAACTGTAGGCAGGAGAGACTGATTGCATTGTTTTGCCTACAATCAACAGAAGAAGAATTATTATTCTGTGAATAATTCAAAATGACTGAGATCCTTTTTTCCTAAAGGAAAATTCTCTGCAAACAAAAGTTGTTAACACAATAACGAATAATCTTCCTTATAATTTTTGCAACTTGGCTATTGTAAGATGGGGTTAAAACTCACAAATTACAATCTAGGCATCAGACAAAAACCACTATTTTGGCATCCTCGTTCTACCTTGAAACCATAGGTCAGCTGCATAGAAAACCTCATCAAACAACTTCCTTTATTTTCCATGTGCGTCAACAGGAAGAGGAAACATGAGTCACAGGAAATTTTATTGCACGAGTTTGCCTGTGGAGGCTTCTGTAAGAGCTTCTATGATAATAGGACAGTGTGTTTTCCCTACAGACTTGATGGTTACAATAAAACCAAAAGCTCTTCCAAAAAGTATGTTACATTTCAAAATCTAACATGACTGATCAGAATTTAAGATGTCTCAAGAACCCGCATATTTCCTTGAGGTCACTTAGGGCCAGGTGTCTGACAATCAGATGTTTATTTAAATATAAAGCTAGCCAGTCTTCTAGAAGCAGCATAACACTTGTCAACTGGTGCTTATGCAGCATCAGTTTAACATAACTGGTTTGTTTCTGATCCTTGGGCTAATTTGTTCTCATCTCCTGCAGGCATCTCTGCACACCATGCAGCTGTGCTCTGTAAGCTTACTCTAAAAGTTAAGCCTTTAAGCAATGTTCAGTCCTGTGTTCACAAGTCCTCTTACAGTCTCGTCCAAAATAGTATTATTTGGTAGCTGTTTGTGGCTGAATCACAAAGAACTGTGGGGCAACATATAATGACCTTAGTCTGAAAGACTTTATACAGTGACACTGCTTTTAATCTAATTTCATTCAAAACCAAATGAACAACAGCAAGTTACTAAAGCAAACCTTTATGGTCGCCGCCAACCATGATCTCTTTTGCCAGCCATGATAACATGTATCCCCAGTACTCTTAAGTGTTGCTTAAATCAGCTCTTCCATCCACTGAAATATGGAACAGGGCATTTGGGTAAAAAAAACCCCAACAAAACAAACATGCAAAAGATATATGTAAGCTGCAGTGTTCTTTTCTTCCTTGTCAGGCAATGGGTACCAATCTGTGGAGTGAATTTGAAGCAGTGGAGGATTATGCCAGCTAACTCTGAGAAGTGTCAGCTCTTTTCTATTTCTCTCCATAGTACTCTTTCACGGAAGTCCAATGACTGTAACATGCACAGCCAACTTTTTCAACAATGATAGTTCTAGGCTGGCAAATCTGATACTGATCATTTGGGTTTGAGTTTGAAAGCAAAGACTGGTATTCCTACTGTTGTGTCTGTGGGATATATATGTTTTTACTGCCTTATCAGTCTGGATTTTTGTAGAGGTTATAAACACAGCAGCATTAAGGACTTAATCCAAGGGCTACCAGCATCAGTGGACGTCTTTTCAGTGACTTCAGTGAAATTTGGGTCAGGTCTGTGAATATAGCTCTGAAGTAAGCAGAGAAGTTATACTGGCCACCATGCATGGCTTATTACATCTAACAGAAATTAACATTATGCAATAGACTTGCAGACCTTGAAGGATTATCTCTGTTAAGAGAAAGGTTTGATCAATAGTGACAAATTATCTTGATCAATAGTGGTACACCGTAAATCTCCTTGCAATGGTTTTCACCACTGTGTGAAGGAGACTTCCCTTGAAAGAATTTTACTGCAGTAGGGGAAAGGGAGGTTTTTATTTAGCTGCCAGCTTTGCTTCCTGTTCCCTCTGGGCCCCTGCCCTTCAATTACAACACTTGTCAGCGTTTAAAATGTGCGCTGCTTCTTTTTGCATGCTTTGGAAATTTAAAAGGGTAAAAAAAAGCCTTGAGTAGAAAAGACTCTGGAGGAAGGTCAAAAAGTTCCATTTTCTCATTCAACCTTTTTCCACCTCCGAGCTTACAACCTTTGGAGTAGTATGAGGAATCATTCAAAAATGTTTTTGGTTAAAAGTAAGACTAGTCTGGAGAGAAATGCCTGATTTTTCTTTATCATATCATTACAACCTTTTCCCTGGTGAGCTAATGAGATTCACTGAAGGCCCCTTTTCCTCTCATCAGATCGTTGCAAGAGCAGAGTTCCTCTAAATTTCCCTGTCATCTCTTCTTTCTGGTTCTGGTTCCAGGAAACCAAATTGCCATTATATGGGCAAATGCAATAAACATTGTAATTTCAAATCTATTTTCCAAGCATTTAAGTGTTTATCTTCAAGTGATGAAGCGAGTCAAATCCAGAGGGAAAGCTGGTTCCATGCCCTCTGCTTGCTTTGGCATATCCAGGTAACAGTGAAATCTCCTGAGTGGATGACATCTAGACCATTTGTGCAGGAGATATTGAAAGCTAAGCACTTTGTTGGCTTAAGTAGAGAACAAAACACACATCCACTTTAATCCCACACATCTTGGTTTCTGTTTCTGCTGAACCTTGTCTGATTTGGTCTGATTAGACAGCTATAATGGATATACTTTGACTTTAAAAAATACAAATACAAATGCCATTCCTGGAAGAAACATTAAGCAGATTATCGAAGTATTTTGATTTTTAGAAGTCCAGTTTATATTTAAATAGACAAGGTGACTGCTCACTTTTTATTTCTCATAGTTATTTTAATGAATTTATACTGGTCAGCTCTTAAACAGTGTGACTAGCAACTTCTCACGTATTATCTGTAAAGTTGTTTCAATAAAGTTGGTCAAAATAGGCTTAAAAAGAGACTTGGACAAAATCACAGAATCACAGAATCACAGAATGTTAGGGGTTGGAAGGGACCTCAAAGGATCATCTAGTCCAATCCCCCTGCCGGAGCAGGACCACCTAGATCAGATCACACAAGAAAGCGCCCAGGAGGGTTTTGAACATCTCCAGAGAAGGAGCCTCCACAACCTCTCTGGGCAGCCTGCTCCAGTGTTCTGTTACCCTTACTGGGAAGAAGTTCTTCCTCATGTTTAAGCGGAACCTCCTATGTTCCAGCTTATATGCTTGCTGACAAAATTTTAATGTTTGCTGACAAAACTTACAGTGTTTGCTGACAAAATTTTGCCAACTCTCTTTTGCGCCTGTCACAAGAGTTTTTTTCTTGGGAAAAGTTATTGTTTGCCTGTTGGATACCTGGAGCAGTGTAAAGTATACAGGGAGCATGGATTCCTACTATAGGCTCATATTACAGTTGGCAACTCCTGTACAACACGACTATGGGAATTTACTGTATTAGAATCATCTTTGGCCTGTGGACTACAGAGTGACTTGGTCAGAGAGTGTGTTCTTAGCTTCTCAGTTTTAAGGCAAGCTTTATTTTAACTACTTTTTTTTCCCCTTGAGGACAAAATAAATCTCAAAAGGACTTGACGAATTATTTAGCTAGATTATTGGTGAAAAATGAGAAATTTTCCTAGGTGCCCTTTAAAATACTTTGTGGAAAATGCAAAATCAGCTGAAATATGTTTAGCAATTACCTTCAAGCTGACAGTGCCTTCTGATGTACGAATCATTCTCCAGCTTCCTGGAACCCTGCCAAAGTGTGCCATTCACATTTTTCCTGTCTAAAGTAAAAGCACAGAAAGCAGTCACCTGAATTCATAGCAAACCTGTGAAATAACAGGAAAGTCTATAAAAATAGCATCAGAATGCAAATCAAACAAGCTTGCAGAACACTGTAGCATCTGCTCAAACACAGAAATGAATTGGTGATTTCGCAATATAGGAGATTTGATTGAAGGATGGTATTTATTATAGGCAGACTTCAAGTTTTATCATCCTTTGCTGCTGTCTAATACCTCATTTAACACTGTTAAAATATGATCAGAATGATTGTTATCTTAACCCTGGTTTTAAGACCTAGGAGCCCACAGAACATCTGTGCCCTTATTTTGCTTCCAGGAATTGTATAAATGTTATTTAATTCTACAGTTAACCAGCTAGTGTGTTAGCAAGAAATAGCATCAAAGATGCCCACATCTGTCACACACGCTTCAAGGCTGGTACTGACTCAGCTTGAATGAGAGAAACTAGGTTGTCTTTGAGAATAAGATGGCCATACTTCTGTTCCCTCAGTGAACTGCAAAGTGGTCATGCTCCACAGCGTAATGATAACAATTAAGTTTTTGTGCTTTCTGGTTTTGTGTTTTCTTTGTCTTTTTTTTTTTATTTTTAATGTTTGGTTTCACTCCAGCTATGACAGAAAATTTTCTTTATGGAAGCACTTGTCAATTCTGTCAAGTGCTGAGAATTCATTACAACCTGGATGCTGTAGACCAAGTGATACTGTTCTGCATCGAAATCTTCCTGGTGCAGGGTACAGAAAGAAGTCTTAACATAGGGGAACCTTCAGCTATCTGAGACACATTGTTATGAAATATAGCTGCATCATTACAGGCAGATATAATAATAACCTTTCTAATCAATAAAGGCTAGATACAACAACTAAACCCAGACTCCAAAGAATAAATAATAGAATGTTAACAGGAAGATCTCACGGAAAAAAATAGGAATTTTTACTTTTTAAGAAACTGATGATTATTTCCTACAGACAATTTACAAAATAGAACCCATTGAATCACAAGTGTGGATAATAATATGCAGTGTGAGGACGGGTTGAAAAAAAACCAACCGAATTTCTTCAGTGAACTTGTTTGTGAAAGTCAAAGCAAAGTACTCTAACGTGGGAAGGGGCAGGAACCTGAGTTTGGTTTGATCAGAGATATTTCATTTTTTTATTGAAATAATTTAAAGAAACATTGGACATGCTGAGTATTTCTCATGCTGTCCCATAATAGGTTCTTTAAATCTCAGTCTCATTTCTATGTGTAACTAGTTTGTTTTCCATATCTCTACAAATGTGTCTGTGGAAAGTGGGCAGGGGGAAATATATTGCTAGCTGAACTGTATTTTTTCCTTTCTTTTGCCTTTGCTCCAACAGCTGTAAAGAAAATCAGACCCTTAATTAAAGTTGGCTTTGTGAGATTAGCAAGAATACAGTAAATGATTTAAGCAGTTACTAACCAAATGCTTCATTTTCAGACATGGACTTCTGGATGGATCTAAAAGAATTAAAATAATTTACCATTAGCTGAAAGTCAGAATGAAAAACAAAAGCACATTTAATCAAATATGGATATTTTCAACCTAATTCTTCCGAGCAGGGCAGAGGGATTTAGTTGTGCGATTCCCACTGGCTCTAATTGGAGTTACTTGGCTTCTCTCGTTCACCCAATCATCTACTCTCACATGCCACACAAAGCTCTGAAAGCTTCTGAATATTCGTTCCACAAAAAATATGTTATTCAAGTTTCTTTTTGGAATGAAGAATTCATGACTGAATCAGGGAGCTCATCAGGAAGAGAATAAGAAATATTTTTCTTTAGACATGATTTCAAGTGTCCTATAGATTTTAGAAATTACTGTCTGAAGTTTGGTGACATAATAATGAATTGAACCAAAGAGCTACATACCATCCCCGCAACCTTAAGTGACATTTTATTGCCCAAATAAACCTTGAGCCTTTTGCACATTATCATCAAGGAATTGTCCTAACTCATGCTTCCATCTGTGGTCAGTGGTTTATAGATGACGTCTTAAAGAATATTCTAACTCAACTGAGGAAAAAGAAATCTTTGAATTAACAAAGATGTATCCTGTGAATTAATTTGTTTCACTTTATCCAGAAAAACCCCAACAGATAGTAACTTATAAGCTACAGGATGAAGCTAGAAGATTATACTAGATGAGACCACAGACTCTCTAATCTGTGACAATGATCAGCAGAAGGAAAGGAGCACAAAAATTGAGATCCATCTCCCAAATTCAGGCATGTATGTGTTGAAGGGTTTCCTGAGCAAGAGGTTGCAACTGAACCATTTTTCAAAAGATTTTTTCAGTTTTTGTAAAAAACTGAACCAGTCTTTTTAAGGAACTGGTCCATAAGGACTAGTTCCTTTTGAAACTACTTGGATTTTTTTTTGCTTCTAAAGTTCTACAATTTAATTCTTACTGTCCAAACACAGCACACTTTTGTTTATTTTATTTCCACTACTCTGTCTCATCTGGTGCTTCCTTGTTGTCCCATTGTAAGAGAAAGAGAACAATAATTCCTCATTCACTTTCTCCACATCTACAGAAAAGGCCAATGCGACAATTTCTGCTTTATCAGTGGGGGTATCATGCCAGGATAGAGATGGCTTGACACTCAAAGTGAAGTAATTTTCACTATAAAGTCTTTTCATGTTGAGTGAAATTATTTTCAGCCAGTTTACTCATTTTTTATATTGATTAGTCAAACGATCTAGACAACTCTTCTAAATTCTGATAACTCATTTAGAAAGGATTAACTTTAGAATAGAATAGTTTTATTTGCGTTGTAAGATTTGACACTGTAGCTATAGAGTACTATTCCTATTCCTGGGACAGGCTTAGTTCTGGTCTAAACAGGACTCCTAGGCAGCTAGGTGATTGCCTCATAGTTGGTAGAGCTTGGTAGGGTAAACCTTGGGTAAGGCCTACACCGTGGTTTGGCTTCCTTAAAAAATGTTAAATAATGATGAGAAAACTGTGAATAATAGAGTCCATACTTTAATTAACGTAATTTTGAGAGCATTTTTACAGGACTCTGACTAGTCACGCATAACTGAGATCTCACAGCTCTGAATGCAGTCTCTGTGTTTGCAGTTGATAAGTTACTAGTGTTTTTATCAGATGACCAGAAACAGATTAAAACTGTAATTTAAGACAAAGCAGCTCTTGATTTTCTTTGAAATCTTTGTCTGTTTTGGAATTTCTAAACAACAGATATAGATGATTTTGATGTTCTGAATTTGGTGGAGTCCCAACTAAAAATGAAAAAAAACCCCAAGTCCAAGGATTTTCATGTCTGTTACAGCCAGACAGATAAGATCTGTCTCTATCGTTCCATTAGGCAGGATTTCAGATTTCATCAGAAGGGGACCACATAAGTAACGCAATAGCCTTCAACCTGAAGCCAAAAAATAATTTTCAAAATAAATTACTCTGCTTACTAATATATAGTTATTATTAGCCCAAACCATAGCATTGTGTTTTAACAAATGGATGCAAAGCATGCTGCTGTCACAAATATACTTGATAAAATACAGTCTGACCTGCTTTATCTGAATCATTTTGCAAACTAATTTTTTACTTGGATTAAAAACACAAACAAAAAACTCTTCAGGCGATTATCAGGTCAATGGTACAAACATACTATAAAATAGGTTACCACTTCAATCTTTCAGAAAAGCAGACATACGGTTAAACCAAGCTCAGATTAACTGCATTTGATTTTAAGTGTCCTGGTTCTGATATTTTGAAAGAAAGCTTTAAGTATATGAAAAAATCATGGCAAAAGAATTTTAGTAATGTATTACAAGCTTGTTACGTGTTTTCCAACAGCAACATTAATATATGTACTCTATGAGAATTAAGGCAACATTGGCAAACATTAATAAAACAACAAAAATGAAAGGTACAGACAAATATAGTCACACTGTGTAGACCTTGAACTGGTCTTAACTTACTTTCTTTTTTTGCTCACTGTGTTCTCAAAGTCAGGAAATTCCTTTTAAAAAGATAGAGAAAAAAAGTCTATGAAAATCAAAAATGTTTATTCCAAATACAATAATTTCCTCACTGGAAAGACACTGAATGATGTATTTTTGATGTGTGCTTTTAACATCCACTAACATTTCCAATCTTTCCAACAGCTGAAGCTGTGGAGGACACAGCGCAGCAGAGAATACATGTAGTTATATGTCCTGATTTTAGGAGGCGTTGATATCCATGGGTCTCAAGAAGCTGACAACTGTAATACCCTTGAAAAACCAGAGAACAACACTCTCATCCCAAGAATGAATATCATATTTCTTCCATAGCATGATTCTTTTAAATTTTATGAGGATAAAGTACCCACACATTACAATGGGATGTGGCTTTCTGAGGGACACAGAAGGACACAGACTGTAACCCCATTACAAGCAGAGTAACGTGGAAGAGAGCCGGAAACTGGAAGTAAAATTGAAAGTTGTGCAAGTTAGCCTGGCAAAGCTCTGAGGGGCACCAAATCAGAATTCAGCACAGGCCTGGAGGCAAGATCACGCAGCTCCCATGGCACAGATATGCACCCTGACAAGATGTGGAAAGGAAGAGAAGAGTTATGTGGGTGTTGAATGAGTGAACAAAGGGGTGCCTCACTCTACAAGGGATGCCAAAACATCTCACTGTATTTTTTCTGTTGCAGTTACCCTGGGACTTGGAGTTACTTTTAACTTTAAGAAAATCTGAGGATGTTATGCTAGGACAGAAGAGATCTCTGATCCCTATACTATTTCAATACCTCCTGAGACAAAATATCAAAGCACTTTATCATTTTCATATCTATTTCTTCTAGCCTGGAAAGCAGAAACTGGGATAAAAACGTGCATGATGAATGCCACTTCAATCTGCTATGCAACAAGAGACATTAAAAAAAAAAATAACCATTCATTATTTTATAAATATAAAAACTTCAGTGTATGGATCTATTTCTCATACCCTTATGTTTAATTTAATTCCTTCGTATAATACTATCTACATCTGCATGGCTCTGACCATAGTAATTTAAAAATGTCATCCAGGTTACATGATGAAAAGCCAAAACATGTACTACATAAAACAATCTAAGTGCATAATTGAACATTTTATATTTTTCCCCTCCTCTCAGTAAAACCCATCATAGATTTTTTTTTAAGCTTCTTCAGGACAGTGCATTAAGAAAAGGCTGGTTTTGTGCACTGAGGTTGTTTTAGCTGAGTACAGGGGGTCCTGTTAGCACCTGGACATTTGTGAATACTAGTATTTGTATGCAGTTTCCACAGATTTTTTTTTTGCTAGTGTAGATTTGTTTCCAAATGCTGTGTGTAGATCAAAAGAGTACACAGTATTTTTCATCTACTTTGAAATACTGCAAGCAATGTAAGATAAGTTTTTTTCTGAAAAAAAAAATCAGCATTTTAGTCTTGGGACAAATCTTTTCAATAGCTCCAAAGAAATGACTAGATGAGGTGCATAGACACACAGAGAAGTTGAAAAATGTTGAAAGCGTGATTTTAAGGCTCTTTTAAAAGGGTGGTGTCAATATCTCATTAAAAATATCAAATATTTGATTTCAAAGAGGCTTGTTAAAGGAAGCATTATGCATGGAGGTCAGGGACCAAAGGATATTGTAAGTTAGAATCTGTATATGATCCAGGAAAAAAATGCGACAAGGCCCTGTCTAGACTTCAATGTGGCCATACACTTGGAATGACTGTTAATTCATATCTTTACATGCCAAACACCTGGTGTGGAACATGAAACATAGAATTATAGGATTAATCTTTTGCTCCTCGATTTGAAACCAATGCTTCAGCATCAGTTTCTTAAAATCCAGCAAAAGATGCATGTATGACATTACATCATATATGGAGGTGATACTGATGTGAGTTCCCTGGATATCATGGGATGCAGTGTCACAATGAAATATCATTGTCAATGAAATATGACAGTGAGTTTAAATGGCCATTTTAAAATGGCACCTTTTATTCTATACACCTCTTCCTGTTATGTCTGAATCAGCTGGCTAAATTGGGGTACAAGAATAAATTGCTACTATTTGTACTTTTTTTTTTAGTATCTTTTCAGTATTTGACATCACTTAAAATCACATGTAACTTTAATATAAAACTAGAAATTAACCAGTTTTAAAAACATGTTTTATCTTAGAATGCAAATTAAGGTTCATCTAAACTCTACTCTCCACATTCTCTGAAGTGCACAATTACCTTGTTTAGAGGAACAATCCTTTCCTTGCCTATACCAAATATGAACCATCTCTTTCCTACAAACAAACAGCACATGTGGAAGCTCAGCATTGTGAAATTATTCATAAAGTCCTTTCCTCCCTGCTTTTATCTCACTCCTCTGAATTAAAGAATTGGATGAGTCCCTCTGGTGTTTACCAGCTGGCTGAGAAAGCTAGAGCTCCTGCGTCTATTAAGATTTGCAAATAGGGAAATGATAATTTCAGGTAACTAGCTCTCTTTCCCTCACTGGAATCAAATATCAATTATGACATTGCAGATCAAAGCAAGTATCATGACTGATTGTGATTTTCCTGACAATAACTTAGAAAGACTGATAAATTATTTGGCGCTTTCCTGATTTCCTGATATACAGGGTAGTCGATCATGTCACAGTCAGCAGTTGAAAAATATGTGGCTCTCATGACATTTGGTGGCTGCAATCTGACAGGAAATACACAAAAATAGTTTTAATACTGAAGACTTTTCTTGAGAAGCTTTAGACAGCTCGAGGTAGAAGACTGTAACATCGAGCTACAAGAGGTAGAAATTAAGTTTCCCAGTTAATAGCAAAGTTATAGACAAAGAGTACCCATACGATTCATTACGTACTGGTGGCTACTGTTTCTGAGGAAGGTCTGATTCAGCTTTTCTATGCACAAGGTTCGAAAACAACTCCCCAAATCTATTTTTTTCTTTCTGTCCAAGAATATTACTGAAGCTGAACAACAGGCAATGTAACCAAAAAGTTAACAGGCTGATTCCCTGAGAGGATTAAAATCAAAAGGCAAGTGTGTATAACTGGCACACGGCAGTACCCAGAGTGGGAACACCCCAGGCAAAACATTTTGTATACTGAACAGGTCTTCTAAGTTATGTGAAGGCGAAGAACAGTGCACGTGAAAGAGAGATTATTCCTCATCCAGGATGTGTCATTTGGGCAGATATTTGGCCAGAAGCAAAAATAATCATGGTTCAAAAAGGTACCCAAAGAGTATGTTTACTCAATTATGTCCTGCATAGCTTCAGTGGCCACAGTACCCTGTATTTCCTGCCTCTCCAGAAGAGTGTCACAGCCCAGCTATGATTAGGACAAATCACAACAGACAAGATAACTGCAAGAAAATAACTACCTTGCTGCAGTATAAGGAAAAATTTCCTCTAGGACTAGCCTGCCTTAAGTTGAACACATGCTCTGTTGGTTTCTGAAGTTGTACAGAAAAAAGGAAGGGGGCAAAGCCTCCTAAGAAGGAAATGTGCCATGCCAGGCTGCTCCACCCTGAGGAGATTTAACAGCTCTGTGGAATCTGCATGGCCATGGTTCAGTCGACCATTTAAACATACACTCAAGCCCATATCTACTTAGCAGTGCACTTAAGTATTTGAATTATTGAATAATGATAGATGGCTGAATCAGGGCCTGAGGGAGCCAATAATGTTCTGAATTTATCATGCTGTGGGGGCCACCCTGCAACCTGGAAGCAAGTGACGGAATTAAAAATGGGAGAGAAGTACAAATGGCCTCAGTTAATAAGCTTAACGGCTTCATCCAAGGTGTAGGTCTAATAACTCATATGCTAGAAATAGCAGATAAGATTATACATAGTCCTTTGGCCTTAGCGGCATTTTTCCATAGGTCTTACTGCTGACACGTCATCACTAATCTTGTTTTCCATTTCTAGAGAGTATTTTATAAATAATCATGTTGATTCTACAGCCAGCACAGTGACACAGCATCCAGCCGTTATTTTTAGTTAAGTGCTGAGCTGAATATTCTCTCAAAACAGAACAAAATAAAACCCACAGTCAGTCTTAGGAAGCTTCTTGTTAATACGTAGTGAGCCAACAATTCACTTACTCGTTTTCCATTACTTTTATTGATGATGATGAAATTTAAATTTTGTGGTGAATAAATGTGCCATCATTAAAATATCCCCTTTAGGAAGACAGAAAAGTAAGATAAGAGTTAGCAGAAACCAAAGTGCTAGATTCTCCTATTCATTGCTGTGCATGTATCTTCATGGACTATGCAGTGCCATCCCACAAAACCAGCACCGAGCAGCGTGAAAAATGTTTTGCTACAATTTGTTCAGATTAACGTACAGGATTTTCTAATCCTACACTAGCAGCAAATCTGCTTCTCTATGAAAATAAAGTTCTGTAATGAAAAATTTATGAAGCCTAACTCTATACTAATATAACAAAGAGTCTGAAGTAATTCTGTCAAATCAGAAAACAGAACAAAACAAGAAAAAGGAACAGAAAGCCTGAGGTGAACTATCACTGCACTTCTAATTCTTAGTCGTACACATTGTGAAAACCTGATGCAGAGCACAGTGCTGGGGATGTGTCTCTACCATACCTTGAGAAAATAAAGGATAACTTCTAGCAGTTATCTATTGTGAAGTATATTAGCAGGTCATATGTCACATGCTGGACACAAACCAGAAAACAAATCTGCTTTCCATTTTCGGTTCACTTTGTCTAAATACTGTTCCTAGCAGATAAGCATCTATCTGACAAAAAAATATTGGTGTAGTTGTCGTTAACTGCTAAGTTGGTTTGTAGTCATGGCAAAAGCAAAAAAGACTGAATAGATGTAGGAGCTGCACTATAACGTCCACCTTTGTTAGAAGAATAGCATGTTTCAACATGGTTGTGTAACGCAGCTCTAACCTATCAGTTAGAGTTTCACACAACTGAAATACTGCGAGCGTGCGAGGATGAGGTTACAGCCATATTTCACCACCATGATTAAGCACACTTAGACAGAACGGAGTAGAGGTGGCTCATCTTTATAGTAACAAGGTCATAACCTGATAATGGGGAGAAACCTGTCACACAGGAGAGTATCTCCCAGCTACTGCAGTAAAATTATAATGTAGACACATTTCAGAGTTGGGGCTCATAGATCTGTGCTGATGCTATGAGGAATCATCTTGAGATCTTTGCACTGCTACACTCTCAAAACGAGGATCAAAGTCAAACCAGGATCACTCTCAAAATCAGGATAAGCACCAAGGCGATTATCTGGAAGAGGGAGACATGTACGGAGTGAGATGGTTGCAGCAGAAGGGTCTGAAAAGAACAAGAAATTCAACAAGTGCATGCTGCAGTTCTCAAGCCATTCTCCTATCCCACCAGCTCCAGCTCTCTCTCCACACAAGTCCTGTGTGCAAACCCACTTTGTTGTGTTGCAACACCATAGGCCCAGCAGTCTCACAGGTACATGGCACCTAACCCAGACTGCATATGGGTGAAGCCTGGTGTAGTTTCTGAAGGGAGGAGAGTTGCTTTCCTTTGGATAATGAACATCCTGTTTTCTCTTTATTCCTTCACCAGACTGCATCTTATGTTGCTATAGATAGAGATAGTAATTATAAACAAAGGAGCATTGTAAAGCAGAGAACAGAGATTATGAAATTAAAAATGTTATGAAATTTAATATACTATGTTAAAGTATTTGTCAAAGCTTCAGTGATGCATTATACCAATAACATATCAGTAATAAAGAATTAAGTAGGGTAACATTATTTAGGAAAAAAACCCAACAGAATATAGCCTCCTTCGCATATTTATCTAGTAAGGTCTTGTGAAACGTAAAGGTTATTCCAGAGGCCGTCAGTTACAAAACTCATACAATTCACACTTTAGAAATGCGTTTTTTTGTAAATAAAGAGGAAAACCAGAGACAGACTTTACTAATATCTGTACCCAGCATTTTCATATGCTATTATTTGCGAAGAGAAATTCCCTCATACAGTGAAGCTGCACTAATCTCTCTTTGCTGCTAGCTGTATAGAAACTCATGACCTGTTTTTCAAGTGTGCTTGTTAAGACTGGACAGAAATCAGGTCATTGGCTGCAGAGATGAGATTTGAACAGTGGCTCTAAAGAGCCTAAATAGTTCAAACTGGCAGTTAAGCCAGCTGAACACACATGTGCCTGCATAAAAAGCAAGAGTTTTTTGTAAACACATTGCATACAAAGCAATTAAATTTTACTTACCAAGGACATAGACCTATCAGATGGCCCACAGTTTACATGCATGCTCACTGGACTGCTAGCCCGGCTCTCAACAGTAGTTAGATCCTTGGGTTCTTGATGTTCTGGGACGGGCTCATACAAGCTGTCCATTGAGCCCTCCTAAAATACATTTAAACAGATTTTCAAAGACGAACACTTGTAAACACATTAAAATAATAGTAATCAAAAAAGCAAGCTGTTTCTGTGATCTACAAAATAGAAAGAGTGATTTTCCTCTCCCATCTTTTGAATTTATCTTTTTTTTATTTCTTTCTCTGAAAAAGCATACAGAAATTGATTATAGCAAGTACCCAAACGCTGGAGTTCACAGTATCATGGCTTAGATTCCACAGACTGGCAGGGGTAAAGCTGAGGGTACAGAAAAAAGAGCATTGTCTGATCAGTAGGAGTAAAATCAGGTGTATATCTCCACCTGAATACTACATGAAAATTCCTGTGGAAACTATAAAAACTATAAGCCATGAAAATTTCTATATGAACTATAAAAATGTTTTACAATTAGTGCTTCTTTTTATGGGAAAAAGTTAATTAGATGCAGAAAGGTAACCCTATTCCTTAGAAATAAATGGAAACAATGCTACCAGCTTCCAGAATTTGAATCATGATTTAACCCCCCAAAATAATGAGAATGGCTAGAATTAAAAATAAATTCCATTTGCATTCAAATTTTTGAGATCTATGCTACAATGCACATGTAAGGGTTCTTTTTCTCCAACCAGCAAGAACATAAAAATTTTAACAGAAACTAAGATTTTCACATTTATCTCACAACTCCAAGGGTCAGGATTACATATACACACCATCATTCTACAATTCAAGAGTAAAATGAAAGCAGATGGCAAAACTAAAGACACTCTAAGTAATGTTCCTAGATTTTAGATGTTACCACTTTTATCTGCACCGAATATTTTCCCAATGAATTTTGATTACTGATTTTAACCGCATTAATTAAGGAATAAATCAAATTTATAGCAGTATGACTTACAGCAGAGCAACACCATTGAAATTAATACGGTATATTATTATTTAAAAGCATTTGTTCCTCTACTATGGAAGATAAACACAGATGTATATTTGAAGTTATATTGTTAATATTTAAAGATTTACAGGCAATATTATTGATTGATGAAACAGCAGTTCAAAGACAGGACTAATTTTTGAAACCACAATGTTTATCTATGTATCTTTGTTTGCTGCAGGCTGTCTTAATAAGCCAAGACAAAAGTTGTGGGAGAAATATTACATGTTGAACCTCTTGAAAATACTCAAGTTACATACTGAAGTTTGTTCTAGGAGCTGAGTTCATGCTTACTGGAGAAGTGGTGCATGTCTTACGAAACACACTACACAGGGCTCGTGCTCCTAATAGCCATCTGAGTCTGAGTTTTGACAGCAACTGCATTATCTATAAGAATATTACTTTTTGTTCTGTAACTAACTGCGTTGCCATGTAGCAATGATGTTTCAGACTCCAGGTCTGAAGTTGTGGATTGAGCATTTCTAGAAAAAAATTACAAGTTTAAAACCTTATTACATGCTTACAGGATTCTACAATGTAAAATGTAACTATATACTTCTCCCTCAACAGGGAATAATACAGGACTCTGGTGAAGAGAATGTTTATTAAGAGATGCAAACATAAAATAAAGTTTGTGTGAAAGAGAAAGCATAAGAGGCAGAAAAGAATAGAGAAAAAAAAGAGTGAGGAAGAGTGAAAGGAGAGGAAGAGGGTAAGAAAAGATAGAAACAGAAGACAGAGAAAGAAAAATATGTAAAGGAGAGAAGGAAGGAAAAGAAGAAGAATAAGAGAGGGAAAGGAGATGGGGAGAGAGAAGAAGAGAGGAGAGGAAGCAAGAGAGAGAGGGAGGACGCTCACAAGGGGAAGCATGTGAGAACGAGTGCTCAAGAAAGGGAAAGAGTGTGAGAAAGAGCTTGGAAGAGAGAAAGCTCATGTGGGGAAGTTGAAGCGCAAGGGTGCGAGAAAGGGCAGGTGCATAAGAAAAAGCAAGTATGTGGAAAAAGGGCAAGGGCACGCGAGAGAGTGAGGGCATGAGGAATGGGAAGCGCATGAAAAAGTGAGGGAATGAGGAAGAGGATGCATGCAAGAAGTGGAGTATATGAAGAAGTATGAGTACACATGAGAAAGAAAACAAGAAAAAGCCAGTACACAAGGAAGAGCAAGCATACAGAAGAGAGCACGAGTGAAGAAGAGAAAGAAAGGGACAAGATAGGAAAGAAGAGAGAGGGAATGCGAGAGAGGGACTGTGAGGTGGAGTGGATGAGAGTGAGAAAGGGCAAGAAAGCATGCATGAGAGAGAGATGTCAAGTGAGGAAGAGAAAGCTCACCTGAGGAAGAATGCGCATAAGGGCATGGGAGACAGTGTGAGTGCGTGAGGAAATATGAGTGTGTGAGAGAGTAAGTACATGAGAAATAGGGAGTGCATGTGAGAAAGCACCAGGGAACAAGAAAGACGGAGGGGATGAGAAAGAGGAAGGACATCGAAAAGAGCAAGGGTCCGGAAAGGAGCAAGGGTGCAAGAAAATGAGGGCACTCAAGAAAGGGAATGCACAGAAAGAATGTGAGCATGGACAAGAAAGTGAGGAAGAATGCAAAGGCATGAGAAAGAGTCAGTACATGCATGCAAAGAGTGTGTGAGAAAGACCACACCAGAAAGGGAAATGGTGCGTAAGAGAATATGTGGAAAGGTGTAAGAAAGAAATGGCATGAGGAAAAAAGTGAGAACAACGAGAAAGTGAGAACAACGGTGTGGGAAAGAGTGAGTGCAAGGTTGCAGGAAAGGCCACAAAGTTGCAAGGAAGAGTTTAAGATTGTAAGAAAGAAAGTGAAGGTGCGACAAAGACACCAGGCAAGAGAAAGAGATCGAGGATGTGAGAAAAGTAGTGGGCATGAGAAAGAGCTTGCCAATGTCAAGAAATGTGGAAGAAAAATTCAACATGAATCAGAAAAGAGTGTGAGTGTGACAGAGAGCGGGGTGGGGGGGAGGAGGGAGAAAGGGTGAGAGAGAGAAAGAAATAAAACAAGAAAGAGTAAAAGCTGAATGAAGCAAGGAAGAGTGAAAGAGAAAGGAGACTGGATGGAGTGCTAAAGAAGAAGGGAGAAATGTAATGCATGAGAGGGAGGGAGGATGACAAAGAAAGCCCAAGTGAGAAACAGTGAGTGTGAGGGCATGAGAAGAGGTGGGCATGAGAAAGAAAGACACAAAGGTGGGATAAAGAGCATAAACGTGAGACCATGGTTGCATGAGAAACGGCAAGCATGTGCAAGGAAGAGTGAAGGTGAGAAAGAGAGAGAACACCAAAAAAGCAAGGCCACAAGAAAGGGGGAGCACTGTGGAAGGAGAATGCACAAGAAATAAAGAAAGACCATACAAGAAGGAGAGAGGGGGGATGCAGAGGGGAAGAGAGAGATGGATTGAGAAAGGAACGTGAGGAAGCAAGCAGGAGGGTGTGAAAAGGATCAAACACAAGGTTGTGAGAAAGGGCGTGAGGGCACAAGAAAGTGAAAATGTGAGAAAAATCAAGGGCATGAGAAAAAGAGATATGAGAAAGTATGCCTGCATGTGAGAAAGCGTGAGCATGTAAGGAAAAAAGTTCACATGAGAGAATGAGAAAGTATGAGTGAAAGAGAGAGAGAGTGCATGTGAGAAAGGATGCTCACCAAAAAAAAATTGTAGCTCGCATGAGTAAGAGCAAGCAGGAGGGCACAGAAAAGGGTGAGTACAAGAAAGGGCAGAGTTGAGGGTAAGAGAGCCTGAGAGCACAAGAAAGAAAGCACACAGAGAGGAGTAAGAGCACAAGAAAGGCAAGAGCATGAGAAGGGGCAAGTGCTTGAAAAAGGGAGTGTGGGAAAAAAAATGCAAACACGTGTAAGCAAGGGTGCAAGAAAGTCCACATGTGAGAGAAAGACAAGAGAATGTAAGAAAGAAGGAGGAGGAGAGAGAACATTAGAAAGAGAGAGAGTGCTGGGAAAAGATGACATGTGAAAGTAAAACAACGCATGGGAGAAGCATGAGGGCACGAGAAAACTGGAATGCGAGGATGCAAGAAATGATGTGAGGTCACAAGAGAGGGCACAATAGTGTTAGAAAGAAAGCACTGGCATAACAAAGGATATGATGGCCTGAGAAAAGGAGCAGGTACAAGAAAGGAAGTATGGGTAGGAAAGAGAGTGCCCATGAGAGAAAATTTGGGGGCAAAAGAGAGGGTAAGAGTAAGAGAGAGGGAAAGGAAGAGTTAGAGAGAGTGGCAGAGGGAAAGAGTGAGAGAGGTCATGGGACGGTTTAGAGAAGGGGAGAGAGATCACGTGAATAGTACGGACATAGTGCATGGGAGAAAGAGAGGGCGTGTGACAAAGCAAGAGTGTAAGAAAGATAAAGTGTGTGCAAGAAAGTAAATGTGAGGGCATGAGAAACAGTGAGAGTGAGATTGTAAGAAAGGGGATGAGATCGTGAGAATGAGGGAGACCGTGCAAGAGAGAGTGCATGACCATGAGACAGAGGGCATGTGAAAAGGGAGCGAGCACAAGAAAGAGCAGGACCACTTGTGAGAATCATAGAATCATAGAATGGTTAGGGCTGGAAGGGACCTTCAAAGGTCATCTAGTCCAACCCCCCTGCAAGCAACAGGGATATCTCCAACTAGATCAGGTTGCTCAGGGCCTCATCCAACCTGGCCTTGAACGTCTCCAGGGATGGAGCATCCACCACCTCTCTGGGCAACCTGTTCCAGTGTTCTACAACTCTCATGGTAAAAAATTTTTTCCTAATATCCAACCTGAATCTACCTCCCTCTATTTTAAAACCATTACCCCTTGTCCTATCACAACTGGCCCTCCTGAACAGCCTCTCCCCATCTTTCTTGTAGGCCCCCTTGAGGTACTGGAAGACCGCTATAAGGTCACCCCGGAGCCTCCTCTTCTCCAGGCTGAACAGCCCCAATCCAGGCTGAACAGCCCCAAAGAAAGAACATGCATGTGAGAAACGGTGAGCATGTGCAAGATAGAAAGGGAATGCTTGCAAGAAAGAGCTCTAAGAAAGAGGGAGAAAGAGTGCAAGAAAGTGAGCACGAGGGCATAAGAATAAGTGACCATGAAGTCTCAAGAAAAGGAACAAGGGCATGAGAAAGGGCATGAGGGTGCAACAAAAAGAGTGAGGTAATGAGAAGAGGAGCACGTGGGTGAAGGAGCATGTGCAAGAAAGAATGGACACAATAAGAGGTGAATGTGAGGGCACAGGAAAGAGAGCTAACGTGAGAAAGAGCAGGTGTGCAAGAAAGAGTTCGAGTATGGGAGAGAGATGGCAGGAAAGAGATAGTGTCTGAAAGACGGCGAGAGTGAGGAAGAACAAAAGGAAAGAAAGAGGGAGAAACAGAAGGGGGAGAGGGGGAGATAATGCTCAAAATGCGGTTGAGAGAGGGACTGCACCAGAAACCAAGAGAGAGAGTATGACAGAAGGAGAGAAAGCATGCATGAGAAGATTTGTGTGAGAGCATGAGAAAGAACAAGGATGAGGTTGAGAGAAAGGGAGTGAGGTCACAAGAAAGGAGGTGAGGTCATGAGAATAGGGATTGTCAGAAAGAGAGTAAGGACACGAGACAGAGAACAGGTTGAGTGAAAGGAAACAGGCACAAGAAAGAGCATTATCAACTGAGAAAAAGAGCAAGTGCATGTGAGAGAGAGCTAGATAGGGGGAGAGACACACAGAGGGAGGTAGAGGGGCCCCAAGAAAGAAAGCTCTCAAGAAGGGAGATAAGGCTTGCATGAGAAAAAGTGTGCATGAGAAAGGATGCGTGTGAGGGCACAAGAAAAAGAGCCAGCATGCAAGAAACAAGGGAGAGCAAGCACACAAGAAAGAACAAGGTTGTTAGAATGGGGAAGGGTGCAAAAACAATGAGGACACAAGAAAAGGAGTTAAAGAGTGAGCACATTAAAGAGTGATAGAGGGAGAGACAGAGGGAGAGACAAAGAGAGAGAAGAGAATGTGAGAAGGGAAGACATAAAAAGACAAAGCAAGAACAGGGGGAGAAAAGAGGGAAAGAAGGTGTAAGAGAAAGAAGGGAAAGAGCGAGGCGAGCAATGGAGGAGTGCAAACGAGAGAGGTAGGGTTTGCAAAGGAGGCAGAGTGCACTAATAAGATGATGTTTTGGAAAAAGAGGTGGTGCAAGAAAGAAAGTGAGCGCAAGTGCATAAGAAAGCAAGAACAAGGTTGCAAGAAAGAATGCAAACTCATGAGAAAGAGGGTAACATTACAGGAACGGGGGCATGGCAATGAAAAGATTATAAGGACATGAAAAGGGGTGCACTGGTCCAAGAAAGGTGAGGGAGTAAGAGAGAAAGTGAGCAAGGAAAAGCATGATCATATGTCCTAATGAGCAAGTGTACATGAGAAAGTGTGTGTGCGCATGTGTGAAGGATAGAGAGAGTTAGAGGGATAAAAGAAGGAACATAAAAATGAGACAGGGACAAGAAAAAAGAGAGAGGGGTGGGGACAAGAATCTAGAACTTAAAAGAGATAATGAGTGAGGAGGGAAGAGAAAGGAGTGAAATGGAGAAAGAGAGAACTGAAGAAAGAGGGAGTGTGTGTGAAAAAAACGGGGAGTGTGGAAGGGAGAGAGAATGTAGGCACGACAGAGTGAGTGCAAGGATGTGAGAAAGGTCATGAGTGAGGTTGCAAGAAAGGGCATGAAGGTGCAAGATAGGGTGCAAGAAAAAGCATGGATGTGAGAAAGAGCAGCCACAAGAAAGAATATGATCACTTGTGAGAAAAAGCAAGGGTGTACAAAGAGAAAGATAAAGAGTGAGAGAGGGAGATGAGGAGAGAGCAAGAGTGTACACAGGAAGGAGGAGGGAGAGGGAGTAAGAAACAGGGAGAGTACGGGAAATAGAGAGATGGCACACAAGAGAAACTGCATTCAAGAAAGCTAGTGTGAGTGGGTAAGAAAGAACAAGCATGAGCTCGCAAGAAAGGGTGCAATGGTTTGTATCATAAATAGTGGGGCCAACAGGATTAGGGAAGTGATCAATCCCCTGTACTCAGCACTAGGGAGGCCGCACCTTGAATATTGTGTTCAGTTTTGGGCTCCTCACTATAAGAAAGACATTGAGGTGCTGCAGTGACCACAAAGCTGGTGAAGGGTCTAGAGCACAAGTCCTATGAGGAGCAGCTGAGGGAACTGATGTTGTTTAGTCTGGAGAAAAGAAAGCTGAGGGGAGACCTTGTTGCTCTGTGCATCTACCTGAAAGGCGGGTGTAGTGAGGTGGAAGTCAGAGTTTTCGCCCAATGAACAAGTGATAGGACCAGAGGAAATGGCCTCAAGCTGTGCCAGGGGAGGTTTAGATGGGATATTAGGAGAAATTTCTTCACCAAAAGGGTTATCAAGCATCGGAACAGGCTGTCCAGGAAAGTGGTTGAGTCACCATCCCTGAAGGTATTTAAAAGATATGTAGATGTGGCACTCAGGGACATGGTTTAGCGGTGGACTTGGCAGTGTTAGGTTTATGGTTGAACTTGACTTGATGATCTTGAAGATCTTTTCTAACCCAAAAAATTCTATGATTCTATGAAATGGTGCAGAGCCAAGAGAAAGGGCATGAGAGCATGAGAACAAGCATGCATGAGAAAAAGTGAGCGTGCACAAGAAAGAGTGCATATGATGGAAAGAGGGAGAAGGAGAGCGACAAGACAATAGTAGACGGAAAGATAAAACATGAGGGAGAAATTGAGAGAGCGAGCAATAGGCTGAGTGTGAGAGCAGGGAAAAGGGTGGACAGAAGACAAAGCAGGCATAGGGGTGCAATGTGTGTGAATATGTGAGAAAATGCAAGTGCAGAAACAAGAGTGAGCACATGAGAAAGTGAAAGCATGAGAAAGTAAGAGCACTTGAGAAAGGGAGTGCACAAGAAAGCATGGGTGTATAGAAAAAAGGGAGCACAGAAGAAAGTGAGGGAGTGAGCAAGGAACAGAGTGAGAGCACATAGAGCGAGAGCACACATAAGAGAGGTGGCAAGAAAAAGGAAAGGGCACTGTGCAATAAATTTTGTGTGTGTGTGAGAAAGCAAGTATGAGGTTGTGAGAAAGTGAATGTGAAGTTGCAGGAAAGGATGTGAGGTTGTTAGGGTGCAAGGTTGTGAGAAAGAACGTGAGGTTGCAAGAAAAAGCATTGCATGACAATAAAGGGAGTGAGGCTGCAAGAAAGGGTGTGAAGATGTGAGAAAAGGAGTGGGCACAAGAGGATGAGCATAGAGAGAGAGAAAGGGGAAGAGATGGGGGGAAAGAGACAGAGTGAGGGAGAAAGCAAGCACTCATATCAATAAAGAGTGTGCTGGAAGAAGATTGCATGAGGAGAGAGGTGGCATGAGAAATTGCATGCAAGGGCATGAGAAAGTATGAGAGCAAGGTCACAAGAAAGGGCACAATGTTGCAAGAAATGTGGTGGGGGCATAAGAAAGGCCATAAGAAAGGGAGTAAGGATGTGAGAAAGGGAGCAGGTGCAAGAAAGAGTGAGTGAGAAAGAGAAACACATGAGAGTGATTGCACGTGAGAATGAGAGAACATGAGAAGAAAAAGAAAGGGAGATAAAAAGAGAAAGAAAGGGGAAGAGCAGTGTGTAGGAAAGAGACATGGCAAGAGAAAAAGAAAGCATGTGCAATAAGTGAGTGTGTGATAAGCAGTGAGAATAAAGTCACAAGAAAAGGTGCAAACAAGAAAGGAGTGTGCGAAAGCACATATGGGCATGAGAAAGGTGAAATAAAGGGAGTGAGAAAGAGAGCAAGATCATGAGAAGGAGGAGTGGGCACTAAAAGAAAGAGCAAGCATGGGAGAAATAGCAAGTTTATGTGAAGAAATAGCAAGTTTGTGTGAGGGAGAATGAGAATGAGATAGAGGGCAAGAGAGAAAGAGTGGGCATGCAGATGAGAGAGAGACAAAGTGCGTATGAGAAAGAGCAAGTGTGAAGGTGTGAGAAACATTGGGCAGGAGAAAGGGTGTGGGTGCAGAAAGGCCTGAGCATGTGCAAGAGAGCAAGTGTGTGCAACAAAGCATGTAAGAAAGAGCTAAAGCATGAGGAAGACAGAGTATGTGTGAGAAAGGGAGAGAAAGAAACAGTGCTAGAAAGTGAGAATGCAAGAGAAAGAGAGATACTGGAAAACAGTCATGAGAAACAACATGCAAGAGCGCGAGAGAAAGAGAGTGCCAACAAAAAGAGAGCATGACAATGAGAGAGCTTGAGCAATACAAAGAGCGATTGCAAGGGTGCAAGAAAGGGCTAAGGTGTGGAGGAGAGCACAAAAGAGGGAGCCCCCATGAGAGAGAGCAGGGGTGTAAGAGAGGGTGGCCAAGAAAGTGAGTGCAAGAGAAGTAGCATGCATGAGAAAGCACAAAAGAGTGAGAAAGGGAGCACCCAACAAAGAGAAAGAGCACTTTCAGTTTACATAAGAGTTTTCTTTGCTGACTGGTTTTCTACTTTGTAGGAGTATATTTCCCTCATAGGAGGTAAATATTGGAAGAAAGAACTTTCTTTCAGGGCAACCCAAAATATTTAACTGAAATTGAAATTTTCTTGCTTAATTTTTTAAACTTTTTTAAAAGTTAGGTCTACTTTATGCCAATAAATGCAACGTCAGTAAAGTTTTCCATTTCACACATCAGCTCTTTTAGTAGTCCTGAGCATACTAAACATCACAGAGCAATATGAGAGACAGCAGAAGAAAACATTAACTTAATTCTGGAGTAGTTAGCACATTTTCTTTCTCCTACATAGGATGAGAAAGCCTTTTGAAGCCGTTTGCATCAGGAGTTTTAAGGGAGAAAAGATGCTAGTTCAGATCTAGAAGAAAATAATTGTCTGTACCTCTTTTCTTTGCATGATATTGTTACTACGGCATGCAGACTAGACTGATGATAAGGTGGAGAGAGGCGCATTTAGTAATGCAGTCCCGTCATTCTCCGTATCAGTGTTTAAATGTGAACTCCTGCATATGGTGGGATGACAGTTAAAATGAACAAGGAGTATATGAAGATGATTACATGGAAAGCACTACAAAGCTCAACCCCTCACATATCTTCTACTCACACTACACTTCAGAGGGCGGTCTTTCCACTTTTACGTAATCCTTCTTTATTAAAACACATATTTTCAAATCAAATACATTTCTAAGTTACGTTACATCCCAATAGCCATAACAGTGTTAGCATCTTCCTACTTTTTCTATGGTTTCTTTAGCATATGGAAGTTCTATCTAATTAATAATTTATCTATTACATCACTTTTATTAATATTTATTTTCTCAGCATCTTGCACCATAGAAACATTAGGTTTTAGTGTCAAGGGCTGTTTCAGTTTATAACATTAAATGTAATATATTTTTCATCTAAATTTGTGTCTTTAAACCACCTGTCAAAACAAAATATGTAACTACTTCAGTGCTACTGAAAATCACTAAGACGATTAGATTTTCACTTGGTACTTAACTCTATTTTACTAGCAAAAGTGGTGGTTAGCAAGCTACCATATGGAAGAGAAATAGACAAATGCAAAGGATCTTATTTGGCTTAATTCCTAAGATCAGTGCTCAACTTGGATAACTGATCTGAGCAACCCCATGATTAGGAGTGTTGTATCCTTTTTCTATTGTTTTTCTTACATAGGTTTCTGATATACAAGATGTCAGCACCTCTTAAGTATCTGAAATTCTTTCCTGTCTTCATTAGCTCCATTACTAATGCTAGTGTTCACTGCAGAGAAGGTTGGATCTAGTCTTTAAGTATTGCCTTGTAGAACGAAGTCTTTCAAGCCCCTCACATCCACTTTGTTACAGAAACTTTATTGAAAATCAGTTTTTCTTTGAAACAGAAATATATTTGACTGTATCACTCTTAGTAAACAAAATGGTGGAAAAGACTGAACCAGAGTACTGTAACACGATTATCCGTTCTGGTGCCCCTTGCCACAACAGGCCCTGGCCCACACTTGTCTTATGTCAACTAACAGACATTCAAATGACTCCTTGGCACAGTTGTTAGAACACCATCAAAGCTATACTTGACAGGCAGGTTGCATGCAACTATGTTGTTTTGGAGGGTTTGCTAGAAGAGGCACAGGTGCTTGTATGTCGAGGAGGCTCAATGCCTGGATACGTTCCTGGATGTGCATGCTTTATGAATTGAAGTCTCTATAGAGCAAATAACAAGCTTTTCAGATATTTCTGTAAGTGTACAACTGCGGTCAAAGATGGCTCCATCTAAGGAGACACTTCTGCTTCCAGGAGTAAATGCTACCAAATCAGTAGATGTATACTCTGTCAGAAAAAAGAATAACTCAGGATGGGATTAACTGATAGTGTTCCAAGGGAATCAGTGCTAACCCCAGCGTGTATATCCTCGATATTAGAGAGTTGATTCAGAAAAATAATGTAAGAAAAGCATTCTACCTTAACTAAAGGACTTGACAATTCAATAATATCTTTTCTTTTTTTTCCCCTCAGATTTGTAGGATGCTGCCATTTATTAGTCAGAGTATCAAACTAGATGGTTTGGCACATAATTTCTTGCAATTCATACAGAAGCAGTGCTTGATTTGGGCACCTCTCTGTATATTGTCCGTGATACAAACAATATTGTTCTTACTTAATTGTCTGACATGCTAAGCATCAGAAGATGGAAAAGACATTGCGAATTCAGGGTCTAAGGTTGACCTTTTAACATGATGTCTACAAAAGAAGTGATATTTATGCTTCTGATCATTTTGTAAATGGAAAAGGGACACAAGGTTTTGAAGGCAAATCTAATTTGTCTGTAAATCCCTTGAGACCAAGGCAATGAGTCTGATGCAAAATTAATCTCAATTGAGAAACCAAATCATTCTGAAGTCAACTTAGGACACAAAGTACTGCTGGGGAAACACCTCATGCTGGAGCACTCATGCTAGGAAATCAAAGGGCTCCCAGATTGCAACAGATTGGAATAATTTCAGACTGCCTTGCTGGGAAGGGCAGATTCCAGTCCAGGCTCCAAAGCCCTTGCAACCATCTTGTGACTCTTAAGTGTCTTCATCCTCTACATCATCACTTGCTAGACTGGCCCATAACACTGTCTGTCATGCTAAAGGTACGTCTCAGTTT
Source organism: Tauraco erythrolophus (assembly GCF_009769465.1). Taxonomy (NCBI): domain Eukaryota; kingdom Metazoa; phylum Chordata; class Aves; order Musophagiformes; family Musophagidae; genus Tauraco; species Tauraco erythrolophus. The sequence continues at coordinate 23,682,293 of NC_141465.1, forward strand.
TATGGACAGGTATGAAAGCAAACCCACAGAGTCAAATCTGACAGCATAAACTGATGTTCCTTTAATTACCGTAGTAGTTCCACCACTTTGGATCAACCACAAGTCTGATTCTGCTCTGTTTCTAAACAGAATATTCTTGTCATTCCCTCAGGTTGTAGCTTACTTTAACTGCTATACTCCGTAGGGTAGAAAACTATTGTCTGAGCTATAAAACTATATATTTAAAAAATATATATATACATACACACACATGTACACACAAGCACACACTCTGCAGTGTGAAGTCTCGTTAGTCAGTCTATCTGAGGAAAATATTTCCATAAGAATACTATTTTTTTTTAAAGCTCTTCTTAATCTGTCTGCCTATAATCTAAACTTCTCTTCCATAGTTTCAAGTTCAGCGGTTACCTCAGATGTTCACTTGATGTAAATCAGCACCAACTCCTATTAATCAGTGGCTATTTGCATCTACTAAGGAACTGACTTCTCTAGTGTCTTTAAAAGATGTCTTTGAAGCCTGTTTATTCTGTTGCTGTGCATTATTTCTGACTCGCTTCTCCTGAAGAGAAAAATACCCTTGTAACGATACTTCAATCACTTTCTTGCAGCCTTTTCACAGTCACAGGCCAAGAGGGTAGAAGTAGCTAGTGTACATACTTGGGTCACCAGCTCATTTCCAAGCTAGACAATCGGGTTACAGAAAGCAACAGAACTGTGTTGCACGCGTAGGGAGGACTGCACACGGCTCTGGCTTTTATGAAATACATTAGTGATCTATGTATTATCTTTAGATGTCGATAACTTGTGAGATGTTTTGCCAGGTGCTTGAAAGATTATCGCAGTGGACAGAATGGCTCCCATGGAAAGCTTGTAAAGAACAGAGGTTATCTTCTTAGCAGCGATCTTTAAACAGAACTAATTATTTCATTACAGAAACTAGCATGGCACTAGCTTTCACTTGTCTGAACTGTCCATCATTACTGCAGTCTTTCTCTCTCTCACAAAAACTCCAGTTGCCGCACACCCATTTTAATAGAGAGACCACAACTTGACCTACTCTCACCAATAAAATCTACCCCACATTTTATCTAAATGCTACTTTCTTCACTGATGTAATGCTCAACACCTTTTTAAAAAGTGAACTACATAGAAAGCAAGGAACTGCCTCGATGGAACAGTAAAATATTGATACAACAGTTCCGTCCCCAAGAACTGCAGGAGTATTTTCAAGCTGTTACAGATTGTATCACAAAGCCATTGTTGACTTTGAACAAATATACAGGTATTCACATTAAACTATGATCAAAAGTGTCATTGAATTCCCAGGGAATTACTTTTTACGAAGGACTCCTGTCACAGAATCCTAAAATAGCACTGTGTTTTACTTTAAGCACTCCAAAACAGCTTTTAATCCTTATGATCTGGAGAACACCCGTACTCTGCACTAAGATAACATTAGCAATCAGGAACAACAGTTTATACAAAGCAGCTCTCCTATTTGAATTTGTATCAGTGCAGTTTGAATATTGATTTTTATTGTTCTTTCTAAACATATAGGGAAGATACCCTAAATATCTGGACAAAAAAATGAAAAATGGGCAAACAGATCTACTGTGCTGTGTAAATACAGCAAATATACTCGTCTAATTACCACTACTAATACTGAGCATTGGTATTGGCAGATGGTTAATCTTTGAAAACAGAAACAGTTTCCGTGGATTTCCTATCCTGATTTACCTATTCATTCTGACCAATTGTCTTGGGGCAAGGAAAGAGGGGGGAAAAAAAAAGAGAAAGTGAAAAAAAAAGACTGAAGACGGTCCTGAATAGACTCCTCTGTCTGTGAGTAAATATTGCTATATGACTGGATTAGCCCTGATGACTATGTATTCATGCTTGGCTAATAGAAAACTAATGCTTGAAAAGTTCTAACAGTTCTCCCAAATGGCTTAAAAAGGAAAACAGATACTCAAAACCCCCCTAACTTAAGGCAAATTATAGCATACATATATTTAGTAACTTTAACATACATATGGGACGTTTTACTGTTTGAGGTAAAATGCCTCATGTTTAAATCTGCATGTTTTTGTAATAGTTACAGATATTTATTAGATGCTTTTAACTTCATTTTATTTTTACTGAATAATATTTTGCTATGTATAATTTCTCATACATAAACTCATTTATCTGTGCTAGAGAGACTCCCCTTGCACAGTTTGTCATATAACACCTTTATTTTTTTCCATCCAAACACACCCACCAGTTCAGTTTATCAACTCAGCAACCCGCTAAAAAAACCCATGTGCATGTACACTTACCAGAGAAAAACAGAAAAGATTCATGTTGGTATTGAGATCCGCTCCAGCACCTCAAAATTCCGCTCCACAAACTGCTGCTGCACAATGCAGCTCCTTCTTGCTCTCCCAGCTGTTTGTACATTTCTCCCTGGAGATTACCACAAGATAAAATCCCTGCAATAATCCACTGGATTCAGAGCCCATTATCAAATGAGACAGGCTTGCCTAGGCCAATACAAACTGTTTTCTGAATTAAAAAACAACGTTTACCAACAAAACAAAAGCATGGTCTGAATGATTATGAAGGACTCCAGGAAATGCTCTCTTGCAGGCTGTTGTTTCCATTTAGTTTATCATCTAATAGAAATAAAACTTTCTACCTAAGACCACTGGAACATATAGCTAACTCCAAGGTAAACCTTCTCAGCTTATTCAGATTATCAAAAAACACACAGGAATTACTGGAAAACACTGATTTTCTATACCGAGGAATTAATTTACAAAATACAGTAATTATTGTTGACTACACTTTGAATGGAAGCATCTTACTTATGGACCTTGGAATAGAAACCTGTGTGCTGCAATCAAATTATTAAAAAAAACCCCTCACAACTAAACCAAATTAAAGCCTCACACTCTGGGACAGTACACTAAAGAATAATTACCAAACAGTATCTGACATATTGACAGCTTGATGATACAGATTAGGACTAAATTAATTTTGCTATTAGAAAACACGACAAATCTGGAAATTAAAAAATTGGGAGTATTCAGAGCTGATCCATGGTTTATAATGAGAAGTATTATAGTGTATATGGACAGGCAGACAAGGGATAAACAATTGTAAAGAAAAACAGTAGCCTATGTTACTAACTGGTATAAATCTGCAAAATTCCATCACTCGTAGTGGAGCAGAACAGTCTGAGGAAGAAATAATGATGGAAGCACTGTGAGTCTCAATTTTTTTCAGATTACAAAATACCTGAAATTAGAATAGTTTGAGAATAATATAATCTCCCAGTCCACAATTAATTTCCCATAGCTTTTATGTGAATGCTATGATATTTGGCTACATGAACAAGCAGCAGTTGGTATCAAAGAGGTAAGCTGAAACGCACCACAAATTGAGAGGTAGCATCATTTTGTGACTAAGATCTTGATTTCCTTTCTTTGAGCCTAGAGCTTCGTATTTGTAAATGTCAACATGTCTTTCATTGCTCATACTTCTGACTACTTCAGTTTATTGCAGTCATTTTGCAGTTTGAACCTGCACCCCAGTGAATTTAAAACATACATATTTTGGCAGCATAAACGCATTTTAACATAAGATAGTTTCTACCCTGAGCAAAATCCAAACAAGGCCAGCACAAAGGAACACTGACAAACACCAGAGGACAGATAAGATTCAAGATTTTAAAATGAAAAGATCTTCAGTTTGCACTTTTCCTATTCACTGTGAAGTATACAAAAATGCTTTTTGAAGGCTTTTCCTATGCCTCCTTTTCAGTTATAATTTTAGGTTGGTTTCACATATTAGAGAAGCAATGTTGGCTATCAAGAGCTTCATGAAAAACGTTATAGATAAGAAGCCAATTAATAAGAGATTCTCATTTACTCCTTCTACAAAGTTGAGAAATATTAATAGATTTTGTCAATTACCACCTAGTGACACTTTCCTAGAGTGATTATAAAAAAATAGACATCTGAGAGGCCTACCTTGCCACAGATGGGCTTGTATTTGCTTTGTGGCAAACTTGCTATCTTCCTCATGATGGAGCAAGTTCTCCTTCCTGTGTCTTAGGTTCTCCAGTTGGAAAAACTGAAATAACAGCACAAACCTCATATGCAAAGTACTATGAAAGTAATGATCAAAAGTACCCTGTCCCAGCTATGGAGAATTACTTTGGGGTTTAATAGCTATCTGGAAAACTCCAGACAGACTGAAGAGCTAGTAAAATGACAAGATATAAAAAGGAACCAACATCTAAGCAACTCAGGGAGATGTTTTTTTCATTCAGACTGATTTAATCTCTTGTTTTTTTGGGTTGTGGTTTTTGAGGGGCTTTTGCTTTTTAGTCTGAAACCTTTAGGATGAAGTTTCTGAATTTTATACCACAGATCCTCAAGAATAACTAAGAAAACATCGATCTTATACTGAGCTATTCAGTTTTCATTTTGCTTATATTCATCGACATGCAGAAAAGAATAATTTAAGAAAAAAAATTAAAAGTTGAAAAGCAGTCTGTATCAACCCTTACAAGTGTACACAAATATGGTAAGCAACTATGGGAAGACAAACATGCAGAGCTGTACAAGAAAACCTTTTGTGAAGACGGATGAATGCTCATCTGGAAACTTTCTAGGGCATTGGGCCAACTCTTGTTTCTGTTGTTCTTGCTTCAACATTTAGACAGGTGCAGTTCATCACATCAGGCTTGAAATCTCATGAGCTAGGCACTATTCCATTGAAGTAAAATGTGAAAGCCAGAGGCAGGCTTTTTGCAAATATAGAGCTGGAGGTTGAAACTGAGAGTCATAGAATCATAGAATCAAAGAATGATTTGGGTTGGAAAGGACTCAAAAATCATCTAGTTCCAGCCCCTCTGCCATGGGCAGGGATGCCTTCCACTAGATCAGGTTGCTCAAAGCCTCTAGACTCTGTGGATGTGCCTTATGACTCCATGCCACAGATGGCTTGTTTGACTTCCTTCATTCTCTGAAAAGGCAGAACTCCAACATTCAATTGCTCTTGTTTCATATCCTGGTGCATTCATCCTTTTGTCTCCAGCTGTGTCAGCTCTCTGCATATATCTATACTGAAGGGTTTATGGTGACAGTATTGGGTGAAAGTTATTCAAGTCAGGTTTAAAATATTCACTTCAAATACCCTGCTTTGAAACAGAAATTTAACCGATTCTGATTTCTATTCTGCTGGGCTAATAGCTTTACAAAAAATAGCCTTCAGTGAAGACTTCAAGTGGGATTCCAAAGCACTGTTGCAGATATTCTAGATGTAAGCCACTAAGACTCTAAGACTAAAGACTGCAAACGTTATTATATGTTTTTGAGTACTGACAATGTTAAGACTCTTCTTATGAAAAGGTAACATTTTAGATCTCTAATAATTCACTGATATAGCCATCTGTATGGGTCAAGTTTGTTGATAGGCTTAAACTATAGATGATATTACCCATCAGGTTACAGTCCTAGACTAATGGATAAATTACCAACTGTGAGGAAACACCTACTATAATATATATATTATATATATAATGTATTAAAATAAGATGCAACAGCTTGTGATTGGTTGATCAAGCTGAATAATATAAATAAAATACTCAGCAAGAGTTCTTATTGTAACTTGATATCACAGCTGTCTGTGTAAAGAATTTGAGCTTCAAAACTAATTTAAAAAACAGTAATTAAGTAGAACAAATTTGAAGGCAGCATCAGTGTTGTGACATCTATGTGCATTTTATCTGGTATAAATAGAACAGTTTGCAGCAGCAACAGCATATCAGAACAGAAAATCCAAGCTATAACAAGAGTACAGAAATCAGTTTTAATGAACAGGAAACACTTGAACCTTCACTTCCTAGCTCTAATCTTGCACTACCGTTAGCATTTAATTCTCTTTCTTCACTTCTAAATGATTCCTACATATATGGGCTCCACATACTTGCAAGTAGTTCAAACATATTAAAAAAGAAAAAATGCCCAGAAATCAAGGCTTTCATATATTGAGGTTTCTATTCCTGCACAATGAAAAGACTCCATAGCTGAGATCTCTAGACATCCTTGGCCTTTTCAGGAAACTGGATTTCAGCTGTGTATTCACAGTAAGTGGCAACACACAATCTAGCCTGGCATACAAGCAGTTAAGGTCAAGCCATGATTCAGGTACTCACAATTCAGCTTTGGCTCCAGACTCCCACTCCTACACTAGCCGTTCTACTGGTGCAGTTTCATCTGTCACTGGGAGAACTCATCATCAGAATTGTGCAACTCGCAGATTTCTTTGGCTTGCTGGACAAAAGAAAAATAATGTATTCATAGTTGTTAACCTTGACATATTTCATTAAATCTGGAACTAATATTTACCCCTTTTTTTCTTCCCTTCCTTTTTTCCATAGACAGCATATCTATCCTTAACAAGAATGTGCATTATCTACTCCTCTGTTCACTATCTATTTGTCATTAAGCATCTCCATACAGATTTAAAGCTAAGAGCAACAATGCTACTGTCTGATATAGTATGTGTTAAGTATGTAACTAATCATATATACTCTAAGTGTTCACGTTTCTCTACTCACTCCACATAAAAGTCTGAATTATTACTTTATCATGATCTTAAGGTAAACATAGTGTACTGCTACTATGCTCGACAGGCTATCCTGGTGGAAATTGGGAGATTCAGAAATTAAGTCAGTTAGAAGTTTCCTCTTGGCTCCCCCGTTTCTTTGGAAAGAGACTGTGTGTATACTTCCAGTAAGTGACTACTCAATACCTCACGTATTCTCTAACATAAGAAGGCAACCATGTAGGTGGCACACTGATAAAACCCTTGCCTCATCTCACCTCCTTCTGCTCATTAGAAGAAGCAGAGGACAAAGCAGTTCTGCACAAAATGCTTTCCTTGTTGACCCACGACCTGTGACCGAGTGCTCTGAGAGAAGTCAGCGTTTGAATCTAGGAAACTGCTATTATAAAACAAGTTTAACTTTTTCTGTCATGAGCATCCCCTGAAGATACTCCAAATGGTAGAAAGCTCCATTCCAGACCACAAACACAATAGTGTCTCTAAGACAGAGCTACTAACATTTGATATTCCTGAATCAAATGTTCCAATCACTGCCTCTAAATTACATCTACTTAATAGTTTGGAAAGAACCCATGAAGTACTAACTAAAAATCTGATTCTTTAAACGTTATTGATTTTTTTTCTTTTAGAATCTCCTTCAATTTAGAGACAGATTCTTCATTTCCTCCTTTTACATTCAGCAGCTAATTAAAAATTGGTAAGGAAAAAGCTTCGCAACCTCCCTCACCCCTGACAAACTGCAGTATTCCCCTCCTCCTTTGAAAATACAATTTTGCAGATGTAATTATCAATTCAACATAGCAGCTTTTACACCTTTGCAACAAGGATTTGCAACAGAGTTTAGCTCAGTTAAAGATTATTTTAAACTCACTCAACATAAATAGATATAACATTTACTTCAGCCCAGAACATCAAGCAACTAAAGACACCAAGACCCAATATTCTGTAACTCAAAATCAAATAGGCAAGTAAAATGCTTTCACAATTTCCAGAACCATAGGAAAGGTCTGTGCCTATTAAAGTCACTGGCAAAATTCCCATCAAATTCAGTGCATTAGAATTTCATGCACCTTCTCCTGCTAACTGGTAACACTTAATCACAACATCATAAAAGCACATGGTGTTTCCCACACAATTCATTATAACATTGAGCCATGCCTTGAAGCTAACATTCCTTCTAGGATAAATAATCGCATTGTTCTTTCCCTTATCCCAGAAGATTTGCATTTTTAACAGAGCAGTTATATTTTAATCAAAGGAAAAAATGCATCTCTGTTCTACAGAGGAAGTGTGTATTTCCTAAATGGGAGGGCCAAATCCTCTGCTCTATAGTTTCCCTGAAACTCAATGAAGCTGACCCACACATTCTTCACTGCTATCTAGCGCTATACTGCAATTTAGAGTGAAAACTGCTAACTTCTATCGTCAGGCCAATTTATGTATTATCAGACAAAACTGATGTCTACAGTGAATTATGGGTATAGGAGTCATTATCTTCCAGGAGCACCTTGAAAACGAGATGTCTAATCTCAATAATGTAAGTTTCCTGGTTAAATAAATCCCCTGTGCTTAGTAATTCTATGCATTTATGGAAGACATGTCACCCCCCTCCACCTCCTTAGACTTTAAAAAACATTTTAAAGCCTCAAGGGGATTGGAATCCTCACTAAACAGAATTGATTTCTGTACTTACTACTTAGTATTCTTAATCATACGGTTCATGCATTTTTGTTATGTAATAGACTGGGAAATTCAAAGAACCAGCCTGTTTTGCAAACATTTAGCTTCCCATCACCCCACTTCCCTTTTACTTGGAGGGCTTTTTTTTAATATCAAGATGACAGTCTTATTAAGCACACCGTGCTTGAAACAGCTCCAAACAATCAACGCTGCCCTCAAAGTTTGTAGCCACCTAGGCCTTGTGCGAGCATTTAAGAACAGAATTTCAAAAGGCCAGCAGAGGTTTTCCAATTCACTCTACATGAAAGATTGCCTCTCCACTTCTGCCTCTGAGAATTCAGGTTAAGGACTTTAGTCATCTATTTCTTCCTTGAGAGTCTGATCCAAAGCTAAATGAACCCAAAAGGAATCCATCTATCGATCTGAGCACTTCTGGCAACTTAATTCAGAGTTCCTCTACCAATTTACACACTAGGTTGGATACAGCCTGAGGACAGTCTTTCTAGCCTAACTTGCACCCACTCCCTGTTCCCACACACCACCTTACCTCTGGGAGATACCCACAGATGGCTGCTGACAGCCCCAAGCTCCAAAGGAAACAGAAAGAGCCAGCTGGCTCACATAGCCCCCAGCACCTAGATGAGTAGCCTCTGAGCAGAATGTACTATTTTGTCCATACCACCATCTTATCTGCAGTTTTCTGGGCTGGAGCTGATTCACAGCTGGCCAATTCATACTTGCATCTGCTTATATTTGTACACACACCATCAGATAAAAAAATATTCTTCTGTCCTTCAGGAGGCAACACCGAGTCTCTTGGGTCCTGTCTCTGCTCTCACTCTTCTACAAAATCATGACTAGTTCACTGGAAGACAGTGAAGTGACAGTAGCATCTAGAAGAGAAAAACTAAAGCCTGACAATTTCATTGGTGAGATCTAGGCTTATGCTTTAACTTTCTTACCAGGTTTATATGAGTCTTGCCTTTTTGGAAATCAAAATTAGGGACTCAGAAATTCCCCATTCAGTTTTATATATCTCATGGATTCTTAATTGATTTAGATATGTATCTGCTGCCAGCAGCCTGTTCTTTTACAAATCATTCCAAATAAATTCTACTGTACAAACAGCACATTTTGATTACACTAATTCTGTTAGACTCAGTAGCTTTTTAAAACCATCTTCCTGATAAAAAAGCAATTCTTTTATAAAACCAGAGAAGACCAACAATCCATATCAGTTATACTTTAAAGGCTGTAACGGTTACCGTTGTGTCAAATAAAGCTTTACTCTAACACTCTGCAACTTATGTTGCAATCTGTACTTAGTAAAATATAGTGATAAAACTTTATGTTCTAGACCAGTTCTGAAGTGTGGGCACCATCGTATCAAGGAAGTGCAAAATTTGCTTAGAAGACAATGCTCCAAACACTTTAGGACTGTAAATATAGCTGTGAGCTGGAATCAACCACATTAAAATAGTTCATGTTGCAGCAAGAAATACATGCTGCTATACAGAGCACTTCTTCCCACCTTGCTGTTTTACATAGCTTAACAGCTCCACACTGTTTGGACAGGTCCTTTATATTCTTTGGAAGTTACTCTGAATAGACCCTTAGCTGATAGATATTAGCAGAGCATCATATTTTTCATCTGAGTTATGCCAGCTCATCCAGTATCACCAAACAGTTACAGTCCTGTAGCTAATTTTTGCGGCAGTGCTGTTTTTCAGAGGCAAGGATACATCAACTGACGCAGTGGCAATTTGAGCTGTTTACATCCCTGTGCATGTGATTTGTAGAGCCTCCAGCTTGGAGTGTCCTCATTTTTGACTATCCACGACCCTGCTATACTGTCTTACTGCCTCTCCATGTGTTACAGCACTTTCCTTCACTTCTACAAACATACCATGCCATGTGAGAGACAAACTGCATTTGCCTCTTAGGGCCCCTTTAAAAAAAGTGGCAGTCCTCGTGCCCTGTGGCAACTCATGCTTCTATGTACCTGCAAAATACACCCCATCTGTACCCACTATTGGAGAAATCACTGGCTTTTTTTAAGGTAATCGAATATGCAGAAGAGGCTGATGTTAAGGGCAAGAAGTCTTTATGCTGCTGCCAGTACATGTTGCATGAACAACACATAGGCTATCAGTGTGTTCTAAAATATTTTGGGAAAACACAATTTAAATTTGCTTATCACATGTCAGTAAAAAAATGCATCAGCTACACACTGTCTGCACCAGTCACATTAAACTCAGGCTTATAGAGTGGGAACTGTAGATGCCATCTGCAGCCCTAGAATAACCTTGGCAGCATACCAGCACCTATTCATTTCTGTGGAGAACAGTCTTGCTTGCAGTTGCTGAGTCCTCATGGTACCTCAGACTGCCAAATTGTCTCAGAGTTAGTAACTGGATATTATCACTCATTTAAATCCATCCCAGTTAAACAAGATACTTGGAGTTGGCAGCTCCTGTAACTTCATTAAAGGTTGGGTAGGTAACATTTCTCGGCACCCCCCGAGCCCCGATTTAGCAGAACAGGATTACCTCGGGCAACTCACCAAAAGCCTATGATGGATAACTTGAAAACTGGAACACACATGAAAAAAACAGTAGAGAAAAAAAAAAAAAACCCACTCGAGGAAATTTCAGTGTTGTTCTGCTTTAGGTTGAACAGCATCTTTCAACAGGAGAATTAATATCATCCTAATGAATTATAAACGGACTGAGAGGGGAGACAGAGAGGAAAATGCACAGCAGTATTTCTGTATTTGCATAGGAACTTCTAGCTGGATAACCTAACTTTTTTTAATTTATGAGAAAAAGGAACAATCAGGATAGTTCAAGAAGAAGATGGGCAACCAGAGATCAAATAAAAGGGTACAGACAACAGATACAGTTACAGTTCGAAGACTTGTACATACATCAAAGAGTGACCCATCCCCCTGCAATTCTCCCTGCTCTTATTTCACTCAAATTCTTCAAAGTAGGATTCAATGGAATAGATGACTTCTTTATCCTGGACAACCATGCAACATCCAAAGTTTACTCTAACTCTATTGAATCCAGATGTGGTTCAACAACCTGTTACCCTAATAACACACAAAAGAAAACACTGCTATATGCAGAAAGTAATGTCCATGAATAAGCTCCAAACGTCCATCAAGAATTGCTTAGTGAATCACAAACATACTGGTTTAGTGCTACAAACTGCTAGAAGCAGTTTTACCCATTATAGTGTATAAGCAGAACTTAAAGATGGCTCTGCTAGACATGCATTCCCACCTTCATCACAGGCACTCACATGGTACCATTATTATCAGTTCTGAAACTTATCAGTCTTTAGCACAGTTATCCTCTGAACATCCTTATGACAGGAAAAGTGGTATTATCCTCTTGTTATCCTCACACAGCTGAGCCTATTGTCTTGATCACTAAAAAGCATAACTGTACACATGTCATCTAGTGGTCACTGATGATGGAATGTCCGAATCCAAAATGCTCTTTCGAATCTGTAGTTTAAGTTGCTCCCTCACTCTCCAGGTCCTTAAAGATACTCAGAAATGTAAAGTCTGTATGTGAAGAAATTCAGATACTGTAGGTTTCTGGACTCTATAGAGCAGCTAGACAACTACCACATTTAAGTTACATCATACCATGATACCTTATCATTCCATGATACCTCAGTGATTAATCTGACTGCTTTCCTCAGAGCCAACTTAGTCAAAGAAGCTTTGTAGACAACAAGGGTAAAGGAATGGATAGGACCCTCCCCTTCTGCTGTCTCTTTCCCTGCAGCCCATTGCAGTATCCTTTCTCACTATGGGAATTAGGGTTCAAACTCTCTTCATGGTTTCTACGCCTCTCTTCTGTGTGATTTCGTCAACCACCAGGTGAGATACTTTCTTCTTCTCCAGAATCTTGAATTGGCTGTTCTATTTTATACAGACTAATTGAGCTAAGGTGGGATGTGTGTTTGTGTGCGCACATGTTCGTGCACAACTCTCTGGCCTGGTTACTAGAGCAGTCACTTGACAATTGTATTCCCCAGGCCCAGCTTCAATAAACGTTAAATATGAATTTAGTTCACTGGAGCAGAAAAGAAAATTCTTGCAGCAAGTAAAATAAAATGTTTTGGAGGACAGGCTATGGGTGCTCACACAAGTCTGCAAAAGACAGAAATCTGAACCACACTGCAGAATTGTAGATTTGTGTCCCGAGCACCCAGTGAAGATACTTGCTTGTCCTCAGAATGAAACTGGAAACAGTTTAATTCTCCAGTTAGTTTGCAAACTGTGCAGTATATGTAGTAAAATTCCCAGTCTCTAATTTTCTTTATCATGTCTAATGCTAGGTCCCAGTGACCTCTGGGAGGACAAAGGAGGGCATACATTTTCTCCCTCTGTCAGCTCCTTCTGTTCACTGCCTACCTCCTTCCTCTGGTCTCTGGGAACTTACAGGAGAGAAACTGTCAGGGTGAGGATGGAGCCATTTCATAAAGACAGTGGGAAAGCCAAATGCTATGAGCTGATTACCAGCAGCTTGTTGCTGCTTGTAGCATTAACCACAGGGAAGTCAGACCGTTTTGTCAACAGCGCCTTGCTGTAAAAATCCAGCTGGATTGAGTGGATACGGGGAATCTTATTTAAGAGAAAATGATCGTACTATATGAAAATTGAATAGCAGAGGATGAATATGTCCTAGCCCAAAACTGGAAAGTCTTGCTACTACGACTGGTGTTAGCAGCAGCCATAGCTTTGCTGAGTGTCAGTGTATATTCACTTAAAGAAGACATATTATTTATCTCACATGCAGCAATTGAGACACAATACATTATTAACAGATTAGACAATCAAAAAGGAAAAACACAATATAAGGACCGCAATAATTTTTCTGAATATGACTAATAAGAATTTCAATCACTGTTGGAAACGGGATGCTCATCTATTCTTGTCCAAACATCTCAGTATATTGAGCAGCATGTCTGCTCATGTGGTCTTAAGTACTCCAGAGATGTTTTGCCATCTTCAAAAGGTATCGTACACTTACATGTTACCTGTTGATTTTATATTAATCCTAATAGCAGAAGATAAGCTGGAGTTCAGCCTACAAAAAGCCAGTGGGAACAAAGATGAATAGAACAAAAGCTAGGAGATGAGAAACAGATCTGATAGCAAACATTTGCATTGGAACTGAGACAAAAACACCACTTTAACAGAGAGATTCAGTGCAGCTGTCTATGGAAGGTCTAGGCTTTCATACAGAAGTCCTACTGAATGTGACAGAGAAATCTTATGCAAAATTTTTAAATGAACTTACCACTTTTAGGCTGAAATGTAAACTCTTGAGGCGGAGAGGAATATGTGTATATATACTGAATTCCATAAACTGGTTTAAAATACTGTCTAGAAAACCCTGCTCTCTTTCTTACTGAAATCCATGTTATATTAATGGGTTTTTTTACAAACTGAACAAGAATTCTGTAATGTTATTTGTTTTACAGAAAATCACAGTAAACTTGCCACGTGACCATTATAACTTTGGATTTGTAGAAACTCAGAAATCATTGAAAAACTAATGCAGTCATAAAGCTCTGCTAAATCTAAGTGCACAGCTTTAACAGAAGTGTCTAGAAAAAATACCGAAGCATACAAGTGAAAACAAACATGAGGGGGATATAATTACAAGGGATAACGAGACTTTGGTTGTAATCTCTTGCATGAATTGGTATTATCAGCTGAATCTTTGGATAGGCCTGATCCAAAGTCTGCTAAATGTTAATGAGGGAATTTATTTTGATTTTAATAGATTCTGAACCTGATTCTAAAACATTTTGGTTTTGTAATGTAAAGCACAATGTATGAACACAAACCTTCCATGACATGAAGTATCATAAATAGTGTCTCATTATTTTTTATTTGTAATGCAGCAAAAATAGCCTTTTTGGAAACAAAGACTCAGTAAAATAAATTTTTCGGCAGCGCATTTCCTGGGTCCGTGCACTTAGATTTTGGCTTAGATGTACCATGATCAATATTTCCAGGTGAAACAATTAATTTCCTCTGTTTGGCATGTGAATAAAACTCTTGCAATGCAACTTTGACTTTCATTTTAGTTGCAGTCTGTTATTGCTAATGAAAAAAAATACTTCCTAGCTTTTCTAATGCATCAGCTAGATAAATTGTTAACACTTAAGAACTCCCCAGGCAGTAATGAATGACACAGTTTTCTGTGTTATCCCTGATAAAGTTTAGGATATGGAAAGCAGTTTAATCCTCTTTCTGCACTCTCCCATCTGTGCTTTAGAGCTACCATAGTAAATTACTACATGCTGAAGCACTGCTTCAGATGCAATTCTGTATTTTCAAAGCTGAGATAATTGTAATTCACAGTGTATATTCTAATATTTAAAAAAAAAGTTAAAATGTTTAAGGAAGCCAGGTCAGACAAAATTGTTGAATTTAAGAGTTGGACAGTAGTTTTTAGTGAAGTAAACCTGTCGTAAAGGTTGCTTACTATATAGAGTTAAGCCAAACTAATCACTTTGTTTACAGAAAATCTGCAATGCAAAGTGTTAAGATTTAACTCAATTGTAATCTTTTGTTAATTATAAGACACTCCTTATGTAGGAATAGTTGTTGACAAATATGGCTTGAGGCACTCTTTTAATTGTATCTTAAATATGCTATTGTTTATGCCTAATGTCTTTGATCCTGTTTTCATATTGCAGAAGGAATTTACTTGCTACAGTTTTGACATTAACCTGTTCAGTCGCAGTTAGGGTTCATTTCTTTCTCTTTGAAGGAAGCTTAAGTTTTGTGTTGGATTTTTCCGCATTTTATCAGATGTGCATTTTGCTGCTGTCTCATCGTTGTGGATAAAGGGACTGATTTAGTATCTATTGGAGCAAATTGACTGACTCAGTTCAGAGGCTGAGCATAAGCAGCTGCTCCAAGAGTAGAAGTGAATATAGAGGGAGAGAGAGACTGATTTAATAAACTTCTCTATCTTGCATTTTTCTGCATACACATAAAAACCTACATTCAATAACAGCACAGAAATCCAGCCAGTCCAGTGTCTTGCTTAGGTCACCATATGGTTGTGGAACAGCTGGTTAATGTTAAACCTTCACAAAATTGAGATTATACTTAAAAGAAGCAGCAGATACCTTGAAGAACCTGCAGCCACAGTGCAGAAACAGACAGCCACAAATCATCAAAACACTGCCAGAGAAAGAGTTCCTCTGTAACCCTTTGATACTTTGAAATTCAGAAGGACATCTTACTACCTACCTTTTGTCCTGGGACTGACCTGAAGACTATAGCCGTCCCACCTGATGACTTAAACACAGCTAAACAAATGTCTGTCACCTCTCAACCAGATTATGGCAATCCAGCACTTTCTCTGAGACTTGGCAATTGCTTCTAAGACTACTGAAGTGTCAAATCTGAGCAGTGTGCTTCCTGGGAGCCAATGCAGCAGCAGCAGTATGGTCACACTGCAGGGCAGTGTCTCCCTGATTCCTCGCCAGCCCCAAAGACAATCTAGCTGCCACAGATAGGCAGGGGTCTGGAAGCTACCCTGCTCTATCCCTTAGCAAAACGGCACATCCATGCCCCAGGGGAACAGGCATAGCTGACAGGGCAGCAGGAAAAGAAACTCTGTAAGGAGTCTCTGGATCTTTCTGTGGGAGCCGGTGACCCAGCTCTGCAGAGAATAGCCTGCTGACATTGAAAGAGAGCTGCTTCTCACTGTGTACTCCAATAAGAAACTCCTGTTCATTTCATGTTGTCCAGGTCTTCAACGTGGCTAAATTATTGTTGCATATTGTTGAAAGAATAGTGAAGTGTCACAGCTATGCTGCTGTAAAGATGGAAGTTTCAGAAAGCTTTTAAAAAGAGAAATACCTGAGTATCCTTATATTCTGCTAAGTTTGCCCCTTTGGGCACCTCGTGTGATGCTATCGATATTGACAGTAATCCAAGGGATCATGTAGGAGAAGCAAGGAGGGGGTCTAAACCCTGCCTCTGGGAGGGAAGGAAAGCTCACTTCAAAGATGACACCTCAAAGAGGCAAGAGAATGAGTTACCTTGAGCCCGAGAAGGTCGGAGAATAGGGAGAACTGCTGGCAATAGCCTGCTTCCCCCCTGCTTCCCGCCTCACCCCGGTCCCAATGCCCTCCTTGGGAGCCCAGATGGCAGCCCACAGGAATCTGCCTCCCGCACAGATCCTCTCCCCAGAGATGTATTCTGGTTCTTCATAAGAGCCTCTGAAGAACAGGAGAGGGAAACAAAAAAAGGAGGAGGGGGAGGAGGATCTGGCTACTCTTCTGCAGTTTAACCTGAAAGTTGTTTCATAAAATTAAACAACAGATGCTTCTCAAGGGCATGACACATTGTAGAGGCCTCCTTGAAGTAGGGGAACTGCTAAAGCCTTCCAGCTAAGGTTGACAGATTTTCTGATAACAGAAAATGAAGTAATCTAAAAATATGCTCTTCCAGCTACTCCTACAATCAGTTACAGGTAGATCATAGCATGTTTCATAAATGCCAAAGAAAGCTGTTCTGACATCATTAGTCCTTTATTTAAGAGGCTGGCAGAAGAAGACAAGCTAGTTATTTTTGAATATTTGAAGTGCTATTAGGATAAATAAAGCATGTGAACACATTGATATGAACATTCTTAATAACCTGTCTCAAATATAATTAATGGTTTCCAGTCCTGACTTTATTTTTTTCTAATTTTTGTGGCTATGATACTTCTTGACCATGTATTGTTTATTGTACTGCTGTATGCAATAACAATTTAGAAGTATACAAAGAGAACATAAGCAGGCTTTCAAAATGGCTAGCTAAAAATTAGCTAGTTTTTATAACTTGTTGATAAAATAATAGAAATACTATATTTGGTATAGCATAAATTAAGTTTAGGTCTCAGATACAAATTTAGAACAAGATGTATGGGCAACCTGGTGTAGTGGAAGGTTTCCCTGCCCATGGCAGGGGGGTTGGAACTAGATGATCTTTGAGATCCCTTCCAACCCTAATCATTCTATGATTCTGTGATTCTATGTATAGTTTTCTTAACGGAACAATAAAATTAGTCTTTTAGTGAATTTGTGTGCTAGGTTGGAAATCTTTGCAAACAAGGTAACTGAGTTATTTTGTATCAGAGCATTCATATAAACTTCTGATAAAATAAAGATGGGATTTCTGAGAGTGCAAAGTTAGCACTTACATAACACTATGACTCTGGAGACACCATAACATAGGTGGAATGTAAATAAAATACTAAGTATATACAAAATATTAAATATTCAAAGTATATTGTGGAGCACTAAGCCAATGCATGGAACACAAGTCAACTGTATGATTTATGCACAAAAGCATCACCGGGTTCAGTCACAGGAGGATTTGCTTCTATAAGACTTCTTTGTCAAGTCTTGTGAAGTCACAGAAATCCTGACTGGGATGTAAGGGGTCTTCTGAATAGTAAACAACATTAATAATGAACAGTGTTTAACTTATATGTCTCTATGTCTATCATGCAACTGTACAAATTTCCTACTAATTTTTTAATAACATTCATGGAACTGTTTAGAAGAAAAAGCTGCATTCAATAGCAGTCAGAGAGATTTACCTGGCCTCCCATTGTCTGACAATCAACACCTCTTCACTGGAGCTTGGGGTACAGACAAACAGAGTCTCATTGTGAAAACAGAATGTCCAACATGAAAAGCTGGGAGAATGTTTCACGATAGAATAAAATGATAAGTAAGAAGGTTTTGATAAAACTATTAAAAGAATTCTTTCTTCCTTTTTTAAAGGAAAATTTGTGCTTCCTCTCAAAATGCTTTCCAAGAAATACTTTTTTTCCTAATCAGGTCTAATCATAAGTTATTAAAGGCACCAGTCTTTTTTTCTCCCTCTGACAAAAAGAAAGCAATTAAATGACACAGATGTCACTTGTTCCCACGAGTGTGTCCAACTGCGCCAAAATAGTATTAACTGTAAAAGACAGTAAGCAGCATTTGACAATATTAGGGTAGTCAGTAAGGGACAGATCACATTCAGGCTCATAAAGAACAAAAGCAACAATAAGGAAGGGAAGAGTGGGGCTGTTAGAGGAAGTAGGAGCAAAGGAGGATACACGAGAGCTCCATTCATTCCCTGCCTTGTGTTCACTTGCAGGCACAAGACCCAGTCTATTTTTTGCAGCTTTGTAGAAGTGTCAAGAGTGTTGAAAGCAGCATCCATCATTTCACCAAAGGGGACAGGGATTTGACCCTATTCACTCATGCATTGGCCCACAGAGCTGGCTGCGTGTCTACGCTGTATATGTATATGCACTCTATTAAGAGGACTCTGTCAGAGGCTACCAGAGGGCTTTCAGGAAAACTGTGTAATGTTCTCTGAGTGACTCGCTCTGTTCTTTGGAGATGAGGTGTCAAAGGGGTAGCTAGCCTAGACAGGCCCAAGAATCCTTGAACATCTTCATGTTGGTTAGTGCGATATTTTCCACATAGCGTATATAGCCAGTCTATATCCTGAGTCAAATAATTGTGGTTAATTGGTGGCAGCCTAATTAAACTTTTGCCTAGTGATTTTAGTTAATCTTTCAAAACACATTTGTGAGATTCTGCAAAATGAGTATCTTACCCTCCACCTTTGTGAAATTACTGTTAATCATTCACTAATGTCTGAATCATCCTATTTAAACCTTCCCCCTGTGGTTTTAGACTTCTTTCTGCTTGCTAATCCACCACAGGGGACTGATATGTAAACATGCAAATATATTTTTATAGGCTTTTCCTATTTGTGGTGGTAGGTTCTATCAAGTTGTATTTATAGCCTCACCAAGAAGTATTTATAATTCATTCGTCTCACGTTCAATTGAATTAATTTAAAGGTATAATTCAATTTAACAAACATGCAGCTCAGTGTACTGAGTAGTGAGACATACTGCAGCTGTTGCAGGCATGCTGCGCTTCACACCATCTTTCTCTTCTCAGCTAGCCTCCTGGCACAGTGGTATTCTTATATATCAAACCAAGTACCACACCAGAACAACAATGGACCATAACAAGACAACAACAGCTTTTAAACCTCCCAGCTGTGTAACTATTACCTAGCTTTCCCAAATGCCTCTAAATTCTCCTTCTCCATGAAGAGCATGTCCTTTACTGTGCAGCTCTCTATTATGAAATCCTGTTGATATGAACTACTGCACTCTTGCTCCTAACTCTGCTGAAGTCCATTATAGACAACCCTTTCCTGTGATTTACGCCTCATTATAAAAATCAAATTTCTTGGTTGTCAAAAGCAAATTGACTGCAGCAAGCTGAAGGAACTAACTTCCTGACATACAGAGCCATCACACCAATCTAAGGGTGTAACTTCAAATGTGATGGAAGGCTAGCCTATAAATACAGAGCTCTCTTAGAAAGGAAAAAGAAAAAACAATTATCAGGTTGAGTGAAGAAAGTGCAGACTGTCTCTCTCCTAACCTTAACCCTAACCACCAGGATGGGCTGAGACTTGGCCCACACTCACAAGTCATCACCCAGATAAAAAAGCTGTCAGGAGAGAAATTGTTCTGCAGGATACCACTCCTCTTGCCAGTCCTTTTGCAACCCCATTACAGCTGGAGATCTGGACATCATCTCTCTCCTAACACTAAACCTAATCTTCACTGTACTTTTAACCATAAGCCTAAAATGTGTTGTGCCCTGAGCCACAGCCTGGGACCTCAAGCCATGGTCAAGATGAAAAAGTTACTAGAGAAGAAAGTTTTTTGCAGCCTACCCCTTCCCTTGGTAGCCCTCATGCAGCCTCACTCCACCTAGAGCCCCAAAATTTATTTCTCTCCTAACCCTTTGTGTAAATATTATGCTAATCCTAATCACGGATATGGACTAAGCTTTGGTTAAGGGTGAGGAATCGTGGCCCAGAAAAGAAATTTTGGCAACATATCTCTTCCCTTAGCAACCTGTCTGCAACCATACTCCACTAGGGGATATAGGCTTTGTCTCTCTCCTAACTCTAAGCCTAACTCTAAAGAGAAAGGTGAGCTGAGCCCTAACCCAGAACACCAGCCATGACCCAGATGAAAACAGTGTCCAGAGATAAATACTTGACAGCCTAATTCTACCCTCAGCATTCTCTTTGCAGTCACACTCCAATAAAGCTTAATGCTTCATCACTCTCCTAACCCTAACCTGAAAGCTAGTCAGCATCATGGTGCTCACCCACCACAGCCCTTGGTAGCTCCTTTCCAGCCACTTTGCAACGGGATAACAAGATTCTGCCTCCTTAAAACTGTTTAGCTTGGCCTTGGCTCAGCACTGACCCAAAACCCCAAGCACAGTACAGATTAAAAAGTAGTCAGGATAAAAATCTTTTTGCAGCCTACCCCGTTCCCTGGTATAGTTTTGCACATCCTCTCCAATGAGTGCTCTAGGTTTTGTCTCTAAACCCAAGCCTAACTTTAAATCCAACCCTAACCTCAAGATTATTGCTTGGCCTTTGCTGAACCTTAGTTAAGGATGCCCTGTGCATGGCTGAATAAAAAAGTCAGGAGATTTATACTTTTCTCACCCACTGCTTCCTTTGGCATCCCCTTTGCAGTCTGACTCCAAGAAGAGTCCTAGGCTTTGTTTCTATCCTAATGCTAACCCTAACCCCCTCCTTAAGGGCTGGCCTTTGCTCAGCACTGACCTGGCAACCTCAGTCATGGACAGAACTAAAAAGTCAGGAGATTAAGGATTTTGCAGCCCAGCACATTCCTTGGCAGCTACTTTGCAACCCTGCTAGCTTTTGTCTCTCTCTCAGCACCAAATGCAAACCATTTTAGAAAGTTCAGGCTTGTCTCACAGCCCCTGGGCAAGGCCCAAATTAAAAAAAAAAGTTGAGTAACATTTTTCTAGCCCATCACTTCTACTGGCAGACACTTTCCAATTCCACTCTATCTTGAGCTCCAGGCTTTGTCTCTCTCCTCATCCTGACAATTATTGTCACAGAGAGCTCAACCTTACCCCAGGACATTCATGCATGGTCCAGATGAAAAAGTTGTCAGGTGAGTAATATTTCTATAGCCCACATCTTCCCTTGGCAGTCTTTTTCCAGACCTACTTCAACAAGAGCTCTGCACTTTATCTCTTATAAGCGTAATCCTAATTCTAAGCATTACAGAGAGTTCAGCGTTTCACCAGGATTCCCATGTGTGGCCCAGATGATAAATTTATCAGAGTAATAATCTTTAAATAACCTACCACTTGCCTTGGAAGTTCCTTTACAGACACATTCTAAAAAAAAATCTAGGCTTTCTATTTTTCCTAACTCTAAAACTATCTCCAACACTAAAGGTGGTCTGAATCTTACCCCTTGACCCCAGGAATTGGCCTAATGAAAAAATGTTCAGGAGAGATTTCTTTCTGTAGTCTACCACTTTCCTTGACAGACACTTTCCAGTCCCAATCCTCCAGGAGCTCTGGTCTTTCTCTCCCTCCTAATCCTCATTTTATCTGCTCCCAGCTCTATGCCTCGACCTTGGCTGACCCTCAGGCATGGACCCTCAGGCAAGGTGTAGACTAAAAAGTTGTCAGGTGATTAATCTTTTGGGGCCTCTACTTCTTTGGCAGTCCTTTGCTGCTCCACTCCAAAAGTAGCTCTAGCCTTTGACTCCCTCCTAACACTCACCATCACAGAGCGCTCAGCCTGAGATCAAGACTCTTACCCTGTACTCGGCACTGGTGAGGCCGCACCTGGAATATTGTGTCCAGTTTTGGGCCCCTCGCTTTAAGAGAGATATTGAGCTCCTGGAGCGAGTCCAGAGAAGGGCGACTAAACTGGTCAAGGGGCTAGAAAATAAAACTTATGGGGAGTGGCTGAGGGAGTTGGGGCTGTTTACCCTGGAGAAGAGGAGGCTGAGGGGAGACCTGATCACAGCCTACAAATACTTGAGAAGGGATGGTGGGGGGGTGGGCGAAGGGCTCTTTACATTAATGATGGGTGATAGGACATGAGGAAATGGGTATAAGCTTAGTCAGGGGAGGTTCAGGTTGGATGTTAGAAAGAATTTCTTCTCTGAAAGGGTTGTCAGCCACTGGAATAGGCTGCCCAGGGAGGTGGTTGAGTCCCCATCCCTGGCTGTGTTTAAGAAAAGGGCAGATGTACTGCTTAGGGACATGGTTTAATGGGGGATTAGGGACAGTTGGACTGGATGATCTCTAAGGTCTTTTCCAACCTAGAAATTCTATGATTCTATGATTCTGTGAAGACATCCAGGCACCATCCATAAGAAAGTGCAGTCAGGGAAGAAGTTTTTCTGTAGCCCCCTATTTCCTTTTGGAGCCCCTTTCCCACCCTCCTCCAACAGGACCTCTTGAGTTTCTCTCTTACCTAAATGTGGCTTCAACACAAGGATCCCAGCCAGAGTCCAGGTGAAAAAATGTTCTGTAGAATAATCATTCTGTAGCCCACCGCTTTTCTTGACATCCCCTTTGTAGCCTTACTCCAGCACCAGACTTTGTCTCTCTCCCAACCTCTCCCCTAAGCTTAGGCTTGGGCTGAGCCTTACCCCAGGACTCTGCTATCTCTCTCTTACTCTACACGATACCATCTAAAAGTTCATTGTGAAAAACAAAGAAAATTATGTGTAACTATTGTAATTTCTGAGTAAGATTGCATTTTTTTACATGTAAATCATTTATCTTTACAGCTAATTATTTGCCAAATTAAAATAAGCAACACAGCACATGTTCAACAGACCCTTCATTGTATCTTTCTTCATTGATCTAATCAGCCATTCCTCATCAGCACTGAAACCCTACTTCTATTCTAAGCTTCCCACCAAACATTGGCAATTTTAGCAAATGAATAATTTTTAAATTGACAAAGATATACTCTATGTGTCATACATTTAAAATAAAACAAAGGGTCCAGGTTTATGTTTTTCCTTAAAAAAATAGAGACGCAATCATAAACTTGTTTTACTGGAAATTTTTCCTTTAAAATTAGTGACCCTATTTGTTTGTATAAAGACACGTAGTCTTTCTTAGACATGTACATGCAATATTACAAACTTTAGCCCCTAGCATATTTCCTCAGATTTTCTGAATTTTCCTCAGCTATTTCACAATATTATTTTTTTTTTCTTATTTTAAAACATTATTTTTTTCTTCTGTTTACTTTGAGGGCATGCACGTTAACTGTTTGAATGCACCAACACTGTCAGAGGTCCATAGGCTACCCCATATATCCTAGACCTTTTATTTCCAGAGGAGTAAATTTACCCCAGCTTCTGCAGCGAATAGCACTGAAGGTGTCATATAAGCCAGCTGGATTCTGACTGACTTTGACTTTCTCATGCACCTGACCAAGAAGCTCTTGTCAGCAAGATTAGCAATAGACAGCTGTGGGGCTGAATCTGGAACAAGGTTTGAGCTCACATGGCTACCTCTGCAGAGAAACACCTTAGCTATCTCATCAAAAGGTTACAGTTAAATTAACTTTGCCTAATATTTCAAAAAGTAAATGCTTATGCTACATGTGTTAAACTGCAGTAGATGACATGTAGAACTTTAGAAACTAAATTTTTCCTACTGTCTTTCTATATGTAGGAAATCTTAGCCTCTTGATGCTTTCCACATCATTCTCCTTTTTCCCATACTTCCTTTCTCTTTGTTCATGCTTACGTACACGAAAACTCTTACTAGTTTCATCTTCATTCTTTTCCGTAATTCTTTGTCATTATCAATCTACCTTAAAACTTGGAAAAAGGCATGTGTTACAGTTACTGCTCTGTGTATCCTATATCAGCAGAGCAACCTACATCATCAAAACAGAAAAGCTGAATATGTCAAATGCATTGCATGAACAAACTGAAAATGAAGAAAACATTTTTGCTAATTTTTCTGTTTTGATACTTCTAGACTTATTTATCACAATAGAAGGGACCATATTTATACCCTGATAGGTGATTCTTGAGCTGATATGCCCCTTCAAGCTTTAAAGGCCACCATCCTCTTAGCATCCTCTTAGCACAGATTCTGACTTTAATTAAACCTGAAATTAGCAACTATATCAGGATTTGGACCAAAAAGGTTTATTATTGGTCCATCTCCCACCCCCATCATATCTGAAGAATGTCATGGCCTTACAATGGCACACTTTTTGAACCCTTTCCAATTTCAGATATTTCCTTTCTCTTTTAATACCTCATTGCTTTTGCATCAATTACAGCCTGACCTAAAGCCACACTGGCAGTGAATGTGATATATAGCAGAATCCATTTAAATGAATTTCTGATTAAAGAATAAAACTGTTAAAAGAATAAATTTACTGCACAGATTTATACAAATCCTGTATATGCTCTGAAATCCTCTTAAAGGAAAAACTGATGGAAGATTAAAATGTTAAATGAATTAAAACCCAGCATTCTAGTGAAATATAATGATTATTTGACCTATTAAATGAATAGCTCCACTGACCATATAACGGTAAGTATTCAAATATATGTCAACTTTAAATATGTAGTGAAAAAATGTAAAGCAAACAGTGATCAATGGGAATATCTATTAAGACAATAAACTTACAGAACAGCAGTGAAATGTTCTTGAAAGGTCTTTTCTCACCCAGGCATGAAGCTAGTGAGTCCTTCATTTCTGTTGAGAAAGACAGACTTTTAATGATTATTAAAAGCATAAATTGCACAGCATAAATGTCATTTTGGGTTTTCTTAATTTCAACACATTAAGATGTACGAGATAGCCATTCTCTTCCCTTCCAGCTGGACTCTGCACTTGTTGCAAATTTTGAGGGATCTCTTTTAAAAAAGATGTTGACCAACATCTGCCATTAGGGCTGTCTGTATTCCATTTTATGGAAAGTATCTTTTAAAACTGTGCCAAATTTGTCATCATTAGTGAAACATACAAAAACATCTGTGTTGTGAGCACTGTAACATTTATCTAGCTTTTGTAATTTCAATGTATGCTCAATAACATAGCATATAGACATATTTCTGATAAATATTACAGCCATGTATTTCAATACTAAAACAAAAATCAAACATTTTATCTTTTCCCATCAAAAATACTATTTTGGTAACACTAAAATCCTGTGAAGTGATTCTGTTTTGAAAAAAATGTATCCTTTATCTATGCGTCTTGGTTTTGGACAGCTCTTCAAGTAACTGGTTTCACCTTTAAATCCCAGATTATACCAATTCTATTGATGCAGAACAGAAATGTGTGATGATTAAATGATCTATGTGACGTGACACAGAAATCAGAGCCAAACATTGACTCCAAGACCCCTGAATTTGCCTGACCCAGTTCAGACAGTTTGTGAGCTAATAACTCTCTGCTGTCTGGTACTGACAGAAGTCTGACATCCCCCTACCCTCTGCAAAAACTCTCTTTCTCTTCCCAGTATAGGTCTATTAAAGGAAGGGCATCTTAATTACAATGCTACTCAAGCTAAACAGCAGATTATGTCTCAAGACGTTTTGCCTTTCTCAGTTTTCTGTATTCACTATGAACTCTGAAATGGTAGGAACAAAGGCACACCCAGAAATGGCTCATTTTTTTTATCTGCTGTCAGGTGGGCACAGAGGAAAACAAACTATGCCCTACCACATCATAGAGTTTAATGTTTCCTATAGCATGGAGATACAAAAGGTAAAATTTCACTACCTACACCAAGAGTTAATTCAGGCCCAATATACATGCTATGCAGAGAAAATAAATTCTTATGACACATCAAGTCTGGAATCCAGGGCAGCCTGTTAGTGATATTGAAGCAACACACTGTTTGCATACCGATTTCTGTGGTACTGCTCTTTGTTTTTTAAAAAAAAATATTTATGCATTTTCACTGGGAACATAGGTGTCATATCCAAATAAATGAGGAAATTCAGCCAGAATAACTAGTTTGTTAACAGCTCATGTCATAGCTAGGGAGAGACACTTTCTAGGATTTTGTGGTTCGGATTCTGTTTGTAAAATGAAATTCCATTCAGATCTATTCAGATTTTGGAGATTTAAAATATCTCCTTATCTAGTTTTATAGATTCTGCATACCGTGTGGAGTCATTTGATGTATAATTTTTATCTACTGATAGTTAACAACATTTAGAAACAACATAAAATTCACTAGCTTCTTGTTTTATATTTGAAGGATCTTTGAGACTTTTTGTCTTCTTCTTAGCTAAGTACTTCTTTAACCCCATGTGTTCAGTACTTTGAGAGTTGCTTTTAATAGATCTGATCTTGTATGCATTTCATCTGCAGAACTCCTCCTCAAGAAATCTACAGCACAATAAACAAATAAAAGAACTTCACCTCAGTGTATCTCCCAAACGGTTTTACATGACTTTTGCTTCACCTCTTGAACCTCTTCAACACACTGTCAAACTGACTGTGCTCTCTGCTTATCTGAGATTACTTTCTCTCCACTGAAATGCAGTTCATTACTTTCTTCGACGGAATTCTCAATCTGTTCTCTAACAGTTTTCTAATCCTTAGCAAGATCATGCATTACGAAGCAACCACTGTGCTTGCCATATGGTTAACCTGATTTTCAGTGATTCTGCCACATAATTTTCATTAGGAGCACATGATTAGGAAAATACTACACCAACCAGCAAGAATGTGATTCCCTTTTCCAGCTTTTCCTTATTATTCTGAGGAGATTCTGATTATCACACATCTTCCAGTCTCTACAGAGAACTGTGATTGTTTCCTCTTGGAAATTTTCTGTTCTTACTTTTAAATAAATTCCTTGAATATATTTAAAAGTAAATGAGCATCATAAGATCTTACTTCTCAAGCTCAGAGTGATGGGTGCACTGTTCCCTGGACATTTGTACTTCACTTGAAGAATCGATAGATCAATAGACTTTTGATCTATTCCAATAAGGATGGCACGATAATATAAAGCATGTTTCCATACTAGTACTCTGTTAAAATAAAAATATTGTGTGTTATTTTTATCCTTTTTCTGACCATGCAAAACATTCTGACCACTTGTGATCATTAATAATCTTTTGCAGCTTTTCACAGCAATAGAGGACTTCATCAAAATGCCCTTGGAGAATTCCTGCTCATGTAACTGTATACCACCTCAATATATCTTTATTTCATCAACTGTGGGTTTCTATCTCACGTCCTGTTCCAAGCTGTCCTCAGACTATACTGAATATTTCTCAATACTAGCAACTGTTAACCTCCAAAGCACAGGAATTTACGTGTTAGAAGAAGAAAAAAAAAAAAATATACACATCAGAGGATAATACTTAAGTATCTGTTGCAATCCAATCACAGTAGTGAATCTGAAAAATTTGTCTGCTTAGTATTCAAAGAAATTTAAGGATCTAAACATACAAATGAAGGATGTTTAGGGATGTTTAGAACGACCACATATAGCAAGAGTTTTGAGATCTTTAGGTGGAAGATATTCTATAAATATTGAAGTTTTCATGTTTTGTGTTATGTTTTCTTTGTTGGTTTATTATGGTGTGGGTTTTTTTGAAGTAATAATTTTAATATTCGTTTTAAAGATTCTTCCCAATGCTAGGTTATACCAGGCATCTTGGGAATGAGTCCTGCTGAAGAAAGACATTTAGAAAGTAATTATTATGTATTCAGGTGGGTGAACATACTGTTCTTTTCACAGTTAAAACATACAGAACTTGTTGTTTTCAATTAATACTCTGTTATCGTGACAGAACAACTTCCCCTTACCTTGCATATACACTGGAGTCATGACTAGCCCCAGAGTAATGGGGGCAAGAATCAGTCATGGGGAGAGCACAGGCAGCTGAGAGCAGGCGTGACAACAGTTTCAAAGCAATGATGCAAACATGTGATGATGCAGTGCTTGAATAAACTGTCAGCATTTTTTTCCATCATCACCTATTTATTTCTATATTCTGTATGTCATCTGCACGTTGGCAGACAGACCATTTTATTCATTTTAATACTCTTTTTGTGTAAACAGCACATCTAAAAGCTCAGTTTTGGAATAGCTTATTAATCTTCACGTGTTAAAGGTTGGTTTATCAAAACGCACCTGGTAGCTGCATCGTTTGTGTTATGACATCATCCCAATTTATGACAGTAAAAGCCATAAGAATTCAAGTAAAAGTGTTATAAATCTTAAATTAATATCTTTGACCAATAATTTCACAGTGGAAAAATATCTGGGTCATCACTTTCCAGAGGCACAAGCATCTGTGTTTCTATTCCTGGTCAACATTAGAAGACATTCCAGCGCCTGCTCGCATGGTGTTTTCTCTGCTGACGTACCTTGCTAGACAGGACAGAACTATAAATGTTTTAATGAGACACAGTGATTTCCAGGTGGTAGTAGGGCTGATAAGCATACGCTACAAATTTTAGGCAGTTTTAAACTACTCTCTTTTGGCTCAAAGGTACCTCCAGTGCTTTTATTATTCCCTCTTGGTTTAGCTGCCTTTGTTGAAAGGACAGGCTCTGACCTGCTATGACCAGAGACTTCCGTCTTGCAAACAAGCTGTTTACAGGCTTTTAAAGATGCTCCCAGTATGGGAACACATACCAAATCCATGTTAGATGCTTGATTTATCTGTAACTTTGGTGAGTAAAAACCAGTCCCAGACCATTTGAAGTGGCTCAGTTTCATATATTAAAATGAGATCGAAAACTAGCAATGGCAAGATTCTTTCTGTGCCTTTGAATTGACTATTGGTCTCAGCAAATAGCACTGACGTAGCGAAGGAGGTTCCAGCACTAAAGGCTGGTTATGGAGAGCCACCTCCCTCAGAAAGACAGGAACACTCTTCTGTCCCTCCTTGCTTTATTAACAGTTCACTGAACCCAGCTGAGACATGCACTTCCAGACCCCTCTTCTCTGAGAAAAAATTTTGTCTTTCAGAACCTGACATTTCCCAGCTGGAACTGTGTCTGTTTCTATGAAAATCGAAAAGCAAGTGTAGCTCATGGCTATTAAATCCTAATTTTTTTGATGTGCATTCATCATTCATGCTGGTGACCTAATCCCTGTGAAGTCAATGTGAGAGAAGATGACAGTTCACAGACCCTAAAAGACCCACATACCTGTTCAGAAGTCTTCTGTTGTGCTCCTTGCAGACGAGTTAAAATGTGAATTGTTCGCAGAAAGAATTTGAAAAATAATTTAAAGTAAGGAACAGCTGACAAAACTGTGACCTCTTCCATACACAATTCATGAAGAAATGAACAGAAAAAGAAATATTCACCATTTACGTTATTCATGAATAATTAACCTTTCCGTTCTCTTTTCTGTCCATCTACTGCCAGTGAGAAACATGCCATAAAAACAACCAAAGGTTTTTCTCTTGTTTAATATTTTTATCTCCTATTTTCTTCAAAAACGTTGTCAGATTTGCAACCAGTGCAAGTAGGTATCATCTCTCACTGACTTTGAGTTACGTGATTGACACCAGCAAGGACCTATCTCCAGCCCTTCTCTCCTTTTTTTCTTCCTCTACTTGCATGAAGAATTTGTTAATTCACACAGGCAATCCCACCGAATTACTTACCAGAGTAAGTGAAAGCTACATAATCAGACTTCTGATGTGACTTTAGTTACAGACTTTCTTTTTTCTTTCAAAAAAACACTGTATGGAAAAGGAGATGCATACTGCACAAGCATATTCTACATAGCCATAACCAGCTGTTTATCTTTTCTTTTTCTCCTTTCGCTCTGTATCCAGCTCTCCTGACTGATGGCAGCTGTGCTTGTGGAAGCATTTAGATTTACCTAGAACTTAGGAGAAAAGAGATCCTTTGAGTCTTACATATTTAATTTGAGACCTTGAGCTCCGTGGGTATCTCAGTACACCCAAACTGTAGTATGGTCTGGAAGCCATGACTCACTCATTGTCTCTCTGGGTCTCTGGACAGCTGATAAATACATGTAAGTCACTCATAGCATCAGTGCTCCTTTGTAGAACTTCACTTCTCAAGGAGCGTGGCATACACAACACTTATAAATGGACACTCCCGCCCACCTCTCTTCCCACTCTTTCTAATGACACCATATCTGCCAGCATACATCATTCAGGCCCATAGCACCGATTGCCACTTATACCCCAAGAAGCACACAGCAGCCTGGGTTGAAAACTACAAAATGCTGCCAACTGCAGTCAGCTGAGCTCAAGATGTATTTCACCTGCAACACTGGCTTCCCTCCTCATTAAGATGTATAAAACCTCCTAATAAACGTTATGAGAAACAGGACTTTTATCTAACTCCCTTGGAAGAATTATCCATCACTTGGAGTCTCTGAAAACAGCCTGTCCTATGAACCTGTAGGTACAAAGAAGCCACAAGTACCAGAGGACTTGACATTGATGTTCGTAAATGGTGAGGCCAGAGAGAGCCATTACACTAAGGTGGCAAGCCACTACTTAGGTCAGATAACTATCCATGGTTATTAAGCTATTCATGTAACAAGCCCTTGCATTACTATATCAGCATAACTGCCAGAAAGGCACTAAAACATCAAGAGGTGGTAAGCTTACTGTCCACAGATCTTGCAGCAGTTACAGAAACTCAGTTCTCAAAGTTGTGCTTTTTTTTTTTTTTTTTTATGTTCCCCTCCAGCATTACCTTTGGTGATATTGTTCAGGGAAGAGGGTCACTGGATTAACAGGGTATACAACCAGGAGCTGCCTGAAGAAACCAAAATGGAAAGCTAAGCTCTAGACCCTGAGTTGCAGGTGAAGACTCCTCATCGAGCTAGGGCAGTTTAAAGATCTCTTGAAACTCTGTTGAGTTTGTTCGTGTCAGTGTATCTTAGAGCTATTTTAAATTGGAGTCTGCTAAAGCCTCCAATGGGCCATTATGACAGTTAGAGATTACCAATGAATAAAGATTTCTGGTATGTCCCCTTTGTAATACTTGCTGCAGGGTTGTAGGATGAAAATTAAGGACACTATCTCCTTAAAGCTCTCTCACATTTCCTGACTTTTCACATAATCTTTCTCTCCTCCAAATCCCTTTATCATTTTATCTCATTTCCTCTGGCTCCTTCCATTGCCCTTACCCCTGATTTCTTCTGTAAGCTGCATCATACCCTTCCCATCCTGTCCTCAGCAGCTCCATTTCTCACTGAAAGTCCTCTCCAGTACCAGCTTTCAGCTTTGCCTGGTATGCTTTGAGGCCACTGTCAGCTTTCCTCGCACTCAAGGCTCATCTTTCTCCCTGCTCCTCATGTCCTCCCCTCTCCCCCATCAAGCACCACAAGCTGCTATAAGTTTTTACATATATTTTCTTCCCTCACAAGCTTCTTCAACATACAAGCTGTAGTTTCTTTCACTTTATCCCTAAGTATTTTCAATAACCCGTATTTCCTCTTCCCAGACTGTTTGCAGCAGCAGATGCTCTCTTCACTTATCTAGAACTATTTCTCCTCTGAATTAGTCTTTGTCTCTTTTCTTCTGTAGTCATCTTCAAAATTCTCAGCTCTCTTGAAACACTCTTTATGTTGTCTTCTGCAGTTCCACTTTTCTTTAATGGATAGGTTAGTATCTGTATAGTCTGTGTAAACCTTTAATTTACCAGTACCATTCATGTTGCAGTAGCCTTAGTTCTATTCAACAACATAATTTCTAATAAAAAGTAATATTCTGAAGCATGCACTATATTACTCTTTTCTTCAAATGTAATGTCAGCTGTAAGCCAAGTGTGTTTTCACATTCCTTTTGGCATTAGAGAAACTTTCACTCCCATTCCCTGTGCTATGATCTAGAAGTGCTCTCTCTTCCTCTTTTTTACTTTTTTCTTGGATATAGCTGTCCTAGTAGAAGGGTGTCACAATAAACACCAAACTAAACACAAGTCACACCATCAAAAATAAGAAAACAAAGCAGACAAATCCCTGCTTAGCCAGATACATTAAAAAGAAGAAAACACTGAATGACAAAAATATTCAAGTAATTCTGTGCCCCATGTATCTTAGCTCCTCCTGAATCCCTCTCTTATTTGCAGTGGCAAAATACCTTACAGCAGTTTCCTAAAGGTTAACATAATGCTGCAGTAATATTTTCTTCCCTTTCTTCAGTGGATTTATTTTGTCAATGATTGTTCTCTGCCTCAGCAAAACAGCTTCATCTCTCTTTTCTATTTAGCTCGTGGGGGGCTGAATCCTGCAGTGCTAGTCCCAGTGAAGTCAGAGGGAGTGCTGACTCTATAAAAACCAGATGTGTCCCATTGAATAATTATCCAGGGCTGAATGAACTCCCAGAAGTTGTGTGTTCAGACAAGCATTCGCATCTAAAAGTTGTTAACCAAAGCAGGAGACCCACTGAAACAACCTTCCCTACTGCCTCTCAATAATGCCCTCACTGACCTCTTCAAATAAATTAAAAAAAGATAAAAATACATATAAAGGTAGATTTCAACAAAGATAAATGATCCAGTATTATTCAACAAAAGATTGGAGCACTAAACCTTTCCCAATTTTAAGTCAATTTGATTTTTAACAGAGGTCAGTTGTAGAAATACATGTAAAAATTCTTAGCAGGAACTCACTTTCTGAGGTTTTAATAAACCAAAGTATGTCAGAGGAATAGGAAGGTGGAGTTCTTATTAATGTTGAGGAGTATATAGTAATTACAGCATTTAGCAATTTAGCTATTAGAGTAGAATCTTATTGCCATTTAGTTGCTGCCTTATTACCACCTAGTTTCTCACTTACACATTTTTCTTTTCAGCCAGTGGAGATACATTCAGTGAGAAAACAGGGCAAAAAATTTGTTCTCCTGGTGAAATCACTGAAGATTTAGTATCTCATTTTAATAAGAATTTAAAATTTACAATCAAATTGGGTGTTAAATTCAAAAACAGTCTTCAAATTTTAAAATGTCCTTTCTGGTGAAAAATAGCATGAACTATGCAAAACCTGAAATAGTCAGAAAATGTTTCAAAGATACTTTGACTAACATCTTAGTGATGATGCAACTCGCTGGTAGATAAGGGTGCTGTTCACTTTTTTTCCCTCTTGTTCTCATAGGAGATCAAATCCAACAATCCAGCAGAAGAACCTTGTGCCACTGGTGAGACAGGGGAGAATATGGACAGAAAAGTCTAAAATTCTGGAGATTCATCCAAGGAACAAAATACCTTTTCTAGCCTTTCTGAATAGGACTCACTATTTCCCAAAGCACGAGGCAGAGGGCTAGTCACTTGAGATTGAACATTGGTGCAATACACATTTGCTCAGGGAAGAGGAGCTTTACATCTGAGAATGCCGTTTTGCAAGTGAGAAAAAGAAATACAGTGTTCATTATGTGACTCCCTCTGGGGCTATTTCCTAAAGGAATCTGCTTGTAAATTAATGTCTTTTGGCTCTGACGTGCCACCGAGAGCTCAGATGGACCTTGTGCTGCAAACCAGAGATTCCTTCAACTGCCTAAGCTCTAGCTAAGCTGATGCCTGAGTAATAGTATCAAAGAAAGATGATACAGGACAACAAATCCATGTTGTCAGAAGCTCCACATGGCAAGGGAATATAGAGCTTTTTTTTTTTTCTTTGCACTCAGCTTTTTTTTCTTTATCATCTTTCCTGCTAAGGTCATAAGGTGTATGGGTCTGAGCCTGCCACAGCTTCTGGCTTGCCTTCGTCCAGGTACATTGGATTCGTTAAACCCAAATATTTAAGCCCATAGAAAACCTGGAAAAGCCCAAAATTATAAATGTGTTCATAATTTTGGAGCTGTCTCGTCACACATGTCAGGGGCCTGAGGGTATCCCCTTGCCCCCCAGCAGCGCTCAGGACTAGCTGGCAGCTGGGGACACCTCATCCCACCGGAGCTGTGGGGGCATTCGGAGACAGAGCCAGCCTCTCCTGGGAGTCGGCCCCAAGCCCCAGGGAGGGGGCATCGCCATGGCCCTGGCAGTGGGCTCCCAGTACAGGGCGTAATTTATTATCAGATGGAAATGGAATACTAGAAGCTGTGAGAATACAATAGCGCAAGGCTGCTTTTGCAATTTTTATCTGACTGGAGGGAAAAGGGGGAAAAAAAAAGAAAAAAAAAAAGAAAAAAAAAAAAAGCATTGCTGGGGGATTGTTAGGCAACTGCCAAAGCAGGTTGCTATTTTTAATGTCTATCGCTCTGACTTTTAAAATGTTGGTAACATGAGGACCAGAGGCAGCTCTTACCTCGATGCCAGTGGTGTCCATCCGCACCAAGACTTCGTGACCCTCAGTAGAACTCTCCTGAGTCCCTTGTCCCTCTGGCATCAAGCATGGCAGCACACATGCTGGCACCACACCACTGGGCTCTTGCTCCACGGCCTGCGGTGTGGACGCCCACCAGCTAAAAGTCTTTAGAGCTGCCACCCACAAAGACAGCTTCAGAAAGACAATTGGACATCTTGCACCATTAACGACCATACCACAGCTGCCTTCCAACCGGTCAGTTGCCTGGCAGTCTGTAATTGCACTTGGATTAAAACTTACAGGATCTTTTTGATTTTTTTTTTTTTCTGAAAATCTCCACAGGGAAGCTAAAAAGGTAAAAAGTAAGAATAAATTCTGCAGGGAGACTCAAATTGGTTCTGCTGACAAACCCAAGAGCATATTACTCCCAACACTGTCAGATGCTGCAGTGGGAGGGAGGAGGAGGTGGTCCTCTCATGTCGTTAACAATACGCCCCAATGCAACTCGTACTGGGATAGGTGAGTTATAACTAGAGCCTGGGTTTCAGATGAGGCATTATCGATCCTGCTCTGGCTTACCTGAACAGCAGGGACTCACAGCCTCACTGCCGTGGAGAAATAGGTCAGCATGGAAGAATAAGGCTTTGATGTTATCCAGATCAGAATGGCATCCCAGCCACGGTGAGGAGGGCAGGGGGAAGGCTAGGTGGCCAGAGAGAATGGTCGTGACTCAGGTTCATTCTCCGATCTCTTTCTAGGGCAGGGCTGGTATAATCTAGCCCTTAATATGCAAGATACCGGTGGAGAGTACTATAAATATGGAACATCAAAATGTCATTTGCACAGTCGCTTTAAACAGATATGTCCTACCACTCTCTTCCTTCTGTGCGGGAAAGATAATAATCTGTTAAACTTTCTCCTGGAACCATATTTTAGCATTTTAATTAGAGACCCAACACATGCACTAAACACACTCTCAATAAAGGGCACACCTTAATAAAGTCAGTACAGCATGCTTCTGTAACCCAGCAAGGTCACTACCTGAGAGGAATCACCAACAAGGCGACTGGCTTACTGCCAGGGCAACGGGTGAAGTTACCAGGACCCATTTCAGGAGGCCACCGCTGCTGTCAGCCAACGGAGAAGTGCAGGGATGCAGCGTGCCGCCACTTACCCACACCAGCGTTCATCCACAGGAGAGCCAATTAATTTAAATGTGATTGCTATTTCTTTCTAATGGAGGGCTGCTACTGGTCTGAACATTATTCACTGGGTTATTACTGGTGATGGGGGCGGTGGAGGAAGCCTGTGCCTTTCTTCCTCCTTTGAGCACTATCTCCCTCTGCTGTCCTGCCGCAGCTCTGCGCTTTGACTCCAAAAGGTGACCTCTAAAGCATAACCAAAATAAGTAAGTAGAAATCTTGGACAAATACCCTGTAAAATTTTTGCTTAATGCTATTTAGTTTCATCAGAAACACTTTAATGTCAGGAAGGGTCAATCTCAAACACCAGAGGCTTTCCAGTGGAAAATACATAAATAAAGAACAGCTGGGAAATACATTTTCTCCTTACGGAGCTGCCCATTAAGGTTTCCATTACGAGTAAGAAGTAATAAGCAGTAACAGCTTCTTCTCTGGAAGGGAAGTAACATGAATTTCTAAGCAGCAGAGATTCCTCTGAAGAGAAGTGAATACGAAAAGTGTTCTCAGCTTTTCCTTTTTGATGGAAAGAAAACATGGGGCAAATGTCTGACGAGGGCAGGAGTAGTCCTTGCCATGTCCATGTGTCCACATGGGATAGCCTATGAGGTGTATGGGGCAGCATAACACCTCTAAGAAGCCTAAAATAAAGGTTGAATTTTCTCTGTCAGTTTTCATTGGCATGAGATTAAGTCCTTGTGAGTTTGGTGATCTTCATCGCTACTTCAGACAACATGCTTTCAGGCTCTCCAAGAGGCTCTGGGAGATTCTTTGTTTGCAGATTGGCCGAACTCCTAAGTCAGTCTCAGTCCTGCAAGGTGAAGTGCCAATGCACTTATGATTTTGCTTTAATTGATATTTTTCCAATGTTTTAATGAGAAAATCCAAAAGTTCCTTTCCTTCCATAAGCCTACAATGAATATAATATTCTTGAAGCAGTAAAGTAAGCTCACGCTATGATTGCAGTGTCAATAGCTATTTTTATTTTCTTCATGGATGAAACATGACAATACTGTTCTGAATGATAAAATGCTTATTAAATCATGGATTGCAAGCATGAGACTACAGTCTTGATGGTTTGCTTTTCCAAACCCAAGGAAGACGGTAATTTGCTGATTGCACTGCTTTGAATTCTTGCAGGCAGTGTCTTAAGTTCTACTGCAATTTAATAGAGGCTAAAATTTATTCTTACTTGGTTGTGAGTCTTTCAGCATAGTCAGTGTATGCATGTGAGGACACATTTTGCCCCTTGCTGTCTAATGTACACATCATAGTTCAAATTCTTCTCTTAAACATACTTAGAGTGAGACACAGTGAAAGATATTTTATTTACAATAGCAGTGGGTGAGATGTTGAAATTTTCATTATTCCAATTTTTAATAGTGTTGAAAAAGGAGTGTCATTTTTTTAGTCAGCATCTTTTTTTTTTTTTCTACGACCTCTAAGTAGAAATGCCGGAGGAATCTTGCTCCATATAAATTAGGACAGCGACTGAAGCAGAGGTTCAGCATCATTCTGTAGCTCTGTGCAGTACCTTGTGCATCCAGTTAACTAATGAAATCTGAATGACAGGGAAAAAAACCTACGATGATCTCTTTTCCACAACATTCCCAGTTCACAACAGATGAGAGCATTCACTTGGCAGTGGCACTGCCTTGTTGGAGTTACAATGTAAAGTAGTACCTCAGGGTGCAGTGTCTGTCTAGAGAGAAATCCGACCCACACACATTAATCTGCTGTGTGGATCCAGGAGAACAAGGAGTTTTCAAAATGCTCTATCTTGTTATGGAACCCAATGGTTCATTGGCAGAAGTCCGAACCCACGCATTAGCCATCTCAGAACAGCTTCCTCAGGTATCTAATGCCCAAATAACCTGATAATATTGTGCTCTTGAAACTCTTGACACTATGAAAAGTCTTCCCTAAAAATTATATGGCTTTTAATTCAAGTATTGGTTGACTAGTCTAGCATTTCTGCTTTTATCCCAGCTTGTACATAATTCCCAAAAAATATAAACCAAGCAACGGAAGCGCAACGGTTGCAATGTGTCTCCGATATACATGGACCCAACATCTACACACTATTGAATTAGTACACTAATGATGTTACTACTTTAATTAACCATGCTGTTATGCCTGGACTGGACTCTTTCCCAAGAACTGTTCAAGTTACTGCACAAGGCAAGGACACTGATTTTCTTTTAATTCCTTTTTTTTTTTTTTTCCCCTTTATTGACAGGGCTGCCAAGTTCACAGAAGAATCAATAACCAAGGATATTCACATAGGATAAGATTTACAATGCATGTTTCACAGACAGTAACAACTGGGACCTCGGAGCACTTACTGAAACCAACAAAATGACAACTGATATGTCCTCCAGTGAATCTATGTTAAGACATTCTGTCTGCAGTAATTAAAAACTAGGTTATCTCACCTGTGTGAAAAGCCCACCATAAAATCAGCTCCAGTTAGTAGCGTAACTTGACATGTTGACTTTTTACATCAGTAGCTATGTCCTCTAAGCCAGGCTCTGGCCTCACTATGCTAAGTAGCACCTTCCTTAGCTTAAACCAAGTAAAGGAAAGTAATCCATATTGCATATTCTTCTCCAGTGATCCCTCTTACTTTTCCTGCTAGCTCTTTCCTTCAGTATTAAGTATGTGATGGTCTGGTAACTCACTAATTACACCTGAGCAAATTACACCTGATCGAACGCACAAAATATTTTTCACACAGTTCTTTTTGTCATACATAGATTTTGTGGTAATTGTACCTCTCTTTCAATTCTTTGAGCTTATTTTATCAAATGTGCCTGCTGTCAGTAAAATATCCAGGTTTTCTGTTGTGTACTAATAGTTATGCAAGACCTAGATATCACTGAGCACAGGAATTCCCTGAGTGTTCATAATGTACAGTATAAATTAAACTGATTCTATTTCTTCCTATACTCCAGAAACACCCTTAAACTTCTACCAAAATCAGAACATACACACTGAAACAAGGAGTCTTTTCCATACTGCTTTCATACACATATTTGTACTGGCTTCATGCAGCAACTTTCATGCAAAGAAATAATGAAGAAAGAAAAAGAAACTAACCTTATCATAGGTTATTGCATGTAGGAAGTATTATAAATATTATTAATTACTTGGCTCTCTTCCTTCTCTGTCATATTTCCCTCAGGTCTCAGTTCCATGCTCAAGGCCATTATTTGATGGGGGAGGTATAAAGTCATAACAGGCTGATGTAAATTTCCTTTGAGATGTCTTATATATCACAGATACCACGAGGGAGATGAAACAGCAATTTTGTTCCTGTTCCTAAGTAAGGATGGAAGAAATGCTTCATCTGAAGAGAATGAAACTGATGCCCATTCTCTAATCAGTATAGTATATTATTCTTCAGGTAAATCTTTGATAACACTTATTGCCTTTTTCAGATAGATCTTTGATAACATTTATTGCCATTTCCAAGACTCCTTTTGGAAGGAGGGCTTGTAATTCTGAGGAGGAAATGAACAATTCCAAAACCAAGGAAGATAAAGAAGATGTCTGTGTCAAGAATCTTAGACATGCTCCATGAGTATACTGAATTTTATGCTTCTGCTAAATTAAAATCAGAAGCTCACTACAGAAACTGAAACAAGAAAGTAGCTCAGGCAGTCACTTTTTAAGATCACCATCAGCCTTTGAACAGTTCAGAAATCTTTTGTCAGTCTAGTGTAGATAGCTAGGTTACTGGTTTCAAAAGGTGCAGATCTACAGTTCTGACAGGGATACTTTTGGTGTCTGGCTTTCCTGAGCATGCCAAGAAAACCACGTATTGACCTGAAAAAGGTTAATTAGGAATTCACCTGGGAAATTTTACAAAAGATGATAAAATCCTAGGGAGAATATTCTTTTCACAAATACTATAATGGGTGCATCCAGGGAAATAAAATAACACTTTTGTTGAATATGTTCCATACCATGAACAAGTCTATACCCAGTATGTTTCATTTCTACATACTGCTTTAGATATCACCCATTATTTAACATGCCAGATGACCTTTTGATAAAACACCAGTGAAGTGACATTTTAAAAAATGACTAACTTAAGCACAGTCTCTAGCTTTTGGCCAGCAATACGTTTGTGCCGTTTAACTGGTAATTTGATTTTTTTTCCCCCCAAAGATTTTCACCATCCGCATTAGCAACAAAGCAGATTCTACACAGATGCAAGTGTGTGCAAGTCTACAGTAAACAAGTGAGGTACTGTGCTTCTTCGCACGGTTCAAGGTTCTATTCCAGAAACAATTTAGGCTTTGATCCACTTGTAACTGTCACAGTTAAGTTTTCAGATGAGCCAGTTCATTTGAATAAACTGGAAGGGTGAAATGACACTGTTTGTCCTACAGCTATCTTCAAAACTACGTGATAAATCTGACCTTGCTACCTCAATAAATCCTGTTAAAATCGCATAGCACAGCTCAAGAGGAAAAGAATTTGCTGAAATCCAGTTCTTGTTCAGATGTGGACAAGAAGCCACTTTTACACACAGGTTTTGCTCACAGTGGTTTAATTGGTGAGACAGTAATATCTTTGCTCAACTCACCAGTATCTTACTCCTGATGGGAAGGATTGTTATTTATTCAACATACATAGAGATAATCACAGTATTTTGCTATTAAAATCAATGGCAGCACTTTATAAGTACAGTAAAACTAAGGATGAGAATGAGTGTCAAAATCTAAGTGGGTAATGTTGGCAGAAAAGTAAGAGAGAGGGGAACTACACAACCATTTAAAATAGAGCATCAGGAATTGATGAGGAGTGAGATGGGGAGCCAGGAAAGTGTCTCAGTAGCAGAAGCTGGCATAGCTGATAATTGAGATACCCAGTCAAGAAGATAAAATATCTATGTATGTTTCCTGGAGAATGGGTTTCCCAGAATTTTGTGTGCTATTGATTTTTTTTTTTTCACTTAAGTGACATTCGGTTTTCCAAACTGCTTTCACTGAGACTCTGTAGTGGTAAAACCAGAACTGACTTAAACAAACAAAAAAAAAACAACACAAAAAAAAAAGAGCAGTGATAACTGAGCAGTGATGCCCTCAGATATGACAGCGAAATGAACCATATAAGGGCTTGCACAGGCAGAAACCAGCAATTTTGAAGATATTCTCGAAATTTCAAGGGTCAGGCTCCCACCAACACATTTAATCCTATTAATTTCAGTGGAAGTCTTCACTGATAAAGATCCTAATCAATAGAACTATGGAGAACAGAAAGTAACCCTTAAAAGGGATGGCACCACTATAAGACTTCTATTCTTCTGGGTCTATTGCAGGGCCATTATAGCATTCTAATACATTTATCTTTCTCAGTATATAGCATTTTTAAAATTACTTTACCTTCTATTATCAAGGTCTTAACCCTATATATTTGGAATCTCAAAATTTATCTTTCATGCCAAACATTTTTTGCTGTCTGATGCTGAACTGTGGAGGACTATTGTATCTCTATCTTCAAGACATACTTTCAAAATGCTGATAATACTGTATGATAAGACTGTCATATATAATTACCAAGCTAGCATTTATGAGGACATTGGTATCTGATTCCCTTAGGTCTACAAATATATGACCATAATGTTGCAAACAGCTGTCCATCAATAGCTCTGCTTATCAACATCTATGTGGAAGGGTTTAAATATCTTCTCTCAATGCTCGTGAGCTAATATTCTCTGCTGCCTGCCTCTTCTGCAGCATGCAAGGCCAGCCTAACTGCCAATCCATTCTCTAATCTCAGTGAGACCAGAGGGAAAAAAAGCCAACAAAACTTACTGCACTGTCTTTAGAAAGATAGTGAAGGTCAGACTAATCAATCTCGAATAAAAATGACACTACATGAAAATTCCCATTTTATCTGAATCCATATTAATTCCTGCCTAACAGAATACTCATGTCCTGCTTCACAAAGCAAGTCTCATCTCCGTTTCTCGGAAAGTACTTACTGCTCTTCTGTAATCAGCTGCTGAAATATCCTCCTAGTTTATCCAGTACCTCTACTCATTCATCCCATTCCATGCAAAATACTGCATTCCCTTCAGTGTCACATAGCATCATCTATTTCAGTCACATTATTAACAACATTTTCTCAAGTTTTTGAAAGCCACATAAGTACAAAGTCACGCAGGAATATGATTCTGTTGGTGTGTAGCAGCTAGGCAGCTATACTTTCAGTAAAATAGTTACTCAGAACAGTAACAAGATCAATTCTTGTAGAAATAGGTTCAAAAAAAAATGTTACAGCTTTTCAGCCAACTCCTTAGCTGGTGTGTATTAGTAAAGATTGTTTGACTTTGTGTTAATTCAACCCTCATTGGCCTTAATAGAGTAATGCTAACTGGGGATCTGACCCTGACCAGCTGATCCCCTGGCAGCCACAGAGCCACATTTGAAAAAGGACAGCACTCTGAAAGATGTTAAGTCTAAAAAAAACCAAAAAACAAACCAACCCCAAAAAAACATGAAAGGAAGGCAGTTGGTTGGAAAGAGGACTGCCACAGTGGGAGGCCGTAACAGAACTCACCCGTTAGGCTATGGCACAGAATTCACTTGGGAAACACTAGAAGTGTTTCATCCCAGAGCAAGACTTTCATTAAAGACCTTCCTAGACCCAAGTGAATCCAACCACCAGGCACAAAGCCCGTGGAAACCAGCCTTCATGAGTTTTACCAGCTGCAGATCTGCTTCTTATGTCACTTTTTCATTATTTGTTTTGATCAATAAAGTTTAGCTCATGTTAGTCACCACGAAAAACAGTCTTGAATTCAGTTTTTTCCTTACTGCTTTTTGAAACATTGTCCCCTGTGGGTGTCTAACACATCTTCCATCCCTGTTATAATTGCTTACAAAACTCTTTCCTGTTTTCAGCATTTTTAGTGGGTTTTGCAATCTATTTCTATAATAACACTGTCGTCCTGGCTTGGCAATTTATGAAGAGCTTCCTTAAAATTCAGATAAATTATGAACTGTCAATGTCAATCTTGAGTGTAATCTTATAAAAAAACTTGAGGTTAATTAGGAAGAATCTCATCCTTCTAAATCCATATAAGCTTAACATAATAATTGAGAGTTGAGATCAATTACTCATGGTATGTCAAGGGTATGAACTTATATGGTAATGATTGAGTGCTTGGCCTGAATGCTCAAAAGTCAAGGTCAGAAAGCATGCCAAATGAACATTTAAAATTTCTTGAAGTCACAAGTGGTGGGGTGGGTGAGGGAATGGGATGAAAGCCTTATGTGTAGGACTGATAGCTAGCGTCCATACTGATCTGAACCTTTAAGGACAAATTCAAAAGACATTGTCATAGTAAATACAGAGAGAAACTGGGAATTACTGAGTCTGAAAATGGGATTGGCAAAAGATTAGAAGCTTTTTCATGAAGTCATTCAGAAGTTCCATTTCACCAACATGTTTCTAGTTTTCCCACTGGGTGAATAATTTTAATTAAAATAAAAGTGAGGTCCTCTGTTTGTGCAGCGCATGAGACATTCATTGTGCCACAGACTCACCTTAATATGACACTGACCCTCCCTTCCAAGCACGATCCTCATAATATTCTCCAGTCCTCTGGAAACACACTGCCACTCCTACTTTAATCATATCAAGACAAGGAGAAAGGAGAGTCCTAAAGCGCTCTTGTTCACCCTGGGAGGCAACAACAAAAAACCTGGAAGAAAGTTACCTTATTTTTCTTTATTTTTCATTTTTTGTTATTTTTCAGTTTTTTGTCAGTTTTTTTTCTTTTCATTTCTTTTTCTTTTCTTTTTTTTTTTTTAAAGGAAAAACCCA
The DNA here is from genome assembly GCF_009769465.1 of Tauraco erythrolophus. Classification (NCBI taxonomy): domain Eukaryota; kingdom Metazoa; phylum Chordata; class Aves; order Musophagiformes; family Musophagidae; genus Tauraco; species Tauraco erythrolophus. Next base: position 23,725,820 of record NC_141465.1, read on the forward strand.
CAGCCTATAAAACATATTGTCATCAACACTCTTGAAGGAGCTGCCTCTCAAGTGAACCATTGAAATAGAGAATGAACTGGATGTGTATGAGTGAATCTCTTTCATTGTGCCAGAAGTCAAGAATAAAATCTTCAAGAAGAGGATGTAAAATTATAACAAATTGCTTGCAGCCTTGGATATGGTACTAAATTGCAACTGGGATTTTTACTGTCTAAAGTAGGCTCTGTAGGCTTACTCTGTAGGTCAGAGGAGGTAAGGACTTGCAGAGAATTCATCCTGAACCTTAAAGAAACTGTGGCACTGATAGTTTGTGTGTTATTCCCCCCATCCTAAAAACGAGATGATCTCACAGTGAGATTGTGAGACTAAGCACACTGAGAGAATCTCTCCACCGATATGAGGCTCTGTAAAAGCTTAAAGTCAGACCTCAGCAAGCTAGCTCAGTTACCAGGAGCAATATCGATGTCTTAATGCAGCATTTCACCAGGCTGGTGTGCACAGTCAGCAAATTCCCATACAGTCCTGGTACCAGGCTAGCCCAGTGACGTGCAGCACTGTCCCTCCAAGGTATCTCAGGACACTCTAATGGTAATGTAGTGCTGGTATAAGCTTTAAAGAGTGAGGAGTTTCAGTTCTGCAGCATATGGGTTACCGTATGGCAAGATGAGTACATGCGAGACTCAAGGAACATTTCAGATCTTTTGCAATCATATTCCAACTTTTCTGCACAAAAAGACTCCTGATGTTCATTCTCTGGAAGGTAGTGCTTCTCCCTCAGTATGCTCATGAAACCCGTGCCACCTGAGGCCACCACCTTGGAGAGTATTACGGCCACAGGAAATTCAGCAGCTCTGTTATTGTGTGTAGGCTACTGTGGCTAGAGCTTTGCATTAGCCAACTTCCACATTGTGCATTTTGAATACAGGCTGCCACACAGGAACCCAGGACTCCAGACTTGTGACCAAGTCACAGCATGCCAGCTGTGCTAATGTGACTCCTGGTTGTGTGTTCCCAGCCACATGGCAGAGGTTTACCTTTGCATTTGCCGCGAGCTAGGCGTGCACGGTGGTGGCACAGCCGGTGCCATGTAATTTGTCAAGCCACAGTAGCTTCATCATGAATTTGCACTGTAGGGAGCACAGAGAATGGAAGAAATCTGGAGTGGAGCGAAAGCGTTACAAATTTGAGAATAGGAATCAGGGATAACTGAGGAAAGGAAAGGAAAGGTAAGAAAAGAAGAATACTGTGTCAGGAAAGTGAAGGGGGAGAGTGATGAAATTTTCCTGGTAACTGCATATGGACCCAGATCTGAGGAGCTTTCCATCATAAGAGGTATGCTTTCTGTTTCTTTTTGCCCCACAAATCTAGTCACAGCACTCAATTCATGTCTTCATTTCTAGACCCATTACTTCAAACCATATAAATGCTTAAATATTTACAACAATGCGAACTCAGACAAGGTAAAGCTCTAAAAAGCCGTTTTGGATATTCAGACAATAAATTTATCAGACTGCTGTGCGAAAGCCTGTTTGAGAGTCTATATCCTGCTGGTATCATTACAAATCCTCAGTCTACAGCTTGTCTCGCTGAAGACCTCAAGCAGGTCTTTATTTACATACTTTCCAGAGACTCAGCTTACTCTGTAGAGTAACTGTATTTTCTTAGCAGTCAGCTATTACATATAACATCGTTATGCATATCCTTTGCAATTAGACTGAATCTTTAGTGATCACCTGTGGCTCAGTGTCCTTTTTGTCAGATCCTCAAAGTCAGAAGATGTATTTTTGTCATCTACTAGTTCTGCAATTGTCAGCCCATAGCTTGATTGGTTATTTAGTGCCTGCAAACTAATTTTTGAACACTGTCCCGTGCTAATGCTTGACAACTACAGTTGTCATGACTACTCAGCACCTACATTGAGGGCTGGGTTGGACAGCTATTGTGATGACTCCTTGGCATTTTCCCTAAACATTAGTATTCCTGCCTCAAAGACTTCTTTTACAGTTTCTGAGAAACTAGACACGGAGGCAATCTTGCCATCCAATGGAGGAAGCACTTCAGTGTCAATTTGAAGCTGTGTCTGCCCATGAGCCTCCTGTGGGCATGGCACTGTGCTAAATCATGTTTTCCTGGTAGCAATGTGACGCAAAGCCCCTGGTCCTCCCTGAGAGCCAATATACCATTACCAATCAGTCCAACCAGGCCTACATGCCATGTTTAGCACTGGCCTACTGGAATGAGAGGGCGCTTCTCTGCAAACTTGCCATTCACTTTACAGGTATGTGGCAGTACGTGTAAGTGGGTCAAGTTAGGAGCCTATAATGTGAGGCTTGCCCTGTAAAGATGCAGCCCTTCTTGTTTCCTTTAATAAGGTCAGTTGCAAGATGGTCACAACTTTTCCACTTATTTTTTCCCTGGGATCTATTCCTATCATTTCAGAAATTAAGCCCCATAACTCACCCCACAATTCCTTTCTGGCTTCCAGAGATACAGCACAGCAAAAATATCCTAGAGCCTCAAGTTCAAGATGAATATTTTGGTGCTAGAAGTAACAGCAGAACTGTGCTCCATTTCATTGCTTCTAGAGTGGGTTTTGACACTAGCTTAATAGTGATTGACTCACAAATCAAAGACTGTCTTTGAGAAAACTTTCTGCGGGGTTGATAGACAGCTAGCATGCTCTAAGGCATTTTCTGCTGCATTACTTGGCAGGAAGCCTGAGACAGTTTGAACAACACTGTGCACAACGTGCCCAGCTCAGCCAAAACTCATTAAGGGTCTTGTCTTCTCTTGTGCGCTTTGTGAAGCACATTGCTGCACCCCTGATGGGCAGCAGTTATGCTAAGATTAAAGATCACCAAATACCTTTAATGTACCAGCCAAATTGCATTTCTCAGCTGTGTATACATTGGTAACTGTTCTGCTGCTTTACCAGATGAAGGATGAAGATGTAATGGCTGTTCTCCAGCTACTGAGCTTGGTTAAGGAATTACTCTGAAAGAGGTTTCATGGGATGGTAATTTCAGCAAAATGTAAGACAGTTGCTGAAAGATGCTCAAGTTCATGACTGCATTAACTCTGGTTGCTATTGAAAGACTCCTCCCTGGTGAACAATGTAAGACACATGTGTCTTTGATCACTTTGAAATACATTTTTAAAGAGTTGCTCTGGATTTTGCCCTGGGAGTCCCACTGATTTGTGAGGCAATCACTTTAGTTAAAACTCCATTCACAGCTAGTTTGAGAGCACTGCTGACTCGCAGCGTTACAGAGTTACAGATTGAGGGGAGAATGCACTGTTGCATTCCTGCTAAACTGGGTGTTACAAACACCCTCTTTCCTCCTTCGTGCACTTTTCTTTCTCTTTTCCAGTTTGAGGAAGTATTCAACTACTGTGGTATTTGCTTACTGGTTTCATTGTTCTAATATTGCCAGGCAACAACCACCACCACCCTACTTTCAGATCTTTACAGAAGTAGACTTCCCTATGTCAGCCAGTTCGTAATAGAGGGGCCTTAAGCAAAAATAGCCTTCTTGATAAAACATAGTTTCCAGACCTTGGCATGACAATTTGATCTCTTTTTTATGAATGCCAGATAAAAAGGAAACACACTTCTAAAACTGGTAGTTTGTGATACCTTCCTACATTGGAATCACATGCTTCTGCCACTTACAGCATCTGCACCACAAGCATTTGTATCAAAGGATCAACTGAGCAACCATAACAATGATGAGAAGAATATCAAAACCTAGTTGAAGGCTGTGAACACTCAGCTCAGCAGAAGTAGGGTAGGGATAAGAGGTCACAATAGGGAGTTAAGAAGGAGGTAAATTTCAGAAACAGAAGTGGATGGATTGATTGGCCTTATGAAAACTCTGCCTGCTAATATACAGAAGAAAACAGCAGATGAACTGGGGGAGTGAAGAGGAGGCAGTACATTCTGCCAGAGAGACTTGCTTTACCGTTCTTACTTTTCCTATTTTTGCTACTGTAAATTCCTTCTCCCCTTGCCCTCCCATCTACAGCTCAGCTGGGGTGAGAAGAAGCTACAGGAACCATCACACTGATAACTCCAAATTCACTTTTTTTTTGGTTAGAAAAGTAATGTGAGCCTCGTCCTTCACTCAATGGCTCTGTACTGATTAACATTGATCAAGGCCATCCCTTGAGCATCACTCACACACAACAATGCTACTGGTGGCAAATAAGGACAATAATTCCATGAGTGCTCAAATGCTATGAAAATGACAGACAAAAGCAGCCTCTGCTTGAGGTAACAGAGGAAATATTTTTGCCTTGCCTGGCTAAATCATGGAACAGAGATATGAAAAACAGCTACAAGACATCTAAAGCAAAACTTGCCAAGAAGTGGCCAAGATTCAAGAACAGACAAATCAAGGGGATGTACAATATGAAAAGGAATTTAGCCAAATATGGGTAGCTCAAGAAGAGCCAGAAAATATGACAGAGATTTTTAAGAACAGATTTGACAAGGATATTCGGTGCACTCCGCCTTTGTCAGTAGCTGATAGAAGTTCTGTCAAAGCCAAGTAGTGACAGGCTTTCTTCACTGAGCAACCCAGAGGCACCTCACTCCCAGCATCAGCAGGCCGAGACGAAGTGCCCATAGAGCTTATCAGGTTAATCATCCAGCTTCAAAATGAGTCAGGTTTGAAGGAAAATCAGCTGTGGAAGACGGTGTTTCTAAAGTTGTCCTAAAGCAATCAGACTAGGAAAGCAAGAGAGGAAAGGAAAACATCACAGTTTTAATGATACAAGCATTTTGCAGGATTTTAGACTTAAGAGACTTTCCCTGTGTTAGAGTAATCAATTAACAACAGAAGGTAAAAAGAATTAGTTGAGATTAGTAGCTGCACTCTCCAATCGATCTGGAGTTGTGCATGAAGCAACTAGCAAGATGCAATTTAAAAATTGTACACAAGATGGCATGAGGATGCTCCACCAGAATTAGCTTAGTATTTGGTGCACCAACCCCAATGCCCTTACATGACTCTCCTGTTGGAAACACACGAGGACAGGAGCTTAAAGAATAAGCTGTTTACTTAGAGCTGTACCATGGTTAACAAACATACATACAGTAGAATCCTGAGACTACCTTGACCTTTAACCAAGATGGCCTGTTGTGTTTGAGAGATCCAAGCTCATCTTTTGCAAGCACAGCTAACCCCAAATCGTATTTACTCTACAGGTTTTAAGAATACCCTGCTGAAAGATACATTAGGTAAAGTCTTGGATGTGAAAAGCCTTGATTTGTATATTGCACAAGTATTAATAGTTTCATGAAATCGTTTTGAGAATCAAGAAGAGCAAAGAGGACATGAAAATAATTGACTCCTACACTAGGATTAAGCTTGGAAAATAAAGCAATAAGCATCTGGAAACACAAGCAAATTTGCTGGAACAAGAAAAATTACGTACAAAAGAGTCAGCTTTGACCACAGATAGAGCTTTCAGACAAAGCCTATTGTAGTGCTTCTGCTAAGCTCATGCAAGAACCACAAACTCACACAGAGCAGCTGTGGCAGGAAGGCACCTCTGGAGGTCACCTAGTCCAGTTCCCACTAACAGCAGGGTCACCTACAGCAAGTTGCTCAGGGCCAGGCCTTTGTCAGGTTTTGAAAATCTCTACAGCTTCTCTGGGAAGCCTTTTCTGCTGTTTGACCACCCTCAGAGTAGAGTAGTAGTAGTTTTCTCATGTTAAATGGAATATCCTTTATTTTGGTTTGTGCCCATTGCCTCTCATTCTGTCATGGGGCACCACTGAAAAGAGTCTGGATCCCTCTTCTTCACTCTCTCTGCAGCCATCAGGTGTTTATACACATTGATCAGACCCTCCTGAGCCCTAGGAAGCATCTCTGAGCCTTCTTTGCTCTAGGCTAAACAGTCCCAGTTCACTCAGCCACTCTTCATTTGACATGCTCTGGTGGACTTGCTCAGATATATCTGTCTCTCTTATAATAGGAGAGCCCGTCACTGAACCCAGCACTCCAGATGTGTCTCTGGGGACTGAGCAGAGGGAAGAAGATTATCCCTTTTTACCTGCTGGCAATGCTGGTCCTAACAATCCAGGAGGCTCTTTGCTGCCTTTGCCAAAAGGATGCATTGCTGGCTCATGATCAGCTTGGTGTTCACCAAAGCCCAGGGTCTTTTTCAGCAGAGCTGCTTTCCATTTGGTTGACCTTCAGCCTGTACAGATGCCTGGGGTTGTCCCTTCCCAGATGCAGGACTTTGTTGAACTTTGTGAGATTCCTGTTAGCCCATTTCTCTAGCCTGTTGAGGTCCCTCTGGATGGCAGCACAATCTCCTGGTCTAAGAATAGCTCCTCATAGTTTTGTATCACCTAGAAACTTGCTGAGGGTCTACTCTGCCCCATGAATCCAGGTCACTAATGAAGATGTTAAACAGTATTGGACTCAGGACTGACCACCGGAGTACACCAGAGGAGGACTGTCCTCCAGCTGGACTTTGCACCATTGATCGCAGGAAAGAAGAATGCACAGGAGAACAAGGGTAGGTATGTCAGTTGGTGTTGGAAAGTTACTGATACTTATGAAGCATTTCTGAAAGACACTTGGTTTTCCCAGTCATTGTTTCAGGGAGGGAGACTGAAAAAGACCTGAATGTAATGCCCTGAAATATCACTTACGTCAGATCAGATGTGATAAAGGTAAATGATAATGTCAGGATTTGTAAAAACCAACAAAACAAACAAACAAACAAACAAACATACATGGGTTGTCCCAAAAACACTGAGTACAAGCATGTGGGGACTGTCTTTTATCTCAGAAAATGCTAAGCTTTCAACAGAAACAAATATGTCCTCTATAGTTTTAAGCAGTAATAAATTTGTTGGTTATTCACCAGAGATAGTTTTCTCCAAAAATGATTATCACTGTAGTCAGATTAAATTACAAGACTTGGAGACCTCGCAAAACATATGGATTTTATAATAAGAGCAAAAACATCAAGTGACTTATTCACATTTAATTCCCAGTAAGGGTTATAAATTTAATAGAAAAAATAAGGTTATTAACTACAGCAACATAATTTTCCATGTGCATCAGTGAACTGTGTAAAACATCTGAAGGGAAGCTTGCTACAGAGGAGATTGCAGGCTCCTTACATTGAGAGATTTTGTGCTGTCCTTGCCTACCTATCCTTTAATCAGCTCTGCTTCACATCACTGAAACATAAAATAGAAGTGTTGTTATTTAATCAGTTTGGAAATATTTGTAATTGGAGATGAAGGAAGGGAAAGTTTGTAGGAAGATCAGTACACCACAAAAGTCAAGAAAAGAAGGATGAAAATGAAACCATAAGGCAAAAGCACCTTAATTTACATCATTGTTTTTCACTGCCCTTAACAACATAAGTTAAGAACATCTGAAAAATCTGCACTTGCAACTGTGGTTTTGTGAAATTTGGACATCCATGACATTTGCACATCAGTAACAAGGACAGTTTATGGAGCTCCCACCCCCTCCACCCCTTCCATCATCCCTGGGTTCTCCTCCCTGGGTATACCTGTTTCCTTGGATATCTAAGACCTGCTGAAGCATGGGTATGTTTTGAACTGCTTTCTAACCCAGAACCAAACAGGGTCATTTTACTTGGCCCTGAGGAGCTGCAGCATCACTCCTAGCTGTACTTAGGCATCAATACTAAGGCAGAGCCATGGAAAGGCAGGGACTTCTTTAGCAAAGACTACATTTGTGAAGCTACATCTTAAGCATCAACAGGTTAATGTTGGTTACAAAAGTCTGGTCAACAAAGGACTTCAGCTAACACGTATCAGCTCAGCTTTAAGAGGCAACTAAAATAGACCCAACCTAAAACCTGAACTTTGCAGATGTTGGCAGTAGGCTCTTGGACTCTCTACATGGAAGTAGGGCACACTGAAGAAGGAAACATTCCTGAAAACGCGCAAGGACTTAGGCATCCTGCCCCGTTCCCTTTCAGGGAGTACTCCGCAGTCTTACCTGTGTTGCTGGGAAGAGTAGGAATTAGTTCTTATTTTTCTCTCCTCAGGTAGCTTGACTGGAGCACATCTCTGAGATGTGGGAAACCCCTCTTCAAATTTCATCTCTGACTGGAATAGGGATTGTAACCTCAATGATCTCCCTGAAGATGACATAGAATCATAGAATCATAGAATGGTTTGGGTTGAAAGAGACCTTCAAGATTATCTAGTTCCAATCCCCCTGCCATGGGCAGGGACAGCTTCCCCTAGATCAGGTTGCTCAAAGCCTCATCCAACCTGGTCTTGAACGCTTCTGGGGATGGGACATCCACAACTTCTGGGCAACCTGTTCCAGTGCCTCACAACCCTCAGAGTGAAAAATTTCTTCCTTATATCTAATCTAAGTCTACCCTCTTTCAGTTTAAATCCATTGCCCCTTGTCCTATCACTACAAGGCCTCTCCACGTTTCTCGTAGGCTTCCTTTAAGTACTGGAAGGCTGCTATAAGATCACCCCGGAGCCTTCTCTTCTCCAGGCTGAACAGCCCCAATTCTCTCAGCCTGTATTCATAGGAGAGGTGCTCCAGCCCTTGGATCATCTTTGTGGCCCTCCTCTGGACTGGCTCCAACAGTTCCATGTCCTTCTTATGTTGAGGTCCCCAGAGCTGAAGGTAGTACTGCATGTGGGGTCTCATGAGAGCATCAATAGTTACCTTCAATGTAGGGGTGGCACTGCCTACTTTTCTGGCAGACAATATCAGCATTCATCTGTCTATTTCCCAATCCCTTTGCTTGAAAAGGAGAAAGAAATGTACTTGCTGTTGACCTGGGGCCCTAGAGTTTGGGTCCAGATGTGTTCGAGTCTGGTTTTCATTTAGGGTGGTGCTGGTACAGTTGCTCCCAAGATCAGGGATGAATTGTGGAGTTGGTGATTTGGTAGTGAGAGGGCTCTAGACACGGTTTCTAGCTCAGTCTAGGGCTCTAGATCACTTACTGGTCCTAGATCATGTGCCAGAGCAGGTTCTAGATCACTTAGTGGTTCTAGAGCTGTTCCGGATCCCCACCCCACCCCACCCCCAAGTTCTAGGTCACTTGATGGTTCTAGATCGGGTTCCAGATCGCCTCTTGGTTCTAGATTGGGATTGAGTATGGTTCCTGATTGTTATGTAATTAGCTTGGGATTCAATTTGCTTACTGGTTCCTGATTGTTATGTACTCAGTTTCATGTTTGGGAAGATGGTCTTGAACTTCAGCTCACTTGTTGGGTCAAGACAGTTGTTTTGTTTTGGATTGCGATCTAGCTTACTGCTTGGTTGTAGAGCATGTTCTAGAGTGATTCGTTGTTCTAGATCGTGTGCTAGATCATGTTCCAGATCATTTGTCGGTTCTAGAGCAGGTTCCAGATAATGTTCTGGGTCACTTTTTGGCTCTAGATCGGGTTCTAGGTCACTTTTTGGTTCTAGATCCGGTGTTTTTAGACAGGTGGTTATCAGTCTCACTTGTCCGTTTTGTACAGAATACTCAAATATTTCCTGAGCCAATGACAGGGTTAGGTTAACACAGTTGCTGGACAGCTCTGAATACCAATCTCTGCCCAGTGTTAAGTCCCTCTGTAAGTCAAGCCTGACACAACATAGGCTAACTGTTTCTGTCGCTTGAAGTACACGTATTGCTACCAATCACAAACTCCTACTCCTTAAAAATTTCCTGGATTGGGAGCGCTATTGAAGTATTTGTTAACCTTTACTTTGATTTCATACTTAGCTGAAGATTAGACATTGCCCAATGATTAGATTGAGAAAGGTAGCAATCTTTAGATTGAGAAAGGTAGCAAATGTAGAGAAATTTCAGTATCATACACTTACCAATCAAAACAGAACGACAAGCCAGAACTGGAATAAACTTTTATTCCGAGTCACACATTAGATTTGAATAAAGCCATATTTTAGTGGGATACTGTCATGGTTTAGCCCCAGGCAGCAATTAAGCATCACACAGCCACTCGTTCACACCTCCCCCCCAAAATCTTGGTGGGGTGGAGAGGAGAAAATATAACAAAAGGCTCGAGGTTTAAGACAAGGACAGGGAGGGATCACTCACCAACCATGGTCACAGGCAACACAGACTCAACTTGGGGACAAATCAATTTAATTCATTACAAAGCCAGATCTTAGAAACAACTTCCCCCCACTCCTCTCTTCTTCCTGGCTCTACCTGCTCTCCGCAGCGGCGCAGGGGGATGGGGAATGGGGGTTGCAGGTCAGTTTGTCACATGTTGTTTCTGCTGTTCCTTCCTCTTCAGGGGAAGGAATCCTTACACATTTCTGCTGCTCCAACATGGGGTCCCTTCCCAAGGGAGACAGTCCTCCACAAAGTTCTCTGACATGATCCTTTCCCTCAGAATGTACTCCTTACCTATCAGACTGCTCCATCAGACTGCTCATGGAGTCACAGCTTCTTAGGGTGCAGCCAGCCGCTCCGACATGGAGTCCTCCACAGGCTGTGGGTGGGTCTCTGCTCCACCCTTTCCCTCATGGGCTGCAGGGGGGCTGCCCACTACCTCACCACGGGCTGCAGGGGAATTCCAGCTCCAGTACAACTTCTTCCGCTCCATTGTCACTATTCTGGTGTCTGCAGAGTTGTTTCCCTCACACCCTGCTTCTCTCTCTGCTGCAGCCGCGCCAGGCTTGACAAACCTCAGCAGTCCTGGCAGGACGCACTCCGTCCAGAGAGTGCCCCGGGAGTGGGGCACTTCAGAGCTCTCCAAGCTGCCCCACTGCAGCCACCACTGGTCGAGTGGCAGTGGCCCAGTGCAGGCAAGCCGCCCGCATGGGGGGCTGGGGGGGAGGCCACTCACCTCCCCCTTCTCTCAGCTGCAGGTCTCACATGGTGCAGGTTTCTTTGTCCCTTCTTAATTATGCTTATTCACAGAGGCGCTGATCGGCTCAGCCCTAGCTCAGCCCTGGCCAGAGGCAGGTCTGATCTGGCCAGAGGTAAGTCCGACTTGGAGCTGGGAAAGCTTCAACCAGCTCCTTACGGGGGCTATCCCTGCAGCTCCTCCCTCACTACCAAAACTCATGTAAACCCAACAGATACTTTCACTGCTTGTCATACTTACCATTATCATGAATAAAAGCCTGCATAAAAGTGATGTAAATAAGCAGAACTTACTCCTGTTTCCATTGAGGGGTAAAAAGTTATCAACTGGAGTCAAGAGCAGCGAACGAATACCTGTCTTGGGTCAGAGATACCTCCTTTCACATCTAGGCATAAACAGCTCTTGAGTTTGCTGTCTTTCCAGAGAACATCATAAAAAAGGAATGGGCAGGGATCTGACTTCAGGACAAGATGAAATGGCCTCCAGTTGTGCCAGGGGAGGTTTAGATTGGATATTAGGAAAAATTTCTTCACCGAAAAAGTTATCAAGCATTAATAGGCTGCCGGGGAAAGTGAATGAGTCACCATCCCTGGAGGTATTTAAAAGATGTGTAGATGTGGCGCTTAGGGACATGGTTTAGTGGTGGACTTGGCAGTGTTAACAGTTGGGCTCGATCTTAAAGATCTTTTCCAACCTAAACAATTCTATGATTCAGTTCATGCTGTCTGACTAATATATTTGAACCAGGACAAAGTACAGTACAATTTAAGACGCAGGTAAGCAGCACCACAGAAACAAGAGGGGGGAAAAAAAAAGAAGCATAGAAAGAGTCATACCTTAGAGTCAGTTACCAGAAACCACTACTCTCCAAGGCTGCTCCTGAGGGAGGATGATTTATGCCACTCAAGGTTCAGGCCAAAGGTATTGTTGTAAGCTGTTGTCCTTTCTGCAGCATAGGAGAGACCTTCAGGCAGCCTGCTAGTTATCCCAGTAATTCTCAAACTTTCATCTGAACTTGATTCAATTAGTTCTCCAGCTCTAGCATGAAGATCCCTCATCTCCTTACACCCTTTCCAGTCACTGAAGTACAAACTCAGGTGTCTCCCAGTCCTTCCTAACAAAGCACATTGTGTGTATCCTTCGTTTGCAATCTCTGTCCCAGCTCTTCCCTTTCAGCACCTATCAACACTCTTAAAGGCTATATAGCCTGGTCTTCTGCTACTACTCAAAAGTAAGTAGGGAACAGCAGTTCAGAGTAAGTTCCTACTTACTCTTCTTTATGGCTCATCTGCCCTGGGAACTAGATAAAACAGGAGCATCCTGATTTATCTTCCCAGTACTCTTTCCTAAACATCTGACTTGTCTCCTACTGTCTCCACTAAAGATGTTTCTTAAGTCCTCCTTTATTTTGCTGTCCTCCTCTGGAGACTCTTTCTCCCTTTCTCTTTGGAAAGATAGTACAATTATCCTTTCTGGAACTCTGTTTCACCCATGACAGACTTCCTTTTGGAGTCATGCCAGTGTCAGATCTTCCACCTGCTGAGTGTTAGAGCCATACAACTCAATTCCCAGTGACTGCTAGCCATCTTTTCAGTACTTTCTTTTAAAGAGGCCACTACATAGACTTTCTGCCCTAGACCCTAGAAGATCTAAAGAAAATCCCGTTAAGGGACATGATTGGCAGCTTAGACAGAGTCTACTCATTTAAATTAGTCACCTAGACTCAGTTAAAATTAATGGAGTGGAAAAAAGCGCTTGAGGAGCAATTCATCTCATCCAGAAATAGATATCTAAATATGATTAGGTGATTTGCACCCTAAAAGCTCTTATTTACCACTCAAAAAAGACACTGTACAGTGACTAGCTTAGATGAATACCTCAATACTGCAGACATCTAAAGAGGTATTAAAAGAATGGCAGTCAAAGTAACCCTAAGAGAAGAGGAGCTCTACCTCTGTCATCAGCATTTTCTCTTTTAGATAACTGATGATCTTAATTCACATTCTTTCTTCATTCAGCTTTTCACATACTTGCGGAGATGGCAGAAACATTTAAAATATCTTAATTATTCAAGGAGAATAGGGACACACTTTTCATAATTGTTTTTGGCCTTCTTTTCAACTAGCTCTCTACACTACTGTGTATGCAACACCGGTTGAGTACTTGTAAACACATTCACTGCTTTATTTTATGTCTTTGTAACAATCTTTATTCACCAGCAGATGTTATGTCATGTGAGTATGCTAGATACCCATCTGTCCCACGTACGTTTCTAAAACACAAAAGTCGAAGGCTGAGTGCTCCCACCAGTGTGGGTACACAAGGTCACTGCTGAGATGTACTATTGTTATTTTTTAAGCAAATACATTTAGACATCAAAGCCGATTACAGGGCACTTATGTAAAAATGGCTATATTAAGTCTAGATGCTTTGCAAATACAAGATTTTTACAGTGCAGACACAACCTAGTTCCCAAAGTCAGTGGGAGTTTCACCAAACACTTTTTGAATGATCAGAAGCCTGAAAAACATGACCCTTGAGAGAGCATAGAAAGAACTGGGCTTGTTTAGTCTAGGGAATTGAAAACTAAGAGGTGACATGATAACAGCTTTCAAATATGTAAAACGGTGCTACAAAAAAAAAAGGAAGGAAATAAACTGTTCTTCTTATCCACTGTGGAGAGGACAAAAAGATAATGGGCTTAAATTGCACCAAGGAAATTTTGGGTGGACACTAGGAAAGGCTTTTCTAAGTGTGAAGATAGATTGCCTGTGTTGGCCATGGAGTCCTCATGCTGGCAGTTTTTAAGAACAGGCCTGACAAACACAGAATCATAGAATCATAGAATAGTTCAGGTTAGAAGGGACCTTTAAAGGTCATCTAGTCCAATCCCTCTGTAGTGAGCAGGAACATCTTCAACTAGATCAGGTTGCTCACCCTGACATCTGTCAGGGTGGTTTAGGTAGGACTGATGCAGTGTCAGGGCAGGGGGAATGACCCTTCAAGATCCTTTCCAGCTCTGTTTTCTATGAACTTAGAACTCATTGAGAAGCAGCATTAAGCAAAACCTCTTCTGGGAAAATCTTACTATGTTTTTTATTCATATGTCAGCATCGTCACATTTCATTAATTAGCATATTTCACCAGACAAATACAAACTTGGCTGCCATAGAAAATAAAAACTGGTGCCACAGAGGAGCCACTTGTTTGATGAACATGGAGCGTCCCACGTCCATGGAGCTCAGCAGCTCTCAGCCCACTTGCCTCCCTGCTGGGGCTGCTCAGACAGCTCAACTAGGATGTCAGATAAAAGCTGCTGTCCCTGAGAAGATATATAATTCTCAGATATTATTATGAGATCCCCTTTTATAAAACCCATGTGGTGCTCCTTCCGCATCTTTATGCTCTCCAAACATCCATTGTAACTTCCGCAGCAAATTTCCCTGAAATTGAAGGCAAATATGTTGCATAAAACAGACTACATACACTCATATGAATATCAGCTTACAGCATTCTTTGTTTTGTAGACATCTCTTTGTAATGACGAATTTGAAAGGTAAAATAAAAACTCTTTACACCAGGCACAGTAAAGTACTCTGAATGTAGAGTGAAAGTGTTCTACTGTGTCTTTTCTTGAGAAATGGATCACATGCAATTCAGTGATAGAAATACTGTCTCTTAACCTAATTTTATAATGCAATCAGACTGACCTCTTCTACACACAGTAATTGAAAAAAAAAAAAAAAGAAGAGCCTCCAACAGACTAAACAGAAGCTATCCCAGTTTTTAATCAATATTCCTATTCCCACTGGCTATGTATTTCAGTTCAGAACCTTGTAATTAAATATAGAGATGAGCTGCATTTCTTTATGAATGAAATCTCTTGCTCTCATATATGTATATATATATATAAAATAGACTATAATTGTCTGCTGCTAAAATCCAACAATGATGAGTCTAAACAAAACAAAAATAGAAGGAGTCTTTAAATTTGAAGGAGAAAATCCCTTTAATTCTGCCAATGAAATACTTTATTGTCATGGTTTTGGGGGGTTTTCAGAATACTGGAAGGATATTAGTAGTATTTTTCAGATAAAACATTATATATTATAAAAATGTATTATAAAATGCCACTTAGAATTAAATTCAAGAACCTATAGGTAATTGATGTCATATTCAACCAAGTGATCCCACTGATTTCCTGTAGATCTACATACAAGACTAAGGTGAATGGAGTTTCAGTCCTATATAGATATTTTGAACTTATTTTCCTTTGTGATTTGTAGGTCTAAAATAATTCATAAGAATGTTCAAGCCTAAGCAGTAACAATGGAAAGTTCACATACAGCCTACCATTTTGCCCATAGGCAGTTTATGAAATTGTAATTAGAACTACTATTGCTTAGCAATCACACGCACAGAAGTACTAAAAGATTTAGGAAACATAATTGCATTTCTAATAAAGTTTCACCACTTCATGTTAATAGACAAAACTATGTCTTCTTAGAAGTAACAGGAAAAAAATCCTTGTAATTTTGCTATTTTAAAAAGGCTGAAAAGCTGTACGAAGGTGCTATGAGGACAGGAATATCTTCATTCTAATCCTGAGTGATTAGTAGCGTATCTACAGTGATTGTGCTTTGCATAAGAAAATCCTTTTGCCCTTGACTTTATGGCAGGCTAAAGTTAATGGGCCAAATGCATCCGTTGACTAAAATGGTCTTACTCCAAGGATAAGTTTGGCTTACCATACAGAAACGTGATTGAGAGCAGCCTAGATAATTGTAATCATAAGAAATAAACCTACATCCTGGCACCACCTCTTAAGAATGTTGCTTGCCTTAGATACATATTCAAGGTCAAATGTGCAAATTAGAATGAACAAATGTTGTTTTCAAACTATTACTTCTTGGTTAGTAAGCAATATATTGATTTACTTAACTTTTCAGCTCTAAGGCTCTCAGAGCTAAATGTTTCTTATTAAGAAATCAATTCTTTAAGTATTACATGCGCAGAAGTATCCTGTACGTACACATGCATATCCTGTACGTACACATGCACAGACAGATTGCATAAAGGAGATGAAATGGATAGCTTTCCCCAAATCAGGCACATAGTGGCTGGTTTCTGCCACACCTAATATCACTTTAATAATACTGCAAATTAAATAGGGGCTTTTACCAGATGTGTGTCCCATGAGAGATTTTTTCCAGCCAAATCTGCCTCTGTGTCCACAGGTACCTCCACTGAAAAATCTTCAGTAGTTTGTCACAACAGAAAGTTCAAAACGCTGAAAGTGATGCCAGCAACAACTGCTTGTACTTTAGAAAAGAGAAGGGAAGTGTATAGTTATTTTTTCTCCCACCCTACTCATAACAAAGGAACCAATGGATATTAGACTACTTACTAAATAATAATGCAGCATTTAGGTGGATATCTAATTTAGGACACTGAAGCCTCTATATATTACCTGTGAGTCAGCTTAAGATCTTAAATGAAAGACGCAAAGTCCAGAAGTAGGTGTTTTCTTCTGTAAAAGGAAAAGAACAAGCTTCTGGAGAGATTTTGCAGGAGAATGCATTACAGGGTAAAAGCACCATCATGCAAAACTTTCAGTTATGTCAGTAAAGGGCAATCCTTTGCTCAAAAATGCAAGGCCTTGAGGGTTCTCTTGTAACACGAAATATGCTACGTACCTCAGGGGGCAAGCTGATATAGAGGATCACTTCATGGAAGAATCAGCTTAGCTGAATGTACAACCAGCAGACTCTTCTAGGTATCTCTGATATCTGGAAAATCAAACCACCAGAGGCTGTGCTGTGCCACAATAATGTGAATTACATTACTCTTTTTGCAAAAACAGGCTTATCTAAAACAGCAGTAATATACCAAAGCTCTTGGCAAAAGAAAAGTGACCTACCACAACATTATTTTGATAAATATATATATAGCTTATAAACTATATATAGTTTGCTTACTAGATAATAAAACGTTTGTTAAACTGCTAATAGTTTTTATAGCAATCAATTAATTTCTTGAGTGAGAGGAACAAGAAATAAAAGTCACACATAGCCCTTAGAGCTGCTACACCCTGGTTATATCTCTGTTATAGATTTTGGATCACAGGGAACAGTAGATCAACCTGATCTCCTTGGAAAAAAAAGACATACAATCTTTAGATGCACCTGAGAGAGGTCAGTCAGCAGGAGAAGGGATAATGAACGTACCTTTGTGAATCAGACTGATGAGACATATTCCAGGATGCTACATACAGGTTTAACGCTTACATTTTAAAGTCAGAACACAGAAAGGAGATAAAAAACATATGAGGGAAAGAGAAGACGGCTTCATGCTAAGAGACAATGTCATCTCCTTTTCTTCCCCAAAAGACTGGGAGAAGACTTGTTTGCAGTTAAAATCACTTCACTGAGGAGAAGGTACATGTAGCTTAGGGGATCACCAATTTAGCAAAGAAAGTCATAACAACAAAAGCAAAGGCTGAGATATTAAGCCTAACTAATTCCAGTAAGGAATAAATAACATACTGGTAAAAGAGAAATCAGTCAGCACTCTGCAGGGATATGGTAGATTCTCCTCCTTCTGATGCCTGTGGGAAAATGTTGGTTGCCCATATAGAAATTATTCTTCAATTAATACCAACTATTGTGCTTGTATCAGAAAGCACCATGTGGCCCAAGCCAGACAACAGCATTGAGGTGAATGTGCCTAGATATATTCAGCTATCCAAAAACCTAAAAAATGCTCAAAACCCTCAGGTATTATTAAAATATAAAAAAATAGAACAACTAACTTCTTAGATAGAGAAAAATTTCAGCCACTGAGAAGAGTATTGGAAGGATTTATCAAGCACTCCCTATTCTACCCATGCTATCCTTGCAGGCAGGTCCTGCTTCCAGTCTTGACTTCAGTTACTGAGTGCTTTTCCAAGTGTTGCAAACCCTGTGCAGCCCTGCTGTTGCATGGGAAAAATGTTTCTATTCCTCTGAAGAGAGCTCAGTGGATGCTCCCTCTCCAGCCAACCTCCCTGGGACTGTCTACCCCTGAGCAGGTTCAGCTGCTCATGCCACCAAGAGCAAACATACATTTTATCCCAGGGTTTCAGTCCTGACAATTAAAGGAACATAATTCATCTTTGAACAAAGTAAAATACATATCTATATGTACACACTCACATACACATACATGGATATTAGACTACTTGTATAGTTCATACACTACTACATATTTATGTGTGTGTGCATACATAGACATATGCAGGTACACACCTTTGATCACCAGAGATAATCCAGATGAAACATGTCATTCAGGCCAGACCAAGTGTTCTAAGGGCTTCTTCTGGCTTCTGCTGTTGAACATTATTGTAATTTGTGTCCCTATACCTCAAAACTTTGTGGACATTGTTGCAGCTTGAGTGAGGAAAGAGAAGCTTTTCTTCTAATGAAAAGGGTTTTTTTTTTAAAGTCCCTTCTGCAAATTTCTTTTCTTTAAACCAAGGTCTCCAATTCTTATTGCATATTGTTACATGAGACTGCTGTGGCAGATCTGCCAGTGTTTGAGTAGATGAATCTGAATAATACCCATGTCATCAGACATCGCTTAAGGTACGAGCAGGCTGCATCATGCCTTCTTATCATGCCTTTTAAACCCAGGAATAAACACAGATAGTCTTTAGTTCATAAGTATCAACTACAGCAGGAGGAGGCAGATCATCTGAACACTGCTACTTATGAAGTGAATTAAGAAGACCCCTCTGTTGGTGAACAGCAGTATCATGCAGTCATTCCTCAGTGGAACAACTACTAAAGAAAAATGCTATGCACGCTTAGCAGGACGATTATCATAATAATATATCTAAACTTATATACAACCATCCGCTCTGGAACCCTGAACTATTTTTGTTCCCTTGTCGGATCAGAGTGCTGCCTCTTATGCTTACTTCTCCATCAGAAGATGGCATTTCCACTGAACCATGAACCCGCTTTGGCATAACAAATGTTCCTGGATGTTTCTCAAAACGTGTCACAAAGTGAACATCCTTTGTCTACTCCAATTACATCAGCATTGTTCCCTTCTTCTGGCTGTCATTTGAATATCTTCTCTTTTCAGCCTTTCTTCTAAGCATTAAGGTCTTTCTTCCTGAATTATTACTTTTATGTCTGATCATAAAAAAGAGTCACCACGCTGTATGATGAAGAAAGGGGAGGTTGCCATTACCTTACCTTTTGTTATGTTTTTTACCTGGAGACAGGGCCTGATCCTGCATTACTAGTAGATCAAAGGTCTTCCAATGATTTCAGTCAGAATTTTTAAGTCTAAAAATGAATACAGGCTGAGATCATAAAGCTGCCTATTTGTTTTGAATCATCCAAGCAGGGTTTGGTATTCAAGATACTTGGAAGAGTATTTTCTTCTAGTACTAATAAGAGGGGACTTGGAATAGTGTAACATTTCTGTAGAACAATAAAATCTTGTTTACACATCTATTGCAGCCTCATTTACATGGAATTAATTCAGTTAACTCTGTCATCAGAATAATTTTTTTAATTCAAAGGGCAGTCCTAGCTGCCACGGTACTGTTCACAAGGAAACGCTTTGCAACTGCAATGCCATGACTATTTCATATTACTGGGGGCTCACCTGTACTGCTGACACAGGGCTGGGGAGTAGAGAGGAGGCGATGCGGACACCACAGCAATCATTTTCCTATATAGGGCATATGGAGACTAATTGCAATTTTTCTTTTTTCCCCCTTCTGCGCACATGCATTTGAACACCAGCTCTGAGACAACTCGAGAGTATTATTGTGTTTTTCACTGTAATGGTTAGTTAGCACACACCACTTCGGTGTACTAACAATAGCCCCTGAAATCCCCTGCTGTGGGGATAACGGCAGCCCTCCCGGCAGAAGGGCTGTTGTAGCCGGCAGGCTCACAGAGCTCACAGAGCTCTGCAGAGCTCTGTGACAAAGAAAGAGAAGAGAGGAGCAAGAATAACTCTTCTGTACATTCTCATAATCCACATCCCTAATAAAAGGAAGGCAGAACGGCACGCTGCATTTTAGAGTCATCCCATGCAGTTGAGTCCAGTGGCCTAGAATGGACCATCTCCACTGTGTGGAAAACTTTTTTTCCCTGATCCCGAGATCTTAAAGCGAGATGGGACCCTTGTTTTTATGCAGAGCAAAGCACTGCGTAGGTATGCCTCACCATCCCCATAGGCTGAGAAATGGCCCGTATACCCCTGCACACTGCAGAGAAAGAACTTTTCCTGCACTAGCCATGGGGAACACCTGACAACCCAACATATTGGCAACACAAGCTTCAGAGCATCTGCATGGACCTCTCAGGGTCCCTCAATACACACAACACAGGCACTCCCACCCCTCCTCTGCACCTCTGATACCCTGAGCCTCTCAGGCTGCAGGTTCAGGCCCTTTGTTTCATCCTGGTGCACCTTGACACAAGACAGACCTGTAGCAAAACAATGGGAAGGTTTATTTAACCTGGTTTGAAGCCAAGGTTCAGAGGTATGAATGCAAGGGTTAGAAACAAAAAAGCTACAAGAAAAACAAAATATAATCTTGCTTGCAGGACTTCCTACTTATTCAGAATTTTCACCCAAAACGTAGTCCTTGGACTGCTGATCATTAATTTCCGTATGCTTACCCCATTCTCAGCTCCTAGTCTAGACGATTTCCTTCTGTTTCTTTTTTGATGGCTTTTCCTGGAGACTTGCACTTCAGAGACTCCTTCACATTCTTTCTGGTTTTGCTTTATTTCAGATTAAGTGCCCTCCTGCAGGTTCACATGACTGATATGCATCCAGAAGGACCTTTGAGCTCAAAAGCATCCCATATATCACGGACTATGAACCGTATGTATTGTCCATGTATTTTGTCAAACAATTCCAGACATAAGAATGATAGTCTTGATGAGACACATCTCAAAGCAGACAGCTTCCTATGGCTCTAATTTCTTGTCAGTTTTTGAAGATTTCTAGAGAAAGCAAGTAGGTAGTAGGTCTTGCATAAACTCGGTCATTTCTGTTTGAAATACCACAATCTGCGTTAGACAGCATGTATTTAATAAGATTTCATGCTTTAAATTGTTTCAATTGTTGATTTATCTTCTTTGTAATGCCTATATTCTGACAACTTCCCTGCCTACCTATGAGTTTATTTCCTTGTTTTTTAGAACACCTGAAGCATCTGTTATATTTAATTAAAATAAAAGGAATATGTTAACAGCTCCTGTGTGAGACATATTTCTCTAACATCCTGCTTTAAAAATAAAGTGTAATGGCACGTACACGTACTCAATAAAAGACCTTTTATTACTCAGTTTCGCACTGCAAATGCTGTAAAATATTATTAAAAGAAAGTAGGAGAAAGTGAAATCTCCAGAATGTTAAAGGTTTCAGGCTTTCTAGAAAACGAGTTACTTCCTGAAGCTGCAGGCTTACAAAAAGGCCCTTTTCACCAAGAGATTTAGACGTCAGTACAGCCAACCCTACGTCGCATTTCCTGTACTGCAAAGGTTATGATACGGTAGCTAGAATCAATATAGAGTCAAACTGCAAATTAGATTACAGAGCTGAAAATAATTAAGCAATAACGACAGAAGAACAGGGTATTTCCCGGGGCTTAATGACCTGCTGGGAGGAGCTGAGGTCTTTAATGTTACTTTCAGCTAAACATCAGGAAGAAAAGTGCTACAGTATATTTTTTCCTGGCCCTTGCATGTACAAAGGGCAATGCCACTCTGCTGCTACTCCCAGAGAATTACTGTTCACGGTGCTAGTCAATCAGATTTATTTATTTGCCACCAGACGCAGTCTGAGGCACTGCAGGTCCCCGTCGATGGCAAAGTAATTGGAGACAAGACAACAGAAAGACAACTGTCTTGGCCAGTTTCTCTTGTATAGGGGCAGAGAGATTAAATCAGTTGTCCACTGAAAGCTTTCCTGCTACACAGCATGGGTGATTCCAGTCATCTCTTCTTCTCTCTGTACCAAAAAAGCCCTACCGTCTCTTCTTCAGGCACCTCCTCTGGCTTTTCTCACAAACCCACACTCTCCAGAAAGCCTTTAATTCTTCACATTTGTCTTCCCAGCTAGCTCCATCTCTCTTCCTCGTGCTTTTATCATACCCTCCCACACTCAAGGCAGGCGCTTCCCTGCTCAGCGTCCTGCCTGTGCAAGGCAGACAGGGTTTTCCAGTCCCCTTTGCCTCTTCCCACCTGTCCTGGTGGGCTCCTGGGGCTAGTACCCCCTTGGCTCTCTCTTTGCACCTCTGCACGGTGCTCAGGTGAGCACCTTCCCTCTCATTGCCAATCCATACCCCATGCTCCCAGCTCAGAGAGGAAGCAGTAAACCAGATGGACCCAATTCCTCTCTTGTGTTTGCAGCAGAACTGCATCTGGGTTTTCAACAAAGAATGGTATTACAGAGGAAGGTATAGCTCAGATATGGTGCTTCTTTTCTCTGCTGATTCTGTTGTCATTTAAGGTCTTATAGTTATTTCTGTACAATGGTGAGAAAGCAGATAAGGGTTTTTTTGAGTAAACTATGTCTGTTCCAGTTCCACTTAATGTCAGTGGAAAAAAACACCTAGCATGCCAGCAAGAATAAGACTCCACCCAAATACTAGGTTTTTATCGCTAATCAAAACAGAGTTATTCTGCAGACCTAATGAGCTACAGTCATCTCTTGTGCAACTGTGCTGGAGTCAAGGGAGTCACACTGAGAATGGATTTGGCCCGTTCTGTGGAAAACAGAACTCAAAGGGCAGGGTGACCTGATTTACAGCAAGAATGTAAATACAAGTGATAGAGTATTTTTTTTTCATTTTAGACACTGAGCTGCAGAATAGTAATCTAATTTCTACACCTGGAGTTTTGTTCAATGAGGCTCAGTAACATAAGCTCAAGATTTTCTGCGTATTGTATAAGAAATCAGTAGTAAATTGCACATCAAAACATGGATCATAATCTTTTTTTACTAAATTATTATTATTGTAAGATCAATATTATTAAGTACTTTTTACACACCTGGATCTACAAAGTACTTCACAAACTGCTTGAACAAACTGTAGAGCAGAAATCTCATTGCCTACTCCTAAAATGCAGCCACTTCTGTAACGAAAACTATCAGCTGTTAACACTACACATCTGTACCAGACAAAAAGCTTGGGGCATAAAATGAAGATGATGACTCTACTTTTCCAAAATCACAAGTGAAGTGTAAGTAGGTAGAAAGCATGGTAATAATCCAAATACAGAGAGTAATACACTGCCACTCTCTTGCCAGAAGCAGGAGATTGTACTTGCAAGGACATCAGTCTTATCCAAAACCCCTGCATATCTTTGCCCACTAATGTCAAAGGCAGTTTTCAGCTCTGCACTGCTGTAAAGAGAAGGTCACAGTATCTAACCTGCCAACTGCATCTTCTTTTTAGAGCACCTCAAATTCTTCCCAAGAGGACCTCCTAAAACTGGCCACCTTAATCCATGAGTTCTCACAATTCAGTGCTGCAGCAGATGACAAAAAGTCAGTTTCTCATTAACAAAATGTGTTTCCCATCTCCCTCTTAACACCAACTTCTTCCCTTTTTGGTCTATTTGGGTATTTAATGGAGATGGGACTGATGGAGACATTTTTGTATCCCCCAAGCCCTCTCCCTCCAAAGGAAAATTAATTGCTCAGCAACAGCAACAGCATAAAGGACAGAATCTGCCATCTTTCTTCCTCGTGAAATAAGTTATCTTAAAATAATATAGCTAGAGATTGCATTAAATATTGGCATGCACATCATCATGTATGTACTCTAAATGCCCAATAAATACACAGTGCTTCATCTTCCAGCCAGGACTGCAGGCCGTACTTCTGACATTGTATCACTACTGTCACATCAGAAAAGAGGATTCTCCGGTAATTTCAAAACTTTTAGATGATATGTTTAAAACTGGAAAAGTATCTTTCGGCCTGAGTTGTAATAGCAGCCTGCTCTATGATTGACTAAAGTTTGCATTAGCGTGTGCCATCTCCAGATGCAAATTACAAAACACAGTATTTTTCCTAGCTCTCTTCAGATCACAGTTGTCATGAAAAACTTTAAATAGGCTCACAAGAGAAGAAAACACAAAAGCCCAGTAATATTCTCATCATCAGAGGTGCAAGCTCCCTAGAAATTCCTGCAATGTACAATATTCCTTTAAGTTTTCTCTTCTCTCCCCAGTGGCCCCGAAGCCCCCAGAGAGATCTCGTCCTCTCTCCGTCTCACTGGCAGACATCCCCGCAGTGGGGGTACCTAGCCATTAAGCAGCCTGTTAAAAAAATCTGCCTGCCACAATAACAGGAAGAAGAAAGGGAAAATTTGCCTAAGATCCGTGCGATGGATGAAAACGTCCTTGGGTCTGTCAGGCTGCAGTGAAGAAAACGCCTTACAGCCAAAAAGAGAAAAGGGGGGAGCAAGGATGCCACACCAGCAGGTAAGAGCAAAGGCTTTTTGCTTTGTGTCTCCCAGGGACAGGATGGAAAGATATATGTTTCTCTACGGGTTTTGTTCCCCCCCTCCCTTGTTTATGCACCTCCAGCTGACCTGATTATGTCAATGCCTCCTGAAACTTGTTACAACAACTTCTCCCCATTGCAGTGACACCTCTGAGGAAAGCAACATTGAGCTGACCCAGGGAGCGACGGCAGATTCCTGGAACTGGCTGCGGCTCCTGTGCCACCGCGAACTTCACAGATCAGGATTTGCTACCCTAGAAGGAGAAAATGGCAGCATGCTCAAAGGAGAGCTCCGTGCTGTGCCCATCGCCGCCGGGGAGAAGAGGCAGGCTCGGAGCAGTCTGAACAAAGTTTTCATGCAGTGCTTTCTGCATTCTTACTTTCCCCCTTTCTTCCCTGGGGAAGATACACCCTCCTATTTACGTTAGGTGTATCAGTGTTAGGAACAAAACTTATGACATTAAAATTACTCTTCTTCAGGGAACAGGGTACTTGTAAACAAGAACATCTTGAGGTACAACACAAATGCATTTCGTTAAACGTAGTGCTATCAGCTGATAAAGCAAATGTCAAATTTACAGCTGTGACTAGCAAAAGACGAAGGGATTTTTTTTTGCTTAAGCGGTAATGTGCTTTAAAAGGAGAGTGAATCTTCATTTCTTGGGGAGGAAAGCTGAGGTACAGCCAGAATTTGAGCCAGATGATGATTGCTGATTTTCTTTCACTGATCAAATTCTTAGCTCCACTTTTTGATTTTGTTGACATGTTTACTACAATCTAGTTTGATTTCCTTAAATAGTGAGAAGTTAGGAAACTCACCAATCCTTTTATTTTCTTCTTGTCTGACTTCCTCTTGAACAGTATGTGATGGTGGACAAA
Organism: Tauraco erythrolophus; assembly: GCF_009769465.1. Classification (NCBI taxonomy): domain Eukaryota; kingdom Metazoa; phylum Chordata; class Aves; order Musophagiformes; family Musophagidae; genus Tauraco; species Tauraco erythrolophus. The sequence goes on from NC_141465.1 coordinate 23,751,087, forward strand.
CATATATTCATAACACTGATGTATTTCTAGAATATAAAAAGGATCTTTTATAAGACGGAGCAAAGTGTAAATTTCTGAGCTACTAGCAGCAATTTTTCAGTAGTGTGGAATTGATATAATCTTTTCTGTACCACCTGTGACCCCTGATTTTATGGTATCTTCACCATGGTCACAGACCACTGTTTCATGCTTTAATTTGACTTTTGTGGCAGATGAAAAGTGAAGCCTTGGGGATGAGTAACAAACATTCAAAATCCCACACATACAAACAATTACTCCTTGAGCACGGTATTCAGCAGTTCTGATAGTCCTGTAGACAGTAAGGTGAGATTTGAAATCGAGATTTTAGATCAACTAAAGCTCCTGAGCTACTTTCGAAATATCATACTGTACTTCTGAGACCAAACAAAAGCCCAAAAAATATCAGTTACTTATTAACATTACTTTTTATATGTTATTTTTAGTTCCCATTCTAGTACTTGGCACTAGGAATACTAAAGGTATCCTATTTATGCAATATCATATAAGGCACACTGAAAAGGTTTTAAATATAAATAATAATAAAATAACATGTAAGGCATCACTTACACATCAGAGAAAAACACTGTTGTCTCAGTGGACAGGCTGAAATGTGTCCAAGGAAAAACATTTTATCAGATGAATTAGGCTATGTACTTATGCCTTAAATATCAGATGTATTTTTTTGTATTGATGAGACTGTGAAATAAAACAAAATTTTGTAAAACCGAAAATCTGATCAGCAGTATGTTCTTCTAAAATAAAGGTAAGTCACGTGTCTTTGCCTCACAGCCCTTCACCAAGGAACATAAGGAGTAATATATTTTATTGTCTGGCTTTGGTTAGACACAAGGCATGAGAACACACTTTGATCTTTATTCTGTGTAAGAAGTCTCACTGCTGAGCGTAAAAAATGAAGCAACTAATAAGCAATTTGGACATGAAGATGAGAAAGACTATTAATTTTACCCTCCTTTTGTATAGTTCTATAATTTATCCAGTGAAGAGTAATATGCTCTCCCTCCCTAACAAGAAAATACTATCCAAGGGAGGAAGATTCCTCTGCCAGTAGCCAGCTTAGCTAACAAAGTCTGAAATATACTTGTTAACCTGATTGGGATGCTTTTGTGTTAAACTGTTGGAGGTACAGCCATGGCAGAAAAAAAGCAAACAGGAGAGAAGTTGTCTGCCACGGTGCTGGCTTTTCATAAGCCAGTTTTATAGGATGAGCTTCTATCTTAAATTCAAACTTTCCTTTGATTTGCTCACCAGTATCTGCTTGGCCACTTCACAATCTTCAGACACAGAGTTCTTAAGATCTGTAGCAATGGATCAGCCCCACAGACTTACTTACTTTGAAAAAAAAAGCCAAAAAACTTTTTCCAACTCACCATAAAGAAAGAAGGCTTTGATGAGCATGCAGTCCATTTTGTTAATAAAACTCCTGCTCGGCCTATATCTATTCAGCATTTTGTCTTGACATGCTTCACTATCAAGTCTCAAATTTGATTGCAAGCACTTTCCAGCAGGGATCATGTCCTCTTCATCCCTGTGGACACTCAGAGGTCCTCTCTGCAGGGTCATAAAGTAATAACGAATAACAGACACACACATCCATCAGCCAACCTGGCGTATGCAGTAGTCACTACAGACTAATCTTCGCGTGTTATTAGACTTATGTATGATCTAAGAGAGCAACAGCTGAGGAGCAAAATTAAGCCCAAGGTGACATTTGTCAAGCTTGCCTTTGAGAAACACAGAGAGGGCATGAATGAACACCTTCAGAGGAGCCTGATTTCAGGCTGTCAAGGAATCCCATTCTGGATCCCCAGTATAACCGTTTTTTGTTGACAGAGCTTTCTCCTTGCACTCCTTCTTGCACCCACTCCTCCTGCCTGGCATTTTCAATCAGGGTCTTCCTAAGGCCACATGATCCACTTGGTGTGAGGAGTGAAGCAAAGTGGCACATCAGCAAAAAAATGCTGCAGGGAAAAGTTTTAGTATGATCCAGTTCCACCTACAGACGTGGCATTCGGCTCTTCACTCGTTGGTCGGACACTGGCAGCTGTGCTCGGACCTGCCAAGGGCAGCTGCAGGCAGGGCAGAACCATGGGACAAAAGGATGGATGTGCTCACTGCCAGTTTTTACCACTGTTACTATTACCCTGACTAACTGCCTGTGTTTGGAGCTAGGTTTGGCCTTTCCATTTAGCCCTATTATGTAGGGAGTTATCCCCCCTAAACGCTCAAGCAGGGCTTGTAATTCAGTTATATCTCCTTTCTGTCCCTTGCCTTGACCAGAGTTTAAGCTGTAAGTATCCCTTTGCAAGGTGGAGCAGGTTTTTAATTCCTCTTCCTTCTTTCCATGCAATACACTTCAGCCTTGATCATATGGCTTCGAAGGTCTCAAGGGCAGAGTGTGTGGGATGTGACATTTACCAGAATTCCTCTCTTATTCTTGTTTCAATGTGCAGGGCCAGGAGAGAATTTTGCTTTCCAATTTTCATAAACTCTGTCCATCACACGCCCACGCAGAAAGCAGGGAAAAGAAAAGCTACTTACATTCAGCACGAGAGGAAGGTAGTGACATATGGGCTGGGTGCAGGACTGAGAACAAGGCTTTGACTTTCTAAACCTTATCCTGACACGGTTTCATCCTGAAATCCAGGTAGACCATTTAACTTCTGCTCTCCATCTATATACACACAGTAATAATTATTTGGTTTATATTTTATCTGTTTCTGTAACACTTGTATGCTCCATCCAGGAGTGTAGTTTTGTCCCAACAATATTTTCCTATATCATACAGCTACTGTGAGGATTAACTGAACTTCCAAAAAGCCCGATATGATTGCTAAGTATCCATATTACTAGGTTTTTCCTACTTGCATCTTCATCTCCAATACAAGCTGAACATATTCTCCATGCTCAGGAGGCAAGTCTGCAAAAAGAGACGAGACTGCTCTTTGCTCTGAGGGACAGCAATGGTAAATCAGCAGAGCTGAGGGTCTTGCCACAGAGAACCGGCAGTGTCGATCCACCAGGGCTGAAATCTAAGGGGATGCAGAAGTTCAGTGCTTCCAGAGACACAGTGGTGCACGAGGACAGATGAGTTTGCAAAGGTCTGATAGCAGAAGGCACCCCCAGTGTCTAAGCATGTGTCTAATTGCTTTCCTTAATCCATGCCTAGGGACAGGCTCTGGTACTTACTTCCTCACATGAGTAGCTCTGCAGTGTACACATTCACGCATACGTTGACACTTTCCATCCATCCACGCACTCACATGCGTACACACGCTGGCTTTACATCTTCTGTCTCGGTGTCTGAGCTGTGAGATTGCAGGAGAGGTTGGTAGCAAGGTTTCCCAATGCTTGTTATGATAAACACCCTGCTATCAGTTGCCTGTATCTTTGCCAAACTTCTCCTGTCTAGCTCCAGCTGAAATTTGCTGTGCCAACTATATACTGCAAGCTGAATGCTTTTTGGAAAACCTCTGCACTAAAATAATTCAGACAGTTCAGCAGTCTGGATCAGGGAAAAATGCACTGTTGTGTCTATGCCGAAAAAAAGAAAATCTGGATAACCTGCTAGTAGAGGGGCTCTTATTAATCCTATACTTTGCAGCAGAAATTTAAGCTTGTCTGGAGGACTTGGGCCTTTATTATAGAATCATAGAATCATAGAATGGTTAGGGTTGGAAGGGACCTTAAAGATCATCTAGTTCCAACCCCTCTGCCATGGGCAGGGAATCCTCCACTACACCAGGTTGCCCAAAGCCTCATCCAGCCTGGCCTTGAACACTTCCAGGGATGGGGCATCCACAACTTCTCTGGGCAACCTGTTCCAGTACCTCACCACCCTCAATGTAAAGAATTTCTTTCTTATATCTAACCTAAATCTGCCCTCTTTCAATTTAAATCCATTGCCCCTTGTCCTATCACTACACACCCTTGTAAAAAGTCCCTCTCCAGCTTTCCTGTAGGCCCCCTTTAAGTACTGGAAAGCTGCTATAAGATCACCCCGGAGCCTTCTCTTCTCCAGGCTGAACAGCCCCAACTCTCTCAGCCTGTCTTCATAGCAGAGGTGCTCCAGCCCTCTGATCATCTTCTTCAAAAGTGCTTTTTGCCATCCACAAGAAAAATTGCCCACCTTAGCCTAGTGACCAGACTTCGAAGCCTCCTACCTTGCAGTTGAAAAATCTGGAAAATCAGACTGGAAAGTTGCAAAGGGAGCAGAGGAAACCCTTCCCAGCCTCCGGATTTCTCAGTGCCGCTGCTGCAGCAGGGGATGAACCAGCTTAGTCTGAGCATGAGACTTCGCCATGGTCTTCATGCTCCCCTCCAAGGCCAGGGCACGATGAAAGGACTTCCCCTGCTCTGACGGCACAGCAGAAGGAAGATGGCTTTCATAAGCATGTCCCTCCTTCGCTCACTGCGCCCTGAAGAGGAGGCCATGTCCCCATCCAGGAGGAAGGCACTCAGCTGGCCAAGGCTCAACAAGACCCACTGCTCAGATGAAGGACTCACATAAGAAAATTCATCTTTAAATTTCCTTTTAAGAAGAAGAAATTTGATTGATTTTCTTATACGTAGCAACTTGAGCATTCTTCCCTCCACTATGTTTTTTGACTAATAGCAGTGTCTGCTCATAATTTCACTTTTCCAGCACACAAACAGTAGCCTTAGTGCTTTCTGGAGTCAGGATTTCACAGGCACAGGGCAACACTTCTTTCAGATTCAATACAGCATATTTATTTCAGACTTGCTGTGACAGTCCTATCCTAAGCAGGAAATATCCAACACCTATTTGGAGAACTAACAGCAGTGCTTCTGGCCACCAGCCCCACACAGTTGTTCAGCATCCTTCCGACAGTTTTAGTCCCCACACATCCCAGTGTGGGTCACTGTGAAAACTACTAAGGGGCACAGCTTATGTCCCCAGCTGGGGACAGTGAAAGATTAATACTACGTAGTCTTTTATTATTCTGTTTGCACATTGACCCTTATAGATGCACCTGTGGAAGGAAGTCTATGGGGTGCTTCTTTCCCAGCCTCTGGATCCTACTGTGGGTATCCCAAGGATGCCCACTTCTCCAACCCCACTATAGACACAGCCCAGTATACACATCTCCAAACCCACACAGCTGCAGGGGTGAGCTTGCACCTGCGTCACCAATTACAAACCATGAGGATGCTTTCAGTCTGGTATGTGACCTGGTCACAGAGGCCAGCTCCTGTTCCCTGATTCAGCAGCACCAGGTGTGTCTACACAGGCATTTCAGTTCAGAACAGGAGGGCGCTTTGGAAGTGCATCCCTTCATCACCTCTGGTTCGTGCTGTCAGGTGGCCACAGAGTACATGAAATAGATTCTTCTAGGTTAAAAATAGACCAGAAAATAAACCTTAGGAGTACTCATGATGTGCTCCTGCCACTATGGGTATTTGGCTTGTGGGATCAGACCAGAGCTAGTCTGAAATATAACCTCCACATGAATACAGCATGAATATTGGGTCCTACCACACGAACTGTTTCACTCTATAGATCTATTTGAATTGCATCAGGCTATCTGGTAATGTAGATAATAGTTTTGAGCAGTAGAAAAACAATGAAAACCTATAGAACACCAGGCTAATCTGGTGCTTTTCCAAGAAAAGTTACATTTTTGCCAAAAATTTCAAGACTTGTGTCTTTCAGAGTTCTTTTCACCAGGACATATAGGATGATCCCCTACATAACTATATGATTTGTGTATTTGTTTTAAAAGAGAATATTTTTTTTCAGTGTTCAGTTGGATTTAATCAAGAGGTTTGAAAAAATCTTCCAAATTCAAAACTTTCAAGATGCATGCATCCATACTTAACAAAACATCTAGCCAGCCTCAAAATTTTTCTGCTAATCTGCTAATAATCCTAAAGCAGCAATTTCATGCTCTAGCACATCTGCTTCCAAAAGACATTTGCAGTCTTTTCTGGTTGTGTTTCTGCATCTAAAGAAAACTGAAATGAAAGTTACGATTTACATTGAATGCTGTTGAGTTCCTAGTGGAAGAGACAAATGATTGCTATAATTGAGAACACCATGATACGCAATAAACATTTAGGGAACCATAAGACATAAACTCAATTGTGTTCTTCCTTTTCTTATGGTGAAAAAAATTGAACGGATACCAATTATTGACATTTTGCCTCAGAAACTTACAGCTTTCTCTTATGGGAAATATTTTCATTCAACATTTTCTGTATTTTTTTTAAATAAGTTCTTTTATCTCTGACTACATGAATTCACGATAATTCTATTTTACACTCCAATAACACTAAAGCTAGGAGGTTTAAATGAAGCTTTTACTGCTTCCCACATTTTTCCCCAGGCTAGTTCATAATAAATAGTATCACCGACAAACAACTGACCACAGATAATCTTCACCTTGCTGAGACAAGAAGCAAAGGGTTTTTACTTTCTTTTGTGCTGTAGGCATGAAAAAGTACAATTTATGTGCTCAAATACAGAATTCACAATACTACTTGTTTGATTATTTCCTAGTCAACAAATCCATAATCTCCCGGGCTGCTCAGTATCACTATGCTTATTGCTTGAGGAAGTAAAGCCCAGTTGAACAAAGAGATAAAATACCTCAAAAATTTGCTAAGGGGCAATGCTAAAATACTGGTGTATTTCCTAAAGGTAAAACCCAACATAGTCTGAATTATAAACCCTGCTGCAGTATCTGACAGATTCATGGCTGCTTCTCCCTTTTGCTTGCCTACTGTACTTGCCAGTTCCTGGAAAATAGTTGTTTCTGTCACTTTTTGTATCCAAACAATATCCCCCTTGAGTTTTAACTGCTACACAAATAGAAATATGACATAAAGGACAAAGGATAATTTTGGCCTGCTGACATTTTTTGTGTCCATGGGTTAAAGAAAGTTAATCAGAGAGTTTACTGTGTGTACCACTTGCACACTAAAAACGTTCCTCAAGAGGTTAAAAGTTCAAAGTTGAGTCAAAGTCTGCACTGCCTCCGCTCTTCCCTTTTAATTATCTGAGGTCAGGAAGTTAATAATACCAGAAATCCCCAGTAGAGACCTCTTGCTCAGTGTATGAACTTTAAACTTGTTCAGTTTTTTTCAAAGGGTAAAAAGTTCAGTGAAAACACAGTGGATTTTCCCTCTGGTCTCCACCAATTCAACCTCAAGGGTTAAAAGTTTAACTGTAAAAGAGAAACCTTTGTTCTCTGAGCTACATTTACAGAGTTCACTTATTAAAAGGTAAAGATTCCAAACAGCAGCTAAAGTCCAAGTGATTCTTTTCCATAATGATGAAAATATCGCAATAAAAGAAAGTCCTTTGATCTGTTATCACTTCCTCAGAAGTGACAGTCAAAACTTATTTTTCTCTTTATCTTGAACTTTGGACGAGTAATGGAGCCACATGGGTCCCTAAGGCCACGTATATCTGTTAAACAGCAACATGCTGCAGTTGTGAATTTGTCCTACATTTTTCAGCCAGACAATATCTTTTCCCTGCTGAAACATTTACAGCAGATGTTTCTCCACCAGGACTTTTTGCACAATTTATTTCACACAAGCCCAGGTTCACCAATTCTGTCAACGGTGAACATATCAAGCATAGGTGTTTTCATTATCTTCATTCTTTAAAGAAGAAGATCCCCATGCTGACCTTTTAGCAACTATGCTGCTAGAAAACATACAAAACAGTTAAGCTAAAATATATCTGGTTCTATAACACAGTTCAGATTTATGCTGAGTTCCCTGAAGGGTACTCAATAGGTGCAAAAAGACTGATACTAATTGGTGTGGGTCAAAAGGTTTCCAAAAAGAGGAAAAGCTGACAAAAAATGTTACTTTTGTTTTTAGTATTCGTCCCGTGTCTAACAGCCCAGATAAGCATTTATGAAATTGAAATAGGAAATGCCCTTGGCTTGGAAGATAATAGATTGCTATGCATGAATTTGGGATAATTGCAGTCTTTAAACACCAGCAAATTCTCATTTGGGTTGTCCTTAGGGAATTTCTTATAATGTGAGTTTTGGATTGCCATGGTGTGAGTGGTCTTTTTATTAAAGATCAACTTACTAAAGTTCAAATATTCCCAGAACAGTTCAGTCCTGCTTCATTTATAAAGAAGTTGAAGCTCAGCATTTCAGTCTTGCTGTGTCCACAAGCAAAAATCTCTTACAGTGTGCCTGAAAGGGCTGCTCTGACTGATACCTGTGACTGTTCTTTGAGACGCATCTCAGCAAAATCAATACGAGCTCTCACTTCAGCGTGCTTTAGATCTCACCATTTCACTCTTGGAACATAACTGAAGATTTTTTTCCCTCATCCAGCTTCACCCAATCCATGCTTTGGAAGATGATTCAGTTTTGAGAAATGAAGTTCTAAATCTAACTCAGCTCTAGGATTTCTGTCACTGAGATATAACCCACACTTTGCATTTCCGGGCCTTTCTCATACAATAATGTTTACTACTGTGCCTATAATAATAACAATATGAACTTGGCAATGGACCTGTAAATCTTCACTATTAGGAAGCTTGTCCTAAATTACCCTTTGATTTTTAGTTTTCCTACAGGCTTTGCATAATCTGTTATTCCATTAACCAATCATTCATCAAGTATTTCTACAAGCATCTCTCATCATTTTAGTCACCTGTTTACATTGTCAGACGAAGACTAGAACAAAGGTAAGTTTTCCTGGAATATTCTGAGAAACATTTTATCTCTCCTTTATGTGATCAGCAATTGAATACAACACATGAGCTGTTTCAAGTTCAGTTAGGTAGGAAAGTTTTACCATTTTGGCAGAACTAGTTTCCTAGATCCAGTGGTCCCAAAGTTCAGGTTATGATGGTGACCTTACAAGAGAGTCTAGCTGGGCAAGCCCAGCCATATTTACATCAATCTCTACAAAGAGGACGCTTGGAACTAACTGCATGACCTTCTCAGAAAGCTCAGTTCAACCCCCAAACTCACAAATTAACAACAGATTCTGTGGGTTACAGGCCTTCCAGACAGAGGAAGGATGACTGAATCTGATTATGAAACCATTTTTGAGACTTGCAATAGGTAGCATAGCATAATTTTTTATTGGAAAAGGTCTCTTTTGGGCATAATTGTCATTTTACTCAACTAATTAAAATTATGCTCGAGACCAAAAAAAAAAGTAAGCTGTTCAATACTGCTGACACTGACAATATTTGTGCAAAGCATGACTATTTCACTAATACAGTTTGAGTTCAAGTGATTCCAGGACCAAATTGAATACCTGGCATTCAGACCTCCATAAATTATCATTTTAAATAGAGTGTACGTTTTCAGCTTCAGTGAGACACAAACTATGTTACTTCACTTTTTCTCCCCTATCAGTCTCTGCATTTGCCCTTTTTCCTTTAACTATAGCTGTTCCATGTCTCAGCTCTGCCTTTCTACAGGCTAACTCAAACACTCTTTTGCTATGTCTTAACCTTCAGGCTAAAAAAATTAAGTTGTTATTCTTCTTTGTGGTAAAATAAACTTCATGGGCAAAATTGCTAACACGTACTGTACTCTCTTGAAGCTGGGTTGTTGGGTTTTTTTGACAGTGCAATTGTAGCCAAGAGTTCAATATCAAGTACTTCAGAGAGTTTCCTGACTCATCTCTGCCATCATCTCACCCCTCTTCGCATGCATGCAGCTATACAAAAGCACTTCCAAGTGCAAAATTCAGCCTCTGACCACCAGGAGAGGGGAAGCGCTTTCTAGAGCAAGAGCTCTGACCCACAAGCATCATCATGTTGCACTGGGAAGAGTAGAGGATTATGCTTCCTACTTGCCCTCCTGGCTGACGAAACAGTCAAGTGTTTCTAGTCTCTTGTTGTCTCGTTCTACTGCTCTGTCTATTAACATACTATGCAGCAGTTTAAACTGAAAAAATCAGCCGTAAGCTATGGCAGCTTATATGCAATCACACATTCAGATCTGTTACCTCTGCACCAAGGGCAATGACCTCCCACTGAGAAACGGGGAAGAATGCTAACCTTTGAAATTTCACCAAAATGAGTCACTGGCACTTGTGAGAAGAGCCATGACTGACACATCGATCTTAGTGGGGGGTGAGGGGTGGTTATTGGCTGTTTTCATCATCTCTGCACTTTGTCACGACTGTGGTTTGTTTCATTTGAAATTCCTCCTTTTAATACTCTGCTAAGTCATTCTGCACCACTTGTGCCCTTTTACTGTAAACCTAACTGACAAAGCTCTGTTCCTTGCCCTGCAGGAACATACTGCCATGATAGATGCTCGGAAAAATCAAAGTAATTTGAATGTCTTTCCTACAGAGAAAGCTCTTCTGCAGGATCTGCTCTTCACGACATATTCTGTATGAGAAGAGAAGGAGAGAACGTAGATGCAATCACCATATGCTACAAAAAGCCACCCACAGACACCACGTAATCTGATGCTATAGCCCCTAAGTTTAGACCTAATGGGTCCAGGCTTTGAGCAACCTGGTGTAGTGGAGGGTGTCCCTGCCCATGGCAGAGGGGTTGGAACTAGATGATCTTTGAGGTCCCTTCCAACCCAAACCATTCTATGATTCTACAATTTGAACAAACAGATCTTTCCTCTTAATGTTGCCCCTGCTCATCTAACATGGAAACAGCCAAGAAAAATAACTGGATGCTGGCTACCCATAGTACATTTCACATGAAACTTGTAAAAAATCAGTCAAAAAGCAGTGAATGGCAGACTGCTGTCTATGGACAGCTTGGACAAGCACTTTGAGTTCTTATTATTCTTTTATTGTAGCATTTTCACGGCTATTATTTTACTAGAGTGGACCCACTTAATAAAAGGATACTGTATCTTGTGAGTGGATGATGAGATTATCTACCTGACAGCTGCAGACAAAGGTGATGTGAAAAGAGAAAGACCCTTCTCTGCATCTGAATCCTTCTACAGGTGAATAATTTGCAACCCCTGTAGCCACATACAACAGATCTTATGGGAAGGGTAGGATTAAGTTAATGTTAATTTAAATATTTACTAAATCAGAGGAGAGAAAATCTCTTCTTCCCTTATGAATACAAACTCTCTTCTGAGCTGAAACTGGTGGGCTGACCACCATTAGGTCCATGCCAAAATTATGTTCCGCACAACCAAAAGAAATGAAAGGTCATAAAATCAGAGTTTTCAAATAATCCCTCAAGACCCAGAGCCCTGAAGTGCTGAGCCTTTTGTCCTTTCAAGAACAGAACAAACAGAAATTCTTCGGGGTGTGAAAAAAGTCTGAAGCAAGCTTTGCAAATGAAAACACATGGCACGCCCCTTTTCCCCCATGCCGGGAGCACACATGTAGGGAACAACTTGGTCCAGTTTGGAATGTACTGGCTGTTGAAACACTGTTTCTTTTAAAGACATAGCTGAGTCAAACGAGTAGACCTCAATTAAAGCAGAAGGATGAGCACGGAACAATACTAAAATGGTTACATGCTCTCATCAGAACCAACTGTGAGATGAGTAGTCCTAAAACAATGGAGTCTTTCAAAAAAAACCCACAAATTGACTTAAACACACAGCTTTTGCAACCAACTCCTGTGTTAGCTCTCTTATTCCTTGTACAGACAAAGAACACTGAAGGTCATTACAGCAAAGAGCTCCAGGCAACTTTTTCAAAGAAGTTCACAACCCCTCATGAAGACAATTCACTTCCATAAATAATTGGGTGATAACCAGTATGAACATTGAAAAGATTTGGGCAGTACCCAGTGGGGAAAAAAAAATAATCATCTGCTTTGAACTATCCAAAAATATGAGCAAGCCATGTAGAAATAATCAATCATATACAACCCATTACAATTAAAAGTGTATTCTTAAATAGCTTCTTGATTGAGAACAAATGCCTCATTAATCTGGAACATATCGACTTGGGAACACAAGAAATGTCAAGTAGAGAATGATGACCAACATGACACAAGACTCCACATGCTGCATGTGCTCCATCTCAAAGCCTCACAGAGAACAGTTAATGCAAAGGTCAGTGGATATGGTGAGTTGGAAAAAAATCCACTGACATTTGATTTTTTTAAAGTCAAATTATTTCATTGTAGACCTCTAAACATTATAGGAGTTCTAAAGTGGTCACATTATCATCCCATCTGCTATTGTTTTCAGACATGCCTTCTACCCCAGTATTTCTCTGGGAACGTTTCTACTGCTATTAAGTTTTTTTAAAAAATTGTATTGCTGCAGCTGCATCTTCCTGTATGTCCACATAATACTTTCTAGGCAAATGTGAGCTTGCTCTGTCCATGATAAAAGTGAACCAAGAGGGATGCAACCACACTGGAACAACCTTGAACCCGATCCAATAAATCTTACCTTTCAGCAGGGTTTACTGTCCGGGGTTTGGTACCATGTTTTTCACTTGGCAAGTATGTTGTTCAACACAAGACAAGCTCTCAGAAGCCTCGTTTCTAGATTGAAACATACTCTTTAAAAAGACCTCATCATTCAATTTTATAAAACTTCATTGCAGATTTCTCAAAGGTCATAGTCTAACAATAATCATTCACTGCTGCAACACTGTGGTTTAGAGATGAGATTTTCATTTCAATAATATTTTCTCATATCTGGTGATATGTAACCAATCTCTGGTGCAAAAAGTCTGAGAGTGTTTTACCTGAAAGATTTAATTTTGTTGGTAGGTTTCATGCAGGGAGTCAGAACTGGCTATGGTGGCAAACCCAATCTTTTCAGGTCTTGACACTACAACCAGCAGACCTTGGTAGCACAGCTGCATCAGCAGACCTCTTTCAGCTGTGAATTTGACCTTAGACAATTAAGCCATTTGGTCTCATCACCACTTTGAAATGAAGAGGGTTTATATAGCTGCTTTGAAAGCTCAGCTAACACCTCTTCTTTCCCGAAGTCTACATAAGGAAGGCCCTGAAGCGTCCATTTGTGGCTTGCCCCACCACCATGTATATGCTGCCATTTTCCTTCCATGGCAAGACATCATCTTTGACAAAAATGCACATTCATATCATGTTTCCAGTTTCTCAAATGAAAGACAACTATCTGTAAAAAACAGAAGCATATATGGGGAAAATTTCGATTTTGCTGAAAAGTTGTTTCCTGGTTCAGAAATAACTCCACTGTGCTAACATTGTCTCTCTGGCTGAACTGCAGCAATAGAGCACAGGAGTTATCTGGTGAGCTGTTCATGGGAGCTGATGATGATCTGTCTCACATTTTTATTCTCCTCAATGTTCCAGATTGTATTTCCTATTATATAGAGTGAAGGTCAGGAGATTTGTTGGACCAGGGTTAAACCTGCTACTATTTCAAAATGGTTTAAAATTTATTCCATTTCCATTTCTGTTCAGTGTAAACTGTACAGATACTTATGCATTCATGTTTAAATTGCCTGAAAAGGAGGTTTATATAAAAAAAAAGAAATTAAATTTTGCAAGCATGGAGGAGTGTCTTGCCTGCACCAGCTGTCCAGTCAGAGGATAATGCAATACAGCATAATTTACCTTTCAGACATAATAAACAGGACTTCAGAAACAAGTAATAAAATCTAAATCTCACAGAAAGCTTGATTTAAATGAGAACCATTGAAGTAATGCTTTGTCAAATAATTCTGAACAACAAATGCATTAAAGGACATCACAGACTTCACAGAGGTATTCCATGAACATAGAACAGCTACATCCATCAAATAAAGTACTAATTGCATGTAAGTCATTCTAACCTCTCTGTATATTGTGGCAGGAAGATTTTTCTTATCACTTTCATTTTGCAGTGACATAATTAAAAATGTTTAAAAACATATTCTGAAAACAGTACTATAATTGGACCACACTGTTTATTTTACTGTAGCTCCTCTAGTTAGTTATCCCTTATGTTTTTCCAGCCTGGCGGTTCCCTTCCGGGGGAGCCTTAGCTCCCATCACTCACTCACCATAATAGAGGTTGCTGTTTTCACTAGTGATCGGAGAAATGGGAAAAAATTTTCAAGAATACTATATTCTGATAATGCTGGGTGTAGGTGAAAAGGTTCTCAGAAACAATTGTGCAGTTCGATACTGTCAGGTGAAATATGGGACCACAACAGAGTCTAGATAGCTATTAGCTTATTGATCATATATCCACACTCTAACCATGCAGGGGGCTGCAGGGGAAACATAGATGGTTGGGTCAGGTGTCCAGGTGGAGCTCTGCTCAGGGACATCTCTGCCTCAGCTTATATATATATATATTTATTTTTTAACAGCAGATTACATATGTCATGCCCACGTTGTTAAACAACAAACAATACACCATTGCAACAAATAGAGGCTAGGGTCACCATGACCTGATGATCGTCAGCAGTGGCAGGATGTTCACTTCAGAACTGGGGCGAGATAGTGTGTGCCGAGCCATGTCCTTGACTCCTCGCCAACCTTCTGAGCCCTCCCCTTGCACTAGATGCCATTGTAGAGGATATGTGTTACTAAACTGAGTTCAAGTATTCAGATGCAGGGTAAGAAAAGCGACCTATTCCCTATACCTTAATCTGTAACAATTCCCTCAGTGTATAGTGTCAATCTCTCTTGTATCCTTGCACTTCCCTCTTTCCAAACAACCTCCAAACATTATCTTTCCTCTTCCAGAACCATATGATGCCCAGTGGATACGTCTGTTTTGGTTCCTTCAGTCCATCACCATGAACTGGTCAATTGTCTGCCACATGACTCCACCAAAATCTCTTAACTTTTGTCAGTAATTTAAATAAGCAAGCATATTTTAGAAACACACTTCATTTTCACACATGCAAGCTTTACTAGGTTATAGTAAGTTATAGTTTAAAATAAATCCTCAGATAATCTATTACTTCAATAAATTTAGTCCTTTAAATAAACTGCAGAAAATCAGAGACAAAGGTGAAAAGATTATGAGGTAAAAGGAAGTCTACAGAGAGATGATATGAGAAGAAACTAATACGAAAAACTTTCTCATGCACTATCCACACGTGCCATCTGCATGGCTGTTGAATCAGGGTTTGGGGTGTTTTCTTGTGGTATTTGAGTTTTAAGGAAACCATATTTGGCAGGCTTTAGAAACGCTTTCTTCTCCCTACATAACGATGCTGTCGATGGTCCTTGGGTTGATCCAAACTTGGTCGTGCTGAATGCAGTGTGCAGCACACACCTCTGCCAAACCATGTAGAGTGCCCCACAAGCAACAGAAACGTATGAGATCCTGCATCACCAGAAAGGACCAGCCTGAAGCATTTTTAAGAGAACAGTCTGAGCTTTTCCATTTTATTCAGGTCCTTATCATTTTACTAACATGAATTTTAAGGAGTGACACTGATTTTTTTCATGTTGAACATCATCTTTTTGCACTGAACTATCTTCTTTTGGTTGACACTGTCTAATAATTGGTCTAATCTTTATTAATACCTTTGGTATTCATCACAGCAACATTAATCATGAAGGCCTCATTTGGTATTAATCTAGATGTCATATACACGTTTGTAGGAACTCCATTGTAATCCAGCATTAATTAGTTTACTGTTCCTGCCAATTCTGATTGAAAATTTAAACACCACAGCACAAAAATAATTCTGAGAATTCTTGAAGCCTTTGGTACACTCTGCTTACTTGGTAAGAAGTTTAACGACTATTGTTACTACTTTTCTTAAATTATTTGCTTAAAATATATTTCAGCTGTCTCATAAACCAACATTAAAATGTTTACCATTACTTGCTTCATAGTAATGTAAGTACAATAGCTGTCAATTATCTAATACTTGAACAGGTTTGAATAGCAGTTTAAGCTAATCCAACTAACTTTATACTGAGGCAATTTAGGAGGATTCATACCGCTTCTGAGGTATCTCTGCTCTTCTGACTCAGCTCAGGGGTGGCTGTGCAGTGGGCAGTAACATCTGGAGCATGCATGGTTGTGTTTGCAGTCTTGGCTGACCATGGCCTTAGGCTCCTAAGTGCTCAATTTAATTTTAAAACTGAGGCTTCAAGTAACATTCCAGATGTCTTTCGGCAAATCAGAGACCAACTGGCTGAAAATGGTGTTTATAATTTCTTACCTTTTCTCCTGTTCATAGCTTGTCCCTCCAAACATTAAACCTGAACCACAATTAACACTCTGCTTTAGTTCTCTGTGATCTATTGTTTGCTGCCAGCTTCTTATTCCTTGCATTACACAGTTGTTCACTTGATGTTCCAAATCTACTAATAACATTTCTCAATAAATCCAGGAATAAAATGCATTTTAAAAAACTTATGGTATTGGTGTTACGATGTCTTTTGCTACCTTTCACAGGAATTTCTAACAGGGCTAAAGGAGAGGATTTCAGTTTTCTGGTTAGGTTTTTTTCATAACGCCATTGTATCAGTAACAAAGCCTAGATGGCACATTATGAGAGCGTGACAATGGAGTAAGGGAAGACATATCCATGGAGCAGGAGGCAGGAAAAATAGGTCTCAGTTACAGACTTGTATGCTATGATTCATTCAACCACACAGCCCTTTCCTGTGTCACAGATTTTGCCATCTAAAATGAAGAAGAAATTATCTTGAACTTGTGGAGTTTCCACACATCTGTCAGAGTAGATGATCAAGCTTCTGCACCTTACAGAGTCCATAAAATTCAGGTGCAAGCTCATGTGGCATCTTGAAAGGAGTATGCTCTATCTATGCTTTACTAATGCTTCTAAGAAGTCACCCAAGCTTAAATAAGCCATGGTATTTCCCACATAGTCGCACTCAGGATAATAAAACTCAGCATTGCATAGAGACCACAGTCCAGCTTCCACCTTGTAACTATACAGCTTAATTCTGGTGTCCTGAAATGTGCTGTATTCTAGACTAGAGACACTGACAAACAGGCTGGACCTCTTTTTTTGACCTCCTGCTACCTGGTGCCCTTACAAATTATGCATCTAACCCACTACTGACTCAACCTTCAGAGTAAAACTCAGGTAAAGCTTTACATCTCAGAAAATACCTCTAAAGCAAGCTATGCCTAGTGATGGCTCCAGCTCTGTGAATAAATACCAGTGAATTTTCAGTTATTTATAGCTATATAATAGAGTAGGAATAATTGTCTCTTGGCTAGACAGATTGTCGGTGGCAACAAACTGAAATACAAGAAGAAAGAATTCTATGCTTTTGACCTCCTTTACAGTACTACTTGTGATAAATTACTTTTACTACCTCCAAATACACTTACACTTTTTAAATACAGAAACTTGTACACCCAAGTTAAAAAAAAATCACAACTATGCAATAGAAAGAAAACTCATTTCTTTTCATATGTGAAAATATGTATTACGTTGGATTGACAAAAGTGTTTCTACAGCAGACTCAAAAACAACAGCAAGACTATGAGGAAGACTGACAGCTGACTTAGGTAGTCACTAGAAAATATTTAGCTCAACTGGACAGCAAACTTTTAGACAGCCAAATAAAAAGAAAATTAATTCCACCCTAAAACGTTTCTATATGATTCCAGATTGTATCATAGAATCATAGAATCATCTGGTTGGAAAAGACCTTCAAGATCATTGAGTCCAACCATTCACCCTTCACTGTCAGGGTCCCTAAACCATGTTGCTCAACACCAAATCCACACAGTTTTTTAAACACCTCCAGGGATGAGGACTCCACCACCTCCCTGGGCAGCCTGTTCCAATACTTCACAACCCTCTCTGTAACGAAATTTTTCCTGATATCTAACCTAAATTTCCCCTGGCACAACTTGAGGCCATTCCCTCTCGTCCTGTCATTCATAACGTGGGAGAAGAGACCGACCCCCATCTCCCTACGACTTCCTTTCAGGTGATTGTAGAGAGTGATAAGGTCCCCCCCGAGCCTTCTCTTCTCCAGACTAAACAGTCCCAGCTCCCTCAGCCGCTCCTCATAGGACAAGTTCTCTAAATCCTTCACTAGTTTTGTTGTCCTTTTCTGAACCTGCTCCAGCACCTCAACGTCCTTCTTGAAGTGAGGCGCCCAAAACAGGACACGGTACTCAAGGTGTGGCCTCACCAGTGCCAAGTATAGGGGGACAATCACTTCCCTGCTCCTGCTGGCCACACTGTTTCTGATACATGCCAGGACTCTGTTGGCTTTCTTGGCTGCTTGGGCACACTGCTGGCTCATGTTCAATCAGCTGTCGATCAGCACCCCCAGATCCTTCTCTACCGTGCAGCTTTCCAGCCACGCTTCCCCAAGCCTGTAACGCTGCAGGGGGTTGTTGTGGCCCAAGTGCAGGACTCGGCACTTGGTCTTCTTGAATTTCATACAGTTGACCTCGGCCCATCGATCCAGTCTGTCCAGGTCCAGCTTCCCAACCCTCAGGGAGATCAACAGTACCTCCCAATTTACTGTCATCTTCAAACTTCCTGAGGGTGCACTCAATCCCCTCATCCACATCACTGATAAAGATGATAAAGAGAACAGGCCCCAACACTGAGCCCTGCGTATCCACTTCATGTGCCTGCCGAGAAAAGCATGCTGAAAGAGAAACCTATTCTCTCTCCTTCAGTTCAGCATTGGTTGAAAGTCCTCAGTCAGAAAGTTACATCAGAAAAATCATGCTGTCTTGTAAAAAAATGAAAAAGCATAGTTTAACAGGGAAAAGGCAAACGAAAAATTCAATGGCATAGCAATAAGATTTTTAGGAAATATTGCATGAAATCATACCTTAAAAAGAACAACATTATCATAGTAATAAAGTATAATTATCTCTTCATACTTACTTCACCTTAAATAGTCTTACTAAAGAAAGCAAGAACTAATACCCTCATTTTACAGCTAGCATACCACAGAGCAAAATATCACTCTCAAAGTTGTGTAGTAGAGCACATAATGAGCTCAGGCAGACTGCACAACTTTGGCTTCACTGTATCACTCTGTTTCAGTAAAAAAAAACAAAACAAAAAAACACCACCAACAAAAAAATAAGATTATGCGTAGAAGAAAATATTGTTTTACAGATCTCTGCATGATGTGTCAAAGCTTTACTACAGAATCCTGCAACCCACGGTACCTGTTTGCCAGTCTTCAGAGTTCAGGAAAAAGAAACAGTTTAAAAATGAGAAGAGAAGGGAAGGGAAGGGAAGGGAAGGGAAGGGAAGGGAAGGGAAGGGAAGGGAAGGGAAGAGAAGGGAAGGGAAGGGAATGGAAGGGAAGGGAAGGGAAGGGAAGGGAAGGGAAGGGAAGGGAAGGGAAGGGAAGGGAAGGGAAGGGAAGAGAAGAGAAGAGAAGAGAAGAGAAGAGAAGAGAAGAGAAGAGAAGAGAAGAGAAGAGAAGAGAAGAGAAGAGAAGAGAAGAGAAGAGAAGAGAAGAGAAGAGAAGAGAAGAGAAGAGAAGAGAAGAGAAGAGAAGAGAAGAGAAGAGAAGAGAAGAGAAGAGAAGAGAAGAAACATTTCAGCCAATTTCTAAAGTTGTTTCAATACTAAATTTTATAAAACAGAACTTATGTACCCCAGTACTTGCACATGAACTTAGACTTTATGTAACAGAGCTATTTAGGGACCCCGTTCTTAGTGTATTGGGATATTCAGATATATCAACTTTCTTGTTTTATTTCCGAAAACGTTGTGTAAAGATTCATACTTACCATACATACTGAAAACATAGTGAAAATCCCAGCTAGATAAATACGAACACATACATACATACCTACAGCACTACAGAAGTAAGTAAGAAGGTCAATAATCAGCTACATTCTAAGACAGTAGGATTGCAAAATGCAACCTGTTTTGCATAGGACTTTGCAATTTGGGGGTCTAAACACTGCGCCAGGGCACAGTGTTCTTGTTGCAATGTCTCAGCTGAGGGACATGGTAAAGTGCCATCCCTGGGAGCTAAAGGCACTTCAGAAAGCATGTGCCTCACCAGCAACCTGGAGACTCATTAGAAGGCCAAACACAGTGTCAGGTCATACTAGACAACGGGCCATAGTGTTATAGGCCTGACGAGGGATTTGGGTAACATCACCATCTGCAAGGAAGGGCTTGAATGACTTACAACCAGCAAGAAAACTCTAAGACTGAAATACATTTTAAGCATGTAATCTCTCATCATGTGGTATTATTCAGGAAGCTGCTTGAGCTTGGAGGTGACAGGGCTTATTCTCTTAGTCAGAGCCGGTGCGTTAGCAGGAGATTATTGCTGTGCATGTAACAGAAAAGGAAAAGGATTGCAGCGCTTGTGACGAAGGAGAGAAAGGAGGTTACGCAGCATGAGCCGGAGAAGGGAAAAGATCTACAGGCACAATGGAAGGAGCACGTGACGATCCCCGTGACTAATAATGAAAGGGCTGGCAGCTTCTCTGACAATAAAGATCACTTGTTTAAAGTTGAAATCACAGTAACTGAATCTCAAAGCAAAAAGTCACTGAACATTCATTTGGAGAGAAAACAAAAAAGTGCTAATTGTGAGGTGTATATTAGATTAGTAGCTTTGAGAGTAAGCTAAGCATTCCTCTACAGTCCTGTACAGCTTACTGTACAGGAGTGATTAATTCGAATATGCAAAAACGGCTATGTTCATTTGATAGACGGCTGAAGTCCTCAAAAGCAGGCTGGATAAGCTGACTCCATGGCTTTCACTAGGGCTGAACCTGTGCCATCGTTTTTCAGAATCAATACCTAGAGACGCTTCCAAGGCACCACAATAAAATTTTGGCACTGTTACAAACGAGAAAGCTCCCTCTTCAGATCTGCATGTGTGAGCTGCCTTTCAGGTAGATTTGAGCTCCTAAATCTTTCATCCCTCCTACAGCAACACGAAAGAACTACTGTGCACTTAAGGCAACTAATGGGGATAGGGAAGGTACTTAATAAGGTTCACTGCAGTTTCAATGCCCAATTTATACTTTTCCAAATGAGATAAAAAGTAACAAGGTTGCAAATCCCCCTAGTTAAGACTATCACATCACTGTATGCATGTAAGAGTAAGCAGCTGGTAATTCGAGTTACTGATGTACATTTACCAGACATATGGAAGGCTAGAATTTATTTCTTAAAAATCAATATACGAATTAGTAAAAGTTTGGGGAATATAGGCACTTGTCATAGTCATTCCAAGCACTCTTTTGTCATCTTGTCACATGGAAATCAACTGAAAAATGGTTATTATTCTTTTTTTATTGGAAAAGGCAGCAACGGCAGCAGCATGCTCGTTTCATCTCTGGGGATTTTCCCACATATTTTCTATATTTGATTTCCAGTCTTTGGCTTTTGCACCTATCTTTCCTTGTAATTCTGCTACATTCTCTGCTTTATGTTCTTCTGGGCTCAGTAAGCGTTATGACACCCAGTCTATCTTTTTTAAGGACCTGCAGAGTTTCTAATACTATAGGTGGGTTCCAAAACTTCATTATTGCTTCTTGACTGCACCACACTTAAAAATCCAGACCATAAACTACATCTAAATCTGTTACCAAAAACTGTTTGACCTTTTGCCCTATATACTTCCATGCTCTGCTGCTTCTCTCTGCAGAGATGCATTAACCCAACTGTGCTCTGAGACCACTCTTGGTAGTTTCTCTGTACACCTTAGCTTTTATTGGTTTAGAGTTGAAATACTACTGTAATGTTACTTACTATCTGACTGCTGACCAGTTGGGTTTTTTTGGATGCCACGCCTAACCAGTTAACTCCGGTGTTATTTTGGAGGCTGGGAAGAAAAACACAGAGGCACAGGGTAGCAGGGCAGCATAAACAGTTAAATAGAAGAAAGTATGGAAGAGATTTAACAGAGGAACTTCAGCTATTATAATTACCAGAGCCTCAATTTAACTGTGCTACACTGATTTTTGCAAAACGAGCTTCTTATCTATTAAAGATGAAGCTGAGAGCTTCAGTTCGTTGGCCTAGTTCCTTGCTAAGGCTATCTCCAGAGATGCAGCATTCCTGGTGACTTTAACAGCATCATTCCATCAGAGTTTCTTTAAACCTTGGATATTTCACTTCGCATTACCTCCATTATCAAGTTGCTTTGTTCAGCAGCTTTGAAATATTATATAACACCAATCTCTCTTGTCCCCTTGAATACAAAACATTACTATTAACCCTCTTGCAACTGTGAATCTAGGTTATATTACTTCTTCTGTAGACTTTTTCTAAAGTTGATAGAAAAATGCAGCAAAGATCTTTTCCTGATTTAAATTTTAGAACTTGTTCCAAATGTAAAACTACTCTATTGGCCTTTAGGCAGTGTATCAATTGAGGCAAATATATTTAAGCAAATCATTGGATGCACTGAAACTGGTAAGGTGCTGATACAGTCTTCTGGGCATTTTCAAATCTGTAGACTGAAATCATTCTAGAATTTAGACATGCACTGAAATATAAGACTGAACTTCTTTGTAATGAGAAGCTTGGATGTTTTACGTCATGGTATTTTACAGATTCTAACTTCAATGTTGTATCTCTTCTCACAAATTACCCAGAACTTACACAGGTAGGAAATATAGAAATTCAGCCTGGTTGTCTCTAACACACGAAATACATGCTAATTTTGTGAAATATTATGAGAAAATTTGTAACTACACTGTCTACATTCACATCAAGAAGCACCATAATCTAAGCAATTAAACAGTGATGATAAAAAAATATATATTCTTATTAAGGCTGTGCATCTAAAAGCTGCTAAATGAAAAGTGACTTTGACTCAGTGGGCAAAACTGCTAGAAGAATTTCAAGTTCTGTAGATAAAAAAAAAAGAAATCTCATCTTTCTCTGTGCATTGAGTTCAATTCAGATCCCTGTTCAGGTCTGAATAACCTCAGCGAGCATTCTCCATTTATCTTCAGTGAGCTACAGGTCAAGCCCAGGAATCATGTTACAGCCAAAGAAGAGATACTGTTGAACTGACATTGTCTCTGTTGATATAACAGAGTCCTGTGACTGAATAAACTTCATTTCTGACATTTCATAGACTGAGAGATAGATTAACTATAAAACTTATAATTCAATAATTGAGAAAAATGAAAATCGGAAAAGTCCGTTCTAGAAATGGAAAACAAAGTGCTACCACACTTTTATTATTTTTGAATTTTCTTTAAAGGGACCTTCCTAAAGTGTGAAAACAAACCCAAACTTCCAGAGTTTAACAATACAAGGGCTGTAAACATGAAGAATGTTTACCTTAATTTTGGTTTTGTTTCTGTCATGGAGTTTAACCATATTTTATTAGTTGTCCAACAGAACTGACAATCACTGTTTGCCAGTCAGCTCTAGCTGTTTTCACTTTCACCCTCTGCACATACAATAGTGTCAAAACAAACCAGTCCAGGCTGAACAGGTATGGTTACAGGCCAAAAATGCAAAATTTAGGTGACTAGAACATTATTATTATTTCTCTCTGATGAGCCTTTCTTTTCTTCTGGCCAGTACTGGGTGCTTCATCACAGAGTCTGAGGCCCCATTCAAAAGATTCGATGGAGATACCTGAATTCAAAGCCTTTTCCTGCCATTCAGTAGTATTAATCTTACTGATTTAGCTGAAGATTTTCAGAGTGTCCTTAAAAGATTCAAGTGTCATCCTCAAGGTGACCCTCTTTATACTGACAAGCTGCAGAAGAAGACAAGTTTGAGGATGCTGGAAACCCAGAAGTGAACTTGCCATGGCAGATTTGATACATGGAAAGTTGCTGCAAGTTAGAAGTTCAGTGTTTATTACAAAGCTATGGTAGTGGACATTGACAATTTGGCATTAGCAGCATTGATGGAGTTGTTTGACTGCTGGATGTTTACTGGACACCATCCCAGAACAGCACTTGTGGAAAAGAGCAAAAAGTAAACGTCAGAGCCTCAGCAGAGCATTGCACACATCTTTTATTCCAAATATGATTTTGTTGATCATCAAAACAAG
This sequence comes from Tauraco erythrolophus, assembly GCF_009769465.1. Taxonomy (NCBI): domain Eukaryota; kingdom Metazoa; phylum Chordata; class Aves; order Musophagiformes; family Musophagidae; genus Tauraco; species Tauraco erythrolophus. The sequence goes on from NC_141465.1 coordinate 23,774,998, forward strand.
CTCTCTTCCCAAAAGCAAAGACATGTTGCATCCTCATATATTGTTGTCCTGGAGAGAGTGCTACCAAAGTAAACATGTCATAGAATCATAGAACAGTTTGGATTGGAGGGGACCCTAAAGGTCATCCAGTTCCAACCTCTGTGTCACAGAGCTGGGACATCTTCCACTAGACCAGGTTGCTTAAAGCCTCATCCAACCTGGCCTTGAACACTTCCAGGGATGCGGCATCCATAACTTCTTGGGCAACCTGTTCCAGTGCCTCACCATCCTCAGAGGGAAAAATTTCTTCCTTAGATCTAATCAAAATCCACCTTCTTTCCATTTAAAGCCATTACCCTTTGTCCTATCACTACACACCCTTGCAAAAAGTCCCTCTCCAGCATTCTTGTAGGCTTCCTTTAAGTACTGGAAGGCTGCTAGAAGGTCTCCCCAAAGCCTTCTCTTCTTCAGGCTGAACAGCCCCAGCTCTCTCAGCCTGTCTTCATAGCAGAGGTGCTCCAACCCTCCGATCATCTTTGCAGCCTTCCTCTGGACTCCATCCAACAGCTCCATGTTGGGGACCCCAGAGCTGAACACAGTACTGCAGGTGGGGTCTCACGAGAGCAGAGCAGAGAGACAGCATCACCTCCCTCGACCTGCTGGCCATGCTTCTTTTGATTTAGCCCACGATACAGTTGGATTTCTGGGCTGCCAGCACACATTGCCGGCTCATGTTGAGCTTCTCATCAACCAGCCTCTCCAAGTCCTTCTCAGGGCTGCTCTAGATCTGTTCTCTGCCCAGCCTGTACTTGTGCTTGTGACTGCACCAACCCATGTGCAAGACTTTGCACTTGGCTTTATTGAACTTCATGAGGTTTGCACGGGCCCACCTCTCAAGTCTGTCAAAGTCCCTCTGGATGTCATCCGTTCTCTCCAGTGTGTTGACCACATCACACAGCTTGGTGAGTGTGGACCAAATTCCACTGTCCATGTTGCTGACAAAGATGTTAAACAGCACAGGCCCCAATACTAACCTTTGAGGAATGCCACTCGTCACTGGTTTCCACTTGGACATCGAGCCATTGACCGCAACTCTCAGTGCCATCTTCTAGCCAATTCCTTATCCACCAAGTGTTCCATCTGTCAAATCCATGTCTGTCTAATTTAGAGACAAGGATGTTGTGTGGGACAGTATCAAACACTTTGGACAAGCCCAAGCAGATGATGCCGGTTTCTCTTCCCTTATCCACCAATGCTGTAAACCCATCGTAGAAGGGCATCAAATTTGTCAGGCACGATTTGCACTTAGTGAAGCCATGTTGGGTGCCACCAATCACCTCCCTTTTTTCCCATGTACCTTAGCATAGTTGCCAGGAGCATCTGTTCCATGATCTTATCAGACACAGAGGTGATACTGACTGGCCTGTAGTTCCCCAGGTCTTCCTTTTTTCTCTTTTTAACAATGAGGGCTATGTTTCCCTTTATCCAGTCAGTGGAGACTTCACCAGGCTGCCATGACTTCTCAAATATGAAGGATAATGTTTTAGCAACTTAATGTCAATTACTTGGAACCTCATTTCATCTACTGTGGCTGTGAAAAAGCTGAATAACTGCCTTGGGTCAGCTCGTACAATGACCTCTGTCTTCTATATACTAATGGTAAGACAAATGTCTCTGAACGACAGCAAGGCAACTGAGGACAGCTTGATGACTTCCAGTGAATAGGCACGCAATCCTGCAATCATCAATGAATGAAGACTTCTGGATGGTTCCTCCCTGGCTTGAGCTCTCAGTCTGCTGAGGTTAAGCTGGTGACATTCAGTTCTCTGGCGAAGGTGCATTCCTTTGTCATGCTCTGGGAAGTATTACCCAAGACAGAAAAATGAATAGGCTAGGTGCAAGTACAGAGCCTTGTTTGACTCTATTTGAAGCAAGAAACTATTCTAAAACAGAGAATTATGGGCTTCTATATCACCATGAAAGGAGCAGATGAGGTTATAGAGTCTATCAGAACAGCCTGGATTGCTGAAGACTTGTAGACTGCTGAGTCTTGAACAAGAAAATTGAATAGTTTAGTTCAATTCGTAACACTTAGTGAATTCTGATTTAAAAAAATACTAAGATGCTGATTGCTAGAAGCTGAGAGGACATACCAGGAGAAGTAATGTATGTTTTCTCTTTTATAGCCACCTTTAAATATGCACTAATAGCCACTCCAGGCCAAAATACTGGACTAAGATGCTTTTCCTAGGTTTGCCTGTCCAAGCATAATTATCTCAGTGTAATCACACACTGTCCAGAAACTGCCTGGTCATGAGGCATCACTATCAGAAGGATGAATTCATGTTAAGAGCAACCTGAATTAATAATTCCCAGAGTATAAATTGGGGGAAGATGTCAGATAGCTCTCACATAACAGATAATCACATTTTTCTTTTTTTTCCATAGCTGTACAATTAAATCATCCTTAAAGTCTTCCACCACTTCTCCTTTTCCACATATTCAGGTGAATAGAAAGAGCAATACACGATAGCCTTCTAATTCCGCACGTAAGTATGCTAGCAGCTATCCCACTATCCTTGCAACATGTCTTCTTGTACTATTATTATATATAAGATTTCCATTTGATCACGTTAATCATTGCATGAAGGAGATGAGAGGTGACTGACTAAACACCTTATTCAACTAGCAAGAACAACTTTATTTTTCAGATAAAAAATGCTACTCCAAGATCTGTCAAATTAGTCAAAGCTAGTAATGGTGGGATCTCATATAGAGATCTTTGCAGAAATACATTTGCTGTTGTATGTAGTAGTACAGGACTGCATGTCCTCAGCCTTGCCTTTCTGCTACGCATCTTCCGTTTTCCAAAGGTGACAAGTTACACAAGGATTTAAAATGTTCCTGCTTCTTGTGAAGTTTAACATGAGCTGTGCTAGACAGAGAGAGTCTGTTTGATCTCTTCATAATTTTAGTCGATCCATCTTAATATCTGCTTTTAATACAGCCAACTGGTGTTTTGGATAAGGCAACTGAGGCATCTTTAAGATGTGTGGGCTGTTTTTTTTCTACACGGCTGCCCTTGCAGCTGTGCTGCTTGAGATGGAACGGAAACTGTCCAATGTCAGGCAGCCATGGGGATGGCAAGGAGACCTGGGCACAGGCAGGGCTGGGAGGGACCTCTGGAGGTCACCTGGTCCAACCCCCCTCTCACATATGGCCATCTAGAACAGACTGTCCAGATGCTTCTGTCCCTAAATTGTCTTAGTGGCCCTTTGCTGGACTCTCTTCAGCATATCCATCTCTTGTACTGGGGAGCCCAGAACTGGACCCAGCAATTCAGGTGTGGCCTCACCAGTGCTGAGTAGAGGGGAAGGATCACCTTCCTCGACCTGCTGGCAACACTCCTAATGCCCCAAGATGCCATTACTCCACCCTCCAGCCTCTGAGCGCAGTGGGCAGAGCCAAGGGCAGCAGCAGGACCCACTGGCAACCCCAGAGGTGGTGAGAGGCTGGATTGGGGTCAGGGTCCAGATGGGGGGTCCTGCCAGGAGCAACAGGAGACTGGACTGGGGACAAGACTGGAAACAGGTACAGGTGTCCAGAGGTGGAATGGGGCTCCCGGGCCCATGGGGGAGGCTGGGGGTCCCATGTGAGGTTGCTTAAGGTTTATTGGTGCCCTTGGAATTTCTTCAAGGAAGGCTGGAACAGCAAGTTTGTACTCATTTTCATGAGCGCAACTACAGCTTTGAATTCTCACACATGTGAGGTAAAACACACACTGTGTGTTAATGGATTTTTCTATTTCCCAACATAGATGGCGGTGAGATCCCTAAAGAAGACTGCTCAGTCATGAAGGGACTGTCCATCAGCCAGACAAGAAACAATCAAAGTCTTCACTCACCATTGTGCAAATTAGCTGCTGTTGTTCCGCTGCCTCTTCACCCTGGTTTTAGGCTGATCCAGCAACTAAAACTCACACAGTCTCTCCTTCTCCAGTAAAGTAGAGAGGAGGGAAAAAAAAAAACCAAAGGGACTGAGGGCTGAGACAAGAACAGAGGGAGCACCCACCAACCATGGTCCCGGGCAAACCAGACAGGGCTTTCTCAAAGCAAAAGAGTTTATTAACGATTACTTAGAAGGACAAAGGGAAACAAAAACCGATTACTCAAGAGGACAGAAAGAAACAAAACCAGATCTTAAAACCGACACCTTCCCCCCCCCCTTTCCTTTTCCTCCCGGCTCTACCTCCTCCCCCCAGCAGTACAGGGGGCAGGGACTGGGGGAGTGCAGGTCAGTTCATTCCGTGCTGTTACTGCTGCCTCTTTCTTAAAGGAGAAGGAGTCCTTGCACCCTCTTCCCCTGCTCCAATGGATCCTCTACCCACGAGGAAAAATCCACAAACTTCTCCAGCGTGAGTCCAGCCCACTGGAAACAATCCTTCCCCACAGATTGCTCCGGTGTGGGCTTTACCACAGTCTCGGGTACTTAGGGAGCTGTAGCCACTCACTCCGGCGTGGGTCGTCACGCAGACTCCAGATGCCTCTCTGCCTTGTCGTGCACCCCAACACGACTATCCTCAGGCTCAGGCATCTTCTCCCCACGGGCTGCAAGTGGGTCTCTGCTCCACCGAGGCCGTCCTGGTTGCAGGGGGGCCGCCTGCTATCTCACCATCAGCCGCAGGGGAAACTCGGCTCCGGCACACCTCCTCCCGCTCCATCCTCACTGACCTGCTGTCGATGCGGCTGTTTCTCTCAGATCTCAGTCCTCTCCAGGTGAACTCAGCCCAGTGGGCACCCCGGGAGTGGGGTGCCCCCGAGTTCCCCAGCTGGCTCCGCCGCCGCCATTCTCCGTGGGCGGCGCCGGCCCGACGCAGGCAGCTGCCCGGCCGGGAGCCAGGGAGCGGGGGCAGTGCCCTCCTCCCTTCTCTCCTCGATCCTGGGCAAAGCACCTTTTCCGGTCCCTTTGTCCTGACTTAAATAGGGCAATTCGCAGAGGCGCCCTATTGGCTCAATCCCGAGGGGGATGGCAGTCTGATCTGGTGGCCAGAGCTAAGCCTAACCCGGTTCCAAAACCGGGGAGGTCGCAGGGAGCAAAACCCCTCTCCTGCCACCAGAACCACGCCCCCTCCACATCAAACCATGACATATGCCACTTAGTACAGGTAATCCTGGGAAAAAGAAACACCCTTACAGGGAAAGTTTCATAATTTGCTTTTTCTCTTAGGCTGACTTAGTCTTCAAAGCAAAAAAAAAAAAGAGACAGCATGAGAAAATATCAGCCACGGCCACACTACGTGTTCTGCTGAATAGGAAGCCTTAACCTGCAGGCTTAGCAGCACGTATTGCTGTGTTGACGCTGTGCAGCAAATGGGAAATAAGCATTTGCCCCTACCACCTGTACAGCACGGCTCACTACCCCACTGCCTGGCAAGCACGAAGGTGCTCCTGGCCTTTTGCTGCTGACCTTATCATAATCCTCCATTTTCTAAGCTTTCACCTGCGATCTTGACAAATGAGATCTTACTGGGTGCCTCCAATGAGTCCAGTAAGATCTATGGCTAATGGGGGCAACAGTAATCTGTAAACACTAAAAATATATATATATTTTTTTTAAGAAAAAAAGATAAATTTCACTTTCCCTGGTATACAGGATACTTGCTGCATATTTTATGCTGCTATCACCAGGCTGGCTTGAGGTGTTTTGCTGTGACCCTGCTTCTGATAGAATCTTTAAAATAGCAGCAAATCCTTTTTTTTTTTTTTTTTTGTCCTAAAGAATTTTTTATTTTCACACATATTGATAGTGCCAGTGAACAAATGTCAGGCAGTAGAAGAACAGCAAATGCCAATGCTTGTGGAGATCTAGAAAAAGTACATTTGTGATTACAGTACGAATCAAGACTTTCCATACCGGAGAGGTGTGACTGGAAGTATCTAGGCTGAGGCAGACATTCCTCTCCTGAGAATTCAGTGTGAAACATATGGAAAGCGATATACCAGGCTGAATTTTGAAATATCTATACTGAAGACATCTACAAAATAAAGTGGGAGCCAACCAGCTTGCTGTTTAATTTATAGTGTGTGGCAGATAACCAATATCACCTGGTTACAACAGGGAAATAAAATGTTAACAAAACTCACTAGAATCAAGTGTTACAAGAAGGAAACTTTCCTACACTCCTCTATCAATGTAAATTTTGGTTATTTCAGCCTCTTTGCTTAATTGGAGATTTCACTACTGATTATATCAAAATACATAGATTTGAAGCAGTTCTAGAAATGAAAAAACAGGTATAAAACATAGTATGAAATACTTTTTTACATCTATTTGTTGAAGAAGTAATGTTTTTATGAATCCCTATGGAAAGTAACTTTCTGGCATTCACAACCATCAGAAACAATTTCTTTTTGCTTAAGAGGGTATTTTCATACCAAGCTTTCACATTTGCTGTGGTTGATTGCATCCAATCCAGCAATTCTAATTGACTTCTAAGGGCTCTGGAAAAAACAATCAGTGAACTAATGTTTTCTACCTCTTCTGTTTAAGTTTCTTTGAAGTCAGAAATAGATTTTTCAATATAACATCTTCCCTACTTACACTTTCACTATACTCAAGCCACTATTACTTTACATTGGAAACACATATAGCTGTGATACTTTGAGAAGCTGTGACATTCTGTTAACATCAAGTTTCAATTTCATTAAAGACCTTATTAAAACTTACACTGATTTCTCAATGTTGCATGCTAAACTGTGGTTACAAGGCAGAGTTCTCCATTTTATTCTACAATATGCGCTCCTGTAAACAGAAGATCACTGGTTATCTTCCAATTATTCTGAAACTTAAAACAGAGCACTACTAATGTCTGCAGACTTTCAACAAACTCAACAAAATAGAGCACTTTTCCTTTCTGCCACTAAGGAGCCTAAGCTGTCAACAGCAAGATAGCTCTGAGAAAAAGGTTCCATAATCTCTGTTCAGATACCTACTGACTGACAACAAAGATCATGGTCTTGCACTTACAAACTACTGATAATCTGAAATAAAGCAGACCAGCATTAGATAGCATTTGACCAGTGAATTCATATGACACATGCCATGATGCTCCCTACATAAACTGAACTGATATGCTCTGAGGATACAATTACACTTATGATCCTAAAATACTTAACCTTGGAGAGAGTTCCTATGAAGGAAAGCAAGAAAAATGAGTAATCAACAATTCCATTGGGAAAATGATCTCACTTTAGTTTGCAGTCCCCACCAAATATTCCCACAATGAGCTTCAGCATGCTTTGGAGATTCATATACAAATCTAAAAAGCACTTTGTTTTTTTTGTTATCAGATCATAGGCATTTATTTTACCAAGTAATAACAAGCACTAGCATTATGCTGCTTTGCAAAATCAGAAAGTATTTATAGAACTGTGAAGCACAAGTCTCTCTCTTTGGTCCCAGGACTCGGGTTTTGTTTTTAACTGCTTATGGCTCAGTCTCAAGTTTGTATTCAGACATATGGAATCGGAGAATTCATTTTTGTTTGATCTGTAGCATGTAAAGGCGTACTTTGAACCAGCCACAAGAAAAGAGAACACATTGGTGGCTAAAGGAAGTGGTACTGAGTTTGATTGAGAGTTTCTTTTGCTGGAAACAGGGAAGAAGAGGAGATGGCATCATTGTATTCCATTCTGCAGCAGGTGACAAGCAAGTATTTAAAAGAGGTCTGGCAATAACTCATGTTCTCTGAGGAAAGCCCATGCAGAGTGATTTGGGATGAAAACTGCACCAGGACTAAGCAGCACAGGACTCATCTCCTCCAGACTCATGGTCATAACTCAAAGGCCTTACTCAGCCACTTTCTGTCAGCTGTAGTTGAAGCCCATGACCTGAAGAGCCCTTTCTCTCCCGTCACCCACTCCAGCAAGCAGCTGCCTCTAACTGGGTACTGACACAAGATACCTGATACAGCTCATGCATCTCTCAACAGCAGTAATTTTGGGAAAGAAATTAGTATCTCCATATCCAATAGAAGCTGTAAATCTGCTGAAGTCAACCCAGGCATGCCTGTCTAATAACAGCAAGAGTATGTGGCATTTCCGTTGGGAGCTCTCAAATCACTCTATAGGCGTTAACGAAACTACTTCCCCAGCGCGCCAGCTATATATATATGCTGAACTCGTAGTATATTACACTCAATTTACTGATTCATATAGAATTGTGATACAGACAACAGTTCATGGAAGATACCATTAAAACCCAGTTCAAGCTACAGTACATCTGACAGTTCGGAAAGCTTCCATCTCAGTTTCCAACAAATTTCTCTCTTAACATTTGCACAGTAATATTTTTTTTTTCCATCTATGAACTGCGAGAATTGTTTTGCTTGTTCACTCTTTTCTGTTGAGAAGCACATTTAAAATACTTAATTCAGATTTGACCCTTGTCAAATTTAAATCTTAGTTTCCAACTGGTAACAAATTTTAAAATGCTATTTTTTTTTTCTCACACTAAGACTAAACAGGTGGCTCCTTCAATATTCCTGTTCAGATTCAAAGCGTTTTTCAAAAACCTGAGGCAGTCTTTAGCAGGATTAAAAAACTATAACAGGATAACTCCTCAGAAATCAATAAACAAACATCTATTGATGTAATGCACACCACTCAACTTTTCTATATCAAGTGAAACATTTCTCAGTAATTGGATTTACCTCAGATCCTTTAGGAATGTTGATGATCCACATAGCTGTCTGGAATTAAAAATTGGAATAGGATTCTAAGTAATTTTATTTAATACACAATAGAAATTTATCACCGAAAGACTTGTGTCAAGGGTTCTTCAGCATCTTATCTAAAAGGATTGTGATGAATTTTCACTTGATTCAGCAGTTGCCTATGTTTTTATTACTAAAGCCTCCCAAATACCTGGTGAAAGCATCACTGACACCATGAAGTATCACACAGCAAAAGTGGTGCTGCATACGAAAAGAAAATCAGACTGGGGGATGTCCCCAGTGGAAAAATCCCAGGCCATTTCTCTGCTGACCTACCACTGCTTTCTCTGCATTTTAGCATGGGACCGAAAAGACAAACTTTGCTCTTTAATTCCTGGCCTTACAGTTGGATTGGAGCTGAAAAGAAAGTAAAAAGCTGTATTTTGGTTTTTGATACTTCAAGGAATATTAACTTTTTTCCTATGGAGTAACTATTGGAGATAGGAAACCAAGGAAAGAACCCAGTAGGATTGTACAATTAAGTGCTGTCCATTGAAATAAATCTACACTTTTGTTTCGTAGACAATGCAGTTTTACAAAAGCTTTCTTTTCACACAGCGTCAGCTTTTGGCTGGCTGCTGTATACGATACATTTTCAGAAAACTCTGTTTTAGCAAAAAGGTATATTATTGTAATTACTCTGCTAACTGAAAAGAGAGGCATCAGAGATATCAATCAGCTGATGTAAATCAGCAGAGGTGCAGCAAAGGAACGATCTGTTATCCAGTCTATTATCCAAGACTTGTATCCCAGTATGTTTCATGACTGTGTACACCTTTGGCATACATGGCGTAGGCTGTTTAAGAGAGCTGTTCTGTGAAATTTGAAATGATTTTTGCTCGAGGCAGGAGGGGTGATAAACAACCACCCTTTCAGCAGCCAAAAAAGGAAGGGGTGGACACCACACAGGGAGGAGCAGCAGAAACCTGTGCAGTGGCTTCCTACTGAAGATACAGTCTCTTCAGCTACTTACATGGGATACATGTGACCACTGTATTTCAACATGAGAGTTGGGCAAAACTAACAAGGAACAAAACCAAATCCGATGTTTTTAGAAATGAAGTCATGGCCTACTTTTACTTCCTGACCCCAGGCAAATGATTGACATTGGAGCAGACTGCGACCTGTTTAGACTGGTTTAGTGTGTCAGCTGCCACCTGGTTTTATGTCATTGAACATGTAACGAGGCTCACTAAATAAGGCAGACCTAACCTAGAAAACTGCATCAGTCTTCACTTATATTTTTAGGTTGATTTCTTCTCAAATAAATTTAAATACCAACCTGACTCATTCACTGTGAAAGTCTGTACAAGCTTTCCTGTGCTATCAAGAGAGATTAAGGATTCCAGCCAGCTACGTGGTGTCATTTTATTCTGGGTTGGGTTGTTTTGGGTTTTTTTCCTTTTCTTTTTCTTCTTTTTTTTCTTTTTTCCCACTTTTTTTAAACCAACTCTCTTGTTGTGGGCTGAAAACCTGCAGACAAACAGTATGCCAGAATCACAAGTTTCTGTGTTTTCAGGAGAGAAGAAATAACAAAAAAAGGGAGAAGACACCTGCCAGCCCCAGTAATTGGCCAACGCTGCTGCTCTTCCCCAGTAACAAGTTAACATTAACTCTATTTTTATTACTAGCATTGGACCCATGTGAGGAAACAGTGATCCTGCCGCATGCTTTTCTAATGGCGACTGGTACAGTTGTTTCTGGCGGGGCTGCCCCAGCCTGCTGCGTTTCTGAGTGCCCCACTGGGATCCCAGCGAGGCATTACCTCCACGGTACTAAGCTCCGTTGCCCAGGGAAAGCTGAATACTTGCTACTTTTTCTTCTCTGCACTCAAACACTGAATCAACCATACCACGTGCAGGGAGGTTTTTGGTAGCCCTGGCTGTAGGTAGGCACGAAGCAGCTGATGGTGGGCAGGACTGAGCAGGAGAGAAGTATTGTGGCGCCACACAAATCCCAAGGTGGGGTGTAATGGCATGACTCAAAGGCCAAAACCAAGCTTCATGCTTGACTTGCTCTCACAGAGATGTATTCCTACCGCTGCTCCTAGTAAGCTCACTTGAGAAGTAGGGCGCCTGTCAGCTGAAGCTTAACCCTTTAAAATTTTTTTCCCTGACTGAACACTTCTTAAAAGAGGATGATGATTTAGTCTCATTTTCTATGTTATTGCAGCATTGGAAGGTCTTGTATCAGACTTTCGGATGTTCAGTTGACTTCTGGGTCTGCTGCAAAGCAATGGCTTTAGGCAGTGCCTATATTTTGAAAAATATGCAGATACTTTCTGTGAGTTACTCAAACTGCAGTGCTGGGTCTAAACTCACTGACCTACTTTAACTTGCTTTCTGAGCAGCTGAGTTTCAGACTTATCTTCATTATATCTCAATGTTAAATATTGCTTGGTTTTCAGAATTATTGTGCATGGCTTCGTCTGTAGTCAATCTCTTCTCTAGGTAGGTGGTTTCCCATCCTAAATTTCCGTTACTAATTGTAGTCATTCCAAATGCACACAAAAAGCACCGTCCCAGGCTACAATATCATCATTGCAAGCTCTCATCCCCAAGAGGCCTGCAGACATCTGGGGCATTATGCAGTGAAGTACTTCCACATCTGAACATACTAAAATGAGCACATGCAAAAAATGAATATTTGCAAGGTGTTTGTTTGTTTCCTTAAAATCTTAACAGTTGGCAGGCTGTCAGAGCCCCCAGTCAGTTTGCAGCAATGGAAACCAAGCGTATGAGGAAAGATTAGCCACCAGGAGTATCACACATGATCAGGCTGTCAAATTGCAAAGGGGAGATGCAAATCTTCGAACGTTCCACATTCAAAGGCAGCTGCCCAAACTCTGTCAGTTCATTTCAGTTGTTGGAAAACGCGGCCCGATTGCTCCGTTCCTGGTGGGCAGATGTTAATGTTCTCATGCGGTGCTCCCATTCACTTCTCGAGAGCCGTCTGTCGGCGTCTCTGCTCTGCGAAGCACGCCAACTGTTATCACAAGTTTTTCTTGCAAGGAATTTTCATGCTTCTCTGCAGACGTAGTTGTGCAGACTTGAGTTTCACCAACGAAAAAGAGCAGTAGTTTCATACACAGAAACTTCCCCTCCCTTTGTTGGGTGCATTTCAGTCTCTATCACTCACTTGCTTTGTGGAGTGGCTGAGATTCCCCCCAGCTGGTGACACCGATGACTGGCTTTATCGCCGTTTCTCTACACCCAGCAGATCTTGCTCTCAGAGAGAAAGGAGCTGTGAAACCCTTGGTTAGGAAGCTGATATCAGCTTGGACAACATTCTTCTGTATTCCACTAGCGCCTTACTCCAGATTTCTCCCTGGCCGCTCTAGCAGTCACCACGTTTCCTCAGACTACCTCAACTCAGTTAAGTATCTTGTAGGTCTAGGCACAATAGAGATGCCCTACTCGCTGCAGTATCAGACTTCGTCCTAGCAAGACCTAAAGGCACAATGTCAGTGGTGATTCAGCTGGCTGTGAGGTTTTATTGAGTTGTTGGTGGAGGAGAGCTGCCACCCGCCCAACTGCTCTCCTCATGCCCCGTCCCCTCCTTTCTGAGCAATTCCCAGGTGACTCTGCGAGCTCTGGCCCCCAGAAGCCTTCTCCTGTGGGGTGGCATGGTCAGTCTCTCTTGCTCCCAGGTCAGGAGGACTTAGGAGGAAATGCTGGCTGCAGCACATTCCCATGCCAGGCATCTGTTTGGATTTTATATCTGCACCATACCTGACCTGGTCAGAGCAGCAACATGACCCAGCCAGAGCAGTACATTGGTACATTTGGTACCAGGATAAGCGGGTGCGAACGGGTTTGACACGATTTGGATGAGCCCAAAATAACCTCAGCTCTTAGCAGAGCTGGCAGAATTTGTATCAGGAAACTTCAGGCTAGTCAGTACTCATCACGAGACACAATAGATCTGCTGCACTTTTAAAAATGCGTTTGAAAGAAAGGTTTGAAAATTCCTCTTCTTCATCTTGGGGTTGTTTGTTTTGTGGGGGTATTTCCCCCCCTCTCCCCTTTTGAGATTTACAAAAATACCTCAGTGGATGGTGCACTTCTTGCAAGCAGATTCCTTATATTTTCCAGTGCTCTCAGACACCACCACCAAACACATTGCCAGGGCTCCTGCCCGCTGCTCCTACTGAACAAGGAGTGCCTCACATGAGAGCTCAACAGACACGGTCATCTACACTAGAAACAGTTTGTCTCAACAGCCCTGATTGTATATATATTTTAAACAAACAACTTCACAGAAGAAAATACTGGAAATTTGGTGTCAGCAAGAACTCAATCAGGTGTGAAACCTGATGGTCGAGACAAGTATCACACAGCAACAGTGTCGGCTCCTGTGCTTCAAGCTACACCCACGTGCTTGCAGCAGTACCAGTTACTAAACGTTCTTCGCTTAAAATCCCCCTCCTTGTAAAATCCTTGTCAGGCCCGGCATGTCAGCCACCAAAAGCTCCTTACAGTGTAGCTGTTGCATCATGCCAGAAGCAAACATTTCCTGCACAGCAGTCCCGGTTAATTTTTTTTTAAAATAGGAGCATTAACAGAAGCTTCTTCAGCAAACCACAAAGTTTTAATACTACGCCCGTTATGAATGCTCGCCCAGCGCTCCCCCAGCCAGGCAGTTTCCCAAAAGGGCCATGTGGGGCTGGGGGCTGGCCGGCTGCCGGCTCTCCCCCGTGAGGAGACTGACCCCAGCGCTGTGCCTTCCTCCAGCTCTGCCCCAGAAACTTTGCCTTCTGCACTGGAACCAAGTGCTTGTCTATAAAAACAGATGATGGTCTGATTAAAACACAGGTGGTGTTCAAATTTGGGAGAAAGATCCGTGTATGTCCCATGTGCCAGCGTAAGTACTCCTAGAGGGTGAGTTTCTCTCCCGTAGCAGATACCCAAAGGACAGGACAAGAGTATTTGTATTGAAATCAACTTACACAACTGAGTGAAACAAAAAAAAAGCTTTTTTTAAAATCTGTGGTAGCATCTCTAAATCACAGTGACAAAAAAATTTACAAACATAAAAAGACATATTACCCCTGCTTTGCAACGCTTGTACACTCTCCATGTTCCTCAGTGCAGACGCTCTAAACACTGCTTTAAAATAATCTTCTCCCAAATGGTATATGACACAGATCCATTGGAAACGTACTTGATTTAGATATGCAGATTCAAAAGCCCACAGTTTCTTTTGCAAGAGACCTCTGTGTCTCCCTGGAAGGGAAATGTGGGCTCAGGCAGCTGCCCAGGCACAGCCACATGTCAGCGCCTGGAGCTGCGCACCGGCGTGCCCGAGACATAAATTTCATAGACTTCATCCCAGCAGCTCGGTCACATGCCTGACGACTTCTAAGTCGATAAGAATCAATCACAATAGAGTTTATCAAATCATTTCTTGTTTACGGAGCCCTAATTTACTTAAGTATAAAATTATAAGACCCAGAAGTGTTTGCAAGTTTAATGCTAAGCGTGCTTTTCTCTGTTTAAGCTGGGGCAGTAACAACTTGCATTAAAATCTGCAGAAGCAATTCAGAGTGACACTGTACTATTCTAAAAAAAACATAGAAACCATGGGAATTATAAAAGAGGGGGCTGGCACTGGGGGTTGAGATTGAAATTACAAGCATGGCTGAGTTTGAAGTTGTCATGGTACCAGTGCTACTATGCGTGAATCACAGAACCATCAGATCACACTCTGAGAAGCAGCAGTTTTGCCCGCATACAAAGTGAGCAAAACCTTGGAACAAACTGTTCTGTACCTTCAAGGAACTCAATGTTCACTCTGATTTAGCAGTCTGGATTCGAAGTTTTAAAAGGGGTGAGATTTTGGATAAATTGGTGATTTTCTGCAGGCTAGGCCTGGCTCCACACTGCCATGGTTATTACGCAGTTGCAACTCTGCGACCTGTGGATGAAGTCGGAAGCACCAGAAACACCACAGCTCTTCTCACAGCGTTGGCCTTCGCACAACAGTGAAGAAACACATGGCTTGCTTAAGCAACTGCACCTCGTCCATGGCAATAATAAAAATCAGCAAAGCCCCTGTCTGTAATCAACGCTTTTATTACTACTAGCCCTTTTGTGCTCTGCAGAGAACCATGTGTATTGTAGCACAGATAATTCATCACTATCTTGTTAAACTTATTTTGCAAAATTTTCTTCAATATGTAGGCTAAGGTTTGCTCCCTTTATTGCTATGCTCCTCATAATAGTGTGCAGCCAAGTGTAAAAGATCTTCTGTCTTCTCAATTAACAGACTATTAAGCTTTCCCCTAAGAGTAATAAACTCCCATAATCTGGCAGGGGCAGCAGTCCACAGATGCGCTTTTTTTTTTTTTTTCCCCAAAGTGCAATATTGTGTTTCCAGATCTGTGTGGGTTGCTCTAAACAGATTTTGCTGAGAAGACACACAGCATGTTCACACTAACATGCTAAATAGGTGAAAAGTCATCGGGCATACAATTAAATCTAAATTGTTTTAAAATATTTCTTTTCATTTCATCAAGTGTTCCTGCATCTCTTAGTCATCATACATGAGTAATATTTAAAGACTATGTCTCAAAAGCAGACTTGTCTACTAGGGCCATAGGGATTCTGAACATCCCTATGGATGGAAAATGTCTAAGGAACCTATGAAAGACAGCTGGAAAAAGCAAATTTTTTGTCAGGATGGTTGAATTCAGTGACTTAAAAGTGTCTGCACTGTTATGAAATAAATGCAGGAGCCCATAAATTCCAGAACCCCTGCACCGAATTGAGGAGTTGAGGAATGCAGAAACTGAAGATAATCGCACATCCCCCTAAATGCATAGCCAGACATTTGGGGGACAACATGCAGTTTACCTAAACTTATATCTAAATGCACTGTTGTTTAGTTTATGTTCTCAACGTTCTCCATAAAAAAGGTAAGCGAGGTCAATCTGCAGAAGGGAGGTGTTACCAACACTCATTAAGTTACATCAAAGGAGAGCCAAAGACCACACCCAAAAGTGGAAAAGCGAAAGCTAGGCATTCATAGCTTCACAGATCCAACACCAGAAGATGTGCTTGGGTGATTTTCAAAAAGGACAAAGAATTCCTTCCTGAAATTTATGATCTGAAGACTTGAAGAAAGACCATCTGCCCCTTCTCTCCATGGTTTGCTGTAGAGAATAACCCGGCTCATCTGCTACTTGTAGCTGCTTGGCTCCGCTGTGTGTGTGCAGCCCCAACGAGCACACAGTAATATTATGGAACAAGAGAAGGTGTGAGTAGGTTTTTTTACAGTTTATAGAGCAGGTAAGGTCATCTACTTCATCAAAACGTATAAAACCATGGCTGCTTTGAAACTCTCCCAATAGCTATGCTATATCAGCCATAATTTGTTATTGTCTTGTCCCTTGAAACCAGAAATCAGGAAAATTGCCTAAAATTCACCACTAGGAAGTCCCATTGCATTTTTTTCAGCTTCCAGTGATAAGATGGCATTGTCAGCACTAACCTTTAACGAAGCAAAGACTAGCCTTGGGTTGCAGAGCGGGGACCACCCACGCACCAGACTATACTTCTGTGCTAGTTAAAAGCAACTAAGCATAAACGAAGGGAGCACCCAGGGACGTGGAGTCAGCTCTCTCCACATAGCCTTTCCTGTTTTCACCTCGCTGCTGCTCATTTTTCAGATCCAGATGACACTTCGCTTCTCTGCTAAA
Organism: Tauraco erythrolophus; assembly: GCF_009769465.1. NCBI lineage: Eukaryota > Metazoa > Chordata > Aves > Musophagiformes > Musophagidae > Tauraco > Tauraco erythrolophus. Next base: position 23,791,449 of record NC_141465.1, read on the forward strand.
ATCTCAAGGCCAAGTCTCAGGCGGAAGCCCTGAGAGAACGTCTGCGGAGCCCCGTGCTGCTCTGCCGCTACGGCTGTGCGGACGTCCCCACGCTGGCTGTAAATGAGTTGGCACGGGAACCAGCAGCATTTCCAAGAACATCAGAGCTTTTAGCCAAACACCTCAGTGCGTGTTTCAGATTTCTTACCGTATTAAACAAGGGGTTTTGCACTTTTTTCTCTCTGGGCGATTTAAGAAGTAACTTCTGTCTCACTCCACTTTTGATCTTCATGTTTTTTCCCCTCATACTTGTTCCTGGGTTTTTAGAAATTTTTTTTAAGCAATCACTGGGGAAACCTACAGTGCTAGGCCTCTTTTCTGATCACCTCCGTGACACAATCCATAGATAACCATCCATGTTTCAAGTGAAGAAACAACACGCTCCCTCCCAAAATAAGGAACATCAATGCCGAGGTAGTAAGTTTATCAATTAAGTAAATCTTTCCCCTCCTCTACTCTGGTTTTGTTTACCATTTTTCTAAATTTCATAAGATATTGAATGCTCTGGCTTGACTCAGCTCCTGAAAATCAGCTTAGTACCATCAGTAACCAGTGTTTTTTGACTAGCTCCAAATCAAGCTCAGTTGTTATTTCATAGTTGCATACACCCAAATTCTTCCCTCTTTCCCTTCCTGCTCTCGTCTTCTCCTCGCTGCCTTCAAGCCCCACCATAAAACCTTCCCTTCCAGTTCAACCTGCTTCCCTTTTCTCCTCCTCTCCCCAACGCTCTCTTCAAATGGGAAGTCATCTTTCCCCAGCATCAAGGATAAAATCCACCCTACGCAGAGGGGCCGGTGCCAGGTCCACTTAAGTTTTCCCAAGAATTTCACCTCAGATGACTTTCCCTTATCCTCCTCCTCCAGACTTACTCTTTTCACAATACTTTTCAACAATGACCTCAGCCAGATTCCTTCACTACTGCTAACTTGTACCAGCACTTAATGTACTTTATGTGCCTGCAGTGTTTTTTCTGAGTTTGTAATAGGCTGCAAATTCCTTGGAGCATGTCTCATTATATTTTTGTATAGCTCCACTCACTCTGCCTCTACTTAATAAATAATGGCTACTCCACAAGAATGCTCACTATACATCCCTACTGTTTTAAATATCAGCCCTTGCATTGTCACCTTTCTTCATTTTTCTTTCGTCTGCATGAGTCTTTGTAACCATCTTCTGCATGTGTTTATGTACACATGCTCCTTCACATATCTTTTCAGAGAAAGAAACTCTGAAGTAACTCCCTGTACCAAAATTCCTTATTTTGCACAAAAATCCAACACTTTGGACTAGCTGGAGACACTGTCAGCTTTAAAGATTTTCCACTTTCTTATTCTTCCTAGAAAAGTTTCCCTTTCCTCCTGAAAACCTATTCAGCGAGTGTAAAAGCACTGTTTGTGTTCTTCAAGAAAAGATATTTTAAACATGAGACCTCATGTTTTACTTGCTCTTCTGTTGATGTAAGAAATATATGGCAGATGAGAAACAAACAACATGCTAAAAATACACTGAAGTCTTGAACACTGGAACTAAGCCTAAGTGAAAGAGCTTTATGTTGAGGAAAACACAGTGAGGTGTAGCCCCGCTGAGAAAAAAAACAGTCATCAGGTTCCCACCAGCATAGTTGCAATAAGGCACTTTCACTGCTCCAAGGTCTTATTTACTTGTCCAAGCCTATTAGGGGTTAGCCCTGCTATACAATGGCAAGCCTGGGGTCAGCTTTCACAGGTTTCAGGTACAAATCATAGCCGGTGCCCTACTTCCACTTAGGTTACTCTTTGGCTTCAGAAACTTTTCTTCCATTTTCTTCATCCTTGTTGGCTTCTAAACTTGCTTATTTAATGCCCTGTAATTGAGTTATTTGTCCAAAATATTCCTCTTGCAAGCACGTTTTAACCTAGTTTTACTCAAAGGCCCCAGGTGAGACGACCGAAGCAGGGGCCGTGTTACTGAGTGTGATTTAAATAACCGATGCAGATGGGAAGCAAAAGAGACGGAGTTGTGGCATTAGTGATCTGACACTTGCAAAGATGTTTCTGACAGACAGGTTGCCAGATTATAGAAGTTCCATCATCTCCAGGAATCTTCCCATCTGAAGGGAATCTTCATGCATAGGTGCTCTAAATAGGAAGGCCAAACTGCATGCTATGCCTTTTAACATCAAAACTGGATACAGGACAAATGATACTCTCTTGTCTATCTCAGGTATATGTACAGTTGATATTCTACTAGCACTGAACTCTCTCTAAAACAAGAAGTCTTTTTTGGTCTACTTAACACAGAAATCTTCACATACAGTATGGTCCTATGCCCCACCTGAAATCTCATGAAACCTCACAGTCAACCACAATGCAAACCTGGGGTTCCTTAATCATGATTTGGGGATCGTTTCTCGTCTCCTGGTGAGGACAGTGGTAGGAAATACAACCAGTCATGACAGGTTGCAGGCGTCACCTGATAGTAATATAGAATTGTCTATGCTATGTATTTCCAAATACTGCTGCAAGAGCAAGCCTTGCTGATGGCAGGAAGACTGCAGTGATTGCTGCTGAACTTGCGTAAACAGTGATGATGTAGCAGCTGTAACTTCTGCTACGGAAAAAGAAAACATAGCAAACAGGGACTTCTGCTTTTAGAGGAGCCTTATTGTTTTGGCTCTGTAACCGGACCTTGTTTGCTCAGATGCTAAAGCAAGGTATCATCATACCAGAATACTTCTCCTGAGGTCCTCTTCTGCATCTCTCTCTTGTCCTGGACTCTTTCAGCAAGCCCAACCCAGTCACCATTCCCTCCAGGCTCAGGATGCTACCATCTATCCAGCTGGCCACCGTGAATCCCCCACCCCACTGGGCAGCAGTAGAAGCTGTGACCAGCAGGGCCCCTTTTGGTATCTCTTTTAATTCTTGCCAGGTCCCAGGTAACACCAGGAATTTGCATACTAGATAGAAAAGACAAAGAGCATCTTTCCAAGCACTCCTCCTTTGACCATTCTACTTCTGTAACTGTCTCTTGGCCTTGATACCTTTCGGAACAGAGGTCTCTGTGCTTCATTGTTTTCTGATTTGGTTCCTCATTCCATGGACTGGATTTAGCCCTGTGAGTGTTGTTCTCATTCATCCAATTCTTCCTCTCCTTGTTCCCAGTCCAGAAAAATCCATGCAACAGTGCACCAAGCAGAAAAGGAGAGTAAACTCCAAGCATCCAGCATGGCTCCTCAAAAAAAAAGGAGCACTACCCTGCCCTACAGATATTTCTACAGTTGTCAAAGAGTTTCATATCATACGCTGAATCCTCTACTTTCCTGCAAAGCACAGGGCTCCACGCCACAGGGAGCCACGTTCCACGTCAAAACGGACAGCACCATCCCAGCTCCAGCATAATCACGTTTGCTTTGGGCCAACTGGGCACATGCTCAAAGTGTGATTCTGGCACAGCTGCCTCATTAGTGCAGGATAACATGAATATAGTAGATGCCTGGGAAACTGGCTGCTACTTCTGCACCCATGCTCTACGTACTGCCAAAAATTTCCGTATCTCCTTGATCCAATCTGGGAGATAAAAAAACTGAACTAGGCAGAAATTTATATGGTGCTCAGTATCTCACATCACTAACGTTACACCACTTACCGCTCCAGGCGTCCTAGCAGTGGGGAATAACAGTTAGCCTGGGTCAGAGGAGACTTCGGTTCCATGCAGGAGGTTTCTGGTACTGTCAGGAAACGTTTTGCAGGCAGTACTGTGTCACAGACGCAGTTTGAAATCAAACAAGGGATAGCAAGGCATAGTTTTCTAGTATAAGCACGACATAAATCTTTATGTAAAGAGAGAGACAAAGATGACAGGAAAACTGGAATAGCACCTTTCTTCCTAAAGTGAACCAAGTTTTCAAGTGCTAAGCAGATGTGGGAAGACAATGAAAAAGATCTATTGAAGCCACTGGATATTAAAAAAAGTCATCTTTTTATGGAACTAGCTTTATCCTTAGACTTTCTATGTGAGTTTTGAAGCACAGAATTTATTCAATACAACAGGTGCTGTCTGTTTCTAGACAATTATTCCTTCCGCTTCTAAATTAATAACTGCAAATCTATGCCATGCAAAAATAGAGGATGATTCTTTGGGCTGTTAACATTTTTCAGCAGGGGATTTCAGTGCCTTCTCTTCCTCTCTCAGCAGCTGCCACTGTTTTGTCAGTGGTGAGAGCAGCCACCACCAGCTCCCAGCTCTTTGCATCAGATCTCATGTATTTGGCCCCCTGGGAAGCAACACTGCCAGCACCACCGTTGTGTGTTCCCTCTGGGAAACAGGTGGTGGGACAGAATGGGAGCTGGCAACAGGCTGCCAGCTGGACCATGCCGAGGACACTTTAAAAAAAAATTGAAAAATTCCCTCTCTCTCATTTTCCTACTCTTACTCTATCCCTGGACTTGCACCTTCTATTCTGTGCCACTTTAAAAAACTTAAAATAGCAAATTTGGCGGGCCAAAAAGGGGTTGTGACATATGCTTTGCTTCTTTATGCCACAGCAAGCAGCATTCTAAAATAAAGGAAAGAGATACTGGGGGTAGGTGCTGTTAGAGGTCATCACCTCTCTTCTCAGTATGCAGGCACCATGCAACACCTTGGGTGAATGTTTTCAGTAGGAGAGACCAAGATACAGCATTCATTATCACCAATGCATAACACAGTACCTTAGGCAAATGCCCATTTCAAAGCAAGTTTTTTGTCTAAAACTATATACATTTCTTTTTCACCTCCTCTGTCCTTCATGAGTGATGACTGGGCTCCCATATAGTTTAAAAATGAGACAAAAGGAATCAAAACAATAGGGAAGAGGAAAGGGAAAAATGGTATGAGAGTTAAAAGTTGCTCGCACGAGAGATGAACACATCACTACATGCAAGGATTACCTAAACTAATTCCTTTCAGATTTTCAAGCATACTAACAGACCAACCAACTAGCTGTTGGTACTTCGGCATAATGAAATGCAAAGCTTCTTTTGCTTTTGGACTAGGGAGTAAGTAAACTTGCACCAATATGCTCTGAGGTTTAAGCAGTGATACTGAACTACAGAGAGTGTATTATCCACAAAATAGCTGCATGCATGAGGTTTTTGTTTCCTGGATTTATCTAATTCTTGGTGCTGATGCTAATGAAGACTTTCTCCCTGTGACCATGTCGAAAAGGAGAAAATGAGGTGAGATTAGGAAGTAAAAGGCATTTGAGAATAACATCTTTGTAGCTTGCTACCCTAAGATTACCCTTTCCTCTCTTTGTTTCTCCTCTCCTTAAATTAATCACGGCCCAAGAGGTGAGTAACACCCCGAATTCGCTGGTTCCCCACAGCAAACACAAAGGACAGGCACACAGATACATGCGAGCACGGAGGTAGCACGTAGCAGCTGAAGGAATACAGGCTTCCTGCAAGACCAAAGGTGAATGACGTGCTGAGCCATTTCTAAGGCATGTGAGAGAGTCACTTTTAGGTTTCTTTGAAGAAAAAAAAGGGTTTCTTTCAGAGCTAAATGTGAATAACATATTTTGAAAAAAATTGCTCAATTCTAACAGCTCACAGAGGTATTAGAGGAACATCCATTTTCCGTAGAACCCTTAGTAAAGCTTTTTCCAAGTCATGGCATACAAGAAACTGAGGGTGAGGACAACCAACTCCAAAACATGCTTGAAGTTCATCTGTCTCTCTCGGTACCAGTGAGATGATGTGGATGTGGGTTCTCGGATGTGGATGTCTCGGTACCAGTGAGACGATGTGGATGTGGGTTCTAGTCAGGCAGAACTTGGAAGACAATGCCATTTAGCTGGAGTTACGAAGGTGCAGGCTGGCAAATATGAAGAGGTGACAGAAACAGACTGGATACATCTATGTTCCAGTGGCTACCCAAAACTCATTTGCAGAAGTCACCTTTTAAGTCTTTACTTAAATTTTCAGAAGAATTTCTAAGCATGTAAGGGTGTGACTTTAAAGTAAAGGCTGAGGCCAGGGAGCCCCCACTAAATTACAGATTAGCCCAGTTTGCCTCCCATTTAGAGAGGAAGTATTTCCACCTCACCGAACCAGACTGCACAAAGAGAATCAAGTTATTGCAGTTATTGTCCCATCTCTCCCCAACACACCAAGATGCACTGTAGACATATGCTGAGTTTAATTGCGGAGGCAGGCATCAAGCTTATCTAACTGGCACAGTCACAAGTCAATAATGTTTGTTTTGCATTCAGTTAAATTCTGAGTAGTTTAATCAGAAAAGTAATCTGGAAATAGTGACAAATCTCTTTATTCATTAAGAGCAAGCAGTCCTTGAAAAGCCAAATCAAAGCAGGCTGCTGTGAGCTCAGATCAGCATATGCTCTGTCATTAGCAGCATTGATAGTTACCAGCAGAGAGGATTTTCATGCCCCGAGTTGGTGCCATGCTCCCTTTGAGTCACTCTGACAATGAAAAGGAAATAAAAATATTACCAACAATTATTACCTATGCGTCCTAGCTGCTGCTCGAGGCTCATATTAACTCCCTACAAACACTCCCAGGGGTGCATTACACACCTCTAATATGCTGTGTCATATAGAAAAACATGGTCACCGTATTCTTCAGTTTCAAAATAACGTTCTTCTTGACAAAGTTTACAGACAATGAAGAATCATTTGCTTTACTGAAGTGTAGACATGTTTGGATTACTGCAACAAGTTTTTCTACTTTGATAAAGGTTTCCACGATGCATCGACCTGCAAATGATCTATCATCGGGGTCCACATCTGTTCTTGATGCCCACAATGCTAGAGTTAGTTTCATTAAGGAGCATACGATTGGGCTGCCAAGTCCTGTGTATGCAATTGCTATTCCCCCACCCTCATTTTGAAATCTCTGAAGCAAAAACTTTCATTTCTGAATCCAGCAGCTGGTTTGTGAAAAATCATCGACATCACACGCATCTTTCATTTTGTGAGGAACAAACTGAAGATCAAGAAGATTCTGTATGACCACGGGTCTGTCTGTAAAGAGTTCACTGGTGGTTTGAGGCATTTTTTGAGTGAGTTTATTATGAATCACTGAGCAAATGTTGTTAATGTTCACTCAGAGTGAATCTCTCGGAAATTTACAGCGTTCAATACCCTCGTCACTCCACAGGCTGTTTAGCATACGATACGCTTGGCTCCGCAGGCCTGTTTGTTCTGGTAGACACAAAGTGTGTTTTACTTGGTGCTAGAGCAAATTGAATAAAGGTAGTGAAGTTACAAGAGCCTGAACTCCCCCCGAGTAATAAAACAAAACCTGGGTGACATTCAGATGCCCCAAGGAACCGTCCCAGGGCATCATCACGTGAGAAACAAAGGCATATCGTTGGTTTTGTATGGTTGGTAGACTCAAAACCAAAGGAAACAAGTCAGTGAGGAAGCATGAACTTCAGAAATTATTTCCAAGCCACACTGCCATTAGAAGACTAGATTGTCTCCTTAGGTATAGCAATTTTTCCTGTAGCTGTATTTTGGCTTAGCCATTCATCCTCGAAATCACAGGCAAGCCTACTCACAGAGAGAACAGTCTACACAGAACCTGGGCCAGGGGTCTTTTCCTTCTGAAGCACAGCTGAGCATCTCTGGTGGCATTACATACCTACTTTAAGACGATATATCCAAAGATGGCCAGTATCCAGATCCTATTCCATTTAGGATACCAAACAATCAAAATGCTCCGCTATATACTTCATGAAGCCCTAGTTGAGATCTATGGAGCCTGAGTTATTGTTTTTAATGTTGCTTTTTTTTTTTTTAATTAACTTTATGGATTATAATTTATGCTTTCCAGAAAGTTTCTGAAGAAGTCATGCACGCATATTCATTGCTAAGAGATCAGAAAACATAGGATGATTCATGACAATGGCTGTTATTGTTACCCAAGACAGTCATGACCCCAGTGCTTGCTTGCAACTGTGCAGCTCTAGACACAGTGCGCTTATACATTTTGGAACAAAAAATTCTCTGGAGAAACAGCACTTGCACTGATGTTGCAATCCACCGTTTGCGCCAATGCCGTAAGCTAACTCAAAAGCTGCAAAATGTGATGCAAGTGCACTGTTAAATCTTTGTACAGTCTTCATGGGCAAACTACATTCACTTTTCTACGTGTTTGCTTAAGAACTTAAATTGAATACAACTGAAAAGTACTCTTTGTGACATGGACCGAAGATTTTAGTGGGAAAACACACCTTTCCTGCCCTGCACAGGAGACCTGAAAAATATTTCAGCATTTGTTTAAAATGATTTTCAAATGAAACTTCCCATTTAGAGGTTTCCAGTTTATGGTGACCGATTTCAAGTTAATAAGCAGAAAGATATTTGAATAAAACACAATACAGCGCTTTGTAAAGTAATGTTGCTAATCTGATTTCGATTGTTTCATTTCCAGCTCCATGACTGTTTCCAGCCAGTAGCCCTGTTGAAGGCTATGTGTCTCTAAATTCCTTGCGAATTTTGTTGTCAGAAATTTATAATAGCACTGGTGCAAAGAGTCCACTGACACTCGAATAATGGAAAGTACACATGAAATAAAGCAGATTTAAAAAACATCAAGACAATGCATTTTTCTCATTTATTCAAATCTTCTGCAGGAAGTAAACACTGAAAGATTTAAAAAAACTTCACACTGCAGTATGTACAGTTTTGTGACATCACATGAGGAAATTAATTTCTAATAAAAAATGAGACCAGTTAGATAAATTACTGAAGACACATCACAATAAAATTGGTTGTGGTAAAATCCCGAATTCTCATGTATGGCAACGAAAAATCAATATTCCTTTGTTTTACAGGGATGGAATAGTCCTGGTACAATATTTCAATTACGCAAAATGGAGTCCTGAACTTACATGACTGATTATAGTTGTATGAGTACTTCATGTTTTAAAAGTAGTTTTGCTTTTTTTTTTTCCCCAGACCCTTTTGATTTGAAGCACATTCTTTCACAAAGCTAAAATACCACAGCAGAAGTCATGTCCAGAAGTGGAATACTGTTGTGTTTTGAACTGACCTGACTTGTTAAGACATTTTTTTTTTTTTGCCAACGCACAGATGCACAGGGTCCCCCATGCACTTTTCATGCAGCAGGTAATCACAACTTTAAATAAAAGTATTTTTCTATACATTCTTCCAGACTTGCAACTGTATACATACATGCAAAAGTTTTTAAACCTATGTGATCATATTTACACTTATACATGGAATATACATAACAAAAAAGATTAAAAGGTTTTTTTTCCTTTGCATTAGAACAATACAAAATATGTATTTTTCATTAAGGAAACCACTATTTACATCACCTTTTAAAAACCAATTTCAACATATTATAGGTGTAACAAGTCAATATATTTACATTATTTATAAATATATATAATATATACTTACCAGTTTACTCCTCTGTAAGATGTGGCAGAGAACAAACTGGTAATATCATGTCACTGACGTCAATGAGAGCTGTAATACTTTCACCAACATTTAACAGGGAAAAGTTAAACCATTCATTTCTTTCTTTTAAAAACATTTGTAAATTAAAAATTTAAAAACATTACTAAGAGTAAATGGCTAAGAAAAGTGAAAGGTATGGCTGAATTCCCTTTTGATCTCGTAATGTTTACACACTTCTCAGACTGAGCCGCCCACTTATGTGGTATCAGTAGAGAAGCCCTCCAGCGAAACACCTTTGTTTCTCTGGGTCATGCATTACCCCCCATCATTTCCTCAAACTTTGGCAGAGGAGGTGCTAGAAATCTGGTTATCTCAGTCCCGTACACTTTCCTCTGGAAAGAAAAGGCATATCTGTGCGGCAATTACAAGTCAATCCCCAAACCTAGCTAGTTGGAGCGCTACACCACCACAGTGGGTGAGGCAGCGTGAGGCTGTAGGTGCCTCCTCGAGCAAGGCATCGGCATCGAGCAACCTGACTGCTGCTGATGCTGCAACCACTCCCAGTTAAGTGAGGTTAAAGTTAATCCAGGCATAAGTCCCAAGGGGCTGCAATTACAACTTTCAGTGTGGTACAGACACACCCCTAACTTAGTTCTTCAATGCTTAGTGGGATGGAGGCAGCTCTCTCCTAGAAGTTTCACCAGCTACAATGGGGATGTGATCTCCTCCCCTCCCCTCCCTGCTCCTTTGATGGTGAGATCACACAACAGCACCCATCAATCCTGCACCTACACAGCTACTGCTGCCAATATCTGACAAGGCTGTGTTTTCCTTCAAGTCTGTAATCTGAAGGTCTAGCTGACACTTCAGCCTCCTGACTTTGCAGAGCTGTCTTTGAAGATTCCACTCCCACAGACTGAGGAAGCGTATTGGGGACAGCCAAAAAGCACATCCTAGTAGTGAACGTCTACTGAACCAAGGAGACAGGAGTTGCTGAGAAATATCAAGCATTACTCAGATGAACTTGGTTTCATCATTCATCTATAGGGACTGGTGGAAGTCAAGGATCTTTGAGTTGCCCTACCGGTCCTTCTGCTGGTGTAGCAAGCCCAGCTCCTGCACCTCCCTTTTCTGATGGAAAAATCTCCAAGGAAAACGATGGTGACTCCTTTTTACTCACCCATGCTACAAGATAAAAAATTACTAAAGAGCCTTTGGTCCTCAAGTTTGAAGGCTGTAAATGGGGATGGGGCACACATTTTAAAGAAGACCTCTCTTCCCTAGGGAGGGGTAACACCAGTGATACTGGAGAATTTCGCATAGGAGACTGTTGCCCTCTTAGCAGCTGACTCAAGAGTATTAAGTTGGTATGCCGTACCCTCTCTCAAGGGCCTCATCGTTATGTTACATGCTGCTTGAGATCACAATGTCTAGAAGAGGTACGGGTCTTCCATGAACAGCATGTCTTAAACTTAAAATCCTTCTGTATTATAGTTTACTGACGTCTGTGAGAATGGTAATACCCTTTCATTAATATCACCTAAAAAGAAAGCTAAATCATTAACTGGTCAAGCTGTTAACATTTGAACTTAAATGTTTTATAAAAAACTTTAAAAACTAAATGTTCAAAAGTATGTATTATAACAATAGACTACCGTAGAATAAATACATAGGTAAGCACGCTCCTAGACTCCAGTGTTACTTTTCGTTAGGGTTAGACTCTAGTCCTTACTTTTCATCTCAACTTTGTTTTCATGAAGTTTTTCCAACCAGATTATTTCACATCCTTTCAAGCTGCATTTTTCTGTGGAGCCCTTCAAGTAAATTATAGCCCTGTATTTACTCCGGGGACCATCTATTATTCTCTATTGTATATATTTCCTAGCTATATACACATTGTTTCAAGAAAAATAATCATTTAAGACTTTACGAGACATTTAATGGATGGAACAAATACCATCTTTTTAATATTTCTGCTGGGTTGACTCATATAAAAAGAATTCAGTTCCACTGTCAATCCAAAATATACTTTATCTCGTTAATGATCATTCTATGAGACATCTGAATTGTCATTGGGCCACTTATAAATGCAGTATTAAAGACAAACAAAATTTTATTTTTATATTATACTTCAGACAATGACATTTAAAATGATATTAGATTTGTGTGAAGGTTTTAAAATATAAATCTTCTTTGTACAGCCCATTAATATATTACGCTTCACCCAAATAACATAAAAATATATCTTTAAATCGCTCTGTTATTTCTCATATAAACCAGGGGGAATGTTTTATGTCGGATACTGCCAAATATTTGTGTTCCCTAAAAGAAGGTATCCCCCAGCAGGGTAAAATCGAATAGTGGTGCGTTTTCCAGCTGGCAGACAGAAGTCCCTTTCAGTAGGGAGTGCACTGGAAAGAAGGGAAACTGATCCCAGGCAGAGGACGAGAGGGGGACAACAGCTCGCTCTGTCTCAGCAAGCCAGCAGTCTGGGAAAAGATCTCTGAAAATCAAACCAGAGAGGAAAAGAGCAAAATGCCCCATCACTCATCTCCATTATGCAAACCCAAGATGGACAGAAACAGCAGTTTTGTCATGTCGTTGGCTCTCAATGGGAAAAATGGTCAAAATTAACACAGAGCGTAGCTTTCGTTATCTGTGAAAACCAACTACTTTGCTCTTTGCTGATAGCGCAGGGGACTATCAGTGAAATTAGAAGCCACAGAGAACGTGTTTTTGGAGGGAGTAAAAAGTTCAGCAGAACTTACGGTTGCCAATAATGCATATAATTCAGAGGAACTGGATTTTGTCCTCCTCTTCCCCCCTGAGAAATATGGGCTGCAAACGGAGTTAACACTGACAGCATTAACAGGAAAGCTGAGCCGCATGGCTCCTCCCCAGCCAGCAATTCTTTTAAGGTGTCTCAACTTCAACTGCAATTTTCAGTTACTCCCATCTCAGGCTGATATCGCCAGATGTTACAAATCACAGCACAGGTGGGGACTGAGGAAAAGGGCAGAGGAGGATTTCTCAGACATGTCCCACTATCCATTACAGAACATGACAAAACCACAATTTTATCTTCAATGCAACCTGAAAAATTATTCTACACCCAGGTTTTACTGCAGTGAAAGGGTGGTGCGTTAAACCATGCATCAGCCGTTCAGAGAGTAATAAATATTGGCAGAATATGGATTCTTTTCCTTGGTTGCAGGAAGAGGCCAACACATTTTTCATTAAAATCCTATTCCATCTTTCAGTGGAAGTCTGATGTGCTGCTTGGGCGCAGCTGGTATTCTTCTGCAGGGGAAGCAGGATGGCACTAAACAGACAATTCCACTGACCTGCTGCACAAAAAAAAAAAGCCTTTCAACCATTTTCCTTACCAAATATATGTACTAAGCTTTCTTAATCGCACTAGTCCAAGAGGCATTTTGGCTTTTCCCCTTTTAAGCAGGGAAGTGACAGGAATGCGCTGACAAAGAGACTCATGCAGTACTTGCACAGCCTATGAAAATCTGCCTTTTGTAAAAAAAACTAGAAAAAACCCTTAATCGTAACTAGTAACTCCTAACTACAGCTAAGGATTCTGAGGAAGGCATTTGTCAAGAGCAGGGCAAGGAAGAAAAACAGATTTTTCACACCACTATTTTGGCAGGACCACAAACAAGGTTTTAAAATAACAATAATAATTTTGGAAGCACTAAAAAATACATTTCAGGGCATTTCAATTATTAACACTGACACAGGTTTTCCAATACGATGAGCCAATACCTTGGACGGACTGCTCCATTTCTTAAAAGTTATTCTTAAAATTTCACAAAACATATTAAACATTCAAAAAAAAAAGTACACTGTCTCTATGCTCAGGCTTCCAAAAAATAAGGATTATTTTACAGGGAGAGAGGAAACGCAGCATTACCACCACCTAGGCTGCACGCTTATTGTTTATGTTATACCAAAAACTTGCAGATTCAAATAAGACTCTGATCAAAGAGTACTCATAACTTAATCTGATGCATACAGAAATGTCTTGTACAAATTACCTTTCTAGTTTCCTTGTGATGATCTATTGTAAAGCAAATTTTATCTACATGTATTTTAAATAACATCACCAGAAAAATAAAAAGTTTATCAAATGAAACATGTTTCAATTAGACCATGCTTTTCTAAAATCATGCTCAATTTATACAGTAGTCAAGTTCGTACTCATTTTTATTTTTTCTTTTTCTTTTTTTTTCTTTTTTTTAAACAAAGATTGAAAACCACTGATTGTAAACTCATTGAGGAGGCTGTAGTTTATTCTGGCTCTTTTTTGATTGTTAGCACTTTTTCCAGAAGTCCATGCACTTCTCCATTCACACCATGTTGATGAGAGGTCTTACTCCCCATATGGTTGTTGTAAGGGCTTCTTAAGTTACTGAAAGGAGTTTTGAGCTCCGCATCGGATGTCAACTCCTCTTTAATTGTAACATGAGTTGAACTATCAGTAAATGAAGGTTCATTCCAAATTTCTTTGTCATGTGCTTCTTGGCTACTAATAGAGTTGCCACCTTTCTGCAACATGTAGTACAATATTGGATTGGTTTTGGTCAGTCTTGGAGAGTCTTTTTCATAATCATGCTTGTCCATACCTGTGATCACCCATCTGATGGGCCCTTTTTCACCAGGCATGGGACACATGCTAAACTGGTCGGACTCGAGTCTAGATACTGTACTCCCCACATGTTCAGGGAAGGGAGAACTCGCAGGACTTTTCACTCCTACAGGATACTGAAATGTTCTATGATCTACACAGTTGTTCTGTTGCACAGGGCTTCCCATTAATGCATTTACTGAAGAAATGCTGAATTCAGGTTTATTAATTGTTGCACTGGTTTTGTTTCCTTTTTTCTTGCCCTCCGTTAGTACATTATTCCTATGTTGTGACAGATCTCTCTCACAGTTTTCCGAGAGAAGCAGCTGTTTCAGCACATTAAAGCCTTTACTATCTCTAGACCAACTCCTATTTTCACTTTCATTATTTGAACCGTGACTCGCAGCATATTTAAATTCAGCATCGCTTCTGCCGAATTTCAGTTCTTGCTGGTTAAGCAAAGGCCCGTACAGTGCCTCGGTAGGAGAAGAGTGATTGTTTGCAGCATCAGACGCATTACTTTTCAACTTTTTTAATGGACTTTCCAAAGGCTCAGCATGAAGCTTCCTCTTCTTGGGTACTGTGCAAAGACTCTTGGATTCGAGGTGTGTCAGCTCGTTGTTTCGGTGACTCCTGTCCAGCTCATCTGCAGGGTAACTCTCTTGATTCTGTCTCAGCAACCTACTCAGCAGGCCGTTTTTGGAGAAAGAGAAATCTTGAGGTGAAAGAGGCTCAGATTTCAGCTCCTCGGATGCTGGAGAAGCAGCTGCGTTTCTCTGCAGTGAATGAACAAATCCTTGAAATCTGTTACCCTTGCACTCTCTTACTTGTTGTGCATTTGAATTATAAGGAACATTTGATTCTTCAGATGGTTCGGTTTTTATTTTCACCGTCAATATTTGCTCATTTAAAGCCTTATCTGTCTGTTCTTGAGAACTTTCATCTCTTAAAAGCATCCTCTCTTTCTTTTCACTTTTACCTTTATTGGGAGTTCCCAGAAGCAGCTGAAGGACAGTGCGCCTTTCAAGGAGATTTTCTATTTCCGAACCTGGAAGTCCTTGTTCAGCGGGTGCGGGCTGACAACTGAATATTTTGTTATTTTCTTCATGCGTACTCAATTTATTCGTAAGCAGAGGGCTGTTCAATCTATCAATCAAGCCCACAGGTTTATCTGTGTTCCCTGCTAGCAGCTGTTTGCTAGCTCTTTGTTCTTCACTTGACATGGAAGTCTGCATGCCGCACTGAGCGAGGTTCTGCAACAGCTTGCTGGCACTGAAAGCAGAAGAGTTCTGGGGACTATCGTTCCTGCTCAGCTTGGCTCCTTGAATTTCTTTGCTTTTAGACAGGTCTATCAAATGTTTAGATGCGGGATTCACCAGCCTCTCTGGCTGGATGCTGCAGGCGTATGGTGGCGAGCTACGCTTGATGGCTAACGACTGGTGCGAGAGATTTATAGGAGAGTCTGCTTTTGTAGAAGCCAGCAAAGGCGGAGTGCTTAACGGAGTCATTCGATTTGCACTGGGACTGTCACTGACAGGAGTCCTTTTACCAGTCTGTACAGTGAATTTTGCCACATCAGCTGCACTGTGTGGTCCCTGAGAGTCACTACTCTTGTCGACCTTTTCCTCGCTCTTATGCCCAAGTAACAGCTGAAGAAGCGTTACTTTCTGATGAGGATTCAGCTTAGAAGCTTTCGGAGTGTCTTTATCTTCCTTGTTCTCTGGACAGGAGACTTTTGGATCCCAGTTATGAAGCAAGGACTGAGTCAGGTTATCCAGCGATGCAGGCGGACCTGCATCTGGTTTATCTGTCCTCTGTTTAAAGGATAGGTCTATCGGAAGACAGTTAGAATGGGAGCTTTCATCGTCACTGCTATCATCTTCTGTAAAACTAGGATTGTTGTCTGAATACTCATCAATAGTCGTTGGTGTGCTGCTGTCTTCAAAAATGCTGGCTCTCTCACTCTGTTCATGCCCTTTTATGTGTTTGGTGGTGTTCTGGCTTTTCAGTAGATGCAAGAGCAAACTGTTGCTGGGAGAGGTTTTCAGGTTACTCCTTTCCAAAGTACTTTTGTATCCCACGTTTTTGGGAGGTGAATGCATGATTCCCACCGAACTCTGAAAGGGTGCCACATTGCTTTTGCTAGATAGCGTTTTGGTTGACGATCCTGTTTGACCATTGAGATGGCTTGTCATTCCTTTTGCTAAACCGAATTGGCCAATATCTTTCTGAGCGCTTTCTTGTAATCTGGCCATAGCTGCGAGCCTCTCACTTGCTATTTGATTTGCATTTTGTGCTTTTAAAGCATGTTCCCTGGAGTACTGCTGCAAGTGAGCTTCACTGGAAAGGAGTAAAGCGAGCTGGCTGCATGCTACGCTGGGCTTCGGCGAAGCAGCAGGACTAGATCGTTTCTCTACCATGCTGGCAACAGCTTGTAACCTTGCAGCACATGACAGCGGCTCATTTATCACCTTAGGTCCACTCTGCACTGCGTGAGGAGATTCTATAAACCTCTCTTTGGGCAGGTTCTTTGTTATGTCAGGCAGGCTGTTGTCCAGCTTCTGATCTTTCGCTTTGCTCTTCTTCAGTAGAGTCTTCAGGTGACTGGATGCAACACCATAGCACCTTAAATCTTTCTCCACTTGTAAAGAATCATGGCTAAGGGAATACCCTTGCTCCTTAAGGCTCTGCCTAATCTGCTGTGACAGAGCAACACTCTGCAGCCTAGAGCTGAACGACTGAAGCAAAGAGGCAAGTAATGTGCTATCCTGTTTGCCTTTAGGCACATTTTCAACCATGCCAGCTAACAAAGCTTCCTTTTTTCCATCTAAATCCACAATGGAATCAGACATCCGCCTTCTCTTCGCTGCATTCCAGTCTTCAGAAGACTGCAACAGTCTTGCTTTTTTGAGGTGCAGCATGCCAGATCCCTGATAGGTATTTGTGTTAAGAACTGGACCATTACTCTGACAGCTGGGAAATATATTTCCAGAAATCTTAAAGTTTTGATCCTCTCCACTATGCCCAGTAGACTTTTTGTCAACTGCAGTACCTGAGCCTCCTGCCGCTTGATGCATTAGTAATCCCTCTAGGTAAGTTAGAACAACAGAATCCTGGTGCATCTCAGAGCCAAGCTCTTCTCCATGAGTCATGTTCAATAAAAGTTTCCAAAAGGGCTCTGGTGCTATTCACTTCAAAGGCTAGTTTTCCTGTAGCTGAATCGAGATGCAGATTCAAGAAATAATAGGTAGATGTCTATAGTGTTTCCTCATAGACTTTCAGAAACAATACAAAAAATTTTGTATTCCAAGCAGGCTTCTTCCAGTGTACACTGTTTGATGAGCCAGGTTTCCAATCATATCAATCTACTGATATCTAGAAAATTTATGAAGGATGTCTAGGAGGAGCACTCAAAACATGGTTCCACAGTAATAAAGTTCCATTAAGGATTTGCCGCCTTCTTTCTCCAGGAAGCCAGCTTGGTTTTCATCTTTTTCCATCTCCATCAAGCACATAAAATTCCTAAGTGAAAACAAAACAAAACAAAAAAACAAGTCATCAAGAAAGAAAAGATTTAGGATAAGATCTAGTTGCATAATACTTTTTTTTTTTTAAACACATTGTCTTAGAAATTTAAGATATACAAGCAAAAACCAGTTTCCAGAAGAAATTAGAAGTCAAGTAGCAGGCAAAGTACATGGTAACTAATGTAAAGAACTTTGTGAAAAGAACTCTGATATAGAAAATTTTGTACAAACATTAAGCTTAACTATCATAAGCATAGTTACTGCAAGTGTTCAATGAATTTCTGTATCTTACAGCTCAAAATAGGAAATAGCAACCATGAAAGGAAAATCTTAAAGCACTCCAAAAATAGTTTTTTAAAAAAATACATTTGATTTTACTTCACAGTTGCAACGACCTTTCTTCTTATTATGTAAATACACAGGACACACAGACTTGCTCTAAAAGAGAATTAATGGGAAAAGGCATCCCTAAAGTCCATGTTTAGGTCCATGTTGAATCTGTTTTCAAAGAACAGAACAAGTAGCATCATATACAAGTACACTTTTGTTTGTCAGACAGATATTGCTAAAAGTAGAAACCAAGTTGCCACTGCTGCCCAGGACTATCTAGTAATGGAAAATTTAGTAGGATAGCACAACAGGGAGGAAATCTGTTGTTCTTACAACTCCCAACTACCACAAGTCATTAGGAGAGTCATGTGATAGGAGTGGTGAAAAGGGTGCTTATGTTCCTCCCCTTCGCTGGAGCATTTTTACCTTTACATTCTTTTCATGTATTAAACATATAATGGTAAAGAAACACAGGTCTTCCTTGAAGTCTTGTTATTTTCAAAAAGTGTAGAATATCTCTACTCAATACTTCCTTGGATGAGGCAGTATGCTATGAAAAGCTGCTTAAAAAAGAACAATGGTGCTTACGCTAGATGCATCTCTTCTGTTTTAGTTTTATTATTGGTCAATGAGAGCATGAACAGTTCAGACAGTCAACACAGTTCAATATCGAGATCATTACACCACACATGCCTACTCCTTCACTCATTCAGTACTATACTGGCATAAACATTCAACATGAGCAAAGCTAAGTGTCTTTCCACGTATCTAATTCAGCAATTCACTTTCACAGACTGAAAGCCCATGGAAAACTCGTATTTACAAGTTTAGAAAGGATATACTCAGATGAAATCCTTGCCTCCTTAAAGCGAATTAATATTTTATGATTGATTTCCCAGAGGCTATTTTGTAATTCAAAAGCTGCAGGCAACTAGAAGTCAGAAAAATATCAGATCTGAAAAAAGTGAAGAACCACACGAACAACTAAGTAGCTGTAATGTTAATAGCCCATGTATCCCCCTATGCAAACACTTGCTTACTAGATTTTCAGTCATTTAGAGAAACTCTAAAGACTGAGCTATCTCCAAAAAAAAAAAAAGAAAGAAAAAATTAAAATGCCAGCAATGCATTGTAGTGTAAATGTGTATACCCATATATCTAAATGTCACATGAAAAGTTGGTAGCTATTGCTGGGGTCTCAGTACTTCTCTCAGAAATACATGTCTACATCAATCAGCATTTAGGTAATTACCTGTAGAAGACACAGTGTTTGTTCAAATATATAGCTACAACTTAAATGTGGATTCGTCTGATTAAGAACTACTGATCATCTTACCATTCTTTCAAAAACCTATGCACCTCTGAGTGTGGGCTTTTGCAGAGCTTCAACCCAAAATAGACTAAAATCAGAAACAACAAATTCTTGAAAAATCAAGGTTTCCAATGGATACATCAAGTATCCAGCAACTGCAACATCAATACAGCTAGACTTATTTCCCCAAATATTTGGGAATGCACTTTATCTGGAAAATACAGTTTTCCAGCTTCCAAAAAATAAACTGTTTATCTGTAGACACCTTTTCTTATTGAAAAGGGAATTAAGCTGACAGCATGCTGTTCTTAAAAAGGAGTGAGTAGCACTTAAACACAAAATATAGGGTATCAAGAGAATAAAATTGAATTTTTTTCAAGATTTCTTACTATCTGATAAAAGCAAGCCTTGCAGGTCACCTTTAAGATAAAATCCCAAACAAATGCACCATTAAGCCAATATACAGTAAAAGTTTACTCATTACAGCTCTGGGCAATCAAAAAAAAAAGACAATGCATTTATGCAAATCCCTTGGGCACTCAAAAAGCCTGTTGCAGGAGAAGAGACTTGTAGCCAATACAGTTTACATACAAGAACTAATCTTAAGTAGTGTTTTGGCACTTTTTTTTTTTAAACTACTCAGAGGTATGGAAATATAGATAATTTTACAGAAATCAGGTTGATGCAAAGAAGCCTTCGAGAATGAAATCTGAAAAGCAGTTAACACATAAGGAATGGGACATCAGCGATCCTTCTAAAGAGCTTGTTCTGATCTAGTGCTGCAGCAGGTATTACAGCGTTATAAAACTTTACACAACCTAATGCACACTACACAAATGTGATGAAGTCATCTGTCAAGAACTGAAATTACATTTAAAAAAAAAGTCTCTAAACCTACACCTTATTTGTGATGGGAAAATAGGTAGTAAATTTCAGGGTTTGAAGACAATCTCGTAACTAAGCATTTCCAGCAAGTTCTGAATATAGTGTGCTTTTCTTCCACTATCTGAAGTGTGGTCATGTGGAAACTGAATCAGCTTTGGAAATTAATGTTTAGCTGGACACTAAGGTAACCATTCAGCAACCTTTTAAAAACATACAGATCGTACCAGAGAATTTCCCTTGACCCACTGAAATGTTAGTAAGTTTTTTCACTATTAAATATTATTCCAGAAGTTACCAGAGGAAAGAAAAAAAAAGAACATAAAGAAATAAGGCAGAAGGAAGAGAAAGGAGAAGCCCTACAGCAATACATCTCGTATTTCCCAGTAAGAACTGAAGTGACCTTATTGTAATGAGCCTCTAACATTAACCTCCAGTATCTATAAATCTCTAGACCTAGAAATTTTATTTAACTATTGTGACAAAATTAATTGATAAATTAAAGCATCTGACGTGCTTTCTTGACCACGTAACTATTGTATATGCACTGTTTTTTCTTGTTTCCACTATCTTTTCCCAGATCCTAACAAATAAATAAAGCACTTGCTTAGCACAGACTATTTTCAGAACCTCTGTGGACACAAACCGATCACAGGTCATTAAGCCATGTTTACCTAGACAGAACTACAGCAGCATCAGGATTTGCAGCACAGATGCTGTAACCTGGGGAGACACTCCCCAAGTGGAGCATACCATGGCAAATCAGTCCTACAGCCTTTTACAACGCGCCTAGGGAGAAACTGTGGGCAGAACAGGGAAGATAAGAGAATATTAAAATGTATACTGAACTGTGTATGTCCAGAATATTAATTCTACTTTTGCAGTTGGAGTTTCTTTGCTTGTGAACTACAGATACACTTAGCTATCACAAAGATTTTAAAAGAATGATAAGAATAAGCTTTAAGATCCTTTGCTTACTGTAAAGCATTACTGCTGCAAAACACAACAAAATTTGAGAACACATCTTCTAATAGGTTAAACCACAACAACATCTGAAGTCAATAGCTTTTTACTCTTGAATATATATATTTATTTATTTTTAAAGAATTCTTTGAATTAACAAATGCTTGAACCGTAAAACCTAATTGGAGACTTTAAACAAATAGTAGCCTCCTAGTTAACCCAATAGATATTCAGCTATCACCTTTAAAAAATTAAGAACCGTTCACAATTTAAACTAGCAAAACGATATCCAGAAGATATTTTTCCAGTATCTCAGACTAGTATTTCTAGTTAAAACCCTTTGCTAAATGGAACAGAGAGCCACAGTAAATAAACAACACTAGACTAGTATTATTCAAGTAGGAGAGCTACACAATCTAATGGAGATAACTCATAAACCTTGGTATTATTAACATGTCATCTTCTGTAGTCTTATTTCAAGATAAGAAAAGAGCAATTGACATCATCTACCCAGACTTATCCAAAGCATTTGACACTGTCCCACACAACATCCTTGTCTCTAAATTGGAGAGACGTGGATTTGACAGATGGACCACTCGGTGGATAAGGAACTGGCTGGATGGTTGCACTCAAACAGTTGCAGTCAATGGCTCGATGTCCAAGTGAACAGTTCCTCAGAGGTCAGTACTGGGGACGTACTGGATCAGTACTGCGTTAATGGGGTTTAACATCTTTGTTGGCGACATTAACAGTGGGATCGAATGCATCCTCAGCAAGTCTGCTGATGACACCAAGCCGTGTGGTGTGGTTGACACTCTGGAGAGAAGGGATGCCATTCAGAGGAACTTGACAGGGGACTGAGAGAATCTAATGCAGGTTAACAAGGCCGACTGCAAGGTCCTGCACATGGGTCGGGGCAATCCCATGCACAAATACAGGCTGGGTAGAGAATGGATTGAGAGCAGCCCTGAGGAAAAGGACTTGGGAGTGCTGGTTGATGAGAAGCTCAACATGAGCCAGCAATGTGCACTTGCAGGCCAGAAAGCCAACCATATCCTGGGCTGCATCAAAAGACATGTGGCCAGCAGGTCAAGGGAGGTGATTCTGCCCCTCTACTCTGCTCTCGTAAGACCCCATCTGGAGTACCATGTTCAGCTCTGGGATCCCCAACATAAGGACAGCAAGCTGTTGGACAAGAGTCCAGAGGAGGGCCACAAAGATGATCTGAGGGCTGGAGCACCTCTCCTGTGAAGACAGGCTGAAAAAGTTAGGGTTGTTCAGCATGAAGAAGAGAAGGCTCTGGAGAGACCTCTAGCAGCCTTCCAGTACTTAAAGGGGGCCTACGAGAAATCTGGGGAGGGACTTCTGACAAGGGCGTGTAGTGATAGGACAAGGGGCAATGGTTTTAAACTGAAAGAGGGCAGATTTAGATTAGATCTAAGGAAGAAATTCCTCACTCTGAGGGTGGTGAGGGACTGGAACAGGTTGCCCAAGAAGTTGTGGATGCCGCATCCCTGGAAGTGTCCAAGGTCAGGTTGGACGAGGCTTTGAGCAACCTGGTCTAGTGGAAGTTGTCCTAGCCCATGGCATGGGAGTTGGAACTGGATGATCTTTAGAGTCCCTTCCAACCCAAACCATTCTATGATTTCATGATCTTATGAAAAAAGTCTTACAAAAACTATTAAGGTATTTGCTTGGGAAATTGACAATGACTAGCTAATCACCAATATGAACAAAAAGAGAGATTATCCAAATGCATGCATATTCTTAAAATGATTCATAGAGGTTGAGATGCGTATACATATACACAGATAAAACATTTTTATTAACTGCATTTCAGAGTTCTTTAATGACTATTAAATTCCTGTAGTGATTTTATGTTCCATTTTTAAGCTGAGTCAAAACATAATTTGTAAAGCTGAAATCAAACTGGCCTGTGAAATTAAAATCTGTAGTTATTTAATAAATTCAGTGTTCTGATGGTTAGAAACTACTGGAAGAGCCAGAGTGAGTCTCTCGCTAGCTCACTGCCTTCCCATTCTCATATTCCCAAATGTAAAGGCTACAGCCCACCACATCAACCAGTGGCTCAGACAGTCATTTTAATTATTACAGATTTGAGGAATGCAGTACAGTGATTACAGTGGCAGCTTGGGATCCAGGGGTCCAATTACTCGCTGTGCTGCAGACAGGCTGTCTGACTTCTGGTTTTACTTTTCTGTACCCTGTTTTTCCCAGATGGAGTAATAATAGATGCAAACTTCAGAAAGATAATTGAGGATAAATATATTAAAGGCTGTGTGTTGCTCAACGGCTCCAGGAATAGCACTGAGTAAGTACCTAAAATACAGGATTTTAAATGATTCCCCATCCTTACAGCTGCCTGCAGTAAAATGCCGCAGAGCACAATGAAATTAAGGTCTCCAGAAAAATTCCTAGATGCACTAGAAATTCCAGCAGAATCTTGCAGAGAACTAAAGATGAGTGCGGAAAATGAGACTAGCTGCCCCAGAATGATTCTGTTATTAAGCTCAATTTTGTACTATGATTTTAGCAGGCAGGCAGGATGTATTCAGAGTGGTGGTATAAGCACTTCAGTTGACTCTTTCTGCTAAGGTTGTAAGCAGTAACACAGGCCTGATTCAACAACCCAGGGTCCCGAATCCACAGAGCTGCACAAACGTGCAGGTACTTCAACAGCACTTAAGTGTGTGCTTTAAGAGAATGAAGTATGTAAGTGCTTTGCTAAATTCCCGCTTTACGTCAGAAATCTATTGAGATGAATGGAGCAGCTGAGACCTCTTCACAGTTTTGATTCAGGCTGTCAAGACATTTTGAAGGTTCCCTTTGCAAATGTAATTTAGAAAAAGACAAAAAAAAAAAAATCAAACCCAAACGTGATCAGATGGTGGAGTAAAATTCAGCTGTAAGTGGGTGAATTCTTCCATTGTTGCACTCCAGAGAACTTGGGAATCAACAAGCCTTTTTAGACCAAATTAATTAAAAAAAAAAAAAGAAAATCAAGCTGCTCTCCTACAGTTGTAGGATATCACTTCGAAAAAGCAGAAATAGGCTTCTTCCTAGGAGCTTGCCGTGTTATTCGCTCCTCTGTCAGGCCTACTGACTGACTCCAAAAGACATTTTAAACATGGAAAGGATAGTCTATCACTTTTAAAGAGCTTGGTCAGGAGAGGGCACAGGGGGGATCATATTGCAGCAGCAGCAGGAGCCCTGGCTGCTGCCGGGATTTCTGGAGGTGCTCCCGAGGCCCTGACCCTGCCAGGGATCCGGCGTCCCCCATCCCGGGCAGGGGTGTTCCCTCAGGCTGGCGCGGTCCTGCTGCCCCTCCGGCAGCCCTTGCTGGCTCCACAGAATACCCCTGTTGGTAACGGCAGGGTTGGCAACAGTCACAGCTTCCCGGCTAAATCCCGTGCCTCTTAAGAGAAGTTTTCGCCAACAGAAAAGGGCCAGTTTTTCATTATTACAGGGGGCTAGGGGGTGAGCGGAAGGGAACAAACCCAAGCCAGCTCCATCAAACCTTCTGATGACTTCAGCAGCTTGAACGGTTAGGTTTTTAAGAAATACCGTGGAAAACTGATTCCATGACAGTTGGCGCTCAGAGAGATGCAAAGCCCACCTTTTTTCAGAAGCACATGAACCCCGAGTAACTGACAAGTCCTATGTCACTAAAATTGACACAAACACAGAACTAACAGCACGGCTGACACAAGAAATGGTTTTTCCTGGGAGAGTAAGATCTGACAGACCACTGGACTGAAATGTCAGCAAATCAAAAAAAAGTGGGGAGAAAGAAACAACCCCGACTGTTCTGTCTGTAGAGACTACATACTACTTGGGCTTTTAAGAGACTGCTAAAAAGTAAATGCTAATTACTGTCGTTAACTGTGGCCCCAGAGGCACACAGGAAGGGAAGGCTGTTCCTACATATTCCCTCTGCGGTGTGGAAAGGAGGATTCGGGCACCTCATCTCAGCGTCCCTCCACTCCTCAGATTTCACAGGGGATTCTCCACAGTCCGGGAACCTGTGACTCACCCAGACTATGCACCACCAACCCTGACGGCAACGAGGAGCTTTGGGACGACACGTAATATATATCGAGGGGGAACATAATATCTCCACTGTCTGCTTAAATTAGGTGTGGAAACGCCGGAGAGATTTCCGTAATCACGCAGAGGGCCTTTCGGGGAGGCAGGCATCCGCGCCAGGAGAGACGCCCGAGTTGGAACATCTCAAACTCAGCAGCAAAGCGTTTTCACGTGAAAAAACGACAGTCTGAGCGCCGCTGGCTGCGGTACCACTCCTACCCAACCCTGGGGAAGCACGCTGCAAAGGAACACCCGGCTGGCTCTGATGCACCGCTCTCCCCCTCGCAGGGGACCGCACGAGCATGAGCGACAGCAACCCGAGAGCAGTGGTGCTCGGAGAAAAAGGCATGTCTGCGCTGCAGGCTGACGCATACAGGAGAGAGCCAAGACAGCCCAGGTGACAGAGCGAGCCGAGCCCAGCCCAGCGGCAAGGGAGCCCGTGGAGGTTAACCTGCCCCGAGAACTGAGGTATTCCAACCCAGTGCTGCTCTGCCGCAACTCATCCGATGCTGGCACCCAAACCATCTCAGTTACCTCCTCCAGAAAGCAGTGCACAGCTTGCACCAGGCCTCCGGCGGAGATTTCTGCCTAAGTTATGTGCGACTCGTGTCTTTAAAGCTTACTTCACAAACCTACCAGTGAGGAGGGGAAAAATAAAAAAGAAAAAAAAAAGAAAAAGCTCCATGCAAACAACAACAGAAATCCCTCACCCAACAACACCCCGAAAACAAGAAAACCAAAACAACTGAAGTAAGTATATGGGAAAGGGGAAATAAGGGACAGACACAAGTGCCCTAAAACTTGAGTTTGTGAAAGCCTTAGTAGCAGCTCTCACGGTTTACAAGTACACTTAAGCACTGTACACAGCTTAATCCAAATCTGGCCCACACATCAAAACCTCCTGCTAAGAAGTTCTGCTGAGTTCAGAGAAGACTCACACGTGTGGCCATTTTCCATGCCTTTGGCACTTTTCAAACAATAGCTAATGCCAGTCTACCTTACATTAATATTTCTTATTGTAACAAGTAAAAGAATCAAGCATCACAGAAATAACCCCTCTTACATGTGGAAGACCCCACCCTGTTCACATAACTTATGATTTAGCCCTGTAACTGAGTCGTTCACAGAAATTTTACTCAATTCCTTAGCACAGACCTGTGCACACATACTTGTTCTTACAAATAGTGCTGGACGAACAGTTCTACGTAGCTCTATAAGGCTAGGTAAAGGCCATCTTTGAGCTCATTTCTTGATCAGGATCTGCTAACACTCAGACATGAACTTAGAAACACATTCTCTGCCAACTCTTTGCCAGTTGTAGGATGAAGAGGAACAGACATTCAACCTACAAGTGCCACCTGTGAAAGAATCAAGTATTTGACGTCTAAAACTGCCTCTTGAGTCACTGCTCAATGACGTTCTGCTATTGAAAAGGGCAAAACTAAACGATAAGGCAGGAATACCCATACCCCCTCTCAAATAAGGACAGGAATCCAGAAGCAACATGTATCACTAAATCTCAGCTAACTTGGGTACTGTGTTGATCAAAGCTCAGAAGTACAGTGAGCAGAACAGCTTTTAGTTAATTGAGTCTTCTTATTCAAGAGACCAAGAGCAAAGAGGTATAAAAATACATACTAAGATCTGTTTTCAGGGTAGAGGTGTGAAACTAGATGATCTTTAAGGTCCCTTCCAACTCAAACCATTCTATGATTCTATGATAATATACTGGTAGGTACAATAGAATGGACAGAGGATGCATCTTTCCAATTTTTGTAAACCACTTGACTATAAATAAGCAATTCAAAGGAAATTAACAACCAGATTCCCATTCCCTCCAACACCTACAAAAACAAATCACTGATCATGCATTTAACTCTACATCAACTCCCCAAGAATGAAACTTGATCAATACACAGTGAAGAAATCAATGTTCTTTTCTGGACAATCATGCTTTTGAGTTACGATCAATGCATGCAGATAATGCATTGCCACACAACTCTGACCTTCTGCTAGTTGGAGGGATGTAAAGATACAGCCATTTACCCGCAGAACTACAATAAAACTGTTTTTTCTTGGGTTTGTTGGAATAACTGTACATGTTAGGTGATTTGTCATATGATAAGTCACCTTACGTTATTTTATCCAAGAATTGGTTTTGTGGAGGCCACACTGCAACAAAGCACTACAAAATAATACAAAGCTTTTATTGACAGTAGTAGTTATGTTCCACTTGGGACCAAGCATCTCATGGTTAGTTATGAATTAAAGCCACTTTCTAGACTTTTCAACAATTAGATTTCAGCTATCCCAACACAAATACACAGTAATTCTACAGCAAGGTGAAGTATAGGATCACAGCCACATAGTATTTAATTATATGTAAAACACTCCATAAATCCATGTTGAAGACCCAGATGATTTGAGTGGTGGTTTTTTTTTTTTTAAGGAATTGGGCTGCAACTCAACCTTAGCCATAAGTCAAATCTGAACAATTAAAATACTGACTTAGCTCAAGACTGATGCAAACTGTAGTCGCTGCTACAAAGCCATGGTAGTAAGAGTGGATGGCTGGCAAGGGGAAATGTTTAATTACCCCTCAATATAAGGGCATATACTTTGAAGCAACTTCTCGAATTTTATGCTGATAAAAATGATAAGAATTTTAAGAAAAAAGATAATATCCTGTCACAGAGTTGTGGAAAAGAGCTCTTACTAATACATTTTGTATTTGTCTTTCATGAGTGCTGAACGAAGGAAATAACTGTAAAATAGTAAGGAAGGACAACTCATTTTTACCACTTGTTCCATTAATGTCAAGAAAGTTGAAACAGGTGTTTATACCCATTCAAAAACTATATAAAACAAAACAACGCAGATGAGTGACTGATGACTGAAGAAAGTGTGTGATTTTCTACATATAACAACATTACCCCAAAAATAAAAAGACCTATTAAAAATAAATCTATTACTCCATACTTGCACGTAAGTATTAGCTAATTTAGGACCATCTTGCATAGCGCCTGTCACACCAGCAACCTCCCTAAGCCTTTATAAAGCCATATGCCCAAAGTGTCAGTTACACCGAACAACTTCACTGCCATGTTAGCATATGTCTAAAATTAAGCCTGTGCTCAAGAGCCTTGCTGAACGCAAGCCGTACCAGCGCATGACGGCAAGGGATCCCCATCCCGATCTCTAGAAGAAAAGGCCATCTCCATCACCATGAAGAACAACGCTAGTAATAAATAAAATAAAGTAATTCAGAAGCTGCATATTTAAATGTATATAAAAACACAAAACACGAGAATTACTATCTAATCTAAGTGTGAAGCTGCTGCCAAAACATATATGCCTTGTCTTGGTCTATGGATCTGCAGCCATTTGTCCCTGCCACCTTTCCTGCATTGACACAAGCATTCCTATAGAAAGCTCCCACAAGGCAAATTGGACTAAGGACCTCATCACTGTCAAAAGAAACCCCAAAGATACTGCCAAGCGGTGGTTTCACTGTTCTCCATGTGGGAACACGTGACTAGTAGAGCAGCATGAGGAAGGACGAAGAGCAGGGACTACTCCTTCAAGTGTCAAACTGCACTTACGTCAAATGAAAGCGAGAGGAGCATTGCCACTGGTGAGATTCTCCAAGAGGAAACCTCACCTCCAGGCAGAACGTCTGTGCTGAATTTAGAAGAGTTCATTGGTGAGATAAAGAAGCCCTTTTAAGAAGCATCTCCTAAACAGAATTTAAATAAATTATATTGTTGATGTATTCAAGCCCTCTTAAGTCTGAAAACCTGACTGGAAATAGAATAACTGATTCAAATACTTTAATTGTTGTATTTTCCTGAGGTATACTGTGAAGCTGGAATGTAAGTCCTATTAAACTGAACTTAGTTTGTCCATCCCCAAAATAGATTTGACATACAAACACAAACACAAGGTCAAGGTCACAGATCAGCAAGCAAGATTACAAAGAGGACTGATGTAAGAGCTGGCATTTGACCAAAGCTCCTGGATATTATTTTTTTTTTTAGTACACTTACCAGAAATACCACTACACTACATTTTCTTCACATTGGTACCTTCCACGTTTTAAGTATTCCCTACTTTTAAGAGAAGCTGCTCTGTATTCTTCTCATTTTGACAAGAAAAGTTAGGCAGCGTATCAAGTAAACTAAAGAAGAATTCTTATGTTAAACGAAAAGGAAGTGGAAGACACTTTTTGCCATCCTTTTCACTCTATTCAGCTATGTGCTGATACATATTAAATTCCAAATGCAAAAGGAGAACCCATGCACAAGTACAGGACATGACGGTAAGACCACTGCTAGAGAATAAGGGCCTCAGTTTATAACTTCATGCAGCCCAAGTTACTTATCTTAATATAGCAATCATATATTGGTATGTACACTTCCAAGCACAACACTCGCTTATC
This sequence comes from Tauraco erythrolophus, assembly GCF_009769465.1. Lineage (NCBI taxonomy): Eukaryota > Metazoa > Chordata > Aves > Musophagiformes > Musophagidae > Tauraco > Tauraco erythrolophus. The sequence goes on from NC_141465.1 coordinate 23,821,095, forward strand.
TATCCTAATTATTTGTGTGCACAGCATATATTTCTCAATTACAAAAAGAACTCTTAACACAAGCTCTGTGCAGAACACAATCAAACTAACCTTTCTGTAATCAGGACAACGTTTACCTCCTAGAAAGCTTCTTTAATGCTGAACGCTGAGTTAAGTGAGCAGATTAAACACAGTAGCAACAGTTCAAAGACTCATTAAAACTCAGCTGCTGAAAATAGTTAGCAATGAAAGTCATTTACTGATCCATCCATCCACCCACCCACCGATACATTCTCAAAGCTTTAAACACATGCTGAAGAATATTTAGCTTACAGGTCACATCCACTAGACGTACCTCCTGACACTTAAGCCAGAGGAAGAAAAGGTGTCTTGGGCAACACAACGTCATATGACATTCAAAGGTGTACTGCTGCCACAAAGCTTACGTGCTCGTTATAATAAGCAGTAATTTAAAGACCAGTGTGGCTTCTTATACTCTTACTTCTGAAGCCCCACTTTCAACATTAGCACAGCTCTGATGTTAGTCTAGACATGACTGGGAGCAGTTTATATTTAGGCAGAGAGCCATGTCTATAAATAGGACTAATTCTTGTTGGTATAAAGCTTTTATTGGAACCCGTTTGGGGTGACCAGCGCAACTCACTTGTATGCGGGCATTTCGGACATTGCCAGTAAAACCTTCATGCCATCACACAGCCTCCTGCTTCTTGCTTCGGCTGTGTTTCAAAATTTATTTCCTGATTTTTCTCCATTTAATTTTCTTATAGATATTACATTTGCAGCACTCTACCTGTGTGATTGGGTTGGCTCACCTACTAATGAAGAGGCCATAAAAGACAAAAAAAAAAAAAGCAAGTCTAAAAAGACACCTCCTTCTTGAAAACATTCTTCACAAGAATTAGATTGTCACCCTTTTAAGCTATAGTATCACCTGAGCTACTAGAGCCAGATACAAATCACTCCTGACGCCTGGGATGTGAGCTTCTTGGTGCAACGGTATAGGTGTTTTTAGCCCTGATAGTGATTCACGAGATCTTAAAACAGTCACTGTTTTAAGATCAAATTGAGTTAAGTTGTAGACCTCAGGGCAACACAATTCAGCTCTTTGGTAGCTCCTCTTTTTCTAAATCCTTTCAGCAAAATAAAAGTAGAGAGTTGTTTTGGTTTGGTTTTTATTTTAAGTAGAATTTCTATTCTTCCTACTTTGTGAAACACTGAGAAAGCTTCTCATTGCATTAATGTGTTAGGAAGAAAAAAAAAAAGTCAAGCAATTATTATGATTCAAGAGTTAAAAAAAACAAACAAAAAAAAATCAAAACCCCAGAGGTTCATTCAACATCCACAAGCAAATCCGCAACTCACTCTAAGAGCCAAACACACATGAAAATGTGTATATAAGACATTTCACAATCAAAAATATTTTAACATACATATTAGTTTATTAACAGTATAGCTACCAAACACTTCAAATTCTAAACTAAGTCTATTTGGAGTCATTTAGCTTATTTAACACATGAAAACTCTAAACACATGAAAAAACTTTTACTTTAACCAAGCTATATTACAGTGAATAACTGTTCATTCAGTATCACGTTAGATCTTCTTTCACGCTTACATTATACAAACTTTAATCATCAGAACCAAACCTTTATTAAAACAAGTCAGCAGCAGCCAGATTATTTTTTTCCCCCCTGTTAAATACAAGTTCACATTCTTCACACACATAACCTGCAGGAGCAGAGGGTTTCTGCTAGCTCTGAATTTTGGATCAAACCCCCAGCTTTTGAAGCAGCGGGGATATGGCAGGCTGCTATCAGGGGGCACTGGTGGTTTTGGTCTCTTTCTTACTGTGACACCATGGAGAAAACATCTGAAACCCAATTCTATGCCATCTTCTTCGGGCAGCTCTAACAGGCAGAGCCAAAGCTTTTTGTACAGAAAGCCTAACATAAACCACTTCTAGCATACTGTCTTTGAAAGAGGGTAATGGCAAACTGCAATAAATGACTAGCCAATATAGCAACAAAAATGAATATGACAGCTAGCACAAAGAAGAGAGTACTTCTGATCAATTTAGTAGTCAAGTAGTCCACAACAACAGGTTATATTGAGGCACTGGATGGCTGCCAAAACCCAATCTGAAAAGGTTTGTTTTTTTTTTTTTTTTTAAAGAAATAAAAAAAGTATTTTCTGTGGTTATATGTATACACATGAAAAGTCAAATCAAGAAGTTTTAAAAAACTTAAAATATCATTCTGATGAATAGTTTAATAGTAACTCCTTTAACTTTGTATTTTCATTTTACTTATTTTTTATTTTTACTGACATAAGTAGATCTATGGATTTTAACAGGACAACAAAATAATGGCAAGATTATACAGGCACACAGATTTGTATGAGAGAGGCATCTAATTGATGCAACATATATTAAGGTTGGAGAATTAGGCACACGATACATCTACCACACTGAAAAACAGTAATACATCACCAGTTGAAGCATCGTGACTATTAAAAGCAGACTGGTTCACATTCAAAATTTGAATATTCTTCTATAATTCAAGACACAGCACAGGATTTCCTTTCCCAAATAAGATGTGCAAGATCAGTTATTCTAGCTTTCCCATTCCTTTTCCATTCCTCAAGTTGTTCACCACACCAACCATAGCAGCTGATCTGTTTTCCCACGTGCTGGAAGTCTGATACCTATTCATGACCTAATAAAACTGGCTGGTGGTAACAATGCAAGGCAGTGGGAGGTAGGCAGTGCATTTCCCTCTGTAAATATTGTTTGAGCTTTAGGGGAGAAAAAACCCACAGAAAGATCTCAAAGTTGTAATTACAGTTTTAATCTGTTCACGTAATGTCCACTGATAAAATATATATAGAGAGGAAAACTGTCATAAAACAAAAGACCAAAAAGTCACAAATCTAGGAAATAAACATGTGAAACTCCATCAAAGTAGTTTAAACTAGGTATCATATAGTATAAAGTCATTATCTAATAGTTATTATCCATACCCACAACTCTATCGATTCAGCTGACCAGGCTAGGTATTATTTCCAGCTTAAACTGCCAGGGTAGGGATCTGAGCATGGCTGGCAGGTCACAACCCATGTCCTTCATGTTATATAAAGTCATCTTTCCCTGCTGTATCTAGAAAAGTCACTTCCCAGCTCAATATACTATCAATAAGTAACTCCAGCATTTTCTGAATCAATATACAGTTAGACATTGTCAATGACCTGAAGATAAGTTTAATTGACAGTCTGCATTCTTACCAAACTGTACTTTTTTTTGTTTGTTCTCTAGAGACTTTATAAGAATCCTATGATAAAGCTAAAGAAGGTTTTTGTTCAATCCCTGTTGCTAAATTTCATCAGTGAATGATACCACAAGAACATCACTGAAGACTACATTAACGTAACTTCATTCAACAGCAGTTCAGGCTCACACGTACCTGTGGAATCTTGCAGAACCACAAGACAACTCATAAATGCCAAATTAATGCTGAAGAGAATCATATTGGCCAGGGAGGTACAAGCCAAACAGGGCAAAAGGAAGATCAGAGTAAAAAAAAAAAAAAAACCACACACAAAAACAAAACAAAAACCCTCCAAAACCAAAACCCACTCTTCTCAGAGACTTTATGCTCTAAAAGTATACAATGCAAAATCCATTTGTTGAGAAAAGGCCAGAAGTTCTGGTGGGCAGGTGATCATGTCTCCAGCTTCCCAAGAATCTTTTAGCAGATTGCTAACTAGGGTGCCAAGCTAACAATCTCAGGAGAAAGAGTCAAAGACTATCTAAGGATGGGAAATAAACCACTCTGACTCAGAATTCTTAAAAGGGATAAAGACCAAAGCTAGTGTGAATTAGATAAAGTTACCACTCCATGCCTAGGGTGAGAAAAAATACATGTTAATAAAATTCTTCCCAATTTCAGGGGCAGAAACTCATACCTTTCAAGCGTGAATGCTGGATCTTTGTCAATCTGCTTTTCACTCCACCCTGCCAAAAATAAATACATTATAATCAGGATGTAGAAACTTATGGTGGAAAATGATTTTATTTCTCCTGTAACAAGAAATTAATTCTGTTAATTCAGTATTAGGTCATGAAAGGGAGCTTGTCTTACTTCTTAACAAGGTATCAACAGACTATAAAACAGAGTTTTCCCCTGAAGTCAGTTTTATTTGTCGTCAGTCCGTGACAGTATCAGAGCTTGACCAGTGAAACTGAGCTGAGCAAGCTGGTAAATGTAACATGCCAGAAGAGAGGGGATAGGTCTCCTTGTCCACTTTGTTAAAAAAAGTTGTCATCAGGAGATTATAGTTCTTCTGACACTCCTGCTATCCATTTACTCATGATGACTTAAGAAAAAAAAGACAAACCACAAAACAAAACACCACACCCTTGACATCGTGTTCTGCTTTTCTAAAACATAACTCATTTTCTCCTACTATTACCTACTATTCTCCTACTCCTACCTCTACAACCCACACTTCTGTAACTTTACTGACATCCAACGACCCTTCCACACTACACAAAACACAGCTGTTATTCCCCTCAAGACACACTGACCACATAACCCTTTACTTCAAGTTTTCAATTGCTTTTCCCTTGCTCTAGATTAAGTTTAAAATTTCTCATCTGAGTTCTATGGACATTAATAACTCTTTCATTTCTACCCACATCACCTAACCACTTATTGTGTCCTTCTTCCTCACTCTTTGGTTTCCACAAACACTCGTTTTTACAGTAATGCTCAGGTACCTCTCACACAGGAAGTTCCATTATGCTTTTGCACTGCTCCCCAGGTGAAGATCATCTACACTCTGGAGGCTATTTCTTCCTCTCCTCCAACAGTAAATCACCGTGGCAAAAATTAATCCAAATCCACCCAAATACCTCCTGCAAAACCACAAGCCAAACCACAAATGATGTATGTTGCTTGTCTTTCCTCACAGATTCACACCGTGCTGTTTGTTCCCTTTCACTCATCGTGGTCTACACGAAGTTTAAAGTAAATACATCTGCATCTGTGAGATGCTGAGCACATACATAATACGAGTTCAGGTGGATAACAATTAAATGAAGCCCTAGAGCAACACTGGCCTCCAGAATAAGTATGTTTTCCCTTCCTTTTACAAAAGAAAAAATGCATTTATTGTTTTTGCAGTACAGCAATACATGATGTTATAATGCAGTTTTCACCCGATATCTTTTTTACTACGTACGATTGGGGTGAAGGAAAGTCATACACACTAAAAGATCAACAGAACACAAAGGTTAATGATATGGAGAAAAGGGCACAGACAGGCTAAAACAATGCAGAAGGGCTAAAATACAGCATCAAAGGGCTCCCCTTCTCTTGAGCTGCTGCTATTAAAAATCTAGCGAAAGCGCTTTCCCTTCCCTGGCTGGTACAATGACAATATCCCTACCCCTATGCAACCTGTTTTCGCTTCAGAGGGCACAGATGGAAGAAAGACCAGAGAAGGAAAGGAAATACTGCTCCTAGGAAAACTTATTTTCAGAGTGACATCATTTATTTATTTATTTATTTGTAATCATGACAGCAAATGGTGCCAAAGATGACACGAACAAGGAAACTTTTGAGGAGGAAGGTGAAGGCAGAGAAAGTACCTGTCTCAGAGACTGGTTAAACACAAACCCAGCCCTCTTTCAGTGAAACAAAGGATGCTTTCAGTGTCTCAGCTGCCTTAATGAAATAAACTTCCGAGCCTGAACAGCAGACTTAATTCTGCAAGTTCTCCACTTTTTCTGAACATAATTTCTCCTCCCACTCCTCCCATCAGAAGGATTTGATTTACCAGGTCTACCTCTGATTTCAGTTTTACAGAAAGTAAAAGTTAACCCTTCCTTCCAATGTCCCTTTGGTATCTCTCTACTAAATCATGTAACCTAGAGCTTACTTGCAGCACTTCTGAAGGTGAACAGTTTGGCTTACCAAGAATAACCTACTGGGATGCAAATTCCACTTGTCTTCTTTACGTGCTGCCAGGTTTACGAGAGCAAGTCTGTCTGCGCTTGACACTCGCTGGGAAACACTGCATGGCGTAATTACTATTGTAAAACATTTTATATTCCTGTAAATTCAGACTACAACCCTGAAGTGCTGAGTAACTTAGACAAGATACAGGGATAACCAAGCGGAAAGGAAGGGCTGTAAGGAAAAAGCAGGTATAAGGAAGAAACGCGTCAATGGCAAGTGAGGACAGCAAGGCTATCCAAGCTGCCTGGGACACTGTCTTATAAGCATGAAGTCCCTAAGAGTAAGAAAAAGAAGAGCAGAAACAAGATGATGTAGGACACTGCACACTGTAAAAGGATACAAGCAACTTGCTTCATTAAAATATAAAGCCAGAGGTGAAATTCTAGGTACTGTGGTTCCTAAAACATCAGCTGTATTTCTCCACCACTGGAGGAAGTATTTCCACTGAACTGCAATAAACATCATCTTACAATGCTTATGGGATAGGAAGTCAAAAATCTCCAGGGGTTTACATTATTTTTACTGTGATCTTGACCCATGGAACAAGAGGGAGGATTGGAAGATGTAAAACATCTTGACTCTATGATCTGTTGTTGAGAAATGGGCAAGAGGGAAGGAAGGAAGGAGAAAAAAAATAAAATAAAATAAATCAGTAAGTTACTCCCTATCCAACACCATTCAGACCAAAAGCTCCGCTTATATTGGAGGGTGGGGATAAGATTCCGAAATGAAAATTAATAGACTAAACTATTCTTGTAATTCACTTCTACATATAAGAAGTGAAGTGTGCACTGAATGTAAATTATTTTTGCCAGCTGCCTGATAAGATATGAATGACTAAAGAACATGGAATAACCACAGCCTCCTTTTTGCTAATACATCTGAACATATTACTGAAAGCACCTATCTCGAGTTTTCCATGAATTCTTGTATTCACCTTCAATTACCTTACTTTAAAGCAAATGGATCATGCTTGCTCTTGGAAAATATCCATGCTCCTCACAGATATCAATCACGAGAAAGGTCATAGGATTTATGACAGTTTTCCTAATGTACATCCAAAAAACCCAGACTATTTGATAGGGGTAGGTAAGCAAAATCTTTGCCGCTCTAGGTACTGCCACTAAAACCTCTCTTGTTAATATTTCTTTGTTCAATCGGCAGATTTGATTATGAGTTTAATTTTTGCATAGTAAAGCTCATCCAGCCATTTTTAATTTCAAATTGGTTTGCACTTCATCATGACTAGCTGAATGCTACAAAAACCTTTGACATCATGACCTCATAAATCATGGAGAACAGAAGAAACGCTCTTAGGAGCAGGGAACTGTTGATAAGAGACTTTTTCCTCCGTTGACTGTACTCTATCAGCTGTAACTATGTGCAAGAGTCCACACTTGCAAATTACATAAAACATGCATCTGAACTACCCTTCCATGAAATTATTTTCTTTTTTAAAATGATAGTCACAGGTAGAAAAGCTAAGAAGCGTCTGAAGTTGACCAAGCATCTTGTTTTTCTTCAATGCAACATGCAACCAGCACTCAAAAACTCCATAATTAAAAAAAAAAATAAATATTTGATATACTCCACCACCAAGCTGCAGAAAGTAGGCAACATTCCTAACTATAGAAGAGATTTTCATAGACTTTCCATCCACTACATGAATCTGGAGAAGAAAAATCTCAAACTATTTCAGACTTAAGTGAGCTACAGAACTCAATTCTATATTAACTCATACATAAAGTGAGGTCATAAAAAAACCCCACTCACAAACAAATGAAAAGTACGAGGCATGACAGTTACCAAAGACCTATCTCAATCTGACATCGAAGTATCTGATGTTATATGACTGCTGCTCTTTACAGACTGATCACAGTAATTTCACTCCTTTGTTGTTCACTGGGACCTCTCATTACATGCACTGTGCAGGTCTAAATGATGTTGGAGGTTACTGGATACTGTCAAAATTGCAAGGAAAAAGTTATTATATCTTTGAACAAAACGGAACACTTTACAAACATCAACGAACATATCACAGCAGTCCTTTGGAATATTCCCAATTTACACATGAGGAACAGGGAGCACAGGGGAAGATTAAGCAACTTGCCTACAGTAACATGAAATCCATATCCACAGCAAAGGAAGAAAGATTTTCTAAACTTCAATTTGGCCCTTTAATTAAAGGATATTCTGTCTTTACAGTTTGTAGGTAGTTTTGGATTTTCTTTTACTGCTGAAACAAAAGAACAATTGAGTACACTAAACTTGATAAAACAATGAGGATTACTAAAGGAATAAGACTTCCACACCACAGTAAATGCCTTTATCTTCCAAAATAAGAAAAAATTACCAGCACTGCCATTACCCTGAGAGGCAGATGTGTGTCAGTCAAGTACAGCCAATACAGGCTTTCCACTATATCCACTGAAATGACTTTCTCTCCAAGAAAACAACTGTGTCAGTACTGAACTGAAAAGATGAATGATGGCATTAGAAACAAAAACATAATTCCACCAACTTTTCCTATCTCTCAGAGATCTGACATGCTGAAACAGCCCCAATGAGCTGGGCAAGCACTGTTTGACTGGAGCTGGAAGGACCACTGCATAGCAGCAGCAGGTAAGAGTTTTGCAGCAGTGGCTTTTCTGATCCGCTGCCCACTTTCAGCCTCCTTCCTAACAAAAAACGATAGTCCTTTTCATCCTGAAGCAAGGCTATTTCATAGTGAAGTATGTAGAAACACGTATACACATATCTAAGCGCTTCCTTCCCAAACAGATCCAATTTTATTTCCTTGCTTAGAAAACTGTCAAAACCTGCTTTTTACCAGTCTAATTCAGCTGCACTGCATTCACAGCACTGGACTGCTCGGATGGACTAGAAAACAGGGTATGCATTTATCCATACGTACACCAGTGTATAAACAAAACTCCAGCGGTCCATGCTAGAAGCAGAACTACGAAGGGAAGGTGACTGAAGCTGCAGTAGCAAACGAACCCAGACAGGTGGCTTTTTTGCGTGTGCTGAACTGCTCTGCAGTGTCCAGGCTCTGGAACCCTGAATTACACCAAGTCTGACTGAGCATCCTCTGCAAGTCACAACAGGAACTAGAACTAAGCCTGCAGGTTTGCCTCCCATTTAAACAGAGCCCAAAAGCATAGGAAGGATATTCACCCCTTAATAATCAATATTACCATTAAGTCCATGGGACCTGATGAGATCCATCCGCGGGTCCTGAAGGAACTGGCAGATGAAGTTGCCAAGCCACTGGCTATTGTATTCGAGAAGTCGTGGCGGTCTGGCGAGGTCCCTGATGACTGGAAGAGAGGGAACATAACCCCCATTTTTAAAAAGGGGAACAAGGAGGACCCGGGCAACTACAGACCGGTCAGCCTCACCTCTGTGCCTGGCAAGGTCATGGAGCAGATTCTCCTGGGAACCATGCTAAGGCACATGGAGAGCAAGGAGGTGGTGGGTGACAGCCAACATGGCTTCACCAAAGGCAGATCGTGCCTGACCAACTTGGTGGCCTTTTACGATGGGGTGACAGCATCGGTGGACAAGGGTCGACCAATGGATGTCATCTACCTGGACTTGTGCAAAGCTTTTGACACTGTCCCGCACGACATTCTTCTCTCTAAATTAGAGAGTCATGGGTTTGATGGATGGACCACTCGGTGGATAAGGAATTGGCTCAATGGCCGCACTCAGAGAGTAGTGGTCAACGGCTCAATGTCCAAGTGGAGACCGGTCACAAGTGGCGTCCCTCAGGGGTCCATGTTGGGCCCGGCCCTCTTCAACATCTTTGTCGGTGACGTGGACAGTGGCATGGAGTGCACCCTCAGCAAGTTCGCCGATGACACCAAGCTGTGTGGTGCCGTCGACACGCTGGAAGGGAGGGATGCCATCCAGAGGGACCTTGACAGGCTGGAGAGGTGGGCCCGTACCAACCTCATGAAGTTTAACCAGGCCAAATGCAAGGTCCTACATCTGGGTCGTGGCAATCCCAGGCACAAATACAGACTGGGTGGTGATTGGATCGAGAGCAGCCCTGAGGAGAAGGACTTGGGAGTACTGGTGGACGAGAAGCTCAATATGAGCCGGCAATGTGCTCTTGCGGCCCAGAAGGCCAACCGCGTCCTGGGCTGCATCAAGAGGAGCGTGGCCAGCAGGTCGAGGGAGGTGATTCTCCCCCTCTACTCTGCCCTCGTGAGACCTCACTTGGAGTACTGCGTCCAGTTCTGGAGTCCCCAACATAAGAAGGACATGGACCAGTTGGAGAGGGTCCAGAGGAGGGCCACGAAGATGATAAGAGGCCTGGAGCACCTTTCCTATGAGGACAGGCTGAAAGAGTTGGGGCTGTTCAGCCTGGAGAAGAGGAGGCTCCGGGGTGACCTTATAGCGGTCTTCCAGTACCTCAAGGGGGCCTACAGGAAAGATGGGGAGAGGCTGTTCAGGAGGGCCAGTTATGATAGGACAAGGGGTAATGGTTTTAAAATAGAGGGAGGTAGGTTCAGGTTGGATATTAGGAAAAAATTTTTTACTATGAGAGTGGTAGAACACTGGAACAGGTTGCCCAGAGAGGTGGTGGATGCTCCATCCCTGGAGACGTTCAAGGCCAGGTTGGACAAGGCCCTGAGCAACCTGATCTAGTTGGAGATATCCCTGTTCCTTGCAGGGGGGTTGGACTAGATGACCTTTGAAGGTCCCTTCCAGCCCTAACCATTCTATGATTCTATGATTTCTGATGAGCTCTCACAAACTCGAATTTCAGCTTCAGAAGCTGAACTTTTCCCAATTGACTAAACTCAATAAATAACTTTGTCCCTACACTTACTCATTTGTAGAACTTGCAGCTACCTGGCACACATACTATTTGCCAGAGTGAGAGAAAACAGATCCAGTGGCTGCCATTGGCTTCAGAAAACACCTAAGTCTGGGAGGAGTGGAAGTATCCCAAACCTTGTAACTGCTAATAGTCAGTGCCACTTACGGTTGATGTTGCAGAAGCAAGATCCAAACAAATAAATAAAGGTGTTTGGAAATTTTAATAAGCCCCAGGTTTTTCAAATGCCCACAGGAGAATAGATTAGACAAAGATTATTAATCTTGTCTACTCTGGATCATTCACCACAATGACAACAGGGCAATTGTGCTAGTACCAAAACCAAGTCCTAATTCTTTCTATGATTTTACAATGAGAACATCTTAAAAATATACGAAAACTTTTAAGTGTACCTTTCCACTTCCTTATCTTACCACAATAGTCCCCTCAGGTAAGACTGGTCATGTTCTTATTAATGGCTCCATTTCAATCATTGAATTCGATTCTGCTGCTGCAGATGCTTTGTCCAGTGGTCAGGAAAAAGATGCCAGAGTTTATTTCATCAGGCTTTGTAAAACCCTCCTCCATTCTCCCAAAGAACTATCAGCAACATTTTTAATTTTCAGGGAAAGTTAACCAACACAACAGACAAAATAATTCCCTCCAGAGGTTTTGCAGCAGTCTCAGTTCAGTACACAAGGCCATTAATTACACAACTGCCTTTAGCACTAGCAGAAACCTGGTAGCTACAGCACTGGTTGAGTTAAGGCTGCCTTCAGTATCTGCACAGAAAATCTATTTACTTCGAGAAGTTATGCAACACCTCAACTTCCTCTCTTCTTTACTATGGCAAAACACGATAACAGAAGGGAGGGGGGTGGAGATGGGGAACAGGCGTTTCACAATTTCAATCAGGGCACAGCTACCTTCCAAAAACGTACCCAAACTGGAATTCGCCTCTAAAATCTGCCCAACTTGGTGATAACACTTAAGCACCAGCTCTTACTTAAAACTTGAACAAATATTTCCAGAGGAAAGGGAGCGTTACATACTTAACCAATGCTTCAATCAACTGCATGCCTCCAACGTAAAGTAAGAATGTTTTTTAAATGTCATTAATTTTATTTGAGTTTTTGTTTGTTTGTATCTTGTTTGGTTGTTTTTTTCCCCTCCAAATATAGCAGCAAACTCCAGGCAGATTGTACTCCAAAACTCTCAAGATTTTAGTGTTACCAGGCATGCTCATTCAGTAAAGTTGGCAGTAAAAGTTTTAATACTGAAAACATCTTTCTACTTTCTATTTAAAAAAAAGAAAAACAGGAAAATTACATGCTACCCAAGCTGATATATTCCATGGCACTAGGAAAGTTGAGATATCAAAAGCACTCATCAGTCCACTTTTAACAGTGATCTAAATTTTCTACCTCATATCTACTCTATTGATACACTAACAATTGACTAAACAAAAAAAACCCCACACAACAAAATCCTCAAAACCAAAACAAAAACCCCACAACTCCCAGAACGGGCTCTACTCAAGAGGAATTATAAGAAGTCTCAAAGCAGTCACAGCAATCTTGACTGGTAAAATATTTTCAAGGACTTGGATTTAATCACATCATTTTCTTTTCCTCTAATCATTTATTTAAAGTCGTAGGTTGAATTATTTATGAACAAAAGTTAATTGCATTGAAATGCAGTATTGCCCCGTATTTATCTAATACCTTCTTCAGAACTCAACCCCCTGCCACTAACTGGTTAAAATCTACAAAAAGTCAACACAGAATTTAAGATAAGATTTAACCATTTCTGCAGTATTACTGCAATTAATACAGTTAGGTATTGTCAAGTCCCTTGGTCTTGCGATCTTGTGTAAATTGTGCAACTGCTTTTACCGACTTTCGTTATCATTACTACACGTGTTTATATTTCCAAAAAATCCAGGGGAAGAATAGCTCACTCACAAAATATTTGCTTTGAATAAGCAAGTTTTGACTAATTAGTTGTAATTAAAGTTGCCATTATTTGAGTATAAACAATCACATCACAAAGCCTCCCTATCCCAGGTTCTTCGAAATTTTCTTAGCTGTCAAAGGACCTCGAAGATCAGTGACTTGCATGCATAAGGCTGTAGTGGCACTCTTTGCAAGGTGTAAAATGTAAGCTCAAGGGTACACTCATATAAATATACTGCACATCTATAAAGTGTTAATCTTAAATCGGCAAGGCCATATGACAGAAGTAACTATTACAGTGCATGGCTGCTTCTCAGCATACAGCTTTTTCCAAGTCCCTTATTTCCTTAAAGCAAATCATTTACTTGTCACCTGCCAGGACAAAGAGTGGAGAGAGGATTTCACAAATACCTCTGTGGCTTGCGCATGGTGATAAGACATCAGGAAAGATGGATTTTCATTTTCTCATCAAATTATTAGATTAGGTTTACATGCAGATTTAAATGCCCAGGAGGAGTCTGCCACCTGTCCTAAACTTAATTAGTCGGGAACGTTTTCATGACAAGAGCAGATACTTCAGATGTTTTGGAGTGACCACAAGCAAACGTCCAAATAATCACCAACAAAACTTCAGCGATGCCAAGAATGAAGCACTAAGTGCAGCGCTCTGTGAAGCAGCCTGAATTTTATTAACGGACTGCTTCATACTTCCCATCAAACACACAACTGACATCAGCTGAGCATCTATAAAACCAGAGAATCAACTGTGTAAAGTCTGCGACTGAGTTAAGGAAATGAAGAGCACTAGCTTTCTCATTAAAATATGGGTACATGTTTACACATTACTAGCGGGGGGGAGAAGGGGAGGAGGAAGAAAGATGAAGGCTCAAATCCTGTAAGACTTTTCCTCAGCTTTGTTCTTGTTCTGTTTATCATAGCAGCACATCTAAGATTTTCACATTTTTATACCCGCCCTCATACATCCCCTCCTCTCCCCGCCGTGTAGGACCAATGCAGCAGATTGAAAACTAGGAGAAAACCCCACATTTTCATTTAAAGAGGCAAATACATCCACGTTCAAGTATACTTCTCATTTAAAAGCTAAACCAAATCCCCTTAAAAGGTTAATTAGAATTTTATCTGTGTAGGTACGTAGCAACTACTGACACAGATTTGAGTAACTGAACATAATGCAGAGAATTCAGTTATCCATCTCCTTACGTTGCCATTGGCACATACAATAAATTTGTCTCGTTAGCAGGGGCTACTTAGTTCGCTGTAGTAAACAAAGCTGCCGATAACGACAGCCTCGCATACTTCTCATTCATTCACATATTTTTCTTTACTTAGACTTCCAGATTGTGCCACCGAAGAGCTGAATGTTAAACATTCCTGGAGTGTCACAATATGTAATACAATAAAACAGATTACAACCATACCTTTCTTTCACAGCAGTGGTGCCAAGCACAGGTACACTGTAGCAATCAATTTGTTCTGCAGACAGTAAGGCTTTCTTAGAATACTAATGCAAAAGCTCTTTTCTTTCTCCTTCGACTTGACTCCCCAATGCCCGGGTCCCGACCAATACACGGAGGAGGGCGGAATGTCTTCTGCTGAGATAACCACAACTACTAATCAAGTATACGTGTACAAGGGCACAGGATTAAACCTCCACCAGGCTTGACTCGGGCACCGAGAGCAGCTAAACACACGCGCAGCAAGGTCAGAATTAAACACATACACACGCACGCACGCGCGTCTACTTGAGTGAACTAATTTATCACACTTTACCACTGACGGCTTTTTACCTCGAGGGAGTAAAATTACATCCTGGTGAACTGACGAGGTTCAGACACAACAGCTTCCAACAACAAATCAGATCTCACAGAATTGGGAACCGTGCTCCTAGGTGAACGCTCCTCTCCCGGCTTAACAGGCTGCTTGGGAAACTAGGTGCATGCCACGCGTGTCTGCACGTGGGTGCGCACACACGCGTGTGTGCGAGACGCACCACCAGGCATCGGCTTTTTAGCAGAAGGATAACATTAAAGTTTTCAAAACCAGGCAATAACTCCCTTTGAGAGAGTTTTCTTTTTGTCTGTATTTATCTTTACCTCTTAACATAATCAATCTATCAAGTCTAATTACTCCAGAAGAAAGCATTTTATTATTGTCTAACATAACAAATGTCAAACAAGCTGTTCATTTACCTTGAAGTTTATTAGCATAGAAATGCAACATGAAGATGCTCTCAAAATATTGTCACTTGTATTCACAACATTTTCGAAAACCCACTTAGCAGGTTTTTATTGCCTGGCATAGCTGGATACTGTATTAGTTCTTAAAACAGGCAAGGCATTATCTGAACTGTATCGCCCTCAAGCTAATAGAAGGCTTTTTCTTTAAGCATTCAATTTATATTTAACTTTTCTCTTTGGTTCTTTTTATTCAAACCACTTCTCCCACATTCCAGTCAGCCCTACATATGCAGATACATGTGTTTTCATAAAGGTTCATACACGTGCATTTCAAGTGGGAGTGAAGAGTGAGACGCTGAAATTTAAAAGCAGGGATTTTTTCTCCCCTTCCTTAAGTTCTGCCCCATCACACATCCTTCCTGACACTTTCCTTACAGTACATGCAGATGCACGTTTTACCAAAAACGTCGAGATGAACCTTATAAATCATCATCGTCGGGAATTTAACACCACTGCTTTTGCATGTGATCTGTACTGAGAAGCAAACACTGTACAAATACTCCCCGAAATAACCCCGAAAATAACGCTTGGCACTTCACCTAGAATAAATTAGCAAAATATTTTTGAAATATCAGTGGCTTCGCAGAGACACCAGGAAAAAGCAGCATTAATCAATACTGATGAGTTTGTCCTTGACATACTGACCGTGTCATCAGGCTATTGTCATGTGATATCATGTCATTTCCCCACCTGGCTCATGACCTTGTCCTTTAAATGACCCAAAGCTTCCCTCAAGTAGCAGGAGGCCCCTCCCCGCTGTCTCAGCAAGGTCGAACGGGTCAGCGTGTCCTCATCTATAATCCAGCACCATTTGTCAGCAGGGAGGCTGGAGGAGGCAGGCTTGCTACAAGGGGAGAATGCCCAATTAGGCAGCTGTCACACAAAGCATAGGCTGCAAAATTATCCCCTGTCAAAAGAAAGAGCAGCTGCGGGTGCCAATTACAGCAACCTTTCAACCCTTTAGGTACTGGAAACTACACAGAAGTAAATGAAGTACAATTAGTGATAACAAATCGATGAATTAGGACAGTAAATTAGAAATTACTAGCAGGTGAGCTTAGGTCTCCCATAATATTAAGGGCACGGCACACCCCAGGCAAGGGCAGGAACATACAGATTTCACAGAGCACATCGGCTTCGTCCTATCCATCTTTCTCGCATGGAGCCTGTTTTCCTCCATCGTTTTCTTCCTGCAAGCCTTGTCCAAGCCAGATAGTGCAGGGGAAGGAAAAAAGAGCAACCCGAAGAGGAAAAAAGTTGTAGTGTCTGACCTTCCCTCTCTTACCCTGGCAAATGCAGTCTGCTCCGTTCTCACAAGCAGGTCCTCAGAGCCAGCACAATCTCTCTCTAGCAAGCGCACCCCATTTCAGCCCCACATTTGACATTTGCTGCACCTCCTGTTCCAGCTGAACAAGATTTACCCCAGAAAAAACAAACAAAGCAAGAACCAAAACAACAACAAGCAATAAACTCTCAGTAAATTTGATGTCATTTACACTTGAAACACTCAAATCTGAGTTAAGTTCTAGACTTTTCACTACAGGGGGAAGACACACGCCTTCGCATTTCAGTTCTCTGATGCACCATGCAGTGGCATCTCTGAGCATACACAAAAGCCTTAAGTTTGCCAGTAAAGTTTCTGTTCAGTGCTGTTTGGGATTTTTTTGCCCCCGCTCCCCCCCCCTTTTTTTTCCCGCTTGGTGAACAATTTCCAAATATTTCCTCCCCTCCACTATTTTCTTACACAGCCAACCTGGAAAGTTACTCTGTATGCTGGCACCAAAAGGGAGGTCCTACAGACCACAATAAATCCAGCTTCTCCTCTGGCATGGTGGGTGCTCAGGTCAGCCCCTCCAGCAGCAGAGGCCGAGATACGGAGGCGAGCCCTGCCCAAGGCAATCACAGAAGAGCGGTCATCTTACTAGCCCCGCAGCATTTACAGAACAAGTAGTCTAGAAAACGGTAAGAAAAAGAAAAAAATAGGATGATAAGATTAAAAGATGGATAATTAACATACAACCACCCCAAACCATGGTTAGGACAGCTGTACCAATGCCTGTATGTCAAGGTGCTTTGAGTGAAACAAACAAATCTGAGGAACAAAATTCCAATTCCAAGATGCCTCCTATAGTCAGTCTTTCCAGTCAGCTCAAAGTAATTTCAAACTAAGCGAAGTTGCCATTTATCTTGTCAATTCTCTCCTTTCATTCTGCATCCCCTAATCTCATATCCACCTCCTTTATATTCTTACACCTTGCAACCACGTTGAGTACTGAGGACAGTAGTCCAGATTTCTCCCAACAGCAGTTCTGAAATACTACCTGTATACTTGCATTGTAATTCATACAGGTACTCACACACACATATATTTATGCTAATATATTCACCAAAATACGAAATGTGGTAGAAATCAAGTCACTGATCTCCAGTAAGCAATTTCCTATGGCTATCTCTTGATCTCTAGCCAGTGTGGACTATTTCACTGTTAAAAACCAAGAAATGATGATCTTGCTTTGTAACTCTGGTAAGAGAAAGCATAATACAACCCTACTTATAAACAGAAGCAAAATGTTCATTGAATAGCAGTCACAATAATGCTCATCAAATTTGACATTTTCTTTTGAGTAGCATATGGAAACCCTAGAGTATGGAAAGAGTTAATGTGTTTAGAATTCAGTTTCCATCATACTTGGGTGACTATCTCTTTAAATAATTTAAATCCTCTCCATCAACTACAAAGCTGTTTTGAAGCCATTTAGCTTTGTTCTTTACATGTGTTCTAATTAAGAAATGACCTTGTCATCACACACACCAGAAATCCTGGATTATTTCCTGCAGCAAAAAAAAAAAAAAAAAAAATCTACGAAGCCAAAAAAAAAAGATGACAAAAAGAAAAAAAATACATATACACTTCTTCCTTTAGTGAAGAACTGAGGAAGTTGTTGGTTGGCTGAATGCTGAAGCAGTTTCACCGCATAATGTTTTGTGTGTGTGTTGTTGAATGTCACAGGGCGGGTTGGCGTGACCTTGAGCTGCATCAGCAGCACAGCAAGGGTCGAGATGCCTGCAGGCGCCCTTGTACTGCGTTTGCAAGACAAAAACCTTCAAACTGGCTGAAGGACATCTTAAATCTCTTCAAAGGTTTTTCCCGAACTAATCTGGGCTGCTCTTAGCCGGATCTGTGCCAGTGCGAGAGGCAAAATTAAAAACAAGGTCTCTGGCAGGATGTTGTCTCCTCTTAACCCTTCTCCCGGGCAGGAGCAGCGCGCCGCGCCGCGCGCAGGGACGCTTCCGCGGGCTCCACCGGCAGCCGCCTTTCGTAACGGCGTTATGTAAGCACCCATCCCGCAGGAACGGGGCTGGCATCAACACCGAACGCTCCGCCGGCGCTCCACACGGCCATCCCCACCCCTCGCCTCCCCCAAAACTGACGCCGTCGCTTTTCCGAGGGGCGCTGCGCCCCGGGCGGGAGCGCTGCGGGGGCGCGCCCCGGCTCTCCGCAGGCGCCGGCCTCAAGGTGCGGGCGGGAGAGGGATGCTGGGCGCCGCACCTCCCGCCCCTCCGCAAGCAGCCTGAAGGCAGGATGATGCTCTGGAGTGAAAGAGGCAGCACCTACCCCGACGTGCTGTGTGTAGAGGCAAGGCAGGCAGGAGAAGGGGGGTCAGGAGCGGTCAGAGGGTTGCTTTGGCAGGCTTCGGACATGTTCTGCGAGAAGAAATTTAAAAGTGACTGCTCCTCATCTTACTCTCTTATTTCCTCCTTCCTTCCTTCCAAGAAGGAAGTAGAGGAGAGGATCTTAGTACACGACAGGCCTACCAAGAGGTTGAGAGTGTGACTGTACGGATTGGAGAAAGAAAAATAAATAATTGAATCACCCAGCCTGCCCGCTCTTGACTGCTCATCAGCTGACAAAGTGACACAGAGGCTTTCTAAAAACTTGAGCAAGCGTGCCGAGATAACCTCCAGGAAAGGCCCTAGGAACACGCATGGTTACTCCATGAAACCACAAGTTTACCCAATGGATCTGGCAGCGCGGTTTGAATGCAGCTATCAACACATCGAAGGGATGGACGCTTTCTTCAGAAAGATATTTGCACACAGAACCTCCAGTTACAGCTTCAGTAAGAAAGAGTTTGCCAGCTAGGAGTAGCCTTCTGTATGCCTAGTTAGAAAGTAACATGGATTTCCACATCTGAAAGTGGAGAAAAGTCATCGCTATCTTCTCCTCATCTGTTTCAGTGGTGCCATTATCGGTCAGATTAAACTATGAAATTTCTGCAGGTAAAAATAAATATAAATGGGTTAAAATAACCTCGGCTTAATCGAGAGGAGCCAGCATCGCGCTTCAGAACTGTCTTTTACTATTTCTAGGATACCTGCCAGGCAAGTCCTTGAGGAGAAGAGGAAGGAGGAGAAGAGGACGGAGGAGCTGCTGGCACCAGCAGAGGGTGGTGTGATTCTTCTCCAATTGAGCACCGAGGGCTGCGCCGAGTCTGGTTTTGTACAGTCATTTTTTAAGTACTATTAGACAGGAATAAAACACATTTAAGTTTACTGAAGAAGGACACAGCTTTGGCAGTTATGTCACAACTGCTCTAACACTGCCCTCCACCTCCCACTAAAATAGATTCGCTCTGTCACTCCCGAGAACCGCAGCTCTCCTCACAAAATACCCTCCTTGTTAGAAGGCTTTAACAATTTTAAGGGTTAGTTTTCAATAGTATCAGTGACGGTGCCTTCTGTATCAGCAAAGGAGGAACTCACTCCATACAGAGGCTTTTCCACAGACCTACCAAGGTTCCCAAGGCATTTGTTATACTTGGACAGAGGGCCATGGTGTTCCCGCAGTGCCTGGATGTCAGAACAACCCTCACGATTACTCAGAGCGCTCTCAAGGCTTGCTTTGCCCTCTGGACCCAGCCCGCCTCTGCTCCCCAGCCACGGGGCAGTGGGAGGCTTGAGGTGGCTCGCAATCTCAGATGCCTTGTCCACCACCTCCCAGACCCTGGCAAATGGAGATTGAGCACATCCACATATGTGGTTCATCAGTCTTTCTGCACAAATGTGTCCTTTTTGTGGCCTTTGAGTGATAGGGCGCCATATAGGCAGCCAACTATGGTTTAAAAAACACCCAAAAGTTTGGTCAGTTAGTCTACTACACAGTTATCGCAGTGCTGGTGTCCTACACCGTGTTTCCTAGAAAACTTTCCAGTTTACCCCAGAGTTACCAGGAAAAAGATTAGAAGAGACCAGTTTAAGTAGTTCACATATTACATGTTAGCCTAGCAGAAAATACTAAGAAGTATTTTCACAGTATGCACAGCTGACCATGCAATATCTGCCGTTTCTTAAGTTTCTCCAACACCTAACAAGACAAAAATATATTATGAGTTTTCCAAACATCAAGTGTTGTGAAAGCTCCTAAAACAAAAACAAAGGACTGTTGCAATGTTCCAGCTGAGCAGGGTGATTTAAAGACGCAACGAAAGCTTTCAAGCCAGGTAGTCGTTGCTGCCAAGTATGGGACATGTTGTGTGGCCCTGCCAAAAGTAGAAGCCAAAACCCAAAAATACAAATTAGCAGCTTTCTTCCAGGGCCACAACAGTCCAGTGAAAACTTTCCAAAGCGGGCTGTCCCAAGAATGTCGGACAGCAGCAGCGAGTGCGGTTACGCAGCACCTCGCCATGACTCAAAGCGACAGCAGCAACCTCCGCACCCATACACCCAAACCAGAGCCACCGTGACACCGTAACATCTGTGAAGTCGGATAGTCATTCACTTCTAACCATCTGATAAAAATGGTCTTTGCAGCTACAATTTCTCCTGGACGGCAAGCGCAGAGAAGCAGGTTGTTCTCTACTTACTTGGCTCCCCTACATCGGTGTGCTCGCACAAGCACGTGCAAGCCCTATACTGGGCAGCACAAGTATTTTACAACCCATCCAAGTACAGGTTTGTCTGTGCAACCTTAATTCTGCCATTTTCTAACCGCTGATTCTGACTATACAATGTCAATGTTCTTTAAGCATGCGTAAGGCAGTTATTTTATACACACTATCTCTGCACAGCAGAAAAAAAAAAAGGGATAAAGATGGCAGAAATTAATGTACTGTATTTTCTTCCCACCTGGACCCCATTATTGCATGAAATCATATCTGCTAAAGCAAAGACACTATTGACAAAGTCATTCTCTTGAGAGCAAATGCAGATACTCCCTTCGGTACCGGTATTAACAAGGAACAGTTGAAAAATTGTCCTGAGACCATGTCACCCAATGTTGCTCACCTAACCTCCCAGCAGCACCCAAAGCAGCCCTTGGTCTAGCACTGCACGTGACAGTTTTCTAGAGACAACAGTTGTAAATTATGATTCTCATCATCACACGTTCTGTTACGCTGTTCATGAGATTATAGCTATAGTGTGAAGTAATGACAAATATCTTTTTTTTAAATGCAAATTAGGTAAGGGGGGCTACTTATTTTATGTAACTTGACTAAATGGAAAATTTGATAAATTGTTCTTTATACTGCCTAATATGCTAATATTTTAGTAGTACTAACATAGTAAAAATAAGTATGCTTTCATGAAACGTATGACCAGATACAAACTAAGCACTGACATAACAGATAAAACATTAGCACAGATAAATCTCAGAATGGTTATAAAAAGAATCATTGCTTTTCAGCTATGTTTTTAATACAATTATAAAGTGTTAGGTACATCTACTTAATTGCCTATAGGAATTCTACCCATCTTAACTAAAATCACAGAAAGAAGATGTGAAGAAGCAAAGGTAGAGAAGCCTTATTACCATATTAGTTTCAAGTATACTTAATATAGTTAGCATTGTCATACTAGTATAAAAGAAATTAATATAGTAACTACTGCTTAAGAGTAAGGGCAAAGAAGTACTGACTAATGTAGATTAAAGTGATCAAATATAGTGATTCTTTCTATATCCACAGGGGGGAAAAAAAGGTTTTAATAGATTATTAGTGTTTATACAGTTACAAAGGAAATAACCTTATTCTACTGACATATCAATTAATACCAACGCATCTTCTGCACCTTGTTCATAAAACCAGATGTTTAATTTAAGTCTCCCAACAACTCTCAAATACTCACACCAACAGTCTTCTGCAGATGTTCTGCCAAAAGCAGTAACTTCCAAACCCGGGGACACCTCTCTACAAGGTGCATCTCAAAAAAGCGAGGCTGACTACTTGCACAGATAGCACTGCTCATTTTGGGGGGTTCATTCCCTGCTTCAGACATCTCAGGTACCCATCTTCGGACATTATCAACACTTCATATTACATACACTCGAGAATATGCCTTATTCTCGTATTTACCTTGTGCCTTGATCAGGAATTACACGAGCATTTGCAGAAGAATAAGGATTGTTTCCATGTTTAAGATCAAGTGTGTTTTGCTGAATCAGGGCCCTGAACCTTAATGCAGGTTTTTCTCGTTGCTGTGCCAGTTTATTTTATTCAGTACAAAGCCACCAACAACCTTTGAGTTCTTCTGCTCAAGGTCATTTTTAACATTCACAAGCACAGCTTTTTGGCTGTCTGCAGAGCAGAGTTTTTTTTTAAGTGCATTTCAGAGCGAAGTGATGTCTGGAAACATCTTTAAATGGTGAAATACATCCATTAAAAGTTACCTTAATCAGTTGTCTGTTCATAATTCTACTTACCTACCTTTATTACCATAGGCTCTAATTTAGCCTTCAATCTCTGCAACCACCCATATATCTGGAAGGTATAAGATATCTGGAAGGTATAAGGTATAAGATATCTGGAAGGTATAAACATGGTGTAAAAATCAGCTTCAACTCCTGCGATCTCAAAGTCTAAGCTACACCTCCCACTCTCAGCCTTTGAAGGAATCCAGTATAGAATCAGATCCTTGAGCTCCTTCCCCTGCTCTGCCAGACACCACCTTTTCTACATTTGCATTTAAAAAGGACTGGGGAGCTACCTACATTTAACAATAATTTACAACAGGAAAAAAAAAAAATCCACAAGTCTGATTATATTATGTTTTAGAGAGTTAAAGAAGATTCCTTATTCTTCATTTCTCCTCTTTCATCACTCCAACCTTAGGCTTCTGTATCACTTCTTCCTTCTTCTAATTAAGGATGTGGGATTAAGAGGGGGAAAAAGTAAGCTTTAATTGTGCTGTATTAACTATTATTAATATTTTTTCAGCACTCGATTGCTGAAGAAACATCGCATACCTGGGGAACAAGAAAAAACTACTGTGTTTTGGCTTTTTTTTAAACAAATACATCTGTCCATCTGTCTCTGTATCATCACTGAAACATTACATTGCCAATAGTCACCTTCAAATACTGTTGTTTAAACATGCTTCTATTGTCTTTGGAAATCGTAGGTCTCCTTACAAAGCAAGAAGCAGCATACTGAAGAGAGAAAACACAGCTAGTTATGAAAAGTGAAAAACTGGAAGAGTCTGGCGGGCAGCCATCTTTGCTATATACGCACTTTATTTCCACGTGCATGCATCTACGTTAGACATGCCTACTTTATTCTGGTACCCCAGGCCACTTTGAGAAGGGAGTAAGAAGCTGACAACGAGATGAGCCCGACAGAAGAATTAATTACACTTGTACAGTTCCAGCAAGGATCACACTGTAATACTGTTGCCATGTGTCCAACAAAATAGCTGAAGCCAACAGCAGTCAGCAGTGATTTCTGGTTACTGACTGTATGTGGGTACTCAGTTGCCAACTGCATTTCCTTCTCCCAAATATGCTTTGTTTTGTCTTCAACAAGCCTAAATCCTGGGTCACACAGCAACTCAAACCTCTTCTCTTCTCCAGCTAGCAAGAGTGTCAGAAACCCATCTACCACACATATTCTCTTACTACTTTGTGATTTCATTTTACAACATTATTAGTTTAGGATTGCAGTTGCTTTGCCTTATACTGAAGCCACAGATTCTCACTTTACTGCATACCTCTAAATTCATAGAATCATAGAATGGTTAGGGTTGGAAGGGACCTCAAAGATCATCTAGTTCCAACCCCCCTGCCATGGCCAGGGAAACCCTCCACTACACCAGGTTGCCCAAAGCCTCATCCAGCCTGGCCTTGAACACCTCCAGGGATGGGGCATCCACAACTTCTCTGGGCAACCTGTTCCAGTGCCTCATCACCCTCAATGTAAAGAATTTCTTCCTTATATCTAACCTAAATTTGCCCTCTTTCAGTTTAAATCCATTGCCCCTTCTCCTATCACTACACGCCCTTGTAAAAATTCCCTCTCCAGCTTTCCTGTAGGCCCCCTTTAGGTACTGGAAAGCTGCTAGAAGATCACCCCGGAGCCTTCTCTTCTCTAGGCTGAACAGCCCCAACTCTCTCAGCCTGTCTTCATAGCAGAGGTGCTCCAGCCCTCTGATCATCTTCGTGGCCCTCCTCTGGACTCGTTCCAGTAGCTCCATGTCCTTGTTGGGGACTCCAGAGCTGAACACAGTATTCCAGGTGGGGTCTCACAAGAGCTGAGTAGAGGGGCAGAATCACTTCCCTCGACCTGCTGGCCACACGTATATTAGGCTTCTCTTTTGGGTTTTTTTTGTGTTTTTTTTTTTTTTGGGGGGGGGGTGGTGGTTTTTTTTTTCAACCTTAGAAATTCCAATGTTTATGAATGTCTAATACTTTGTTAAGTTTTAAACCTCTTGACTATTCACAGAATCATAGAATGGTTAGGGTTGGAAGGGACCTCAAAGATCATCTAGTTCCAACCCCCTTGCCATGGGCAGGGAAACCCTCTACTACACCAGGTTGCCTAAAGCCTCATCCAACCTGGCCTTGAACACTGCCAGGGACGGGGCATCCACAACTTCTCTGGGCAACCTGTTCCAGTGCTTCACCACCCTCAGAGTGAAAAATTTCTTCCTTATATTCCTTATCATGTAACTCAGAAGTGGTATTAAATCTCAAATTAAAGTCAAAAGAAACTTTAGTAGGAACAAGTGAGATTTACTCAGTTCCTAGTCAAAGCCTGTGCCATAAGGTTAGGTATGAAATGAGTCATCAGAACCAGTAATGTTTTTAAATAAAAAATAATAATTAAAATAATTTTAAAAATAATAAAAAGGGAAAGGAAAGAAAGTTCTTAGGCAATTATCCTGAACTGTTCTCCTCTCTTTCTGAGAAACACTAGATAGATCCTTTTAGAAACAAAGCTTCTCATTTGTCTTGTAGTAAACATAAACCCTCAAACTGAACACATTGCCTCAATAAAACGAACACACAACAGCACCATACTACAGCAGATCGTGCCAGACTACTGGCTTAGGAAAATATGGAGCACACTATAATTGTTCTGCTTTTTCAGAAAACATATTGAGTTTGTATTTAGTATACACCACAAAAGCATAACTGCAATTTCTCAAAAAATTGTGGTGGTCCCCACCAACACCACTCCCAGGCTGACCGATTTAAAGGATCAGAAATATGAAGCTTCCACAAACTTTTTAAATGCATCCAAAGATTTCAAAACATTTACAAGACCTTTGTCACTTCTCAATTATTTTCATTTATGGATGACTAACAGTACATCTGTGTGCCAAACAGACATAAAACACATTCTTCAAGAGGCATGAATCTACATAAAAACACAGATTTGCTAAATTAAAATACTGTGAGAACAATTATTTTCCTCAAACAAAACCAAAAAGCAACTTCAAATTAGGTTTTTCATCTTTCCAAACTTTCATTAACATCACAAAAGTTGTTTGAGCTATTAGAACGGTATATAATGTCCATAATCATGAAAAATAACATTATTCCATTATTTCATCTTTCCTGCTGTACAAGCGAACTACTGTTGAGAAACCATGGATAAGCCGAACATGCAATGTTGGGAAAAAGCAAACTGAGTACTAATTTCAAAACGATAAAGGAGGTGGAATGTTTTGGTTGCTTCTCTAAATATAACTTTCATCCTTTATAAAACAGTTGCACACATAAATATCAGATGTCATCCCACAGGTTGTTTCAACTTTCAGTGGTTAATAGATCAGTCATATTAGGGACAGAAACAACAAAAAACCCTAAACCTTTCCTCCTTGCTGTCTTTCATGTTTTAGCACTAACAAGCATCAAACAAAGCATCACCAGTCAACAAAGTATTGACCATTGAAAAAAATAAAAGGACTCAAATTATTTGCTCACGAGAGCAAAATTAACATTAAAGTACCCCCCAAAATCGTAAGACGGCCAACAAATGAAACAACTGTACAGAGTTCACTTACACAGATGGCCCTACATCGTGCTTCCCAACCTTACCCAAAGGATCTCCCATGCTCATGAAGCAGCCTTCTCTGATCTGTCGCGTTCACCATCAGAATATAAAGAACAGATGAGAAACGTCTGCAGAAAGAACCTCATGGAAAATTTCCTTCCCTTAATTCTCTTCTTATGTATGAGGTTTTCTACAGCAGGAGCAATTTGGCTCTGGAATATTCATGCTCACTACCACCTGACATCAAGGTTCATTTCTCTGTGAAAGAGTCTCCAAAGGATAATAAAGTAAAAGCCTGAACACTTGCAAGAAGCATGTAATAATGCAGAGAAGCAGGAAAGATCACTCCTGCCTTAAGCAAAGGGAATAGATAGATAATCATGGAAAAGAAACCAAGATCTTTCAAAAGCCTTCTGCTTAAGAACAGAAAAAGAACCTGGTCTTTAAACTTAACAATCACCAACACCTAATGTACATGTCTTTCAAGCTAGATCAGAAATCCACATAAAACTTTTTTTTTTTTTTTTGAAATCCAAAAGGAAACGCCCAAGCTGCAGCTTGCTGGCCGGATCCAATCCACTGTAGCAATTTATCTGGCCAGCTGCCTGCTCTTTGCTGTCCTCCCAAATGGCTAATTAGATATGGGAAGGAAGCAGGCAAGGGCTAGAAGGAGTTACTCTCGCATCTGATTTCCCACCACTGTGTTTCACAAGAACCCGTAGCCTCTATCAAAAACCTGGGCATAGATTATGGTGCAGTAGCAATAGTGTTCATGTAACTGTCACATGGAGCAAAAGTCACATACATTAACAGGCACATCTGTTAGCATGACTTGTCCTGTGTCAGCATGACTGTATGTTACCCATACGTTTCTGTTACAACACATACGTGCTCCATCCTAACACAGTCATCCACACAGCTACAACCAGTCATCTGCCATCCAGACTCTCCATAACCAATGTTGCTCCCTGGAGAAGTTGGGCAATAGTT
The DNA here is from genome assembly GCF_009769465.1 of Tauraco erythrolophus. Taxonomy (NCBI): domain Eukaryota; kingdom Metazoa; phylum Chordata; class Aves; order Musophagiformes; family Musophagidae; genus Tauraco; species Tauraco erythrolophus. Next base: position 23,848,413 of record NC_141465.1, read on the forward strand.
CTCCAAATTAACAGGTTTCACAGCAATCCAGTGAACAAATGCCTTAAATCGGGGTGAGTTTCTTCCTTTCAGAACAGGTACAGGTCACTGCGGAAGGCTCTCTCTGCTCACGGAGTAGCATTTAACTGTAAGTTGAGAGTGACTGCTAGCTGCCACCACAACTTGATCAGGGCAGGCATACTAATGCTGTTGGACTGCTGCCACGTTATCCATATACGTTTTATTATAGCTCATCTCCTTAATGTGCAAGACATTTATCTTTGATTTTTTCAAAATGAGGAAAAAAAAAAACACATCCCCACCACCCTGAAACTGTACAACTGGTTTTAGCACAGTTCAGACTATTTAACCCGGGTCACTGTAAGCTCTTCAAGCATTTCTTTGTCATGAGATACAAGTTAATAGCATTCAGGTAGTTTTTGCCTTATTAACAAACTTTTTTGAAATATAAGGGCTAGAATCTCTAATAACAATCAGATAAGCTTTTAGACACGGTTTTTCCATTTATCAGCAGGAGGTTTCAAAATGAAAAACACAGAAAGAACAAGCGCATGGATCAGCAAGTGCCGAAGACAACAGTGACTGAACCTGAGCAGAAGAAATCTAATCACATTCATTAGTCCGGGGTGAGGGGGGAACATGGACACAACATGACAGATGGACGGATGGATGACAGATGACACACAAGAGATCAACACACGACAAACAACGGGAAAAACACCAAATTTGCAAAATCGAGTCCATAAATTCAAGACCAGATTAGTGACCACGACTGATTGGGGTGGGAGGGGTGGGGGGGCGGAGGAAGAAAATCTCACAGACATCAACCAAGAAGATATGAATATCTTCCCATTCCTTAGGTAGACAGTGAAACCGAAGACTATAAATGAGGAAAAGCATCATTTCAAGAACAACGAAGGCTCATTGATATGTGCTTTTGGAACAAAGCTACTAGGTTGTATTCTGTTATTTTAAAAAAATAAAAGCATCCCTTCCCAATATGTTTTCTTGAGGATGAACTGTATCAGATGTCCTGCAAGAACATAATTGATTCTAGAAACCTGAGTATCGGAGGGGTGGGGAAAACGTACTTAAGTTGATCAATTACTCGAAAATTTAACAACCCACATCTAAACAGGATTTATTAAGTCTTTCATAATGGTAAAGAACATGTAGAAAATTCTTTAATCCACCCATCAAGGAAACAACTTTCCACTTCTAAGTTGTTCACTTTATTAGATTTATTTCCTGTTTCACTTCAAACGTAAGCAACTTTTGAAGTCATACTTTCTTACAATCACTAACATGACATATACGTGTCTCACGGTGTCATTCACCAACAGAGAAACACCAATCACTTGTTACCTGCATTCTATACATCACACTGCCAACTCCCTCAAAAAAAACTGGCGGAAAAGGACCAAACCTCTGACTAGTTTTCTTCCTTACTTACATAGCTGAGTTCCTCCATCAGAGTAGTTCGGGTTTCAGTTTCTCAGTAGCAGTCTGCATGGGTTCACTAAAAGCGCAGTGCAAACTTGGACATAGATTTGAACCCTGGTTCCTGGGTCTATCGCTATATGGTAAAACTGGGGAGCTCTTTTCCTCTATCAGCTGTACATGGCATTTGCTCTCTCCTACCTTTTTCTCTGTGCTTGTTCGTCTACCCCCTAATTTGCTGCCTTAAAAAGTACGTTGGACAAAACATTTCCATGCTCTTTTTAAAACAATTAAGAAGTTCTAACAAGTAAGGCTTACAACTGCCGAATTCATTAATGACTCCCTAAAAGATTTTCCCCTTTAGTCAGATGTAATGCACCATAACTCTAGTTCTGTGGATGTAAGCGAAAAACATTGAATAGGCAGTCTTCTTCTGCACACTCAAAATACTACTCATTTCAGAAAACAGAAGTTATTTGCAGTGCATAGCTTGGTGTATACAGGATGGCTTTATATGGAGAAAGATGCAGAAAGTTTTTAGTTATTTGTGACAGGGCTGCTCTTTGGCCAGAACGCTCCTGTTCTCCTGTGTGATGTCTGTGACAGAGCTGGGGAGCGTTAAGAGGCTGAACACTGTTGTTTCCCTGAAAAGGGAAGGAGTTGTTCCCTGAAAAGGGAAGCTATGCCAGACGATGAAGCTGCTTCCCATGGAGGCTGGCAGGTAAGAGGCAAGACCTGGTCCACCCCTCCAGAGCAGCCACCAGCACAGCTGAGCACCTGGGTTACTCTCTTCTCTTGCAATGCCCAAAGAGAAAAGCAGAAACCAAACCGCAGTTACAGTTTCCCCATTGACTTCTGTCTCACATAACAAGGCTTTTGCAATGGGCAGACATAGTTGCAAATCTTCCAATGAAACTCAGGTTTTGCCATGACAAACTTGGCTTTTCATCACCAAATTTTTCTTTTTTTTTTTAATAAGTTCCTGGAAAAATTTACTCTGGGAGAAGATAAGAGAAGGGGCATATTCTAAATAATCCACACAAAAAAAAAAATCTGAAGGCTACAGCTGTTGCAGGCAAACATGAAATTGTTCACTGTCATTTTTGATCTAAAGAACGATACGAATGTCAACAAAAGACGAAAAAATAGGGGGATATATGACCTCAGACATTTGTAATGAAAAGGTTAAAGGATCTAGATTGATTTTTCATCAGGAAAGAAGATATTCTGAGACGACTTAGAGGTTTTTAAAGTTACATAAAGCAAATGATTGAAAATACCAGTAAATATATAGGTCCTGCAGAAGTACAAGGCTAAGGGTAGTAGAATAAACTACTACAGGTGGTGACCGAAGCAGAAAGTTTAAATGACTTCAAGAAAGACCAAGATTCATTTTCAAGTTAATGATGGAGCAGCAGCTTCAAAAACAGTCGCTTTGCTTTTTGTTCATGCAAGGCAAGTCTTAATATTACCTCCCACCATTTTAGTGCATCTTTTAGGTCTTTAATATTGTACACCATTTGCCTTTTTTAATAAAGTAGGTTGTACATCCATTTCATTAAAACATTACAGTGATTCATCTCAAAAAGGAAGAACTGACACCATACCAAACGTGCAGCACTCGTGCATGGATCGCATGAGCCTTCCCAAAAATCACATTTTATGTGGACTCAGGCCACCCCAGGCCTCAGATACAACTGAAAGGCATCCTGTAAAGGATGCTCCCTGGTACTACATCTGCCCCAAACTGAAATCTGCATACGAGCCAAGTCTGACGTCTTTCCCACCTCATTTTCCTCCCCTCAGTTACACAAGGGGAATCATTACGCAGTCAGAGGCTGTAAGACTATTTCAGCTTTAATCTGCGTCTGCAAGACGACCTGAATACAGACTCTAGGGGCTATGCTGAGCTTGGGCACCGTCAGAAGTTTGTCCTAAGCTCTCGAAATATTTGATACTTCTCTTATTTTCAAGACCTAACTCAAGAGTAGACCTGTTTGAATACGCCTTGAAAGAGATGCAGAGGATATACAGAAAGTAAACACAGCTTAGGGATATTGCTGGACAAAGCAGTATAAATGGAGGCCAAAAAAAAAAAAAAAAAGAAGAAAGGAGATATAAAAACCCATGAAGAAAGCACATCATCCCAAACAAACAAACAAAATAAGCAATAACAAAATGAAAAGCAAGGAGATTAAGAACTAAAAAAGTAAATCAGCTTTAATCCAAATACTTTTAGTCAGCCATGTTGCAACACAACGTGCGTTATTTTCTGCATTTCAGTCAGCACGCACGCACTCACCCAGATCGCTGTATCTTAATCCATATCAGTTTGGTTTTGCTACTCAGCTCTAGATTACATACTTGTCTTTCCTAGGACTGAGAGACTTGATTAAGGTTTGGTTATACAGCATGGCTCATCATCCTGGGCACTTTTTGGACTAACAAAGCCACCTTTTCTCAGACCTCTCCAACCTCCTCAGCAGCATCTTCTTAAACACTTCCAAAGCCAGCGCTTGGGTCACTCTCAGCCCCAGTACAAGAGAAATTCCTTAAAGGCTTAAGGTTAGAACATATACATGAGGATGGGGAGAAAACATGGGGGGAGCAAGAAAGGGGAAAAAAAGATTAAGGGAAGAAGAAGAGGGAGGAAAAAAAGTGGTATATCCAACTATAGAGTGCCAATTAGAAAAAGAGAATCGCTGCTTTAAAATACAACTTTAGGCTTTAAAATATATTAAGTGAAGAATCAGCCTTACTAGTCAATTAGCTAGCTTTGCTGGGTTTCAATCCTGCTGCTAGTACTACTTGAGCTTTCTCCACCCTCACCCTCCCCCCAATCACAGTTTCATTGTGAAAGAACTTAATTATTATTTTCATTACCACATGCATACATTATAAAATGAGCCTGCACAGAGACAATGAGCACTTTAAGAAAATAGGTATAATAATAAGAATGATCTGTTTATGTTTTTTTTCAATAAAAACGAAGACACTCTCAACAAGGCCACCTTTTAAAACATACTTTACTAAAATCATTCATAATAGTCATAACACTATATTTGACATCCCCTCCTTTTCTTAAAAAAAGATTCGTCCAGTGCTTTGAATTTTAATACAACTTAAAATCAAATCTTTTTATTAACTTCTCTATCAAAAATTTCCTGAAAAACTTAAACTTGAACGCATTTCACAATGACAAAGCATTAAAGCTTTTTTGTTTTGTTTTTAAATAAAATCAGTTCCAGAGACATGCATTACACTGCATGCCCAGAGAAATAATACTGCAGCCATCATATAATACCCTAGTATTTCAAACAGACTGCAGGAAAATTTGGAAGGAAAAAAATTGAATGGAGTTCACAAGTAAAATAAAGATACGTATATGCACCTATTTAGGAGCTCTGCAGCATAAACAAAAATCTCAAAGCCCTGAACAGATGATAGAAACAAGTGAGAGAATGGCAACATCTGCATAATACTTAAAGTCCAAACGAAAGATTAAAATTTCTGACTTTTAGTAATAACAAAACACGAGTTCTTGTGTTTTATGTGGCCCTGTTTAATGATACAGCACAACACTCCAATTTCACCCAGGAACCGGCTTCAATAAATCATTTACTTTTCATGGCCCACCGCACGCGCGCTAGGTGATTTACAGGTAAGCACCAAGCCTGTCACCAGGCGTACGCTCAGCTCTCCAGCAACAGCGTCCCCGCGGAGCTCACCGTCTGACCGCTTGTCACATCCACGCACGCTCACCTGTAAATCAATCGCTGCTAGAGGGGGGCAATTCAGCAGGCAACTCCATCCTGCTCTTTGGAGGTGCTTCCTGCTCCAGAGCTAGGCGAACCATACACGCGCTCGCTTCTTGCCGCTGATGCTGCAGGACCCAGCCTCGTAGCTCAACCCACCACTGGTGTCCATGTATGCCAACACAAGAGGAGAAAGGAAGCAAAACGGGTTTGCTTCCGCTGCCCGATACGCTTCCCTCAGGGAGTGGTGTGTGAAGAGATGGCACAGGGGCAATGCCCTTGCAACGATTTGGCATGAATCGTTAGCCCTACCTGGGCAGATCTCTGGAGGCCCTGGAATGCCAACTTTCCTTGTGAAAAGGTGTTGAGTCTTAACTAGGATGGAGGGCACCTGACACTTAACCACAAGCCATAATAACAGAGCACCCTTGTCTTTCCATTCTTAGATGTGGATGCCAAGCCAGAATTCACTTGACCAACTAAAGATGTTTACAGTGTGGGTGTCTGTATCTGAACAGGTCATGTTAGTCTCCCTTTACAGCCCATGGGAAGAACGAGGCTCTTCTACTGAACTCATCCTATGGCACAAGTCTAAAGGAGGTCAAATGAATCACGCCCTAAAACTGCCTATTTGTCCCTGGCCTGGTAAGAGTTCTCCAGGGTTCCTGTTTCTCTTTGCTGAATATATACAGGGTCTTCCCCTCACATTCCACTCAAGAGGTAGACATCCACAACACAGATGAGAAATCCCACGCTATGCCCTAGCACCATCTTAATCCCCTCCATTTAAAAATCAGTAACTAAATACTGATCATGTAAAGTCTCAGTTTCCCACTCAACACAGTGGATGCCTGCTAGTGGGTAACACCACTCCTTCTCGTAACTGCTTTTAGATACATGACACCAATTAGCGTGTTTATTTCAACATATTCAGCAGCTTGCACTTATTCCTTCAGTACTTTTCCCCTCAGATGTCACAAGAATTGCCTCACTCGGGGAAGTAACTCTTCTCATTAGCATAGAAACCTCCTCTCTTCCTCACCAGTCTTCAAAGACGACTTACCAAAAGATCTTTCCCTTTAGGTGTGACCTATATACTTCCTTCTAGTTTACTTCTTTACTTCCTTTAAGTTTTCCATTTCTTAAGCTGTTTTTTCTTTTGTTCTACACTTTTTTTTTTTTTAAACAAAAAAGTATTATCCAAAATCCACTGAAACCAGTGAATGTTCAGTGGACTTTGAATCAAGCCACCTGATAAGTTTTATCATCTCTCTTGCCTCTAACTGTTCCTTACAGAGTCCTCATTTCATTTGGATAATCAACAACAAAAATTATGAATATTTTCAAGTTCTCTAACTCGACTTCTCTGTTTATATTTCCCAACCTTTCCCAAAAACAAATAACCTCTTTCCTTATTTCTAATCTTTCATTCCTCTCCTTTCTTCTCCTAAACACTGTGTTCCCAAAGCTCTCCCAAGGCCAGACTGACTGGAAAAGGGCTCAAACATGTTCAGCAAAGGGAGGCAGTTTCACTTTTTCTACCCTGTCCAAAGCAGACACGCAAGCTGAATTCTCTCCACCTGCAAGATCAGGCAGCCTCACACCTGAGCAAAATGAGGCACTACATAGCTGTACTGTTAGAAATTGGTCATAGTTCCCCAAACTGAAGTTTAGGGCTTTAGATCAAATTTATCTCCCCTCTTCCTCCCTCGTGTCCTTCTATACCCATAGTCATCTTGGTTGGCTGTTGGGCATATGCCAATAAACCTTCAGAGGTCTCACAATAGTTGCAAGAGAAGAGAGTCTTCCCAGGCCAAAGTTGTGACCATACTTATATTCCCAGAGTTCGGTCCAGCTTTGGTGTGCGGTTGTCGTGCAGCACCGCAGACAAAACCCCTCCTTCTCAAAACTACTTTTGCTCCCCAACATTTTCCTTTACTGAACTGTCCAACCTCATCAGAAACGGCACAACCAGGGGAAAAAAAAAAGCATCAAACACCTTCTCGTGGGGTGGAGTGGGCCTATTACAGTCTATTTGGCTGTGAGGCTTGGGGAAGGTACTTTAAGCTTAAAGAACTCAGCGATGGTTTTAATGGTTTGACAAACCTCCTTTCCCAGCAGGAAGGAAGCTTTCTGTGCCTGGCAGTGAACTGCAGAGAGTCTTTCACAGAGCTGAAAGAAAACAGCACTTATCTAAATTTAACTTGCCATACTTTCAAACCGGTCTGTGTGAAGAAATGTCTTCTGCTTTCATTTCATGCAAAACGTTCAATTAAATTCTCTTGGGAAAAAAGCCCTTTTATGTACAAAGGCACATATGCTATTTTTTCTTTAAAATATATTTCACTTGTCTTCCCACATGGCTGAAGTGGAAAATCTTAGTGTAGTGATTATAAACCCACATTAACCTGACTTTTTTCAGGGGCAAAGGAGAACAGGAGAAGCACTGAACAATTCCTCATCTCCACAGGCAAAGAAATAAGATAGGTCTGGCGCTGAGCCCGCTCAGCAAGCTGACTCCACCAGACCAGGTCAGGAGCACATTCCACAGTCAAAAGTCCTTCTTGAAGAACTTCCTGCCAATGGCTACTTGACATTAAAAACTAGGATGATCTAGGTCAAGTATCCCAGTTGACATTAATTGCTATGTTGGATGAAAAAAGCAGGCAGCCTCTCAGCCGGAGCTCAAGTCACGTTAGGCTTAAAAGCAATCACGGCCAAAACCTTGAATTGCACCCAGAAGCCAAAAGGAAGCCAACGCAGCTGTTGAAGAACTGCTTGGGCATGTTCTCACCACCCATGCCCTCTCCGCAGACAGGCAGCTGCCTACTTCTCAAACTGAAGCTTTGGAGCACTGGTCAAGCGTGGCCTCAACAGGCTGGCCTGTAGCCTCCCGTGGAGGTCATGATGTCAGAGATGGCCACCGTGACACGGAAACCCCTGAAGTACACTTTTTTATGTCCTGATGCAGAAGGCTGGGAGACCACTGGCTGTACGTACCTCAGGATAACAGCACATTACAAGACGCCTATATAAAAGCACAGATGAAACACACCAGTTTCTAGTAAACTAGTACTGCCTGCCTTCAGCCCTCTACATCTGTTCGCTGCTACTTTTATCTCCAAGTATTCCGGAGGCAAAGCGCTGGCAATGTCCAATTGGAAAGGAAAGATGACATGACCTGGAAAAGCAAGTCATCTTTTTATTGACCAGAGCACAAGACTGGATGGCTCTCAATTATCCACAGAAGTCAACAAGTGCTTCAGAACACCATGCACAAGAATGCTGGCTGAAAACACAATTAAAGGGCCTCAAAACACTCCCAAAGGAAAGGGTTGCTATCTTTTTTTCTGGCATTTCTGTTTTTTAGATAGAAAATGCAATTCTGATGGAATATTATATGAAATAGACTGCAGGGTGATTTTTTTTTTTTGAACGCAAAGTAGGTAACAGTGCTGAGGGAGAATCTGGAAAAGAGAAAGCAGTAGCAAGACTGATCAGCACTGCAAGGAGACTCAAAGAAACATACACCAGTTTTTTGGGGAGGGGATGGTGGATGGACAGACACACTAGATAGGAACGAAGTAGTCAAAGCTATCACTGTTGATGAGGCAAAGTCCAGAATAAAGGATTTAAAAATCTAAAACATTCATCCGATACCAAAGATCTCTCACATGATTTGTTTGTTTTGTTTTTCAAGGGAAGATGATTGATTAGGAACAGTAGTAATTTTGAGAATGCACCTTACTAATACAAACAAGAGAGAACTCAAATTCACACTTTCAATCGCACAGTTATCATCACAGCCAATGCCAAGAAGGTCAGATCCTGGAACCACTGCTCATGCTGAGGAGTATGTCCTTCTACATATTCTTCCAATTGTTTCCAAAAATACTACTTACAGTACATGAATAACATTTAAAGGTATATAACGAGTTCATGTAAAGAAGAGAGGCAACTCCATGAGCCCTTGCCACTAATATATTTTCCATAGCTACAGCTGGAATAGAGAACAACCAGCGGCTCATCTTGCTTATCCCCACAGCTTGAACAACACAGCCTTTTACACAACAGATAAAAGGAACAGATTAATTTTTAAAGAGTAAAAGATGAAAATATATAGTTGTACTCCATAACTCATAGCTGGTTTCCAAATTGTAATCAATATTTTCCTCTGCGTTTAAGCACTGCTGAATCTTAATGCTTTTTAAATGACCAAGTGCCAGAAAAAATAATTTTATTATAGATAATTGTATTAGAGTCTGACTGTAGTTTTTGAAGTTCTTTGCAAACCCAATATGGGTTAAGTGCCTATTTGTATTGTTATAAAACTTTACAGTGCTGTAATATAATAGCTCAAGCGACAGACCTTGAGCTAATATTTAGCATATAACCTGATAGCTACATGTAGACTCAAACACAGCTGGAAAACCAAAAGTCTACAGCAAGTCCAATGATATTTGTATTATTTTATTCCAAAGATTAAGAATACAGGTGTCAAAATATACTTTTCAAAGCAAGAACAATATTGTAAAGAAGTAATTTATCAGACAAGCCAACTATTTGGCAATTACAGCATGAGCAGTACTGTGGACCATTGACAGCTCAGTTAGACCAACGACAACATGAAAACTTCCCCCCCCCCAAAAAAAAAAATACAAGCTCTTTAGCCAGTAAAGATACCTAACACTTCGTACAAATTTTTTTAATAACTCACAACTTCACATGTGGCTCAAAATTGTCTGTGTCATCTTCTAAAAGTCTAGCCAGTGTCATTAAAAAAAAAAAAAAACAAAAAACCACAAAAAAAACAAACCCTAAAACATAATGCCTTACATTTTATAGGGTTTTTTTGTTCTATACAGCGCACACTGTTCTAGACCCAGTAAGGAATAAAATGTTCAAATATGGCAGCAGTCAAAATTAACCCTTCTTGTAATAAGTAGTACAAAACATTCCTCAACGTAAGCCAACAAGGATCACCACAGTCTGCCTGTAATACAGGGAGAAAGACTGATGAATCTCCCAGTGACCACATCCTACAAACTAGAGATCTTTCCCTTACCCATTTGGTCATTAGGAAAAGGTTCTTCACCACGAGGGTAGTCAGTCACTGGAACAGGCTCCCCACGGAACTGGTCATGGCACCAATCCCGTCAGAGTCCAAGGAGTGGCTGGAGGACGTTCTTAGTCATCCCACTTAACTTTAGGTAGTCCTGTGAGGAATAGGGGGTTGGACTCAATAAGCCTTATAGGTCTCTTCCAACTCAAGATATTCTATGATTCTCTACCAATACTTGCAGTCAACAAAATGTTTATAACCTATTAATGCTTTTCAAGAGGGTTTTTTGATTTGGAAATACCCGATCATGCCTTTTTCTGCTCTTTCTTTCATTCATACACGGACATCAATACTTTGTGACAGGTCTCCTAGAGTCTTCAGAGCAAAGCTCTGGAACACTGCATATTGAACAGGTATTATGTACACAAATTCCTAGCACAGACGACAGCTGCATAGGTTAGGAATTGATGGCAGGAACCAAGCATACTAACCAGCAAGTCCAACTTCCACATTAAAGGAAAAATGCCCGCAGAACTGCAGATGTCGGTGCCCTTTGCTCAGTTCCGTTACATGTGGCAGCCAGCTACATCCCAGCAATCTGTAAGGAGACAGGCCAAGGTTTCACTCTGCTTTTGCACAGCCTGGAATTGCCTTTCTGCATCAAGCAGAGAACTAAAACACTAGGACTATCCAGGATCCCTTAAGATGACTACAAAAAAAGAAAAAAAAAGGTAGGAATGGCTTCTTCACCTCAGTGCATTTGCATGGAACATGTAACGCAATACTGAGACCACTGCACATGCAACTCCGCATCTTTCTTCGGGATACACCTCTTTGGAAGTGCCCGTTTCTGCTCACAGATTTATTAGTTTAGCACAATCTAAACCTAGAGCCCCTAACCTCCACCTCTCTCCTACTGCTGTACATGATGCTTCTACACCATATGCACACAAAAAAAAAAAGAGGAGCAGAGAATTTCAAGGATATTTATCTCGTTTTTGATTCAGGAAAAGCGTTACAATGAGGTGTTAATAATATGCTATGGGGTTAAAACCAAAAATGCTTGTTTTTTCAGCAGCAGAAAAGCTAGTCTTTCAAAGCACTTTTCTATGAATGTGCTATCAGCATTTCTAGGCAAATTCAACAAGTATGGCATTAACGGCCATATAGAAGACTTTATTACTTGAAAAACTTTTGCTTTTGCCATATCTCTCTAAGAATATTCCTTTAGTTAAAACACCGTACGTTTTGTAAGCTATTAAATAATTTTATACACTTTCATATTAGGAAAAAAGTTAGTTTATTTTATTTTTTGAAACAAAAGTAATAAAAAGTAGCAAACTACTACTTTTATAAAGCAGCAAACTAAAGAGCGTATTTCCATTTTGTCTGCACACTGTTAATTCAGTTCATATATTAGCTAAGAACGTTTTCATGTTCCAGAGTCATAAAAGTCTCATAAACCTGAATTTATGAAACTAGATCTGCTTCTTGTGATTGATGCCTTCTTATCCAAATTATACTAACATTTTCATGTATACCTGCTATTTCTGCCTACAGTGTAGTTTTGGATGACAGAATCGCTTGATTGTTGGAACAGAAATTTCATAAGTTTTTTTCCACTTTTTCATCCTGTAGGCAAACTTGTAAATTATTTTGAGGCCTGTTATTGCAAAACTTACAGAAAATGGGTGATCTTCATGAACAGAAGTGTTTTGGGTTTTTAGTTTTGGTGAGGACTTTTTGTTTAAAATAGCTTATATTATCCAATGCATTGAGCAGTTACTGTGGCAATATGTGACTCTTTATATAGTACTAGGCTAGAATAGTCACTTATTAACTGTAATACAGAATTGCATTTTACAATGAAAGAATGCAACATGTATGAGTCAGATTTAAGAAAATTTCCTTTAGCAAAACTAGACTGGAATATCTCCTAAGCCTGACTCAAACCCATCCTCTACTTAAATACCTGATTTTTTTTTTTCTCCTTTCCTTTTGAGAAGTGCTAAAAATACATAAATAAAATTTGAAAAGGAGGACAAATAAAGAGGGTAAGAACATCAGAAAGCTTCCAATACTGCTACAGCCTCTTGGAAGGAAATACTCTTCTTGTTCAGAGAACCACCTAACATGTATAACTCATGTTTTGTTTATCCACCTCTTGCTGCTGTTCTTGATCATCTGCCTATAGACTCAGGTGAGCCCAGGGCAGGGGTGGGAGAAGGAGGATGGACAATGATAAAACAAAATAAAAAGAATCATCATTTCCAGTCCTCTGCTTTGCTTCTGCGCATGCCCTCACACAAACCTGTCCCTAGATATCTCATCCTTCCCAAGACCCTTTGATCACTGACAGCCCTCTCTTTCCTGATGCTGCAGAAAGCTGGCTCAGGTAATGAAGACAGCAGGAGCTTCTATATTTTTTAATAGGACAAATAATTGCATCTCCTTAAACTGCTCCCAATAGGATAATACCACTGTCTATGCCTGTACCAGTGCAGTGGCAGGGACTCATGGGCCAGGACTTCGAAGCTGCAATATCAATCTCTGTGTTCAGTCTTTATAGATACAGATTCACTCCTGCTACTCTCTTTCATTTCCCTATCTAATTAAGTGAGTATTTCCAAACTTACCCTCACATACGCAACGTCACCCTTCTATGCAAGCAGAATCTCACATTATTTGACCCTAGTTTAAAACTAAAATCGATAAGCAGAGGTTAGACAACCACTTTCAATCTCAACTGCATCAGCCACATAAATGGGTAAGGCAGCATTTGTCTCTGCATTAAGAGGTCAAGTAAGAAAAGTACTTCAATTCCTTAAACTAAAGGACAAGTCAAGTTGTTGTTGCCTTCTAATCTCTAAAGTCTAGCAAGAAGAGACAAAGATAAAAACTAAAATAAGGATATTTATCAGTTTCCGAATGAAGACTATATCTGGTGAGAGGGTTACCTGTTGTCTTACCTGGTCTTAATTTTGTCCCTGACTGAAGCACAGGCTGGTCTAATAACACTGCTAGGAAAGTGTTGCCAATCTTGCTAGTTTTATGGCAGTATCTTTTCTTCTATTCTATTGTATTCTATTGCTAAATCATGCCTTCATGCAACTAGAACCAGGTGTTTTGTCAGTGCTAGACTCAATATCCACCCAGGAACGCTGGCATAAGCCTGCAGGGCTCTGGGAGGGGGGTATACCCTTGTCACAGTCCTCCCTTCTGGATGTTCAGGCCAAGTTAAGGCCCCATGTTTTAGTCCCACACCTATAAAATGTTGACAGTCTCATTCTTACTCTGTTTTAGTGTGTGCATGTGGTTTTATATTCCAAAACACAGTGGAGTGCTATTTCCAGCTACAATTTCCGTGCTCCTATATTACAAAACAATTATTAGCATATGAAACAAAAAACACAGTTAGACTTAGAGGGGGGGAAAAAAATAAGCACTTTTTTCCCTTGGATATAATCTACTCCTTCCAGCAAAGGGAAACTACAATAACCGAACCACCAACTCATAGGAGACCCTAAAGTTTCACCAATTTTCATGCTGAGATCCCGCTGGAATCAGTGCATGGCATGCTTAAGGGACTGACTGTCCTCCTTGGAAAAGGCACATTTACAACAACATAGCTATTAAAAGGAACAGCTGAAATAAGTGTTACTTAGCGTATTAAAAAAAAGTGTTAACTGTTTAGTCACAAACGCAGCCTTTACCTTTAAAGAAGAGCTCATTTTTCACAGGCAGTAGGACTATCTCCCCTAAATTTGGGTCTGTTCTACTTCAGTCTGATGTTTTCTCACACTCAGCATTGAAGCTTACAAGAAGAGTGGGAAGCAGTGAAAGCAAATGAAGACAAGTTTCCCTCACAACAGGAATAAACATTTTTAAGCATCATGAATGTGCAACTTGGCACGTTGAAAGAGATGCATTCAGCTATGGCTTTAAAAGCCTCTTTTAGGACCAAAATCTTTTACGTTCTCTTTCTCACAGGTATACGTTCACATGCCCTAATCTATTTTTAGAATGTCCTTCCTAGATTAATTTTTAAACTGGAGTCTGGATACTTTTTACCCTCTCTCTGTCCAGATAACCCTGTTGAGCCTGTCTGCTCCTCTACTAGAAGCAGCAAGGAGGTGGGAGTTAGCCTGCCGCAGGTTTGCATCCCACTCTTTTCCTCCAAAAGCAAGAAAACCAAAACGAGGTGCGAGTCACCCTGGTATATACAACAGGGAACAGCACTTACAGGCTTACCCATAGCTTCTTACAGCATGCATGTTATTATATGTACTTTCTGTCACAGTAGGCAACAAAGCCATCTACTTAAATGCTGCAAAACAGCACTGTTCCCTAACTTTTACGGAAAAGAAGAAAAAATAAGCATCTCTGACTTCACTCATAGCCAGCTCAGGTTTAAGCTTGACAATATCTCTATAACATAATAAACCCACCGCAGACTTCATGGTATAAATACATAACAATACCTTCTGTCAGTTTTCTCTTTACTAGGTATAATTCAACTTCTACAGCTGTAGCTATGCCGATACAGCTCACAAATGTGGCAATATTAGCCACAGTCTGTTTATACACTTTTATTTACAAGGCTCTTGTACCTGAAAGCCCGTATACAACACACACCTTTTGAAAGGAAAGAAAGAATTCAGACAACTAGTGGCAACAGTGTGAACTATTTAAGGAACAAGTAAGTTGCTTTAGACTAGGCTAGCTCTTCCCGTTCCACTTGCAAACAGCTGGGGAAAAAAACACCACCACCACACTGTAATGGTGAAAGAAACAGGGTAGGGGAAGGAATTTAACCAGCTACTGGACATCAGCTAACCAATGAGCAATATCTGCGGACCAAAACTCAAGCAGCCACTGACGGATGTTAGAGCCCATCCCCAGAGCTGGCAAGTACAGCATGGATCTGTTCCTTCATTTTCCTGCCTAGAACTACCACATATGTTTAGTTACACATCACATTTTGCTGTTTTTCCACTTGTGCGAGTTCATGCCCTAGACTGGCTACCGGGCTCAGAGCAGTTCCAGCACAGTATATATTTGTAACATGTTCTATAAAAACACACTTGATTAATGCAGTGATTGTACCAACAAAATAGCAGAGAATGAGGTGTGCGCGCAGAACAGACTCTGCAAGTCCTACACGATGATGACAGCACAATACAACAAGCTAGAACATCCAATTTTTCCACCTTTTGCACCACACCAGAGTTAAACAACTTTCTCCCAGTGGTGCTCTCAGATCCACGGAGCAGCAAGTTCTCCCACTGGTCTCTCGCAGTCTGCAGCCTCAAGAGTCAGAGCAAACCCCATGTTCAGAAGGGCACTGACAGCATTCATAAGCCACATGCTGCTCCCGTCAGCTCCTCTTCTTCCTCACGAGACAGTCTCCAGGTGCTCCAGAAGCCTTGTGTATGGTCCTGCTGAAGTGTGCTTCACGTAGTACCTACCCCTCCGCTACTGCTCTTCCCCTCCCCATGGTTGCCCCTTCCTCAAAATTGTTAAACAAGTTGTAAAATTAAAGGATAGCCAACCTAGATCAAAGGGATTATTCAAAATCCCCATTGTTCACACACTGTTAACTAATAGATTTATTTCATGAAGACTTCTCCCTCTCACCCACAGAAACAGGGAATCAAACAAGCCACAAACAAGTCAAGGTGCCAAATCGTGGCAATACCCTTAATCTTTCAAAAACTGGTATTTCCAGTGACACAAGTAACAGTGTCCTCCAAGTTTCAACTATTTAGGACTAGTAAGTCTGAACATCTCTATCGCATTTCTATGTGTATCACATTAGCTGGCTTTCACAGAAACTAGGGATGCCATCTTTTATTTTTTTAAATATCTGAAGCATGCCCACTGCTAGACCCAACTCATTCATTCCCCAACTTATCCATCCACACTCTCTTTTACATTCAGAAAAAAAATACTGGGTTCTGCTTTCGGACTAGGACAGTTGAGGTATCTTCTCTTTCTCTACATCCTCTTAAGGCAGGCCAAACATCTCTTTGCAGCTTTGCTATTCAGTTTGCTGCACCAGTATGCCCACAGACAATGCCTGCAAATGATTGCCATGAAATATATTAAAACATAAATTGCCAAATTTATCTCACATATGGCAGGGAGAGGGTATAGGTATTATTAATTAGGCACAGAAAGACTGATTTTTTTAAAAAAAAAAAACACAAAACACTTTCCAGTATATTTAGAGCCTCTATGACAAAAATATTTAAATAGAAGATGCCCACCTTTAACTGAGGTCCTCAGATAACTCCAGAAACATAGCTGACATTAGTTCAGACTTGCATTACTTATGCATGTAGTCCCAAGGAGTGGCAAACAGCACTTGCAAACTTAGAGGAAGCTATGCCCACAAACCACAGAGTATCAAAACATTCAGTGCTGGTCAAATCCAATGGGAGACAAGCCTCCTGGTTGTACCACGGTCACTGAACAACTCAAACATAAACCACTTATGCATTTCCAGAAGAAAACGTGTTACGCACTCATTACACATGAGCAGTACGCAAAGACTAAACGGCGCACACAAGGTAACCAAAGAGAGCTAATAAAAGCAGACAGAAGATATTGTATCTTTTTCTTCTCCTCTGTGATCTCATTTTACTATTACCAGTTATTTCTACATATCTTAAGTGACTCACTTGAAAACAACAAATACAGCAATGCAATGCTGGAACATGCCATTAGTGCACGTATGGGGAGTCAGAATTCAGAAAAGTTAGTTTAGGAATTATGTTTATATTTACGTTTTTTTTATATATAACCTAGTGATTAAATCAAAAAATAAAGTCATCAGGATATCTGCCCTTATCTTAATTAATAAGGCTATTTATGCACACTGAAAGGTAAGCATGAGTTTGTTTCTCCATCTCATTTTTATTTATTACAGCTGAAACATATTGCATTATTTTTACTCTTCAAATCCTGAGAAGCCTCCAAACATCATTTTTGCACAAATGGTTTTAAGAAGTGAGACATTTAGAAATTTCATATTTGATCCACTCAAGCAAGACCCATTTTACTCAGAGTAGGGCTCTCACTCAGAAATATATGACAGCATACAAAATAATCACAATTTACCCCTGCCCACCTCAGATTTCTGTCACTACGTTTTTCCCCCCTAAAATTTCTACAATTAAATTTATTCACTACAACTTCAATTATGTCATAAAGTGGCCCTCCACCCTAATTCCTCCAAACAAGAACGTATGAGGCCGTTTGACAGAGGTCTTAAATACAGAATCTAAATTAGGATTAAAAAACAATCAACCAAAACCAACACAACCCCACAACACCCAAAAAGCCACCCCTACACTATGTGCTTCATCCCCAGGACAGCATGACAGGTGTTCAGGAACTGAAAAATGGACTCCAACCATTACCTCCCTCCTAGTCTTAAGAGTATTTGATGTTCCTAGTATCTCCAGCTTTAATACACCCGTTGTCACATGTCCTTCCAATAGTCTTTCTCTCATTTACATTTTTGATATGGAAGCACAGTAACTGTAATATTCCAGATTATTTCAGTATTTTACATCACTTTCCTGAATTACTTAAACAGCCACTGCTATTTCTACAAGCCAGGGCATCTTGTCACAGTTCGCCAAATCCTGCAGATGATCTCCATGTGACATGGACAAGTTTTTGGGGGTTTTTGTTTGGTTGGTTTTTTAAAAAGTAAGTTTTCCACAGAAATAAGCCATATGCTCTACACGGAACAGCTGCAGTTCCAAGCAACTCTCTTTGCTCAGCAAGAAGAGCAGCAGGTGAGCAGACAGCACACCCTGACTCCTGACATCCCACTACAGGGAAGAGACCTTCTGCAGAGGAACAGAGCAGGTCACTAGGGTCTGTAGCACCACCACAGATAAACCTGACAAAGTCCACCTGCCGCAGCACCAAGCAATAAGCTAAGAAGAATTAGATCAGATAGCAGATCTGCAAGTGTTTATAGCCCATGACTCAACTTTCCCTCCTGTACAATGACCTTTAAGGAGGACAGGAAAAGGAGACGAGCATGCTTATATGTTAAATTCATACAATCCATTATCCAAAGAGTAACTGATATCTGAGGCTCTAAATCTACTTAAGTAGCAGAACAGCAATGGTCTACAATATTCCCAAAAGGCTGCAACAGAGGAAATTTGATTGTTTCTGTGCTCCTGGTATCTCGTGAAGCACGCACAATTTTCCTCAAAAAGTAACAACAGAGTCATAAGGTAGGAGCCACAGAAATAGTTTTGATCATCAGCACAAAGGGTATATTTTAAGACCTGCTTTCAAGTCCAGTTTTGCTGAGACAAAATACAGCTGGTATTTGCCTAGACAAGGCTCTGAAGACATCAGAGCTAGAGGAACCATGCAGCATTGCAACCCACAATACCCAGGATTACCCAAAAAGCAGTGTCCAGATACTGTTCATCTCCCCCATTGCACTGAAAAACAAAACCAGAGCAGGGTAATGCAAAAGTGAAATTGCCGGGAAAGCCTGAAGAGTACGCCGAACCAACCCTTTTTCCATTAAGGGAATTCACAGTAGAAGATGACTAATAACAAAACTTGAGGTCCAGAAGATAAAGTTTGGGAAAGTGACCTTTTATGCATTTCAGATCAAAAACCAGTTCGGTCACATGTGTGCTGAGATAGCCTTGGGCATGTGACAAACCAGCTTTAAAAAAAAGTTTATGAGCAAACACTCAAGACAGCTGTGTTGAAGAGCTATATGCAAAAGACACTATCAGACTTTCATGTTTGATATTGCAATCCAAAAACAAACCAGAGTTCAGTAAACAGTAAATGTGAGTCTGCACAACCTTGTTATCTTTTCATCTTGACAGTTAAACCTATGTGAGGGAGTGCAAAGAGGTTACAAAATGCTATCAGCACAGTTTATTAAGTGTTCCTGTCGCATTTATTTTGCAGTGGGATAAAACTTAGGGTAGCAGAGAATTAAGTTGAAAGGACCAGAACTGATTCTGGAGAAATCATCTTGACCTCCAGCAGTAAGGGGAAATTTTTCTTCAATAAATTCTGCAGTCTTATGTGGCCACTGTTGTGCAGTTTGGAGCAGATTTGCTCTTAGTATGTTAGCTAAGCAAAAGCGAATGACAAAGGTGCATAGATTCTTTCCTTATTTCCCATAAATAAGGCCTGAAGTAACAGATAAAGGACATTTTTCACCTGGATTTGCTTTTCCATCTCATAACCATACACCTCTTCTCCTTTATTCAGGGAGTTCTACGACTTTTAACATTTTATCTTGGAATTCGGGTGAAATTTTGGTCTTACTGAAGTCAACAGCACCATTCCTTCCAACTTCCAAGGCGAAGGATTCACACTTATCTGTGGCGTTCCTCTTCCTACCCCCCCCCCCCCCCCCCTTTAGATTACTATATTCTCATTTTGAACTTTAGCTTATCCTCCTCTCGCATCTCACCCAAGAGAGATTTTGCTTATCTCTCTTCTGAAAACACCTTTAGATCATTTCAAGTTATGACTGTTATTATGAATTCAAGAAAACAAAACCAAAAACAAGCTATTGTCCTAGCTGCATGTTTAGGAGGCACAGACTAGAACCCGAAGCCTTCAGCTCTTACAAAAACAGGAGCGGAAGGATACTCTCGGGTATGAGTTATAGAGTGTCTCCACAACCTAGAAACAGTCAGAGAAGACTCTTCATAGAATTACTCAGCCTTTGAAGGATATTCTCATTGTTGCGTAAGTAATTTAGCACATAAAATTCTAGTAAGCAGAAGTTAGCTACCTCAACAGTGAGGAGCCCATGTACTACTCTTACTACATGAGAAAAAAATTACAAGAGTGAGTCCTCTGCAAAATAAGGCGAACGTAGCCAGCAGCTCTTGCTGCCTAAATGGTTCCAGGAAGAGCTATGCAGAAAGAGTTGTTTCCACGTTCCACATAGCTCTGTCCTTCCCCACCAAACTCATCCCAGTAGAGGACTGGCAGAACATACTTGCTAGGACACCACCACCCATCGGGATGTCTGCTTCTCTGGCTGGGTGCTGCATTTCTAGAAAAATGGCCATGAGCAGGAGATGAAAAAGGTGTGGGAAAAGAGGTTTTTGGGTTGTTTGAGTTTTTGTTCGTGGCTGGGGTTTTTTTTTGGTTGGTTGGTTTGGGGTTTTTTTGAGTTGGTGTTTCCTTTTGCGTGGGTTATTTTGTTGTTTTTGTTTGGAGTTGGTTTTGTTCTGTTTTGTTTTTAACAGCACTTCATGTACTCAGCTTTTTGATAACTACAAAAACTCTGAAGTGAGTGGAGAAAAACACCACTTGGGCAAGGAAATGGAGGCCTGGATCCTGTTCTTTCTACTGCATGAGAAATGGAGGCAAAAACCAGTAGCTTGATGTTCTTCCCTGCTGTTTTATGCTGCTTTTTCACCTTATTTAGGTAGCAGTGGGAATAAAGACAAAAGACACACCAAAGAATAAAGCATGAATTCCATTCTGGCAAAAAGAGGGAGGGGGAACAAAAGACATAAGTGGAAGGACTACTTATAGCAATTATTGTCAAGTATTTTTGCACTTCCTTCCTTAATGTAGCTCCTTTCCTACACAAAGGCCTACAAATAGTTCTGAAAAGTTCCCTTTGTAGAAGAAGGAGAAAGGAAAACTGTAATAAGACTATGCAATGAAGATAAATTTTCCCAATAATTCAAGCTACAGGAAACACATAGAGGTCAAATAAAACTATTATTTGCCTTTTCAAACACTATTTTCTTCAGCTGCTAAATAAAAACATTATGAAGCCATTTTACACAGTAAAATTTAACCTTATATTAACCTTCGATATTAAGTAAACAAACCTTTCTAGCCAATAAGCATCTCTGTGAACTCTCCAAGATGATAAGCAATACCTTAATTACATTCATTTACATGACTTTGAAATTGTTCCAGACCAAAGTCAACGACTACAAGGTCAAAGAGTATGGAAATCTAAAATAAGGAGAAATCCATAGTCGGCCAGTTCACACAAGCATGGTGCAGCATCCTTTCTACCCAGTTTGTAAAGGGTCAGGGATACCAACCACGTCCTCGCCTTTTCATCAATTACATGAAAAAAAGCAAATCCTCTGAAATGCCAAAAACTGAGTGTGCATCCTTTCTTTTTTTGAAGACTTTTCAAAGTTGAAAACAATGGACGCTTTAGAATTGTTTTCAATGCCTAATGGCCAACCAAGCCAGATGAATGTCTTGTGCAAATACTTTAAAATATTCTAATTGAAAGGTACAATACAAAACAAGACAGATCAAAAAAAGATGCAGAATCACTGACTATTACAGAATATTTGGCATAGTGCCCTGTTGTATTCAGTAATGCTAAACAGAACAGTTTTGCTGAGATTTATCCAATGATGAAAGTGGAATGATGAAGAGAAGCCACCATGCTGACTCCACATTACCATTCCTCATGAACCACACAGACTCAAGAGAGCAGCCCAAGCCCAATAAAAAAAAAATAATAAAAAAAAATCACTGCCTAGACTTCCACTCTCATCATCAAGGCTATATCTTTAAGATATAGGGAGAAAATATCCTGTTTAGTCCTGAATATAATCTGTATCATGCTACCTGAAAACCTTTATTATTCAATCTGTGCTACACCTAGAGCAGGAAATGCTAATTACATTCAAGCAGCAATTAAAAAAATTTTAACAACTATTGCAAGAAACTTGATAAAGTATGTTCTGCCTTGAAACAGCAGAAAAGCAGACACAGCATCCATCCCATTCCCAAGATATTAGATAATGGCTCAGGTATGATCAATAGCAATCAAATTAGCCAAAATACAGCATACATGCACACTGCACTAATGGATTGTTTCAGGATTATAGTTTGTGTATTATAACCATGAAAATATTACAAATATGCATATACAAAAACTTAAGTACAGCTTTTGGATTTAGGCAATCCCATATCAATGCATTGCAGCTGACAACATTTTCTCAGTATTAAATTAGATAAATCTCCCTGCACCCTCACTTTACTAGCCAAGCACTTTTTACACAACTCTCAAGCCAACAACCTTCTGCAATTTAAGTATGATTTAGAGCAAGAGAAGCAATGAGTATTATAAAATTTATGCTTGTTCACCTTCTCTCCCCACAGAGAAGGGCAAGATGTTTTTTCATGTAAATATGTATTAGATCCAAATCATTTAAATAGATATTATTCCATAGAGAACATGATGCTGCATATGCCCATTTCAGCTCCATGTTACTAAATAAACTGCAAGATAATGATGTTGCCTGGCTCATCCTAAAGGACACTGAAAATATTTCTAGCCATTTCAAACAGAAGTAAAAGGAAGAGACTTTCACAAGAATAAAAGAAAATCTAAGGTGGCTCTTACAGAGCTACATAAGGCGAAGACAAGTTGCCCCAAAATCACAAATGAGTACATCTCTTCAGGAACTGGCCACAGCTGTTACAGCAAGAGTATAGCTCAGGTACGTGGAGCAGTCTTTACAATATGAATATCGAGTCATTGCTACCTTCAATTTATTATTTTTTTTTTAATGGGGCAAGGGAAAGAAAATCAGATTTGCAAGGAGAAAACCAAGAAATTTTAGACAGGTGATGACTAATTCTAAAGTTAATGTAGGAATATTAAATGCAAGGCGCCAAATGTTAATTTCACACAGTTTTATTTTTCAGTTCTATTTAGCTACAAAGTCACTGCATGAATGAGAGGAGAGAGAAAAAAAATAGGGAAAACTTTAACAATGCCTTTTAAAAATGAGAGCTTTAGCTTTAAGTAAGCACATATATCTCAGTGCTTTTCACAAAGCACAACGTTAATCAGTATGTTGCCACAAAATACATTTATAGTTAACAACTTAATTTAAAATCATGTATTTACAGTGAGGAAGACTATCATTGGTCTTGAAGCTCTCGTATATCATTTGGGCCCCAGTCAGTTATCTTACAATACAGCCTGACCTCCGCTTGATTTTAAAATAGGATAATCACCTTCAACTATGTGTGAACCTTGAACATTATCAAAACCAGTTTTATTGCATCAATGATTTATTAATAGCTTTATATTACTAGTAGTGTAACTTTGACTTTACAAAGTCATAAAGATGATGAGAAACACCGTCAAGACTTATGGTGCTACCTTTTTTATTTCAGGCTTACCAGTCAACCTCATGATACAATCAGAAAAACTATCCAGAGATAAACACAGGAAAAAAAACAACAGAATACACTTGTATCATCTCAGTTAAGCAATGGTAGTGGGAAGGATAGAGCGTAACGAAGTTAAGGTAAATACTGAAACCTTCCAAGGACTGAAATTCTTCCCTAGCCAACTGCGCTTGGAAGTGGAAAACCGCTCGCGCTGAGGAAGGTAACTCCTGGACAAGCACCTTAACAGCGACTACTATAGAGAGAAGATGCGAGCCTTACGTAGGGGCTTGTTACGACCAAAGTCCACCAGCTCACGTTCAAAAGAAACCTGACAAAGAAGGAAACGTTCCTCCCAGACCTTTCTGGTTCAAAACACTCGCCACAGCAGCCCTGCCACATTCTGCATATCGCACGGTCACTTTTATAGCTGTTAGCCCCATTACAACACAGCTGACAGTTTAAACAAAGAGCAACTAAGAAAGTACAATATTCTATAACTGGCATTTACAGCACCGGCCTTGGACTTCTAATCTTTACCAGACAGGCACACAAATCAATCTATCAGCTCATAAAGGTGTGCTTTTTTAACCTCTAAAACAGATGGGATTGGCCAGAAACGTCTGGCATGTCAAACTGCTAATCACTGCTGCCCTTTGCACAAAATAACCCACTTAAGTTGAGGCATGGTTGCGCTGTAACAGACATTAGTCTGTGGGAAACCCATTTAACTGTCACATACTCCCGCCACTCCTGCTCTCCCTTAATTAAGCCTAATGCCTTATGCTTTGACCTTTTGTTCTAGCCTATTAACCCTATCTAGTACAAGTTCAAATATGTTAAACTTAAAAGTTTGCTGTAAAATATTAAATGCCAAGCTACAGAAAGAAGAAGGGACATCTCTCTACCCTGCAAGTTACCAATCCCTTTACCAAGTTTCCTAGGCTGACAAGACAGAAGCCCTATGTTTGTTCCCAAAGATAAAATATATCCAAACACTAAGCAGTTTACAGCAAAAAAGTGAAGTTTCTTCCACTTGCATAGCCTACTTTTTCCTTTTCAGAGGAGAAAGGGGATGGAGGGGAAGTGAAACTTCTGTTTGCAACTTCATATCCTCAGGCTTTTGGGTTTTTATCCAATGAGAAAAGCAGAGACTATCAGTCAAGATCATACTACACTCACTTGCTGTTCTCTGAAACCTATTATTAAAAATAAGGCATAATTAGTTTACAGTGACCAATTCCTCCTCAATTAAAGGCTGCCTCTGCCAACCTTGCTCATGCTGAGTCACTGCCTTGTTCTTTTGACAAGATAGTTACAATTACTATTAGTTTTAAATTCCCATCTGTATCTTCTCACGAGCTGCACCTTTTGAAGTTTCTCAGACTTGCATGAACTTAAACAAGGATATAATTTATAAATTTTAGCTCACTGCTACAGACTTTTCCTTTGATGTAACCTCAACTTCAGCACGATTGCCTTCTCCTCCTGCATGTCCTACTTCATGAAGGTTACACAGTATCAACGAGATCAACAGTTGTGTCTGCAAAGCAGTACTGGTTTGGAGAAAGATGACCCTAACAACCCAGAACACCGACTTACAATAAATTTAATTCCAGTGACAAAAACAAACATCTGATCAAGACACAACTCTACTGCACCCCACATTAAAGCTATTTACAGTGGTATGCAATGCAAACTTGTATACAAACACAGGTATTCTACAATTAGTGCTTGTATCCAATAAACAAACGAACCTGTTCCCCATCTCCACCCCCAAAAAATAATCAAGACGTAGCATGCAACTGTTTTATAATACTGGTTAGAAATAGAAAAAAAGGATGCAAACTGTGTCAGGACTACCAGCCACGTACACACTGACAGACAGGTTTTCTCAAACCTTTGGTTTAACCACCTTGCTGATAAGCTGAATACCTGGTGCAAGACCCTTATTTACAGCTTACACTTCTGCAACTCTGACTAAATAGAATTGCTTTAAACAGAAGAAGCCACAATTTTGACACAAAGCTTTGAATTACTTTAACTATTTTTGAAGACGGGAAAGACTTCAAAAGGCTTGTTGCCACAAAAGCCACTGTCTGCTAAGTTCTGTTAAGCCTGTATAAGTGACCATCTGCTGCTGATCACAACTCTCAAGTTTAAATAGCCAATTAATTAATTATGTTTCAATTCCAAAATGCCTATTTTACTGATTCTGAGACCAGTAAGTAATACAATTAACTTTCCTGTAAATACAATTGCTCAGACAACTAAGCAGCACTACAGCAATGCTGAACTTTTTTTTAAGGAGTCAAATGGGAAATATTATGAGAAAAAAATAGATCTCTCATCTTGAATTCCCTTGTATTTACAAAACACTTACTCTAAATAAATCCCAATCTCCTCAATTTAAAAAAGCACAGATATTTTTTAAAGATTTCACTTTGCTATATTCTATTGTGTTGGAGATGCTCAAACTGCAGCACACTGAAATGAAGTCAAGCAAGACACAGATTTATTAAAAAAGAAAAAGGAAAGTATATCCTTGCATCTGCAATCTGTGTCATTACAATGGATATGCAAGAAGTTTTGCAGGCTGGGATTTGGTACGACTGCCTCCAGCTTCTAGACCTTCCCTACTAATGCTCACAAAAGTTGCCACTGGAGGCAATGCAAATGAGTCCTAAGAGAGACCAGAAACAACAAAACAACTGTTTGTCAACCATTACACGCCCAAATTGTATTCTTTATGCTCATCAGCATTCTCAAGTTCTTAGGCATGCATGTAGGCCCACCGAGTACAGTGGGGCTACTCAAGTGAATAAAATTACTCACAAACCAAAGTGTGTATACATAAGCAATCACTGGACAACACTCAGGGAATTATTCCCCTGTATCAAAGAAAAATAGGATTTAGGAAATGGGAACCAAGGGAGCAGATCCAAACAAAATGACAGTGCTGCTAAATGTCTACAAGCCATTGTAATGTAATATCTAATAATGATTTTACTGTGACGGTCCCTTGCCACAGAAGCTCAATTTGGATCTGTTTTATTTTAAAAAATAAGAGATGGTACACAGTAAGTTTCATTTAAGCTTCTCTTTCACTCTGAAACTACATGTAATCAAGTTGTTCTCTACTTAGCAACTACCTCCCAAACAAGTAAGCTAAATCTTCAGGACTTACCAGCAAATTCCGTACAAAAAGTTCAAAGGCTTCTCAAATACTTATTTCTGTTTAATCAGCACACACTAGAAGTCTTATGCTAAAAGATAGTGATTAACTTGGAAATTTATCACTTTAAAACATATTATAATCCTGAAAGACTTATACATGGCAGACAGTTGTCTGACAGATTTGGCAAGACAAAGAAGCAACCCCAAACCAAAGATACATGGTAAACAATCCAAACAAATTATTTACCTTGAAAGCAGTCCCATCAGAAAAGCTCTTCCTTTAGGAGTCCAAGGATGCATAAATTTTCTTCCTCAACAATTCCATGCTTGATCTGAAAAGAACAGCAGAAATCACTCTATGAAAGTCTGCATACCAGTTCTTCCTATCCAATATACCTCTACCTACTTTCTTATTGTTCCTGTAACAAGAAGCTCTGCTTTATTTTATATATTAAGAACCGCAAATAACATTGCTATTTCAGAAGAAAAACATAGCTCCAAACTTCAGAAATCAAAATCTTCCAAACCAAACCATCAGTAAAACAAGCAGAAACAACTTGCGTTGCCTAGAGTTGTATTGACTAACTAAATTGACAGTATTTCTGCAAGAACAAAATCCACATTCAACTCTGATTCAAATCCATGGTCCTGTTTCCTCCTTTCATTAAAAAAAAACAGCTGTGACATGAAAGCTCTCCTTCCTATGCAGCAATTACTGCTTCACACTTCAAACTTGCACCTATGAATGTCAATATCTTGTTTTTTTAAAGAGCCCCTATTAAATAAATATATATACACACACATAATAAAAGGAAAAGACAACAGCATAGTATAACTGGTGAATGTAACTGCTAAACTCCACAACATTAGTGAGAAAAAACTAAACCAGTAGAAGTAATAATATTTGCTTTTGAAATATTTAGGAATTAAATAGCATGCAATATTGTATTTAGAAAACATTATCCATCATAAACACCACCTTAAAAATTCTTCTCAGCACTTCCCTACTATTCCTAAGTGAACATTTGCTAAAAGGTGCAAATTTACAGCTAGCCCAAATCATTGTTATTTGTACTATTTTAGCCTTGTTCTTGGGATGAGCCTTATCGTTAAAGGTTATGTTAAATCTTCTGTCGCCAAGTTACCACCCAAGCAGCAAGTTTATGATGCATAAAGAGTCAAATTTAACTACAATAAAATATTTATTAAAAAAAAAACAGACTTTCTCTCCCATTTGGCTAAACTTTCCCCTCCTCTTTTCCCCACCTTTAGCTTCTGGTCTCACAAAAGCTGTGTACAAAAGCCTTTTAAACACAGAGTTTCTCCAGCACAGACAAACCCACAGGTGGCTACGGGTATGCAGGGTGGAGAGGGGCAGAGTAGGAAGCGTGTTCATTGGGGGTAGCTCATAGCATCCTCCCCTTCCACAAAATCACTCAGGCTGAAGTGGGCTTAGAGAAAACACCTAACACTTGACCACTGCAATGTTCTACCTTGGGGACAAAAAAAAAAAAGAAAGATACAGGTGTTGACAGATGAGTCATCATCCAAAAAGAAACCTGTTCAAAGCTTTCAGGTACATGAAAGAGAACAGAAGCATGCTGGACTACTGCCAGCATCAAGACCCAATAGAAGCAATAGATCCAATTAAGCCAAAAAATAAGTAAAATACCCAGAAATACTACACACAGACACTATTTTAAATCCTTCCCCTATATACATCACAAAATAAAAAGCCAATTTGCACCACAGAACAGTAGCAATCCTCAACATTTGGATTCAATCGAGGGGCAGGTGGGATAAAGCTACCATTGCAGTCAAAATAAACAGACAAATGATGTGTACAGTGACAAAGGTGGTAATAAACATAGTTCAAAGCCTTCCCAACCCCACTTCGGTGAAAGAACAATTAAGCTGGATGTGGAATCTTTTGTGATCAAAGGGAAAATGGGACAAGAGGTCCCTTAGAGCAGAAGGAAGCAGGACTTTTTAAAAAAAACAATACATCCACCTTTTCCAGTCACTTAATTTAAGAGAAAAAGTTAATTCCAGTATTTCTATTATATACTATAGATGTAGACAAAATGTTTTCCACCACTGACAAGCAGTTTTATTTAATTATTCCTACTTCCAAGAGAAGATAGATTTCTATTTAGCTTGAAGACAAAAAAAGTGAAACCCAAAAAAAAAAAACATAACAACAAATGCTGAACACTGTATAGCCATCAAAGTTCAATGTATAGACAGGATTTCCTTTAGGTCAGTGTTAAACAGTCTCTTCTGCATTGTTCCAAGCAACTACTTATAAGAGTTCAGAGAAAAGAGAACAAAATACATTGTTATTTCTGGGGAAAATTACATATAACTTCAGCAACGTTTTGAAAATAAAAAACCAAAAAACACCAAAAAAACACAAAACTAAAACAAACACCAAAACAAACAAACAAGGAAAGGTTCTCTAGAATACTTTACTCCCCAAAGCTTCACAGCTGGATCGCTTGGTTCATACACCTTATAGTTCTTCTGAATGTTAAGTTGTTTCCTATTATAAGTTGTTGAAAGTGGGATAGGTGATGACACAAATAACACCAAAAGGACAATCTGCTGAGATCAGAATGATCATTTCTTTCTACCTCTGAGGTGAGCTCTGCTTTCTACATCACTGAAAAAGGCTTTTCAGTTTCCTTTCCAACTCCATTTTCATAGTGGGGTGGGCATGGAGAAGTAGAAATCCCATAGCCATGAATCAAAGTTTGCTGTGAAAAAAATCAGCACCAGAGCAGCAATATCAGCCTAGCACTGACAAGAACAAAAATACTGTTCTTCCGCAAGCAAGACTTACTACTTAGACATTGTTCAACACATAAATTCATTAAGCACTTTTTGGGGAAAATTAAATACTCTCTTATTTGTTTTCAAATAATAGTTTCAGTCAAGACTGAAACCCATTTTACCTCTAGCACCTGATCTCTCCTGATGACTCCCTCATGACTTTCTTTCTGAAGAGAAGGAAGGGCAGCCCACCAGAAGCCTTCCCTAACACTGAGCTGCTTTTCTAGACTAAACTCAACCTCTTTGAAACTAGTGACTAACAGAAGATCCGTGGCTTTTAATCTGATGTTGTCTACAAGCAAAATTGGGTTTCCTCTGCTAAAGACAATGATATTTAGAAGCAAGTGGTATGAAAACAGAATTTCTCTCAAGATCGGCAATTAAACAGGAGCAATGGGCTCCACTAACAAGTATGAGAAGACTAGGCCAGGAAGGTTTGACCAAAACTAAGCTGGCTAGCAACTGCTGCTTCCCTTTTCTACACACGAATATTTATTTACAGGAGTCTTAGTTCCTATTCTACTTCTTCAACCATCAATCCAAGTGATCTGCAACAGACAGCCAAACAAATTACCAAATTAATTCTTTCAAGTGCTAAATAGGTCCGTTCACATTTCCAAGTGTTTGAAATAAATAATCCAGAAACACTAAAATGAAGACATTCATCTTTACCAAAAGAATCCCTCTGTCCGCTTTTCCTGAGGCAGATCTTCCCATCGGAGAACACAAGAAAGTTTTTATGTGATCACAGACATCCACCCAAAGTACTGCCTGCCAATCGCAGCTTGTTGTTTTCCAATTTGGTATTTTCAAACGCAACCAGCAAAACTCTAACACCGTAATATCCAAAAGAAATGCCACCAGCCTTTTAAATGCTTTCCTGATAACTCTCCTCATATTTGCAACAGGCAGGCCAACACAGTTCCGATAGTTACTGTTCTTATTGTTTTGGCCTGGTGGCAGGAAGAAAGAGCAAACCACAAACACTGTTACCATTAACCTCTTTGTCTTTAGTATAAGATCGTTTAGACAGACTGTCAAGTTTGAGGTTTTTATCCTTTTTGGTACATTTGTGCATATTCTTTTGTATCTTTTCCTCCTGTTCAGGCTTCATTCCCTACCTACATTATCTTTCCACTTGCCTGTCATTAAACCCCTGCTGAGCAGTAATGATTTATACTTCCAAATTTGTGCTTCTTGTCCCAAAAGGCTATTTACCCTTTTTTAATCCATAGGATAGTTATGCTATCTAACCCACCCACTGCTCATTACCCAGCCCACTGCTTGGCAAGTGTCGCCCAGCAGCTGGGAGACCAGCCCGGCCGAGCCCAGCCTCCCCTACCCGCAGACCCCACACATGGGAGGTTGGCCTCCAAAGCCCCACTGGCAACAGGGCTTGTCATCCCACACCAGGAGGCCAGCTGGAAACCCCACCAGTTTTAGCTCTCACCAGTCTCTCTTCTGGACCCCCTCCGCTCCCTATACGTCCACATACAGGTAAAAAAACCCACAAGTCATTTGGGTTTTGAAGTTCAGGCACGTTCTGAAAAGCTATTCTAAAATTAAGAAAATATTATAGCCTTCATGTCTTCCCTGTTGGCCCTGCAAGGAAGCGTCAAGCACAACTCTTGAGCAAGACAGCTGACTGCGGGAAATGCAACTCCCTGGTTTTGCCTGGGGCAAGTTTATACATGTGCTCGGCACAACGCAGAACACAGTTTATCTTTTAATACAGTAATGTCCTGCGCTGTCACTGGTAAAATTAACAGTGCTCTCACTGCTAACAATAATACAGCTGGTATTACAGAAACCTTTCACAAAGTTCAAAGCCAGAAAAAATAAAGTTATCTCTGGGAAAAACAAACAAACAAGCTTTAAGCAAGTGAACCTTTGTCAATTCTTTCAAACCAATCCCACATTAAGCAAAACCTACAGGCAAATATGATCACGATCAAGTTAATTCATAACTTTATAATTCAGTTTGAGTTCTGCAACTTCACTGAATCACTTTAAAAAAAATAAAAAAACGTTCCTTGATGCCTTTTACAGAACCGATTCACCCTAAACACTATCAAACACTACAGGTGGTACAGCCAGAATCTAAATCATCCATTTAAGTTTACAACATAAAAACATCAGTTCACTTTTACTTCTTTATCAACACTGTTTTTATGGCTATAGTAAATTTTGGTTGTTTTATTTTCCTCCAAATTTGATAAGCACATCTTTCACTTCAGAAAAAGAAACAAGTACGGGGAGCAGAGAGGAAGAGCACGTTTTCACCTCGTAATTTTCTACCCCAAGATTAATAGGGAAAAAAAAAAAAAATCCATCCAGTACCGTTTGGCATTTGACAGCATCTTGTATTCTGTGCATGCAGGGTCTACAAAAATCTGAAAACCATTGACAGCTCTCGCTCGTTAGACAACCCAGAACTGCAGGCCAGCCTAACAGGAGGTCAGATTTCACCCCTACCAGAAACATGCAGTCACCACTTGTTACCTCTTCCATCCCACTGCACAAAACGTACACCCCTACATACGCATTTCGCTCATGACAAACTCGCTGTCTTGCTTTGGAGTCAGCATCGAGTCTATCTTGAGAGATGGCTGATAAAATAGCAAGTTGGACTTCTCAACCACAAGTTTAGCAAGACAATTGCCCCAGACAGCAGGAGCCCCAAACCTGCCCAAACACCATTCTGGATGAGAACTTTTGCTCTCTGGAGATGCCAGTTCTTGCTGCCCATGTAGCAACAGTTACTCAGATGCCATTAAATAGATTTTAACCACAAAGTATCTTCAGCTCAGAAAGCTTTTGTCATATGGCATCTTAACTTGTCACTTTCTAGTGTGTTCAGTCAGCCCCAGAAACAGTAAATCGTATTTGAATATTAAAGAAAAAGGTTTTCTACCACTGGCTCAGGGATACACCATCCCCTTTCCACAAGTGACTGCTTCCTCCTTGCGGGTCTTTGCAGACTGGATTTGCCACTGTTCGTTAAACGAAGCTTTACAGTACCTCTGAACGTTTGTAGTGTCATGACTCAGTTAAATTCTAATCAGCCTGTGAGCTGTCAGACACTGCAGGCAGGTCCCCTCAAAATAAAATAAGGAATAACACAGTCTCCAGATTCCAGAGAGATGAGGTAGAAGGGGACAACTTTCGCTTCAGCCTTCCTAACAACAACATAAGCCAGAAGTCACACCATTTTTTCCAACATCTTCAACACGTGTCAAGCATTTTAGCTGAATTCTTCTTTAAATTAAAAGCCTAATAAATCATCAGAATCCACAACACAGCAGAAGAAAAAGAGAGGCGCAGCACAGACACAAAGCTGTCCCTTATCTTGCCTATGCCCTGACACCATGCTTCTTCAGGTCTCACTACCTTCCAACTTAATTGCCAACTGACACTTAGAAAGAACAGTCTCAAACAACGCGTTCCGTAGGGAGACAGGGAGGGGGAAGGGGAAAATGAAAAAAAAAAAAGAATTAAAAAAAAAAAATCACCTTTAAAGGGCTTCAGCGACACAAAAACACGTCTGGAAAAGTAACCTTTAGTCTAGAAAGGAAACAGCGACGTCCCTAAGGAGCCCGAAGCGATGAGAAGGCATCTTTGGTGGAAGCAGGGAGCCCAGCGGGTGCCACCACCAAGAGGCAATGGAAAAGACACAGGCTGCCCGCTCGCAGGTGGAGCGGGCAGTAACAATCAGTCGCGGGGGGGGGGAAGGCGAGGAGAGGGAAGCGTGGCCTTGCCCGCAGCTGCTGTGAAAGCAGCCGGGCGGCGGGCGGCGAGCGAGGCCGCGGCCGGCGGGGCCGGGTCTCTCCGCACCCCCCGGCGCCTCCCCGGCCGCCGCAGCCGCAGCGCACCGAGCTTGCGGCTCTTTAAATAATTCACACGCACACCGGGAGGAGGAGAAGGAGAAGGAGGAGGAGGAGGGTGTCCCTCCGAAACGGGATCCGAGGCTTACAGCCAGCGCTTGGGAAAACACTCGCGGGTTTCTCTCGGGGGTAAAGACGAGTAACTTTTCCGTCCCTCCAGCTCCCCCAAACCCACCCTAGACCAGGCAAACTTTCCGCTCGCACCGAGGGGTGGGGGGTGCCGGAGGGGCGGCCGCCACCGGAAACAGCCCCCGCCGCCGCGGCCGCCCCCGCGCCGGGCTCACCCCGGCATTGTTCCCCGCCACCGCCTCCCCGCCCGGCAGCGCAGCCCCGGCCCGCCCCGCTCGGCCATTTCCCCCGCCAGCCAGCACCGGCTGCCGGCGGAAGAGCGCCGCACTCACCCCGCAGCGGGCCCGCGCACCCCCCGCACCGCGGCGGCGGCTCCTCCCGGGCGGGCTGCCTGGTGCCCGCCGGCCGGCCTCACCTCCGGGAGAGGCTCCGGCGGCGGCCCCCGCGCGGGCAGCGGGCAGGCACAGCCGCCCCGGCCCAGGGGCCAGAGCGGGCGAGGGCTCCGGCGGCCGGTCCCGGCGCGGAGGTCCGGGGAACGGCGGCTGCTCCCAAAGCCGAGGCAGCCGGCTGAGCCCCCCGGCTGGAGGGGAGGGAGGGCAGGGCAGGGCAGGACGGGCCGCCGCCGCCGCCGCCACCTCCTCCTCCTCCCCCCGCCCCGCGCCCGCCCGTCCCCCCCGTCCCTTCACCCCGCGCACATACACGGCGAGCTCCGTCCCTCTCCCCGCCGCGGCTCGGGGCTCTGCTGCAATGCCTGTGAGGCTGACTTTCAAAGCCTAACCCGCAGCCGCGATCCTCCCCGCCTTCCACCTCGCCCGCCGCGGCGCAGCCCGGCCCCTCCCCGCGCCGCGCCATTCATCTCTCCAGCCAAGTTTCTTAACCCTTTTCTAACCCCCGGCGAGGGGAGGGGAGGGGAGGGAAGGGCGGCAGGAGGGAGGGAGGGAGGGAGGGATGCGCCGCACCCCCCGCCCCGCACCCCGCGGGGAAGGAGGCTGCGGAGCAGGTTGCCGCTAAAGGCGTCGCACGTACGCAAGTCGCGTCGCCTCCTGCCCTCTCTAA
This sequence comes from Tauraco erythrolophus, assembly GCF_009769465.1. Taxonomy (NCBI): domain Eukaryota; kingdom Metazoa; phylum Chordata; class Aves; order Musophagiformes; family Musophagidae; genus Tauraco; species Tauraco erythrolophus. The sequence continues at coordinate 23,882,876 of NC_141465.1, forward strand.
TTAATCTCACCGAAGGCGCAGAGCCCCCGGGAAACAAACTTACGAGCGATAGCACCGGAAGACCCGTATTTAATGAAAATAGAGGTGGCTTAAAAATAACACCTCTTCTTTTTTTTTTTTTTTCTTTTCCCTTCGTCTCTCTTAGGCTAATGAGGGGGCGCTTCCAGCGGTTACCACTTCTGCTCGGTTTAGAGCTCATACTTTCAGCCTTTTCTCCGAAAAACACGCACTAGAAACTTTTTTTTTTTTTAAAGAAAAGCCGAGAGCCTCCCGCCAGCGTACAGCGGCTGCCGCCCGGGGAGGGCAGCGGGCGCCCCGGCACCTGCGGCGGCTCCCGGGAGAGCCGGGCGGGCCCTGCCGCCCTCCGTGCCCGGGCCCCGCCGACCGGGCCAGCCCTGCCCTCCCCGCTCCCGGCACGTCTCTTTATCCCTCGGCCTCCGCCTCCCAGGCCGGGCGGCGCGGGGATAGTCCTCGCGAACGGGAGCGGGGAGGAGAGCATCCCTCCCGGCTTGAGCCCGGGCTCCCAAACTGCTCTCCCCGCTGAAGCGGTTCGAGAATAGGGGCAAAACGGCTTATCGAAGCCATGCTGTTTGCCCATATGGCAATAAATACAGTTTGGGAGGAAAACCAGCCTCGGGCAAAGCCTCCAAGAAGAGTCAGCCCTCCATTTTGATAGGTGGCATCCCCACCGGTCTGAAGACAACCTCTGCTGTCAGAAATCGCGTTCTCCGTCAAGTTGGTTTTTAGGCTTCATTCCCATCAAAGAGAGTATCCGGAGATACACGCGGAACTTGGCTGTATAGGTGAAGCTACAAAGTGCGTGTGATCTTCATCAGATCTTCTGTGTGTCTGTTTAACAAATGTCTCGATGTTTTGCATGGTTTTTGCCAAATGCTTTACAGAACACTTCATGATACTTTGCTTCTTCTAAAAGTTAAAGACTGAGAAAAGAGAAATTTGTTTACGAGTCGCTTATAAATCGTGTAATAGCATCTGCGTTAACACATGCCAATATTTTAGTTCTATAAACTCAGATAAAATAATCATAAATGGTATATTAAAGCATCTTTTTAGTAAAAGACTAATATTGTTAAAGAAAATATGAATTTTCACTTTAAAGAAAGCGAAAGGGAGTCACACGTGTGAAAAGCAAAATATTTTAACCTAGAGATACCATGAATGAAAGTAGATGTAGGAATGTTAAGCAAAACCTCTTTCACTTTGGAATGTACGGATTGTGTACAGGCTTACAGCAGAGCTAGTAATGTATTACTTGACCTATTTTTTTAAGCCAATGAAAGATTTAGGTTAACTTCATCATCATGTGTTTTTAACCAGTTTCTTCCAGAAACGCAGCAACATTTTCTAAAGCTACTGCATGTCAGTGCCTATACAAGTGTCTCTTTTTTTGAGAGCTTAAGTCTCATAATACAGCCTGATCGTGCTTTCATTGAAACAGTAAGTTTTGCTCTTAATTTCCATAGTAGGCTCACTTAGCAAATTCTGGTTGTAAAGAAATTATCTTTAATTTTTTATTTCACAGAGAATCTTTAATTCAAAAATGTTTCAATGCTAAGCAGCTGAATCGTCTAGGGGAAAGGAGATTTTCTCATTACTGCAGCAATTTAGCTGCTATTTCAATCAAGAATGTCTATAGTAGAGACCTCTTTCATTCTTAACCTGAGGGAACGTATTGCGTAGACGAGAGACCTACAAAATGAGGAATCTTGAACAACCAGCAGAAAAAATGTGCACGTGGAATATCTGTTAAAATTGTTTTTGTTCGGTAACATATAGTTGGCTGAGGAAACAAGTTTCTGTATGATACAATCAGCTGAGATTGCGTTAAACAATACAGTGTATCTATTTAGCAGGTTATTTCCAACACTTAATATTCATATCAACACTGAATCCTGTCACGTGCTCATATTTACATAAACTGTGAGGATTCAAACAATATATGAAATAAATTGTACTCTGTACAATTAAGGGAAAAGCTCCAGCACACGATGAAATCAGTCTCTCAAGAAGTATAAAAGTACTGATGTGCATTTGTTGGTTCATCCTGTGCAGTCTTCAACCAAACCTAAACACACACTCGCTCTCCAAGCCTAAAAGATGTGCATCTACTGATGTACCTACCTATCTGCCATCTGTGGGTGGTGTCTATAAAATATTCACTTAGTTGCAGACGTCACAAAATGGGACATTTTTCAGATTTTTTCCTTCAAGGGGAATTCTTCACTAAAAGATGCCTGTAAATGGAAGGCCAATTATGGCAGGAAAATGTAAACTATTTTTTGATTGATCTTGGAAGAGAAAAACACATTTATGGAGGCTGTATTAGAACCCATTCCCAGAATTACAAGCACTAGTGGAGAACTATTGGTACTGTGCTATCAGTGAACCACTTCTTTTTATATTTATAACTACATATAGTAATACACACACTCTCTCTCTCTCTCTTTACAATTGCTAACCAGAAACCTCAAGACAGAAAGGTATGTTTTTGACCTAGTAGGAATTCTATAAAAATCAAAATATAATTTTAATTCTTACATTCTTGAAGTACAAAATTGATCTGTGTGACCGTTTAAAAAATGGTTAAATAAATTGTTGACTTACTCTCTACTTTTTCTTTGGTTGCTTTGATGATTACAATAATGCATTTTAAAATTATGAATGAAGCTATAGTTCCAGTAACAAAACTTCGTCTCTACCTTGCCAAAGTAAAACACACGGGTCTGTGCCATGTGGTAACAAGGCACATTGTTTTCAAAACTAAAATGAAAATGCTATTACGTGTTTCCCAAACATTTTTAAGGTAACACTAGCCTATTTTTAAATCACCTAAAGTGCTTTGAAGAGCTTGGGTGAACTACAGTTGCTCTTATTTTGATTTTCCTTTATGGCTATCTTAGCCTCTCAAAAAACTAACAGCTCTGAAACTACCTTTTTAAATCAAACCAATTAAGGCCTTGCTTTATGGCATCCAATCATGATATAAATGGCTTAGGATATGGCTGGGAAGCTAGGTAGCTTTACAGAAATTCATTTCCAGACTAAATTTGACTCTGAAATAGTTTGTCTGCCTTACATATAATAATGAAATTCTGTCCTTGACTCAGCCTAGTTCTAATCATGTAATATGTCAGATTACCCACTATTTTGAAGGTGCCTTCACAGAGGATTAAATCACCTAGTTTTCCAGAGATTTTGTAGGCACACAAAATAAATGGAAAAAAAAAAAAAAAAAGAATCATTATGATTCTTATTTATTCAAAAATAGACTTCAAAGGAGATTTGCCTAAATCAATTATAATCATGTAACAGTGTTCATCCATAAATCTGAAGTAGTAAGGTGGAAAAGTCTGCCTTTCTTCGGGAGTACTACCTAGGACTACCTGAAATGAATGGGATCCCCAACAAGTGTTATCAGAGGAAAAACTGGTCCAGGGTGAGGGTTTCTGCAGGGCGGACCATAGTGCGTCCCCTGTTCTGTTCATGATGGCAGCAAGTCTGCAGGCATTGGAGGTGGAGTTGAATTGCACAGTAACATGTAAAGGGAAGAGTAAGAGACTCTTTATATATAACTGAAAGATATCAAGAGTACATGCCACCTGTTACTTTTAACTACCTATATTTAAAATGATAAAGATATTTGTGTGTTTACATAACTAACTCATATTATTCCCTAGTGGAGTTGTTTTTTTGCTGCTTTTATTATTATTATTATTATTATTACACAGTTTACTTATATTTTAACAAGTACTTCGAAGCAGGTCTTCTGAGAGAAATGTACCCTTAGCACCTCAAGATTTTTTTTTCTGCATTATTTAAAAGTAGACTTCAGATCATGACTATTCGATCTAAGAGTAATAAGCAAAGGACCAGATGCTAGAGTCTTTTCAATTACAAAAAACATTTAAAGACAGCTGTACCATATAAACTCTCATGGAGGAATCATATGCTTGCAGCATCTGGTGAGTTTTGGCCATGCCTCTAGCACACTGTATCTGTTCTGAGGCATGAGCTAGGGTGAGACTTACTTTCCCATATGGGTTTTTGGGGTGGGGGGTGTGCATTTTTTGACTGTAGACAGGAACTAACACTTTAGATCTGATATTTGGTGGCAGAAAATAAACAGTACTTTCAGCCTCTGTAACACCTTTCATGGAAAAATCAAAGGAGTGTACACTAAGTTGATATGACTACTTTACAATAATTGTTAATATTTTACAAGAATAAAATATTGGTGGTTTTAGCCAGAAGAACACATCCTGTACTTGTGAATTTTCTGCAATTTCATCCCACTCACACAAACAAACATGAAAAATATATTTCTGAGAACATTGCTCTGATGAGTCACATTCCGGGTAGTGCGAAGGCATGTCCAGAAAATAACCAGTCTGGAGTTACTACTCCCAAACTGACATGAGAAAGTACCAGTAAAGCAAGTGTAACAGTATGAAAACACTGTTACTACTTGCGGGTTGACAACGATACAAAGATAACATTTGAAAAGGTTATATGCATGTAGCTGAAACCATTCAGAACATGTATATTCCTTTCATACTTCTTATTTTCCCCCTCTTTTTTTGTCAAAGATGTTGCCCATGTCAGCAATAGCAGATTGAATAAGGACTGAAGAATCATGCCCTCTCACATTCTACATTTAGAAGTTACTCTCAGTAACAATATTGTTTCACAGCCCCATTTTTCTGGCTGGCTATCGCGAAATCTGGATAACCCTTTGTCATGGTTCTCCTGATGACACAAGCCATGTTGTTGAAACAGTATGTTCTAAAATGAAACGAACAGTACGTACAAATTATACATACGGCGATCTGGCAGCCTGTACCACGCTGCAAATGAATAAAGTTCTGGAAAGGACCGTTAGAAAGCAGCTAGAAAAGTGAAGCTGAAGTGTCCTGTGCTTGCCCTTCAAAATAATAGAGGTACTGGGCAAATGTTTTACAATATATGAACACTTTAATTACATATTAAAATTGTAATAATATTCTTTATAAATAAATGATCTTAAGTGCTCCGACTCAAGTAAATGAAACTGCTGTGTTAAGCTAAACTGCGTATCTCATATATTTTTATTAAATATATTTGCCCACTCACATATTACCTTATGAACAGAACCTTTGATGGAAAACCAACAATGTGAAATACAACTTATTTCAATAAACTTAAGCTATGGTTCTACTCATCCACTGACTTGGAACATTTGCTTGAGTAACATTAACTCAAGTTTTAATTTCTTTATTCTTCTTCTCCTTTTGTAAGAAAAATAACAAATAATAGCTTATTTCATCAAACAACAAATTAAAGGCGAACAAGCAAGCCAAGTTTTATTTTATCTGATATCAGTTACACCAGAGTGTAAAGTAAAGATCAAATTTCTCATATGGCACAGGCTACCTTACTTCAGCCAGCTCAGTCCACATACCTCAGAAGAATGGACCTTTTATTGATATAATAATACAATACCAGTGTTTTAAATGCCAAAGTAGCATCTTATCTTTCACATTTGTCTGTAATGTTTTTTTTTCTAAGTTGCTGATTGTTTTCTTTCTTTCTTTTTTTCATTGTGAGAGTTGGAGGGAGACGTGAAAGAAAGAGGTTGGCCTCAGAAGATAATTGGAATTCAAAAGTACTGAAGATCTTTATGATTTTCTTGTTTCATAATGAAAAGAAAAAAATATTATTTTGGAAAAACCTACACTTAACAATTTTCACAAAGGCATGAAAAACATAACAGAAAGAGAAAAGAACATGGACTGCTACTCAACATTTCCTAACATCACTCATGAAAGCTCTCAGAAAAGTAAAAACTAAGAAATTCTAAAAAAAAATTCTAGGAAAACCTAAAAAGTAACTGTTTGGAAAACACGGTCCCAGTTTTAAGGAATAAGTAGTCTCAAAAAAATTGGTGCTTACCTACCTAATGTCACAGATTTAGTCACAAGTGATTACAGGTTCTGTTTACCTACAGGTGCCTAATGGGATAATCCATTTAAATTATGTATTAAAAAAAAAATAAAGAATTTAAATCACTGGGCCATGTAAGCTTAGATAAGTTTCTGCTTGACTGTATTTTATATCATTAGTTTATCAGAATCGAATTAGCTGGGCTTTTATAACTGATCCAACTATATATCTTTGCATATTTTTATCAGCATACAAATATCTAGGTTTTATTAGGAGACATTAGCTTCACTGTTAGATATATAACAAATCCAGCTTTGATGCTGTTGATCATCATACCAGTATTTTACATGTGACATAGAGCTGGCAGAAGCACAGGAGTGATTCAGCTCACCATAAACCAGATAGCAATAGTTATGTTCACATAAGTTACAACCCCTCGTAGAGCTGGGAAATTTCTCCCGCTACTTTTTGCATATATTTTGGAGAACTGCCTAGCAAAGATTGCTCTTGCTTTGAAAACCAGGAGTAAGAACGTGGGGATACTTCCATATACAAATAGCAGATACTATAACCTGTTTCTAAATACTTATATTTCTAATTTTTAAACAACTGCATCTCTTTTTTCTTGTCTGGTAGATAAATAAAAAATAGATGAAAATGTTTTCTGTGGAGAAGAAAATGCATTCTGAGTTTTGATGACTTTGCACAGAGAATCTCTGAGTTACTTTCTTCATTTGAACAGCATCCATTTTGCTGCATTACAATGGCCAAAACAACTTTTTTAAAGTTGTTTGAGTGGAGAAAAAAAATTGCATTTTGTGAATAGTTTGAAAGTCATGTTTCTGTGGACTAAGAAGCAACATTTAAATTCCTCCAATACTATTATACTTGTTGCCCACTCTACAATTCATTTAGGAAGTCAGGACTTCAACATTGTTGTCTTGATAAAATACTCCAAGAAATACTTCATACAAAATACAAATGGGTCTACATTTTTCTGACAAACTCTTATTTAAAATTGTTCAGTTCCCTAAGATCCCTTCTTTACTGTGGATGTTATTAAAACTGTTGGTACATCAGCTCTTTAACACTATTGCTAACTTTCTTAATAGAAGGGTAAGGATTCACACGGCTCCTTACAGGTATCTTCTAAAATATGTTAAGTTCTATATCCCTAATAACTCTTAAATATTTTACTGGCTCTGAGCATTGTTTATCAACAGAAATGTACCAAAAAGGTTACGTGAAAAAATACATTTACAAAAAAACCCCAAAACAAACATGTGTCTGTGTGTGGTTTGTCTAGAGCAGATTTAAATTCTTGAAAAAGCGATCTCTATATACAATTATTTAACAAATAATTAATAAGCAGTTAAATTTGCCAGGTTGACACAATATAAAACAATTAAATCTATAAACATTTCTTCAACACTCCAAAGTCACTTTATGTACTAGTTATTTGTAGTTTTCTACTCAAGCTATCTGATTGATGTTGCTCATTTGGATGCTTAAAGAAAGCTAACAAACGAAGCAACAATTCAGATGAATTCTTGGCTTTTTGAAACAAAGAGTTTCATGTGTTTTCCAGAGTTATCCCTTCCATTGTAAATAGATTTTATTCATTTCCTTTCTATAAAGAAAAAGAAAAGGCAGAAACAATTTACTGTGTTATGACTCTTACTATTTTCTACTGAAATTCTCTTTCCTAATATCAGAGATCTACTGCGATTCGACTAATAAGCTGTACTTGGATTTATGAGTAAATACAGTGTAAATCATGATATGAAGACATGTAATTCTGTTTTCTGTGACTCATCACCTTTTTCCCAGTTCCTACCTTCACATTGAAAAAAAAAATTCTATGTTTTTTTTAAATTATGGGGTAAATTGCATGGTCTGAACCATGCAAAAGAGAAAGATACTCAACCTTTCCTCCTATTGTACAGCTGTTCTCTTACTTAAAATTTTTCCCTCCTTCTTTCCGCTATATCTTCACTGAAATATCAGTTAACATTTTCATCAACATTTTCCAATCCTGCTAAAATGATTCTGGTAGAAAGAAAATCTGTAAACCAAAAGATAAAAAGTAACCTGTTGAACGTTTTGTCAACTTCCTAAAAATTGATGAAAATCAGGTTTGCAGAATGTTTCACTCAGCTATTATGATTAATTGTCTTTTTCTTGTTTCTTCTGGGGTTAAATGAAAAACGGTAAGAATAAGCATTATTTAGTTGCTGGAATCCAAAAGAAATCAAGAGATGTAACACTATGCACAAATTCTGTTTGTTATATTGAAAAAGGAGCTATGCTGACACACGACACAAAGCATTAAATCCCTTCGTCAATTACTATGGTATTTCACATCCCCATAATCCAGCATCACCAAAATACGTAGAAGATTTGCCATTGGCTTCAGTGAGTATGGAATCAAATTCTATATTTTGGGTGGGCTTTTTTACTATTTAAAATTTTCAGTAACACAGCAATGAGATGTAACCTTTTCCTAAAGACAGGTTCTCATTCTCCAGCTACTCTCATTTTGCTAGATCTTAATGTTCTTCTTGAATGCCTGAGGGACTTTATCTTCCTGTTTGGCACAGCTCTAAATTGGCTTAAATCATATTTATCCAACAGTTACCTGCATTATATTTTCAAGGGTAATTTGTGTCCTTCTCCTACAGCATTTATTTCTCGTGCTCTGTAGGGTTCCATTTTGGCCTCGTTCTTACTCAGCAATCCAAAGCTGCCTGTGCGCAGGGTTCTTCATTGGCATGATGCTGGGTTTCATTTCTATGCTGACAAGACACAGATCTATTTGTCAACCAAACCAGCAATTTCAAACTATGCTATTACCATATTGACAAGCTGGTGACTATAAAAGCCTCTACAAGCATCAATTTTCTTCAGTTAAAATCAGACAAAACTGAGCTATTCCTGGCTGGCTCTTGCCATCAACCCAAACCCACTTGAGCTTCTAACCCATCTTTAAATTCAACCCAGGTTCATTGGTTAAAAACCTTATATGGTTTTTGATTGCAAGCTCTTCTTTCAGTATTGCAGTCAAAAGATGAAGGCTTCCTATTATTAGTTGAAATAAATGTGCTTTGCTTATTGCTCATTCGTGCTTTTATGTTCCCTAGACTAGATTATTTTAGTGCCCAGCTTGTTGCTCCACCAATACGATCAATTTTCAAATTTCATCTTGTATAGCAAGTTCTGTTTCCAGGGCAATGTATCATATAGACTAATGCATGTTTCATACCTGGTATTCTCTCACGGTGGCTACTAATAGATCACAAAATTCTATTTAAGCTATTACTGCTCTTGCCCTACCAAGTTTTTCATGAACTTTGAGTTATTACTAAGCGATATTTGTCAGGGGGCTGATCCTACCAAGTTAAGTTAATGGAAGCTTTATCACTGACTGAAAAAATGAGCTGTAAACCCATGTAGCCTCTACTCATGTTCTTAAAACTATTGCATGGACAGTGGGTGATGGCTTTCTGCTCATTGCACATATCCTGTATACTTTTCAGAAAGAGTTGATGCATCCCAACTAGCAGATTCAGAAGCACTTTTCAGCTCCTGAATCCAGGTGCTTGTGTGCTCTCACTATATCCTACATATTCAAATGAAACCTAGATATATGCACTACTACTTTGCAAGCTCTGATTGCCTTCTGAAGAAAACTCTCACGTGCAATTGCCCTTCTGACAGGTTGATCCAAGGACTAGGACTTGGATCTGCTCTGGGCTGCTGTGCCCAGCGATGGTCTGAGTATACCACAAGCTGCACGAGATTTGCATTCTTTTCTGAGGAGTTCTGGCTTCTGAAGGTGTTTTGTCTGTCAGCTGCCAAGGATTAAGGAGCCATTTAATTCTATTTTGGTCCTTGTAGTCAGTTATAGGAATCTGAACTAACCATTCTTTACTATTAATTAATAAATAAATAATAAAAAACCTCCACAGCCCATCCCAGCAAACAAGTAACACTAGTGTCAGCAGGCCGTTTTTTCAGGCAACCTTATTCAAAAACTACTGTATTCTTGGGTGGTGCTACTGAAGTCAGGGAAAATCCTCTATAACGAAACATACTATCACCTAAGTCAGACGCGGTCGCGTGGCGGAGTCGGTAGTCCACCTCAGTGGCCTTCCTGATGGTGCAGGAAGTCTCTGCTGGAGAGTTGATTACTGACTCTTGTGGTCACTAAAGTTTGTGCACTCAGGTATAGTTGCGCTGATCTGAGGATGGATCTAGCTTTAGGACTAATGTGTTTTCTTATTTATGTCCAATATGTTCTTATCAGTAAAAAAAAAAAAAAAAAGGTAAAAAGTTAAGAGTTTTGTTCCCAGGATTTGGCTTTTAAATGACCAGAAATTAAACCTACCAGAATAATGTTATTAGAACGATTCCCAAGAACACAGAAATTTATGACTGTCTAGCCATTGACAACAAAGGTAATTTCAGAACAGACTGCAAAACTTAGTTGTTTATAGAAAGTCCTTACAAGGGCAGGAGTTGCTGCACAAAGGAGTGCCACTGTTCAAAAGAAAAAGACCAGTTATAAAATCCCTAAAGTTGTAGCTAAGAATATGGTCCTACAGGGATTATGCTGAAGATTAAAATACTTTGGCTCTAGTGACTGCTGTAATGAGAATACATATAGAGATAAACTGACAGAGCTGAAAAGTATTTAATTTAGATGACAGCCTACACAAATTAATGTGAAAATGAGAATTGCTTAGAGGTGATAGATTGAGGGTACAGGATTCATTTTTTAAGTGTTAACACTTTACATGGCAGTGTGATACTGTAATTAAAATGGCAACATTCTTTGTTTAGGGAATTTATTTTACGTTTCTAATTGCTTTGTACTTCCTAGGTTAGAAATTTTTTCAAGCAATTTCTGACTGACAGAAGTCACGGAATTTTCACAGCAATACAATGGAATGAGTGAGCTTCATTGTACTGAGCAAAAAGATTAAGCAGCAACTTGTTTTAATTGTTGTAAGTGATTAAATTAAACTATTCTTTAATATTAATATTTGTTCTGGTCCATGTTGAATATGAACATGGAAATTCAATGAATTTCTTTCTAGTAACCTGATCCTTAAGAACTTGCCCCAAACTTCGAGATGCTTTGATGTTCAAAGGCTTTGGCTGAGATCAGAGACGAGAAGAAAAAGAATGGAGACCTCTTCACAATATTTTTACCTTTGAAGTCTCAGGTTAAAAGTACTAGTACTGTTTGCTTAAACAAGTGAGAGAATGAAGGATAAGATCGTGAATTATAATAACAGACAAATGACAAACATTTTGCATGAAGTACATTTCCTTGTCAGGAGTGAGAACGTTCTTCTAACAGATTTTCAAAGAGATAGGCAATTTGCAGAGAGTCAATTACAGGAAAGAAAGAGATATAGTCTTATATTTTGTTTTTAACCATTAAGTGGGAATAAAGAATTCACTTGGAATTTTTCCTTTGTTTTCCTCTACATTTCATACTAGTGGTAGCAAACATGCACATTATCCAACCGTCAGCAAATCCCCCAGGCTCAAGCCTGGAACAGCACATCCCACATCTCCTCCATGAAAGTCTTTCATGAAAGCTCCTCTGTCATTCAAGATCATACTATTCCCTCCTCTATTTATTTCTAAGTGTCACTCAGCTCCATTCCACCAGCTTGGAAAAACGTCAAGAACTTTTATCTTCAGAGTCAGTTGCCAGTTCTGTTTAGTGAACAAGCCAGCAGGGACCTCTGGTGCCATCAATGCAGCTCAGCCAGTGCCCCTCTCTTTAGGGATGGAGTATATCATTATCCCGATGGCTGGACAGAAAAAAAAAAAGATGCATTTTTAGAATAGTTCTCAGGGAGCAGTTACTGGAAATCTCTTCCCTTGAGACAGTCTATTGGCAACAAGTTTTGCTGCTGTGACATGAGGTATTGCATCAAGGCCCAATCCTGTCACTAATAAAGTTGGTGGGAAACATGCCATTCTTTTCAAGTGGAGTTGATGGGATTACTGTAGCAAGTAAGAGCTAAAAAATATACCTTGCATCTACAAATGCAAATGGAAAGTCATGTCACCCATGGGAATGTCATTTTGTGGCTATTTGCAGAATCTGGCTTTGTTTCAAACCAGAATAAGCCCCTTCCCCAAATTTCAAATTGACAGTAAAGAAAATGGAAATCTTATTTTCATTATACAACATTTCCATTTTTAGTTGTGGGGGTGTTTGTCTAATTTTGCGTCTAAAAAAATGTCAAAAACAGGCCATTTCAGTGTTCGATTTTTTTTTTCCTCTTAAAAAAAACCCACTTTTTTTTTAGTTTCTTCTAAAACAAGGCATAGACATTGTAGAGGTTTTAATTTTTAACAAAACTATTTTCTGATAGAAAACAGTTTACACTTTTTCTTAACCAGCTCTAGCAGGCTCTTTTAACTGCCAGCAGACACATTACACAGCTGTGCTAGAAAACGTTACTTAACCTGCTCAGCCTGAGTATTGAGGTTCTGTTGATCTCAGCTATCAGATCCACAGGCTCTTGACTGCACTCACAGGTGACAGTCAGTTTAACTGTCTCAGCAAGTGAACTTTTCCTATGCAGAAATAACACGGTGCTGGGATATTTCTTAAAAGATTTTTTTATAAGTGTTGGTTCATTTTTTCGTAGGATATTATCATACTTGGCAATACTGGGTTTAATTCCACTTAAAATGACAGAACTGAATTGTCATCATTTTTAATGAGTAAAATCTATGCAGTTCGTCAGAGGTGCTGTAAAATCTAATCAGAAATTAGACTGTAAAATTAATAGGCCTATATTCTATATAGTGCTATTTTATAAATCTGGAACTGTAGCAGATTTGGAGTTTCACATACAGTACAATTAGGCAGGGGTGGAATCTTCAGTTTAAACAAATAACCTGTGAAATAACTGGGACACCGTGCCAAACAGTGGCTGTGTTTTACTTTGAGTAGCTAGGTACCAAATCCATTAATTCCACGCCTGGGTTTTCACTTTAGTGTATTTCCATATGGCAGCTATAGGCTGTGGGATAACTTCCCTCTGGTTTACTTCCACGTAGCAAAAGGTTCAGGATGGCTGTGAGACAGTGGTGTTGACCATGCAGCCCTTGTGTGCGGGTATCCAGGTGATGGGAGGGCAGTGCTAACCCATCCCCTTTATTTGGAGAGGAGTCACAGGGGAAAACAGACAGGAGCGGCACGAGGCAAGATAAGGAGCCTGTGTATAGCCTTTCCTTCACAGCATCACTGAGAAAATGAGGAGCCCAGCCAGTGGCTCCCCAGCACTGCCTTGCTGCGGGTGGCTACAGAAGCCCAACCACGCGAAGGGAGGTGGGTGATGGGTGTCAGCATCTCCCTCCTCCCCGAGCTTTGGCCACGAGCATGTCCATAGGCACGTAGAGCCTGGGCCAAAGCTTCCCGTGCCAGGAAGCCAATATAGGAAAATCCCAAGTGTGATTCCTCAGGATTTTCCGCCTCATCACAGCAGAAAGGGGGTGAGGGGGGGTGTTTGTTGTGTGTGTGTCCCCCACCCCCAGACAACAATCTGGCTAAACATATGTAACGTTGCGTAATGCCGTAGGAGCCGCCGCTGTTGATGGTGAACGATGGCAAGGCGGCAATAAGCAGAAGCTAACCTTACTTGCCTGTGCTGAAATGATTCACTTGGAATGGTAATTTGCACCATTTTAACTCTGAGTACCTCCCACGTAACGATTATACAGTGTTACTATAAAACCTCAGGGTTCATCTGCAGAAACATTTCTTATGCTGGAGTTCTCTGTGGAGACACACTTATAAAAATTGGTATGAGGGGAAGATTAAATAGATAAGAGCATAAAAACAGGTTATAGAATAAATACAGTCTTGTAGATCAGTTCAGCTGGGAGGTAGGAGCTTATGTTCCCAATTCTCCTACCGACTTCTGTAATACCAGACAAACTGCTTCATCTCTTTGCACCTCAGTTTCTCTGATTTGAAAGTAGGGTAACGTCTTTTTCAACTCTTTCTCTGCCTTATCTGAGCATGGGGTAATATCGGAGGAATATTTTCATCAGAGGTTAGCACTCTGTCTAGCCTATGGAATCTGGATCTCAGTTCAGTCTTCTAACTTGGAACAAATAATTATTGACATATAAACATGCCTCCTTTCAGGTTTTGTTTTATATTCTCTTTCCTTGTAGATTCTGCTATTCATTCTACCTCCATCTCCATCCCAAGAGAAAAAGAGAAGTGTTTGCCATGAGCAAAAGAGCAAAATCAGTAGAGAATTAATTTTTATCTTTTTCTTTTTTAACAACCTGATAGAGAACACAGCACAGTGAAAAAGAGATTTATTTTGTTTAAAATTTAGTTTTAAAAAGATCCTTAGTAGTATTTCTTTATATTAATCAAGCCATTCACCAAAGTAATCTTGCCTTACACCATTAGTGCATGGCAATGCAAAACAAGGTGAAAACCTTTAAATAAAGTACTTAAAGGAATAAATCTGTAACAAGGAATACACTTTCTCTCTATCATAATTGCACATTTCAGAGGCCTCTGCTTTACTGGTGACAATTCAGAGCAACAGTGCTTGGTTTAATGCTGTCATCCTGTAGCTACTATTATAGCAATTGTAGTTGTACAATTTTCAAAGAAGTGAGCAATTTTATGAAGTTAATTGTGTAACATTGTTTATGAATTTAAACCACATAATTAATATATTATTCACAGATATGCATAATGGACTTTTTGTATTGAATGATGGTTTAATAAAAAAATGTAACCGATTTTGGAGGTACAATGATCGATTTATGAGATAAAATTAAAAGTGCTAAGTATGTATTACTTGGCTACTCACCAGCTAAGTGGATGGGGGTAGTATGAAAAATACCTATATATAACTAACTGCAATGTATGAATATCAAGGAATCAGAAAAATTATTTAGAGCGAAGCAAGAAGATTAACCTAGAAGTAAATGGTGAAGATTTAAGAAAGGCAATTGGCTATCAAGGGAAACTAGGCAAGAATTACATGTTCTTGCCTATAAAAATCTTCTCTGATGTAAGGTAATAGAAGCTTTATTCTTTGAAATTTTAAAACAGTTGGATCGAACAATATCAAATTAAAAGACAGCACTCCAGTAACATCTCTCATTAATATCTTGCTTTTTAAGTAATGGTGGGACTTTAAATGAAATGCTACCCAGTATGAATAATGGAAACTACCTGCCTCTAATGAAGAAAGGACCTCTGTGGTAACAAGGGATCTCACTTCTTGGTACTTACCAAGAAGTACTAAAAGTATTTTCCATTTTTAATTAATTAAAAAAAAAAAATACAGGATGTCATTGCACACAGTGAATGTCACACGAGTTCACGGGCAGTTCCATTAGAGACCTTTACACCAAGTAAAAATTCTCAGTTTAGATAAAAGCTGTGCCCTACTGTTCTGCTCTAGCTTTTTATACTAACAAATTTTAACCGAACAACAAATTGAAGAAATCACTCGTTTTATTTCACCAGATTTCTTTCTCTGAACTGATAGTTTAACAAAAGTATATGAAATCATATTAATGTACATGACCGATTTGAAAGAAACACACCAAAGCACTAAACTTGCTTCTTCCACCATCCTCTTCATTTATACTAAGCAAAAGAGAGTCTCAACAAGTCACTGTTAGCTGAATTCCACAAAAATCTTGCTATCCCTTATTCAAGTTAGCCTGCATCAGAAAAAATAAACAAATACGTATTTCCAAGAAAATTTCTCTAGCAAAAGGCAGTTCCTCTTGTCAAAGGGCAGAAGGAAACGAGTTTAGCAAGCATGTTTGTATAATTTAATAAAAAAGTTCATCTAAGTGTCTCCATATTGACAAGTCTTAAGCTCTAAAATTAAGGAAGCTTCACATTTCTGTGGAACAGCGATGAACAGCGGGCTATTATTTGCTTTTAGGCTAAAGCCAAATAACACATACAGCTTCCTAAATTGAGAACTGTCACATATTTTGACAGAGAAGCAGGACAGATGGATCATGCATTACTTTGATTTTGGATACCTAATTCCATCAAAATATTACAAAGCAAAAACATTGCATTGACATGGAGCTTTTTATCCCTGAATTGCTGATTAAATAAAATTAAATAAAATCCACCCAGCTGTTGTGGGTTTTATTATCTGTTGACCACGTTTATATAAACGTCTACGTTACACTTATGTTACGTCTATGTTATCTTTGTGTATAAACAATGTAACATATATAGTATATATAAAAGCAGTTTTATTTTCACTTAGATGGATGTTACTGCCTATTCCGTATTACCTGTGGCGAAGCATTACCTTAAGTTCGTTTTACAACTCAGCTTTGTATTCATTCTCCATTAATTCCCCCGCCAAAGCAACCTGACCCTTCTTCCACCTGAACATTAACACACATTATAAGCTTCAGTTCTTCCTCTTTCATCTGCAAATTTTCCTTCATACTTTGTCAACATTATATCTCATATTTTCAAGTTTCAGTCACGAGACTGTAACAGGTCTGAGTGACGACGTTTGAGTGTATGCTTACAGTCTTATGTCATGTGTGATGGAATGTCATTATGAACTCACAGAAGGAAAAGCAGACCATGTGTACAATATATCAATAATGTTTATAATTTTTCATATAAAAATGAAATGCAAGTTCATAATCATCTGACACTATTGTCTCTTCTGGTGTAATGTATTGGACTTGTAGCCACCAATTTGAAATTTGTATACACACTAACAGTTCTGTTCACCCACTCCACTGGCTGAGGTACGATTATATTGTCCCCAAAGCAAGAATGGTCATTAGGCACAATATGATAATTAACAGAAAGGAGAAGTCCACATTTAACAATCTAGCAAAATACTAATGGAAGACCAAGTTACAAACAAATATCTGCAGCTGTCATAAAAAAAAATATCTGCTAGATTTCATTTGTTATTGAATAAATCAGAGTACAGTCTACTGCAGATGACCTGGTGGCCCTCTAGAATTACAGATTAGAGCATGGGCTACTCAGCCCAAAGGTTAGGGCCTGTGTCCAGAACTGGGAAAGGAGCTGAATGTTCACAGCCAAAAATCAGGAACCAGAAAGTCAAACCAAGGGTCAGCAGCCAGAGACAGGAATATGCATCTGCCCAGGAATCAAGAGCTGAAATCAGAAACCTACAAAGAAGAATTGAGAATTGCAGGGCACCATGCAGAGGTGACTCTGAACACATACAGTATGACGTGTGAAAGGCTGAGCTCGGGTTCTGCCGCAAAGATCTGCTTCTGAGTCACTGGCTTGCATGCTCCAGCTAACCCCTTAGAAATGGGTCCAAACTGCAGAGAACTTGATTTACTATTACAGGAGAAGGTCTTATCCCAGATTAGCAATACAAAGGATAATGTGAAGATAAGGCAGTTGGTGCATCTGTGTAAACAGTACATGCGGTATGTATTTGCTTACATCATGCTGCAAACGGGACAACCGTCTACCAGCCCAATGCTGGTAGGTCCACAGTCTGCACTGGCTGGCAGGCACGGTTACTAGCAGAGAGAACTCCTCCTAGCTTCTTACAAACTGAACAGCCACCTATAGCAGACATACTCTTGCAGCTATAGTAGATATACTCTTGCACAGGGTGAGTGCATATCAAAATCTCCATCTCTGCATCACAAGTGCAATGTCTTACAACAGATTCTGGGTTAAACATATTCTTCTTGGATGCCTGTGATTTTGAGAAGAGGTACTGAGGACCTGAAAATGAGAGGGAAAAGCTTAAAAGCCTCTTGGCATAAGAAAGATTAATATTCACATACCTTACACATATCTACAAGAATAGCCAAATAAGTAGTAAAACAAGTGCCGACTATCTAGTTGCATCAAGATAACGGCAGCTGCAGAAAATTTTTCCATGACAATATATGGCAAATAAGCCAGCCTTCTACCCTTCCAAACTGTCTGGGTGTTGAGAGAGATGGAAACTCTATTCTCAGTGTCATACCTGTTAGGTAGATTACTAGAAGGCTACCAGTTGACCCTTGAGGTCCCTTCCAACCTGATATTCTGTGATGATTCTATGATTTCTGCTGCTGCTGACCCAGCAAGTTCCAGAAGCATTACATCCACATACCGCTTTTGAATTGGGTACTAACATGCAACTTCCAAATCTGTTAAAAGCAGGAATGAATTAAAACAAACAGATCAAAGTTGCACTAGTATGAATCTTTAGAGTCTTGATAAGCCTTTGACCTTCCTAAGGCTTTTTCTTAGTATCACTGCAGACAGCAGTGCCAAGTAGTCAGACTGGACTTCCACCGGTAATTTTGTATGGATGAAGCAGCAGTGGAGGAAGGCTGTATGCAATAGGACCTGGCATGAAAAATACAGATCAAAAGATAATAGAATAAATCCTGACCCCTTGGGTTTCCCTAATGAAAGTTTTCTTTACCTTGGACTGATACCTTCATCTGGCCAAGTCAGAGGCCTTTAGTCTGCTGGACTACTAGCACCCAAGAGAGGGCATGTCTCCGTCCTTGTACAGTTTGTGCAAAGACTAGGAGAAATGAAGGCCCTCCATGCTCAGGGACACAGTAACTCCCATGAGTCTTTACAAGTGCAGTTGTCTCAAGGAAAGGAGCAGATTCATTGTAGAACAAAATGGATTGGGAATATAAAAGTAGTTTGAAAGGAAATATGTCTCTGGTGTGTTGGACTGCACCAGGTTCAGGGGGAAGAGTTGTTGCTTCATCTGTTTTCTAGACTCAGAGGGTTAAACTATGGAAGTGATCTGACAATAGATGAAAAAGTAAATCTAAGGCAAGCAAAGAGGGAATTGGCTGCGACTGGAATTGGAAAGGTTGGTGTGCAGGAGAATAGATGACAGCATAGCCTGAAGGATGGCTTTTTTGAGGGCTAGCATAGTGAACAGCATGAATAACTACTGCCTGGCTGCACAGATGGGGCTGAGGAATGCAGTAGTCCCCCCACTGCCAGGAGCAACCAGCTCAGCAGCAGCCATACAGGACTGGCCTGAACCCTTTAGTGCACCATCATAAAATCATAGAATAGTTTGGGTTGGAAGGGACTTTTAAAGGTCATATAGTCCGACTCGCCCTGCAACGAGCAGGGACATCTTCAACTAGATCAGGTTGATCAGATTCCTGTCCAACCTGATCTTGAACGTTTCCAGGGATGTGGCATCTACCACCTCTCTGGGCAACTTGTACCAGTGTTTCACCATCCTCACTGTAAAAAATTTCTTCCTTAGATCTAATCTAAGTCTACCCCCTTTTAGTTTAAAACCATTACCCCTTGTCCTATCAGAACCAGTTCTGCTAAAAAGTTTGTCCTCATCTTTCTTATAAGCCCTCTTTAAGGACTGAAAGGCTGCTATAAGATCTCCCCAGAGCCTTCTCTTCTCCAGGCTCAACAACTCAAACTCCCTCAGCCTGTCTTCATTGGAGAGGTGCTCCAGCCCTCCGATCATTTTTGTGGCCCTCCTCTGGACCTGCTCCAACAGCTCTATGTCCTTCTCGTGTTGGGGCCCCAGAGCTGAATGCAATACTCCAGGTGGGGTCTCACAGGAGCAGAGTAGAGGGGCAGAATCACCTCCCTCGACCTGCTGGCCTCACTTCTTTAGGTGCAGCCCAGGAGATGGTTGGCTTTCTGGGCTGCAAGTTGTGATAGTTTGATGTGGGGGGGTGTTCTGGTGGCAGGAGAGGGGATTTGCTCCCTGTGCCACCAGATCTGAGTCCCATCCCCCCTCGGGGGGTTGAGCCAAATCGACGCCTCTGCGAATTGCCATATTTAAGTTGGGACAAAGGGGCGGGAAAGAGCTTTTGCTCAGGAGCGAGGAGAGAGCAGGAGGGCGCTGCCCTCGCTCCTGGCTCCCGGCCGGGCGGCCGCTCGGGCCCGGGCCGGCGCCATGTGCTCAAGATGGCGCTGGGGGAGCCGCATGGGGAACTCGGGAAGCGCCCCGCTCCCGGGGTGCCCGCTGGGCCAAGCTCCCCCAGAGAGGATTAATATCTAAGAGAAGACAACCACAACGACCGGGTCAGTCAAGATGGAGCAGGAGGAGGTGTACTGGAGCTGAGGTTTCCCTTGCAAATCGGTGTGAGATGGCAGGCAGCCCCCCTGCAGCCAGGGTGTACTCGGCGGAGCAGAGACCCACTCGTGGTCCGTGGAGAAACCCACATTGGAAAAGAGATGCCTGAGCCCAGGAGAGGTCGTGGAGCAGGGGATGCACGACCAGGTACTGTTAATAATGAGCATGGAATGCACGACGAGGTCGTGGAGGCATCTGGAGTCCGTGGGACGACCCACGCCGACGCGAGTGGCAGCAGCTCCCTAAGAGGCTGAGACTGGTAAAGCCCGAACTGGTGCAATCCATGGGGAAGGATTGCAATCCTGCGGGCAGGACTCACGCTGGAAAAGTTTGGGGACTTTTTTTCTTCATGAGTAGGGGATCCACCGAAGCAAGGGAAAAATGGTGTAAAGACTCCTCCTCCTTTAAGAAAGGAGCGGCAGTGAACAACACGGATGAACTGACCTGCATTCCCCATTCCCTGTCCCCCTGCGCCGCTGGGGAGGAGGCAGAGCCAGGAACGAAAGGAAATAGGGGATGGGGAGGTGTTGTTTTAAGATCTGGCCTTGTTTTCTCTTTCTCCTCTCAAGTAACTGGTTTTGTTCCTTGTGTCTCTTGTTCAGTAACTGTTAATAAATTGTTTTGTTTTTAAGAAGAAAGCCTGAGTCATGTTTTGCCCGGGACCATGGTTGGTGAGTGCTCCCTCTCGGTTCTTGTCTCGACCCTCAGTCCAAAAACCACGACACAAGTGAACATTGCCGGCTCAGCTTTTCATCCACCAGTATACCCAAGTCCTTCTCCTCAGGGCTGCTCTCAACCCCTTCATCCCTCATTCTGTATTGATACCAGGGGTTGCCCTGACCCAGGTGCAGGACCTTGCACTTGGCATTGTTGAACTTCATAAGGTACACATCATCCCACTTCTCGAGCTTGTCTAGGTCCCTCTGGATGGCATCCCTTCCCTCCTGCATGTTGATGACACTACTCAGCTTGGTGCCATCTGCGAACTTGCTGAGAGTGTACTCAATCCCACTGTCTATGTCATTGATGAAGATATTAAATGGTACCGGTCCCAGTACAGTCATAGGTCTAGGTTCGAATTCCTTCCTGGCCTGGTTCCTCAGGACTGGTACCTCAGACCCCTTTAAACATCTGGTTTGTGCATGGCTGTGAACCAAGAGTTCTTGTCTACAGTACATTAGCATGAGAGTTTGGAGAGTTTGTGTTGTTGAGATACACAGGCATGATTTGGTTTGCGTGTGAGGGGAAGGTGATGGACAGATCTTACTGTCTCTAATACTTGGGCATGCAGTTCTTGTTGAAAGTGGCAGCTGTGAGGTACACCTCTATGAGAAGAAAGGTGGAGTGGGCGATGAGCTTCTCCCTACCCACACATACAGCTCTGCTCAAGCAAGTTTTGGAGCCACTGCTTTGGAAGTGCTGCACATCCCTGGACTGGAGTGTTCTCCACTACAGCAGTGTGGCTCCTTACCATAACACTTCTTATGAAACTCTTCTAAATGGTTAAATCTAGCTCAGGTATATAAGATACCTTAGGCACATAAGAATTTAAATATGCAAATATTGTGCAGTGGGTCAGACCACCAACATCTTTCTTAGAAAAAATCGTGTTGAGGATTTTGTTATGACCTCACCCTATTTTTCTGCATGAAAGAAAAATATTTTCTGACTTCCTTCATAGCATATTCTACATCTTATTGACAAATCACTTATGACACTAATTTATTAACATAAAAATATTACTACACTCAAGACAGCCTGCTTTGATTTACTGCATCAGGGTTTTTCATATGCCAAGGTCCTATCATCTCTGCTTGATCATTAAAAGTCCCTTCTTCCCTTTTTTTTTTTTTTTTTTCACAACAGAAGAGTTTTGCCCTGTTGCCTTGGCTAAAATCCTGAATATTGGAATGGCTTTACAGCTCAAGGGAAGATTCACTGAGCTGATGCTTGAGAAACACAGGATGGGTTTTTCAGAACCACGTTCTCTACAGTGGCTCCTTGCCACAAAAGCCAATGGCATAGTAGGGAAAGAAAGGGGTACGTACACACAGAAAAGTAAAATCTAATGACAATTAGAGGCAACATGCTTAAATTGCAGCATTGGTTTTATCCTCCTTATGTGAAAATTACTTTTATTACATGCCAAGGGAAGGAATGAAATGAAATGCACATACCGCTTTTGCATACAGGTAGTGTTTCAGCGGCTGATATCTGCAGTTTTGAGAAAACACCCCCTTATAGAAGCTGGACCCACTAAGAGTACCCAGAAGCACCTTCTGAATCCCACAGAAGACAGAGACGTGAAGAAATGTAGGAATTAAAGTCTTTTTGGCAGCATCATTTTGTTACAAGGAAGATGGCTGGCTCATTTCATCAGTTGTTGTTCCAGGTTTTTTCCTCTCTTCCATGGGTGTGCCCTCTCCCCTATCAGCTTCATTTCACTATGGCAGTCATGTACAACCAGTGACTGACTACTGGTATTGGTCAATGTAAGCAAGCCCTGCATCACTAATATTCCAGATTACAGGAGTCCATTCCGAAAACATAGTAAAGACAGAAAACTGAGACTAGAATTAAAAGTTACACTCTGTCTTTCACATAAATTGATTTGGTATTTTGGAAAAGAAATCAAAGTCTCATTGACCTAAAGCTTGAAGCTCAGCCGAAATCCATGAAAAATCAATTGGCTTATATTTAATTCAAGGATCTTTTTCTGGAAAAAAGAAAAAAATGCATCTTAAAGTAACTGAAGATAACCGATTATTTTATCTTGTCTCCACTTCTTCAGCCAATTATAACTGAAACCAAATAAGCCAAAACAATTTCACTATGGTTTAAAAACGAGCTATCTAAATGGGATACGAATAAAAAATTTCAGATGCATCTTTAAATCTTTCATGCATTCTCAGAGATTTTTACATACACATTTCAGCAAATGCTATTTTAGCCGTAGCAATAAATTTGAACACCTGTTTTTTGTGTAATTTGTACCTACCAGTCTCTCAGCCAGACCAGATCATGCTATAATATATTTCCAAAGAGTATGTTCTTATTTTGTCTGAAAAGTAAACAATTCATCTACTTACAAGGAAGCAAGTTTGCTTGTGAACACAGGAAATAGTAGTGTGGTGATGTTACATATTCAGCACAAAAAATAGCACAAAGCTTGAATAAATATATCACAATAGTCTATAGATCTAAGTTCAATTCTTATAAATAAAAAAAAGCTAATTAGTGATCATTTAAGTTGCATTATGGAGCATACCCTACACATGCAGGCACACACCTTAAAAGCTGCGAGAAGTACTCTTGCTCCTTTTTGATCTTCACACCACCCACCTGCACGGCTGGTAACGTACTGAAATGCCCTAATGTTTTCCCTTCCCTCTCCCAGCTCCAACAGCTATGAAAGCATGGTATATACCCAGCTGCGTCCAACTCTCATTCAGAAACAAAATCTTTAATAGGAACTTTGTCCACGTATATATCAAAAAGTCAGCACATCTCATTGTCACATACGCCGTGCTTTAGAAAGCTTATCCTGTCCTAGGATTGCTGAGATACTTGGCAAGACAGACGGCCAGTCTCTCTGTCTCCCTGATGGCGTCTGCCTTGCTGCAGATTTGTCATGTAATTCATTGAATTGAACTTAGCACATAAATTTCCAGTTATGACTAAAAAGTTAGAAAATTCTCCACCGACAAAAACTGCATGTCTGCACTGATAGCCAAGCAGGGAGTGCTTTGGGGAACAAGAGCAGGAACAAAGGATCAATCCCAGAGTGCTAGAGTAACTTACAGAAAGGGAGAATAAGCTAAAAGAAACACTGGCAAGAAATAAATTCTGGCTTAACTCTTAAATATCCTTCTACTTTTGTTCATTCTCCCATCGAAATATCATTCAATGTTTAAATCACTCCCATCTTAGATGGCAGTTTATGGAGACTTTTTTGAAAATTGAGATCCTAGTAAACCAAAACCTTCTACCACAATCTGAACCCTGAATTTGAAACCAGCATCTCCACAATAAACTACAGAGCTCCATCCTTAATTAAGGCAAACCAGAGCCCAGATCTTGACAACAGATGAGATGATGCAGAACCTTCTAGTTAATACAGAAGCAACACAAATCTATGTTTTCATAGGAAATCTTGTGTCAGACAGAAAGACCAAAAGGAACAAGGTCCTTTCATAATGAAGATTTGAACCTTTCACCAATATTACGCCATAATTAACAGGTTGTAAGCAAATTTGATTATTCTACTCAGGGATTTGGGTTTATTTTTTTGAAAAAGCAGACATTTCAATCATTAATTTATCATAGAGTAGGCTGTGCTATAGGACGGAAGTGGTCCTGAAAAACAACAACAACAAAAACCCTGAGGCTCTTTCCAGTGAAATATTTAACGTGAATGGAAGGAGAAAACATTACTGTTTCAACAACTCTTTTGAAGAAGTTTGTCAAAGTCCTTACATAGCAAATATATGTGTAGCTATAAAAATAACTTCATTTTAATCCACTCTGTCCTCCTAATTTTGTAACAACGTACGTCCACCGCTCTAAGTGAAGATGTATTAGTTTCATTATTACTAATGTATAAAGTACTGAGCTACCCAGAGATCTCTTACGATTTTAACATGTACCCGCTATACATTTTTGTTTTATTTGAAACATGATTTTAAAAATTAATTCTATTACTAAAAGTCTTAGTGCACAGCTTTACTGCACAGCTATGACATCAAATAATAGATATCAATTTGCTTTACGGAGCATCATAAGTACCGTACAAGCACCATCTTACTGATATAATACAGTCTGCATTAGGAAGAAGCAAGAGGTGGTAGAGGGTTTGCCTTAACTACACCAGCAGAATAGAGCAGTAAAACCAGCTGCAGATGAGCCTTCTTGCTCTGCCACTCCAGTATGGACAAGACTGAATGCAGTTCACATGCAGAAAAGAAAATTTCTGAAGTGGAGAAGAAACAAAATAATAATAAGAAACAAATAAAAACCTCCAGCCCAAAGGCAGCTGTGCCAATCCTATTTTGCACTATTCTTCTTTGTTTTGTTTTGTTTCTTCCAGTATTCCTGTCAAAGGAAATTCCTCTGTATTTTCTTAAGACGTGTGAATTTGAATGAGAAGAGGGAAGGTAGACTGGTAGCCTTACCTGAAGGGATTAGAAAATAGGGGCTGTGGAGTGTGTAAACTGAGAAGAAAACAATTCACAGGCACAGATTCTCAGTGGAAAGATATTAGTTCAAGATAAAAAAAAAAACCTGCAAGTCATATCTACATGCACACACCCTTTTCCTGGGATTTTTTTTTTCAAAGAGGGCAGATAGCAGTAGCACTCTTGTCCTCCAAGGGCCTCAGCCCCTTGAATAAACGCTGATTTTAACTTACCTGTTAGGTCTCTCTCAATATTGGATCCCAGCAGATCTGCAGCCAAGTAGTACCAGCACAGTCCTACACCAAGGTCTAGTTCTTAGTCCAGGTAGACAACAGGTAGGATGATTCTCAAACTATCTGGTGATAAAGAAAATAGATAATTTTAAACAAAAGCATATACACTCAGACAAAAAAAAAAAAAAAAAGAATTGAGCTGCAGATAATTTTCCTGTTTGTTCTTGTATTTCTAATTGAAGCCAGGTGACATGGGCACAGAAGACTGTCATGAAAATTGGGGGAGTAGAAGGCAAGAGAGGGAGAGATAAAATCACTCACCCATCTACTTCAGCAGAGCCAACAACCAGTGTAGTTGCTACCTTGCAAATCTGGTCCAAGTTCCTGCTTTTCTTTATTTGGACTATGTATGTGAACATTAGCTGACCACCCTGGCCCATGTAACCTTTCTAACCACAGGGCTATGGGGACTCTTCTCCTTCCTCCCGTTATACCTTCCCCTACAAATATATTATTAATAAAATGTGGTCAATGCCAAGAGAAAAGAATGAAGGAAGCCCACGCCACAGTAGACTGACAGGGCCATCTTTTTGGATGAGGCAAACCAAGGCTCAAATCTGTAGTTATCACCCAGCAGAGCTACATCATCTGAAGAACTTCTATCAGTGCAGTAAGCCATGTACATGTTGTACACATGTTAATTTCATTATCTTCTCACCTTTTGTATGTTTTCAGTAGTCTACAGCACTGGGAGAGTAGTGGCACTAGTCAGAGTTTCTTAGGAAACAAAGATTTCAAGGCCAGGTCTAGCAAAGAGGTGCCAAACACGTAACAAACAGACCTGGGTGGAACTTCAGCACTGGGAGCAACAGAAATGGTCTCTCACAGGGATGAGTAGGTCAGGGACTGGCATAAGCATGGATCAAACGAACTGACTGTGGATATGTACTGCCAGTGTCTCTACTTAGTACTAGTCGCAGTGACTTGGTCACTACAGTGGTTGCATGGAGACAGCAAAGAGTAATAGGAAAAAAACCTGAATATCGCCCAATTTCCACAGTCCAGGACAGGACTGGAACAGTAGAGGTGCAGTTCCTGTTTTTCTCCTTCTCCACGTCCTCCCAGGAAAGGCTTAGCCATTATGACCATTATGACACATTATTTTGGATCTTTGGATCTCGGCTGCCTTTATTTTTTCCTTTTTTTTTTTTTTTTGAGCATGAAGTTGCTCATGTGCCCATCTGAACCCTTACAAGCTGTGATCTGGAGTGTTCACTGTAGCTCCGTGGGCTCCTGTTTGGTCTCTGTTACCTTCCCAAGTACATTACTCTGAACTGGAAGGTTAGACCTGGGGTAACAACCAAAGGATAGGACTAACTCATCAGAGGAAGGCTCCTCTGGTGTTTGATGGACTCATGAATGCTTGCAGGAAGGGAAAAAATCCCTATATCTAAACTCACTAATCTTTTGGGCCTGAACTCATGTTTCTGGCTACTACAGTCCTTGTTTGCATCCTGTTTTTAATTCTGGCTTTCAGTGATCAAATTTACTGAACTCAGAGAAACAGAAGCTGTGATACAAATAGAGGAGACCTCTGATGTCTGAGAAAGTTTTCTGAACATCCGTGTTCCTTTCAGTGAAGTGTGATGACAGCGCTTTGCTCACAGCTGCAGCACGCCGTGGGCACTGAGCACGGACGACTTGGTTTACCACCCATGGTTTACCATCCTTTTCTTGAGAAAGGATGTGTCAACAAATAGAGACTTTTCTCGGTCTGTAATACAGCTACTGCATTGCCTGAAATATAAATTCCTCCAAGGGTTTTTGTACCAGCATTTGCTCTCAGCCCTCAGCCTCCAATCTCACTCGGGATCTGCGCTTGGGCACAGCAGCCTTTGATATGACCACAGCTGATCAAAAAAGCTGCACAGGTGGGGTTTGCAGCCCTTCTGAGTAAGGAAGTTGGGCTTAGCTCCGTAAGAAGCCTTCGAAGGAGGAGAAAAAGGAGGATTTGAAAGCAGGATATCCAGACGCATGAAGTTCTCTTCACCCCTACAGTGTGGAACACCGTTACCGTGACACAAAGGAAACACGTGGGCTAGATTTTTTTTTTTTTTTTTTTTCTAAAAAAGAGTTCAGTTTTATCTCTTTGTATGTAGAGAATTAGTTCTTTTAGTTCATTTTTCCTCCTTTAAATAAATCTCAGGAAGAAGGAGAACGCAAACGGGCACTGTTTCCTGCGTGCATCATTTTCCCAGTCTGTTCAGTGAGGTTTGGTTGGGTCGCTCTGTTATACAGCACATTGTTTTTAAAGAGTTCAGCGACTCCTGCCACAGCGTTCCTTCTTTAACGAAATCTGACACATCGGAATAGAGGACGGGAAGTTTTTGGGTTTTGTACTTCTAATCTTAAACCAACTATTGCTTATCCCGAGCTTGTCAGATAGGGCAGCAGACAGAGCCAGCAAGCCTTCAGACACTGAACTCTGAACTTCGGCCAGACCTTGCCCCGGTCAGCCCTGCGACAGGAAAGCGGGCAGACTTTGAACCCGGGGCTCTGGGGCTGCTGCGAGGTTACCAGCAGAGAAACAGCTGCACTTCGCAACATGAACTTTGTACTGAGACACACGCACATTTAATCTCTATCACAGAGCCTTTGTTCCATTACTTATTAACATCTCCTCCTTGAGTAAAGTTCTTTGTTAATGAAGCTTTAAAGCATGGCGTGGGGGTTTTTCCACCTCCCCTTCCCCAAAAAAACAGAACGCACCATTGAGCTTGATACGATTACAGTAACTATTAAAAAGTACTAAAAAATAAAAGTTAGACTCTATGCACCTTCTGAATACCATGGATATTTGTTGTGTTCTCTTCTGAGAGACTCAGTTGTAATAGCCAGAGCTAATTATGGAAATCAGGCAATATTCTAGAGCCTGCCTTTGCAGAGATCACTTCTTGACATGATACCCACAGTAGTTCAGCCTGCAGCAGCATTCAACCTTATTAACAAAAATCAGATAGAAAAAATAATAGTAGGAAAGGAGTAAAAGCTGAAGGTGCACATGTTCATTTACTGTAACAAAACCTAGTGGCAGAAAGGTGCTGGAAAGTCCATATTGTATCTGTGTTGTCATAACAATACGGAATCATAGAATTGTTTAGGTTGGAGGAGACCTTGAAGATCACGGAGTGCAACATAAACTTAACACTGTCCAGTCCACCACTAAACCATGTCTCTAAGAACCACATCTGCACACCTTTTAAATATCTCCAGAGATGGTGACTCAACCACTTCCCTGGGCAGCCTGTTCCAATGCTTGATAACCCTTTTGGAGAAGAAATTTTTCCTAATATCCAATTGAAATCTATCCTGGTGCAACTTGAGGCTGTTTCCTCTTGTCCTATCGCTTGTTACTAGGGAGAACAGACCAACACCCACCTCGCTACAACCTCCTTTCAGGTAGTTGTAGAGAGCAACAAGGCCTCCCCTCAGCCTCCTTTTCTCAAGGCTAAACAATCCCAGTTCCCTCAGCCGCTCCTCATGGGACATGTTCTCTAGACCCTCCACCAGCTTCATAGCCCTTCTTTGGACACATTCCAGCACCTCAATGTCTTTCTTGTAGTGAGGGGCCCAAAGCTGAACACAGTATTCGAGGTGTGGCCTCACCAGTGCCTAATACATGAAGACAATCACTTCTCTAGTCCTGTTGGCCACACTACTTCTGACACAAGCCAGGATGCTATTGGCTTTCTTGGCCACCTGGGCACACTGCTGGCTCATATTCAGCCTGCTTTCGACCAACGCCCCCAGGTCCTTTTCTGCTGGGCAGCTTTCCAGCAACTCTTCCTCAAGCCTGTAGCATCGTATGTGGTTATTGTGACCCAAGTGCAGGACCCAGCATTTAGCCTTGTTGTACCTCATACAGTTGGCCTTGGCCCATTGATCCAGCCTGTCCAGATCTCTCTGTAGAACCTTCCTACCCTCAAGCAGATCAACACTGCTGTCCAACTTGCTGTCATCTGCAAACTTACTGAGGGTGCCACTCGAGCCTCTTGTCCATATCATTGATAAAGATACTGAACAGAACTGGCACCAGCACTGAGCTCTGGGGAACACCATTTGTGACTGGCCGCCAAGTGGATTTAACTCCATTCACCACAAGTCTCTGAGCCCTGACCAGCCATCCAGTTTTTCACCCAGCGAAGCATACAGGTGTCCAAGCCATGAGCAGCCAGTTTCTCCAGGAGAATGCTGTGGGAAATGGCGTCAAAGGCTTTACTAAAGTCTAGGTAGACAACATCCACGGCCTTTCCCTCATCCAGTACGTGGGTCACCTTGTCACAGAAGGAGATCAAGTTAGTCAAGCAGGACCTGTCTTTCATAAACCCTGCTGACTGGGCCTGATCACTGATCACCTGGTTGTCCTGTTATGTGACATGTGATGGCACTCAAAACGACCTGCTCCATAACCTTCCCCAGCACCAAGGGCAGACTGACAGGCCTCTAGTTTCCTGGGTCCCTCTTTGTCCCTTCTTGTAGATGGGCATCACATTTGCTAACTTCCAGCCAACTGTGACCTCCTCCATTAGTCAGGACTGCTGATAAATGATGGAAAGTGGCTTGGTGAGCACTCCCGCCAGCTCCCTCAGTACTCTTTGGTGGATGTCATCCAGCGCCCATAGACTTGTGTGTGTCTAAGTGGGGCAGCAGGTCACTAACCATTTCCCCTTGGATTATGGGGGCTTCATTCTGCTCCCTGTCCCTGTCTTCCAGCTCAGGGGGCTGAGTGCCCTGAGAACAGCTGGTCTTACTATTAAAGACTGAGGCAAAGAAGACATTAAGTATCTCAGGCTTTTTCTCAGACTTTGTCACTATGTTTCCCCCCACATCCACTAAAAGATGGCGATTCTTCTTAACCATCCATTTGTTGCTAATGTATTTATAGAAACATTGTTTACTGTTTTTTACGGCATAGCCAGATTGAGCTTTGTCTCTCCTAATTTCCCCCTGCATAACTTCATGGCATCTTTGTAGTCCTCCTCCTATGGAGTGGCAAAGAAGATTAAGAAAGTAAGTTTTCTGAACAAGTCTTCAAATACAAGTGGAATAAAACAAATGCTTGGAGGTGTATTATCTTTGTCCTCAGATACCACAAGTATTTGTCTCAGCCTGTTTGAAAGAAATTATTCACAGACAGAGAGGCCACAGTTACACCCTCCCTATTTTCCATCACTACCATCTTTTCAACATGAATTTCTTTCCATGCCTCTACGATCAGCTTTTTTTCTTCTTCCCTTTTTTTTCCCCCTCTTTCATAAGGGGAAAGAACCTTTCTGATGATGATGATGATGGGGAAGAACCTTCCACCCCACTCAGCTTTCCTTCCTTTCTGTGAACAGAATGATAAAAAAAAGGAGATTTTCAACTACTCTAGAAAGACAGGAGACAAAAGAATAAATCAAGTCAAGAGATTTCAGACCACTCCCTTGCACGAAGCTGGGCTGTCAGGCCTCAAAAGCAATCGGGTGAGGTTGGTCAGCTCCTGAGCTGCCTTGTGAAAAGCCCATGACTTTCCTTACTTAGATGTATTTGCTTACCCACCACCTTCAGTGCAATGCTTTGAAAGCATCATCATTTGTCTAATCCTGGAGTTTGATTTGCATTCTTTGCAGAGAGCAGACTGGCAGAATTTGACAGAATTACTTTTCTTGTGTTACTACTATTCTGGGTAACAGTACTGCTAGCCCTGCAGTGACTGCAAAGCAGCTGGCACAACTACAAGAATGTTACACCTTATTGTTTTCCTTTCCATATGCAGGAAGCCATGATTTCTCCTCCTTGAGGTGCCCCACCACGATGAGGCATGCATAATGCATGCCTTATCACCTCACCCCTGGAACACAGCCCTCCCGTCACACGGGTCTACCACGAGGATCATAAGATTTAGCTGTTGCTAAGAATAGACGCGACCGTTTGGAATAGATCCTATTTTATTTCTGAGTACAGTTTTTGAATGGTGTTAGACAATAAAACCTTTAGGTTGGATACTGGATAACACCTGCCTGCTCTTTCCATCAGTTCAACAAGGGCATCAGACCTCTCTCCGTGACGGCAGGCGCGAAGATCTGTACCATTTGCTTAGTTAGGGACAACCGCAGACGGGAATGTGAATGAAGCCAAGCAAACATGACGTCTCTGTGAACAAAGCAGGCAAGCCTCTGGGAAACTACAATATCTTTAATTAAAATAAATAAATAAACTTGGAAAGAGTGCAGAGAAGAGCAACAAGAATGATTTAGGTCTGGAAAAAAAAAACCCAACTCTTTTCCAATGAGACGTTGAACTAAATGTGTTTTGCTTCAAAGAGAAGATTATAATCTCTAAGGCACTAGACAAGAAGATATTTCAGAAGACTCTAAATTAGTGGGTAGACACACAACAGAATCCAATATTTGCAAGTTCAATCTGGAGATAAAAAGCACGTTTTAAGTATAATTAGCTACTGAGCTGAATTGTCAAAAGATGCAGTAAATTCTCCATCACTAAGAAACTATTTTAATTATTGTATGCATAGTGTACACTAGAGCCCAGAAGTCTCAGTCAACACAGGCCCAGTAATCTTTAAGTTTATCTAGCTCCTAGCACAAGCCACCCCCTCTGTCTGAAAATTGTTCCTGTTGCTAATTCCAAAGTAGATGATTTTTTCCTGAGTAATCCAAGGTGGGAGAATCATGACAAGTGGATAATTATTGCCCACAACACCAGGTCACGTAGACATTCTTTATATAATACTAGTATTCCTCAGCCCAGTGCTTCCAGAAAAAAAAAAAATCCCTAATATCTAAATTGGGTTAGAAAACAAAAACGTCAACAAAAAAACCCCAGTGAAACATAAAGGAGTATTGCTTTATATATAAACTTTGAAATGTACAATGTTGAGTATAGCATTGTAATGTACTTTATCAGATCCAGAATCCACCACAGAGAGGAAAGGTTGCAGACTAGCACTATCAAGCACTCGTGCAATTCACTCTTTGAACACTTCGGTATTGTTCTGTACCCTAAAAGAAAAATATAGCTAGCAGAAAATTACTTCTCTTTTTGGTCCTCTAGGAGTTTACATGGATAGCTCCTATTAACACTAATCAGCGTTAAGGGCAGAAATCCCCCATGGACAGCCATGTTGTCTGGGGATATGTCCATAATTAATATGTTCTAAGAGTCTAATTTTGAAACAAAGTAATCAGGCTTAAGATGAGTTATATTAAGACCAATAAATCTCTGACTGCATATTTGCCTATATATATACACTGTATCCAATGTCAGACCAATGTATAGTTTACAAGACAACTTCTGATAAAACAAGCTATATCTTAGCTGTATTTGGAAGCATGAAATATGAATATATAAGAATTAAAAAAACGCAGTGGGCATTGTTTTCTTTTTCTTTCTTACTCTTCTTGGCAGCGTATCATTATAAATGTTAATGCTCATCATTCATTGTTCTTTTTCACATCATAGTGCCCAGGCTCAGCAAAGCTAACATAATCCTAACACTTCTGATGTTACAAACTGAAATTACCATGCAGCACCATGGGAATATTTGTAATATGAAAGATGTGGAAGGGGGACTTAGTGACAAGTACACGGAGGAAAGAAGAGGAAGCTAGATGGCTTGAATATGAATGGTTTTGCAAGTAAGAGATGTTGTAACAGGACAAGGAATACAAAATAAAATTATGCCAATGGAATTTCGTTTCAGTATTATTTAGGATTTCTGCCACTGAAAGAGACATTTTCAAGTCTGTGGCTGCTGATGCTCCAGCACAATTGATGCCCAAGTCATACATAATGTATTACACAACACAGTATATTAGCTCAGCTTCAAAGTGTTAATATGTCATGAAACTTAATTCAGGTATCACAGATTATGCAAAGGAGATAGAGATGTGGAAACACACTCTTGTTTCCCAAAGGTGTCAGCCAGACTTTGCTTTGCGTCCCCCAGTCCAGGAGGACATAGCAGCAGCTCGCTCCAGACCTCTTTCACAAGGTGAGGTCTGGGTGGCTCTTCACCCCAGTATTTTTGGCAAAGAGATCTTGTACTGAGGGCAAA
This sequence comes from Tauraco erythrolophus, assembly GCF_009769465.1. Classification (NCBI taxonomy): domain Eukaryota; kingdom Metazoa; phylum Chordata; class Aves; order Musophagiformes; family Musophagidae; genus Tauraco; species Tauraco erythrolophus. The sequence continues at coordinate 23,916,471 of NC_141465.1, forward strand.
ACGATGCATTCAAAAAAAAGCAGAAGGCTTCAAACACAAGACAATAGCCCAGGTTTTGCAGGGCCACAGCTGCAGATATATTTTGTACTGCAGATGTGAAAATTGTGTAATATAAACATTTATAATTTTCTTTATCTACAATAAACCAAAGTCCGAACTTTAGTGCTCTATGGGTAAAGAATCCAGCTGTAGTCTCTGAATGTCCCTGAATAAACTGTTTTCTTGATCGGCAGCTGGGAATAAATACAGCAAACCTTCGGCTCCATTAGCTCAGTTGGGGATGGGGTTGCATGGAGATTCATCTAGTGCCTCTGTCAGCTGGGAACGAAGCCCACGACAATCCACAGTACCTAAAACAGAGGTAGAGACCTCCCATTTCCACATGCACTGTTTTTGTGAGTCTCTCACTAACTGCTCTCTGCCTGAGAACTTCCACACTTTCTACCAGCTGTGACTAAAGAAGACCATAAACAACCTCTACCAAAATTATGTTAGAAGCAGCAGAGGGAAAGCATTCACAGGAAGCTTTTGCTTGTGGTATGAAGTTTTCCAAATCCTCTTTGGAGGCACTTCAGCTGAGGGAAGAGGAGTGTGGTCCACTCTCTAAGCCTAAAAGTAAAGTTTAGGTCCTGACACCACCATATCATTCTTGCATGAACTTGGGCCCTGATGCTTTTAAAAAAAGGTTTCAAGAGATAAGTCTAATCGTCTCTGTGTGTCACTTCATCTGCAGTAAAGGGAAAACAGTGGACAATTTTCTACCTATAGAGATAATATAGGTAGATAATGTTAAGCATTATTGTTAAGGATATTATGGAGATATATTAAATATTTAATATAGAATGCCCAGTAGCATCCTTTTTCTTCTTGGGCATTTAACTTCAGGTAAAACAGCCAAGGCTTTTAAAGAATGTAATTAGAAAATATTCTTATGCAAAATACTTGATGTTTTTATTCAGAATTTCTATAGCGTTCCCATGATTTGAAGCAAGAACTCAAAATATAAACCAAAGATGGTTAGATAAGTGCCTTTTTCTTTGTGAGGAAAAATCCACCTCTTTTTAACTAAAACACAACTCTCTCAGAAACCACACACATAGACACACAAAAACCCAAATCCAGAAAAAACACCCTAACTCTTGAAACTTTGGGGAATCTACTTACAGTTAATGAACTGTGGGGGCTTAAGCCCTCATGATTATCTAGGCTATGTTTTAATTTTTATTGTTTGTACCAAGCTGAGAGAGAAAAGGGATGCTTTCATTATTCAGGCTTAATAAATACACTCACAAGAATAGACTCGATTTAGACTAGCTAGGCAATCCAGTGTATTTGGAGACAAAGAAAAATAAACTGGGACAATAGATGAAGTTCAAGATTCCCTGGAAGAAAAAACAGCTAACAGGACTGACCGCGGCCCTGTACACCACCAGCTGAGGCAGGACATGTCCCACCTCAGTAGCCAGTTTGAGGAGAGTGGGAAGAAACGAAACGAAGCAAAAAGATGCTTTGAGACAGCTTGCAGGGGGGGCTGTGTGCGGGAGAGAATCCCCACACACAGCAGAGAAGTCTTGCTATTATTTCAGACTACTGAGAAGTAATAAGAAATTGTATTCTGTATCCTTTCATAATCTACTAAAACTATTCCTTCTGTAAGATCAGCATCCGATGCTACCAATCCCCTGAAAAAGCATTTCCTTGAACATACACTCAAGAAAACACCATTCATGGTGGCTGACAGACAATTTGAGAGCCCGTGAAGCCATCTGGTTACAAATACACACCACCAACGTAAACAATTTTTTTAAATGATGAAATGGTAAAACACATCACCAGACCATACTTCACTGTCAGCTTCTCCCTCAGCTGCTTCAAGGGGCATCCAGCCCCAGCCTGCACTCACCTGTACTTGGTGCCAGGAGCTCCCGGTTCCCCTCATCTCCCCTTGGCCGAGTTAGTGTGTCCTGGTCTCTCTTAGGAGCTCCCCAGGAGGGCTCGTTTCCTACTTTCTCCTCTCATGGCAATCTCATTCCGGAGCTTCTGCCAAATATGGCTGTGAAGGCTTAGTTTTCCCATCCCCTGCTTTCTGCAATTAAACTTATGTTCTAATAGAAGACTTAGGATATATAATTAAGGCTTGGGTTGTAATAAAAGGGACGCTCTTTTGTTTAAATTCTCTGCCTTACTGTGGCTGCTTTAAATTTGTATTTCTATCGTTCTCTAATTAGTATCTCTCTTCTGTCTTTAGGCTGGCTTTTCCTGTTTATAAGGCTGTGGTAAAACATCATCAATCGTTTAACCTAGAAAAAGTGATCATACCAACAGTTTACAAAAGCTACAATTATCAGTTTGCTCTCAATATTACATAGAGAATAAAGGTGACCATAATTCTAACAGAAAATGGGTACAAAGAAAGGGTTACTTGGACAATTTAAACTTTTCTTCCTACACAGACAGCACGACTTCTGAGGACTTCCTCATCGTAAATAAAAATATCTCCGTGAGGCTAATTAGCTCAGGTGTGGCAGCAGGCTGATGAGTCCAGAAGGTGGTTCACCTGGAGTCAGTTCAGGTATTCACCCACTACCAAACAATGTGAACATATTTTCCCCATCTCTCATGCTCTTAACCTCATTTCAGAAAGCATCCTAGCATGCAGGAAAAGCAAAAGCACAGGAGCCAAGACAGCAGGCTCACCAGGACCAAGAGCAACCCATTAAAAACATAGAAAAGGCAGAAGAGTATGGTAATGAGGAACAAATAGGAGCCATTTCCCTCCAATTCCTCTAGCCCATTCATTTTCTCACATCCCTCCCCTCATTCCCCTGTGGCAGCTCTTCAGGTTGTACAGTCTCCGTTCTGGTTTATCCTACCTAATGGTTGGATTACGGCTGCCTGTCAACAAGTTGCTGTGTGCTTGCACACCAAACAAATCCAGAGAGAATCTAAGTTAGTGCACCCAACATCAAAAACAGTGAAAAGAAGCAAAGTCCCAAAACAGGGCAGTCATCAAATTTACAAGAGCACCACAAAATACAAACTCCTTCTTCACCTTTGTTTCAGTTCGATAACACTATCACACTCAGTACACCCTTCAAACAAGTAAAGAGAATTTGTCAAATGCACTGAACTCTCTTTTCCATCCGAAAAGCACACATTTTCAAACTTCTGTCCTCTTCTGCAACAAAGAAAGCATGTGAAGCTAAGTACATGCTAAAATGGGCTTTCAATTCAAAATAACGCAAACATAGACTATATACCTTCAACTTTATGATAAGGCAGTCAACTATGCATTAAGTGCTACACAACAAAACCAGTCACAGCAGAACTTTGACAGGCATTCAAAACAGATTACACAACAAATCAAAAAATCATCATCGACTTCTGCATCATGATATGCCTCTCAGTCCTTTGAGGCTGATCCATGCAGTAATGAATCTATTATGCATCTTTGATCCTTCACACAAGCCTCTGCCAGCAAATCCACTTCCCTAATGTTCGAAGTCTTGAGAAGCTTTAGTCTGTATTAATTAATTTAGAAGGAAAAAAAAAAAAAAAAAAGAAAGAAATGAAAAAGATATGTATGTGCCTTCGGGCAATATTCAGCCTGATCCCACTGACAGCTTTCCTTGAGGCTTTGAAATCCATTACCTTCTGCAAGAACAGGAGCTTTACGGAAGCCTTCAAAAAGAAGTTTCCACCTTCAACACAGGAACTGCGGTTGCTTCAGTGGCAGATCAAGGTCTCTGTGTGGTGCCGAACAGCAATTACCCAGTGAACATAACAAATATGTCAGCAAGCACGTATGAAAAGAAGTATATGTAAAGACAGAAGGCTCTGATAACAGCTAGTCAAAACTCATCCCAGAAACTCTTTTCTGAGCAACAGTTCCTGGGAGAGAGGAGGGGAGAATTAAAACAATCTGGCTGCACATCTTGCAGTTGCTGAAGGCTGAAGACGTTTATACCAAACACAGTAATTTACTCACAGGGACTGAGTTCTTCACTTTGTTTGTACTATGGTTGGATGCAGAAGGAATGGAAAATTCTTGCTAAGAATTCCTTGTCCTGGGTCAACTGGACCTAACAAGATTTAAGAGAAATTAGATGCTCACTTTAAGGAAAGCCATTAACACAAAAGTGCTATCAAAACGTAGACTTAGGAGAGCTTTGACCTCGTTTACTGATGCTAGACCAGGACATTGGACATGGAGTCCTTTGTAAACCTTCTGCTAGGAAAAGAATCATTCCTTTAGCTAGGTACAGAATCTAAACACCACACAGTCAACAGATGCCAAAATCAGGCCAAAAAATTTTGCAGAACTTTTCGTTTTTCAGAGGAGATGATTTAAATCATGTCAAACCTAAGGATGTCTTTCATCCATTCAATATGATCACGCTTACCTGTCAGACTTTCTTTCTGTCTGAGTTACAGCACCAGTTGTGGGATTTACACCTGACAGTATGTATCTGTGCAGTAAGGATGGGTAGATGGCTATGGCAGCCTTTGCCCTCTACCCATCATCCTTTCTAAAACAAAAAAAAATGACTGTAAGGTCAATTCTGAGAGTTGGTTGATAATTACATATACTAATTATTAGTCTTGCATCTTAATAATTAGCATTTTAAAAGTATTTTATTAATCAGCCTTGTTACAGGTAGGGACTATCGTAAGCTTTGGATTAATTTTTTTTTAAATGCCTTTAGAGTCTTTTTCGGTACTAAATCACTGTTGAGTGTTCCATAACTGCTATTATAGAGCTTGTAAAAGCTTGTTGCCTCCCACCCTCTTTCAATTCCCATTCACTATCTAGGTGAATCACTATCTAAAATTATCAGTATACTCTCCAGATATCACTATCTAGAATAATCATGCTCCTAATGCTTAGCAGATACAGTAATAACATACCTAATTTTTAACTTTCATGATAGGGTCCCTCTGGGACAGGGCAGAAGGAAGACTGATGTATTATTAACATTATAAATAATTAAAATGAATGAAATATAACAGAAGTGGAAAGCATGAACCAAAGGAAGAACTAGCACACAAGCCTTAATGCAGACTATTGGCTCTGTGTCTATACAATATCATCCATATATGTTCTGTACTCTTTTACGTCCCTGCAAAACATGCATAAAACCTTACTAGATCAAAATGATATAATTTCCCACTTATTTTCCACACATGGAAGTATCTACAGAAGGTGCAAGGCAGGGGAGAGAGTGGTCAGTCAGTCGTGTTTTAATTTATAGCTATTTTTGCCTAAGCCCTCAATGGCCTGCCAATTATGAATAGTACCAGCTGGGCTGTCAGGAGAGCAGGCTAAGAAGGACACACAGAAGAAGAAAATAATAATAATGTAAAAATGAAGAGCAGGAGAAAAGTTTGGAGTGGCAGAGATCTGATGAGGATCTCAGCTGTGGTGCTAAAATGTCTCACTTCAGTCCTATCTACCCCAACTCCCTCAAATAAAAAGATGATGATGACAATCGTCATTATCTGGACATAAACTTATAACACATCTAGGACTATGTCCTAGACTTCTTGGGGTATGATCCAAATACGTAATAAGCATAAAAATTGGAACTTTCTTGTGCTTAAATAAGCAGCAAAAATAAGAATTGCATATGATGATGGGATGAGAATCTTTTGAACGGTCTTCTTTTTATTTTCAAATAAGTAATAACAACTCACTAGTTTCTTTTTTTATTTAACATGATTATTTTACATGAGTTTAATACACAATGTCAAAAAAATAAAGATTTTAAGTAACATGGCAGCCCTGCTGTTTTTAAGAAGCTGTTTCCCCAGCCCATGTCACAGGGAGAATATAGAAAATAATTCTTCTAAACAGAACCTGACGAATGCCCATCAACAGAGTCATGTCATGAGCAGCTATTGAGGGAACAAAGAATTGTTCTGGCATTAGAAGACAAAGATTTTGTTCCATTTCTGTTAGGATATCAGTGCTGGATCCACACTGGTGTATATATAGCAATGTTGCATTTGGTAAAGCAGTAGTTTTGGAAACAGATCTGCTTTTCATGGCTTCTCTTCTCTGTGAAAAAATTAAGAGATTTACCCCTGCTTTATTGTAATCTGCTTATTTGTGGATCCAGATCAGTTTAAAAAGGAAAAGTATATTTATACTCATGCATTTCACTGTGTATCAGCATCATACTGATAAACTCTGCAATATCCTCCCCTCCTCTCGTTTTCATTGCCTTTAGGAGAAGCAAGGCAGACAAGCCAGCATGAAAAGCCAGCAGGCCATAACTCCTCCACTACAGACAGGCGACAATTAATCACATCCACCAGCTAGGCAGGTAGCTCTTGTCCTTTAACATTGCAGGAAACATAAAGCTCCTCTCTGTGAGCACTGATTGTCCAAGTGATACTGAAGCTCTCAGAAACAGCTACTGAGCCACCGAGACAGATACTTAAAACCAAGGTAAACCAAAACCGAAATATACCAGTCTTCTGCTGTTTTATTAATCCTTATTTTTCAAGGGCGCATTGAAAGCATAATCAGCTCTTGGAGTGGAACATTTATCACCATTTTTCCCTGCAAGATTGTAAGTTGCTCCTCCTGTACCGGGGGTTCAAGGTCCCTTCAGCTCGTGCAGGCTCTGACCACAGCACCCCTGCTCAAAGCAGAGCCAGCCCCACTCATAGCTGTGGGTGTGCAGCGCCGGGGACCAAGAGGAAAGGCCCTCTCTTGGAACGAGAAGGAAGAGAACAAGCCATAACATCATCAAATATGTCTACTGTGGCACCAAGAAGAGAAGGACTTTTGCTTTTTTCGGTTTTTCTCTCAAGCAACTAACCTTTCTGGTTTAGCTTTCTCCATACACGCGTAACTCATCGATTTATTCTGACAATTACATAATGCTTCTGAAGTGCAAAGAGAGACTAAAAAGCACATCCAAAATCTAGGACACCCATAACTCATCTGTTTCTTATGGTTCCCTAGCACAGGTTTTATTTCCAAGTGAGTCAGTCACGTTTCAGTGAGTGCAACAGAGTTATTTTTGTAACCCTTCCAAAAACCCTTCAACTAAGTCCTGATGATGTACTGACCTCTTGGAGGAGGAAGGGGTTACAGATATGATTTCATGAGACCACACAGAAATGTTAAGATTATCTGTGGAATTTCTTCTTCAGTCACCCAGCAGAACTCAAGCACTCAAAAACCCACCTTTTTGAAAAAAGACAGGGGTCATCTTATAGCTGCTGAAGATTATTTAACTCAGGACTGCTAAATAAAAAAACCTCCACATTGCAACTTGATCCCCAAGTCAAGGGAGCCCCTCATTGGCTTTGCTAACTCAACTGAAATCCCCCTGAAAGAAGAAAACTGCAACAAGGACACATGAAATGAGGAATCTTGTTTGTTACAGAAGTACACTCATCTCACTTTCACACGGGCTCCAGCCTCCTGTCGACCCAAAAGCTGACAAAATGAACATTTCAAGCATGTAGGCTGAAAATGTAGGCAGAAATGGGTGATGATCAGGGCATGTCAATAATGTCACACAGCTGGAACGCTGCCCAGTCCATGGTGAATAGCTGTTCTCTAAATGACTAATGACGCAGGAGGAGGTAGAACGTAAAATTCTCCATTTTCAGAGAGGAGGATACTGCTTCTCTTGATGCCACCACTTATAATTAGTTTCTCCTTTTCCTTCCAGTTTCATGTTGCAATGGTCTAGCCAAAACGTGTAAAGCAACAACATGTCTCACACATGTAAGTGTGAACTTTAAGCATGCCAGTGTTTTGCCTTCAATAAATGGTCTAACCTAACAGCAGTGCTCCGCTCCAGATGTGGAAGGATTCAGTGATCTGTGAATTAACTTCTGAAATTCTTCGAAAACAAAAGCAATTTACAAAAGTAAAATATTCTTCCTGCTACTGTTCAGTTACAGACAGAATATAAAGTCATTGTTGGCTTCTAAACCGATCTGACTCCAAAATTCAGTGCTTAGTCTACTGAAATCATCATTTCAGTAAAGGACTCACAAAAGCCTAGAGCCAAAGAGGTCCCAAGGTGGTAGATATATTAGAAATCAAGCCACGAGGTACATCAATTTGGATGTATCTCGCCTGTGCAACCACAAACATTGTGAGGAAATAAAAAAGTTCTGAATAAAACGCAGGAAATTATTTTTATAAAAAAAAGAGTTAGTCCATCTAAATGCAGTGTTATTTCCCAGATGCTGAAAGATAATAGCAGGCAGGATAACACCCATAAAGCAAAACAGAATATAGCTTTCATCTTCTCAAAAGTGTTTGAAAACCCAGCCTGTGCCAGGACAAAATGGGTGGTATTTGCCTCTAACCATTCAAGTCATCCTATTTTTGAGGATCACAGTGATAAACAATTCCCTGAAGTATACTGTAATTCCGCAGCACTGATGAGCCCAATATCAATGCCTGTGTTAAGGGCAAGTTCAAAGACTATTCAGTATTTGCTTGATAAGCTTCTCAGAGAGGTCATTAACTAGGACAGTTAGTTATCCTTCTCACTAAAATTATCTGTATTTTTTCTTCTCATCAAGATCTTCATTTTAGGGAACCTCCCCCAGCTGCCTAGGTACATCCAAAGGGAAAGGTGCTCATATAGCAGTAAGGTGATACACCCATACTTTAGACTGCACGGCTAAAGCATGTTTGTGGTTGACAACTATTAGCACACATAAGACCAGGAAATGATTCAACTGGTTGAAGCACAAAGCTCTTACAGGACTGAAGAGAAGACAGGAATGCAGTGGAAAACATTTGCAAAGCTTGGGCTAGTGAGAAAGTTATTCCAGGAGACGCTTTGGTTTGCTCCTGGTGATACTCATCTCCAGTACTCAAGCAATAGGAGTGAACAAAAACAGATGAGAACTGTGGTGGTACCTCATCCTCCAGAGTTAACTGCTGCTGATTAAACCTCTAGAAACACCGATGGTCTGGTGTGTTCCTGTAGTGGCTCTGCACACGACGGGGTAGTGAAGGCAACCAGCTCCCTAGAGCCAACCACTTGTTGTACAAAGCATTCATCAGGACCACTCTCATTGCTCTTCAGACGACTCCTTCCAGGAAGGACTCTGTAGATTGAGCCTAAAATAATACCAAAGTAGCCTCTTGCTGATACAGGAACACTGCTCTACCACACCAGCAGTTTTCACTTAGTGGAGGAACAAGACAGAAGAAACTTTTTTCTGTTGTGACCTCCACCCCCTCAGTTGCCACTGTCAATGAGCTATTACCATCAAACCACTCCAGTAAAACGTTTCAACTGCATCTACGCAGGTCGGACAATGCTAATCCCTGTAACCCTGAGCAAGACAGGCCTGCTCAAGTCCACCATGTAGACACAGCTCCACAGGTCTGAATTAATGGCAGCATTGCAGTGGATCAGCTACCATCTCATGCAGGACCCAGAGGCTCCAGCAAACATCTTTAAGCAGCTCTCAAACCCAGAAGCAACCAGAGTTGCCCGAGGCCATCACAAGCATTGGACAGAGACTGTTCATCGTGGCAAGTCTCAGAGAGTACCTGGGTGTCTCTGAAAGGTTGTTGGCTATTCCCGGAGCCCACAGAGCAGAGGGAAAAGCATGATCCAGAGGTGTCATGAGCCAGAATGACCACGAGAGACAGCTACCTGAATGGATTCTCAAAATAAGAAGGATGAAAATTCAAAACAGGAGTCTCAGTTTCCTAGTTTTATAGCAGGAATAATTCAAGCAGGGAGAAAACTCCGCTGACAAAACCAGCAGGAAAGCATTAAAGAGATATGAAGAAGAAGAAGGAGAAAACCCAGCCCCTCCAGTGGCAGCTGCCAGGGAGCTCCCTCCTCCCTGGCAGCGGTGGAGTGAGGGGGGCCATGGCCATGGGAGAAGTGGTGGTGGCTTGGCAGGGCCTCGCCAGCACATCCTCACCCCTCCCGCCAGCGCCTGACCCTCACTGGTAGACATTTCAGCTTTAGGAGCCCTGTCAGGACACACACAGAGCTCTGGTCGTGGAGGAAAGACCTAGCATAAATCTCTTTTTTTCCTTTGCTCTTCAACACTGCTTTTAGACTGCACGTGCTTTTCTTAAGTGTAACTTCCAAGTGACCATACAGAGCAAATATAGTAGATCTCACATATAAATGCTGTTTTTCATCATTCAGGTGACGTCAAGTCGCTTAGGTTTTGGCACGAAAGCTTTACCCCCCTTGCACTTGTGCACGGACATACAGGTACCCATGTGCAGCCGAGGGGACAGGTGCTTTCCTGGGTCGGTTATGAGTGTTGCCCTGCCAGGGATAGCAATTACTCAGGTAACATGTGCCAGTTCAAGAATCACATTTTCCAGGCACAAGGAAGCAAAGTAAAAGGGAAAGCTATGGTAACCTTATCTTCTGGTAATTGTCGTTGCCTTCTCCATGTCTAGGTTTTTCGTGTTTTTTAAACTGAATTCTGCAGTGCCAACTCCACTTTAAAAAAACTTGCTCAAGTATATGCTTAAACCAAAATGATGGAGGAAGAGCTATTTGAAATGATCTGTAGTTACTCTGGGCAATCTGTTTAGCTTAGCTGATCACAACTATTCTGAAACTTTAGGTATACATCACTGTTGATATAAAAGATAGTGCTGTTAAGTCTCTCTTATTTATTCAAAAAGCCCCAGTTCCTGGGAGCCTCAGCTACTTCTTCCAGGAAGAGAAATTAAAACAAAGGGGAAAAAGAGGAGAAGGGAAAACTATCCAGATTGCACGCTTCTTTTTAGACTTCCCAACAGATGCTCTGCAGAGAGGGGCTGGCAAAACCTAAATACTGGAACAGCCCAACATTTCTATTTATTTATAACAGATCCACAGTTCCCCACCAGTCATTAGAAAATATGGAACAAGACTTCTGCCCAGGAAGGCAGCATTTTGCCTACATATTTTGAGCTGTGGAATATTTTTAAAGGTGCAAAATTCCAACAGCATATATATTGTGAGGTTTCAAAATTAAATGCTACATTTACCATTTCCAGAAGGATATTGACTACAGTGAAAGTTTAACAATTTAAAAAAAAAAACATTTCATCAAAATTGAAACACAGCAACTCAAATTCCCTGAATTATACCAGTGGTAGAAGAGAAGGATTGAGAGAGGATACACTCTTGATTTTTTTTTTTTTCCCCTCAGCCTTTCAGCTAATGCTATCAAAGAAATATTTTTTGAAGTCTCCAAGAATCTTCACAATAAAGGAGGAAAAAAAAGCACAACCAAATCAATCACCATCCAGCTCATACTATTTCAGAACAAAATCCATTCAGAGATCTCCTAGAGGTAGAACAACACTTCTGAGTTGCAGTGAATCAGATTTAGCAATAATAGGGCTGCTCTTGCTTCTCCCCTCCATGACAAAGGGAGGCACAAGTTATCTCGCCCACGGTTGAAGGAGGTTGAATTTAGCAAGTCAGTTTTTATTATCAGTCCACCTTCCTAAGGAAATCAGTTTATACAACTGCCTGTACAGGTGCTTCTATCCATTTGGCTATCTTGCAAAATAACTTCCAGTTTTCCAGGACAATTTCAATGAAGTTTTGACAGAATGGTAGCAGATATAAAAATACTGTGTCTGACTGAGTTTTGTACGTTTACAGATGGTAGTACACAAGAAAGATAATGCTTCTGCTGAGGAAAACTTGCCACGTTAATTTATTAGACACAAGAAAATATATGTATTAAGCACAAATCTATAGAAAATCAGACTTCATAACTTTTTTCTTCTTAATGCACTACTTTTTCCTACACTTGTGAGATACCCAAACAGCACAGAACCCCAGAAAAACAGAAAGATGCATTTTGCAATGTATCAGAACTATCTTTTTTTATATAAAACAGTAACTGTAGAATACAGAAGTAACTGGGTTGATGCAAAAACTTAATACATCTGCAACGAAAGCACATGTACTTGATGAAATTAGAGAAATGTCCAACAACAAAATCTCCACTTGGATTTTATGACCTCCCGTGACTCTACGTATATTTTTATACAGGGATTTGGCTCAGAACAATCGTCCGTATACATATAGGATATCACAGGGAATTACTATGGAACGTACGTCAAAATGCTGACAGTAGTCACATCTCTGGCAAGTGGCACTTATAGTTTACCTACATGCTTGTGAAAGCATGTCCAAATTTATATTCTGAGTGAAGATTTTGGCGAATAAAATGCCAACCATGCTTTTCATTAGGTCTTTAGCTTCCAAGTTAATGCTACTCTACTAGGTCTCCAAATACTTTGTAAGTAGGGGAAAATCAAGCAGAAGCAAATGCATTTTCAGTTTGCGTTTCAACCAAAGGATGAGATTTCTCAACAAGATTGTGAATATTGCGCTACAAATTATTATAGATGGTCAGATTTCATTGTATTTCCTTTGCAGGTTACTAGGTAAAGAAAAAATATTTTGGTTTTGTATTCTTTCAATAATTGTACTTCGTCTGCTGAAAAAACACCAAGCTATTTTAGCTAAAGGCAAGGTTATCTAGTTATCCTTGATTTGGGGCAATCAGCCATCACAAAACAATTCCTGGGAGTAAACACTATAGTTAAAGACATGCAAACAAATACTAGAATTATAAATGATAGTACCACACATGAAAGAAAAAGAAATCAAAGGGACTACTACATGAAGTAAATCTGTATTATGCCTCCTACTGAGTCGTTATATTTTCCATGTACTCTGCTTTGGGCGATTGATCTTTGTTTGTATGTTTTTGTTGGGTTTTCTTTTCTTAAGTAAAACCACAGGTTCCAACAGGGTAAGTCAGGTAAAACCATTTTTTAATTTTCATTTTTTTTGGAAATGACATACATTTCTGTGTCTACCTCTCTTCCAGTATACCAGCATAATATATCTATCGACACAGAGCCCAAGAAGACTTCATAGAATTTAGCATTAAAAAAACCACAAACAACAAAAACTAGTGCCACACACAGTTTAAGATATTGCCACATGGTGTAAATTCAGCTAAAAGGAAAAAAGTCATATAAATCAAGTAAAACTTTCCTACTAATTTGTGACAAGATTGCCTTTATGCATACAGTCAATGAAAGCCTTGGGCAATGGGAAGGGGCATTAGTCTGCTACAGGCAATGGATCTGTGCTTGATCTGCACCAGTATTTGATTTGGCCCAATATTTAGGAGAGACAATTATTGTTTCAAAACACAAGGTCTCTTTGCTGAAAGGAAGGGGCCCTGTTGAAAAGTTGCTAGCTGAGCAGCACATCAGGTCTAAGTTTTATGCATGAATCAGCCTCAGGGAAGATTCACAAATATACCCTTAATTAAATATTTTTCCACTATTCCACCACTCTAAAAATATAAAGAGAGAAAATAATTATATAGGGACAGATCTTGAACCCTCAGAGCTACCACTAGCTGCTAGGGATGCCCTGTGTATCAAAGATTAGACCTCAATACATGAAATAGCACTAATGTCATTAAAGCTTAGAGTCATTTCAGCTACTGGTAAAAGTTTAAAAAAATTACAGCATTCCTGGGGAAATGTAAATGTATTTGCTTTTTGAAAGACTGGTGTGCATCTACATATAATCAATTAGCTCAGTTGCTACAACCACACCGTTAGAAGCATAAGAGTAGATTTACTGCAGAAAAGCACCAAGAAAAAGCAGTAACAATGACATGCAGTCACATCAGAAGCTGTTTTCCCCCACATAAGATCTCCATCAATTAAAACTGCAATTCATGAACAACATCGACAACAAAATAACGCTCCTGAAAATTCGGTAGTAAAGCGGAACACAAAGTGGATGCTGTGAAATGAAAGGCAGCAGAGTAAAGAATCCCTTTGCAGCCAGTCATAGCAGCCCCATCAAAGCTACAGAGTACCAGAGACTGCACTGCTGTCAGTTACTTTTCCCTCTCTTTCTTTTTATACTATCCCAGCAAAAAAGACGCTGTAAGTTATAGAACAGACAGAGCGGAGCCATTCAGCGTGTCTGAGGTGCGGTAGCAGTGTCTGTGCTAAGGGTATCCTGCTTCGCCTGATTTGACATTTCAGGGCCTCATAAATGGGATCAACTTCAGAGGAATATGTATACAAAAATAAAGGTATCATAGATGAGATCAGACCACCCCTCAGTGTATCCAAACTTGCTTCCATCCACCCAGAGTATCAGGAACTATAAGCTAAATTGTTGTAAGCTACGCATCAGTCATGCATATGAGAAATGTATGTTTCTGGGTATGAGATAATCTGTTTTATATCTTCTTATGTTCTCCAGTTTCTTCTTCTCACATCTGTTCTTTTTGGCTCTATGTGTACAACAGCTGCATATTTGGCGAGACTGATTTCAAACAAAGAAAAAGTATTCCGTGCTTTTCTAATAAATCACTCTTCAGATGCTATATAACTGCAGAAATTGAGACAATTAGGCCAAAATATCAGCTATTTTTTCAAAGCAAAACAAAACAGCATTAATTCCCTAGTGATAACCCCCTTCACCTAGCAAATCAGAGACGTGCCCTATAGAAACCCACTTGTTTATATCTACTTCTGTCCCAAAAATTAGCGTCCAGCTTTTTATACATACAACTCATATATGTTTATCATGCCCTGTCATTACACCCTTCTGGACTAGAAAGAAGCTAAACAAACAAACAATGGGAATTACAGTCTTTAAACAAAAGGAATGGAATTAGGTTGTGGTCCATAGAGAGAACGGCAAGATCTAGGTTTCTTCCCTGAAGAAGGATAAAGATATTGACCCCAGAGCAATTTCAGCCAGTGTGAGGCTGCTGCTTCTCAAAAGGCAATTCTCAAGCATAGATAGTGAACATGACAGGAGCATGTCACCATCAACACAGAAGAGCTGATGGAGCATCAGCTCCTCTGAATCCCAAGCCTGTGTGTTCCTCATTTGCTAAACCTTGAAGTCTTCATTCAAACCATGTTATTGCTCAATTTAATAGGAGTTGCCATTAAGGAGATATGGAGCAAGGTTTTAATGGTCAAGCATTATATGTAAGCACTACGTCTGCCATATCATTAACAACTCTGTAATAGAAACCAAATAATGTACATGTTTACATTTTCTCGCTTAACCTTTTCATATTTATCCAGGAAAGAAGTAAAGATACTGAGAAAGCGTTACACAAGAAGTTTCTCCTGTCCATTATATCAACAGAAGACAGTTAAGAAATGAACCAAGAATGTGAAATTAAAACCAATAAACCCTGTGCTAAATGTTATGGATTCCATAATTTTAACACGCTTTTCGTAATCTTTCATAAAAATCACAGTACAGCTTCACACTCAATTCATTAATTTCCCCTCTTTAGTTAAACACCAGGCAGCCTGCAGGCCTTTTGTTTGCTTGTTTTTAATTCAAAGGCTGACTAGGACATCCAAGGTGTTTTAGTAACAGCCCTGTGCACTATCTAATTTTTTCCAGTCTATACAGTTTGACTTTTTTTTTTTTTTAAGGGGATGAATAGTGTTCCCTGAGTTTACATGTAATAAAGCATGGCCAGTGCTCATTAGACAAGTACAGCAGAGTATTTGTTTTTAAAAGACAATACTGACCAGACTGTTTTCTGCATAAAGTCACTCCTGCATATGGTAACAGGGTAGCAACAGTACAGTATAGATTACATGACTGACATGCAGATTTTCAAATTGCATGCATCAATTAGAAAGCCCATGTACAACAAGCATCAGGTGAAATTTTAAAATCTGTCTGAAGAACACAACTTTAGGGAGCCCCTGTAAGTGTATGCTCAGCCTAGTGCTTTTCTAATTCTGCTATAGCTCAGAGGAGACCATACTTTACCACGAAACCCTGTGATGCAGCATCGGTGGTTTCCAACTCTAACTTCCTGAGATGCTAAAAACTGTTTTCAATCAGATCTGCTGACTCCATCAAAAACAAACAAACAAACAAACAAAAAAACTCAAACCAAACCAAAACCAACAAAACACAACCACTCAAACAAAATCAAACCACCTGGTACGATCAAGACAGACCCATAGAAAGTCTTAACTAATGACAAATACTAATGGCCTTTGCACTGCACAAGTCCCCAAAGGCAACCACAAAAGCAACCCAATCACATTAAAAAAAAAAAAAAAGCAGCCCAAACCAAAACTTTCTTGGCAGTGACACTGCAGATAGGCTGGAAAGGAGAGAAGTTTGTGCTCTACCATTTGCCGAGCCCACATTCCCACTTGCCAGCCTACAGCTTTACCTTTCAGTATGCCTAATACAACATTTCACAGCTGCTCAGAGAGAAATTTCCCTTCCCAAATAGTGCACAACAACAGTAGCTGGGAAATTCTGGGAACCAGCAGCTGGGGAGATCAGTGTTGGCGGGCTGAGCCGAAATGCTGAAGCATCTCTCGTCACAACTGCACAGAGCCAGATTCCAGAGTTGTTAATCAAGAAGAACTCAATGGGAGCTTTGCCCAATTAAGTAACGGAGGGTTTGGCTCATTCTAGCAAAGGATTACACTGCAACAGCAGAAGCCCTTCAGTATGTGAGACTGAGGTTAGCATCCTCTCTTACTGTACCGGTAAACTCCCTTCCCCTGTCTTCACCTCTACTAGTCCCTCTGAATAGGAGGCTTTAGAGGCAAACTGTGAAGTGATGCTGAGAAATGTAGGGATGCAGTCAAAATGGAACATACAATCATAGCATCATGGGGTATTTGCTTTTTGGTTCTCTTTATCTCAGTTTTACTACCTGCCTCACTTGCACCAGGAAGATCTCTCTTGTTCTCCTCTCCCTAAATAATTAGAAAACAACAGCATTTATGTCCATGCTGAAGCATAACCCTGGTATACTTGGGTATACCTCTCCAAAACCCCTGTGTAGCTTCCCAGTCACACGCAAACTGATTCCAGTTGCATTTCCACTAGTGATATCTTTCTCCTCCCCCTCCGAGGAGGCTCTCAGGAGATTGGCAGCCAACTTACTGAAGCTTGATGTGTTTGCTTTTGCTAAAATCCAGTCTCTAACTGCAGGACACAGAAACTTAGTTAAGGTAGGGAAGAAATTTCTTACTGAAGAAATGAAAATATTAAAAAAAAAAGAAAAATATGTATTAGTTTATCTGAATGAGTGGATGAGGTGTTCAGAAAGCATCTCAAGCTACAGAGGACATCACGAGAAAGTATCCTAAGCAAGAAAGTATATACTGCAGAAAGAAGTGATAGCCATGCTATACTTTCTCTAATCCCACATTACCCTCTTGGATCCTTGACTACTGAAAATTTTACTTTCCCTCAAGATCCTTAAGATCTGATCCTGCAAGACAAGGCAGAAGAGGGTAGTAGAACTGGACCAGGCTGAGTGAGAAAGCAAGTCAATAGTCCTGACTGAATAAAATTTTTCTTGAGGTTTCTACCACTAGCCACTGAGGAGTTTAGACCTAGAAACCTTTATGATCAACTTTATTTTGCAGTGAAATTTATTTAGAACAAGTTCCCAATAACAGTTTTGAAATACTGTCTGACTGCAGAAGGATTTTCAAGCTCCATATTATCAAGAGAAAATGTTTCTTCTCCCCTCCTCTCTTAAATAAGAAAGCTGCATAGCCAGCTATACATTTAAATCTATTTCCTATTTACACTGATTTTCGGAAACAAATGCAGCAATAACTTACATTTCCACATTGCCTGTGGTCCCACCAAAACCAGCGAGATTATTCCCAGAGTACAGAATTAAGCATGTGCATAAATCTTTGCAGGATCTCAGCCAAAGGGACTGTTTTATTCAGAAACAATAAAGAGACAGAGGCTTGTGGTAACTTCGTGAGCCAAACCCTGTCCTCAGAAGCACAAGTGCACTTCTCTTTGGGGATGTGCAGTTGAAACCCCCCCAGGAGCACACCGAGCCACGGGAAGCAGAGCAGAGGCAGGCGAAAGCCCTGTGCCCCTCCACTTGCAGAGAGGGGAGTTAAATTTCATGAAGGAGTTTATCAGTGTGAAGACATGGAGGCACGTTGGTGTAATTTAGATGCATTTTTGGCTTAACATTCCAGCCGAATATAATCCTCTCTGGTTTCTCCTTCTGCTACATAACATTTGGTCTTCCATGGTTCTCATTGCTATGGGGGTCACATAACAGGAATGTATCTAGATAGGTTTGAGCAGCACGTGCAACTTTTTATAAAGAATAATGGATAGCCTACATTATTCATAACATAACTGATTTCATTTGCATTATGCTTTACTTTCCAGATTTTTAAACAAGGACATCCTAATAGGACTGTACAGGTATATTTCTTCTGAGATTCATGCTCTACACTAGAATTAGTTGTCTTCCACAAAAATCATTATTAAAATTAGCACTACACATTGTTAGATTGTGGCCTAAAATTACGTGGTTAAAACATTGTCTACTACACCTGCATCTTCTATTTCTCTAACACAGGGAACAGATATAAAACTTTAAAATAATGACAAGGACAAAAAATTTAAAATATCAGGAAAATAAGAAGCAATACATATCTAAAAGCTCTTGTAATGTTTGATGGCTGTTTAAAAAAAAATAAAAATGCCTCCAAGTTATCCCAAAGCATCTGTGAAACAATAAATTAGAAGGAAAAAAGCCCCAAATGAACCCAAAACCACAATAGCGAAGGCAGTGGAAAGTGGCTTAGAGCAGATGAGAGTTGCTTCTCTCCCTTAGAATTCATAACCATGTTTTCTTCCTCAGAGATATTCTTCATATGTAGTGGCTTCGCAACATTTCTTTTTGAAAAAGAAAACCTCGCACTAAAACACACTTGCATTTGTCACTGTCCATACTGGGACTCGACTAATTCAGGCAAGTAAATCTGTTTTAGGGACTATCACTGATAATCCACTGAGAATAAAACACTGATCTTCATCTTGAACCAAAACCTGACATGATCTTTCGCCTCTTCTATTGGGAAAAAAAAAGAGCAACAGACAAAACCCCAAACCAAATAACCCATCACGGAAATTACAGAGCCCCACACAAAGAGAAAGCAGAGCTGACTGGATTCTTCATTCTGGATACCTGAAAATCCATTGTCTTCTCTGTATTAATGTAGAATTTTCCTCAGAAAACAAAGCAGAAAGGAGTTGTCTTACTGGGCATTCTCACTCTCTCCTGTTGTCTTTCAAGAACTGCTATTTTAAAAGTCTGGCAAGTATATATTTTTTTCTTTCCCTGCATTCACAAGACTATATTAGATGTTGTTTTAAACCCAGTTCAGTCAACTGGAAATGGCCCATCAACGTCAGCATCACAGAATCAGGCCCTGAGACCGCGTTTTGAAGGGCTGAAGAAAATCAGACTGCTTTAAAATCATCCAAGCAAAAAATGAGTAAAAACAGGCATTCATGAAATGTTATTGTCCAAGATAGAATAGTAGAGGCTGAGGAGAACAAACAATATAAATAGAGAACATGTTTTTCCTTGCCTGCTTCACAATAGCTAAGATTCTTTTAAAAAAGAATAGGTAGAAAGATAAGACATGCATGCCTGATATTGAAGAAAAGACTGTTTGTACCCAGTACACTGGATAAATTGTTCAAGAACAGTTCAGCCATGTCAAAAAATGACCCTC
Source organism: Tauraco erythrolophus (assembly GCF_009769465.1). Lineage (NCBI taxonomy): Eukaryota > Metazoa > Chordata > Aves > Musophagiformes > Musophagidae > Tauraco > Tauraco erythrolophus. Next base: position 23,936,065 of record NC_141465.1, read on the forward strand.
TTGTGCTGCCAGGGTCAGTCAGACCTGTAGTCAGTGTTAGTCAGAAAGGTCATCACCACTTGCATATTTAAAACATATTCACCTGATTTCTGCTAGCACTTCACAAACTTAGCACAGACCAGCTGGGTAGGGGATTTTAGGTGTGGTGCGGCTGGCAAGTGTTTTATTGATGGATCAAGAGCTGTGGGCAATACTCAGCCCAGTGCTGAAGGCTATCAGAAAGCCTGTGTGCCACTGCAGACCTCAATTACAAGCCCAAGTGGGGCTGTGATGGTTATGTGTTGGTATGATGGGGTCTGCTTGCTCGCTCACACACGTACACATCCCTGTGTGACACCAATGATAAACTACCTGGCTGGGACTGTTGCTGTACAACCAACACACGAGGTTTTATGTACCACTGAACCCATTGAATCTCCGTGTATTTTTTAATACCGAGAAAGAAAAGGAGAGGCCTGACCCCTAAACTCCTGACTCCTGGTAGAAATCCCACTTCACTCCTAGAGTTCAGGACAATGTTTGTTTTAATCTCAGTTTGATCTCTGGAAGACCCTCTAATGTTTAACATAGCAAGGAAAAAAATTCACATAAGCCTATTCCCATGGAAATTCGTTATACAGGTGCATCCTGAGAAGTAGTTTACTTGAACAGGAAAAACAATAACAATGCGGTAAGATGTAAATGAAATGCCTGATGGTAGTTAGTCTTTTACACAAGCAATTCCCATGGTTATTTTGACTTACTGATCATCAGAGGAATGTTGGAAAGCAGCAGCTTTTAAATATTTGCTAATCAATTCTACTATTTTTCCAATTGCATAGTTTACTTTAAAAATATTGACTTCAGGAGGAATTTTAGGGTAAATTTATAGCTAAAATTGTCTGACCCTTGCATTGAAAATGTGATGGAGCTACATTGTGGCAGAAATTAGATACATTGCTTTGCGGTCCTTACCTGTGTGTGTAGAGAGTTAAAAAAAATAAAAATAAAAAAGGAACTGTTGAAATATCCGGTGGGAATTACATTTTGGAACCTTCTTCTTTCCAAATTTATAAGCTGCTCTTTTGAGACAGATGCCTTGCAGAGTACACAAGGAAGGGAATGCTCAGCTGGAATGCCTCACATGCAACGTGAAAGAAACAGTGTTCAGCTATCCCATGATCCTCAACATTGTTTCATAACAACTCTGGCAAAGGCTCTCCCAATTCTTATAGAATTGTTGCCTTCAGACAATAAGGGTTCTGTTTATGTGGCTGTCTTATTTTTCTAAAGGAGATCTATGTGTAAGTATACCCACATCTCCACCACACACATCAAGCAGGAAGGATCCCTGTCCAGTGCAGAGGAAAACTCAGGGCAGGCAGTGGAATTATGCTATTTTAAACTATCTGTAGCTTTGTCCCATGATGTCTAGTCAACAGATATGCATCATTGCTAATTGGCTGTCCAGTCTCATCTCTCTCTGGTTGAAAGATAAAAGTGTGAAACAAACTTCTCTAGCTTTTAGGATGAGAAGAAACTCAAGTTCAATTCATTTTCATGTGGGTTTTTTCCAGTGTTTTCAAAACCTGAATATCAAGCAGATTTCTCCAGAACCCTTTTAAGAAACTTCCATAGGAAGTTTTTTTCCCCCAAAATGAACTCACTGCCTCTCACTTAAAAATAAAAAAATAAATTATTTTTAAAAATAAAAAAAGCACCCTGGAAATCGCAGATTAAGGTTCTTTTGCGTTCTGCAGTATGCAAGCAGTTAATGACATTACAGTGGCTTAGGTGAGAGGGTAACAGCATATCCAGTACTCAACACGTAAACAAAGAAAACAGGGAGGGAGGGAGAAGAGCCTTTTCTTCATTGAACAACAACAAAAATCAAAGTGAAATGAAATCAAAACAAGCAGGAATCTCTGATTTTTGTAACTATTACAGAATCCAAGTACTCCTCTGCTGAAGCAAGTGCTTTTGGTTTTCCAGATTATCTATGAACTGTACCTGCCAATGATTACTCACTGAAAAAGTATTTGCATCTATACCGGAACTAAAGCGACTGCACAGAGCAATTACTGTCCTACCTCAAGAGTGGTCTAGTACAGTTCAAGACATGAACAAGCAGTGCTGAGACTCACTCTGCCTTTCCCATGGCCCCTTCATCAGACACGCTGAAAGCACCTTCCTGTGCCGTCAGAGCACGGTGATGCAGAGGGTGCTTAACATCTCGCACTTGTATTCCTACACTGCACGCACACAGTCCTTGTTTGCTTTGAACAATGATTTCTGACTTCAAGCTTCAGAGCCAGCCCGTGCCACTTTCTGCTCCTGAGCTAGGACACCCAGTTCTCCGCACCACATCGCTGCAGAAGCTGTCTCTGCTAGCACAGGTGTTTTCCCATTTCGGAAGTCCTTTTTGTGCTACCCTTCCTACCTGCTCTCCTCCCAGCACCTGTGGACACACAGCTGTGAGCAACCTTCACCCAACACACAAAAAGACAGGAAAGGCAAAAGAGCTAATGTGGAACTGTGGGGATCGGACTTTCCCAGCTGGGATGGTGCCCTGAGACAAGGCCAAGGGGCTGGGGCTTGCTCAGCCTGGGGAAGAGATGGCTGCGGGGGCACCTGACAGACACTTGTCTGTAGTACCAACGGGGCAGCGACGAAGGAGATGGAGCCACACTCGCATCGGTGTACGGCAGGATGAGACACAACAGCTGAACGTTGAAAGAAGAGAGGTTCAGGTGGGATATGAGAAGCAACATTTTCTCCCATGAGGGCAGGCAGGCAGTGGAGGAGGTTGTCCAGAGAGGCTATGAAGACTCCCTTGCTGAAGGATTTCAAGACCTGCCTGGACAAAGACTGGAGCAACCCAGTCTCATCTCATAGGTGACCCTACTTTGAGCTGGAGGTTGCACTAGAGACCTCTTGACATCCCTTCCAACCTAAATTCCTCTATGGTCCTTTAAAAGGAAGCAAATTCGATAGTTTAGTTTATATGAACTTACATGCCTTTGCTCTGGTGCATCAGAGCTGTGATCTCAGGACAAAGCAGGTATTTGCTTCCTCAAAGTACTCCTGCTCATGCCTGCTTTGTAAAGGTGAAGGCTTAGGTGCCCCCTGGCCCCTTTTCAGAAGACCAGGTTGAGCCATTTTGAAACACGAGGAAGCTCAGGCTGCTATCAGATGCACACTGACCTCTCCCTAGCTCAATGCAAGATCTTCTTGTAGTTGGCAGGCAGTTATGTCATTTGTTGCTGACAAAACAGAACGTATACCGGTTACAGGCAAAAACCTTACAGGCTTAATTGTTTAATGGAGAGATTCTCAACAAACACTTACCTTGTAACACAATAAAAATGCGTTTTTAGGACACCTTTGCAATACCGATATTTAATAACGGCCTTCATAGGAAAGGTACTTGCAGATGCCTACGTACCGTTTCAATTAAGATATAAACAGACATAAAACTATTTAAGCAGAAAATACAATGTATTTTTAAACAGCTCATAATTTAAGATCATAAAACTGAGAGTGACTGTAGGGCTCACAGCCTGTCACTGGTTTGAATTCAAATAAACGTTAACAAAAAGTTGACTGTCTCAATTCAGTAAGTCTCATGCTATTCCTCATCTACCTAATGGAGACTAGCACTGCACTGCATATCATTGCCATGTTTCTCCACAGAAAATCCAGAAACCAAAAAGCCAAAGGCACTAAAAGGCAAAGTGTTTTCAGGATCAAATCAAGGCTGAAACGAAACCAAAATATTGTCAAGGGAGACTTGAATTAATTTTCTGTCCACTTCATTTATTCGGTGGATGAACACAAGTCTTCATTTTCCAGAGAGATGGACTCTGAACACAAACATATTCTTTGGTAAACTTCAAAATAAGTGAAGGGGCTTTCCACAACTCAGGCCAGAAACATTTAATCTTTTATATTTCAGACTTTGAAAGCTGCCTTTAGAAACCATCTTCTTTTTAAAGGCTCGGATCAATGTCATTAGTGGTTAATAACAACTATTACCGTTTGTGACTCTTCATTCTTACATGCATATATAGTGAACATATTTTTAAGAGGAGGAGGGCGAAGCGATCCCATACAAGTACACAAGATAATCACCAGTTATCCTCAGGGGATGTATTAGTCATTTCTCAAAAACCAAACAAAACACCCCAATACCATTACATCCATCGCATTAAGGATAGTTGCAGGTAGGTATGTTGCCTACCAACACCTAGCAGGTGGTCAAAAGTACTTGCCTTGTGACCTTCCCCTGGCAGCTCAGAGAGGGTCTAGGGGTGCAGCTGGCACCCTCCGCTTGGAGATGGTGGGTGCTGGAGGCTGGTGGGGGCTGCCTTTCTGGTACCTGAATGTGGACTGCTGGGCTCTGAGCTGCCTCCATAAAACTTACCCAGATAAAGCCCAAGCTTCTCGAATATACACCTGGGGATCATACAGAGCAGCACAACTATGTAACTGCGTTAGGTATAACACCTAAGAAAGCTTAATACCTTTGAGGATGTGAAAATTACCACTCATTATGCTAAGTAATGCCTTATATCAGCATGTAAATAACTTTTCTTTGCAAGCAATCACCAAAGCATTCTCAACAGAAAATTGATATATCTGATTTGTTTATGTATTCATCTAATTTAGGGCAGAAAGATTTTAAACTGAAACTAGATATGAAAGTGCGTCACTAAAATTTTTCTGAGTTACCTATTAGAATCCATATATATTCACACTTAAGCAGACACACACACAGAGCGTTACATTTCTTGTCTCTGTGATGGGCTGAATCAGATAAGATGTTAAATATACAGTCCTGTGCTGTACGTTACAAGAGATTTCACTCATCTGCCTGTTTCTGACAGTCATAGTTTTGGTGGGAAATTAAAAGTTAATTTTGTTCTTTGTCCTTTTGTCTTTTTCCTTATCGGTAGTGCCTCTGAGGCATGCTAAGGTATGCTGAAAGTGACCTTCAGTTTACTCATATCATCCTGACACAAGTGATTTAGCCTCCATGCTTGTAGGAGTAAACATAAGAAACACCCACTGACTGACAAATATTTCATCAGAATTCAGCCACACATTCACTGCCAGGCGTAGAGGGGAGGGTGTGTTAGATGATGACCTCATTTAGTAAGGCATCATCATTTAAGTTCACCACCATTATATGTACACTACTATTACCTTTTGCCCTCTCAACCCGCACCGTCTTGTCTCCCTTTAAAGGTCACTATATTTTGTGGCCTATTCCTCACGCAGCTGCCACGCGCTCACGTTGCAGTGCTGTGATTTCGAAGACGGACATGGATCTTTAACCAAACCTGATGAGGACGAAAATTTTCCCATTTCTCAAAACTACTCCCAGAGCAAGCAGACAAGCAAATTTTGAGCGCTTAAACTTATAGACGTTAGACAAACAATGTAGGAAGGAGCACAATCCCACACACACCACCCTGCAGAGAACGTGTTGATGCACATCCCGCATCTGGCTCTGCTGAGTCTTGTATTTCCCAGGACAGTAGCAGTACCACTGCTTGCAACATCAAAAGCTCCGGGCCATCAAATTCGGCAGGGTGATCTGTGTGCTCATGGCTAGTCTCACGTGGCAGTCCTTTGCTGGGCTGGAGCTTGGAGGGCAGTTGAAACAATTTTAAATATGTTAATTAGTAGTGACTTGCAGATTTCAAGACCTGTACAGTGAAGCAATGACGGTAGCTTAATTGATAAAATGTAAAGGTGAAAAGCAACAGTGATGAGAAAACTGGTGGAGATAAGGGCTTTAGTCATTGACTGGGGAAAAAAACATCCCAAAAAAAGGAAACAAAACTCTGGGATGTAGCAATAATCTAAGTCAAAGAGGCTCTTGAAGATATAGGACAACTTTTTCTGAAAGTTTAATACTCAGAGCATCAGAGAGTGTATTCTGGGTTTTACAAGACCGAAGTCACAGGATTATTAAGAAAGGTGATTTCAGCAATACCATATCACCAAGACTGGGCTGGAAAACCATGTTAAAAATCGAAAGGCTATTGTAGCAGACACAGCAAAGGCCGTGAGGGTACAGACACAGAAGGAAGAACAGATGCACTGGAGAGGTTTTATGAGTGCTTTTGTATAGTATGGAAAAAATAAAATGTATATTAAAAGTAATAGAAAAGACAACCTAAGAGCCACCATATCCAAGAGAAGCTCAAGACAGCTCTCGAACAGCAGCCAAATGAAAATTCAGCTTTGACTGCAGATGACACCCCCACAAACCTTTACCTGGCAATGGCCGTTTAATTTAAGCGCACACCACACGTGCACTCCTGGGCAGTGCTGCTGCAGCGGTCAGCTGGATGGCACCAAAATGACTGGGTATTTGAAAAGACTGCAAAAGAACAGGCAATAGCTAATTCCTCCATTCAGTTTGGTGATTTAGTATGCTGCTTACAGCTGCCCATGATGTTTCTGTGTTGTGCCATATTTCCACGCGTTACCTCCCCTGCTGACTCCGCAGCAGATAAGGAACTGAACCAGCTGGAAGCACCTGTTTGCTCCTGGCTTAGCAAGAGCATCGCAGATGGCTCCGTGGACACGGAGTCAAAGCAAGAAGCTTACAGATTTGACCCACTGTCCGTTTAAATCTAGCTCCTCTTTGCAAAGCGTATCCTCCCATTTCTGGTAAAAGTCTTGGCAGAGGGTGCAGAGTTTATGTGTCTTTCAAAAATACCTTGTTATGCAGCACCTTTCTATCTCATACAATGGAAAAGAGAAATCCCCTAAATTGATGTGAACCTCTCTTTCTGACTCACGTTTACCCACCCACAAGCCTTTGCATGCTGTTTCAAATCTTGACAAACTATTTTCATTTTCACATCAGATCCGTGTTTTGACTCAGGAACACTAACAGAAAGAAAGGCCACAGACACATGACCTGGCTACTTAACCTTTTTAAAGTTGTTTTCTCATTGAATTTCAGGAAAATAAATGTTAGGGTCAGACATCGTCCATCTAAAAAAATAAAAAATCCTCCCAACAACAGGTAGCTATTGGCCGCTAGTTACAACAAAACTGATACAAGAAGAATCAGATGACTTTGAATCATGCTTAGTTTAGCAGATTTAAAATAAAGATCTACCATACAAGGGAGAACTTTCCATTGCAAAATACTTCAGCAGTTTTATCATTCACCAATGTTACACGTGGGTTTTTTTCCTCTATTATCTAGGAAAAAGACAAGCTTGCGAAAAACATATTTTGGAGAGGTTATACCTACCAGAGCCATCTCATCTAGTAGGCGGAGAATAGGATTCAAGACCTGGCCATGTATTTACAGCAATTAGGAACACAAGGTAACGTCACGAAATTAAAGTTCCCATTTCAATGAGATTGCACAACTTCTTTGAGTATTTGAAAGACCCAAGGCTAAATCAGCAGATCCCTAGAAAACCTTTAGTGGCAAAGCCTCTCTGTTAGTATTCTGACATCTTTAAAAAGAAAAAGCTGTAGTAACAAAAACAATAGACACGTATATGCCAATTCAGACAACGTAAACATATACTTCAAGCCTGCTGCCAGTGTTCCAGGCCCACCAGTGTATCAGAAAGTGAGGAGGACTTGAGCCTACAAAGGCGCTTTACTGAATCGGGGCACACAACGCGGACGCAAAGAGCCACTTGGCATCTCAACACCACAGCTGGTCTGGGAACACCTCCGTCCTGGCATGTGCATGCCCCGTCTACTCAGAAAGGTCTTCTACGGTAACAGGACCTTTCAGGAAAAGAAATGAAGTTGGAGTTTGGGGATTCTGTTTGTTTGTTTGTTTGTTTGTTTTTAAAGCCGAAACCTAGTCTAGACTTGTGTACTTGAACGGAATCCATTTTCTATTAATCCAGCCAAGGATCAAAAACATACCCTGAAACTAATCTGTGTAATTTAACTTGTAGCTTTAGTTTTGAATATTATATTCCTACAACAAATAATTGTTTGCAGAAACTGTTTAGCAAATCATGCTACGTAGCACATAAATCAAACAGAAGTGGAAGCAAAACTAATGAAGGACTAATAGCCAGCAAATTAGTCACTGAGCTCTATCCAATGCCTTCTCTCCAACACAAGGTGTTACATCTGAATAACGGTGTTACTTCCCCCCACGCCCTTGTTTTTTTTTGCCTTTTAAGGGAGGGATTTGCTTGATATATCATAATCTTACCAGTAAAAACACCTTTAATTAAATACACACTTTGTAGCTCCACCTCCATTTTGAAAACATCATCTACAAATTCTCATTTTGTGGGCGCTTTTGATTTCTGAATGGTTTCTTCTGCCTTTCTATGACACCTGCCACTCTCCTACAGGGTTTATTCTCTGGAAAGGGCCAATATAACAGCAAAAGCTATAGTTTGGAATATTTTGATAGATATATTACAGTCAAATCCAACTGAATCACATTTTTTAAAAAAATCATATCAACTCCCTTAGGAACTATTAAAAAAATTTAGATTTGAATGTGAAAGAGCAGAATAAGTTGCATTTAAAAGCTCATCTGATACATTTTAAAAAAAAAAATCAAGTATTGTTACTGAAAACTGACATTTAAGACCTCATGTAATAGATTAAAAATTCCAACCATCCTTATTAATGTTTTAATTTCATCTACCCAGTTTTTCCTCTTTCTTCCTTCCTTATTTCTTCCCCTTGCCTTACCCATTGTGTCTCTGCGTCTTTTTCCCCTTGCTGCCCTACCCTACATACCTTCATACATTAAATGCTCCCTTCTTAAAACCTTTGTCTTGCTTCCCTCTTTCTTTCTTTTGAACTCTTTCTGGCTCATTTTCCTAGGCTCCATCTTCTCTTGTCTCTCACAGGTTAGGGACTACGTTGCATGGGATGGTTTTCAGACTCCTACTCCTCTACCAGCCGTGTGGTACCCCAGGGTAGGTGGTGTCCGCGGAGTGCCCTGGCCATGCTGCCACCAGCACACCAGGCTGGCTTTTGGGTCAGGAGCACTGCCTGTACACACCAGTTTCCTTCAGCACACAGGCAGGGAAGGAGCCCTTCTACTTGACTCAGGCAAGCTGAGGAACACCATGAGAGATGATGCTGTGGGCTATCCTGCCCCTGTAGACCCAAGAGTTGAGTCTCAAGCTCAAATTGCAAGACTTACTGGTCTAGCCCTTGCCCTGTCCTAGCTCTGGTTTAATATCATCTTTGCAGAAGTATTGTTCTATACCTCATGGATCATCCCATGAAAGGCACAGACTTTAGCAGCAGCTCTAAGCTGCAAGCCCTCTGTTCTTAGATGACCCTGCAGGGACACGGGGAGCATCCTTCCTTGGCCCTTGGGCAGGGACTTGTCTCCCTCATAGCCTGGCACATATGTCATACACTGGGATTTCAGCAACTTGCTAGTGGGGCATGCTCAGAAAGGGGCCTGTGTGGTCGTGCCCACGTCTGACCTCTGAGACCGCAAACGTCACCAGTATTAAAGCACCACCCCTGCTTTGCAGAGATATAGAGACTCCAAAGCTGGCACTTGCCTACCGAGCTGAATTCTTGCGGAGCCTTCCTACTTTGCAAAAGGTTGCGTGGAACCAGGCAGAGGTGAACCCCTCTGCTTTAGGTTGACCAGAATTAAATATCCTGTTTCTTATATCCAGCCCTCTCAGTAAAAGCTCTTGCACACTTGAGAATGCCAGCGCAATGCTATTTGCCACACCGGCTTTGTAGGCAACTGCCTCAGTTTTCACAAACATGTGCGTAAACTCGAGAGCACTAAGCCAGAGGACTGTCCTCAAGTTCAGCCCCAGCGAAAGCCCTGCTAGTTTATCTATTTATGGTACGTCCAAGTAACCTATCACCATGGCAGCTAAGCAGCGAGGAGAAAATGCTGCAGACCAGAGCAGATCAGGCAGCAGCGCTTGTAAGACCTAACCACAAGACTGCATGTCACATCCTCCCCTGACTGCTGCCATGACCCATTTATGACTTCCACCTGAAAGCTGTACAATATGAAAAAAGTTTATTAACGTACCAGAGCTACAGTCTTCAAAGATCTTAACTCTAACAATAACAGAGAAAGAGAGCATAAAAGCAGGCCGGAAATGGCAAAAAAAAACATTGACACTAAAATAGAAAAACAAATCTCATTGAAATTAGCATTGTAAAATACATTGCAGTGAGCCAATCTAAGAGGAATGCGCTCAGCCCACTGAGCGCCTCAGGCACTTCAGAGGGGAAAACCCAATACATTTAAAGTAAACACAGAAGCAGCTCCAGGTTTGTCATCAGCACAGAAAACTGAGGAGTGAGAAAACACAGGACAGACGGTAGCAGAGGTCAGTCTGTCCTGGGCAGGGGCAGGTAACCACCGCCTTTTGCGACCTGGGGCTGTGGCTCTCAGCCTCCTTCCCTCCCGTGTCTTACTGAGCCTAGTAAGCCCACCCCAGCTCCCCACATCAAGCACGCTTCCCTCACCTTGCTGGCTGCCAGTGCTGGATTTTAAAGCAGGCGGCACTGCAGCAGGCTGCTGCCTTAAGCAGGGTTCATCAGTTCCAGGGTTTTACTTCTGGTTAACACATCTCCCAACTGCCCACCTTAGTGCCTATTGTTTCTCATGGTGGGGCAGTCTCGGAGTGAGAGAGGCAGACTGCTTTTAGGCAAAGTGTAACTGGAGGATGTGTTCCAGAGGCTAACCCTATGCATTCCAAGTGCTAGCAGGAGTTTAGTCTGCTAGAGCTAGTCCGAAGCCAAAACTCTCACAGCGCACACAGCAGGACATTAGCTCCTCAGCACTATTCATTTTCTACAGATCCACTCCTATAGCACTGCACTGCTTGGCTCAGTCCAAAGTGTGGTGTCCCCAGCAGATAAATATCTTAAGAGAAATAACATCACAGACACTGTTTGTGCTTCACCGCAAGGCAGTTAGAGGAGAATCCACTCTCTTCTTGCGTACAACAGTGCTATTACTATGAGAATGTGGTCAAAAATCAAAACCAGAGGTCAGAAGGCAGGTGCATCTCGAGAAGGAGAGAAATACCCCAGAGCTTTCAGGTTGACTCCTGCTTAACTTAGAGTTGCACTTCTTCCTCCTCTTATATGCATCAACAGTCTCATCAACAGAACATTAAACATGCTACTATTATTTAAAATTCTCTTTGGTCATTTCCCACAGGGAACACATGACCTGACATCCAGACGCTTTGGTAAAGTACAGAACTGTAGTGACCCATTTCTGTAAAAATTAGCACCAGTGACCAAAGAGGTCAACACTAACATTTGTGAAAAAACATGGGAGAAAATGCTCTGATTTGCCTTCTTTGACATCTCCTGGAAACAATCAAAGTCTAAAATTATAGTGAGGTTTTCTTTTTTTGCAGGATTGACTTTTTCCTCATGAAACAACTGAAGAAACTGATCTCTATTGATCACATATGAAATTTGAGAAAGACACAGCACGTGGAGCGTGAGGTGCCAAAGGGCCCGGGCTGCTCCTGTAGCCAGTGGTACTCCAGTTTCCTAAGCAGATCTGTTGGACTGACCCTCTCTGCCCCAAGTAGCTACAGGCCTTCGGACACGAACAGGAGATATCCTAACCCTGATCAACCCCAGTTTCTGCCTCTTACTAGGAAAAGGGATTAACTGGTGGGATAATCAGACATTGTTTACTCTTCTATAACCCTTGCAGAAAAAGATTAAGGCCAAGATTTTAGTAAGTGAGAACCTAAAGTTAGTAAGCCCATACTGAAGCACTTAAATAAATGTCCTGATTCTTTTTTTTTCTTTTTTTAAATCACTGACCTCCCCGTTGCTTCCAGAGGCTTGACTATCGCTCTGCAAATGCATACCCTCTGATAATCCGACCTTTATGTCTTGAGCCAAGATTAAAAGTGATATTGGAGTAAGAAAATTATGCTAAGGAGGAATTAAAAGTTTGGAAAGAGTTAAGAATAGACAAAGGCATTCCTATAATACCAACTGTGTCAAAACTCCAAGCAAAGCAAAAGAGCAAGGAGAAGGAACAGTGAAATATTAAACGCAGATGCTTCTTCTATTTGCAGTTTAATAATTCAAGACCTATATTTATTTATTCATACTAATTGACCGATGAAGTTATGCCGTGGAATAGCTGAAGAGAAACTAATTGCTGTCTCATTTTATTTTAATAGTATATTAAAACGCAGGCTAGACTGGAGACCTCTTCTCGACTTGTGCTGATGTTATCTGCTCTGAGACACTGGAAACTGTCCAGGGACTTGCCTACACTGATATTTAGGACTAACCTTAGGAGTCAGATTAGGTGGTTGTGCCTCTGGCTATAATGGACCACAAATGTGAAGCTCATTTCTTTTTGAGATCAATCTTTCCTCCTTTCCATTTATTTTTTCCACTTAGGTTCTGTTATCATTTGCTCAGCCTGTGCAAAGGGGCCTTAAAGTGGATGTAAATGAATTTTGCAAAACCCACAGAGGATCCTTTAATACCATTGGAGTAATTGGGGCTTAACTGCAGTGAATCCTGAAGCGCACTGTCTAAATACAGGCATTCCCAAGCATTTCTATAGTCTCATAATTAACACTCCCACAAGCGAAATGAGACAAAAAAACGTGCAATACGTGTTCTGCTGCAGAGTCCTCCGTCAGTTCCTGATCCTTCAGCATTTTCCCTACACAGCTTCCATGCATTCCCGATGATAACTAAATTGATGGTGCTCTCCTTGGTGAGGACAGTCCTTTTTCCTCTCTCTCACAGTCCTCAGGTCTGGGACCGCTCAATGCACCTCTCCCTCTCTCCCACCCCAGCCCAATTCCCACACGCGCCCGGTCTCTTTCATTAGCAGGAAGGCTGTTGCTGTGGCTAATGATGGAGCTGCCCTCCCCACTGGCATCCCCTCCAGCCACCATGGCATGAGGGTGAGTGGGTCAGCAGGCAGTGGGGTGGAGGCACAGGCACTGCACCACAGACATCGGCAGAGCAGCAAACAAGCCAAAACAAAAATTTATCAATATTCCAGTATTTGGTCTCATATATGTTTGTAGTCACAATGTTATCGATTCACCATCCAAAGCACTAGAGAAGATCAACCCCGCTTTGCCAGGGCAGCAGATGCACAGCACCATCAGCAGCATGGAGCAGGATGTGAGCATCCCCATGGACTTGGAGCCCCGCGTATAACAGGCCTTGGTTCATCCTAAACAGCCAGACGACACATGCTGGCAATTTACATACCTTTGCATAGATACAAATGAGCTCGCTCAGGAGGTGAAAGGCAACAGAAAAGCAGGTCCTTTGAGTGCAGACCCTTTCATCTTCTGCTTTGCTAAGGACAGATGTAAAGGCAGCTTACCATCCAAGTCGTGCACATTCCTCCTTTGAAGCTCTACCTTTCTCCCAGCCCAAACTTTGCCATTTAGCACTCTCATTACCTCGTAAGGTCTGCTCCTCCCTTCAGCATTTAGTCCCTCTGCGGAGCAGCAAGCAGTTTCCCTCCCTTCCCAGGAATCTTAATTAACTTTTTTCTGTATGTTTGTTTCCCCACCCCTTCAGACATATCGATGCTTTCAGTTAGGTTTGTTTCGATGTTTTTGAAGTTATCTTTAATTGCATTTTTATTTTGTATAGGTAACCAGCTGACCCTCATACAAAACATAGCGCATATCAGAATTTGAGCATTCGTACTGTCTGCACAGCATAACATGCAGAGCTACACCTGTACTGTTATTTTTGACAGAGATGGCATCTGCTGTTTTGAACTATGTCGATTCTATACTAAAAAAAAGCTAGCAATGACTCCTGTCCCACTATACGTATTTGCAAAATACACGCCAAATCTTCTTATCATCTTTTCAGCTCTAATACTTCACCAGCTGGGCCAAAAAGGCTTCCCTGGTTCTTCATCGCTGTTTGATTGACCTGAAGTCGATTGATTTCAAGGCCGGGTTGGATGAGGCTTTGAGTGACCTGTTCTAGTGGAAGGTGTCCCTGCCCATGGCAGGGGGGTTGGAACTACATGATCTTTAAGGTCCTTTCCAACCCAAATCATTCTACGATTCTAGGATTCTAGGATTCTAGGATTCTAGGATTCTAGGATTCTGGGATTCTGATTCACATCAATCAAAAAGATCACTTCACTAGGACTGTACCTTATATTTAAAGATGTGGGGACCTCTTCCTGTTTGAGGTCCAGATAGGACTTGGTGGAGGACAGATGTACACAGGCTAAGCATGGTCCCACAGCTCTGAACTTGTGCTTGCTCGCTCAGCAGCAGATCAGAGAGCAGTCAGAATGAGTGCAGAACAGCCTGTACTCCTTCATGTAAACTTGCTTTTACACGTATCTTATCGCTCTTTTGTTTTTACGTGTGTCTTCTTGCTTTTCTCCTTTGACCTCAGGGAACCTTAGCAATCTTCCCCAGGACTTGCTCTGACAGGAGAGAAGAGTTGCCACCCCTGTCTCCAAGGCCACGTGACATCACCCCTCTGATACCAACAATGGGGTGGAGAGTCTGGAAACTCATCCAGGAGGCACACAAAGAACCTAAAAACCCTCCTACCTGCACTTTCTGTTAGACATCTTAGCAACAGCTCTCTCTCAGGACTCCAAAAGACTGCAGAGTGAGGCTGGGGGAGGCTGTGGATCAGCTTTGCGCCCTCCCCCTGGGTTGTGCCCAGTCCTCCAACGCCACAGGTGACAAATGAGGCCTCTGCTCCCAAGTCCCTGTAAAATCAGCCAACAAAATGAAGTAATTAGGGGTATATTCGCTCACACAGAAAGCAGATTACAAATTACCCACATTCAGCACTTGGAAACAGGATTATTTGTGACATAACAGATTGCCACCGTTGTAATCCAGAGCCTGTAAACACTTGTTAGTTGTCCACAGGCAAATGCAAATCTGTGCCAGTGTAGCTGTTTTTAGGTAGAGGTGATCACGAACTATCAGACGCCAACATCTGAACCCTTTTCTGTGCCACTAATACTGCCTCCTGAACGCTTTCCCCTCTAACCTTAATCTGAACATCGTCTGCATATTCAACAGCCCTAGAAGTTGGTCTTTGGGGAATTATTTTATAAAGCAAAATTAGGTGCTATAATAGTAAGTGGAATTTTATGGGGGAAAATTAATTCTAAAATAATATTAAGTAGCAGACCTGATTAACCTCACTTTTGTTCCGAGAACCTGTTGACTATATTGTTAAAAAGTTTAAAAAAACCCCAATTAATCAAAGTCAGAAATCAACATTTTATGACTCAGTGACATCAGGCATCTTCAAACAGCTCTTCCAGCACCTCATTCCCAAATCAGGAAATTTCAAGGGCTGACTGATTCCAGGGTGGTATCTCAGGATTGCGCTCAATTGCAAAATCACTCATTAAGAGCAAATCTCTACAGAGCACCTAACTTTGCAAGTCATCACGTAAAGCGGAAGGTGAAGCCAGAAGTCCCTGCAGGTGAAGTCCGGCTGCACTGACACCGTGCCACCGGATCTGAGCAATGGTTTCACCATGAGGGTTTTCGATTGGCAGCTGCACAAACATGGACGTCTTCCCTTAAAGAAGACAGGCGAGAGGCAAGGCAATGAAGGATTCTACAAGGCAACGTCACAAAAGCATGAAGGGGATAATCATATTTGTTCAGTAAAACAGAAGTTACTAGTTTACGAAAATAACGAGCTGTGAATCAAAAGCTGCTTAGCCAAGGCTTTGGTACTCACAATGAAAACAGCACAGCAACAACGCTGTTGAAGGCATTTTCTAGCAATCGCTCCATGCCCTCACCTGCGCGCTGCCCACCTCTTGAGAACAGAAGACCCCAATGAGCTGATAAATGAAGAGCGGGTTCCTTCTCATTTTACAGAGCCACACTTGGGCCCGCTGCTGTAAGCCTGCGAACAGTAGTGCTTGCTTACATTTTCATTTTTTAGGCTTTGTGGGAAGTTTTCCATGACACTCAGAGGATGTAGCAATATGAGAATGATTTTTTAAGTCATGATTTAATCACAGTGAAACACTCACATGGCATATGCATTTGCAGAAGTAATGGGCCACGAGAAAACGTCTCCTGTATAAGTCCCTAAAAGGCTGGATAAATTCCTTCAGTGTCAGAGGTTCTGACAGAGAGTTCTCTTCAGTGATGGGCAGGAAGGTCATAGACAAAACAAGAGCAGAGGGCTTGTTCTGCTGTAACAAGTGCTACCTAGCGAGACAATGCAATACGCTTACCCTCTTAAAAGAAATTTCTCTTTTACTTGTTTGATATGGGTTTTAATGTTTGTAAACCTGAAGAAGCTGAAGTAACTCATCCTAGAGAACATCAAAATAATATCATTGCTTGCAAGATTTTTGGATAATGCACATAAATATCAGTGAATACTTTGGGTCTCATATCAACATTGGTTCAAGAACAGCTCCAAGCTGATAAATGTGTATTTCTTGTTTTTCAGAGCATGCAGCACACCTGAACTCACGTGGAAGCATCTCAGCAAGGAATGAATTTTTCAGCTACCTGAAGCTTTTTCCTAACCCCGAGCTCATTCTTTTTTTGGCCTCGTCCCTGGCATAGCAGATGCCAGGACCCTCACGGGGCCGGTGCGGTGTCGGAGGGGTGCCGTGACACACGACCGCCCCTCTCTGTGGTGGTGGCCGGGTGGCCGTACCTGCGCAGCTGAACCAGGGCAGGACCTTTCTGCTTCTGCCCAAGGATTCCTCTCTGCTGGGAGGCTTCTCCCAGGGTCAGGTTGGCTGGCAGCAGCAGGAAACAGTCCCAGCGTGCTGTGAAACTAAGGCCGTAATATGTTAATGTGAAGACTTTTTCCAAGTAATCTTTACCATCTGTTGTCTCACACTGATGTTAGTATTAATAATTTATAGGCCTTCTCTTAAGGCTGAGGAGGAAGCAGAATTTTAAGCTCTAACACAGAGGCAGCATCAACTTTTTTTTCTCTTTAATGAGATTGATGTTGTTCTATATGATACCCTCGCACAGGGAATATACGGTGCTGTTCAGCTTTCTGTTGCTGTTGCTTTTGTAAGTCTTCTACTGAAAATAGCAGTGGCAAGGTATTTATTTTAGTGTGGTTCCTCTGTTGCTCCTTTCCTTCTAAAATAAGGCATGCAGCCTATCTCGTACATCAGCAAAGGGCATGTAAAGGTCAGAGGCAAAGCATAAGCTAACAATATAAGTCATATTATAGGATGCAGTCACAGGCAGGCAAGAAGAGACAGGGTTCCTTCTTCTGCTATCTGAGGGACTGCTAGGCTGAAGGAGCACAGTTGTGCTACCAGTTTAAGCCAGCAGAATCTCCTTGCTATATTTAACCTTGATTTCCTCAGAGACCAAATATGCAAATCACAAAATGTGATGCATGGCAAACACTGCTTTCATATGGGAGAGCTAAGTTATAGTCTCAAACAATCAAATTGGCCTTTCCTACTCACAGGGCTCCACTTTAATCCCTTATTAATGGGATTAATAGCAGACTTACACGTCATACCATCTTACTCTCCTTTTACACAAACCGTTCTAGCCGAGGGACAGGTGGATTAATAGTTTCAGTCAAAAACTATGGTGATAATGCGGAAAATCAGCCAGAGGGAGGGATTCCAGGGTAAAAACAGACAGCTGGAAGATCGCTATCAAAACCATGCAGTGACTTCACCCGCAGATAGAAATGTGAAATGCGTGGGAGACCCTTCTGCTTCTAAATTGCAAAACAAAACAAAACCCCTGAAAGATAAACAAGTACAGTAAAGGAGTAAGTCTCTCTATTAATAAATGCTTACCAGAGGATAAACAAGTAAAGGAATAAAGAACCTGTGAAGCTCAGAAACGTGGAGGCATTCAATGAACGTAACTCCACCAAGGAACGCGAAGCTCTGACAGACTGTTACACGATCCTCGATTTCTTTTAATAACAGTTGAAGGTCAGATGCCACAGCTCTTCCTGGAAATCCTAAAAAGACTGGGTGGCTCCCCAAGTTAGAAAAGAACTGCCACATCGTATATTGTGCAACATATAGCTATTGACTAACGTATATTGCATTACCTCCCACGGCTGACTCAGCCCCAGTGGTTACAACAAGGCTCCCAGCCCGGGGCGACCCGCTCCGACCGCTCCCGCTGCAGCGGGGCCGCGGGCGGCGGGACCCCGGGCGGGGCGGGCAAGGTCGGGGGGGTCAAGCGGATTGCCTCCGCCAGCACCCCCCGTCCCCCTTCCTCCCCCTCCGCCCCCCCCCGAGCAGGGCTCAGCTGGGTTACCCGAGTTCACGCCGAGCTATTGACATTCAGCTGCATCGCTTACTCATTACCGGATCAGCAGGGGACTGTCTGGGGCTAAAAAGTTAACCCTTCCCGTGCCCGGAGCGTTAAGGATGGGATTTTTTGAAGGAGTAGGACCTGTGGGGTGGCAGGCAGGCGGGCAGGCACATCGTAGGGTAAAGCACATTTCTCACCCTGACCCGAGCCGGGCGTCGCTCGGTCCAGACGCCCGTGCCCGCGCTACTCGCAGTTTTGCCAATGTTTGCGGAATTACCGCCAATCTCGTAATGACGTTTTTTTCCCTAAATGATTCAGACCTTGATTATGTCAAGACCTGGGTATGCTTTTAGGGTAACTTCCAGTGCTTGTGGCTTCACCTCCTAGGGTCTGTAATCCAGATGAAATATAAAAAGATCCCAAAAGGGGGGGATTGTTGTTGGTGCCTTGTGGTGCTTTTAAGGCAGTACTGTGATTTCCTCGTAACGGCATACTAATTTATGCTTGTGAAGTTAGAAATTCTCTAATATATCCTCACGGCCCACTAAGATATATTAAGTTGTTTTATTTGATTCTTAAAAAGAAAATAAAAATGTTTCTGTAGTGTGTACTAAAAAACGCTATTCTCCTTTTTCCATCAAGTCAGAGGCCCCTCTGTAAAGAGAAGCTGTTTCATTCTGTCACAGAGAAGAACAGATGGTGAATAGCAGGTATGCAAAATGCTCATACTACTCTTCTTTATTTCACCTTTCACTGTAATTATATTGCGTGCCAGGCTCCAAATGAAGCATCGAATTCAGGGACCAGAACTTGGTGGAGACAAATTTTGCAAAGCTTTAAACACTAGTTTGATTTTGTGATATTTTGAGTGTAGTTTATACACATCTCAAAATGTGCCAAGTGCATAGAGGTGCACCAGAAGATGCAAAGGTCTTATCAGAACTTATAATCACAAATGACATTTTTGAATAAACAATGAAATAGAAGTAAACAAGCGGTAAGTTTGCTTGCATCTGGCTAATACCTCCATTAATCTTTATTAGCAATTTCTAATATTGAGAGCAGAGAAGGTAGGATTTATAGCTCTTCTGGAAGAAGAGCCAATGAAAATTAGATGGATTGGGCCAATGGATCAGTTCCAAGAATAGGAAAAGAAAAGACAGCATGGGATCTTTGAAAGTGGTGAAATGTTTCTGCAGATGAAGTGTATTAGAAGGAGATACAGAAAGACACTAAGATGTGCATGTCCAGGAAGACAAGAGGGAAAGAAATTTAATAGGAAGGTCAGGAAAAGAACTTGAAGAAGAATGGGATATGATCCAAGTGAAATGTAAGATAGAAATGGGCTTAGGTAAAATATCAGGAGCCACAAAAGAACATGCTGCTTATCTATAACTTAAAAAGTGCTGGCACATTTGTTTGTTGGAGATAGTGGAGAAAATAACATTGTGTGAATTTTAATATTGAGTGACAGTGGAAAAAGTTGGATAGGAAACAGTAAGTCAAAAATAGAGGATAAATTTTCAAGTTTAACAAGCATCAAGGAAGAGAAGGAACCTAACGAAAGTGCTTGAGTTTTGCAGTTTGTTGGCATGCAGTTTTCTTTCTGCAGAGGGATATTGAGGAAGTTCAGCTGGCGAGGTAAAGGCAAGCTGCTAGCAAAGCAGAGTGGAAATGAAGAAGTTAAATGGATGAGTTTGTAAAGGGTAGTTGAAGATGTGGAAGTGTGTCATGGCGTGGGAACGGAGGAAAACAAGAAGCGTATGGCGTTTCTGAAAGCTGGAGAACAGGTGGTTTTCAGGAAGGGAGGATGTGCGGTCACCCTAAAATGGAAGAGAGGAAGAGATCGCTGGTGACTTTGCTGGTAGTGCTGTAAGACATTTCTATGGGCGAGAGGGAAAAGAAAGCAGATTTTACAGGGGGAGAAAATTGGCTGAGTAGGGCCAGAAGAAGTAGGAATTATTTTTTTTTTTTTTTTTTAACATGTTTAAGACATATGGAGGCAAAGAAAAGAAGCATATGGAGTGGCACTTGAAAACAGGGCTAGGGTCGAGAGAGATGGTAGGGGAAACAATAACATGTTTCAGAAGCAGAGAAGAGTGGTTGAAGATGTCTCATTGTTTCTTCATGCTCCTCCATCTGTCAATATCCATCTGTTGTTTTTTTGTTGTACGCTCAAATGTCAACTCCAGTAACTGTTTAATGTAAAACGGATAATCATGTCTCCCTTTCTCACCCATTTTTGCAAGGATATTTAAAAAAATGTATCTTCCACACAGCCCTGGAAGGGTGGGGAGGAAGACCCACTCATTTTCTGTAGCCTAGAGCTCCATGATTAAAGGATGCTGTTCTGGGAAGCGGGAAAGGTCAGATGTGAATCCATAAACCTGAGAAGGCCCCTGAACTTGTGAAGGGGGGACCCTGAAGCCCATCAAAGTGCTTAACTACTGCCCCGTTCTATAAAAGGCACTGATATCATCACCAAATCCCAAAGGAAAGGTGTAACGGGAGAATGTACACTAGGGAAAATATTCACTACCTCCCTGCAGCCTGGTGCTTGCTGCCAAGGACGCCCAAGAGGTAAGGTGTTAAAGATACCTGCTCTTAGTGTCTCTCTGCAGTCTATTCTCTTCTTGGTGCCCTGATTGCTTTGAACCAAACCCCGAGGCATCAAAGGACACTGGTAGATGGAGGCCAATGAATGCAGTTGGCGAAGCAGTGTCACCACTGGCCGGCTAACTTATGCCTTTGCTGTAGGTCACCTTGTGCATTGCAGAGGTGGCTGGTGAAAGCCTCTGCTGGCTTTGCAGCCACCTGCTTGCTGAGAGGAAGGTGCACCTTTTCGTTCTGCTGGAGAGGTAGGGAAGCAGAGCACGCAGGAGGATGGTGACGTGTAGCATCACCCCAGTGTCATCCACTGGAACCACTTGCATCACCCAAGCGTTGTGGGAGCAACGAGAGTACCCTGTTGCCAGTATCTTGGCTTTTGCCATGGGAGGCAGGCGCTTGCCCACCTTTAGGGATCACTCCACCATGCTAAAGTATAAGCTGTGCCCCTGCGTCACCATCAGCTGGCAACGACCCGCAAGAAACACCCACCCCACCAGCCATTTTCCCTCTGAGCAAGATGCAGTGATGGTAGGCTGGCTGCTTCGCCCAGCAGCAGTGTGCAGCTGAGTCGGTCCCTCCCAGGTCACTGGGAATCGGTCCGTGCCTGCGACATCCCTGATCTGCAGCAACATATCTGTAATTATGATTTTCACTGTTATGTTTGTGATATTAGAATTTGTCTCACTCTAGCCAAGACTTCTACTCTTCGTTCATGCACGAGCCTGTCACGCTATACAATTACAGTGGAGTCAGGGCCTGATCTGTACTATAATTATAACTGAGTCAGTTACAACAGACTTGTCTCCTGACCTGGTTCCAAAATAGCCCTATATTTTTTAAAGCAAAAGGGATTTTAGGTGTATTCTTCAGCCACACTAACACATTACACTTGTCTTGAATTTAAACTGCGTTCATTTCTGATAAAGCAACCGTTTTATTAGCATAAGCAGGAAATGGTCCAAACTGGCTGTTCATTAGCATTCACTAAGTCAGCTTCAAGCACCCTCTCTGAATGTCAGATATTTCCCGCTTGCATTCCCTCCCCACTTTGTGTGTTTGCTACTTCCTGGCATCCTTATCGTATAGTAATGAATCACACTGGAGTTACGATGTCACGTTTAGATACAGAGTGGGACTAGTTTGGCCAGTCCTGGGTAATCAGGCCTCTTAACAGGGAAATGTATTTAAATGGGTCAATGAATCTTACAAGTCTGTGCATCAGGAATTACCAGCACTGCAGAACTTGCAGTCGGGGGAGAAATTCTCTTTCAAGCAAAAGTTCATTGACGCCACTAAAGCAGCAAATAACATTTCTTTTACATTTACATTCACATTTAAAATGATATTTTACCTTCATGGGTTGTTGGGAGTCTGTTAAACTGGAATAAAAGATTCTTTATTTTTTACTTTTTTTCTTCATATACAAAATCATATATTTAAAATTAACTGTACAATCCTATTAGAGCTGAAAGGGTGCTTATCTAATCTCCCATCTCCCAAACTGCAGCTGTAGTTCTTGGTCCTTATTTTTGCCTCATGCCTTTTCCTGTGACGGAAATACTGTGAAATGTTGCATTACAAAGCTAATCAAATTGCAACTAGTGGGCTTTTTCCGTTGCTCTATCCTCTTAGGTTTCCTGTAGGTTATGGCTGTTAAGGCAATTTCTGGAAGTCCCCCCAAAAAACATCCAGCAAGAGAATCTCAACCCTGGATCTTAACTTCATATCTATGGATACAGGAGTCAAGGGAAGGGACAACTTGGGGTGCGAGAGGTAGAGACGTGCAGTGACACATGATGGCAGAGGACCTGCACACGGTAGGAGAGTGTCCCTCTGTGCTGCTGGGATGGATGCCTTGGCAGCACCTGCGGCTGGGAACGCATCCCGTGCG
The DNA here is from genome assembly GCF_009769465.1 of Tauraco erythrolophus. Classification (NCBI taxonomy): domain Eukaryota; kingdom Metazoa; phylum Chordata; class Aves; order Musophagiformes; family Musophagidae; genus Tauraco; species Tauraco erythrolophus. Next base: position 23,958,805 of record NC_141465.1, read on the forward strand.
GATGAAGGGAGACCTCCTGGCAGTGCAGCCGCACCATCTCCCTCAGTGACATTAGCAAAGGGGACAAAACCAGCCTTCTGTCACCATTGCTGTGCCTGTGCTGTGGGGTTTGTGGGCATAGCTGGGGTGAACGGTTTCTGGTTTCTTGTCATTCTCAGCTGATGGTGCCATGGCAGTTTTTCAGCCAATGCCTGCCTTTATTCTGGAGTTCAGAACATGGATTGGTGGCAGTTACAGAGATATATTTCTGACTTTCAGCCTGGTTCCCCAGCTGTTGGTCAAGGATGCCATTATATGAGAGTATTTAAAACACTGTGGTCTATTTTGGATTGCTAGGTGCTTGAGTATGATCATGAATGCACAATTGTGGTGCACCTCCATCAGTTATACCTTTTGTCAACTCCACTTCTTTCCGTATATTTCTTCTTGGGCAAGAGCTCTGAAATTGCCAGCATTTGAAGGATAAAGTCAGGCTTTTTGTTGACAGTCCATATTTTGCATTCTGTTCAATACAACTCTTGCAGAAGAGTTTCAGGATAAGCCTTTGGGATAAGTCTACCTAAAGTCCAGTCTTGTATTCAAATTCTAACAGTCAAGTGTGCTGTAAAGCATGTGCCGCTTAACATAACTTTCTGACATGACTTAAATGTACCTTTCTTGGATAAAATCCATTTAAGGCTATGTTTATCTGGAAAAAAAAAAAAAAAAGTGGTTTCCTGGAATAAATGTTTAAAAAATGTACCAAGATAAGACTGCTTTTACGAGTTCACCAGTATAAGCAGAAGAGCTGTAATCTGTCCAAGAAACTAGGTATGCATATGTTCGAATGTTTGCAATACACAAGTTATCAGAATTTAGATTATTTTACATAGTGCTATATTCCATTCTTTAACATGCACGAGTGTATAAAACAGTAGTTTTTAACTTATGCTCCATTAACCACTCTTAAATGGTATATGAAAATGAAGATTAGGTTCAAACCTGTCATACGTTGATTGCACCTCTCTGAGGAAATGTTTAAAGGCTCTGAAAAGCAGAAAGGGCTGAAAACCTTTGGTTCAGAATGGTACTTCTGTAGAACCAAAAATAAGGTGAGGGGCTCTGATCTTGGAAAGATTATTGCTGTCTGTCGGCCAGCCTTACTCCCTGCATTGACATGATGCTCAGCTTCCAAATCAGCATGTTAAAGCTTTGTGCCCTGGGACTCTTCACACCTGAGGCATCAGGGTGCAGCTGTGGTCCTCCCCTCCAACATCAACCTGCCTTTAAGAGCTCTGGGGAAAAGTGGCTGTGGGTACGCAGGGGTGTCTGCTCATCCTCTTGATCTCTTGTTTTCTCATAGTCCCTGCTCTGCCCGCCCAGGCTTCTCATGTCTCTGCTGGATAATTGGATAGTATGCGCTTGTCCTTCCTGCGTATGCAATATTTTGCATAATGGGATCCTGATCCATAAAAGGGACTGCAGTAAAGGGAATAGCAACACACACAGAAAAATATCCTTTAATGGTGAGTAGGCTTGTTGAAGTCAATACATAAGAGAAATACGTACATTAGTCTCTACACACGCCTTGGCATAGCGTGGAGCTACATGATGCCATGGACTAATGCCAGGAGCTTGTCATCTCCATAAAGGTGTTTCTTTCCCTCCTTAGCTTTGATCTAGCATGTTTCAAAACAATGTAGACCCAAATCTAAGCTGAACAAAAACTTTTTCCTGCCCTGGGTGCTGTAGTTCATGTGAGGTGCTTGCTGCGGCTGCCCTTTGGAAACCCTGTTGTTTCTTGTTGCTACTGAGGGGGTTCCTCCCCCCAGCCAGTCATGTTGGGACCACAGTAATGTTTCTTAGGCTCACCCAGGGTACCCATTTAAATTATAGATCTGGAATACCGCTGGCTCCCCTCCAAATCTCTGATCTAGTAGCTGTTTTTAATGATAAATTACATATGTTTAATAGCTCAGCTATTTTGTTTGGTTCCTTCAGAACTTTGAGATGAATAGGCTCCAGTCTCAGTGATTTATTGCAGTTTAATTTGTCAAGTTGTTTCAGCACTTTTTCTTATACTGCTCTGACAGCAGTTCACCTTCACAAACCAAAGACAGGTATTTCCCCATTCTCCTCAGGGTAAAGACCCACACAGGAACTATTTGGCAGCCTCTGTGAGTTCTTTCTCCTCTTTGACCTCTTTTTCTCCTGCTCAGCTGATTAAATTTAGGGATTTTCCTGTGAGTGTCCTATGCTCAAATCCTTTGTCACCACAATTATGTCATACAATCCTTTTCCTAAGCTGATTGATTACCAGTTTAATAGTAAGTACAATTTTCACCTGTACTTTTCTACAATCTCTCTGCTCTATATTTAAATATTTTCTTTCGATTTCCAGTCTACTCGTGACTGTTCTCTTTCCCTGATCATTGTCCACATCTGTTTCACCTGAAATAATCTTTCCTGAACATGGATGGGAAGGGAAGGGAAAAGAGAAAGTCTATAAGTCTTGGAAGAATGGGCAGGTGTCCAGGGAGGACTACAGGGAGGAAGTTAGGGCATGTAGGGAGATAGTCAGGGGGGCAAAAGCCCAAATGGAACTTAAACTAGCCTGCTCCATAAAGGACAACAAAAAGTCCTTCTATAAATACATTAATGACAAAAGGAGGGCTAAAGATCACCTCCAGCCCGTACTGGACACAGGGGGTACGTTAGTCACTAGGGATGAGGACAAGGCTGAGGTCCTTAATGCCTTCTTTGCCTCAGTCTTTAATAATAAGGTTAGTAGCTCCCAGGTGAGCCGGCCTATGGTGTCTGAGGGCAGGGAGGGGGAGCAAATCGAAGCTCCCATGATCCAAGAGGAACAGGTCAAGGATATGCTTCGCCAACTGGATGCCCACAAGTCTATGGGGCCTGATGGTATCCACTCCAGAGTCCTGAGAGAGCTGGCGGATGTCATTGCCAAACCCCTGTCCATTATCTTTGGGCAGTCTTGGCTCACTGGGGAAGTTCCGCTGGACTGGAGGCTGGCGGATGTTACCCCCATTTACAAAAAAGGGCGAAGGAGGATCCGGGGAACTACAGGCCTGTCAGTTTGACCTCGGTGACGGGCAAAGTCATGGAACAGGTTATCTTGAGTGCTATTAATGAGCACATACAGGTTAACCGAGTGATCAGGCCCAGTCAACATGGGTTTATGAAAGGCAGGTCTTGCCAATCAAACCTGATCACCTTCTATGACAGGGTGACCCCCCTGGTTGACGAGGGAAGGGCTGTGGATGTAGTTTTCCTTGACCTCAGTAAAGCCTTCAATACAGTCTCTCATAGTGTTCTGGTTGCGCAACTGGTAACTGCTGGCCTGGATAGGCACACCCTCCTTTGGGTTAAAAACTGGCTGGATGGCCGGGCCCAAAGAGTGGTGGTAAATGACACTAAATCCGGCTGGAGGCCGGTCACCAGTGGGGTTCCCCAGGGCTCAGTGCTGGGTCCGGTTCTGTTTAACATCTTTATCAATGACCTGGATGAGAGGATTGAATGTACCCTCAATAAATTTGCGGACGACACCAAGTTGGGAGGCTGTGTCGATCTGCTCGAGGGTAGGGAGGCCCTTCAGAGGGATTTGAACAGACTGGACCGTTGGGCTGAGGCCAATGGCATGAGCTTTAATAAGGCCAAGTGCAGAGTCCTTCACTTGGGGTGTAAAATCCCCAAGCATCGCTATAGGCTCGGGGAAGAGTGACTGGAGAGCTGCCTGGCAGAGAAGGACCTGGGGGTGTTGGTTGACTACCAACTTGATATGAGCCAGCAGTGTGCCCAGGTGGCCAAAAAAGCCAATGGGATACTGGCATGTATCAAGAATAGTGTGACCAGCAGGAACAGGGAAGTGATCCTGCCCCTGTACTCGGCACTGGTGAGGCCGCACCTGGAATATTGTGTCCAGTTTTGGGCCCCTCGCTTTAAGAGAGATATTGAGCTCCTGGAGCGGGTCCAGAGAAGGGCGACTAAACTGGTCCAGGGGCTGGAAAATAAAACTCATGAGGAGGGGCTGAGGGAGTTGGGGCTGTTTAGCCTGGAGAAGAGGAGGCTGAGGGGAGACCTGATTACAGCCTACAAATACTTGAGAAGGGATGGTGGGGAGGTGGGGGAAGGGCTCTTTACATTAGTGATGGGTGATAGGACAAGAGGAAATGGGTGTAAGCTTAGTCAGGAGAGGTTCAGGTTGGATGTTAGAAAGTATTTCTTCTCTGAAAGGGTTGTCAGCCACTGGAATAGGCTGCCCAGGGAGGTGATTGAGTCCCCATCCCTGGCTATGTTTAAGAAAAGGGTGGATGAACTACTTAGGGATATGGTTTAATGTGAGATTAGGGACGGTTGGACTGGATGATCTCTAAGGTCTTTTCCAACCTAGAAAATCTGTGAAATCTATGAAATCTGTGATGGTCAGATGCCCAGAATTCCAAGTGAAGTTTCATATTCCTTTATTTTTGGCTGTCCAGTCTAGGATTGCATTTCTGTCTTTCATGATTGTGTTATGCAAGAGCTTTGTATTTATGCAAAAAGAATAACTGTATCAAAGTCTGTAGGGTACTCGAATGGTTTCCACCTGAAAGTTCCCAATTTGTAAGAGATTTCTGCTACTTGTCCCTGAGCATGTGGCCTTGCAGTTTGTATAATTGAATTTAATCCAATTTCTATTACTCCATTTGTCATTTATTTCTTTCCATGTGATATCCTAATAGCCCCTTGTATTAGCAGTGCCTCAACATTAACATTGTGACCAGCAAATTTCATTTGTGCATTCCTACCTGTGTGGCACGATCCTTAAAGAAAGATCAGTAGGTTTCAAGACCTTTCCTTGCACCATTCTCCTGCATCCTCATACTTTCCATTTTGACACTCTTTTAAAAGATTCTTAACTATATCTACAGTATTACTACTAACACGGGCTTTATTTAGATTGTGGCAACATATGAAACTCATTGTTAAAATCCAGATACATGAGTTCTATTGTACTTTCTCTGTCAAAAGAGATGTCAGAATTGCTTCTTGTGGTCTGCATTTGGGACATTAGCTTTCCTTCTCTATTTGTAAATATTCTTATGCCCTTCTACTATCCAGCAAAAAACCCTTACAAATTATTGAAGTAATAGTAATGCATCTAATTCTGCAGTACCATCAGCAACTCATTAGATTTCTTTTTAAGAAGTCTTGAACTAGATGGTTTGCTCCATGTGCTTGGTCTTTCTTCAGCATGTGGGCTTTTTCAGAATTATGTATGTTTTTAAGGTAGCTTCCCAGTCTCTGCAGGGCTGGCCTGGCCAAAGAAACGCTATGAGAGCTTTGTGTCACTTTACAAAAAGCAAATGCCTACCCACTTGTTTTAGGCTGTAGCTGTTTTCCCCTCTGTTTCTGAATTCTTCTATTTTATTGGTCTGGGACATGCTGGCTTTGGTTAAGTTTTCTTAAGCATCCTCCAGGGTTAATTCCCCTGCATGTTGATTCCTAAATTTCCCTGAAGAAAAAATTCCTAGTTTAAAAACCCACTAGATTATCCTCATTTTTGGGAACACATTCCACTGAAGGACATTAGGCTTGCAGACCACCATCATTGGAAAGTCTCTGAGAGCCCTGCAGGAGAAATTGCACCTAGATCGCAAACAAAAGACACTCCCAACCCCCTGCAAGGTTGGCAGACTTTTAATTACAGCACTGAAGAGGTGAATCAGTTGGGTGTCACTTGACTGGGGAATCTTCTGGGTGACTAAATCTATGTCAGATGAGGTGACAACAGGTAATAGGTGTGAAATGCCCTAGCAACTGGGAGACATTTCCTAAAGGAGTAGATCAGGAGCGGAACAGCTACATGGGTCACTGAATGAAGGGTGATGGACTGAAGGGGAAACAACGGGCAAGGGATGGTCTGCTGATCTTTTCCTGAGAATGAGTGATGAACCGTGACAACTACATCACTAGTGCCTTGAAGCGTGGTGCTCACTTCCTGAATAAACTTCCTGTATAACTTGTTTGCTTCTAACTGGAGTTGTAGAGATTTTTTAGTAATTATCTTCAACATTTTTTCTTAGAAAGACACCCCTATCACTTTCATATGACACATTCTGTTCTTTGCAACCTTTTAGAATATTTTGAGAGTGGTGAGGCAGTGGAACAGGTTGCCCAGAGAAGTTGTGGATGCCCCATCCCTGGAAGTGTTCAAGGCCAGGTTGGATGAGGCTTTGGGCAACCTGGTGTAGTGGAGGGTTTCCCTGCCTATGGCAGGGGGGTTGGAACTAGATGATCTTTAAGGTCCCTTCCAACCCTAACCATTCTATGATTCTATGATTCTATGTCTTTAAATCTTATTGTACTTTTGAAGATTGTTGGGGTTTTGGGTTTTTTTTAATTATTTTATTTTTATTGAATAGAACCGCAAGTTAGGTAACAGGAATTGGGAAACTTGGAGAAATGCAATAAGTTGATCTTTTGGTTAAAATGCATTTATGAAAACAGTATCAATTGGGTCAACTTCGAACAATAACTCTTTGAGGTCAAAGTATTTTGCAAAATCATTCACTTCCTTTCATGCAATGATCATGGTCAGAGTGCAAATGCCTGTCTTAGGTCTAGAAAACCATCATTCTTCCAGACAAGCATCACTGCATGTCCTGCCTGTATGATGTGGATCTGAAGGTATGTTTTAATTTTCACACATCTGAAGCCTTCATGGGAAACTTCAGAAGGTACAAAGGTACCTTCAGCGGAGAGGAGGTGCAAACTCTCCCATCTATCAGGAACCAGAAGGCATCGCAGACCATCAACCCTGAGATGAGTTGCAAGTCAGGAGGTCCTTGTCCTTTCTTTTCCAGTTCTCTCCTACTTGTGACACTTCAGTGCAGCCTGTCGACGATGTCCAGACTTCTTTATTCCTTTCCCATACTGTGGCCCTTGTGAGCCCATATATCCTACCCTGGCCTGAGATGTGGATTTTTCTTATTGCCATGGTGGGTTCTGAACTGAAATGGCAATGAGCCAAAAACAGATGAGAAAATGTTTTGTTCGTTTACCTGTCATGGGTAGGTATACCATGATATGCCAGAGAGATGCCACAAAATGTCACATTCCTGTTCACCCTACTGTGCAATAACCTCCACCCACTCCCTGACTGTTGAGCATGTGAATAGATCTGGCCAGAGCTCAAAATATCTGAAGAACAGCTTCTGACTTATAAGGACCCGAAGCAATCAAGGTGCAGTGGTGCTGTGCCATGGGAATGCATGAAATACCCCCAGCTCACAGGAGGCTGGAGCCAGTTGTATGAGTCCTGTTTAAAGCCTAGGATGGGCCAGAAGACCATCACTTCCAGGGGCTGATGTGCTGATGCCTCTGGGTGACTGCTGTGGCTGCTCTGGGGTGGGCAAGCAGAATCACTTGAGCTGCTGTTCCTGTTTTGTCTCCTCAGGGTACCGAGCTGGCCAGGAGCAACAGAGGCAGAATGTGGCATGTGCTTTGCAACGTGGAAGCCTCTTCCCTGACTCCTATTGGGTATGTGTCTTTATTTTGTGTATTAAAGTGTGTGTGCTCTCGCTGACCTCCAAACAGAGGACATCTTACCTCAAATGGAGAGTTGCTCTTCCTTGCATCCGAGCAGAATTTGGGAAGGGAAAAACTGTTGCAGAAGTTGTTATCCAAACACCACAAGGGAATTTTTCTAACTGGGAAAAGGAGACAGAAGGAATGAGCCACCACCAACACCGTAATATAGACACTCAAGGCCATCTCTTACATAAACCTCTCCATGACAAACCATTTCTTACAACATTGCCGGGCAGTGTTTATGTTCCAACATTGGAAAATAAATCTTGCGCCACGAAATAGGAAATAGTTCAACACTTTACCGGTGCTATCATAATGAATTAATTTGATATTCATGGGAATACCACATGTGCTTTCCTAGGTGTTCTACTACCATTTCACTTTCACTAATGGGCACTTAAGTCGTACTGATTTTTCCCCAAAGCCACATAATGATCTACAATATTCCTGAATAATTGCACTTTAAGTGGAAGCTAACAGGGTTGACTACTCCCAGAAATATGTCAAAATATTTTTACTATTTTAAGTAGGAATTTGAATATTAACAGGACCTGCCGATACATCTAAATACGCAGAAAAGTTTTACAAAAGAAAGTTCTGGAATATTTTTTGAAGGTTAAAAAGTCCTCAAATGTTTTTTCCTGAATAATTTTTATGGCCATCTGCAGAGTAACAGAATTGCTAAATTGTGTTAAAGAGAAAAAGAAGAGAAAACCAAGTACAAGCTCATGTGGTACAATAAAATGTAATTATTTGATAGTAGCTAAAATAACTTCACAGTCTCATTTACTCCATTGCTTGAAAAGAAGTCTTCATTGCAGGTATTCTAAAAACAAGACAGTATATGCAGTTTATGGGGGAAAAAAATTAAAAACGGGTCTCATTTCTGAATGGATAAATTTTGCTGCCTTTTTCTTTAATAAGTATGCTACGTAGCTTTGGATCTACAGGTTAGTCCCATTTCAGGGCTTGAATGACTGCCTCTTGCAAGAGAAGGTGTAATTGCCCAGGATGACTCCAGCTTGCTCTGCGAAGCCTGTGGGGAAGGAGCTTAGTAGGGTGGCCCAGTGCTCAGGGAGAGGGGGAAGCTGGGCTTCCTGGGGGGCTGTGGCCAGAGCCGGCACAGTGTGGGGCAGGCTCCCTCCCCAGAGCAGCCAGCGGGGGCTTGAGCCTCATCTCAGGACCACGTATGAAGTGCCAGCTGTGCAAACATCCACTGCACCGGCTCTGCCCAGGAGCTCATTAAAAACCATGTTTGTTTGCGCCTTTGGCTTCGGCCACACGTGAAAGAGGCCATACCTGGCGTGCGTGAGATGGGCTCTGCAGGGCACGTCTGGCGTGTTACTCCTGCTTTTGGGAACGCTAAAGCAGGCAGCAGGGGTGAGAGGTGGGCGGAAATGATCTGCCCTGAGGCAAATCACAGCAGGCACAATGAACCTTCAGGGTCAGGAGGGGTTGAGAGTCCCAAACTTTTTACATACTGGCCACCATGGTGTCACCAGGCAGAGCGCAGAGAGATTGCTGCAACTGAATCCTTGAGTGACCCCCAATTGTCAGGTCAGATCCTGAAGGCGAATGAGCGTAGAGCCATCCTGGCACGCTCACGTTAAGCAGGTCCAGGAACAGAACAAGGTAGAAAAAATGGAGCAGGGCATCTGTGTCCTCAGGAGGATCCTGTGGTTCCAGAAGAAACCACTAAAGTACGTAAGACTCCTTTAATTAAAAGATTTACCTGCAGTCTCAGGATGGAAATAACATGTTTTGTTGCTCCCAAGTGGGTGGCTGCTCTCCGGAGTCACAGCACCTACTCCTGAATGTACAGCCAAATTTCTACGATCAAAACTCAACACAAACCAAAATGTGGCGGTCCCATAGCAGAATACACAGCAGTACCTATGTACCTGAAGATCTAATTTTTATCTGATTAAAATTTGTAAAAAATGAGGGCATAACCCTTGCTCATGCATTATTGAAAGGACTGCAGTGGCGCTGATGGGGTGGCAAAGCGTGCCTGATGGTGCCGGAGGAACGGAGACTCATATGACGAGATGCGGGAAGCTGGGAAGCCGGCGGGTGCATCGACTGGGAGGGGTGAGGAGGCTTTGCGTGCCGCTGAGCTTCCTGGCAGGTGGAGGATGTGGAACAGACAGTGTCATCACAAAATGCACTGCATCCCTCCAAGGGTTTGGCCTGATCAAAGGGAAACGCTGCAGGAGATTGACAGTTATTCTTGTGTTTCCCTCTGCTTTGGGTTAATGTTGAATTTGGGCGAGCAGCAGCTCTCCTCTGCTACAAGATCCTTCATGATATAAAACGTTGCCTCCCTTCTGAATCACAGCAATTAAAAATGTATGCATCCAATCCACCACATTTGACAAATTCACATCTCCTTCCTCTCCTCCAGCCCCCTCCACCTCAAAACACATTTACTTCAGAAGGCTAATTAACCCTTTCCTGCTTATAGCTTTGTTCTGGAGGAGTCTCCTAATTTGAAGCATCAATAGTTATCAGTGAAAAACGTTTTCAGGTAGAAGTTTCCTACCAGCTCTAATTAAAAGCCAACACTGTTAGCAAACCTTTGCAGATGCATTCAGAGAGAGGCCCATCAATAGTCAGTATAATAGTATAGTATGAGAAACACACCCCTGAAAAATCAGAAAGTTAAGGGATGAGTCGGGATCTGTGTTGGATTCTGCTGGGGTCTCAGCTGGCTGCCCCCCTCTCCTAGCAGAGGCCATGGAGTGGGCTGGACTCACCACGGTTCCTGCTGTGCAAATTAAAGTCTGGCAAATTAAAGTGACATAAGTGGCAATTTAAGTCAAGATGCTGGGTTATGAACTAGTGGAGAAGAAGCAGACATGATGCCTGTTCTCCTGTGCTAACTAGCAACAATGGCAGTAGCCTCTGGGACAGGGACAGGGCAGGCAGCTGGCAGTGATAACCTCCTCAGCCAGACTTGTGACGTCCAATGGGGATTGAGAGTCTCATTTTTTTTTGCATCACTGGGTGAAATAAAACAAAATTGTTAACAAAGCTACTGCCCTTTTGCAGTATCTCTACAAAATATTCTTGAGCGATGATCCTCCTTGAAGAGAAGTTCTGTTAAACCAAATAAGTGAAATTCAACTCATGGCAATTAAGGAATCTGTTCTTGCATTTCTAAGATTTCAAAATATTTGTTAATGTTTTAGGCTGCACCTAGGCTGGTAAATTCTGTCCTTCTACATAGTGCTTGCACCTCCAAAGCAAAGTGTCACTGGAGGCTCCGTCTCTCTGGATCTGAAATATAGGTGCTAGATACGTTTTTGTCTTTACAGGCTTGCTATATGAAGTACTGTACTGCTATATTTAAGCAGCTGTTTAAAGCCTTCTTTCCCCCCTCATTTACCTTTGGCGCTACAGGATTGCAGTTGTACAACTGGGTAAAACAGTTTTTAACCGTAAGCGGGAGCTTTATTATCCTTCAGTCCTTAGTGAAGCTATTTTGGTGAGGAGTTGCTCTTCTTTTCCTCTCTTGTGTTTTGCTGTTGTAACATAATCGTAGCGGGAGTAGACTACCGATCCTGCATTGTTAACAGCTGAATTGAGGAGCCTGGGAGCAATTCCCAGTGTATCTGGTTGCATGTTGAGATTAGGTCTGGGAACCCACTCCCTGGTTTCCGTGAGAAGGAAAATCCAGTTGTATGGCTGCATGGGAGCTGCTGCATCACGCGGGCTCACAGTCTGAGCAGTCACAGAACAGGAGCCTTGTGTGGAAATCAGAGTGCCCCTATGTCCTCGTGCCTTCTGTCCCAGACCTACTTTTTGTTGTAAAATCCCCAAAATAGCCTTAACTCAATAGGTCCAAGCAATCCACTGTGGATCTATATTCTCCTATTCCTGTATGCATCAGTTTAAATACTGCATTTAAGCTGGAGGCATTCATGCTGTGTAATCAGGGTTCTTAAAACCAAAAGAGCTCAAGACACGTTGCCTATTTCAATTTTCCACCTAATCAGTGCACTTCTTTCAATTTTACAAACAAGCATATTTCACCACTACTACTTTAAATGACCCCCCCTAATATTATTCTTTTATCAGTCAACTCTAAATATAAGACAAGATGCACTGAAATATAGAGAAAATATTAAGCAAATTTAAATGCAAGTCCAAGTAGAACATACGTAATTTCTATTTTAAATTAACAATAATGTTACAAATTTTCCTATTAAGCTACATTTGCAAAGTTAGCCTAAAGAAATAGTAGTAAATATCTCACCAGGGCAGTTCAGTGCTCAGCTGACAAAACAGACAAATGTAGTACTTTCTGTTTAACAGTTTCCATAAAAGAAATTACTAAATTCTTTGCCACTATGAATCAACAGTTTTCTTTAATGGAAATGTTCCAGTTTACACCACTGCCTTGATCATAATATTTGAGGTAAAGAGAAATACCTGACATATGTCAACAATCGGAATTAACTGTTGGGGTGGAAATGCGTGGTTTTATTTGCTTGTGTATTTTCAAAGTCAGAAACAGAGAAATATTCAGCGTGAGTTCGGAAGGAGGCACAGATGTCACCGTGAGCTCTGAAACCTGGGGTTTCTGGTCTATGATCCAGTCCCTGGCACTTGTCAAAAAAAACAAAGGATTGCTTTACGTTGTGTTCTCTTTAAATTGAGGAAATGCTCCTCAGTCACAACCCTTTTTCTGAATCATTCCCCCTCCTTGCCCGCAGACATCTGAGCGGCAGCTGGGAATCCCCAAAGACAGGAGCATTCATGGGAGTCTGATTCTTTGACATTTAGGGTAGACAAACAGCTCCAAGGATCTGGGACAAACAGATCTAAAAGCTGGGGCTGGGCATGATACTGAAAAATTGCTTCACTTTGGGCTATTCTGCCCGTTTTTACATGTAGCATGGGAGCGAGAACTAGATTAGGAAGCCTAAGGGATTGAATGGATTACAAACAAAAAGCATTAAACTAATCATAGGAGTGATGTTCCTTAAGGGCGAGGATGAACTAATGGCTGGATGTTCCTTCGTCCCTGTATTACAACCAGGGAAAAGTAAAACAGTCAAAACAGTAGCTGCTTCCAAGCCAGGTCTGCTACATTATTCATTTCTATAAGTTTTATAAATATAGGAGTTGCTTAACATGGATTGCTTGCACGATCCTTAGATATACTCATAGGAAGGGAATTCAAGGTCAGCAGTCCCTGAGGGCTGTCAAACTATTTACAAGTTTGCTATTTATATGGACTAGTCTGGGAGTCCTAGAAGCAGTAAGTTCTTAGGCAGGCGGTTTAATTTCTGCACGACATAGAAAAGGTGGTGTTTCTGTATCAGTGCCTAGATGCCACCGCAGTTCTCTTAAAATACATTTTGTTGTCTAGATTCTAGTGGTTTCAGGCTCACCCCTAACCACCCCATGTAACCTGAAGAACGAAGAGAGCAATTAATGTCACTACAGGAACTGTTCTGTGCAAGTTCTAGAATGTTTTCAGGGATGACAATTGTTAATGAGAAGTTTAATGATTAATATAGAATATTAATTGATCGACCTTGGGAGTATAACATGCTATAAAATAGCAGGCTGGAGGATTCATTGCATTGCCACAGTACACTCTCTGAAGAAAAATATGTCTTTTCTAAGGAAAGTGAAAAGTAGGGCATACTGATTTCTGCAGACCAGAAAAAGCTTTCTCTCGTATTAGGCTTAGGAACACTCAAGTGAGGTGGAAAACGTAGAAAAAAAATTGTGACCAAACAGCAAACACTGCAAACTCAAAAGAAGTGGTGTACTGAATTCAGATAAGCCTCCCACGAAAATAGAGACTAGTTGTTCCTTCCTCAGTAATGTTACCTACGAATATGTACATGCTGTACCTTTTGTTCTCTTTGGTAAGTGAATGGTACATCGTAGAAGGGCACCATTCATTCTAGGAAGGGAATCTTTAAAAGTAATCTCATCTGGCTGTAGTACCCAAATGAAAGTAGTGTTCAGTGCTCTTGATCTAAGAGTATCCATTTTCTGGAGCCAGTGTGCTCTTCCTGTATTTCTAAAACATAAACAAAACCGTAAGCCCCACAGTTACTCTCCTCAAAAAAAAACCAAAACACCAACCCTTGAAGAGGAATTAGGACTTGCAGATGACTTTATCTGTCTGTTAGAAGTTTCAGGAAGGGATATTTTCCTAAAGTGCTTCTGCAACGCTCTCTACTTCTTTCAAGACAACAGTTTGCATCGTGCTAAGGCAGCGGGGAGACGGTAAACAGAACGGGGAATGTGATACACACGCTGGCAAAAATCAGGGAAAGCAAGGTGGGAGCGATATTGCTCAAGCTGTCAGATCTGTGAGCAAGCCTCGTGAACAGGCTGAGTTATGGCAAACTCCTGCTATGAGGGAATTGCAGTAACTGAGCCTTGCACTCCAACATTTATAAGGGTGTCCTGGGATAAATAAAGGCACAGCCTCTGTAAACTCTGCCGTGAAAACAAACACCTTTGAACCAAACCAGTTACAAGGCTCTATAAAGCACGGGCATAGCTGATGTTAATTATAAGATTTATGTCTTGGTTTTCTGACTTGAGAGCAACTGTCGGAGCCCTCTTGGCTGGCAAGGAGTTAAATGCAAGGCCCTGGCCTGAGCTACTGCATAAGGCAGGGGTGGCATTGCTGCAGTATCCGTGTTGGCATACAGACTGCTCTCAGTTCAGGGTCTCCACCAGAATATACAACAAAACAGTAAAACCTCTTTAATTCCCAGGTGAAGCCCCGGCCGCCTGGGGCCAGGCCTTCTTAAAACGGTGGTTGTATTTCGTCAGATAAAAGACATTCAGCTTATTTTAAGATCATACCTCATGTGCACTCAGACACAGCTATGTGTCACAGTGAGCTTTGTTTAGAAACCTAGTCTGGATTATAAAGGCATTTCGGAAATCATGTGCTTATCAGAAGTTTGAATCAGACTTGCTGCCTATAACCAAACTCAATAATCAGACTCTTGAACCATGTAATGGGTTAGCAAAGGAGCAGGGGACACGCAGGGAGACAATGATTTAGCAGAATTTCACTCGGCATTCAAGCATGCTAGCATGCCTGAAAATAAGGGATACATTATTAATTAGTTAATGTTTGCAAAGTATTTTGACTCTGGAAAGTGCCAAGTGTTGTTCTTCCTCATTAATTTTCAGTAAATATATGACTAAGCAGTATATGTAATAAGGACACAAAATGTGGTAAGTAGACAAAAGACTTGAAAACACACAAAACATTTAAAAAAGAGAGATGCTATTAACAGGGGGAAAAAAAGTGTTCAAACCGACGGAGTAAATATTGTGATGATGCAGCTAGTTATCCATTAACTCAGCACTAATGTAGGGACATGCCCGATGGCACTGACGATCGGTTGAGACAGCCAACGTCCTACAAGACCTGTAAAGCTGACCTCTATCACCTTTTCCCTTCCAGCGCTAAATTTGGCACAGCCCCTACTCAGCAGACCTTCTCTTACCTTCTGGGGCTGCCTAACGCCTGCTTTAAGAGTTACATGTGCTTCTGCAGCTTTAATAATGTCTGGAAAACCACTTCTAGATGGCGGTCACAACCCCTGACTAGCTGCAGGGAGGTGCACTGACACCGGGGCCCGTCAGCACAAGCTGCTGCACGCTCTTCCCCTCCCTGGTCGTTCTCACATCCCCATCTGTTCCTTTCCAGTCTCTCAAGTGGGAAATAAACTGAGTTAGAGTCAAACTGTCAAACTCATAATATTCGAGTGGGTTGAATGTCACACCAGCAGAATTCATGCAATCCGTATTTCATTCAGCGCAATAAATACACAGTCTCGCGCAGATCTCAGAAATCAATTATGTTTTTTTCGGCAAGGGTTGGAGAAACAGTAGGGGCACTTCAGCAAAGTGATTTCTTGCCTTCTTTTCTGATGAAGTAACTTTTTAGTATTATGATTGCAAGGTCTCGCTTCCTGAAAACAAGATCCTAAGTGCCCAAGCCATCTGCTCCTGCCCTTAAGTCAAAGTCACGGTCCTCAGTTTACAACATCATACTTGGAAGTTTATGACGTTACAAATACAGGATTCTCACTTTTGTTGACAGCTAGCCAATAGGATCAAATGAATTAAGCAACAGGCCGTGTCCTTGAAATCTTTGGCTGTAACGACAAAGACCAAGTGGAAGCCTTTCTAACTGAAAGGAGTTAGCATTGCCTTCACAGGTGGTTAGCGTATCAGAAATTTGCTGTTCAGCTCTGTAAAAATGACTAGGAATGACCTTGTGGCTTTCTATAGATACTTTTAATGTTTTTTTTTTTTTAAACACGTTTTCTCTTTACCTGTCAACTTTTCTGCATGTGCAATTATGTACACACGTGATAGTTTTTGACCTAGGCTAAAAGACCAAACAATAAATCAACTTCTAGGGACAGATATTCAGCTGATGCAAATTGACTTTACGTTAATGCAGTCAAGGGAGCTATGCCAAATTTCTACCAGCTAAGGATATGTCCCACACAATGAACTTCATGTGCTGCAGGATTTTTTTTGTCTGCAAGTTTTATCATATGTGGAAATATTGAAATTGGTGGGAAAACACCTGTTGATTCCATCGTGCAGAATGCAGCCCTAGTGTGTTATCAGTGGAAAACAATGAGACAGGTATTTAATAAGAGTAGTTTGAGGACCCTCAAAAATGTACAGAAAGTTCTTCGGCTGCAAGAAATCAGCAAAGCCTTGTTCATGTTCACTGGTTAAAGGTCTAGATATGGGTCTGGGTCCCAATGATCTTACTCCATGCAAGCAAAATCCCGCCCTCGAAGCTGTCCCCGTTGACATTTAAAAAGTACAGAATTTTTCACTGCATTTTAATGAACCAGCAGACGATTTGGAAAAACATAGCATGCAGCAACTTCAGGATGTTATACAGATGCCAGGAATCTCCCTGGACAGCATCACCTACAGACCAGGGGGGCACCATACAGCAACGAGTAGAAACCCTCCAGCATCAGCTGGAGGCCGGTTTCAGGAACAGACCTTGAAAGGTTACAGGCTGGGAAGTAAGAGATTTTTATGAGGGATTTTAAGCAAGGATCCTGGATCTTTCATTGTTTGAAACTACTTTTAAGCTACTGTCAACATGTTTTCCCTTAAAGAGCTAAATGTGAGTATAAACAGACAGTATTATCCTAATTTGACCTATAGGTCAAAAGCAAAAGATTTTAAGGAAGAGAACAATTTTATTTATCCTTCCAGAATGAATTAATCCACTCTGTTGCTATTATTTTAAGGGATACAATTATTAGTTTTATAGAAAAAAAATCTTTTCAGAATAGATTTAATTGCCCAAATAACTTCATAGAAAAAAGAAATAACATCCCTTAATTATTATCCCTGCTTTAAAAGATAGAAAGTCTGCTTTGTTTTAGGAAGGAGCTTTAATCAATCTTTTTTTTTGTGGGTAACTTAGAAATAACATTTTATTTTGATCAGAAAAAAATAGTCTTCCAAAAAAAAATTTAATGAGTCAAATGCCTATAGCTATTTCTAGCACAAGCAGGTTTGCTTTTATGAAAAAAAAAAAAAAAGCAAAATAATGCTAAATGGTAGGTCACTGGTCCTATGCCATTTTGAAATTTTATTTGATAGCTTTGATGTAAAGTCAAGCTACCATGCTAGAGCTCGGGACCAGAGGAGGACAGGATTCTAGTTTTACGTTTAACTTCAGCTCCAGTAAAATTTAATTGTGATTCACTTAACAAAAGAGGAAAAAGGTCCTGTTGCAGGAGTGTAAGGGAGATTTTTCTTCTCTCCGGCCCTGATATAGCTATTGTTACTGGGCAGGCACTGCACTGGGCTAACCAGCACAGAATTATTGCTCTTCTCTCTCTGTTCTGGAGTGACAGTAGTGGATCTGTATGTGGCAGTGTGTTTTTCAAACAGAAGAGGTGATACTTTGAAAAGTTAAATGGGAACCTAGTCCTCCTTGCAAAAGTATCATCCTTCCTTGAAATTCAATTCCAATTCACTTTGGAAATTAAGACTGTGAGTTCCTAAATAACTGGGAGACTTTTAAATATTTGACCTCTCTATAGATTCTCCCCCTCTACTCTGCTTTTGTGAGACCCCACCTCGAATACTGCATCCAGTTCTGGTGTCTCCACCATAAGAGAGACATAGATTTGTTGGAGCGTGTTCAGAGGAGGCCACAAAGATGATCCAGGGGCTGGAGCACCTCTGCTACGAGGACAGGTTGAGGGAGCTGGGATTGTTCAGCCTTGAAAAGAGAAGACTTTGGGGGGACCTAATAGCTGCCTTCCAATACCTGAAGGGAACTTACAGGAAAGCTGGGGAGGGACTTTTTACAAAAGTGTCCACTGATAAGACAAGGGGAAATGGGTTTAAGTTGAAGGAGAACAGATTTAGATTAGATTTTAGGAAGAAATTCTTCAGTACGAGGGTGGTGAGACTTTGGAATAGATTGCCCAGAGAGGTTGTGGACGCCCCCTCCCTGGAGGTGTTCAAGGCCAGGTTGGACGGAGCCTTGAGTAGCCTGGTCTAGTTGAGAGGTGTCCCTGCCCATGACAGGGGTTGGATTAGAGGTCCCTTCCAGCCTATGCCATTCTATGAGTCTATGACCTAAGAAGTCCCACTCCACTTGCATGTTCCTCTGTTTCCTTCAAAGCTGAATTCATGTGAGTCTCTTGTGGCAAACACCAGCTTTAAGCCTGTTTTAAACATGGTTACATTTGAATGATGTATTTAGCAACCAACAGGCTTTTCTGCAAAACCCCTCATGTCTCAGCCGATGTCATTGTCTCTGTGATCTGCATGTGCGGCAGATGTGTTGAATGCATCAACATTTACAATGTTAGTCTCTTGTGGCCATGGGAGGTGGAGTGAGGGATGGGCTGTCCTCAGAGCTGGGGCTGCCTTTGTTCTGCCTGCACAGGATCTAGCTCAGTGGGGGCCCTGTGCTGCGACTGGGCTCTAAAATGCTGCAAAATGGTGGAGCATTAAAATAACGCTGGTGCTTCATGCTCATGCTACAAAGAAGCATCTATTGCAAGCTTAGGGAAAAAAAAAAAAAAAAAGACTAGAAAGGAGGTAAACGAAGCAGCAGAAGGCTCTTTTTCTCCATCAAAAGCCACCCAGAGAATATCTCTGTGTGTTTCCCTTGGTTCTTTATTTTGCATTATGACATCTGACATATCTGAAAACACGAAAGGCATTTGTGAGCCTAAAACAAAAAGTAAAATGGTGCTTGAAAATGATTCTTTGTGAAGGCTTATTTTTATTTTGTTACACATGAGACTAGTCAAGCAGACAGGTTTATTTTAACTCTGCAACAAAATTTAGTGACTGGAGACAAACAATTGTCTGCTATTATCATTCCTGCCGCCAAAATTCATTAGGTTCAGGAACATCAACGAAACTGTGTGCTAGAAGAGATTACACAGCTACCTACACTATTGCTGGAGAAATGACCCTACAGTCAGCATAGTATCCACACGCATCCAAGAGACTCCATGGCCTATTAAAAAGCAGAACATCTCAAACTGTAGTCTTCCTACAATACACCGTAGGCAGTCTCTTTCTGTGGCTGTGTGTTTCCCTCTGCAGTGAAAGACCTTGCTTTCTGTCAGGAACCTCGTATCCAGCTTAGCTTTTTAAGGTCTGTGCTTCATCAAAAAGTAAATGCATTCGCTAATATGCTGGTGGTTGGTTGCCAGCCTGAGAGAAGCAGGAGGCTGTCTGGGAATGGTACTTAGAGATAAAGGTGCCCTTTTAATGTGAGTTAAAACTAATTTTTTTCCTTCTGAGATCTCAGCTGTGGAGAAAGGAAGCTAGCTGGAAAAGTCAGCCTGTCCTCAGCCAAATAACCTGCTTTGGAAATGTAGACCCATGTCCCTGGGATGTGTCTGAATCCTGGAATAGATTTGAGTAAAAGAACGTTGCTTAACACCTTCGTCTTCTTCTGTTCTCCAAAGTAGTCAGGGTCTAGTTTGGCTGATGACAACTGAAAAATGCAGATAGCTCTGAACGATGTTGATTCCTTATGTGGTTGGGTTTTTTCCAGACATTCAGTTACAGCAGCTTTCCATCATCTTTGCATCAGAGAGATGTAAAGCAACACTAGCGTAATTTGTATCACAGAGTATGTCACAGATTAAAAAACACAGAGAGTAGGGATGTGTGCATGTTTGTGATGTCTGTCACGTCTGGGAAGCTGGTGGACCTGCTGAGCTGGAATCTACTGGAGTGGGGCATTCTGAAATCCACTGAACTCTTTTTAACCCGTGTAAAGTGAGTATCTAAAAGCCATCAGTTAGAAGGAGCTCTGTTTGTACGTTGGCTAAAGAAGACAAAGGAGAAAGGTAATCTGGCATTAGGTTAGTGGTTCTGGAGAAGAGCTCGAGTTGGGTGACATCAGCTCCTGTGAGCCCAGAGAAGAATCAAAAAGGTGTGCTTGAAGGGTGATTCAGACTGCTTAAGGAATGGGACCAATTTGTGGATCCACCAGCTGCCTACAGAGATGTGCTGAAACCCTGGCTTGCCAGTAAGAGTGACAGTAATGCCTGCTGGAGCAAGCGATGAGCTGACACCGCAGGTTATTCTGGTGATGGTTGTGGACTGTGGGCTCATATTTGTGAGACAACTAGAGACACTCATCAAGCTGGCACTGCATGGGGCAGTGTCTGACGCTGAGCCCTAGGCAAGATAACCTCCTGCTTGTATCCAGGCAGCTGTGTGGAGGTCAAATGAACACACAGAAAGGCGGCCAGCAACTGGGGTAAACAGAAAGATGGAACATGGTAAAGCTATCTACAGGTTGGTCTCTGAAGAAAGGAACCTAAGAGTAGTAAAAATGAAGAAATCAAAGGTCAACTTCTAGGACAGGAAATGTTGTTCAAAAAGCTGGTTTACCCTAACAGAGCAAAATAGTAACTTCCACAACAATCTCGTAGCACGGTTGCATTTATTACTTCACAGAGTCTTCAGTTTTGGAGATATACATACAGAGATATATATGTACATACATACGTACATACACGTAAAAGTATATATTTGTAGCTGGGTTTGAACTGCACATGGGTCAAAGAGACATTAAAATAATCAATCAATCAATCAATCAGTCAATAAATAAACAAACTTTTAAAAAAGGCTTTCAGACTGTTACCAGTAATCTTGCAACCTCAGAGAATATACAGGACACCAGACTTTCTGAACTGCCTCTAGGACTACATTTACACCGTGTGACCGATGCTTCATACTTAGGGCTAAGAATAGTTTTAAAAAATTAGTGTAAAAATTATATACTCATTTCAATCACTCTATAGATTACAACAAATACTCTGTATTTGCCAGCAACCAAGGCTCTGGAACAGCTATTAGCAGATGCTGATATAATGATGACCACTGTAAGTGGATGCTTATTTAAGGGACGTTTTCAGGAAACGGCTTTCTCTTAGGAACAGTCTATAAGTGAAAATGCACTTTGCAAGATTTTTACATCTTACTGGCTTGCCTTTTGCCATTTTACAGCAAAGGAAATGTTAATGTGTAATAGAATTAGCATTTAGGAGAAGCCTAGAATACTGTTCTTTATAACATAGCCCAGTACTTATTATTCAAGACAGGTCTTCTCATAGTGCAATTTAAGCCCCCCAAAATTACCCATCATTACACAGGCAGTCCATTTAACATTCTGAAGCTAATCATACAACAACCTACCCTTTCAGAGGAGATACAAAACCTCACTTGGGTTTTAAGTTCTGATTACAAGATGAGGTTCCAATTGAGAATTTCAGCTATAAACCAAATGACCTTCAATGACCATAGACTGGAAAACCTGGTGACTAATCTAAATGGATTTCCAGGCAGGGGGAAAAAAACACCACCCAGCTCTTGTTTCTAGTCCTTTGCATTATTAGGGGAATGACAAAGACAAGCAGAATGTGAAAAAAAAATCATGACTCCAGTGACCTTCATGTTTTTGTCCCAGAAAGGTCAAGAGTAATCAGCAAAACTTTAACTAGAGTTCAAATTCAGCTTTGTTGTCCTTAGAGGCTGGTAGAATTAAATATTCTGTTCCTGTGCTCTGTAAACAGCCACAGTAATTGGTGATGCTTTCCAGCTTTGGCTATGAAGATGTATTGACATGACCTGAAATTCATAGACAGTATTTTGCATGGTATGTAGCAGTCTACAACTGAATCCTGGTTTCAGTTTATAATGCTGGAAAGTCACAATCACATTCCTTAAAATGAGATCATACCAGGATATGAGCACATACCAGAACATCTAGTATACGACTTTACAGTTTGTCATGCTTGCCATCTAAGGCCAAACACCTATTGTCAATATCTGAAAAAATTCTATGAGGCTGAAAGGCATGAAACAGTCAAAGTCTGCAAGAATGAGCCATGTAAAAAAAAAAAATACAGCAGACCATCAAGAACAGATCTTGTAGGGTCTTTCTGACCCTGGCCTGGAGTCCTTTCCTCCTTTTGCACGTCACAAGGAATTTTATTTATTTATTGAATATCCATTCTCAGTAGAGCTGTAGGAATCACCATGTTGGATCAGCCCCCAGTAGTCCATGTTTTCGAACATCATAATACGATTAGTGAGCAGAAGCTTAGAGAAAGTGCAAGGAATGAAGAAAGGAATAAACATGTATTCTCAGGAAAAATTTCCTCTTTGCTCTTGATGATCAAGAACTGCCTTATGCCTTACAACATAGGAAGGTATATCCTTTCCAATAGGACTTTACTAAAACTTGGTTTTACACCTTGGGAGCTTGCTGTTATCCACATCAGTATTTAGTCAGTTTTTGAATCCTGCTGAATGACTGACGTAAATTATGGCCTCAGGAAACAAGGTCAACAGTCTAATTTTGAGTGCAGTGAACACGTGCATATTTTTCTACATATTTTTATTTTGTTTACCATTTTGTATGCTTACCTACCCGCCCACCCACCCCCCCATTCTGATTCAAAGGCTTCTATATATAGCATCCTGTGTTTCGTTTGCTGTCTTCTCTTCAATCCGTCTTCCTGAGAAGGGTCTAAATCTCTGGCAGTTCTGCATTTCCCATTTGTGAACCTCCTCTAACTACTATAGGCTTTTGGGAAGGGGAAAGCCAGAAGTGTGTAAGTTTGAAAGTCTGTAATTCATTTCCGTGTACATCAGCATGTACCATTTTCCACAGTCGTCTTGAATTTTGTAGGAAACATTAAAAATGAAAAGTAAGTTTCAAAATCAAGTAGCTTAAATTAAGTAAAGAAGCATTAAATGCGTTCTCCTCCTCCAACAACCTAAAAATAATGGTACTTACCTTGAACTTTGAAAGGCTTCTTCCTTCTTATGCATTCAGATACTGAGTTGCATTTCCTGTGTCTTGAAATGTAATAAGACTGGACATCCTGTGCTGCATAGCATCAGTAAGATTGCAGCTGTCAATACGGGACACCTGCAACATCCACTTTTACAGCTGTTGAAACAGTGACCAGCATTTCTGAAAAATGTAAAATTTGGGAGGAGTGGGGGATTCTGATCTGGGATTCAAAATCAATGTGTACATACTCTGCTTCAAGTCCTGCTGACTTCGCTGAGTATATATGTAGTAACATGCCATTTATCATGGATAAAGGTGACAAAAACAATCTTTTGGGCATGCTCTAATGTTGCTACTGTCTGCACATGCTGCAGGCACATTTGATAATGAGGACTTACCAAGTAGAATGTTTTTATGTTTGAAAATGGGAAAAGAGTTTCAGCTTTTCCTTGCCTGTATCTCCCTTGGAGGAGACAGGGTAAGAACATCTCAAATACAGAAGGGTAAAAGTGTGAGTAACCAGCAAGGGGCAAGGACAAAAAAACCTCCCTTTAGTCTTCCAATTCTCCCCTCTATCTTTGCTCTCCGTAAGTGATGCAAAGGGTATCGGATCAATGGTATATTGGCCATGCTGGTTTAGAAGTGGCCACTGTGACACAAATACAACACTGCTCCAACATATTTTCCAAAATGACTTTGGTAAAGTGGTTGTTTTTTAACTAGTACGTACAGTGATACAAAGATAATAAGCTCTGTGCAACTTCACTGCAGTTATAAGTATCGATATAGTATAAACTGTGAAAAAAGAAAATAAACTGAGATGCGCACTTCTTACAGTGCCACATGTAACAAATCGTAAGGTCTATAATAGGGAAAATCAAAACTACAGTAAGGAGAAGAATGAGATTAATTATTACTTAACACGTTGTTTCCTTTAAAATGCCAGAATGAAGCTGTTAATATCTTACCAAGGAGAGATGGACAGGAATATTCCTAGGAATGAGATCACAAATTTTATCTGTCCTCTTTTGCTTCCTCAATTTAGGAAGAAATTTGATATTATTTTGCATCTACGATTGTGTGCAGTCTTCACCCAATGCATTATCCTACACTGAAAGTAGGTTTATGATAAAGTTAAAATATTCACAGAGAAATAAAAGATGCTAATATCCTTATGATGACTTTAATTCTAGAGAGACTAGCCATGTATTTCTTATGGTTGTTAGAGTTATCTATGCTAAATAATTTTGTAGTCACTGAAGATCACACTCTCTAGTACTGTCTAGGAAAAAAAAAAGAAATGTAGTCTCACTAAATTTAAGTATATTTAGTGAAAATCAGGATATAATTACATTATATGATTAAATGATTTAAAACTCACTTTAGGACAGAAACTTCAGTGCTGGATAATGGCCTGATCCCAGTATTTTATCCTTCTCCTGTCTCTAGGCATAAGCCACTGCAGAAACTAGAAACCATTACAACAGGACAAAAGATCACCATTAAAAAGTTATTAGAAAGGGCAGGAACATCAGGAACATACTGGTGTTCTGTTTTTAAAAACAAATGACCCATTAATTCACGAGAACAACCCCATTACTGCAGTAACAAACTTAGTTTAGGCAAATGTCCCTATCAACATTATTCAAGCTCAAATTTGATTTAGTTCGGAAAAGGGATGAATAAAGCTCAGGGTAATGGCAACCTATTAGACCATGCAGACCTTAATAATACATTTGAGAAAGTGTGCTGAGAGAGTGACATGGACAACAGAGAAACCAAGAACATGAGCTGCAGAATAATGGAGAATTTGTATCTGAAATCACACCAGAGAAGGCAGAAGGAGACACGCAGACGGAAGGAGCATGTACTTAACTATAAGTCAGAGAGAATAATTGTATTAATGACTGTTTCCCTACATAGTTTCAGTTTGTTTCTTTATTCTATTTTTACTGCATCTGATTTCTATTCAGGTTCAATTAATAATAATGAGCCTAAAATTAATTTGCATTATCATTTACAATGGATGCTTTGATCATGTATGTAGTTGGAACTATAATGCACACATTACCATATTATGCAAATTGCATTTTCAGCATCAGCTACATCTGTATATCATTTCCCTCACGCCATGGGTTTATCCAGTCTGTGCATTGTCTCTTTGTGTACAGTCCTGCAGACTGCCAGAAACTAGGAGACTTTGGGGAGACACTACCAGGGGAAATAACTGCTACAGGTGCACCCTTTTCTTATGTTCTCTCTCTAAGCACTCAGAGTTGACTTCAGACGTAGGAGAACTTTTTTAAGACAGATGGTTTGTTTCGTGTCCTTTACTATTACCTTTGCTAAATTACTCTGCTGCATTGACCCCATAGACCAATGAGTTTTGTCTAGCACCTTTCCTTTTTGGACTGGCCTCAAAGCAGGCAACTAAACATGCACAAAAAAAACAAGTACTACTTTGGAGTTTTTTGTGCTTATCACAAGTGTATCTCCTGCAGGACTTGTAACCGTTTGCAGCATAAATCAGATGAGAATCTGACCTAAAAAGGAAGCAGAGACAGTACACGATGTAATAAAGATCTGATTTTTAGGTCAAACTTATGCATTCATGACACTAAACATGTTGGGAGAAATGTTGCACGTCCGTGGTTAATGGAACCACTCAACACTGTCTCAGCTGACTGTACTTCTTGCCACCGGCCAAATTTCATATTGCAGTGAGCGGGCTCAAAAGTATTAGTAGTTTACATTTTTATCGTGCCTTTCATCTTGTGAAATACTGACCTGCTTTACAAGCTGATACAGAAACCATATAATGATTGTTTAATCTACTACAGCTCTGAAGCTTTGTGGTGAAACACAGGAAGAATTTAGTGGCCTACAACAACATAGCTGTTTCGGGGAGGAAATAAAGACTATAGTATCTATTTGAAACAAAGTGAGAATGTTGGAAGGGAGAATGTAATTTTTAGAGTTGGCATTTGGCCAGGTTACCAGAGTTAACACCCTTTGCAGATACAATTACTGCAGTGGGATCTTCAGTAACCACAAGCGGTCAGCACTTTGCTTTAACATGCCATCCACAAGATGCACTTTGGTCACACCTTGCCTCTTCTCATCATGCTGACTCATGGGCCGACAAACAGATGAGAAGATCCTCTTCATTCATTTATTTGTCTCCCTTTTAGTTAGAGCCCTAGATACCTCTCAAAAATGAGCAAGCAGCCAAACACTATCAAAATAAAATTTTAAACACGATTTCCAATCTCAGGAAAACTTTGCATGAAAACCTATCCCTCCAGCCAAGCTAAGGATCATATAAGTTCAGATTCCTCCTCCCACAGATAAATTACTTCAGAGTCTCCCTACGGGCTTAATCCTGCCTTCCAAAGACAGGATGGTGAAATTCCTCTAGTGAGGTCACTAGGCCCTCAGAAGATGATTCATTTGGCCATTTTGCTGTGCTTAATCTGTTTGACAAGAGATCAGAGCAGTGCCTGAGGAAAGGGAAGGAGAGGAGTGAGACTGCCCTTTTTTGTTGCCAGCAAGCTGTTCAGTTGGACCATCCTGTCTTCTGAAACATCCTCACTAAGAACTGAGTCTATTTTCACTACCACTTACCTTCCCAGGATACACTGTGATGTGACGCACCCGATATCTTTCGGGTGAAGGGATTTCGCTTGGTGCTATCTGGTGATTTACTAGTGTTGGATGTTGCCAGAACGAGGTGTTCTCGGGAGTCTTCAGCACAGCGTTAACCTGATTAAACCTCTAAAAACTGATAGACATAAAACACAAGAGCATATTAATATTGTCAACAAGATGCAGTTGCTAGTCACTCAAATTCAAACGTCAGATATTTGTTGCTCAGTATGCAATTAAAGATGATCTGATCACCCTTCAAGCAGAGAACTGACAAAAAATGGGGTGAGGGAACATTTTTGTTTTATCCTCTGCATATATCCAGATGCTGATACTGATAAGAGTGAAGAATCATTTTAGCTTTGCATAGATAAAGAGATTGCTCTTGGCAGAATAGATTAATGTACCTGTCTATACAAGCATAGAGGAAGAAGTAGGAAGGGGAACAGATTAGTATTCTGCTGCACGTGAGACAATCAAATAGGATTTTTGGATTGGCAACTGGACTAATAATAATCACTGTAATAAACCAGGGGCTTTATATCTCTGATATGCAGTACTAGCTGGAAGATAGTTGCTTCTTAGGAATAATGAGCTGGATTCTTCATCAGTCATCACCTTGTGTAATTATTGTGATGAGTTCAAAGTAAATCTGTTGTGCTACCAAATCAGATTTTTTTTCTTCCATGTTGTGTTTGTCTTGCATGGGCATAATGACTACTCACAGGGTAGACAATGAAGAATCAGGCTTAGTATATTTATTTTCTATGTGAGAATAAGGAAAACATAAGAGATTTAATGGACGAGCACAATAATTTGGACATGATTTGTTATTTAAAGGTTAAGCACTTAAATGTTGCTGTAGCCAACCCTGTGTTTAATAAAGCCAAGGAAGAAAAAGAAACGGATTAAAAAAGCAATCTGGCTTAATGCCAAATAATATTTTTTATCTTTTGCAAAGATTTATTACCAATTGTGTTAGCAAAAGCAGGCATGGCAGTATTGAATAAGATTAGGACAAGTAAACTACAAGCAACTTAGTCACTTCAAACTCAAAATGTCTGCTCAGGAAGCATCTCAAATATAAGATGTATTGACCACTTTGGGTTTAGTTTAAATTTTTTCTAAAGTACTGTGACTCTTCATAGCTGAAGTGGGGATAATCAAGGTAAATTATGAAAATAACCTAGTTATGTGGTAAAGGTCAATAGAAAGTCTTGTTAAGGTCTGGTTCTTATGAAGATATCCTGTCTGTATTGTCAAAATGGATTAACATTATAACACAATATAGCCTGTCACTTGGAAGAAAAATAGATGTTAACACAAAGATACTTGACACGATTAAAATCAGGTTTTGGCTTAGACTGTGAAAGCAAGAAAATATCACAACACCATTAGCTCTCCTCTTTATTTATATTTTTTTAGCAAAGGTCACAAGAAGGTGCTGGTCTGCACAGATGTATAAATTTCTTTTGTTAGCATGTGGGCCAGATTTTTACTCTTGAGAATAACAATTATTAGATTTAGAACTCTAGTTCTTTAAGGGGAAATTTCCTTTCTAATTCTTATGATATGAATTACATTCGGCTTTAGTGGTAACGTGGCACTGAACTGGGAATGGAGGGTGAAGGAATTGCCTACATGCTTCTGTTACCGTCTCTTTTCCAGGATTACTGACTGTGTAAACAAACCAAGTTACAAACATGGACAGTCTTGGGGTCACTTGTTTGTCTTCCAGCCCAAAACTGTGCAAAGGGAACATCCTCTTGGGGAAGTAACAACAAAGATTTAGTTATTTCCCACAACATCTTATATGTTGAGCACGTGAATTTGTGAAGAATGACTGAGTTAGAGCCTGGAAATTTCCAGGGACCTTCACTGTTATTGTATCATCAGCAGTAAAATAAAGCCAGGGCAGAGACCTCGGTCTTAAAAATCCTTGTAAATATTCTTACACGGTCAAGTCCCACCGGTAGTGAGGCCAACAGTTACCAATGATGTTTTAAAGAAACGTGATCCAGGAATAAAAAAAACCTTGCATTTCAAAATACCCACAGGCCTTGAATTGAACAAAACAGAAGCTAGGAAAGAGTGCTAGCTCAACTTCTGGCCATGCTGTGAAGGACTTTGGTGTCTTCTTGTTTGTGAGGGCTTTTACTTTCAGTGATTTGAATCCTTGAAAAGACATACCTGTGACTGAAGTGATCCAAGACATAAATCTGGCAGGACGAAATATGGTGTGTAGTATAACCCTCAATACCCTCTACATGAATTAGAAACTAGAAGACATCTGAGCCATTGGGTTTGAAATACTCCCCGTGTGTTTTCAGCTGTCACGACATAAAGAGTTGGCTTTTGGAAATACCAAGTACGGTGGTACTCACTAGTCGCTTCTTTCTGAGTGACTACCTGAAATTTTAACTGTCTCAAAAGCATCCTCAATGCATCGTCACGCTATGCCAGAAGGCTAACCAAAAAATCAGCTTTTCATCCTCCCTCAATCCGGGAAGAAGCCAGCACAAATTGCAGTGATGATGCCTAAGCTAGCGAAAAGCCTGATCAGCGTGCCAAGCTGGGGTTTAACGTTAACGAGGA
Organism: Tauraco erythrolophus; assembly: GCF_009769465.1. Classification (NCBI taxonomy): domain Eukaryota; kingdom Metazoa; phylum Chordata; class Aves; order Musophagiformes; family Musophagidae; genus Tauraco; species Tauraco erythrolophus. The sequence goes on from NC_141465.1 coordinate 23,987,951, forward strand.
CTGTCAGAGCACAAAACGCAGCCTCACTCTTCTGCCTGCTTAACTCAAAAAAATTGCAAAAACTTATAGATGTCTGATTTGCAAGAGGTGGCACTTCTGAAGCCTTCCAGTGAAATAAAAACAGTTAGTACTGGCTGAAATACATTAGCAGCTTCAGCAATTAGTAGGCATAGCCATTTCTTGTCAGTTCTATGGGCCATATCCTCAGCTGGCGTAAATCAATGACACTCCAGCATTGGAGCTGTATTACTTTACACACCTTGAAATATTTATGCATACTAATTATTGCCTTACTCATTAATGCTGTTGTCAATTCAGACACCTGATTTACACCAGATGAGTTTGTTCCATATATTTAGAAGTTTCTGCACATTCCTCAAAGGATCTGTAGTGGTGAATAAACTTTCCAAATAAGCCAGGCACATGCTCTCCGTTATCTATCAAATCAATGTTCAATAAAGTGACACCATTATACATAAATCATGACTGCAATTATTAAATCAAGCTGAGTTTGTATTGCTTTTCTCTCACTGTTGGTTAGAATTAACCACGCGAGCACATGAGAACAGACGTGCCACGATCTTTGGAGCTGGAAGAAGGAGTTAAAAGCCCCACCCAAGCTCTCCCAACCTAACCTTTGGAGCATGCAGCTGATAATGCGAAACAGAACATAATGCCCGGGAGGAGATACATCTGGAGGTCAGCTCAGTCAGATACCGTGGAACTGTTCCAACAAAGCAATCAAATATCTAGCAAAACCTATAAAAAAAAAAAAAAAATCCCATCTTTGGTATATAGACATCCAACCTAAACCAGATAAGGGTAGGGAAGCTTGATTTCATTTTCGTACCCCTGTCAGGCAACCTCAGTGCTGAGTTTTCCCTCCACGAACACAAAGTGAGGTTTTTAACTGAAGCTTATTAAGGCTTAGTTTGTCTAACCCAAGCATAATAAATTCATGTGTCAAGATCGCAGTTGATTGTTCATCAGAGAAAAATGAGACAAGATAATCCACTTTGCTGAAAACGTAATGCTTTAGGAATGTTACAAACTACTGCAAATGTTTAACTCCCCGTGCCTCATTGATGGTTATATAACAAAAACCCCATTCAGGGGCTGATTCTTATCTCTGGCTTGCATAAGGCCATGTCTAGACGAGGATTTGAAGGTGTGTTGTTTGAAAGTGTTAACAGAGTGATCTAGCTGGCAGATCAGGAAGCCCTCCCTGCCCCCCACCCCTAGACTTTCACATATGTTGAAAGGGTGAAGCATGGGTTCCTCTCCTTCAGTTTTTGGCTCAATTAATTTAGTGGCTGAGGGTGATTTTGTCCACACTGGAGTTAGAACGTGACTTCAGAATGGTGAAGGAGGAAAGGCTCATCTCTCAGCCCATTCATAGTCTAGAGCTTTGGAAGGACCTAAGGCTTTGCAAGTCAAGGGCTTTTCAGCGTTGTGTCTAGTATATCCACCTGCATGCTGCATACATGATACACATAGGCATCTCACATAAGATTGGATGGTACTCTGCCTTCGTGAGGCCTGTAGTAGAGAGATAGGGGATGACCCTTCAACAGCATCCCCTTTACAGGCATACGATTCCAATCTTGATTTCCTGCTCCACCTTACCTATCTGGATATAATATTTTTACCTCTTTATTACCCGCATTTCCGACCAACTTGACCCAGCCACCTTCTCCTACTGCACATACATCCCCAGTTGTTGGGAGAAGTGTTCAGTGGAAGGGCAGGAAGATTTACACAGGGAAGAGCTCTATAACATGCCAACTGGGTGTTAAAAAGCCATCCCACTCATTTGCTTTTAAAGCATTACCTTGAATTTACCATCTTTGGCACCTCTGTCTCTGATTTGGCCCTTTACATTTCAGCAGCAGCAGCACATGGCAATTGCAAGAATTCTTACAGACCCACCAAATGCCCTTCAGTGGCTTAGACCATGCAATGTTGTTACGCTCGCTAGCAAGTTCTGAGATCAACAACATTTTTGACACTTACATGCGTTATATATTTTCCCTTTTCTTTGATTTTTTTCCAAAGGAGACCTAATTATTTCAAAATTACTTTTGTAGATTATTTTATTGTCACTTTAAGTTCAATGTGCACCTCTAAGGATTCATGAGAAAGAACTCTTTTAGTTATAGCTAATATTTTAACGTGGATTTAAAACTCTTGGAAGACATATTTCTAGTAGATGAAGGGAAGAAATTGTGCTTTTGTAAATGTACAGTTTTTCTTTTTATAATCACAATTGCATTTTCATTTTTTTTTTAACAAGTAGGGGAAAAAAGAACAGGGTAAAGTTTAAACCACATTTTGAGGGAAATCAGGTAAGAGATCAAACTGCTGATGAGAAATGTGAGGAGAAATCCCATCCTTCTGAAATCCAAGGAAACCTAGTTACTCATTTTACTAGTGCCAGGATTTTACCCTCTGTATTTTCTAAATGAAATACGTACAGATATGTAGATACGCATGCAGGTATATTTGCTTTTCTTCTGTAATAAAGCAAGAATTGTGAGGCCAATTGTGATAGCTGTTTTTGTAATGGAGCTTTCATTCTATATAGGCATGCTTTAAATCTGGTATGATAACCAGTGGTTTATAGTGTCATTAGGAAGGATGAGACTGTGAAGTAGCTATTAAGAAATACAGTCTGCTATTTTATCTGGAACATATCAGCTCTTGGTAGAAATATTTTTTTAATAAAGAGAGGTGCTTTAGAGGTCTCTGTCTTGATATAGACCTATGTTCAGCAAGTTAAGTTCAGTCACATACCTGACTTCTAGCCTTCCAGTACACAATAGGGTTTTAATGTTTAAAGTTAGGTGTGTGTTTGAGTATGTTACTGAATAGGAGCCAGAGTGAAAACATCTTTCATTTAAGATGAAAATTCCTGCTTTAAGTTTTCTTCCTTGAACTCTGGCTTCAATTTGTGAATGCAGTGGGGATGTTCAGATTTCTGCATGGAGCCCAGCAGGAACGTCAGCAGTTCTGCTTCACTGCAGAGTATCAATAGTCCTCGGAGATCAGAGCTCAGAGCGAACACTTAGGAGGGGCAACCTTGTCAGTCAGCACTTGAGTACTTTGCTCTGTTCTTGACCAGCCCATGCAATTCTCATCGCCCTCAAGGTAAGATGAGTGGGTGGATCATGGAAGTGTACAAACAGCCTTCAGGATAATAATTCAACTCCTCTCCTTTTACCTTGAAGCAGTATATTTCCACACACAACCAAGGTGCATAAGACAATATTCAATTTAAAGAGGTGTTCAGAATAAGACGGGCTGTATTTAAAAAGAAGAGAGCAGTATGCCTTTTATAAATAATGCAGTGGCTTGCAGTCGTAAGACAAGCACTGGATTTAAAGACAAATGATGCAGAATTCCTGCAGGTTACTCTGTGATTAAAAGCTCATGAATTGACCGAGCAGACAGAGAGGTAGGTACCACTGGTAAGCTTGTACTCCCCCTGAGTAAAAGGACTGCTTCTGGTTCACATCACAAGCCTTGCCAAAGTGGTGTTGGACTAGGAGGGGGCTGCAGCAGAGGCTCTTCTGTCCTTGCATTAGCTGGTGGAAAGATCTGAGCTTCCAGGGGAGGTGACACTGGGCTCTTGGCAAGTATGCCAGAGTACCTGTGCTCCCAGAGAAGCTAGGCAGGGACCCTGCCTCCTTGGTGAGAGGCCTGTCTTTAAGGCATGATACCAGCCCTTCCTCTGAACTGGAGTTTCAAACTTTCTGACCTTCAGCACGAGGAAAGTCAGCAGATAACAAAAACATATTAGAAGACCTATACATTGAAGATCTCTCATCTCTCTTGCTAATTTACGGAAATACTTAAAGGAAAAATATCACAGCTTGTCACAACTTTAGTGTTCCTCTTTCAATTACAGTAGCTGACAAACTTTTAAAAGCTAAAAGTGAGTAACTCTTTCAATGTAGTAGAACACTCTTCACAAAAGATCACCTCAAATCTGATTCTGCCTGTTGCAGTTATCAGTTATGCTGCACGTCTCGTACTGATCATTTGTCTTCTATGCCCGTGTCCCTGATCTGTCTATTGACATGTCAACAGGTAGAACAGACAGAAAATACGAAGAAAAAAAAATCTCACTACAAATAACAAGTCAGTGCATTATGTTACTGCTAAAATATTTATGAGATAAGTTTAATGTGCTTTTTTTAATTCATGTGTAATTAAATGTGATATATAAATCATGCTGTTTGCTAGAGCTATTGACTGCACTGTTCCCATTCTGCCAAACTTAATGTAAAATTAATTGTTAATTTTCAGAGCAGTAGCTTTTTTACCAGTGCATATGCTCATTGTTTAGGTCTGAGTCAGTTAGATATTGATACCACAACACAGATTTCTTCTTATTTTGTCATAAAGATATTCTACTCAAAATATCACCCCTTTTAATAAGATTACTTGTCTTTTTGAGCTCCATCACGGACAAAGTTGAATGCTCAAAGTTTTTTACCAGTCTTGCAGTCTGTATAAATTGTCTCCTGACATTACATTTATTTGTCTCAGCAAAGTGGGCCCAGATCCTTGGGAGGCATAGCCAGAGCTCACACAGCTGTACAAGTTGCATCTGTGGTAGATGTAGCCCCTGTCTATTTCTTCCTTGAATAAACTGTTGTGTATTGAGAATACTAAACATAATCCAAGTTATTCTGGGGACTAGTACTCACACAAGGTTTATCTAGTATTAACAGTTATTTGACCTTCCTGGGCAGAGCAAGAAGAAAATGCTCTTTTACATACTCTTATGCAAACATCTTAAATATTAAATGAACTGCGCACAAAACTTTTCTTGTGTGAAGGACCGATAATACTTTGGACCTCACTTGAAATGTAGGTCACTTTGACCTTGTGTAAATGAAATCTTGCATTTCACCAATTTTTCACATGCTTGTTCTGTCTTGAACAAAACCTCAGAATCAAATAAGCACCAGCTTCAATGTAGAGGATGATTAACTTAAGGAGTTCTTGGCTTCTTCTTCAAGAAGGTTAACGTGACCTTGAATGGCAGGAGAATGTTATGGATTTGTATTGTTGAATCTTATGTGGAGTGTTGTTGTAACAAGTTCACTTGAAAACGTTATTTTAAAGCCTTAACAAATAGATATTTCTCTTTTGCTGCTTTCTTGGGGTTATTAGTCCACTTACAAACTGAAAATAATCAGGCGGTTGGCTCTCTTCTACCGTAGCGATACTCAGCCAAATTCATGCACATATTTCCCGTTTGCTTCAGTAAGAGTTTTATCGATGGCAGTGCTATAAATTCTACCTCTGCCTTCTCTCTAATTGGCACCAACATCAAATGCTAAAGGATGTCCTTGGAAAATCAAGAGGCCAGGAAGCAAAAATACACAGCTAAACTCAGTTAGCCGTTGTACATATGGCTCTCTATTAATTTCTGTGAGCTCGTTCCACATTAGGGCTTGGTTCTTCCCTTGTTAAAGTCTACAGTAAAAATCATGTTAACATGAATGCGGGAAAATTAGGCATGTAAGTGAAAGTGAAGTCAAATCTTGTCTGAAGAATTCCCGCTTAGGACTTACAGCCTGGCACAGTGGTCACTGAAGCATTTCTAAAGGTCATTGTCTGATGTGATCTTTTCATAATTGTTAGTGGAATGAAGGCATCTTTATTCTGCTCTGCTTACTAGCAATGCTTATATGAAAGTGGATTATTCACAGCTCCTTTCCTTTTGAAAATAGGCATTATTTTTTTTAGGGAGAAATAAAGCACACCCAGTGTGAATCAAACTGAAAACAATCAGTTGAGATTTATATGCCAGCCAAACAGTGCCACTTGTATCTTCCAGTTGTAATTTGTATAGAAGGTCTGTCTATTTTGAAGAGCAGTGCCATAAGTTTGGGAAAAAAAGTCTCAGAAGTTAAATTCTATTGATAATGGAAGAGTAGGAGTGATTCCAAATCGTGGTAATGTCCTTAATCATGTGTCAATTGCCATTTTAGTCATACAGTGTATACTTGCAGCTCTTCGTTGAGAAAAGACATTCTTATTGTATTGCTGCTCTAGGAAAACACGCTTCTTGATATTGCTGCATGTAAGTGTGATTTCCTTTCAGCTGAAAAGTGGAAAAGCAGTCAGATTTTTTACTTCACACCTATTTTTCTACATTTCTGATAAGAACCTTCTTCATGTTTTTCCTAACCTCATTTGTACACTGCTGAATTTCTCATTACAGTGAAAATGAAAATATGCTTTCTCAAGCTGATATTAAGAAAACAACCTCTTTGACCTGGATGCATCGAATGTTTGACAGTTAATAGTCTGTCAACATTGTTATGGATATTGTTGTTGAATATATTTATGTTGTGATGGTATTGATGAGCACTGGCTATAGCTAAGAGCCCCGTTGTGCACTAAAAAGCTGTCTCAAATAGTCAAAGTCCTCTATTAGAATCCACTGTAGAGCGTAGAATCTTCTCCTAGGAGGTAAAACAGTTTTCAGAAGTAGATGGACTGTTTCCAACAAATTTGCCTGACACACTTAAGAAAACAAACATTTTGGATCTGAATGCATGTTAGCATGACTGTAATTTTGAATAGTTTTAGGAAACAACCATGTTAACCATGTTAGCACATATCTCAATATCGCGAGCCTTGTTTCTTCTCAGCCAAACACGAAAAATGTTTGGAGACTGTGATTTGAAATTTAGCACCTGTAACAGTATGTGTTGGAGGCAGCAGATCTTGATTCCTTCCATGTAATAGGAACATCTGACTTTTCTGTAACCAATATTGATTTCATTTGCCTGCAAACAGTATAAATATGAATCATTTATGAAAATTCATGCATTGAAGCACCTGCTAGCAGCTTTCAGATTTGAAACAGAAGGGTTTTTTTTAAAAGAGTGTATGTTCTGCTATGGTGCTGGATCCATAAAGATGTTATGGATCCTTTAGGTGAGTAATTCTCATAGTTAGACTGGTTAGCAGCTGCTTTTTTTCTCAACCAATAGCTAAGGCCGCAAAACTGTCTCCATCTTTTTTTGTCTGCCACCAAAGTGATGAAATAAGGCACTGTACATGCATATGCTCACATGCAGCTGCCTGTGATGCTTCCGTTGGCTTTCATGGAACAAAATACTGAAGGTACAAGTGGATGCAGGACCGCAGCCTGAAGGATTTCTGGGATCTCTCAGTTGAATGGCAAATAATATGTTTTAAATGACTTCTTTCTTTTCTCAGAAGTATCAGGTTTAGACCAGAGCTGCATAAGGGTAAAATAAACTTCATAGACTACCACCATAGCTACAACAGGTCTTTCATTCATATGTAAAATGGAGACATCCACATCTACTGAACAGGAAACTTATACATTTGATGTTCAGCAGCTGTACTTATTCCCATTCTTCTGGAAACCTACACTCCCTTCCCTTGCTGCCCTACTGAAGGAAGCACCAAATAGCAGCAAATGTGCAAGGTCCAATAACCATTGCCCTAACTGCTGCTGAGAAGGGACAGCAGCTCCACAGAGGGACAATGAGCAAGAGGCCCCAGTGTATCTGATTGCGAAGAGCCCAAGAAAGGGGACATTCAAGCAGCAAGCTCCAGAGACTTGAGCTCCTAGTCCACTCCAGGGACACAAATGTAAATGTGGCCATTGCCATATCACCTCTGGCAGTCCAATCTTGGTGATCTGGGGGCAGTCAGACTTCTGCAATGAAAAGACCTTACTAACAGTATTGATTTCTCTAAGAGGGAGATGAGATTCGCTCTGTGAACATCATCTATTCTAGCTCTAATATGCCACCTCCACCCTCTTTAACAGCCTTGCTTTTGGTTATTGGGAAGGCTGTAATCCAGAATTACAGCTGAGCACCAAACAACTTTTTCCAGAAGTACGTTGGTTTGTTTAAAAGCAACAGAAGAAGAAGCAAAGAGGTGGTGCATTAATAAATGGTACAATGGGTCACTGATACTGCCCTACTGAAATAAAGAGCTCTTTGCAAATATTCTCTCTTTAGCATGTGATAGACCTTACACACCAGGATCACAATGGCTCACAGACAAAAACAAGAGAGGAAGCAAGAAATCTTGTCATTTCTTTTCCCCTTGGGATAAACAACGTTTTATTCTACCTTTAATTCTGCAGGGAGACCCCGTCTCTTAGCAAACAAGCCTATATTAAGTGCACTTGCTGGAATTATTTGCAGTATCATTTGTTCCAGAAAATGACACTAATAATACATCGCTGAATTCAGGAAATGGTATTTGACATGGATAAAGGTCTTTTGAGGAGTAAAAAGCATCTTCATTCATCAGCATGCCTTATTAAAGAATTCCCTGTTTTCCTGTTCCAAAAGGGAAGGAAAATACCTTTGTTCTCCCACAATATCCTTTTTCAGCTCACAGAAAAGCCACTTTTGGCAACCCAGCTTTAACCATGGATGACTCCTCAGCAAACAAGAACAATTCTCCTGCACCTTAGCAATATATTTCTGGCACAAGGAAAAACTCTACCTCACTGTTCAGAGGTCAATTTGTCTGCAGAAATAAGGATTCATTTGTGTACGTTTCACCACTGTAGAGAGTTGTATAGTTGTTTACATCTCATATCAAATATTACTTTTTAACCAATGAAAAGGGAGATTGTCACATCAAAAATTAAGCAAAAATGTGGGTTTTTTTTTCACAGTATCCTAAGAATTAACGCCTTTTGGTTGCTTCTTATTCCAGTTTACAGATATGCCTGTATAACTTCACTTCCATGTAACATGTCAGGAGTTTATTCAGGAAATAGAGATATCCTGCTGGCCAAATCTGTTTTTCTAATGGTAACCCTGCAGGTTGTATGCTACTAGCACAGTTTTTATGCCAAGAAGTTCCTGCCTTAAACAGGGGAGGTTAAAAGTCAATCCTACCTTGCAGCTGCTTTTAGTGAGCTTTGGCAAAGGTGCACCAGTCTGTCCATACACGTACGGTGTCATTGCTGTATAGGAACATTAATCAATGTTATCTGCCTCATGATGACGGCAGAATCATCTTGCCTTGTGATTTTGATGGAAACTGCAGGCAGTTCTGATTGTTTCTTACATTTTTAGTAGAGCAGTTGTAAACATTAGTTAGCTTTAGGTTTATTTCAAGAGTTAATTTCAACAGTGAGCATTCTTTCAGCAGAGGGTAACAAAATGACCTACTGATAATACTTCCTCTCCAGAAACTCCTTTTATTTAAAGTACAAGGTGATACCAATTATCTCGCTCTGTTTTGGAAGGTTTGGATTTTTTGTTATTTAAATAATGTCTTGTCACAGTAAGAGTTCCTTAAAATGTACAATTAAAAGGAAGGAAAATATACACCAGTGCATGTATTTTGTGTATGGTAGTTATATAGAAGACTCTCTGCTTTCCCACTGCAAAATGCAGATAGAGATCACAAAATATACATTAGATTTTTTTTGACAGAGAAAGTTTGTGGTGATTTTCGGGACTATGCAATTGGACTAGGGTGTTTTAGGTCCCTTCCAACTGAAATGTTCTGTTTCATTCCGTTCCATCCCATTCCATTGTATGAGAAATATTCTTACTGTGTAATAAATTAAATGCTCGGATGTGCTTCAGCAAAACTCCAGTTACCTTCATTGATTGTACAGGAAGCCAGGGGTCCCGAAATAGACAGTCTGAGCAGCACTTTACTTTGAGATCTAAAACAGGCCATATGAAGGCACTTACCCAGCTGTCACTTTTTTTGTAAGTGAAAGGAAGAGGAAAAAATTTAATCAGCAGTTATTTCATTATCATCTTATGTTTCTAAGAAAGCCATAGAAGAATGGTGGGTTCAGCAGGTGGCAGACATATTCTAAGCAGAGGTGGACATGGTTTTCAGAATACTGGTAGCTGAAATCCTGTGTCCATTGCAAGATATATCATTGCTGAAATACAGAAATGATAAAGGACATACTGATATGTAGATGGAGAAATCAGACAATCTGTTTATGTCTTCAAAGCAGAAACACACTTTTGTGCTATGATCTGAACTCCTAGGTTCCACAAAAGACATTTTTCTCTTTTTATGTCTTCAGGTGACTGAATACATTGTCTTGAAGCTTAGTGCATCTGATCACACTTGTATTCTTGACACATATATAGAACTTATGTGTTTCTTTTCAACCATTAAAAAAATCCAATGCTTTCAACACCTGGATGATGATGATGATGATGATGATGATGATGATGATGATGATGATGATATTTGTGTCCAAAGAAGAGCAATGAAGCTGATGAAGGGTCTAAAGAACAAGACCTATGAGGATCAGCTGAAGGAACTGGTGTTGTTTAGCCTGGAGAAAAGGAGGCTGAGGGGAGACCTTACCGCTCTCTATAACTGCCTAAAAGAAGGCTATAGTGAGGTGGATGTCAGTCTCTTCTCCCATGTAGCAAGGGATAGGATAAGAGGAAATGGCCTCAAGTTATGCCAGGGGAGGTTTAGGTTGGATGTTAGGAAAAATTCCTTCACTGAAAGGGCTATCAAGCATTGGAACAGTTTGCCCAGGGAAGTGGTTGAGTCACCATCCCTGAAGGTATTTTAAAGATGCATAGATGTGGTTCCTAGGGACACAGTTTAGTGGTGGACTTGGCAGTGTTAGGTTTGTGGTTGAACTTGGTAATCTTAAAGATCTTTTCCAACCTAAACGATTCTATGATTCTGTGACTATTTCTATTATTATCAAAGAAGGCATCTCAACATCTCATAAACTGGTTCTTCACTAACCTCGATGATGTACAAACTGATAGTCTCTAACACTAGTGACTCCTACTCTAATTAGATCATTCCTGTCTCCTGTATGAAAAAATTAAATTTATGCTCCAACATTACCATCTTACTTTTAGCTCACCAGCAACACCCTATTCAGGACACTCCAAAATTATTTTGAAATAATGCTGAATCAGCTAACCCTCTTTAACAGCCATTGTTGCAGCAGAGCACACTTGCGTGGTGCTAGCAGCCTGTCCTTCTTCCCCCAGTATTTGAAAGGTCGCACAGTTCAGGCCAAACCCTGCCCCTTTACAGAAGGTCGAAACAAACAAAAACCCATTTAATACTGAAGAGAGAGCAGAGAAATGCAAACAAGGAGGGATTAAGTAATGGGAGACCTGACTGCAGCTGATACTCTCCAAAACATTTACTTGAAGACAGAAAAAGAGTGGAGTAGGTGAAATAATGACACAGAAGAGATTCAGCTTGTACCTTATTCCAGTGAAAACAGTATTTGGCCTTTATGAATGCAGAAGGGAGAGGTTCTTTTATTCTGGAGAACTTTCATAAAGAAACTTATGCCATTGAAAATTAAGTGGAACTTGAGTCTGTGTCCTTCAATATCGACCTCTTTCCATTGCAGATGACAACGAGCCCTACCTGTTTTGTGTTCTGTAACAGAACTCAATTACATGTAAGGAAAATAGATCTGTTTTAAAAATTAAATGTATTACCTGGAATAAAAAGGTTTCTGTTCTTTGAGTACAGAAACATAATAGACTCTTCTAATGTCCTGTTCCTTGTTGAGGCTACAGTTTAGTAGTGCCGTTGGGTTGGGGCTGAACAAAAGGTTAAGCATCTCTCAATGTCTCACTGTTCTTGCAAAGAGTACAAGAATCGGTGCTGCTTTTGGATGAGAAGGTTGCAAACGAGGTGTTACAATAGAATAGGTGTTAAGCCTAGACTCTAGAATGGAGGATCTGCTGGCCTTTTTTGCCTCCTGATAACCTGTCTTATTATCTTCTTATAACGAGAATATATTTTTGAAAGTATTTTCTGACTGCGTTGTCATACTGTTTGTTCCTAATTCATCATACTATTTATTCCTAATTAGCTTCATCAACCTTACCATGAATCAGGAATTACTGTTGTCTTAGTTTGTGTGATCCTAATCATAAAGCCAGGACTGTGATTAAGTATTTGTCCCTGCGATGTTTATATCACTGTATTAAGCATGTCAGAGAAATATATTAATCTTAACTGATTGGAATGATAGCTTGGCTACCTTGGTTTATCAATGCAACTTCGTTACATTTTTAAATAAAAAAAGGATAGCTGCTCTTAGCAGTCCTTTTCTTAGCCATACAATCATGATGCTAATTTAAAGCTACTTAAAAATTGTTATTTCCGTAACAGAAGTTGAACTTTGCTGACCAAAAAAGTGTATGTTTTTACCTGTAGGGCTAAACTGGTTATGAAAAGAAATAAATGGGAAGATGGATCTAGCGCAAATATTTGTTATATCCTCAGATAATGCCTTGACTTTTCCTATACTAAAAGTTTCCTAACCTTCATATATACCAGTGTTCAGCAAATTAAATATTTAATCTTTCAATTGTGGAAGAACATGGGCATAGTGAGTACGACTCATTCCACTTGTACCTGCTGAAAGTTATCTTCTGCAAAGGATTAGCTGCTGTATTCAACAATAATGATGCTCTTGTTTTCAAATAAAGAGGTTAATTGGCTTTGTACAAAATATGCATATATAGCACGAATGACTAATATTGGTTTTGTGAAGGCCCATTGCAAAGGAATCTAAAATTGTCTTTTATTACCATTTTTACAATAATCTGTCCTTGACCAATAATTATACTTACAGAGCCTATGTTAGTATGTCATTACAACTGCTTAACAAGTCATCTGCACCATCAGTGATTCTGTTGTTACACCACAAATGTGTTATCCATTGTAAGCCTTTGCGTTGCTGCTTTCTTTTCTGTTTTTTGTCGTTGGTGTCATGGCAGAACTGATACCCTTCCACTTAGACTGTAAGCACAAGTGGCTGTGAACCAGATTCGAACCCTCACTGGAATCTAAAGCTTTGGCATCAGTTTAAGAAAGAGAAGGGGGGTCATTATATATCTATATAAAATCTAAATAAATACACACATTGTATATCTGCCTGACAACTGAGAAACATGCACTTGCAACTTCTATTTAATATTACATGGTGATACATATGTAATATTATCCTTTTGGCAAAGATTTTAACAGTTTTGACACTGAGATGGTGGTCTCTGCCTATATGTGTTATCTTTCTACCATAACTCCAGAGGCACATAAAAGCTTGATTTGACAGAGAGCTGGCTGTCACTGTCCTATATTTGTCTGAAAAGATATCCTAGAATTTGTCCGTAGCCAAAAAAATGACTATATTTACAAAAATACATCTCTCTCATGCAAATATCATCAGTGATCATGGATCTTTCTGATTCTAAACACTTCAGTTATATTCTCATTTCTTAGATCAGTAACTATTTTTTGAGAAGTCCTTGTGTAAAAGAAATTTTATGTCTCTTATTTGTCTATTTTTATTCCTAATTTTCGTCTTAATTGTGAAGGTTTAAGGTTTACCTAATTAACGAACTGTTATGTCTCATTCAACTACTTTGCTAGATCTGTGTCTTGGAGGGATACTTTGAAAGTAGACTAGTGATGCTTTTTTTTTTTTTAATTTGCTATTTTTAATTCATTCCAAACAATGTTAGTTTGCTGACGGTAAATATATATATTTTCTCACGTTGTCTCCAGTGTCATATGATGAATAGTAAAGAAGTGTTAATTTTATTTTCTCTGTACATAACAGTATTACCGGAAAAATCTCAAAAAAAGTAAAAACTCATTTAGACAGTTGAAGAATGAGCAATGTCAGGGTCCTCCAAGCATTAGATTTGTCACTGATGATAACCATTCTTTTCTCTCGTAGTCTACGAAAATTTCAAAGCAACGTCCACATATATCGTGTCAAAGTCACATGCATTTGTGGAGATTTTTTCATCAGCAAACAATGGGCCAGATCCCCAGTGGATGCATATTTGCCACAGCTCCATTTATGCTACTGAAGCTTTACAGCTTATAACAGCCAAAGATCTGGCCCATTGCTTCCAAGATGATGATATTTCACAGTTATTCTATTTTATAGAATCAGTTACTCCAGTCTTAATTTGTTGTATACCTAGATCCATCCTGCTAACAAATAAAAGAGGAAGAAAAGAAGAGATTTAAAATGTTTAATATCTCAGTAGTGAATGCAGCAAGGCAGGCAACAATGTTTAATAGTAACTGTGTCCTGCTGCTTCCATCCCAGGTTATTAAGTGTGCATATACATGTTGTTGAAAACGTCTGTATGAACAGCTCACTCTCTGTCTTGGAATGTGGTTGTATTTAAAGGACGACTTTGATTGTATAGTCTGAAAGAGAAGATAGACAAAAACATTTTCTTCAGTCTTTCCACAGTGTGTGTGGATATGGTTTAGGCACCCTAGTTCCTCCTCCTGGCAAAACTCCAGTGAGCTAGACCTCTCTCCTCTATTTACCTACAGTCAGGATCTGCATTGGCTGATGGAAGTGAAAGACTTCTGTCTCATGTAAGGCCAGAATTATTTTCACAGCATGAATTTGCTTTTAAAACTGTCTTGAAAACGAAAGAGAAGTAGATCCAAGTTTTTCCTCTAAATGTATCCGCTCTACAAAGACCCTGGGGTTCAATGGTACAAGGGCTGAAAGACACTAGGTCAATAAAAAATATATTAGCAAGCAACTTAACAAGCTTAATCTATCTTTAAAAAAAAAAAATCTTTGCTCTTAATAAGAAGCACATTATTTCTAAATAAATTAGAACCAGAACACAGAAAGGATATTTACTGCTACATAAAAGGAGGAAATGAACTGAAAGGGCAATACGCTGTACTAAGACTATTTGAATATATGCATTTTTAATGACAGTTCTAAACCAGCAACTGTTCAATTAAATACAATCTGTCATGGTGGGGGGAGAAAGGAGGCAATCATTCTAAAGAAAGACATTTCGCCATGAATGGTAACTTATCACTGACTTAAAGTGTGTGTGTGTGTGATGTTTAAATAACATTAGGCAATTACAAAAATTTAAAAATTATGAGCTTGTCAGTGGATTTTCTTTCTATTATTCATTCCTTTTTAGGCTGTCTCAGCAGTACAGAACACATGTTTTCCTTTATTTGCCCTTTCATTTTTCAAAGAATATTTGTCTTTGTGGAAGTTAAGCAATAAAGTTATATTTGCTTACAGTTCACCAACAATTCTCAAGATAATAGCTGAGAGCAACTCCTAAGCTATCCCAACTCAATGTTATTCAGATATTTAGGACATAATGATTCTTTGCCTATTCAAAACTCCAGCTGCACTGCACACTCATACAGCATTATACTGCATACAGTGGTACATTTTCTTCACAATTTGTTTTCAGTTAGTACCCACTGTACAGTGTTTTTCCACATGAAGAAGTCATAGGCATTTCACAAATGCATACCAATCTAAAAATCAACAAGCAACGTTTAAAAAAAAGGTAGCAAAGGAGTCTGGGGGCAAAAATAAAAGATCGTGATGTTCCTGAGAGCTAAGGGCATCATGTGTCGCAAGGAGGATTGTATTATAGGTGCCAAAAGTCATAAATGATTGACATTCAATAGAAAATAGAAGCAGGGAATAGAAACCTTTTGGGGACATATTCTTACGAGTGCACAACAGTAAAAACCCATTATATCTACTTATCATTTTTCTGCAATTTAGAATGTGTCTATCATTAGCAAAACCAGCCAGCTTAATCACATTAGACCAAAGCTTTGGGGGGACATTTAAGTCTTCATATCTCTCAATTGTCTTGATTTAATTGGGACATCCTGAACTTTCATAGTAAATCAGAGTTCCAGCTGTCCCCAAATCAGCACGCCAATTCTCACTGTCCCTTATTCTCCCCTTATGCTGGCACTTTCCAGAGGGTAAACAGAGGTCTGATAATACATGGACACAGAAATGTCAGATGCCACTCTATTTAAATACAAAGGCATTTTAAGGTTGGCTACTTAGGCAGAACTGCTTGTGCATATAAATTGCTGTTTCTAGTGGATTAAAAGCAAGAAAAGTACTGTTTGGATTAAGATATATGCTATTCAATTACACTTTCACTTTCAAACAACTCTAGGAGCTTCGGTTTTCCATGCTTTTTGCTTGGAAACAATGCTGATTTAACACGCCAAGTCCATTTACTTTCTGCCTAATTTTGGTTATTATTTGTATGAAACTTGCTGAGAATTTTTGACTGCCTTTTTTCATTAGAAAGTGCCTAGTCATAGAAATTCGTGCCAAGAATTATCTGTTTCAATGACAGTGTCTTCAGGAAACATTTCTCAGTTTATGGTGGGGAAGAATATCTGATCAAAAGTAGAAACTGAGCTTAGAGTAACAAAAGCACACCAGAAAGTGAGGCCTTAGCACTCCAGGGGTTCAGTTCTAAGGATTCTTATATTTTAAAAGTGGATCTCCAAGCTACTAGCAGTTTTGGGGTGCTCCTGTCATTCTTCTGTGGAATATAATTGGAATACAAAATCTTAAAAAACTTACACACATATAAATAGATTCATAATTTCAAACGTTTTTGGGAATAGAAATCCATTTTACAAGCAGCTGTAGTTCTGACATGGCTTCTGAATATTTTTAGCTATAAGATTGGCTTGTGTGTTCAGTGGAAGCTCCTGGGGTCAAGTACTGTCACCTTCTTTTGTTGCATGCCTCTTGGCAAAAAGCACTTACAAACCTGGGACATGGAAATATAACTTCAATACAACATGAGCAGTAGAAGATGCGAATTACAAATTGTAATAGCAACAAATAGAAATAAATATATATATTTAATATGGAAACCTAGCCAAGAGGTTTAATCCACTATTAACACAATGAAGATTCACCCTCTGTGAATGTTCCTGTGACTGATCGTATTTCTTTTCCTTTCTGTTATGTTGCACCAGATGTAGTCATTTTCAACGGCGCAAAGAATCAGAGGAGCTTTACTTTTCGCTCTCTGCAAATAGGAAGAGCTACCGAAGCTCTGAGAGTGGTGAATCGAGTCACAGATGTTTGGGAAGTGCCCATCCAGATCAGTTTGGCTGCACTCTTTGAGCAGTGGTTCATAGGCTGGCATTGTTAGCAGAGCTAAGTCACGCAGTACCTGCTGCTTCTTTCTCTCCAACTGCAGCTGTAAAAACATGCACATTTTCAGAAGAGGCGGTGTCTCTGCCTACAGAAGACCATACCTCTTTGAGGCCACCTGCAGAATGAGGTGACAGCACAGTCACTATGGGGGAGAGAGCCTGCCCTTGCCATAATTTGTAGCTGCGAGGTCCAGTGTACTCAGAGGATGGGACAGATGAAACAGGGCAGGGAGGAAAAGTAGACACTTTGTTACAGTCAAATCCATCAGTGCAGTAATTTTAGATGTAGCATTGAAATCTTGAAAGTAGCTTTTTGACAGCACCAACTGAGTATTTACTGTGTATCTAGGGGTAATTCTCCTGCTAAGAATGCTGATCACCATGGGGAAAGCAATGGTGGGGACTCTAAAAATCCCACTCTGAACATGTTGCTCTTATACGTAAGTGGCTAAAACTCTTCTGCTTAGTTTAAAATACACAATTTCTGTCTCTCAGGAAATAATTCTTCAGTGAATAAATTATTAAAGCAGCTCAGTTTAGGTGGGGATTTAGAAGGCCTTCTCTAGGCAATGAAGAGGCTCCTCTTGATCTGTCTGTATCTCCATCTGTGGAGTTGTTTTCTCTTGTTTTTTTTTTAAGTCTACTCTGCTTTTGCCACTTTCACTTTTTGGCTAAATGCTTGTACTTGGCCATTTAACATCTCTTATAAGCAATTTTAGATTTTTCAGTTCAGGATGTAAGGTTATATCATTCCTTGTGATTCCTTTGTCTTCAGTGATCAACCAGGCATGTGTAATTTTTGTTGGAGATTATATTGAGTATTCTCTTGCTTGTCATTGTTTCTGTACTAAATATTCAATACAATGATCCTTCTAGTAGTTACCCGAAAGGTAGCACAGGTGCTTACCTATGTTGTATGCATTACTTGTGTCTCATTGTGTGATCTAACAGCAGAAAGCTTATATCTTTCCTGATATCATTTTCTGCTTTTTGCATTGCTGCAAAATTTGACTCCAAATCAGTCATCTTTTTGTTAATCTAAATAACACTATTTATTTATCTTGCTTATTAGGATCTAGCTAATTTGATTCATTCAGCACTTTACCCTTTTATCTTCCCCACTTTATTTGTCAGAGTTCTTAAGTAAAACGAGAAATCCTAGTAGCAATGATAATTGATATATTTGATCATGTTCTCCTTTGCTGTAAGAAAGCATTGAATATAGGGTTGCATTTTCACTGGGAAGTGAAAAAAACCCTCCTACATAAAAAGCTTAGATCTCCATTTGAATCATATTTTCTTAGATTCCAGCAGCTGGTCAGGAGTCTTTCTGAACTGGAAAGAGTACATGTCCAAGATAATGTGGCACATCCCTGACCATATAGGTCATATTCTATGGCTCCACTTGCAGAGATAAGACTGTGCCACCTGGCTCTCAACTACACAAAATATGGTCTATATTCATACAAAAAGTCAATAGAATAGAAGTTCAGGATGTCTATGTTATGTACAAACCTTGAACGTACAGTTGAATTTAAATGTTTAGATTCACTGAGGATCATTATAGGCAGCTACATCATCACCCATCAAATCTTACTAAGAAAGCTGAACCAGGTTCTAATGATCTCCTTCAGATCAATGCTTCTTCAAATACAGTGGATATTAGTAGATATTTGTCTGTCTTTAAAGAAATCCCCTTTGGTAAAGCCCCTGGCTGGATTTCTGTGGAAGTCTGAAACAAAAAATTTGTGTGATCATCACAGTTCTTCACTCCCTGAACATGATGGTACCAGCTCCATGTGCCTCAGTGAATCCTGCCTCTCCTCTGAGAGGGATACTTGTATGCCTTTCAGTGGCTTAATTAGCTTCACGTCATCTCACTAAATGAGATGTTTTGCAGGATGCAGTAACATCAGCCCTCTTAATGACAAGTGCAGAGTAGGGAGAATGGAGTGTTTCAGCCAGAAATCCATGATTTCGACAGAGAGAGACGTTTTTCCTCTTTGTGGCACTTGAATCGTATCCTCAAAGCATACCTGGAATGGATTATTCATGACCTTTCTTAAAAGCTTGATTGATTTTTCTTTATATCAGCATCATCAGGAATGTGTGTATAGCAAGAAGTGGTTATTGCTACAATCTAGTTCCAAAACTGTCGTTTGGGATCGTTTAGTAGGTCATGAAGAGTTTCTAGAAGGATATGGCTCAGCACAGCTACAGCATACTGTATATATTCCTAAGGTGTGAGTGTTCTTCTGCTCCTTAGCAATGAAATATCCACTTCACCTGGCCTATGTCAAATAGCTGTTTATGAGAGTGGTGCTTTCCTTTACTAAACCTGAAATGACCAAGCTTTTTGGATTTAAAAGCCTTCTTTTTTTATTATCATTAGTGCAAATCTTCCTAGAGGAAATGTGGAATCTTTCTTGCTCTTTAATCTTTTCTTGACATTCCCAGTGTAAAAACCAAAGAGCAAATATCCTGCAACTTGTTAGCGCTGTTCGCTTGAGAACACAGGACCTGTCCCTGACCAATACAGGAAGACCAGGCTTTGAAAATGGATAGGACAAGATATTACATTCCAAATGTTCTCTTCCTTTTGAAAGAAAAAAGAACAAAAAAGAAAGTATTTGGGTGATTTTTTTCCCCACCAACCCAAGATTGTTTGTACAACTATGCTGAAAAATATCATTCAGGCAAGTCACATTATTCACAAGATAGAAGTCACACTTTTCCTGAGCACTGTAGGAAGAGTAGGCTTTCAACTGCAGCCTGCTATTTATTTCTACAATCCACACAAGGAGCAGCCATAGAATCATAGAATGGTTAGGGTTGGAAGGGACCTTAAAGATCATCTAGTTCCACCCCCCCTGCCACGGGCAGAGAAATCCTCCACTACACCAGGTTGCCCAAAGCCTCATCCAACCTGGCCTTGAACACTTCCAGGGATGGGGCATCCACAACTTCTCTGGGCAACCTGTTCCAGTGCCTCACCACCTTCAATGTAAAAAATTTCTTCCTTATATCTAATCGAAATCTCCCCTCTTTCAGTTTAAAGCCATTGCCCCTTGTCCTATCACTACACGCCCTTTTAAAAAGTCCCTCTCCAGCTTTCCTGTAGGCCCTCTTTAAGTACTGGAAAGCTGCTATAAGATCACCCCGGAGCCTTCTCTTCTCCAGGCTGAACAGCCCCAACTCTCTCAGCCTGTCGTCATAGCAGAGGTGCTCCAGCCCTCGGATCATCTTCGTGGCCCTCCTCTGGACTCGCTCCAGTAGCTCCATGTCCTTCTTGTGTTGGGGACTCCAGAGCTGAACACAGTATTCCAGGTGGAGTCTCACGAGAGCTGAGTAGAGGGGCAGAATCACTTCCCTCGACCTGCTGGCCATGCTTCTTTTGATACAGCCCAGGATACAATTTGCTTTCTGGGCTGCCAGCGCACATTACCAGCTCGTGTTGAGCTTCTCATCCACCAGCACTCCCAAGTCCTTTTCCTCAGGGCTGCTCTCAATCCATTCTCCGCCCAGCCTGTACTTGTGCTTGGGATTGCCCCCACCCACGTGCAGGACCTTGCACTTGGCCTTGTTGAACTTCATGAGGTTCTCACAGGCCCCCCTCTCCAGCCTGTCAAGGTCCCTCTGGATGGCATCCTTTCCCTCCAGTGTGTCCACAACACCACACAACTTGGTGTCATCTGCAAACTTGCTGAGGGTGCACTCGATCCCACTGTCCATGTCACCAACAAAGATGTTAAATAGCACTGGTCCCAGTACTGACCCCTGAGGAACACCACTCGTCACAGGCCTCCACGTGGACATTGAACCACAACTCTTTGAGTGTGACCATTCAGCCAATTCCTTATCCACCGAGTGGTCCATCCATCAAAACCATGTCTTTCCAGTTTAGAGACAAGGATGTCATGTGGGACAGTATCAAATGCTTTGGATAAGTCCAGGTAGATGATGTTAGTTGCTCTTTCCCTATGCATCAATGCTGTAACCTCATCATAGAAGGCCATCAAATTAGTCAGGCAGGATTTGCCCTTAGTGAAGTCATGTTGGCTGTCACCAATCACCTCCTTATTTTCTATGTGCCTTAACACAGCCATCACCAAGCTGTGTGAAGAGTGCCTCAGCATTGTGTACAAGACACATTGAAGAAGCAGCAATTGCTACTGCTTACCCAGGGAATATGCCACCCTTTACAGCATAAAATCATGTGATATTATAATGATGCAGATTATCCGAGACAGTCAGTTTGATGGATTTTATTCATCTCTTTGATGAATCTCTTTGAATCTTTAAATCCAATGGTGACAGTCAAGTTTAGGCCTGTTCTACAGCAAGGCTTTATTCAGAGTCCCCCTATCAGAGCAAATACAAGCGAGAAAGATGCACCATGGCCTTGATACAGCTTCTCAACTTCTCTGTCCCTTCCCCAGCTGTAAACCTTGGTTCCACCCTTCTACTACAAAGCCCTCAACAAGAAGGGATGTTCTTTGGCCAGACAGTAAAATAGTAATCGGGAAACACAGTCCTTTTGAAAGGATTTTAAGAATTTGGAATTTGCTGTCAAATCCTGGTTTGAATCTATCAGCATCAATACATGCATGCTTTGAAAAGCATGATGAGGATGATCCAAATATGATCATGCCTATGGGTGCAAATAGCTATTAGTAGATACCAAGCAGAGAGCAGTAAGGATGCTCTTTCATTTTGTTTTTCTCTCCTTGATATTCTTTGAGCCACACCTGCTGGCTGTGTAATTTCATACAGCATCGTAAATGTAAATGTATCTGTACAGTTGCAATGAGACTTATGTTTTATTTCAATAGTTTCTAGGGACAAAAAGATGGATTGTCTCGATTTTTTGAACAAAAGTTTGCTAGTAACTTGCAACCAAAAACCTTTTAGTAAAGGTTATTTGCTTCTAGGATGCAATGCTTCTGCGTCTCTCAACACTTCCAGGTTAAATTAACCTGGATAGCCAAAGTTTTAATTGCTTCTGATAAGTTACGGTAACTATCGTTAGGCCTTATTTTGCGTGCTTTGCTTGTGAAGAGCAGTTTGTCACTCCAAGAGTACCTGAAGTGGTTTGAAAGAGTTTGGTGATGATTCTGTAACACATTTGGAAAGCCATGCTACTGAACATCCCTGTGTCTATGGAGTGAATTGTTAAGACCTTTTAAAAACACAGCTGGAAACAAACAAACAAACAAACAAACAGACAAACAAAACCATCACATGTATACCAGATCTGGGTCCTGCTTCCCTTCTGCATTCTTCAAAGAGAAATGAAGTGATTGGCTAAACTGGGTGCAAAACGAATGAACTATAGTTTTGCTTTGGTTTCACCTTAATTGGCTTTGTCTGTGTGCAAGATGACAGAGAAGATTTGAGTTATTCAGAATTGTCACTTTTATAATTAAAAAAAATTGTTACCAAAAGAGTAGATTCATTGTTCAGGCTGGGATTGAATTACAGAGCATGTTTAATTATCAGCCCTTCTTTCTAGTTATTTTAATGTATTATTAATTCAGTTTCTCAAAATATCCTTTTCATTTACAGCCATTGATGGAATAAAATGTGACACAATTTGTTTTCTTTTCTTCTAAGTAGATGATGTACTCTAACAAGAGCAGGTCGACATGACCTTAGCTGTAGTTCTATCACATGATAACTACAATAGGGCCTTATCAGAATCTCCTACTCTTTTATGTGTTTGAAAATTCCAAAAAAGAAATTAATATGTCTGAGTAGACCTTAACCCTTGATAGCAAAACAATAAAAGCACAAACGTAGTTATGCATTGCGGGATAATATTTGTCTGGGATTCTCCCTAGCTGAAGTTGCACATAGGAGAAAAAAACCTGTCTTCAGTAAAAGGAAGATGAGAAATAAATGTAGGCTGGCAGTTGTTTGAGTAATCATATGAGTTTCAAACTATGTAGATGTTAGTATTTGATTATCTTGTTGCCATTCAACCTTTTTTTTTTTTTTCTTTGTTTTTTTTTTTTTCTCTTCATTTTTTTATGATAACGTGCTTTGAGCAGTCTTTTGAACTGTGATCAATTTCCAATCCTTGCTGGTTTTTTGAACTTTAATGTTTAGAACTGCCACAGGCAATGTTAGCATATAACGACTAAAATCTCATCTGGTGTAAATCAGTAAGACTGTCTTACCATGAAAACCAATTTTTATTCCATCTGAAGGGTCTCAAAATAGAGATAGGCACACTTAATTTGGCAACGGTTTCCTGGCACCAGCCACACAGAAAAAATTGCTATCTGTAGATGCAGGGACTGACTATTTTTTCATACCCTCTGATGCAATGGAAAGCTGCACCTTATGCAGATGTCAACGACTGTGAATAATACCTGGTCTGAATGCAGCATTTGAGGAATTACTCGTTGTTAGTTAAGCACTGACAATGTTTTCTGTGCCATTGATAAAAATATAGTAAAATAGTTTGCACCCCAAAGATTTTGCAATCAGATGGATGAATAATTCAAATGTCCTTGAAGATCTGGAGAAAAATCTCAGTTTAGGAGCTACCTGCTCCCCTCCACTGACTGCAGTTGATATTACCCATCTCACAGAAGAGGACTGGTATACACCCACTGCACCCACAGGTCTCCTTTGTTTCTGATTCTGATGGAGGAGTTGAACACCTACATATCTAATCACTCATGCTTGCTTACTCACAGGGGTAATAGAGTGTTCAGCTGATTTAGGAATGGAAAGAATAGGGTCCAGAGATACAGAGCTAGCTCTGCAGCAGCCACAGAAAGAAACACCTTGATAGATCAGATGTAAACCTATAAATCTCAGGTAAAAGATGCTGGTGTTAGATGGCATGATGTGCATTGGTTCATAGGATTTACTAGGAGCCTATGAAACTTGTAGCATTGTGTTGGTACCTGAAACAACCTAAACCTATGCATGGCTTTTTTGCATAGTCACAAGCAATGCTCTTTGGAACCACACACGTCAGCAGGTGTCTGTTACCAAGTATCTGCCATTTTCAAGTATCCAGGTAACATATCTGCTGCAATATGAAATGTCTTATTTTGACATTATACTCCATGCGGACCAGCACGTATTCAGGGAGTCCACTGACCTCAGTGAGAACTATTTGGTATGAGAGTTCAAAAATCCGTCTCAAAATAAGTATGACCTGGACATTGTCAGTTTTGTAGAGCAATACTGCTACTCGTTCCTAAAGTGTTTTTCAAAATTAATCCCACTGTGGTATTTAGAAGCCTCATCTGTGATCAGAACTCCATCCGGGTTCTTGCTGCCTGAACACTGAGGAGTAAATATAAACTTGTAGTGCCATTTGAGATACCCAAAGATATCTAAGACTTACTTGCAGACTGGCAGATATGAGAGAGGACCTACAGGAGACTTGCATCTTTCTGGAGTGGTAGCTGGAAGCCAAGAAGGACAGGCAAACCTAGGACATGCTAGAGCGCAGTGGACTCTGAGTTTCTTTTGAGACCATCATTTGTTATTAGTCTTGACTTTGACTCTATGCATTCAGGGAAGACCAAAGTTTTGAAGTGACTGTTTTTGCTTTCTTGTCTCTGAAGAAAATTCTGCAATAGGTTCTTTTGTGAAGCTTTTCCTAATACAGAGTCTGAGAATATTTTTTTAATATGCCAAGTTTGGTCTTGAAAACTTCAAATATGGTGCTCGTGACAAAGAAAAGGAGGCATGAGAAAATCAGATAAGTGTTTTTATAAGAATTAGTGAGGATTTTCCTCTTTCTTCTACCTTCTGGAGAACGTAGTCAGAAGACTTTGCCTTATTCCAACTTATGACCTGAAACACAGGTTTTCAGGTACATGGAGGTACAACGGAACATGAGAAAGAATGGGAGATAATTGCTTAGGTATAAAATGTCAATCACACATAGTCAGTGAATAACAAAGCCTACAATGACTGTCCAGTGAAGCCTCACAATTTCAGTAGTCCCATGGCCAGAAAGATTACTTCTATCCTAGTTTCCTGGCACTGAGGCTAACTAGCGCAGAATGGCCTGTTCATATTATTATACTTTCGCAATCTTCAAAGCAGGATGGCTACATTTACACTGGTCAGTGAGATATGGTAGTTCATAATACATAGTGTCACACACTAACCCTCAGAATCTGCCTGGGAATAGTCTTGGACAGTGTAAAGTGGCCCACAACAAAATCAAGCCACATTCAAACTATTTAACTTTATAGACAATTGAGTTTCAGTGCCCAGGTACTACTTAAATTACTAATCCAGATATAGCTAAAGAGAAGCATTGAATCAAATTATGAGCATGGGTTTCTTACCTGTGTTTTTAAGAGATTAACACATTTTTAATCCACAACACAGTACTGGTGTAACTTCTCAGTAGAATACAAACCCACATGGTCATGCTTTGTGATTTTCATGCACTGAAATCCAGTACTTTTTTTGCTACAGCAATAATAAGTTAAAAAAAAAAAAAGAATCCCAGTAAAACTGACTGTATTTCAGCAAGTGCATATGCTTTACATATAAATCTACAAAGAAAAGTTGTCTTTTCCTAATGCAAAATCTCTTTATTTTTTCATTATGCACCACTGAGCCCTCATTCATTGTAAAGCAAGTGAAAGATCACCCTCAAACCTAGGACAGGAAAGCATTTAAGAACTGAGACATCTTACAGATGGTCTTGAAGACAGGGATACTTCCTTTTCATCTATTAGAACTGAAAGATACTCTGCATTGCTAGGTTATTGTTGAGTTAAGCTGATGTTAATGATTTACACTGTTCCTGACATCATGTAAGCTATTAAACTATTTAAACAAAAAAAGAGAAAAAAAGGAGCACTGCTTTAATGCTTAAATATTTTTTTGCATTGGATCCACCTTTAAATTAGGAAGCCCTGAAATGAGAATAAGAGAGAAAAAAATAACTCTTGTGTAGTCTAGAAAATTTTGAACTAGAGATTCTCTTTGGGAATAAAATCTGAGATTAGTATTTAAATGCTAAGTGCTGTGTCCTTTTAAACACTCAGTTTTGCTTCTGATCTTAAGCAACTGATGCAATCAGACATACCAGTATATCCACTGAGTTCATCCAGACAACATTTCTTGCTTCCTTCCAGTTTGTCTGACTGTGCCTCTTGTTCTTGCGCTGCCATTCAACTGTCTTTTCTTCATCCTCCCTAGTTAATGGAAAACTGTTGATATTTTAAATAAATGTTGATTGTCCATAGTTGCTACTTTATATTAAGCCCAGCAACTGGCTTAGTGCTCAGACGAGGTCCAGAGATAGCATCCCTGCAACATGCCAGTTTATTTTCTCCGTTTGTTATGTTGAAAGAAGTAGACAGTCTTCTCTACCTTGCAAATACAGAACTGCAGAAATTATGCAGACAAAAGTTCACCAGCTTAATTCCTTTCCTAGCTGTTCATTACTCTGTGTACATCAAAAGTATCGGACACAATGACATGATGGACATTTCAGTAGAACTTGTTTTTCCCATACACAACTCAGCCAGCTTATGTGTAACACTGACAAAGTGATGGCTGCCTTCCCAAGCTGGCTGAGGTGGAGGCATGGTAGGACTTCCATTTAGTCAAAGAAAAAGAGGAAAATCTCTACACTTACAGCGTCGTGTTTGTTAAAAAGATAGGGAAGCTGTGAGTGTGCCTGTGCCAGTGAGACCGCAGGGCAGTGTACCCTCTGCAACATGAAGCCTGGGGAAAAGTACAGAAGGACTGTTTGGAGATGCTGATGAATGTTATGGCATGGAAATTCAGTCATAAGAACTAATGACTGTCTCACTGACAGTAAAATTCTGAAATTTAAGGGCATTATTTCAAGTTTATTACAGAAGTTCCAAATAATAAATTATTACCCCTAGTTTTTAGAATGAGCATCTTTCTTCCTGATAAATGAATAGCTCTTTGAGGTTTATGCACCTTTTCATACTTATCATTATAGTAGGGGTCATAAAAAGGGATTGCAGTGGTAGTGTGCTTTAGATGTTAAATATTTATAAAAAAATGCATTGTACAATTCTGTGTGCACCCACCTTTTAGGGGAAAAAATGTCATTCTTATACACAGCTTCACTGCCTATGTAAACTATGGATCACCTACTCTTCCAGTTCATGTGAGTCTAGTTTCCTTGATATGAAAGAAACAATTTGGCAGCTGAGGATCTGGCCTGGTCCATTTGATCCATGAAGTAATGAATTTCTTATTGTTCAGGGACTGTATTTGTTTCTGGTTTTGCATCACAGTCTTTGGAACCCTCTGTCTTTACCGCTGGCCTCTCTTTTGTCTTCCCTTTAGTCTCTGGCCTTTCAATTCTGCTTCCTGTACTAATACAAGTCTTTATGTCATTGAAAATTAACAATACCAAAGCGGTGCCCTGCCAGGGCAGAGCAGATCAATGACCCAGGAGCAGCATGTTCCAGCTCAATGGTGCACAAGTCATTTTAACTTCCACTCTCCAGTGCTCAGCCTCCAAAGGAGCAACCCTTTTGCTCGGTATATTAACTTCTGGAAACTCCTTGTTAATCACTGTGGCTGCAGTTTCTGCTCTGAATTTTCTGCTAAGATCTGAGTGCAGCTTCTCATCAGGCTAAACTACTTTTCTTTTGCCTTTCTTTCCATCTTGTTCTGTGCTGTCAGTCAGATTAGCAGCACTGCTGTGGTGTTCTGTATAGCAGTGTTGTGATGTAGTGCTGACAGTTATGTTTACCTCATGAAAAACAAAATAACTATTGCTTATGGTATAAAGTGAAACCACTTCACTAATAGGACAAATCTTACATTAAAAAACAAAAAAAAGAAAAAATAAAAGGCATATATACAATGGTCTCCAGAACACAGAGAAAAATAGTATCATCAGACAGGCTAGTATCGTCAAATTTTTTCTTTGCTGGTTTTCTAGAAAGAATACAGTCTTCAAATATAATATTAGAAGGATGGCATATCTAAAGGCAGTAAGTAAAACTCTGCGTGCAGACCTGAGTTTATTGATGGGGCTGAGATCAGAGTGATCCCTGGACTTAGAAGGTGCAGGATCTTCCCATCACTTTGGAATTACCACATAGCAGTTTGGCACAGGGGTTCAGGACTCACTTGGTTTAGAGCTGTGCCTTCCTTTGAGGTCATCCCTGAAGCCTGCATTCTTTCATCAGGGAGTTCACGAAGATGTGGGGTGTGACTGCAGCAGCAGTTTAATCACTGAGGCAGGAACTTTTCAGCTCGGATATTTCAAACTGTATTTTTGTCTACAAAAAAAGGAAATTATTATAGATTTGGTCTAGGGAGGCGTTTCAACCTTTTTCTCGACAAAAAATTTCTTTTTATGATGCTGGTGGGACTTATCATTGCAAGAAGTAACAACTGGGGCTCTAGAGAAAGACGTAATGCTGTTTCATGGAGGATTTGGATATTTTGAAATTTGATCTTGCTCCAAGTCAGAAAGAAACCGAGAGTATTTAAGTTTTCATGAAAGAAAAGGGAAACTTAATGCCAGGAGAGTCTGTTAAAACTCTGGCGTCCTCCTTCTGAAGCTGACCCGCAAGAAATGGGATGGCCTTCCACCATGTATTTGCCCAGCTGGAATATTTGTCTCAAGCATTAACAAAATAACAAGATACAGGAATTCCAAGGGGGAAAAGTTGTCTATAGGAATTTATTGACCACAGCTTTTCACTGAAATCACAAGATACTCACTCCTTTCCTCAAGGGAAATTAGAGCTTTTCACACATTCTTCACCGGGGTGCTGAAAGAAGCAGGAGAAACAGAGGACTGTCACGTTTATAAATAGCTGAATCAAAAAAGTCAGTGCACAACAACACGTAGTTTAGAGACATGTTCTCTTTCTTCCATGTTAGTGGCCTCATTTCCAGCCACAGATGCTCGGTCTGGACAGCCAGGAGGCACAGGCACATCATCGCGTGCGGCACGAGGCTGCAGTTGTTGCCCTGATCCTTGCCAGCCTCCCTGTCCCAGGAAAGCTCGGCCAAATTTATTGTCATAGTGTAAAGCAGACATATTGTTTTACCAGGACATGGATCTTTTACAATAGATTTCTGTCAGGATTTGTTTCCGTCTGGCAGCACCGAAGGTGCAGTATGGAGGGGGCTGTGGGGCTTCAGGGGCAGTTTAGGCACCCATGGGGTTGGCCCACTGGCAGGAATGGGGTGTCTGCAGTGCCTGGGTCCGTTCAGCAGCGCCTGCCCTCACAGCTGGGGAAAGGGGCCGGGTTTGCTCTGCCTTGGGAAGAGTCTTCCAATGCCCCTGGAAACACCGTGGCCCATGGCGGTTCCTGTGGAGAAGCCACAAAACCAAACGAGGACAAAGAAATCCATCATTAGCTTCAGACTGAGAATAAATAATACTAATAATATGTAAAGAGCATCAGCTGGATGTGGAAACGAACTGTCACTTCACTATGAAGGATGTTCTTGCATATACAAGAGCATAATTCACAACAATATCCTTAAAAAGATAGCAAGAATTTAAATGCATGTGTATGCTTGGGTATTTAATGCACCATGCAGGCATCATATTTCTTTCATATTCTAAACACAAATCATAGCATCTTCTTTAATGAGCAGAGATCCATGGCGGTGATGAATTTTTATGGCAAGTAGCACTACTGTGCCATGCTTCTTCATTAAAGCCCTGATTCAGCAAAGCATTTAAGCATATGCTTAACTTTAAGCATCTGAGTAATCCCCAAACTTTCTGGTGCCGTGCACAGGCTTATTATTCACTAGATCCATAAGGAATTTGCTTGAATTGGGTCATACGTACCAAATATAACAAGCCCGAATATACAGGATATCCTGCCTAAAACAACTGTTTGAAATGTTAGACGCTTCATTAGCTCTGCAGTAGTAATTTTAATTTTCACTGCCTCTTTGATTTGTGAAGAATGAATGTGTACGCACACATGAGCTCAAGACCTGAAAAATGATGAAGGTAAAAAAAATAAAGGCACATTGTGGGTTCAGGACATCTATAATAAACCTGAGCTTCATCAGCATTTCTAAGTTTTTTAACCAAGAAATATTGATTCATGTTTATTATATTTTATGGCACTTCACAACAATTTATAACACTTACATTAAGGAATAGATGGGCCGGGATAAAAGCCAGTACGAGCATGAAAAAGATGAAGTGCTGTCAGGAATAGCAACTTTCAAGTATCAGGTACACCCCTTGTTTTTGCACTTTATCATCTCACCTATTTAATATATGATGGAAGGGTTTCAGGATTAATTTAAAAATACAAATTCTAGAAAAAGAGATGCTGTAGGATGGCCACCTGAAGAACATCTTGGCCATGATATTGTTTCAATATAAAGCCAAATGCAAAATGTCCTAATGGCATCTGTAACTAAAGAATGAAGCCGTAATAATTATTGTGCAGAACCACTGTTGAAAATGTTCAAGAAACAATGAGCTTAGGTTTCAAAGACAAACTAACCACTTGAATTTTTTTTTCCACCAGAGTTGATCATCTTGGAAATCAAGAGAAATTAGGTAGAAAACCAGTTTTGTGCACAGAATCCCTTGTTGCTATGTTACCATAGATATTTATATGAGAAAGAGTCCCTCAGTGTGAGACAAAATCTGTTCATGTAAATATTCATAAACCAGGTAAGACAAAGAAGTAACTAGGAATATGTGGAGTCTTCACTAGGTGTTTTCTTCAGTCTGCACAATTATCTAGTTCAGCTGCTCTAGGACCAGCAGTCAGACCCATTCATTTCTGAGCTAAATGATTGGGGATTTCTTCTTCTGCCATCTCAGCTGGTGGATGTGATTCAGGTTCTCAGCAGTTCTGGAAGTGCTGAAGGATCCTGTGAAACTGAAATACAGATTGAGGCTGCTTTGTTAGTCTGCCCATGGCACAACATATTGAAGAAATTGCAAGGTATAGGCAGCACTTTAAAAATAGATGTAGTGCAT
Source organism: Tauraco erythrolophus (assembly GCF_009769465.1). Taxonomy (NCBI): domain Eukaryota; kingdom Metazoa; phylum Chordata; class Aves; order Musophagiformes; family Musophagidae; genus Tauraco; species Tauraco erythrolophus. The sequence continues at coordinate 24,018,921 of NC_141465.1, forward strand.
CGCTGTCTAATTTCGTGTGCTTCTGCTATCCCCTACTCTTAAATGGAGAATTCACTCTCTGTGAGAGAAGCACTGTGATAATCCCAAGGTAACTAGACAGCAAAGGAACGTATTTACTGTTACAGTTTGCAATAGTAGATTGGTTACTGCACATGTTAGAAAAAGCTTGTAGATGGTGACATCCCCAGTCTGTAGTATATGATGTTTGTTCCTCATCTCCCCAGATTGCTAAATTGCTTTGATACTCCTTGGTTGGCTCTCTCTAGAGACACTGGAATTTTTCTTTGAGCTTTGTCCATCTATTTGTCCTTTTCCTGTGGCCTCCTCGTGCCCTTTCTTCATCCTTGCACACCTTTCTGGAGGCCCACAGGCAAAAACATATGAATGTTAGGCACTTTCCAATTCAGAAAATGCTAAAAAAACTGGAGACTTATAGGCTTGCTACCCTATGAAGATAGCCTATGCTTTGCATATGTAAATGTACAATACAATGATAAGGAGATTGTGTACCTTTGGCTGACATGATTCATTAGTTTGGTGGCATATATTCTGGGAGCATGTTACATTCTCAGCGTCATCAGACATGAAACGACAATGTGCTTTGAACTACTGCATTAGATTGATACAATGATTGAAAATCAGCTGAAAACAACAAATGTGGAATAGAAGACGGGATCTAGTAAAAGAGAAGACATGAGATCAACTAATAGCCATCTGACACAGGGAGCCATGTGGATTGTCTTTTGATGGAAACTCAACAGTGTCCTTTGTGTTGCTACAGTGCCTGGCTCTCTATTTCCCCACCTTTCTGTCATCCTTGTATTCACCACTGCAATGTTTAGCTAGGGAGGGTATTTCATATCTTCTTAGTTGTGATGATGAGTGGGACCTAATGTTTAGCAGGGTGTAGGAGCAAACATCTATCACACAATCTATAACAGCACAAATTGTGTCTTAAGCAGAGACATCTCACACATTTTACACGACCAATCAGCAGCATATAAATACCAGCATATACGTTCTAGCTTATGTGCTTGAATGCATTGCCAAAAGCTGACTTTAAAATTATTATTGCAATGCAAGTTGGGGTCCTAGTCCTGCAGCCTGATCATGGTACCCAGGAGTCTTGCATCTGTTCATGGTTGTATTCTTTTTTCTCAGTCACAGCAGTTCAGTGGTCCACCTACATGGAGCAGAATGTAAGACTGGGGCCCAAATTTATGCACCATCTGCCCTTGGTCATGCATGCCAACTTTTATAAAAATCAATCACTTTATCTCTCTGAGGAGCTCCCACATGCAAAATGCCCCCATGTAAGTTTGGAACTTACAAAGCAACATCAAAGCAACATTTTTTAAAAAAAATTATCTGTTTTTACTGGTGCTTTTTTTTTTTTTCTTCTACTAATATTCAGTATGACATTATTTTGGGTGGAAAATGGCAACTCAGCCTGAGGCATGACAAAATAGCCAGAAACTCACCACCTGCTGTGCCCCATTGCTTTAATATTGTACTGTTTAATAAGAAAATGACCCCAAGTGCTTGGATGACAACTCCAAAATGGACCATAAATATTCTGTGCATAAGGAAAAGCTGAAAGCTAAAGTACACTGCATAATATTACTATGGTGCAAAAGGGAATAGGAATACATTCAATTTGCCTAAGCATCTAGTAGTGACAGCCACTAACATTTGTTTAGGAGAAACACCAATTGGATGTCTGTTTGTTAATAAACGAATGAAAAGAAATATGGATTACTGTGCAAATGGACATTAGAGGAGCACAGATTTTGGTTTGATGTATAAGACACATAAAGAACCCAATTCTGGGCACTGCTAAGTGATTCTTGCAAAATGCTGAGGCCCTGCTAATTTCAGTAGGAGTTGAGCAAACTCAGCACCTGGCAAGGATGGGTCTATCTATATTTAAATATGGAATGAACACTCATCCAAGTGGATTCACTTATGATAAACTGATGCAGACTAGAAATTACATGTTTGGTTAAATTGGGATAATAACAAAGAGGGAGACGCTCAAATAAGCAGTGATAATTGGTACAACAATGTCTGTTTCCTCCTTCTGATCTTGGGTCCTCCCTGAGGATTCTCTCCTAGCTTGCATTAATTAGAGAAAGCATGTGACATTTCTTGCAGCCTTTGACACCAAGATGACCTTTCCCTAGGTTGCTCATGAACTCCTGCTGACATCAAACATGCTTCTTACTGTACAAGACCCTTTATCCACCAGACATTCATGGAAAATACTGAATAATATTCCTGACCGAGTATTAAAATGCACAAAAAACGTTATGCTGTTATGACAGATGATCGAATAGTTCATAGGGAATAATCTGTTTGACAAACAGGACCTTTTATTTCAATGATCCAAAAAATGTATTCCTTACTTGAAATCATACTTTCAGATGCTGCAAATAAGTATTGGTCATTAGATTGGTCTCAAGACATCTATCATGAGCATGTGGTGTTTAAACCTGTAGGACAGAAGAGCCAGAGGCCCGGGCTTTGCTCCTGAGTGGATATGTGTAACTCTCTTGAATCTAATTGAATGTGTAAAAGTGGGTTCACTTTACTGTTCCTTTATACTTTCTAAAATTTTTGCAGAAATATTAAAAATAATAATTTCAGGTTTTGCTAAGCTGTTAGGGAACTTGTCTTCTAGAAGATTAAGGGAAATTAAATACAGAAAGAGCACAGGTGTAGCCAAGACAGATGGAACATTTATCATTTTTCCCTGATATCTACAGAGCAGTTTTTGATGTGTTCACCTCTGTTTAATCAGTCATGTTCTCACCATTTTATTACTCCCAGAGTTTGAAAGAGCATGGTGTTGCACATCGGGAGATACTCCCAGAACTTTAAATTCCCACCAAAATTACAAGTGGAATTTGCATTATTTGACAAAAAAACAAAACTAAACAAAAGCACAAACAGCAGCTGAGCAAAAACAAACATGTGTTTGCACCCTACTGCATACCTAATTACTCCCTCGGTGTATCTGTGCAGCCAGCAAACACAAGGCACTGGCATCTGTTGTGGGAACATGAGGCCTTAGCGTGGGCAAATCGGGATGGGCCATGTGAGGCCGAAGTTCATGTTGCTTGTGCTGGTCGCTCTGTGAGACACCTTGACTCCAGGTTATCTCTGAAAGGTACACATACTCTTTGGCACATGTTCCTAGTGTGCCAGAGATTAAAAAACAGAGAGTGGTGAGAGATGCATGAGAGAGGTAGCATTAAGCTACCCTGAAGTTTATCCTCTTTGCAAATGTATGTCTTCTGGCTCTATGTGGAAAAGGTCCTGCCCAGTGTGCTGATTTTGGCTGGGGTAGAGTTAATTTTCTTCACAGTAGCTAGAACGGGGCTACATTTTGGGTGTGTACTGGAAACAGTGTTGATGATACAGGGATGTTTTTGTTATTGCTGGGCAGTGCTTACACAGAGTCAAGGCCTTTTCTGCTTCTCACATCATCCCACCAGCAGTAGGCTGGGGGTGCACAAGACGCTGGGAGGGGACACAGATGGGACAGCTGACCCCAACTGACCAAAGGGATATTCCATACCATAGGATGTAATGCTCAGCAAATAAATCTGGGGGGAAGAAGAAGGAAGGGGAGGATGTTCAGAGCAATGACATTTGTCTTCCCACGTCACCATTGCACGTGATGGAGCCCTGATCTCCTGGAGACGGCTCAACACCTGCCTGCCCATGGGAAACAGTGAAAGAATTCCTAATTTTGCTTTGCTTGTGCACACAGCTTTTGCTTTCCCTATAAAACCGTCTTTATCTCAACCCACAAGTTTTCTTACTTTTACTCTTTTGATTCTCTCCCCCATCCCACCGAGGAGGAGTGCGCAAGCGGCTGAGTGGTGCTTGGTTGCTGGCTGGGGTTAAACTGCGACACCCAGTAATGGGTGGCATCAGAGAGAGAAGCAACACTAAATAACTGTTGATGAAACAGGAGTAAAAGCAGTCAGTTAAGACATTGTCACTTCTGCCTGATTTTGCTTTGAATTCTGTACATGCTGGCCCCTGCAACAAAGAGCTTTCCATAAACTGTAGTTGGTTACCCTGATGAAACTCTTCTCTACAGTGATTTGCAGTGCATTTACAGTGCAATTTTCCTTCCCTGTCATTCTTCTTTGTGCTAGCTGAGTGCATCAAATCAGTTTTAAGTAAAGCCAGACAGAAACAAGGGTAAGACTGGAGTCCATTCCAGTTCACAGGGGTCTTTCCCGTATCTTCTGAGCTCTGTCTTGGAGCCATCCTCAGTGCAGTTCCTGCAATGCTGTGGTGCAGAACCTCATTGTAGGAGGTCTTCATGCCATGCCACTGCAGGGAGGAGCAGGCACGTTACAACTTTGAATAAATATGCAAGTGTAGGAATGTCCTACTGTCAAGGGACAGAGTTCCCCACTGCAACATGTGGTAGCCCTGGGTCATGGCCTGGACTCTTGCCTTCACAAGAAGTGGTGCTGAGGAAGGCGTATGAGTCCATGAAGCTGTGAGGCCTCAGTTACAGCAACAGCATCTAAAACACTAAGAAAAAAACTATTCCCTGCGATCATTTCTATGTGTGCGTGCTTGGGTTTTGTTCCATGCCTGTATATTTTCTAAAATCATTTCCCTATCACATTGTCTGATTGATTTTATATTGCTCATACTGTAAATACTTTCTGGCATATCAGACTGTTTGGGTGTAACAAAATGGCTATGTCGCAGTGCACTGATATCCCTCTTGCAGTGTATTGCTCTTCCAGTGAAGGCACCAGCAGGAGAAATCTGTGTAGGTGTTATCTGTATCGCCCTTTTATCTCTGTTTTCTCCTCTGTGGGCTACACTCCTGTTCCATAGCATTCGAGCTGTGGGCATCATTCTTCCTCACTGCACATCTGCTTGTTTGAATGTAGCTGTTTTGTTTTCGCGCCATTTGTATGTACTCTCACTCGCCCCCCATTCAGCTTGCCTTCAACAACTCCAGTACATGCAGACTCTTCTATGTCGGTGCCTTTCATCCCAAACGACTCCACCTTCTCAGTTGTTGGTTTGTTTGCTTTTTTTATTTTTTTCCTCTTAGTAGGACATGGCAGATCACTTGTATTAGGAGAGAACTCCTCTACATTTATCACTACATGATATAAAGCCTATTCAACAAGGCCTTTCTAGATTCTGACATAGATAGCTGGTATCTCCATCTTTGCTGGAAATCAACTGACACAAACAAATTCTCAAAGGAAGTTGTTAATGAGATTTGAGCTGAAAGGCTCTTCTTTGGATCTATGCACGTTTGTCAGTATGTATTGTCACAAAAGCTGTATGGTCACAAAAAGCCATTGATAAGCTTGGTACAGCCACTTGATCACCTATTTTACTACTATCTTCATTCTCAGAGATTAAAAAAATCATTGGCTTGGCCATTTTAAATTTACACAAGTACAAAAAAGTATATGCTGAGTTGTGTGAAAGCATTCTTTTTAAATCATATATAAATTAAAAGCTGCTTAATTTAAAAATGTATCTTTGGCCGAGGTACTTAATGTTGAAAAGTGGTTACTCAGCATGTAAAGTACCATAAGTACTTTTCATAAGAATTTTTATGACATAACAAATTTTTTTAAATGGTTATTTACACAATAGTTCCTGATGGCTTGCCATTATAGTTTATCAAATCAATAATCAATGTTCTTAAAAGTAACTTAATTCAAATTTATATAATCCACATTATAGAAAGGATCAGGTAATGTATATTTACATCATAAAGCTTAATAGCTCCTTTAAAACTGTTAACATCTTCTACTTGCAATCTTGTGCACTTCTATGAAGGACTTTTCCATTATTTAAATCCCTTAAAACCCAAAGAAATTAATGCCACCAAACTTCACTGTGGTGGTGACAAGTCATCTCTGATGATAAGCACTTTTGACAAGTTTTCAAATGGTGAGGGGAGCAGGATGTGACACAGATTTGCCTTTAAGAATATGTCAGATTTAAAGATGTGGCTTTATAGCTTTTTTTGGTTTTCCTCTAACTCCAGTGTACTGGAGTGCTGAGTCACAACTGCTGGGTTTTCTGTTGTATGGTTTCATGGACTGTGCTTTGTTCATCAACTGTATTTTAATTAATGGCAAGAATGCCTACTGCCCAGCTAGGTATTCTTTGAAGTTTTAAATTAAAATACTTTAGATATTTGGCTTAATAACAGTTTAGTGCCTTAAAATTACAGACTTCATGTTTATACTACAAGCTCTGTCATGCTACAATTTAATATGCCCATTAGCATGAGTGGAGCAGAATCTTCCTTCAAGAGAGATTCTTTTCCCACTAAGGGCTTGATCCCGAAATCTGCAGTCATGAGAGAGCAATCCCACTTAATTTTAGTGGGTTTGAGTAGGTGACTAATGATACTTATGAGGACACAGCAGGGTCAGGTCTTGTTTTGGTTGCCGTTTAAATGTCAGCACTTGTCAACAGTTATCACAGCAGTATTAGGGACCTGTACTTCCTTTTTCTTACAATAAGGATACTATACATTACTCATGATGATGGTTAGCAAATGTTGACTTCTGCTCTATCCTTTGAAATGTTTATTGAGGTCTGAGACTGTAGGCACCTAACAGTTCTTTTAGATGTGCAGCACTCACAGCTGTGCCATTTCCATGTTTGCTAACATCGTGCTGTTGAATTTTCAAATGTACAAAAATGAAGAGGGAAAACCAGAAAAAAAGCAACTGTAATTGCCACTGTGGACAAGTCTATATGAAGATGTTCAGGCATATACTGGGAAGCAGAATCTTATACAGCCTTGGCATGGTTTTCTGTTCAATTTAAGCTGAAGCCAGCCATGCAGAAAGAGGAAGAGTTGCCTTGTCTCAGCCCAGGCCCCGTGTCCTCACAATTCACGTGGCTCTAGGAATGCTTTGGCCACAAAATGAATTTGGTCAGCTGATCTGACTGCAAACTGATTAGGGAAAGAGATGTGTGCAAATGGTGAGAGAAGACAAAAGTGGGAAATGCTTTTTTAACAGAGATGCTCTTTTTGGGGACTGCTGAGAAAATGGAAGCAATTTGTAAAAGCAAAGAGGGTAGAAGAGAAAGCCAAGGGAACAGACACTGCTTGACCTATAGGGGAAGCCGTGTGTAAGAGAGGGACCTTAACTTGCTGTTGATTCAGACTCCAGGATTACTTCAGAAGGGTTAGGAAATTGAATCAATAATGTGCGCAAGTGTCATCTTTTTATGTGTTTGTATGTTTCTTGAGTCAATTAAGGCAAGCTGATGTAAGATACAACTGGAGTTTAGAACCCTTCAAAGGTCATATTTCTGTTTGTTTCTGTTGCCACATGTCCCAGAAGAATGGACTGTAATCCTAGTTTGCCCTGAGTAAATATGGTTGTGGAGCCTAAAATATATATAAACCTTCTAGTCCAGTTCTTCTGCAAGTGTTATAGATCCATACTAAGAATCACATCAATGAAGTGAGGGTGAAAGAGGGTGAGGATGTAAAGAAAGAGTGAAAGAGGGTGATGCCACCAAATCAGGTTAAGACAAGAAAGCACCTGAATCCCTTGCTCTGAGGGTACAGGTGGGATGTACCCTCTGGTGGAAATATTTCCAGGGAAGTCACTGGAGTTTTAAGAGACAAAAACAACAACAAAAAATAACAAATTCCTGGCTTCAGGATTGGAGAAGCGTTTGACACATCTTGGATTCCACACTCTATACAGGGAAAGTGTTTCCCCCATAGTCATTTATATAATTATAACCTTGCTTCTCCTTTCACCTTCAGAGTGGGCGGTTTTGTAATTCTTGCTAATTTCAGACAGATCTCCCACTGTTTCATGAGAAAGGCTTTATATAACACAAGTATTTCTGTGTGGCTAATGTTTTTAAAGCTGTGTTTGAATTTTTCATGGATGACAGGATTTTTTCTTTCATTCAGTAATTGAAAATAAACCAAAGATTTTGTCCTGCACACAGTTTAAAAATTTGGCCGTTTCAGGCAGCAGATGTGACAGGGCCTGGGTCTCGTGGGAGCTTTACTGGTGGCTTTGTTGAAGTTGAAATTGGTTGGGTGGTCAGTGCTTGAACCAGCGAATTATTAAGCAGACCTCAGTTCCAACAAAGGTAGTGGGACCTGAGAGACAGTCACAGTGTGTGTAGTGGCATGCAGCAGTTCAGTATAGAGATATCCAGGCTGGTTCAGATACCAGGGAAGTACAAATGCACCAGCATGCTCTCCTGATATTTCTGAGATAACAGTCAGCTAAGATGCATGAAGTGTCCATGGTAACTCAGGTATTTCTACATGCTGCATCATACAAACTTGCCCTCAGGTTCAAGCAGGACATGCTTAGCAAAGTCAGGTTACATGTAAGTACAAATGTTTTCACTGTAAAAAAAAAAAAGTCTAAGTGCTGTCAATTGTCCAGTTTCACTTCTTTGTTCCAACCAGGTTGTAGTTTCTTGTCTAGTTCTTCCCTTCTCCACCAATACTTTAAACCTTTTGTTTGTCTTCCCTGCTTTGGGGAAGACTTTATCAGTGTTTGAATGAAGATAACATCCAGGAAATCCTTCTCTTCTGCTACTAGTTTGCCAGGAGCTGAAACCAGCTTTCTGGTATGATATCAATAAAACTTGTAATTGGAGAAAAGGTACCCAAAATGATGTTTTTTCACTTTGTAAACAAAAAAAGATATGAAGAGATAGGCAGAAAACAGTCAAGTGCACTATGAATCACTGCAGGGATGCAAGCAAAATTCCTTAATGACAAATTGTTTGGTTTTGCCTCTAGAGCTGTCTGTGCTAATGACAAGCAACCCTGCTTGGAACTTATTTGCATAAAGTATTGTACAGTGCAAACTGTGGATGAGTGGATGAGAGAAGGAAAGTGAGGCGGCCCTGAGACTGTATCCCCATGGCAACCCCATCGAATTAATTACTAAGAACCAAAAGAATATTGAACAAGAAGTCCCTTCCAGTACAGCTAGTGGAGCACCAGTGTGGACATTGTCATGTAGTGCCTCTATGGTCAGCAGGGAAGAAAGATTTGAAGACAGATCTGTGGATGGGATTAGTCTGATTAAATGTGTATCTCTACCTCTGAGTTAATCAACTTTGGCTCCATTTAGCAGTGGGAAAACATGAGTCTTCATTTGGCCAGATAAATTTCCCGTTAAAGAAAATTATAAGGCAAGCCTTCAGTGATTGCTTCAGATTTAAGCATTTACACTGGAGATACCTAAAGTAAGGTGAGATAAATACAGTCTTAGTCCCCACTGTATATTCTCCGCTATATTGGAAAATAGCTACCCAAGAATTCAAAGATAAAAAAGCTGTTTTGAACAAAAACAGGCACAAAAAATGTGTCGTGTCATGTCAATGGAACTGCTAAACTAAATCAGATCCTCTTTTCTCTCAGGCTGCTGAAAACCTAAGTCTCAGAAGTTCCACCACTGTCAAACAATGCATGTGAAGGCCCAGAAAATGAGATGTATATTTCTTTTTAATTGGCCTGTCACTGGTTCACAACCAGTTGTGAGATAAGATGTATTTATTTAATAGCTTAATAATTTTAATTAGTAATTTTACTTTTTATTAGAAATCCAATTCAACATCCATGTTACACTTCAAATTCAGAAGTAACTGGTTGCAAGGTTTTGATCTAACACTTGACAGATCAGATTCCCCAAGATGTTTGTACAAGAAACTCTGTTGATGCAGGTGGACTGCTGAAAATATGAGAAGCAATGCTGGGCTTGGTATGTAGTTGTTTAAATGACGCTCTACTTAACAGATTGATAGGCTATGTTTAAACTGTGGGACATACAGCTGGCATCTTGCCATGTCTGGACTCCACATCAGGATGAAATCCAGGCATGTACCTTTCTGTCGCAGTCTGAATGGTACCCTGGTGTCTGCTGGAAGAGGAGAGAAGTCAGAAGCTGCGATGCTCTCCAACAGTTCCCGGTGTACATGACTTGGGATGTGGACAGCAAGATGCATCATCTTGCAGTTTTCATAGAGTTGTAGGAATCATGCTTGTTGTGTTCAGTCTCCGTTCATGGTCATGTGGTAACAATTAAGTTGTTTTCATTTGCCATCTGAATATGTAAAGTGGTTAGATTTAAAGTTTATTTTTCTCAGATAGGCTAGTGTCTGTAGCACATACATAAACAAATCACTGCAGCAACAGTGTCTGAGAGGAGATGCAAAGTATGTCATGAGTCATGAGAATTAACTTCTCCTGTAGACATGCCCTGTTTGGTGTGGAGAAGGCTCGGAGAGCAGGAGCAGAGAAACTAAAGTTTGTGCTGCTTGTGGGTTGCATGGTTAAAGGAAGCCTCTTAGCATTCAGGACTCTTGGGCTGCCAGTTTCCTTAAATGCTAAGTTAATAAGAAAAGGTTTTGCATTTCTTTTTCTATAGAGTAATATAAGCCAGTAAATTGCAAGGCAATAATTGGTCCATAATCAGCAGGATTTTTCAGTTGTACTAAATCTTATGAGCATAAATCAAAACAAGTAACCATAAGTGTAATGCGAAGATTGCCCAACCTGGAGTTCATCCAACACCTGCAAATGGAGTTCTGCATTTCCAGACTCCCTCTTCCTTCAGCCCATCCAGTACCTCATCTTACAAAAGAGCTTCTCCCCTAAGCACTCATGTTGAGAGAGGGGGAAATGAAACTGGTATTAACCCCTCATATTCAGGGGATTAGGCAGTTTGTTCCTGTGCAACTAGTCTGGAAGCTATCATGCTGAAATACCGTTTATGAACTCTAAAGGAACTTATTTTGGTTGGATAATGGTTGATTTACAGCCAGAGTTTAAAAGGGCAGAAAAAGATAGCAGCACAATCAGGTTCAGTGCATGATGGGGAAAAACAAATATCTCACAGAAAGAGATATCTGAAATTCAGATCACATTGAGATGCAAAGAAAGCTGTGAAAAGCAGTAGGAGGGTGATTGTATTCCAATTAGATTTCTTCTGCTCATATAAAACAGTCTTGGGCTGAAACTTAATCGTCTGATTTATGGATCTTAGGAGGAGTGAAACCCTATGAGCTCCTAACAATGAGTAGCAAACGAGATGGAGGGGAAGAAAAACAGAATGTTTCTGAGATTGTGCTTCTGAGGAAAACCAAAGACAAAAAGTCTAAACATGCTCTTGGTTTAAAAATTTACCTTAGTGCTAGCCTCTTAAAGTTGTGTTCTTGTCATTCAAACAAGTTGTCTTTCTTGGCCAAAGCCGTCACAAGCAGCTCGTGATTTCATGCACTACAGTCTTTTGGGCACTTGATAAATACATTTCTGGAAGATTTCTGCAAGACCTTCCAGCGTTATGTTGTCATAGTGGGTTAATTCATTTATATGATTGGTCATAAGTAATCTGACATCTGATCTGGGCTCGAGTCACATGTAAAAGCCCATGTGTTCCTTAGCTGAATCCTTTTAAAAGCATTCCATGTGCGAGTTATGTGAAAATTACTGTCAGCCAAGGGGAATGGCCGGATTCATGTATCAGCCCTGCTTGGTGACAGTGTTTGGAGCACTCTCAGTTCAGGGACAGGAGGACTCCCTGGCACCAGCTAGGATCCACTTATATGCTCTCTTCAGTTAATCCATCAGTAGCTAGCCCTCAGAAATGTAATACCAGGGGTATTTGTGAAATGACTAACAGAATAGATGTGATATATCATAGATGCCATTTCGTTCTGCCATTCTTGGGTTTCAGCCTTCTGCCCAGACCTGCTGCTGGGACTGATGCAGCAAAGCTGAGCCCGAGCAGGACAAAGATGATATTGATAGACAGAAAACAGTACTCTCAAAAATTTTCAGCTATGCTTGCTTTAGATGACTATGACTCGTAAGTCATATCCATAGTTAGGACACTTGTGTAGAAGTATCTATAGGTGGCATTTTCTACCAAGATAGGTAAAATACTTTTCTTCATCAGATTATACTAACTCTTCTATTTCAACCCAAAGCTAGACTATCTATAATCTAAAACCAGAGTGCCCTTTCCACCGCACTGCAGTGCTGTGTCAGCCTGAACTTCTAATGGGTTATTTAGCTGGATTAGAGTTCAGGATGAATGTCTGGCTTGAAGGCTCAGATATCCAGGTCAAACCTCAAAGTTTGCAAGTTGACGCCTGGGCGTCAGTTATTAGTACCTTTTACACCTTTAGTGGACATGTTCCAACACAAAGTTCTTTACAGCCTCCAGGTGGTGAGGGATTCTCTGTCTTTACCAATAAAGACTGTTCCTAGGACTTTTTCCCTAGTTTCTGCGTTAGTTCACATAGAGTGCTGAGACAAGGTCAAAATCTTGATCTTGATTTTCAATACATTTCCTGGTCTGCATACCAAACACCTAATACCTTTTTCAAAGAACTGTTGATAATCTTCCGTCTTAACCTTCAGACCCAGCGTAGCTTCCCACCTTTCAGTGGGAAAGGGCCTGCTATCTCTTTCCCAGCCAGAAACACACACTGACATATATGTTAACATTTTCTTCTGCTGTGTGACAGGAAGACAGGTATAGTCCCTAATTGATTATTTCTGTATTCTTCATAGGGACTATTTATAGTCAGAAATTTTCTTTAGCAGCCATCTGTTCCTTATGATGTTCCATACATGCCCTCATCCCTGACCTGAAGTAACCATCCTTCCTTCAAGGAAAGGACGTTTAAATATTCATGCTGCCTAGGCCTTGAATAAACTCTTAATTGGTGTTACAATCTCCCACACAAAAGTGGTTTGTTTCTCCTTTAGACTTTCAGCATTTGAAATATTTACTATAGTCAATGAGGGCACGTCTCACCTCATAGGAGATAAAATCTACTTCTTGAAAAAATTGAATGTGTTCAGGCTTGCATTTCTGAACAACACTGAAACTTCCACCATTTGAAATGCAAAAAGCAACTTACCCAAGAAAGCACTGTTGGCAGGTTAGACTAATATTATATTTCTTGTAACTGTGACTGTGTTTCCATTGTGGTCACAACAGGGAAGGTGTACAAATCTTGGTGATGGGAAAGCTACAGTCACTCCTGTTTGGAATTCCTAAGGTTTCTTAGTTCTCCATTCTTTCTGATGACAGAGCTGAGGACTTGAATCAGTAGCTCATGCACTGGCATGCTTTACCGTTTGAGACACTCTAAGGTAGGAATCCAGCCTGGGACTCAAATGCCACTCCGTAAGACCACAAGCCTTTGGCCATATCTGCCAGCCTTGCAAAGATGCTCCCAACACCCAAACTGAACTGAACCATGAACCCTGAACCGTCTTCCCCCAGCTGCACCATCTCATCTCCCGCTCCTCAAACAACAGACACAAAGAGCTAAAATGTTGGTGCAATTCATGAGCTTCCTCCTTCAAAAGAAATTGTACACCCCACCACCTAGTCATAGCAATCTGCTGAACAAGCACCTAGTGTAGACCAATAAACGAAAGGAAACTGAGAGGTCAGTACAGGTCATTATTTTCACATACCTTTGAATAATGAGGGCATCACATGTCAGCCAGAGGAGAACAAAATGTCACATTCTCTAGCTAAAGGTCATCATCGGTCATAGGTCATGGAAGGGAGGCCAGGAAATAACCTATGAGGTTAGGATGAGTGCACAAAGAAAGGGCAACAAATGTCAATGAAAGCATGCAGCTGTTGTGAGATGAAACAACTGAGGCACCCTTTTGTGCTGACACAGGCTTAAAAAATGTCTTTGCTGACATTTTTTTTTTAGCTGGCACTTTTATAGGACATTGACATTAATGTACCCAACCCTGAATTAGCCTTTTCTGAAAGCAACAGTTTGGAAGTTAAGTGCAGCATTTTCCAAAGAATCATAAGCATGACATTTTTATTTCAAGTGATCGATGTTACAGTGGACTTCTAGCACCAAATTCAAATTTCCTTCTCAATCATTGCATCTGTACAGTGTGATAGCAATCAGAAACAGTCTGCATTGCAGTAAGGTCTTTTGGAAATTCTTTCCGCCTTTACCAACAATCAGATGTGTCATTTTGTGTTTAATACATAGCATTGCATTCATCTGATTGTTTGTTTTAATTCATGGATTTCAGAAAGGCTGATTTTAGTGTTGCTCCTGCAGTGATGACAAGTACTTGCAGGGCAATCATACAGTAAAATGTTAATGAACAGTTTAGGAATATGTGGAAATATATCCAAACTGAGAGATAACTTCAATTTCTGATGAGTGAGCTGCATACTTGACTCATCTGTCTTTTGCTTTCTCCCCTAAACAGCAGCATGATACTATTTTCTCTTGTCATTGTAGGTATAAACCTGATAGTCTTCATGAAATAACATGATGGTGCCAGGAATGCACGTTAGATGAAGGACTTCTACATCTCCCGCACTGATCTTGCTGAGCAACACATGCAAAGAGACTGTCAAAAAAAAAAAAACAAACCACAAAAAAAAGCTTTGCACTGGTGTCTCCATTGTGGCTGGGCAACTTTGCAGGACAAATGCTATCAAAAATGGCCTAACTCAGGATGAAGTATTGATTATGAAAGTATTGTATATTTACACCACATTACAGAAAACAGAAAGTGTGCGATCTGGAGATAGGAGAATGGTAAACTGGAATACAGGATTGATGCCTCTTATTTTAAACTCTTCCAGTTGGCTATTATATAACATAACACTGAAATAAAGACCCTCTCTGTGCTTCTGTTCTGCTTCCTGAACAGTGACATCTGGTATGGTCTGTTTGGAAATTCTCAGCTGATACTAACTTCCAAATTATTCCTGTTGCTGACTTGGCGGTCGAGTTTTTTTTCAGAGGTTATACCTGAATAATTGGTTTCCCAGTTCACTTTATGTTTAAGAAAATGGGTAAAAATAAAACAAGAAAGCATCCAAACTTGAGGGTTCCAAGAAAGCAGTAATTTTCTTCTTTTTACTCATCATTGGCCATATATTTCTGATCTGAATTCCATCCCTCACAACCCTTTTTTACTGTTAACTTTCCAAAAACTGTAGGTTTTAATTGTTTTTCTTATCTTAGGGCCACAAAGATGATCTGAGGGCTGGAGCACCTCTGCTATGAAGACAGGCTGAGAGAGTTGGGGCTGTTCAGCCTGGAGAAGAGAAGGCTCCGGGGTGATCTTATAGCAGCTTTCCAGTACCTAAAGGGGGCCTACAGGAAAGCTGGAGAGGGACTTTTTACAAGGGCGTGTAGTGATAGGACAAGGGGAAACGGATTTAAACTGAAAGAGGGAAGATTTTGATTAGATACAAGGAAGAAATTTTTTACATCGAGGGTGGTGAGGCACTGGAACAGGTTGCCCAGAGAAGTTGTGGATGCCCCATCCCTGGAAGTGTTCAAGGCCAGGTTGGATGAGGCTTTGGGCAACCTGGTGTAGTGGAGGATTTCTCTGACCATGGCAGAGGGGTTGGAACTGGATGATCTTTAAGGTCCCCTCCAATCCTAACCATTCTATGATTCTATGATTCTATGAGATTGGCTTTAGTTTTGCAAATATGCAAACATCTGCTCATCAGGACTAATAGTCCTAGTGAAGCCACAGATCTAATGCACTCCCTCCAAAATCCTAAGGTCAATGCTTTTGTCTCTTTCTGTAACAGGACAGGATTTTTCCCTGCAAATTTCAGCAGTAGTAGAGTGCGGAAGAACTAAACATCTATGCAAATGGTAACATGGGACACAGGCTGCATAGTCATTTCATCAGACTGTATTCTGACTGGGCTTATTTACAAGTTGTATTTATTTTAATTATGTTTTCTACCTATTCACTCTTCCTTATTTTGGGTGTGTAATTGGCCACATAAGAAACATGCCATTCTTTCGGCTGCCAGGTTGACTGTCTGAATTATAAGCAGAGAAAACACTTCTCAGGCAGGTTTGAATAAAGTGTGTTTGCAAGAGTATTGGAGTTTAGAATACCCTTTCTCCAGCATTCCTTTAAACAAAAGCCACTCTGATTAATGTCAGCAGAAAAGAGGCTGAAACATGTTCAAATGTGGCTGAATTGGAGTTTCAGAGTTTGCAAACACTTCCACAAAGCATTTACCCATTACTCCTTCCATCTACGTGTAATCCTACCCCCAGGAAGCTCAAAGGTTCTAGGGATTCTTTATTCTAAGTATGTGCAAAGCAATGTCCAAGAAATCTCCTCTCCCATCACAGTTCTGTGTTTTCCCTACTCTGTTCAAACAGGTCAGTTACATTACAAACAAAATGAACTGGCTTTAGGGTTTCTGAAGTTAAAGATCTATGCATCAGAGATGTAAGTTTTTTTATGACTTAAGACCAAAATATGTTAATTTTGGTTAGAAATGTTTTAGAAAAATACTCTCCAAATCCCGGAGAGTTCTTAATTCCTGTTTTTGGAGAACAATCTTTGCCAAGCCTAATTCTAATTCAGCAGAATCAATAAATAAATAAGATTGTCTTTAAGTTGCAGGAAACTGCGACCGGTATGCTGCTGTGTCCCATCAAACAACTAAAGGGCACTGGCCGATTCAGTCCCATTTCATTGTCATTACTGGTATTACGGTGACTCTGGGCTACACCCAAGGAAGGTGAGTCAGAACTCTACAATAAATATTGTAGATTAAACGCTGAAGAGGCTTTGCCCTTACAAGTACATTATATAATACTAAATATATATATGCATGCACTGAGTTAAATAGAAGTCAGTGACTTTAACATGTCATGTCTATATGGAGGTCATTGAACCTTCTTTGAAAAGTCATTTTTTTCTATTGCCATCTGCTTTTCTCATGATTTTTATCCCCCTTTAACCCATATAAAACGGATGTGTATTCAATCTTGAACTAAGCTTGCTTGCAATGATTGAGAAATGTCTAAGGTCAGAACTTACAAAAAATTCATAAGGGAAGCAGCAGGCTTAAAGGAGAGGGGGTTTTTTTAAAAGCGAGTTCATGAGCCTCTGTATGAATTGGGCATGGCATATTCATGTTACTGACTTCATTTATTTAATGTGGCTCCAAATAATTGATACCAGTACAGTGATAAAAGTACAGAGACTTCACTGCCAGAATTGCGGTAATGAAGAGCCTCCCTGCTGATTTCATTCATGGGGCTGTTAGTCTGCTGGGAAAGACCTCTGATGAAAACTGGGCTGCAGCAAATGCCATAAAATAATCAAAGGCACAAAGACCTTTACCTGAGGGGAGCTTGGTCAGGGAGTGATTCAGGGCAGCAGAGGGAAAAGAAGGAAAATTGGATTAGCCGACAAACCAGGCACAGCTTTTAAAAAAATCTGATCCAAACTGCGAGGACTGCGTTATCTACAGAAATTTGCCGCATCTTTGGAACAGATTCCAATTATGTGGCTCCAACAGCTAGTTAACTGGTATATCAACAGTGCTTCTTACCTTACTGAATGTATTTCAGAGTTACTTTATCCTCATCTACCAGCCATTTGTTCTCTCTGCCTTAGATCGTGAGCTCTCAGAAACAGCAGCTGTCTTTTTATTATGTGCTTAGCACAATGGGCTCCCTGTTTAGGCTATAGAAAATAATCATGTAGGCTCAAGACAGCCATACAAGTGCCGAAACACAGTTGATGTCAAGAGTCCTAGAGAGGAATTGAATATTAATATGAATCTAAAATCCTTTCTAAGCAAAAATCTCATTTGTTAACTCTGCTCATTTGTTTCACTTCATGTAAGTGTGTCAATGGTTGATTAAAATTCATAAATGTGCAGCAGAGTTACTGGATAAACGTCGAGTTGTTGTTTACATATTAGAGTGCACTGAAGGCAGGAGCCTAGATGTGGAAAACTGTGTCAGGAGGAAAGGACCATGATGCAAGTCACTGCCAGGACAAACTCACCAAGCAATCCACATTGTCCCTGAGTAAACTCTGCTAGTGATTAATCATCTGTTACAATACAATAAAAAAATAAAATATAAAACGCCTCTTACTTACAGCCCATGTTTACCTAGCTTCTGCTTCCAGTGACTGCATGTCTTGATGATTTTTTTACTACTAGATAAAAGAGCTTCTGCTATCAGAAATCTCTTCCTTGTGCCAGTGATTCTGAATTATGATCAAATGGCCTTAATTCCCCTTCCTGTGCCTTATCTTCATTACATCTCTGTTACCTAGCTGTCTTTATTGCATTGGTACTTCTGATTCAAAATCTGGGTCATAGCACTTTTGATCCTTCTTCCAGTCTTGAAGTTACTATGAAGTGTTTAAGGATAACTTCATCCCATGTCTTCAGCAGCTCTTCCAAAGCTGCTGCATCAGCAGCTCTAGTCAAAACTTGTTATGAATAACGTCTTATTAATCTTAAAACAAAATGCATTTCAGGTGAGTTCACAGGCACCTACAACTCCCCCTTCTGCAAATGGATTGTTAGGATGTGCCTGTGGAAGGCAAGGTCGCAGCTGTAGCGTACACTTATGGGTCACACATGTTGAAGTGAATGAAGAATTAGAAAAGGCATTCTGCTAGCGGTGTTTAACTTCATTATTTAATCGGGTGCATTTGCTATGTAGCATTCTTTACACTGGATGGATGAGCAATTGCTGAATAGTGCTATACCTGTGCTTGCAACAGAATCTGAAAGTCGTGTGAAAAGGAGTAGCTGCTGGGATGAATAAGATGGACCTATTGCGAATGTGGCTCAGAAATGCCACTGTTCTTTGAGAAAAGGGTGCAGAAAGAGCTGTTTACAGCACTGAACACAAGAAAATCTCAGTATGGGACAGAAGAAATGCAGTAAACATGGAGATATCTTCCCACAGCGAAGTGAGAACAAAAACATCAACACAAATAGGCAACAGTGAACACTGTCTGCCAAACAAATATTGCCAGTAACACTGTATTGGCTGCCTTTCTGTTGACGGAGCTTTCTAATACAGACGAAGCAAATTTGGGGAATAAAGGCACAGTGTGATGTGCACGCAGTGATACAGCTGTCCTCATCTCTATTTTTTAAGAGAAAAAGAAGACATTTAGACACTTCTTCCCACTAATTAAATTGTCACGCTTCCTAAGACCTGGGCCTTGCCCAGATTAAAGGATTTATATTGCTGTGTAAAAGAGGACCAGGGAGCAGCTAAGCACAAGCCTCCAGGATGGTGACGCTGCTGAACTGTTAGTTCACATCTGCCTCTGTCTGGGACCTCTCCAACAAGCTCTGCCCGAGGGAGTTTGGATTTGCTTTGGGAGATAGCTCACACCAATGATCTTGGCTAACGAATGACATGGACCATGCCGTGCTGAATCTGACTTCTTCCATCCTACACCATTCCCTTTTGTACTTTAACACACCCCCATACGACAACCACGTGGCTTGCAAAGCACCCTCCCAGCTCCAAGCTGAAGACAGCACCCTGGTAGTCTGCAGCACTATTTAAGACACTTTGAACCATTGTCCTCAACCCCAAATAGTAATAGAGACAAGAGGCACCCCACAGGGCAGGAGACACAGGACCAAGGTCTGTGTAGTGACAGAACAGCCAGTCTGCTCTGGTGGGCCAATAGCCCTAATGAGTTTAGAAGCCAGCCAGTTGGTGTCACTCAACCTTTTGTGCCAGGTACTGTCCCCTGGCTCTGCTTTACTTGGGTGTGCAGAAGGATCCAAGCTGTTTGAAGGCCAAACTCCAAAGTCCACTGCGATTCAGTGAGAAGACCTGTGTTAAATGAGTACATCCGGGGTTGGGCACTCACCTGACAGCAAGAATATTTTTAAAGAGAGGAACATAATTGTGGTGTTATAGTAGTTACACCTATTCCTAATCCAGCCAGTA
Source organism: Tauraco erythrolophus (assembly GCF_009769465.1). NCBI lineage: Eukaryota > Metazoa > Chordata > Aves > Musophagiformes > Musophagidae > Tauraco > Tauraco erythrolophus. Next base: position 24,038,718 of record NC_141465.1, read on the forward strand.
GAACTGTGATGGTTAATTTACAGTGATGTTAGAGTAGGTTGGAAGGTTCCATTAAAGCTATTTTATGTTGGCAAATTTAATTATGACAAATTATTCAAATAGATAATAAAAAGTACATGTTATTTGAATAAATAACAATAATATAATGGTAACAATAAAACTTGAAAAGAAACAAAACACCATAGCAAAGCAACACTCTGGTTTTGACATATTATGCACAAAGTTTTACTTTATTCAAAAAACAGCTGTTATTTGAAATAGAAAATGAAAGCATTCAAGGAAGGATCCAAATGTCAACAACATAGTTGGATTTAAACATTTGGGGAAAACTAATTATGTTCAGAATTCAATTTTGCACAATGTTTGGATTATTTTTTGGGTTTGTCCCCACTTAATTTAATATGAATATTTAATATGATCTCTTATATGTCAAAATTTTTCAATCCTGACATTTTTAATGGAATGGAAAATCCATTTGACAATCGACTTTAATTTGTATGCTTTTGAATTGTTGTATCAGCTTTTGGCTTCTTGTTCATAATGTCACTTAGTGGTGGCACTCTTCGTTCCTGAAAGAACAACGGTTACAGATATACAATACTTAAAAAACACCAAAGGGTAGGTAAGCAGCATCTGCCTTCCCTTACATAAACCATCTGCAGAAATAGGATACAGGGAAGAAGCGAAACACCATCTAGAAGGCTTCTCCATGGCAAGCTCTTGTCCATTTGCACTTGCTCTGCTCACTTCATGAGTCTTATCAGTCAACAGAAGTCAGCCTCCTAGGAAATTACTATGGTATCAGGCTGGCTAACATCAAACCGGTACAATACAGATTAAGAGCCTGATGCAATTTCATCTTGAAAATGACTAAGTCAGGACTTGGAGTGATTGCTCTGGAAAGCAGAGGTTCAGCTAAAACTAGCTACAGTTGCCAGTAAGGTATTGATTTAGTATGCCAGCTATAGCATCAATTATCTTCTGTCTGATTCAGCCCCCTGATTTCTATCTACTGGAAGTGCAGAAAAGCCTCTCTCACGAACAATATTTCGGCTCTTCTGCATCCTCCCACCAAATAAGCCCCCTACAAGTTTAAGGAACGCGTCACCATTGTCAGAGCAACTTCAAACAACCAGAGCTTAATGTTTCTGAAATAAGGTTTTCAGCAAGGGTTGCAGATATTAATAAGGTCAATTGAGGGCACACCTGCAAATGCAAGGGTATTGACTACAGGCAAGTTAACCTCTCTGGGCATGATCTAACCCGTCTAATCCACTGCCCTTTTCCCCCTTAGTAATAAGGCAGCTGAACTCCTAAAGGAATTTGTTTTAATTTCTTTTGCATTATGGACTTTTACCTCCTGATGTTACTATATGTTAGATTTGCTAAACATGAGCGTAGTAGTTAGATCATTTTTAAAAGCTAATTGTATTTCTCGTGCTAATGAATTATTCATAGTATAATCATATAAATCCACTCTCTACATTGATGTTTTATTTTGCATACTAATTTGAACATTTTGCATTTTCCAGGTTTTGATCTACAGATGATCTTTGATATTGACCTATTCACGAATATAGGGTTTATGTTGCCCTCAGTGTTCTGTTTGTGTTTTTTTTTTTTTAAATGCAGCCAAATGGTGCATACATTTCACTAATATATGAGAGACAGGCTTTGTCTCATGACTTCTTCTCTAACAAACCCTGCAGTTGTTATCTATCAAGTGCCTCCAGGAGATTTTCTATGAACGGGTGTAGGTATCTCTGTAGGCTAGTTACGATACCCATGTACCCAGATTTCACACTCTAAGTCTTCTCCTGCAGTTTTCTCTACTAATTTCAGTTGCTCTTTTTGTTTCAAGAGCCAGAGCATGGATCCAGAAGCCCCAGGAAAATAACAGGAAGGGAAGGATGTTACCTTGATCTAAGGAACAAAAGATTGGCAGTTGTATAATGCTAGGGGCATATTGAATATCATCATATGATTGAGGTAATGCATGTAATCATTATGTCCAAGATCTGGTCCCTCCTTTGCCAGAAATAGTTTATGTTTTCAAGGTTCTCGTCGGCTTCAATCAGCACAGTGGTTTAAAATTCAAATGGTGAACAATCTCTTTTGTGTAATTATACTTTTTTAAGATTTAGTATTGTATAAGAGTGAGTTAAAGTCGTGTTGAGAATGAAAGCAGGAAACAATTCTGTAGAAATTTGACAAGCAAGCTGGTTTTTGTAGCAGTTTTGTTGTTTACAAACGTTAGTCACAGCAAGGTTTAGTCACAGCAAGGTTTGTTCACATCCGTGAGGATTCCAACTGGAAATAATTAATATTATCAAGCTGATGGTTAAAAGGTTACTCAAAAAATTGCACCATAGCTTATACGTTTGCATCATGATCTCATACCTCGTTGAAAGAAAAGTACTTCTCAGTAATACAGGAATAAGCTTTTTTTTAATAAGAAAAAATAATCTTGAAGAATAGTAAGACCATAGCCCAACAAGGCCTTACTGAAGCAAGGAGATTTCCTGAAGGAAATTTTCTGTCAGCCTGAGAAGCTGAGATGTATATTGTCAATGAGATGGAGAAACAGAAGGTGAACTTTCCCTGAAGCAACCTGTGAAATCCTGACCTGGTGCTGTTGATAGGAGGCTGTTACTGACTTCTGAAAATGAAAACCTGACCCTATATAGGATGACAGCTTTGCTTCTTATGAAAGCATAATTAGCCCAGAAGCGACAAATTTTTAGGTGAATAGAAAGATTTGACAGGCTTTGAACCCAGTCATTTGAGACTTGACCATTCTCATGTTCAGCACCAAATTCTCCCACCCCTCAGAAACACGAGGAAAGATTGTGCAGAGGTAGAAAATCACTGCTACGCAGCTGGCTAGGTGAACAGTATCTGATGCAACTTCTGCTAATATGCACAGATTCCATGATCATACCTGTAACCACAGGGTTGAGGGGAAATGTTAATTAATCTGAAGGAAAAAAATATTGCCAGAGGCCAGCTGCTGTCTGAATTGATAGAGTAGCTCCAATGCTGTAATTTCCAAACTGTAGATCCAGCAAGACTACTCTTTGCAGTTTTATCTCCGAGGTGCCTCAGGAGCACTTTAACTGCAATCAGGGAAAAGTTCAATTCCAATAATAACTTTCTTGGTTAAGAAGCTGACTAGAGTAAGAGTCTCTCTGCAACATGCTTGTAAGCTGGCTTGGGACATAGGCTTTGTCTCAGTGACGCTATGAACTGTGTGCTATTATTAGCAAATACCCTGTGAACTTGTATCAGGGTTTGGAATTTAGTTTCAAACCCTTCCTCTTATTCATCACCCTCAGAAATAAGAGGTGTTAAAGAGAAATGAGGGATGCAGTAATGATAATAAGGCTACACTTCTGTAATGAAGACATCAGTTTTGATTAAAGAATTTCCTCTGCAGAAGGTGATGTCTGAGAAGAAAGAGCCTAGTTTGACTTCCAGGTCCCTCAGGAGTACTGCTGAAGAGATGTATCTTGTCAGTGAAGTTTGTCATCATCCAGAATGTGAATATAGTAGTTTGCTTGTAGGTTTGAGCATTTTCTTTCAGCAAAGAGATCAGTTCTGATTCCTAAACATTTCATCGTTATTTCTGCCCTTTGAGCAGTTGTGTCATACGCAGCACTAAACAATTGGCTCTCTATTTTAATAACATGGTCTCTCTGATCAGTGAAACAAACGAACTGAAGTAACTTCGAATTTAATTTTGATCCTTATCTTTCAGCTTGCTTAAACTTTCTAATCCTGTGCCTTTCCAACATCCACAGCTCTATGCCTAGAGGAACTAAAATTCATAGACATATCTAGATCGGAGAAGCTTATCTCCTTAACATAATACCTGTCATATTAGTAAGCCTAAAGCTATATATACTTAGATAAGTATGCAATTTATAGATACATTTTAAAACATTTGGAAATTAATCAAATAATGTCTTTTTCTGAAAATTTATCCCCTAATCTTAGTTGATGAACTGTTGGAAAGAGCTAAATATGTGACAATTAGTCTAATATTGAATCTAATATTTCATCATTATTTTAATATGCGACAAGAGTTGCATGTCAAATTTTCTTCTGGCATTTCAGAGGGGCTTGTTTCTAGGATTTACAGAAGGAGAATGAAGGGCCATGCAATCAATGGCTCTGTAGCTGAGAGAGTCACCATGAGGTCACTGTTCGACAGATAAATGATGAATTTTTAAGGGTGATGCTTTATTCTATAACCTTTTGACTTTTAGAATTGCCCTTGTAACAGAGAGCCATGAGCTTCAGCAAATAAGTGAAATGTGAAAAACAGAAAACAAGGCTTATTATTTGACCTGCTTGTTAGGAAATCTTCTTTTGTGTGCAGACTGAGTCTAAGTAAATCCTTGAATTGGGATTGTTGTTTTCTAACTAGCATCGAAAACTAAAGCTCACATCATGTCAAACACATCCTAATGACTAGGATTCTTCGTGTTAGTGTAAAAGATGCACAGTTTGACCAGGACCATGAGGTAATGTACAGTAAATAGAGGATGATGTTAGAGAAGAGATCTTGCTGACAGGAATAATGTGATTCAGCCTCTAATGACTCAGGGTTTTAAGAAGTGTTTTGGAGTAGACTTCAATTTACAATTCTCCTTTGAATTGCACTTGCTTATCATTAAACCTTCCCAGCTGAAAGCCTCTCTCTTGCACCTCAGAGAACGATAGCATCTTGCCAGGAAGAAATGTGGATAATGTTTTGCTCAGAGTGATAAATATCCACACACGTATAATAAAGCTCCAAATGCCAGAGATGGCCTCTCTTTTGTAGTGCCTCCAGCAACCCTAGGCCACCCAAGGTGATGATCAGCCCCTCCTCCTATGGTCCTGCCAGGCACTGCACCCCTCACATCCCTGGAACCTGGCTGCTTCTTTTGGCATTTGTAAACTTTGGTCATTTTCAAAAACAGTCCCTGGTTTCAGTGTGTCCTCATTTTTTCCTGCCCAGATCTGAGGATTACTCCGTCCTGAGTCCGTCTTCTAGAAACGGGGAAGGCTGATGGCTAGTAGGGAGGCTAAGGGGACTTCCCTGCTTTTGTCTTCAGTTCTCCCAGTCTCAGCATTTGTATTCCCAGTGCAGCCCTGGGTCCTCTCCGGTCTCTCAGCCTTGTCTTTCACACCAGTGTCGTGCACAACTCTGGGAGGTGAAATAGGAACTCCTAGTGATTTCACTTGGTATTTTTTGTGATCAGCATTTTCAGTGTCCTATATTTTCAAAAGCCAGTCATAGCATAGATAAAGCAAGCAGGGAGCCAAGATCTCTTTAAAGGCTGAGCAGCAACAGAGAAGAGAAGACTGAAATGGAACATTTCTGTTCTGCAGAGAAATTCTGATATTTCAAAATTTTTTGTCCATCACTGGAAAAAAACCTACACATACTGAACACCCCTGCAGAAATTATATTTCCACCCCCTACAAATAATTAAGAAAACTAGAGTATATGTTTCCTAACCAGCTAACTAAATATTTCCTAACACTTGTTTTCATTGCATTTTACTGTGCTTCTCCTAGAAGACCAAAAGCTTTTCAAGTTTAAGCTGAGCCTTTTCATTCTTCTAGATGTTAGCTAGACCTCTCCAAGCTTTTGGAAAAGTGAAGAATTGAGATATTGAAATACTTGTGCTACAGCCTGGGTTTCCCATTCACGCTGCAGGAACCTTACAACTTTGAGTCCTGTTAAGTCTTGGTAGTCCATATGGAGACACCACCCCCAAAATCTTGACCCTAGAAACTTGGATTCCTTAGGAACCTCTAGGCAGAAAGCAAAGCAGTTTCCAGTGGTCACACTTTTTAAGCAGAGGTTCATCTAAATTCATGTATTTCTTCAAAACTCTGCTATTGATGGTTTTACATGCTTAATAGAAAAGGAAACCAAACCCAATTTTGTTTGGAAACTCCCAGACATTTTTATACATTGCCTGGCTCAGGATGGAAAACAACTACCAATACCTGCAAAATCAGAGACCAATTTTTGAAATCTTGCCCATGATAATAATGTCTCAGTTTCCCTATCTGTAAATTGTGAATAAATCTTCTTAGATGAACATTGCACACCTCAATCTCACTAGTATCTGAGGAGCACTTGAGAGTCACTAGATGTGCAAAGAATGTCTCTTCTCATGCCTGCAATGGGAGATCCGTTGTTTGTGATGCTCTGTGAATCTCCAAACTTCACTAGTCTGACTACTTACTGTAGTTGGACTGCTTTGATGTCTTTAGGAGATAGCTTGAACTCCCAAATTAGAAAATCAAGTTGAAACTTATTTCTTTCATGTGGTGTCTTATGAATAGGTGCTGTGGGTGTTACATTTAAGTATACAAGGCTTGTACTTCTGGAAAATACTTTTAACACAGTCTGTGTGGATGAGAATTATTTCCATGCAATCTTTGGTTCTCTTTTTTTTTTTCCTCAACCAATTGTGGTCTTCTAAGACAGAACTGTGTCAATGGACATTTGTGAAAGTTGGGAAAGTTAAAGTTCTGTGCTCAAGAGGGATGTGATTCCTTCTCTTCTGTCCTTAAGGGTTAACTGGTTACTCACATAACCCAGATTCTGCAGAAGATGGCCTCAATTACAATCAATTTTCCCTCCATCACAAAGTAAAATTTGCTAACCTGACAGCTGCGTTGATTCAAAGATCATATATGATTCCCTCCTAAACAGTGTGAAGACAGAGAGAAAAAGCAGCTCTCCTGTAATACTTCTAGTTACCAAATTCTCTGCAAATTCTCCAACGTGCTAATTTCTTTAAACACAATAGGAACAAGCTCTTTCTTTCTGCCTGTCTATATTTTCAGGTTGTAAATGCAGGGGAATCATTGCACTTTTTTCTTTTCTGCAAACTCAGCTCCCTCTCAGTCTTTTCTGATGGAGGTCTTTGGGCAACACGATACATAAATATTTATTGCTCTGCCATAGAAAAGAGTTTATTTCTTTTCCCAGGGGCATTGGCCCCATGAAACATTATGAGTTCTGAATATTTTACTGCACAGTAACTCCACTACCAGTTCCACCTCTCTTCATTATACAGGAGCTGAACGTTACATTCCTCCTCAGGGATGCTGAAGTTTTCTCATACTTTCCTAGGGCATGTTTTTCTGGAGTCACACAAACTTTTTTTTACTAGCTAGAAGATACAAACATCAAAGGTCCAACAAACTAAATGCCAAGTACCTAAATTTGACCAAAGTGAGCAAACCGTCTTAAAAATCTATTGTAATGAAGTTTGTATATGTAGAGCTCTGGTTCACTGTACAGTCAATCAAGTCAATCAGACTTACAACAGAGAGACTTCTGCTTCAAAAACCAAAGGGTGCTTACTCACCAACAAAGAGCTTTCATATAGCTGTTGGAGCCTTTGAGACTATTGAATGACTCTGATTTCTTCTGGGTAGGAGGCAGTGGTGCTACGCTCGCCTTTGCAAGCTTGAGACAGTTTTACTGCAAGGAGGGCAATGAATGCTGTAGTCCTTGGTGCAGACTTGCTCAGAATCTATGGCTTTAAATAAACTCGGCGGGCCACTGTTTTCTGGCATGCCTCATAAATCTGCCTATATAAGTCTCAGTACATTCTGCAATCTATTACTCATGTCCATATTAGAGATAAAGTAATTCTCTTTGAACTTCCACTGCTGCCAAAACGCAGCACATCATGATGCAGAATAAATACTTCTTCATGTTATATCCCCTTCATTTTTGTGTTTGACCCTTGCATTATGTGGTGGGAAAAAGTTTGCAAATTCTTCTCTTGTTTTTGAGATGGCTTCCACAAACTTTTTGAGCCTGGATTGAAAGGGAAGAAACTAAGAAACTGACGTTGCAACACTTCCTGAAGTGAGTAATATCTTTAGAATAACGTTTTGGAACAATTCTTGCTCTTTGGTTATGTACCCTGGAGCAAATATGTGGCCAATCAAAATCAATTAGCTGCATTTCTGGGTGAATTAAAAAAAATCAGTTGCTTACACAAGCTTTCATTGAGGCTTTGCATCTTTGATACAAAAACTGCACTTCTCTAGAGACTTTACAATAACATTTCCGTAAAAGTTCTTGTCCAGAAAGTTTCTTACTTAACTTCAGATTTCCTTTATTCCTTGCAGTTTGAGGACACCTCTCCTTTTCTCCGAGTCCAGTAGCCTTCAGAGGTTGCAGATGGACATGAGAAAAGCAGGCAGTGCCATCCAGGTACTAAAAATTTAATCTATTCACTTCTGGGATCCATTTTAGAAGACTAGGCAAAGCTTCAGACACTTCCCTTGCTTGGGCCAGCGTGCTTTCTCTAATTAGAGAGGTAGGTTAAGTTATCTTCTCATTGCAGCAATTAACACTTGCAGTGACTGCCAGACAATTTTGTAATGATTCAGGAAGAGCATCCAACTTCAGAAAAAGCTGTACTGTTCCTGTACTTCTTTGTCAGAGATGAAACTTCATGTTTTAGCGAGGAACAAGCTGCTCCAGAGCACCATCAGACCATCCTTGCAGATAGTGCATAGCGTGCTGTATATGAATGTTCTTGCTTTAAATAAAACATCAAGTTTAACCCATACATCTGCTTTTTACATCTAAGTACACCCTATACAGCCTTGAGTTACAGTTGGGCATGCAGACAAAAAGCATCATAGCAAAGGCAGACCACAGACTACTCCACTTAATTCTGTGTAAATGAATCTTTCTTGTAGCAGTTTGCTGCAGTGAAATTCACTCATGTGTTTGCCCTACAAACTCTGAAAGTGCATGTAGCAATGCTAATGAATAGTTTCAGGTACTTATTTACAGAACCTAACTGTTAAAAAAAAAATGTTTGTACCATTGTCATTTTTGTTGTATTTGAATGCTAGACAGCTTCCTGTCTCTTCTAGTCTCAGGAGTGACTCAGTGTCAAGTAACAGAAGCAGAGGTGCATTGCTTCGACACCCTCTCATGCACATGGTTGATAATCCACTTGGTGTTCCATACTATTCTTCCTTTCGAGAGATTTTAAGAGCAATCATAGAATCATAGAATCATAGAATGGTTAGGGCTGGAAGGGACCTTCAAAGGTCATCTAGTCCAACCCCCCTGCAAGGAACAGGGATATCTCCAACTAGATCAGATTGCTCAGGGCCTTGTCCAACCTGGCCTTGAACGTCTCCAGGGATGGAGCATCCACCACCTCTCTGGGCAACCTGTTCCAGTGTTCTACCACTCTCATAGTAAAAAATTTTTTCCTAATATCCAACCTGAACCTACCTCCCTCTATTTTAAAACCATTACCCCTTGTCCTATCATAACTGGCCCTCCTGAACAGCCTCTCCCCATCTTTCCTGTAGGCCCCCTTGAGGTACTGGAAGACCGCTATAAGGTCACCCCGGAGCCTCCTCTTCTCCAGGCTGAACAGCCCCAACTCTTTCAGCCTGTCCTCATAGGAAAGGTGCTCCAGCCCTCTTATCATCTTCGTGGCCCTCCTCTGGACCCTCTCCAACTGGTCCATGTCCTTCTTATGTTGGGGGCTCCAGAACTGGACGCAGTACTCCAAGTGAGGTCTCACAAGGGCAGAGTAGAGGGGGAGAATCACCTCCCTCGACCTGCTGGCCACACTCCTCTTGATGCAGCCCAGGACGCGGTTGGCCTTCTGGGCCGCAAGAGCACATTGCCGGCTCATATTGAGCTTCTCGTCCACCAGTACTCCCAAGTCCTTCTCCTCAGGGCTGCTCTCGATCCAATCACCACCCAGTCTGTATTTATGCCTGGGATTGCCACGACCCAGATGTAGGACCTTGCATTTGGCCTGGTTAAACTTCATGAGGTTGGTACGGGCCCACCTCTCCAGCCTGTCAAGGTCCCTCTGGATGGCATCCCTCCCTTCCAGCGTGTCAACGGCACCACACAGCTTGGTGTCATCGGCGAACTTGCTGAGGGTGCACTCCATGCCACTGTCCACGTCACCGACAAAGATGTTGAAGAGGGTCGGGCCCAACACGGACCCCTGAGGGACGCCACTCGTGACCGGTCTCCACTTGGACATTGAGCCGTTGACCACTACTCTCTGAGTGCGGCCATTGAGCCAATTCCTTATCCACCGAGTGGTCCATCCATCAAACCCATGACTCTCTAATTTAGAGAGAAGAATGTCGTGCGGGACAGTGTCAAAAGCTTTGCACAAGTCCAGGTAGATGACATCCATTGGTCGACCCTTGTCCACCGATGCTGTCACCCCATCGTAAAAGGCCACCAAGTTGGTCAGGCACGATCTGCCTTTGGTGAAGCCATGTTGGCTGTCACCCACCACCTCCTTGCTCTCCATGTGCCTTAGCATGGTTCCCAGGAGAATCTGCTCCATGACCTTGCCAGGCACAGAGGTGAGGCTGACCGGTCTGTAGTTGCCCGGGTCCTCCTTGTTCCCCTTTTTAAAAATGGGGGTTATGTTCCCTCTCTTCCAGTCATCGGGGACCTCGCCAGACCGCCACGACTTCTCGAATACAATAGCCAGTGGCTTGGCAACTTCATCCGCCAGTTCCTTCAGGACCCGCGGATGGATCTCATCAGGTCCCATGGACTTGTGCACCTTCAAGTTCCTCAGATGTTCTCGAACCTGGTCTTCAAGTACAGTGGGCGGTGGTTCATCCTCACAGTCCCTGCTAGTTCTTTCCACAGCTTGGGTGGTAAGACAAGAGGCTTTACCATTGAAGACTGAGGCAAAAAATTCATTAAGTACCTCAGCCTTCTCTATGTCCCGGGTAACCAGAGCACCAGTATCCTATCATTTCAGATACTGATAACAGTCATCCTGGTTCTCCATGGATTATGTTTTTTTAGCTTTTACCTTTACTCACTGTACGTCCAAGCATACTTAACCTTAGTGCTTTACCTTTTAGAATAAGTAAGAACCATAATGAGGTGTTTGTGGCAGTAGCCTGCTGTTAAGCTATGTTTACACATTAGATTTTCAAAAATGCAAATACATAGCATGATTTTTATACCAGGACAACAGGCTGCATCACTTTTTATTATCATTTGTTTCAACACAGCTTAAGACTACCAGGAATCAGCCTAAACACATTTTATACTTAAATAAATGTCTACATAAGTACTTGTTTTTTTTTTTTTTCTGAATTGTTTAAAAGTCTTACAACTCTCCATCATGGTCAAGGCTTCTGTTAATCCTGTAGAATCCCACTGAACTCTGTAGACATAAGTGAGAGCAGAATGTGGCCTATGACATTGTATTGGCAAAAACATCTATTTGAGAAAGGATTTTTTCAAATAAATTCTACCGAAACTGAAACAAGTCATCTTTTATTAGATACTGTTCTGGAAAACATTGGCCAACAAAGTGACGAGTAAGTAAAGACAGGATTGTAAAGGAATCATAACCAATGCTGCTGCAACTTGCCAAATATATAACATTTAATAATATGAAGTGACAGCAATATTGAGATTCTAACGCTTTAAAGCTGGCCGCATTCAGAAACAGGTTGAAAAATAACCACGAATTAATACAATTCGTGTAAAATTCTACTGGTCTAGAAAGAGTACCCTATTAAATGAAATATCATTAAAAGACCTCAGCTAAGAAGAAGCCAAGTGATACTCAGTGTCTAACTATGTTTTAAAAATATGTCCTCTGCTCAGAATGGAAGTCAATGAACATCGTTAATTCACGATTGTTGCACTGCATATTCCTAAATAGCTAGATTGTGTCCCTAACGCAAATAGTGGAGGGGATACAGAAGAGCTGCAGTAGTCAAGTCAGACAAACAAAATATGGATTAAAGTTTTAGCAAGTGGGCTAGAAAGAGCATAGGTCTCAGCCCAGCTAGATTCCAAAGACAGTAGTCAGACACTTTAATTACATGATTGATGTGGGCTTCAAAAGAAAGCACCGAATCCACAATGACCCCAAGGTCACAAGCATTATCTGAAGGATAAAAGAACTACCACAAATGGAAACTACCCCAGATGACACCTGAGACCTCTGCGCCAGTGAACTAATCAATAGCAACTCAGTTTTGTCTGCGTTAAGTTTAACAAAATTTGAAGTTACCCGTGATTAAATATCACAGAGGCAATTACACAAAACATCAAACTTCTTTGTAGGCTCTACAGGGACTGAGAGGATATCCGAATATCGCCTGCATACAAATGACACAGCAAACAGGGTGGCTGAATAATGTTAACTAAGGGAAGTGTATAAATAGAAATAAAAATTGAAACCATAAGAGAATCATAGCCTTCCTAAAGAATGAATTCCCTCCAGCAGAAGTGAATTTTGTCAATATATATAAAACGGCAAAGACTAACACATCTAAGCTCCCAAATGGAATTAAAGAAAGGCCTGATAAATAGTCACCAGCAAGTCAACATCTAGTAAAATATATGAGCTGTTAAGTAATTTAAATATTTTACTCACCTTCATTAATACTTCTGGAAGCAGGAAGGCCAGTGAAGCCAGTGGCTGTATTTCATTTAAAAAGAATAGCTTAAGCTATGTAGATGTACTAGCGATGTGCTTGGCCTTTCTGCGTAGACATCAGTAGTATTGTTGAATTGCAATAATGCACTAATATGGGAAGACAACTGCTGATCAATGATATTGTCTCTTGAAAGGCAGTGCTGTAACGACTTCCAACATCTCATCTAACTTTGGAATTAGAAAAAGGCCAGGCACAGACCGAATTGGAGTTAGGTCATTGTTAAAGAAGTGAGAGTAACTTTGTGTGTACATTGAAGTCAGAGGGAAGCTCAATTTGACAGGGAAAACATCAGGACAGGAGTAAGAAGCACAAGCGAAGGTCTGCGAGTGGGAGAATTTCCAGACAAACTGCAGCAACGGCCAAAAAAATCTAGGCCATTTCCAAAAATTAAGGTGGGAATTAGTAACGATTTATGACTGTATAACTGACATCAATTAAAGCAAGTTTAGCAGTATCCTTATCACTTAGATTTGATGCTATTACAGCTAGCTGGAAAGAGCATACAAATTACCCAGAAAAGGACTTTTAGCTCACCTACAGCATTTTTTTTTCCTATCATGTTTGCATTTCGTGACCATGTTAGTGCAGGATCTGAGCCAAAAGAAGTCACAATAGAATATGGATAGAGGATGAAAACTTACTAAATCCTAGAGGTATTGTAAGGAAGGACAGTAGCAGAGCTCAACAGAAGGCAATGTCAGAGACTACAGCTTAAAATGCTCTTTAAAGTAAAAAAAAATCAGAATATCAGCTACTTAAATAGAAACCTGCATATAAAGGTTTGCTGTTTTTTCAGTTTTTTAATTTTTTTTTAAGAGATCGAACTGATCCCACATACCAAATACAGAGAAAAAAATACAAATAAAAAATATAAAGACAGTTCATCCCAAAAATCAATTCTTGGTTTCTAATAAATTGGGACAGGGAGGAGGGATCAACCAAGGACCATATGTTTCTTCCGCCACCTTGATTTAGTGGCAAAAATTGACCTTTGCTCTTCAGTTCAAAAGTGCAGGTCTTCCGTGAGCTTACATAATGAGATGTCAGCTGTAAGGCAATCTCGTAATGAAACTCAGGTGCGGATTTAGCAGAACGGCCGAGGGGGATGTGACCTCCTTCTCTCCCGCTGCTCCCCCCTCTCCCCTGCTCCACTTTATGCATGCTGCCTGCCAGTGAGGCCTGTTCCCATGCTAGTGTCAGGAAGGAGGGCACCTGCTACAGGTCCATGCAGTTCTGCTACAAGTCTCATAAGGTGGCAAGAGTGGCCCAGAATCTGCAGGAGGAGCCATGACTGAGGGCTTAGCTCTCCCGTTTACATCAGGTAGTGTCTGCCCTTGAAACAGTGCTATCAGCTTGGGTTCAGGACTGAGATTAGGCACAGGAATGGGCTAGAGAGCCTGGTGGGACTCAGAAATACTTCCCAGATCCAGGCACACATTGTAGCCATGTTCCAAGTATTGGGAACAAACATTGAGTGCTTGTTTCTTCGGGAGGACTTGGGGGTGTTGATTGATGAGAAGCTCAACATGAGCCAGCAATGTGCTTGCAGCCCAGAAAGCCAACCGTCTCCTGGGCAGCATCCAAAGAAGCGTGGCCAGCAGGTCGAGGGAGATGATTCCGCCCCTCTGCTCTGCTCTTGTGAGACCCCACATGGAATACTGCATTCAGCTCTAGAGTACGCAACACAAGAAGGACATGGAGCTGCTGGAGCAAGTCCAGAGGAGGGCCACAAAGATGATCCGAGGGCTGGAGCACCTCTCCTATGAAGACAGGCTAAGAGAGTTGGGGTTGTTCAGCCTGGAGAAGAGAAGGCTCTGGGGAGACCTTCTAGCAGCCTTCTAGTACCTAGAGGGGGCCTACAAGAAAGCAGGAAAGGGACTTTTTACAAGGGCATGTAGTGATAGGACAAGGGATAATGACTAATCTGAAAGAGGGCAGATTTAGATTAGATCTAAGGAAGAAATTCTTCCCTCTGGGATGGTGAGACACTGGAACAAGTTGCCCAAGAAGTTGTGGATGCCCCATCCCTGGAAATGTTCAAGGTAAGGGTGGATGAGGCTTTGAGCAACCTGATCTAGAGGGAGGTGTCCCTGCCCATGGCAGGGGGGAGGTTGGAACTAGATGATCCTTAAGGTCCCTTCCAACCTAAACCACTCTATGATTCCCATCTCTGCTCCCATAGCCTGATGCCCATAGGAAGGAAACTCCAGAAGGTGCACAGGCTACAATGGGACTCAGCTTGCTCAGGTCACATCTCAGACTTGCAAAACCAGTGTTTGTGGAGGTTCAGTCATGATGGGCTAAAATTTTAGTTTGTGATCCTGCTTGAGTAACATAAAAACCAAGATAAAAATGAGTAACTCTACCAAAATTGTCTACATTTTACATGTGAAATGGAATGGTTTAGACAGTAAAGACTCTTCTCTGAAAGGGTTGTCAGCCACTGGAATAAGCTGCCCAGGGAGGTGGTTGAGTCCCCATCCCTGGATGTGTTTAAGAATAGGGTGGATGAGCTACTTGAGGATATGGTTTAATGGGGATTAGGGATGGTTGGACTCGATGATCTCTAAGGTCTTTTCCAACCTAGAAATCTATGAATCTATGAATCTATGACTGAGAGAAACCCACTCTATGACCTCCTAGTTAGAAACTCCTGCACAGAAAAAGAAGATCATATTTTTACTACCTGCTTGCAAAGGAATCTAAACCTGCATTACCTCTGGACTAAGGAATAGTCGAACTGCATGTGTACATGGTTAGAAATACATCCTTATTATAACTATTTTAACTAGTTACAAGGATCACCACTGCTTCCTTTATTTTTTAATAGAATTCTCCCTTAGTTTTCAGTTTGGGGTTTGTTTTTTTTTTGTTGGTTTTTTTTTTTTTTGCTTTTGGGTTTGTTTGCGTTTTTTGGTAACAACATCAGAAATAGAATATTTTTGTTTTAGTTTTATAAGAGGTATAATTAGACTGCAAATGAATAATTTTAGATCTACAAAAAGCTTAAGAGGAAAATCACCATGAAGCAAACAAAAACTGTCAACAATCCAGACAGCTATGAGCACAAGCAACAAAAAAAAAAATTCACTTGTCCACCTTGGCAGGGATTTTCTTAACTCTTTTGATTTTCTTAACTTTTGAGAAATTAGTTCCTTCTTTAGGTCCCCTGCTAGCTACGTGACATACAAAAATAGCTCTTAACTCTTTCCTGGAAGCTTTGCCAGGTCACTCACTCTTTCATAACATCTCAGACTTTCTACAAGGCATAACATGTAAAGCAGAGGTTAGTATTTCACATTGTCTCCTTACCACCAGTATTACAAGGATAAAATCCATCCTGGCTCCAGAATGACCTTCTCACTAATTAGTGTTGCCCTGCTTTATGGTTAAACACTATTTAGATATGAAATAAGACATACAAACACTGATATTAGTACATTTCAAATTTCATACACCTAATTTTGGAATTTGCAGACATTTAGGCTTCAGAAAGTTGAGAATTAAGCTTCTCTGTTTTGTAAATCTGGGAGAAATGGTCTCTGCTTGTTTTCAGCAATTTTAATATACTTATATCCCTATTGACAGTCTACATGTGTATCTTCGATCCTATAGTCAGGATTGGTGAGTTGATTACTCTTCAATGGGAGCAGTTGGGTTGGAGCACTTTTTTTCTAGGTTTTCATATTTATGGGAACAAATCCACATGAGAGATTCCTTAGAGAACTGTATTGCTTGAGCAGAAGTCATATAGGTGACCTCTGCCAGGTCTAGCTGCAGTGGCCTGAGACATAGCAGCCTAGCTGTAGTCCCAGCTTGCAGATCACTTATTACTTACAGTAAAGGATGCAAAAGCAAATATTTGCAAGTTCTCCATTGGCACCAGTACACAGTCCAACATACAGAAGGCAAGCGGTGTTGAGCATCGACAGCTCAATGACAGCTATGATTCCTCTAAGCCATAAATTCAGTTTTAAGTTTTCTACTACCATATCAAAAATACCATGAAAGAAAGGACTTACCTAGTACAAACTCATCCTGGCAGGACTGGTGTGCTGAAAAGAGGCGGGCATGCTACCTTTCTCTATGAGCATGGCCACAACAAGGTCGCAAGCTTTTTCATCCTTCCATCCTTCTCTATTTTTCAGCCAAAGTTCTTGCCTACACTTCAATGCTGGTTCTAGAGCCCTGCAGCATCTTTTTGGACACTAGCATCAGACCTTGGCCATTTTGTCTACGTGCAGCAATTACAGCAGATGCCATTACAGTCTAACCAGAACCAAGCCCCAGGCCAAAACCAGCTGTATTGGACACTTGTACACATCAGCTCTACTGGGAAAAGCTGAACGTTTCCCTTCCTTGCCTTGGGGAAGTTTTTGCAGGACACACCTGTGTGTACTGCAACTATTTTGTTGGTCCATGCTTCCTATTTTCTGCCTCTTGTCTCCTGCCTTCCCTACGCTGCCCACGGTGAACAGAAAGCTGATGCCAAGCCTCCATGTAGCCGTATCATTTGCCCGGTCCTGCCAGGCATGGATACATGCTGTTGCTGCTATTTCTGTTGCTCAAGGGAGAGGCAAAAATAGCACATGGTACTTGTAATGCCAAGATTCCTGGGGCATTTTGGCCTGCCAGTGACATGGTACTTTTTATGAAGCTATTTCCTGGGTCACCAGTTGACCTTGGAAATGGAAAGCTGGCCCTGTCTAAGTGAACTTCCCCAAAATATTCCCGCTGTGCGGCAGGGCTGGTGTCCTGGTATGCACAGGGCAGACAAGCAGGGAGCTGTCTAGGATGCCAGTGACACGTGCTGGCAGAAAATCATCACTGCATGCTTTTGCTAATTTGGCTATGCCTCGTACTGATTTCTAAACTGGCTTAAATCTGCCTTGCCTGGTGATGCAGCAGGTTGAGTCTCTGATACCCGTATCATGGAACCATGGCTGGGAAGGGCTGCTGCAAAAGCTTCCAGGGGTTTCTACTCCCAGCAGAACTGACACCCTGACTTTTAGAAACTTTCAGTAATTTTTTTATTAGTGTAATGCACGTCCTAGTCCGCTATTCTTTCTTCAGGTAACACAGGTATCTTTCACAAAACTGTTACGGAGAAACTGGTATCCTCCCTAATAGTTAGGTTAGTTAATACTGTCCATGCTAAAGGAGTCTCGTGATTTTCCTATTACGAAACTTTCTCAGCTTCACTGTTTGCTGTAAGGCTTTGATATACCACAAAAGAAACACCCTCAAGCTTCAGAAGTGTCTTTTTTTCTCTAAAACTCTCCTCTGCTACAGCTGAGCAAAAACTATTAAAGAAGTTAACCAATTTTCTTTTCTTCTACATGTACATCACATATATGGATTATAATTAATTCTAACCTTACTTTAAAATATTCCTGAGAAATAACACATCCAAATTATATAATTTCAATATAATTAAAATTGAAGCTGCAAAATAAAGCTCTCAAAAGTGGGCAAATGACACAATCAAGGCTGACTGTGTCATCATAGTTTGCCTCTAGTGCATACGCATGCTAGTACTTTTTGAAAAAAGCTGTTTAAAATCATTAAACTTTCTTCTGACAGCAGAATCCCCTGCACCAGGTAGCTCACAGACAAAAATAGAATTTGCTTGGGAAATGGTGATTCTATCATCTCATAATCTTCAAGTCTGGTTCTGCAGGACTGAAGGGGACGCATTAGGAGAAGTAGGCTTTGAATTTTGTTTGCTTGTTTTATATGTAATATTAATTACTCAGCTGGGGGATAGAATAATACTGCTTTCAAACGTGTCAGTGCTATGGACCAACAGGCTCCAATCTCAGCCATACTGATTTGTTTGCCCACAGACTGAAAGCTATGTCTTGACAGCTGCATACCCATCCTTTAGGCAATTTTTTTTAAAAAAAAACCCAACCCTAATTCTAACCCCCTAGCCCTGTTTTCCACTGATCTTAGAAACCACATAACATTTCATTAGAAATTTTCCTGCGATCATTGGCCAAAGCACATAATCTTTATTCAATATTTTTCTACTACTGACTACACGTATTGGTTATTTTCATTTAAAAGATTTGTATGCACCTACCGTCATGGTATTTGGATGCATGACAGTACTATTCTCAGCTAGAAAAGAATCCAAATAGGACCAAAGGGAATATGATGGAGCGGCCAAGACAAATTTCTATGTTTTAAATTTGTTACGTTTGTAGATTTTTTGTTAGGGAGATGATCTTTTAAGCCAGGCTTGCTGGCAAAACGCACAATAGCCATACAAATTGTAAAGCCTGGCAAGAGTGCTTCCAAATCAATGAGTTTGAAATCGACAGAAAATAAGTGTAGATCACATTCAGATCCTTTAAACAGCTGCAGTCGCGGAAACAAACCTGGGCATACCTTAAATCATAAGTCTTTCATTTCTCATTAAACATTAAGGACTATGATTGCTTATTAGAAAACGACGGTGTACTGAACGCGTTCTGAATGGCCTGGATGCATTACACCCACCAAGCCAATGTGAGGAACGAATGCAGGCCTTGTCATGTTTTCAGAATACAAAAAAGAGTACCTTTCTGTTGACAGTTTCAGGCATATGAAAATTACCCCACAAATGACAGCTTTTCAAAACAACAACAACAACAACAACATAATAATAATAATAATAGTAATAAGGAATGTCTGCAGCAGCTAACTTGGGACCTGACAGCAACATGTGCGGGTTTCTCAATGTGAAACATTTGCAATTTCTGCACTCAACTGGATATGCTTGTGCCATGAATTTGAGGCACCCAAGGTCTCTGATTCCCATGACCTACTAACAGTCATGCAAAGTAAGGATCTTGTACAGCACAACAAATTCCTCTCTTCGTATTTCCCCCAACAGCAAGGCCAGAGAGTTAGAGCCCTTGTGGCTTACAGGGCTTTGCATGGAGGTGTTATTCTCAAGGGGCTGTTCCCATAAAGTTTAAGATCCTTTAAGACAGAAGAGCGGTTGAGAAAAAACAGCCTTAGCATAACTGAGAATCAGGTGTGTTGTGTACCTTGGAGAATACTAAGACACCTGAGTATTTAAGAATTAAGGGTGTGAACAATTTTTATATTAAATTTTGAGCAGGGCTATGTTCCAGGAATGAAAAATAAGTATTGTCAGAGTGCAAATAAAGTGATGACCAATGGATAGAAAAAGATCAGATGTCTCAGAAACTGTTGGCCAAATGCAATGTAATAAGGATGGCTTCATTATGAAAGATGATATGCAAGAATGTAGAGAAAATCTGCTCGTTAGTCCAAATAGGGCAATCTTCGGTGTTCTATAATTGACATTAAATGTTACTTTGCATTTGAACTTCTTCACCTGAGTCTCCAACAGGCACCAAGACAGTTTAATACTAACCACATCAATTGGTTTCAGCTACTGCTTTATAACCAAAAAACAGAACTGGTGCTGATGTTGTAACTAATTTTGCTAATGGAGATGAAAAAGGATTCTCCTAGGTTTATATGCCAAAAAAAAACCCAGACAAAAATTTACTTTATGATGCAAACAGCTTATGGCAAATATCTGACAGCAGATAATGTATAAAGGCAAGAAAGAACAAGAAAATCATGCTAAGTAATGGTCATAGCACATTAGTAATCTAATGACTATCAAGGTAACATTAATGGCAAGAGAGAGCTTAGATAGGGACATGAAGTACAACAGTGAGTATTAAAAAGACAAGAATTATAGAAGTAGTGTGGCTGGATTTAGGAATGTATTGGCTGCAGTACTTACAAATTCCTTACAAAGTATCTCATGTTGGCATGAAGTCTGATCATACGGAGACAAATCTGCCAGAGGAAACATTAAGTGGTAAATAACTATAGTCATAAAGATTCTGAGCAAAGGACTTGGCAGTTTTGATCTGCTAGATCAGCTCGGCCTGCTCGTAATGAAGAAAAAGTCAGAAACACAACCCTCTAATTCGTGCAAGATCACCCTTAAGGTTAAAGAGTTTTCCATCCTGCACTCAGACACGTCTGAGGGGGGTCTGACATCAGCTGGAACTCTCTGGAGCTGCATGCATGAACCCTGTGGTTCACTCTGGCAAGAAAATGACACTTGGTCAGCATTGGATTTGAAAAGTCAGAAATGCACATCTATAAAACACCTGCAGGAGAACAAATTTTTGTGTTTTGAGATTCTTAGGAAGCGATCTACTGAGAGAGAATTGGAAAGAACAATATGGGACAAAGATTTTTTTAGTATGTCTTCAATAGGCTTAAAGGTTTAAACAATTGCTAACTAGAAGCTTATTCAAAATGCTAAATGAGCCCATAACAAGTTCCAGGTTTTGAGTACCATTTGTACACTACTGACTGACCTATAGATCATGGCTTATTTTTTGCTTCTGGTTGTATGAGGGCCTGCAATCACTCATGCATGAGTGGATCTGAGTGCATCTCAGCCACTCTGAACTTCCACTGAGTTTCACTTGGACTCTAATTAGCAGGCAAAGCAGCTCAGCGATAAGATCATCCATACGCAGCCTGTAAACCCAGATATACAAGATCCACCCAAGAAAAAGGCCATTAACGGTGAGTAACCAACTCATTTCTCCCTCAAGTTGGACAAGGTCAGTTATAGAAGGCAAGAAGGAAGTAAGGAGAGGCTGTGTAGCTGGATGTCTGTGGTTTAGTTTCACATGCTGGACCGATGCACTTCAAAGCTACCTTTGATTTGGGTGAAATTCAGCCCACTTTTTCCTTGCCTTCTCCAAAGTGAAGCTTCTTGGTACAGGTACCTTGTATGAGTAGAGTCTCATAAAGTAGTGCTAAACCTAGGACTTGTCTTTTCCAAATCTCCAGCCACATGAGCAATTTGAGTTTGCTTTAGCCTCTCTGTGGCTATGTAACACTTAAGGTCATAACACAAAGGCCTTTCAAAAGAGATTCTAGATTGATTGTCCTTTGTTTTAGTACCATGAGAGACAGACAATAAATCTAGGTAAAATAACGCAGGTCCTCTATGTATCCCCATGCTTCCACTTCCTCATCTTCCGGCGAACTCTTTAGGCCCAAATTTTCCAAGTTCTTTGCTTTCTTCTCTCCCTCTTGCATGAGGCTCTCCTCCAGCCTGCAGAATCATCTCTCGTTCAGGAAACCAACTTGTGATGATTTGTTCTTCAGCTCTCTGAAATGTTTTTTCAGGCTTTGTTTGATGGCTGCCAGCCTTTTTTTCGTGTTAGTAGGTTGAATCCTGATCAGTTTCGTCATATAAACATAGGTCCCTGGAAACTGATCCACAGACTAGTAGCAAGCTCCCTTGAATTATTTTTATGGGCCAACACTTTTTACAGTAGTATTTCATATAAAATGTGCATTTTTGAGGGAGAAAAGATAGAGGAAAGAGATGAAAGAGCATGGGAGTAGAGATGGAAAAGGGAGTACCTGGTGAGAAGTAAAAGAGCAGAAAAAAGAGAAAAAACTAAAGAAAATAAATGCTGCTTATTGCATTTATTTATAGTTTATGTTCTTACATTGGTATTTTGGAGGAGAATGGACCTATGTGTTGTGATTAAGAGCTCATTGAGCTGAAGAATCAGCAGCATCCCTGCTAAGCAGCATCCTGTTGTGAAGGCATAAACATGATGATGACAATGCATTGTACCATACCACAGCCTGGGGCTCCCTGGGAGCTATGTATGGGGCTACCAGCAGCAGGTTGTGGTACATTTATTGTGAGGGGACTGATGTGCATTCAATCTGAGTAACTTTTTGCTGCAGAACGGGCACAGTTGTGACTAGCCAGTGAAACTGTGGATTCAGAGCATGGTCATATGAAAAGTGCTTGTGGAAAACAGGGCAGAGAAGAATCAGAAGGGAGACTTCATTGATCAGTTTTTCTGTTTGCACTGAGGAGAATTTAGGTGGGAAAGCCTAGACCTTTCCACTGGCTTCGTTGAGGCTGCATATTCCTATTAATTACTAATTACTCACGCTAATGAAGAAAATGAAGATACGCTTTCAAGTATGATTAGAAAATCAGTGCTTGGGAGCTAACTCAATGCACCTGCAATGACTTCCCTGACTTCTTAGTAGGAAATTGGATACCTCTTGTCACTTTTTTATGGTGTGCTTCTCAAGAATTTATAGGAGGTAAAATGGAATTAAACATTAAACTTATAGAGAGAAAATGTTAAACAATCATATGAAAGATATGTATGAACTGTCTGCTTTTATGCAGAAGCTTATTTCTAGGACATGTATTTACCTAGAAGTTTTAACCACAACACCTTTTATTTGCTATATGAATTCTAAATAATATTTACTTGTGCCTCCTCTAAATGCAAGGAAGTAACAGAAAAGCTAGTGAAAATAAACAGGAACCACATGACTTCAGGAAAGGTAGCTGCAACTTATACCGTGTTTACTCTTTTTACCATATCCAATTACTACAGTCGTTTTCCTTAGCCCTTAAGAGAGGTGCCCATGTTAGGGATTAACTGCTTGCACAGCTTTTCTTCTGTAGTGAATGTTTGCTACCTAGGAATTTGCAAAGAAGAACTGAGAAGCTGGACTAGCTGCATTTCTAAACTAATGGAAAAATTTACATGCACTGGTTTAGTTTCTAAATTTCTTTTGTGATGTTTTGGATATTAAGTGACAGATTTTGATGTTTGGTCTTTGAAAGTAACTTCAGCAGAAGTCATTGACAGAAAAAAATCCCTACAATGTAGTTTGCTGTTTTGCACGTAGCAAGCACTTGCAGCTTTCAGCCAGGCATGTTTCATGCATGTAGCTGAATGGTGAGATGGCCATGGCCTTCCTCAGGTGGGTAGCATCTGGTACAGCTCTGGCCAGAAAAAGAGAGCAAAAGGAATTCTTACTCATCACATTGTTTGATTCGGCACCCATGAAGAGAGGACAACATCAGAAACTGTGAGATACTTGTTTTTAATGCTTGGCTACAAACCACAGTTTAGTTGTTGAGATATTTTTGTCATCCTTTTCTCCCTTCTGCTGCTTTTTTTCTGTTGAGGCTCTTAGATCATAGCTCTGAGACACACGAAATCAGTTATGCTATATCTCTGCAATGTCTAATACAATGATATTCTGAATATAGCCTAATATTTCATTTACTAAAGTATAAATTGTACTACTGTAACAGATTTTGTGACTATAAAGAAACATCCATTATTATCTCAGCTAAAATTCTTGTGCTGCGTTATACCACGTTTCTCATCCCTGTTGTTTAAAATAATTTACAACAAATGTGATGTGAAACTTCAGACAAATCCCAAACAATGCATTTTATGTTGGCTGACAGCAAAGAACTGCATTAATTTTAACATCCAAATAACATAATCTGCTCCTAATACATACAAAGCTCAAACAAATGCTCCTCTTCATACAATTAAAAAAAATTAAAAAGATATCTAGATTTTCTTCTTCAATGTGAAGGAGGGGCTACTGATCTAAAAATCTTAGTCTTAAAAAAAATTAGTCTAAAAAGTCTTAGCATGTCCATGCTGACCACTTGCCCTTCCTGTAGAAGCAGTTGAGCTCAGCCTTCAGCAACATGCAAACAGACAAGCCATCGGTGCTTCAGTACAATGCAACATGGAGATGCTCTCTGCACAGCTTTCAGCACCAACTAGAAGGCATGCCCAAGGTGATTAGCTCAGCAGTCAATACAAACATTCTCACATCTCAGCAAAGGTCTCAGAGAGCTGGATGGCCTCACCTGTTCCTCTACTGGGTGTGTTGGCCACGTGCACATTATTTGAAGAATTCAAGTTCAACCTCTGCCCATTCAATTACTAAAGGCAATGAGAAAATCCTGTGTGTGGATCATCTTTTTGCATTTTTATAGTACTTACAAATAGATACAATGGGGTAATCTTGTCAAAACTAGATATTGCCAATGCACGAAGAACTAATAACTAGAGCTACAGAAGAGTTAAGAGTGTTTGTTCCTGTGCTTCGCTGAAGTAGATGAAGTGTGGGTATCTCATAAAATACTTTGATTTTTTCATCCTGTGCTCACTCCTCTGCAATCTGCTTACCATGACAAAAGTCACCAGAGACGCAAAGTGCTGTGATAATGAGAGAACTGTAGGTAACTTCCAATCAGTCCCCTGGGGCATATTTGAAGTTTACTACCCATAGGATATAACGGTTTCTCCATGCAATTGCAGCTGACTCCACATTTCTCCTTCAGTAAATATATGCAACCATTGAAAAATAAAATTCAAGTTTACCTTAAGAGAATGCTGAGCACATCTCTCTCTCTATGCCTCATGTTTATCCATCCACAATCTTGCAATCTTGGGAAATCAAAGTATTGGCTTTTGTTATAGAAATCTCACTGTTGGAAGCAACCATCGTTTGGCTACTGTAAGTTTTATGTAATTAGTAATTTATGGCCCCTAATTTTCTCAGACACATTTTGCAGCTGAAGCTGCAAATTACATTATGCCAAATATCAAACCTCAGTGTATGTAGCCTTTCAACGACCAAAAACATACCTCTTTAGGAGGTTTACTCACCTAACGAACATTTATTAAGAAAGATTTGTTTGTATGTAAAGTGCTGGCATAAATTAAAATATAGGAAATTTTATAATTAGTGATTTTTTTTCATTATATTATTCTGATCATGATTATATTTTCATCAATTTATGAACGTGTTACTGAAGTAATAGCTTTACTCCTCCTAAGATACGCACCTGAAATGACTTTATGGGCTAAAGCACATATGTAACTCCTTTTAAAAGCTGTGTTACATCTTTCTTTTTTTCAGCTGTTGTTTGCAAGTTGCCCAGGTTACCTCCAGTAACATTCTATGCAAGACATAGAGACATGAAACCCTTTCAGCAGTCTCATGACATTAGCATTAAATTATCGTTCCAGTTTTCAAGAGAAAGAGGAATGTGTTTAACATTTCCTTTCATTTTGTTCTGCTTTTAAATATCCCTAACACTGTGCCAGAATTAAAGTCAGAAGTTAACACCATACTAATGGGGTTAATGTGTGGTCAAAGTCTGCATTTTTTTCTGCCAGAAGAGCATTTGACATTATTCTTGTCGAATGAAGACAGTCGGCAGCGATATGTTACAAGCTCACAGCTCTGAAAAGGAAAACCAGGCTGTTTACACAAAACTGGCTTGCCGTATTTTTTTCTTCCAAGCAGGTCACGCTGTGCAAAGAGGTGTGTTTTATTGGCACTCATGAGTGTGATGCTGCTGCTCTGCGGGGCATGGAGCGCTTTTCGCTGCGCAAGGGCCTCAAGTATAAATATAATGACGTGACTGTTTATTCTCTGTGTTGATCCACTGTAGCTCTATTCCAGCTTCATCCCAGCTGATTTCCATGCCCTCAGCCCGGCAGCAGCGCAGTGATGAATCAGGCATTCTTTTCTCCGATTTCCAGTGCACAACAGTGAATTTTTTGGGTAGCCTGTTCAGAGACTTCTGCATTCCCTTACGCTGTACAACAGATGAGGATGAATAGGAGCCAAAAGGAAAGGTAAAACCTCAGAGAGAAGCCATCTGCCCTTGTTTCACCTCCTCCTGAAATACTCCTGGTAGCGATATTGTGTGCTCTGGAGCTGGCTAGAAAGGGTTAGCCGAGTTTAAGAAGGAAACATTTTGCAATGCATGGTTCTCTGTTAGGAACCCAGTAGAAAAGGGAGTCAACGTTAATGCTCTTCCTCTAGTTTGCTTTTTGTCCTGGCTTCTGCCCAGAGAGGGAATTGGGAGAGATGAAGGTGCAGCCATGGCACTGGGAATCAAGGAGACAATCGATGTCTGTGGCCTCGATGACATGAGGATGGGGAGTCGGGGTACCCATGCAACTCCTAGGAAGTTCCCATGACTCTAGGAAGTCCTAAGGCCAAATGCTTTGATTTTTGATGCCTTCCAAGGGCTGGCAAGTGTCATCTACAGAACTGACACCTGCTCACTGTTTTCAGCATGTGCTGAGACTCTTTCACAGGTCTTGAAGTCAGACTCTTTCAGCTCTGTGCCCATTCTTACAGAAAACATCACTCACAGGGAATATTAGCTGTATGTAGAGGGGGTTTTGAGAAGCTAACGTTGTAACGTGCTTCTTAGAGCTTCAGCCTCAGTTTGTCCTTAAAGCAAAATTGATTCATTTGTTAATGAAATCAGACATAAGAGGGCTCGCTCTGTGGAAGGCTTTGCCCTGGGGTTGTGGAGCTGGACCAGGAGACAGCACGAGGGCACACAGGCAAGGCTAGGGGCTGAGGGCCTCCAGAGCGGTGAAATGCCCTCACTCCCTGACCAGCCCTGTCCTGCAGACTCCAGCAAGGTGAGCCAGGCTGGGCTGGGAATGGTGACTGGAGTCAGCCACAGCCTGGGCATCTCCAATCACCATGGAGCTCAGCCCAGAAGGCATCCCCTGATGAATGGGATGGGATGGGATGGGATGGGATGGGATGGGTTGAGGATGGGGTCAGGGCAGTGCCCAGCTGAGGAGGGCCCAGGGCCAGGCAAGGACAGGGCTGCATCACCTGGTCTGCATATCAAAGAAGTTCTCATTACTAAATGAAAGAGTATGTTTTGGTTAATCCAGTGGAGAAAGGGTACTTAATTAATTTCTACTGAGGTCTGCTGGGAAATTCTTCTAAGGTCTGTTAATTCTTACTGAGATCTGATCAGCAGGAAGCAATGTTCTGGTTTCACTCTGCCTTCACGACTCACAGCCACTTTCTTAAAGAGCAGGGTAATGGTAAGAAGTACGGGATTGCCTGCAGATAAGGTGAGGTCCAGGTAAAATGTGCTTGTGAGCTAGATAAGAGACTGCTATTCAGGTAGTACAGTACTATATCTTCAGAGATGTGAATTAAAGTTACAGGTGAAAGCTTAAGCAAAAATGAATGGTTTGTTCCACATTATAGTTTTTCCAGCAGAAAAGCCAGCTTAACAGGTTCCTGATCTCTCCCTTGTCTCACATCTGCTATGTCAATGACCACGATTTACCAGCCCCTCAGCCCAGCTGCTGCAACTCTGTGCACCCAATCAGTGAAATCAGCCATTTTTAAAAACAAATCAGAAAAAAAAAGGAACAATTTCAGGTGTAGCCACATACGGAGCACAACTGAGCACTTAAAAAACTGTGGCTCAGGAGAAGCAAAAGAGAGCAAACAGCTGGAAAACTCTTCCATGAGCCTCACTTTCAGAGCAATCTAGCACAGAAGCGCCCAAATGACCAAAACTCCCAACAGAAATTCCTCCAGATCATTGTATCACCATGGGTGCCACATGCTTTCCATTACAAATCCCAATGTTGTGTTGTTTTTCAAAATCTCCAGGCTTCCACCAAGAAGGACCAGAACTGCAGATGCTGGAAGTATGCTTCTTCTGAAATGATTCATCTACAATAAGGCAGGTGTCTCCAAACACAAGGGTGTGGGGGGATGGCAATTCTTTGATTTAGTCTTGTGAAACTGTCCTAGCAACTTTTTATTTGAGAAGGGCTTTAAAATCAAAATTCTGCTGTTTTACACAACCCTGATTCACATCCCATTCAGGTACCAGGGGCCAAGGAATTGAGGCATATATATGGACAACCACGTTAAGGTTACATGGGCAAAATTAATTCTGGTATTTCCTAGCTTTTGCCTGAGCAAATGTGCTTTACTTTCATATGGGCTGCTGGAGGCTTTTTTGTAACCAGATCTAAGTCACCTCGTCTTTTTTGTCTTCGCATAACTTTACTAGCTATGCATGCCTGTTATATAAATGTCTAAACCCAAGTTGTTCATGTGAAGAGAAAGCAAGGGCTTTAACTGAAAGTAAACTTTCTCCAACCACATACAAGGTTATCTACACACAAGTTATGCACAAGAACTGCAGTTATCAACACAGCCAGTGATAACAGATTACACTGCCAGTTTGGTTTGGTTGCTTTGTTATAGGAGTCAGCCAGGAGCTAAACTAACCCAGCCAACATTGCTTGTGCTTTTAATCTAATGCAAAAGCTGAATTTCAGACTTTTGAAAGTTAAAGGCTAGCATATATCTATCAACGATACTACCTAACTGCTCATACTTGGTAACTGTGTAAATAATAGCAGACATTTAATTTCTAAGGCTGAACGATCAAGAACCATTTACAGGAATATGGAAGACTCGAGTGAAGCAATTAAGATAAGTGGAATGTCTTTCATTGCATGTATCAAACAAGTGAACTATTCAGGAAGATGGGCCAAGTTGGAGAACTTGCTCAAAATAAATGACCGATGCAACTTTTCATGTGTGCTTACTGTAACTCACGCACTACGTTAGCTGGGTTGGCTAACTGTCAACATACTGGTGTGGTACACCCTCAGTTCCTGTTTAAATAAGAACATATACTTGTTTTGAGTGAAATTAAAGATAAACTGACTGTTACAAATGAAAAGTAAATTACCAAATTTTGTTTGTAGAGAAAGCTGAGTACCTACACACCCCTGAGTTTGCAAACATATAAGGAAGAAGTGACTTCTGGTCAGCAGGACTGCTCAAATGTGGGAATTTACTCGTTTGCTTAAGTGTTCACAAGATTTGATCACAACGTCCAGAAACTCAGCTGCTACACCCAAAGGTTTTTCCCACAGCACCCAGTTCTTAGTCACCGCTCTCCAGGGAGAGCAGAGAGCGTAGAGCAGAAGTCATTGCGGTCAGGGCATGGCCTACTTAGTAAAAGAATTTATCTTACTCATTTTCCATGATTCGTATTTCAAGACTGCATTATTAATTTCTGTCAGTCCTAGGCATTAGATTTATACTAAACAAAAAGCTGAAGAAAGGCCTGTCACTTGCACTTAAGTCTAGTGTGACAACCCCAACCTCACTGATATACAGAGTAACACTTCATTTGGGATCAATAGTATTAAATCTATTAATGATCAGTATGTTCAAATGCTACAAATTACTTGGGGTAGCTCCATCATAGAGATTCCTTCAGGCAGTGTGATATTCAAAAAGCAGGTCCTCTGCCCTTCTGAAAAAGCAGTGCCTCCCTGAGACCTCTCAGAAGGGTCTCCGGAGACCCACACCACTTTGGAACATCTTTGCCAGTCATTTTAGTGATCCTGCAAAGAAAAGGACCTGCCTAACCTGCTGCTCCCACTCCTATGGAGCCTGCAGTTCTGTAGTCCTTTCAGAAGTGTGTAAATAATTATATTATTATGTGTCATAACTTTTATTTAACCAGTAGTTAGCCTACTGGTTGTGGACATTCTTAAGACCAATATTCACTCAATTCATGGGCCTGAAAGAGAAGTAAAAGGTAGCTCTGAAAAGCCTACATATCCATTCCCAGCAGATGACTTTAGGGAGCATGGTCTTTCTGCCTGTTCATCATCGTCCAGAGGACCTTCCTCAACCCCCAGGCTCCTGGTGAGAACTGACGTGAGAAGCAGTTCCTGCAGCTCACAGGAGCCACTGGCTTTGCAGAAAGTGATGAGATGACTTCATTAAACCATGTAAAATTTAGACAAAAAAACACACCAGGAGAGCTATCTAAACAATGCAGTAACGTTTTTCGAATACCTTAGTCAATTCATTCAAAAAATATCCATTGGCAGGAGGAGGGGAAGTAGTTTAATAATTTTAATGGCCAACACTTAAGAAAAGATTAAAGGTCTAATACATTAAAATGGAAAGTCTGCTGATGGTAATCAGTTTTGCTGCTTTTATGCATCATTTTGTTCCGTGTTTGTGTATGAAATGAGGTGGGTGGGGGTGGGGGGAATTTGAAGATTTAGGGAGATTACTGCTTTCATGAGAGTGTTTTATTGCACTTCGGCAGTTCTGGATTTAACCAGAAAATCCAATTGTGGAAAAAGCATGAAACAATCTGTTTTTCCTCTAATCAATCACAAGGTTGCAGGACACATTAAAATAAATTTGCGACCGCCATTCTTCTTCCTTCTCACTGCTGTCATAGCAAATGATGATCCAAAAGCTGATTGACACTTCAGATATCAGCTTTGATGCCCGCTGCCTTCCTCCTTTTACCAATTCTTATGATTACAAACAAATAACTTCAGAGCTCTCCATGTTGTAAGAACATGGAGAAAAGCCGTATGGTAGATGAAGCATTTTAACAGGTGCTAACCCCAAAATATTGGCAAAATTACAACCAGTCACATGAAATAGTATGAAAAGAATAGAGTAACGAATACTTTACAGTATAGTATTCCTCCTAGCTTTTGCCTACAGTTGCCTCTTATTCCTAAGCTGGTTGTAACCTCAGATATAGCAACTAGCAACCAAAATCAAAAGCGATGTTTTCAAATCAATACAGATTGCAGAGTCATTCCCTGCCATTGCAACAAACAGTAGTGGCTTAAGCCACCATACTGCTGTGCAAAGTCTCAAATCCAAGGTAGAGTGGAATTTTACACCTCTAAATGTTCCAATTCAGAATATCAGAAATGTGCATCACATGTAGACTGCTGGCAGACTGCTTGTGGTACCCAAGAGAGCTTGTTTCTGTGACTGCTGTGTAAACATACACCAACACTGAGATACAACTCCCCTTATCCTCTTAAAGGTAAGCATCTACCTTATAAGCATCTAGGCTATAAGTGAGTGTTACAGGCACTATGTCCAATAAGATATATCACTGCTGAGGAAACTTTCCTTTCTGTAGAGCCGGGTTGATACTGTCAATAGACAGTTGATTTTTAGATAGTTAAATTTAGATTAATTCCATCCAACTTCGACTTTTAGGAGAAGCAGTTACTTAGCTACTATTGCATCACTGATCCAAGATGAGACTTTTGTAAGTCTGGAAGATGCTCTCAGTTTTAGTTGATGGAGGCAATTAACACCACTTTTGGACTGTAATTTATCTTATCTTCCAGATTGCTACAAACAGATCCCACCTGCCTACCACAGGCAGATCCCCGAACCTGTTCACAGGAGCAGAGAAAGATCCTCCTACACATGGGTTTTTTTGCTAGGAACTGTTCCCTGATTCTGCCAAAGCTGGTGGACTTGAGCTCACTGTAGCATCAGGGCCCAAATGCAACATCTGCATCTGGGCTGGACAGCTGTGACATGAATGACACTGCTGCACAGCTTAAATGTGCAGAAGTCTATGGGGCTGGATGAGGTCCACCCGAGTTCTGAGGGAGCTGGTCGAAATGCTCACCAAGCCACTTTCCATCATTTACCAACAATCCTGGCTGACAGGGGAGGTACCAGCTGACTGGAGGTTGGCAAACGTGAGGTGGATCTACAAGAAAGGTAAGAGGGAAGACCCAGGGAACTACAGGCCTGTCAGTCTAACCTCAGTGCCAGGTAAACTCATGGAGCAGATCATCCTTAGTGTTATGATGCGTCACGTACAAGACAGTCAGATGATGAGGCCCAGTCAACGTGGATTTATGAAGGGCAGGTCTTGTTTGACCAACCTGATCTCCTTCTATGATAAAGTGACCCGTTTAGTGGATGAGGGAAGAACTGTGGATGTTGTTTACCTCGATTTTAGCAAAGCTTTTGACACTGTTTCCCATAACATTCTTCTGCAGAAGCTGGCTGCCTATGGCTTGGATGGGTGTACGCTTCACTGGATCAAAAATTGGCTGGACGGCCAGGCCCAGAGAGTGGTGGTGAATGGAGTTAAATCCAGCTGGCGGCCGGTCATCAGTGGTGTTCTGCAGGGCTCAGTGTTGGGGCCTGTTCTCTTTAACATCTTTATCAATGATCTGGATGAGGGGATCGAGTGCACCTTCAGCAAGTTTGCAGGTGACACTAAATTGGGAGGTAGTGTTGATCTGCCTGAGGGTCAGGAGGCTCTACAGAGGGACCTGGAAAGACTGGATCGATGGGCTGAGGCTAACTGTATGAAGTTCAACAAGACCAAGTGCCGGCTCCTGCACTTGGGCCACAACAATCCCCTGCAGCGTTACAGGCTTGGGGAAGTGTGGCTGGAAAGCTGCACAGTAGAGAAAGACCTGGGGGTGCTGGTCGACAGCTGATTGAACATGAGCCAGCAGTGTGCCCAAGCAGCCAAGAAAGCCAACAGAATCCTGGCATGTTTCAGAAACAGTGTGGCCAGCAGGAGCAGGGAAGTGATTGTCCCCTTATACTCAGCACTGGTGGGGCCACATCTTGAGTACTGTGTCCAGTTTTGGACCCCTCACTTCAAGAAGGACATTGAGATGCTGGAGCAGGTTCAGAGAAAGGCAACAAAACTAGTGAAGGATTTAGAGAACTTGTCCTATGAGGAGCGGCTGAGGGAGCTGGGACTGTTTAGTCTGGAGAAGAAAAGGCTCACGGGGGGACCTTATCGCTCTCTACAATTACCTGAAAGGAAGTTGTAGGGAGATGGGGGTCAGTCTCTTCTCCCACGTTATGAATGACAGGACGAGAGGGAATGGCCTCAAGTTGCGCCAGGGGAAAATTAGGTTAGATATCAGGAAGAATTTCTTTACAGAGAGGGTTGTGAAGTATTGGAACAGGCTGCCTAGGGAGGTGGTGGAGTCCCCATCCCTGGAGGTGCTTAAAAAACGTGTAGATTTGGTGTTGAGCAACATGGTTTAGGGACCCTGACAGTGCAGGGTGAATGGTTGGACTCGATGATCTTGAAGGTCTCTTCCAGCCAGATGATTCTATGATTCTATGACACAAAATCCCTTGGAGGATTCTAGTAATAAAGAAACCCAGCTAAGCATATAAACAGCACCCATAGTCAAAGGCTCCATCCTATGGCCCTTTATTGTGCAAGGAGATGTTAGGATTTGTGAGAGCTAGTATCTATGCTTGGGAGCGGTGATATTAGATGATACTGAGTAATTGTTTTTTGCTAACATTATCCAGCTAACAATTGATTTGAAGCAGTGGTGAATCGAGTGAAACCATTCATCGATACAGAAGGAAAGTTCTGTGTTAGGTTCTGTGTGGTATTTTTTGTGTGTCATATTTTCTAGAGCTGTTTCTCATTTCTCTGTTCTCTAGTGTCTTTCATGAGCACAATATAAAAGTGGTGAGCAAAGGTTAAATATTAATATAGAGTCTCTCATGCTTCATTGAAAATGTTAGGATGTAAGGCTGCCGTTGCTTACAGTGGTTGAAAGAAATCTTTGCTTTCCAGCATGGAAATAAAACGCCGAAGTATAAGAAGATAGTTAAGCAAAATACGACAGTCTATCACTCCTCCAAACAAAAGCAGCAATGGTCAGGAAGATTTTGCTGAGTAACGTTTTAGCGAAAGAGAGGAAGAGAAACTGAAAAATAAGCAGCAGAAATTACAGAGACAGCTTCAAGAAGTGCTGGGAACATGGCCTTGAGAAAAGTCTTCAGAGAGATTTCTGGGCTGGGCACTAAGTAGCAGAGGGCTGAGAATATAAAGAAATATCATCTGTTTGAATCTTCCCATGTGCAAATGTATGGATATCATGCATTCTTTGTGCAAATACTCAAAGAATATATTATCAGAAAATATAACAATTCTCCTGATAATTTCTAGTTCTAATTAAATAAAGTCACATCCTTGAAAATCAACTAAACTTTCAGACAATAGAGATAACAGCATGCTGTTACCTTCTAATAAATACGGCTTTATGTGAGACAAAATGTTTCTCTTTTTCATTCACTACAATCTTATTTTTGTTTGTATACTGCATAAAAATAATAAAGATATTCCAAGTTTGGATCATATGGATATATATGGGGAATATATGTTACTTCTAAACTGCTGATCACATAAATATTTATCATACATATTTTTCTGTGCAAGAACTGCATTTAACTTCATCAATTCAATTTCATTTAAAAAAGACTAAGCCAGCATATTGAACTGATTTCTGGCACAACAGTAAGACTTTTTTTCTTTACTGTCATTTTAATTCATTATATTACTGTGCTATTTTTAAAAGGTCCCATTTATATTGTACATTGCAGTTCCATAGATTAACAGTTGGAAACTAAAGATTAATTTACAGGAAATGCAAGGAAAGTATCAAAGCGTAGTGACAGGAGTTATCTTAAGAGTTATTTCAGATAATATACCACAAGAGCTTTACCATGGCATATTCTATGCAGTTTAGAATTTAAACTTTTAAAGACAGGGGCTAACTCTTCTTGATGCTTCTGTGAAATAACATAAGTATAGCATGCCATATGCTAAATTAGATCTTCATTCTATTTTAACAAATATCTAGCATGGTAAAATATGCTTACAATTTAAAAGAGAGAAATGAATTGTTATAAAATATCAATAATAAAGCTCAGACTAGAACATTACAATATTTCAATTACAATTACCAAAGTGAACCCAGTGCAGGTGAACAGCAGCTGAAATTTATCACCACCTGATGGCTGTTCAGCAGACCATGTGAAGAGAATTAACTTGTCTGTCCAGTTTGGAGCTGAAAACTCTCCATATTACAGAAACTGCCACCAAACCTGGCACCTTCATTGGCAGAGGCCAAGGGTTAGGTAAGTGTTGGAGAAACAAGTATTGCTGTGCTTTTAACTGCTGACAGACTAAGCGCAGGGCTTCATTTGTCAGAGATGATGGCAAAACCATTCAGAAGTTTTAAAAAAGCCCAGAAAAAGACATATCTCCCAGCAGACAGTTACAGCTTTTGCACAAAATTGCCTATTTCTTGTCTACTCACAGTCATGGAACTGGCCAGTGAAAAAATCTATCTCTGAAAGAATTGTGTTCACACAAGCTGGAGTTATGGTCTTGGGGAAGAAATTAATGGGTGAGGTTCTCTGGCCTGTGTGATACAAGAGGTCAGACAAAACGATCATGGTGGTCCCTCTGGCCTTTTAAATCTCTGCATCTGTGATCAGTAAATGGAAATCAAATTGTTTGCAAAATCAGGCAATGTCTCTTTTCATTTGGTCTACACAGTGGCATCTGCATTTGACCTGTTATGCTGTAAAATATACAAAGGATAATACAATATTCTGCACATGTGTGGGCATTATCCATTCCCACAGAAAGCTTTTTGCAGCACAGGCTGTATCACATAAGCCTTCTGCTGTCAGTACAGCATGCAGCACTTTATCACTTGTGTAATGCAAGTGCTGGAGAAGGCAAAATAGATCCGTCAGTGCTCTGTGGATTCTAGGCTTGCACTTGAGGAGTACATGAGTAAAGGCAAGCTTATTCAGCTCTCACACAGCGCTCACTCTGATGTAAGCACGATCAGCCTCTTTGCATCACCCAAATAAATGACAAGCAATTTCTGCACCAGGACTATACATGTGTACAGAGCTAGCAATACTCCAACCAGCCTCAACAAGGTTCTGTTGGGTTTTCCAGCCCTCCTGACTCTTCTGCTGGTCATGGTGGAGTGGCATCAACAAAGTAACAGACAGATTTAATTTGGGGAGGCTAGGTTTTCTTTTACTAAGGCTTTTATTTTTTCAAATGAGAAAATTCCATTTAAAAAAAGCCATAATACCATCAATTGGATAGAAGATGGCACTGCAAACACAAAGGGATAGAGACCAGCTATCCAAGTGAAGCATACAATTAGTTCTGAATACCTTTCTTTCAAAATTATACTGATAATTGGCAATCTTATTCACTTGAGTTTGCATTTGGCTAAATGACAGAGAATTCTATTAACTGATGCAGTTTTTTCAAAAAGTTCATTTGCAAATAGCAGGATTTACTATTTGTGAAATGCCAGTTTTCTTTCTATTAAAAAAAGAAAACTATTTAAGCAGTTCTAAAGGCATGACTCCCATTCCCAGCACATGTCATTTATCACCAGATTTAAGGTTGTGGAATAGGCTTAGGAGTCACTACACAAGATATATGTCAGCTATACTTGCCCATATTTTCTTAACCACCTTTTTTTTCTCATAGTTCTTGCTCATTTGTGCCTTGTGCCATGGTGTTCTGCCTTTTCCCTGTGTGCTGGCACTGCCATGCATCTGACCATGTTGTGAAGCAGCCCTGAGAACTGACAGGGCTTAAAAAAAAAATCCCCAAAACAAAACAACAAAAAAAACCCAAACCCTACCAAAAAAAAAGGAGAGTTCTTTTCAAAACTCACTTTCCAGGGTCTGGTTGCTGGCAGGCCAATGGACGGAGCCATTCTGGCACAGCAGAGCCAGGTGCTGCGTGGGGCAAGGTGGGCAGGACTCTGAGCATCACCTCTGCCTGGAAACAGGGTGGCTAGGCTCTCTTTAGGCTCAGTGAGTGACATCTGTTCGGAGACAATTTCAGCTTCCCTAGTTTTGCATGCCAGGTATTCACCCTTCTCCACACCTCAGTAACTGTGTCATTTTCCATTCACCCCAGCTATCCCATGACAGTTTGCCACAAATAGATTCAGAAATTGTCTGTCAAGTTATTCTTCGTAATGTACTTTATTGCCATACATGAAAACTGCATTGACTTTCCTCCAAAAGAGGAGGAAAGATCTGCACTGTGTGTTTGATGCTACCTGTGGTGAAGTAGAAAAAAAAAAACAAAACAAACACAAAACAGTAGAGGGAAGAACTGGCTACGAGCTCTCCAAGCTCAGCTCACTGTCTCATGTTAGTCTGAAAGGGAAGAAGATAGTGGAAAGTTTTCATGTCGGTAGAATAACATCTCTGATGAACACTTTTTGGTGTCAGAAGCTTGGCTTCTTTTCTCCCTCTTAGAACTCGTTGCCACATAATAGCCTATGCCAGGTACTTTCTGGGGAGGTGGCAGGGGGGAAATTTTAAAGCCTATTTTAATCCTTCCCCTCGTTGACACCTCATTGTTTTAGACTTGTAATGATAAATGTGATAACGAGTAATGACATCTATTCACGGAACGTGTGAAAGCAGGTCTGAAATGTCAGGATTTGGCATGAGGAAAATGTGTCTCCAGCAAGGTCAGCTGCATTGACTTACTTTAGCCCATCCCTCATTAAAACACAGCCTGAATTTCTCATAAAGTCTGCTCAGAATACATTCTCCGTCTCTCTGTCTCCGTCACCCAGCGCCTGCAGTTTTTTTAGATGGTGCTCAAAGGCCAAATTATGGGAATTTTCAAACTCATTTTTCCCCATTAGAATGCTAATTCTGCCCATGATTCCTGTTGTTTAATCCCTTGAGTGCTTTAGAGCATGCAAGACAGAGTGGACACCCTCTGAAAGAGCCCTCACCCTGTATGTTTCTCCATCCTGTTGTCAACAGCAGGCCGGGACAAATGGTGGGACTTGGCAAGCTGACAAGAGGCTTTCGCAAGGGGCAGCAAGCAAGCTGTACGCCGCTGTTACGCCAATTGTTCTTCAGATGGTACATGTTCTGATGCACCTCTTCTATTCTCTTCCACGTGCACTTTCATAATGCCCTCATCACCATAGTGCCTGAGTGCTTTCTAATAGAGCATTAACCAAAACAGCCAACATCTGTCACTCCTTTCTCCTTTCATCCTGCCCCCAGGGAGAGGAGCCTGTGTAGAGAAAAACCTTTGGTAGAGGTATGTTTTATGAGAGCAAGATAGGGAAAGAGGATTGCTTTTAAAGTGTTTATTAGTGTATATGTTGTTTAAAATTTATATGGGGCGAGGGGGGAACGGTCGAAGAAATGCACTTGGAGCGGAAGGTGATGAAGGGGTATGATGGTTCACAGACTCTGGGGAACTTCACTCGAT
Organism: Tauraco erythrolophus; assembly: GCF_009769465.1. NCBI lineage: Eukaryota > Metazoa > Chordata > Aves > Musophagiformes > Musophagidae > Tauraco > Tauraco erythrolophus. The sequence continues at coordinate 24,076,819 of NC_141465.1, forward strand.
GGGGGTGGTGTGCTTTTCTGGAAAGCTTTGCTCTGATCACCATTGTGGCAGAGGCTCAAAGGTGCCTAACCCCAGTCCTGGTATATTGGATTATTGTTTATATATCTTAAGCCAAGGCCTGGCATGGCTATCAACAAGAAAGACCAATATTTTGAATTTGACACCCAAAATTCTGCCAGAGGTCAGCACCAACAGCACCAAGCTGACTCTGCATGGGTAACTACTGTTAGACGACATAATTGTGCTTTTCCATTGATTTCAGGTTAAATTTTTTAGACCTTAATGACAGGTGAGACTAGACACTGACCTTTGCTTCCAAAGGCAAATGAAGATTTGAAACTTTCTCCTAGAAACTGAGACCTTTCCACTTACCATAATCAGGAAAGAACTTCTTTTGCCACCTATGCACGTCTGGCAGAAAGATGCTTTCGCCACAAGAAGTAAGAGGAAAGGAGACATAGATGATGAATTAAAATCTTCACGACTGAACTACCTTCTGCAGGAATGTATATTCTTGGTGGGTTTTTTTTTTCTGATACTTATCACTGTAGAAGACATCTTTGTTTTACTTTTCAATATTTTGCCTAAATAGGACTAGTGTCGTTTACAACCAAGATGATCTAAGGATACAAGTGAGGAAAGGAAGAGAACGTATCATTTATTAAGTCAGCTAATAGATTGGGAAAAATATTATACTTTTGGATTTAACATTAAGGGATGCCAAGTCCAAAAGCATCTCCATTTTATCCAATTTTATCAGTTCGTCTTAGTAAATATGTACTGTCTTCCAAAATACTGCCATTAAGCTCTGCTTACATTTTTTTGTGACAATATCTAGTTTTTGAAGTTCCTGTTAAACCACTGATGGTTATTCCTGCTCCTCTGACTTCAGTCATTCCTTTACACTTGCTGAACCATTTGCTTTCTATTCCATAATAACATTATCTTCCGCACCTGGCAGACATTGCCTGAGAAGACTCTGCAATGCTGAGTACATGCTATCTAGCTAGTTTCAAAGTGTATTTTGACAGTACTGAATGGCCTGTTATGTCTTGACAGTTTGCTTTATATTAATTCGTTCTGATTATTGCTCCCTTAATTTAACACTCAGGAACTTGGCTATTTCCACCAGTACTCCAGCTAAAATTACCACCAGAATTTTTTGGTCAGTTGTTTTTTTTTTCCCAGAACTTTTCATCACAGATTGAATAGACATTACCTATGATTACCACGGCAAGGTATGAAGCTTCAAAGCTAAGTGAAGGGCACTAGGTAAAGAATTATTAATTAAACTTTGCCTTGAGACACATAGCAAGAATTGACTCAGACATACCCCTGCAGTGGGCCTATATTAGCAGTGTACCATGGTGCCTTCTATCCCTGTATTAGATGTGCCCACCAGCAAAAGGAAGTTTATAGCCCAGATTTCCCCTTCTCCTTTTCTCTCTCATCCAGCACCATGCAGCAGACAAACAGGCAAACAGTCTGGATCAAAGTTCATGAGAGTCGTCTTGAGTACAAATACAAGGGTTTCCACACTCTTGCATGAGAACACGGCCCATGTCATAGTCTAGGTCCTTGAGATGCCTGTCTTTAAAAGAAATGGAGAATGTTAAATTTAGGTAACACAACTACCTGTCTATTGAAAGTCTATTTGCTCTTTATCGGCATGTTTCAAGAGCAAGTACAAAAAATCAAGAAAATAATTTTTAGTAGTAAATATTTTCAGCATTTTATTATGCTATCAAAGGCATAAACATTTGTAAAGTATAGTAATACAAAATATCAACCCTGAAAGAAAAAAAATAGAGGAATGCTAAAACGTCAGTGTGGGTTTTTTTTTGCTTCAGATGTTTTATTTTAATAATTACCATTCCTCTGATTCATTGCAGTTAGGGCATGGTAACAAACCTCTTAGACAAAGGAAAAACATCAAATCATCACACCATATTTGCGTCTTCAACACCGTATTTGTAGTGAGAGGGGATCTGTCTTTTATCATAAATGTACCATATATGTATGAATGTGTTGTAACTTGAACACACGTTGTAGACACTGTTCAAGTCTCTATTCAATTCAACAGGCACTATAGGGACTGTTTTCACAAGCCAATGGGTTCACAATATATTGTCTTCATTATTTTCAATGACCGCATACCCTGAGTACTATAGTTTCTAGTGTCGTACAGAGCAGCCATGAGACTATAATGTTCACAAGGAGGAATAAAACGAAAAAAAAAGTAAACCCAAGTTTACTTATGCATCTTTTATTGGCCTAATTCTCTCGGGCCACCTGTTCTGTAGCTGCATACAACTAAGCAGCTGCGAACCCAGTGAACTCCAGGAAAGCACATGAATCTAACATTGCAGATCAGAAGCCAGGATGTGACCTAACTTCAGTTTCAGAAACAAAACAAACAAAAATCCAAGTGGTGTTTGCATGACATTTTTAGTGGCCTGAAAATCTGCAGTATCGTGTTGCATCTAATCTGGTGCAACTGCAAACTGCTGCTGAAAGTAGGTCCTGCTCTCGCCTCTCCCTCCCAGCCAGCCCTCTACCAGCGGTGCGGTACCTCCGGCTCCCTTGCAGAGGACATCATGCTCTGCCTCCCTTTGCCTATCGGACTGTTTCGGTGGGTTTGGTTTCTGTTGAGCCAGCTGATTAATCCAGCTCACCTTGTAGCTGCACCATCATTAGGTCTGCTAGAGGAAAGGCAGAGGGAACACACAGCCAGGTACAAGCAGATTGATGGAGGACATTAGCCCTTTCATTAGTGTTTCTCCATTAAATGAGGGGGATTTAACATGAAAATGGATGCTAAGAAAAAGCAACACTTTATTTCCCTGGTGTTTCAATAGTTTATATCAAGCACTAGCGTATTCCCACACTCACTAAAGTCAAAATAAGACAATGTGTCCTGATCATGGGCAAGAATCATGTTTGATATATTTTTGAGTGTGAATGACAGAAGAAGGTGAAGACATTTTTCAGAGTGCAACAGTATGTATAAAATATTACGCATGTGTCAAAACAGAGTGAGATTTTCCATGCACTTCGGTTCAATCTCACAGCTTGGTTAATTGATTTGGATGCTGCTTTAAAAATCTTTTTCCATTTTAAGCTAAAGGCTGAGCATTTGAGACTTCACACAAGTCCCTCAGCGTTGATCTCATTCACACGTTTTTATAAACTAATCCCCCCGATAGCTAGGACCAAAGGACATGGTCCTGTCTGCCTCATCTGAGCGCTGAACCTGTCATTTAAAAGAAGAGAGAGTCCTCTAGTGGGGAATTCTGAGTTTTACACCTAATGCAACACTTAGCTGGTTTTGTAATGCAAAAATATCCCAGCTCACAAGCACGTACTGCAAGTACAGTCAGCATTTTAAATCCACCAAGTCCATGCTCGTTGTCAGCTTGTTTGACAAAGTTTTTGGCTCTTTTTACTCATGCTTGTATTTTATCTTTTTTAAAGACGATTACGGCTCTTTAGGAATGAACAAATATATACATGCTTCAGCAATCTTACTCTTCTACTAGCAAAAAAAAAAAAAAAGTGTCATCTGATCTGGAAGGAGAAGGAATCACTTGTATGTGCCTCTCCTAACAACGTGAACAATCAGATGGAGCATCTGCAAATTGCTCAAACACTCTTGCAAAAAACAAATGGGCTTCCAGGAAGAAGAATCGGTACACAAATAACGCTACCAGTAGCGGAAAGTTAAATTAGCAATGAATATCAGTCACAATGAAGCACTCGACCAGCTCTTAATGTGACACAACTTGAAGGGACACAATGTACTTTGAAAGGGCACTGATGTAACAGGATGAGACACAGTGACCTTTGTATGGTTGCCTTATTTGCTACACAGGCAGCAATCAAGCAACTTTAAACAGCCCTGAGATTTCGTTCCTGACCTCTCCTGAACATTTTTCTTTTAATAACGTGTCAGTGGCTTTTCCATTCTCCACTCCTGTTTGGACTGCACCACAGATGGAGAAAAGTGAGATCAAGACAGATAGCAAAAGCCTGATCTGGTGGAGGAAGGCTCTCCCCCTGTGAAAGCTCTCTGTGAGTTATAGGGTTCAGGAGACAGAACTCGTGCTCGTGTCAATAAAAAGAGCCAAAGCAGTTCAGTTCATCTACTCCCTTATTTTTCTCTGACATATTTCATCTCGGTCTGATATTACTGTTACCAGTCTTCTATCTATCTTGCACCTAATAGGGAATTCCCTGTGCAGGATGCAGCCTTTGTTGTGTCAGATGTTACTTCCAACTCCAGCAACTTTATCCCAAGCCTTGCAATTTCTGAACTATTCATAGAGACCAGCTGCTGGACTGTAAAATTTCAAAAGAATGTCAGCTTTCATTTAAGAAAAAAATAAGAAACAAAACTAAGAAAGAAAAACCAAGGTGAAGTCTCCAAATCAGAGCGTAAATGCAAAAATACAGAATGTACTCTATTTCAGACCTTTTGAAATCCCATGACACTCTTTTGAGGCCTGAGCTGTGATTTCCGAATGTCTGTAGCTGGCAGTTCCGTGCCTGTGAAAATGGCTCATGTTGAGAGTTTATTCTTCACCATGCAGCTCTGGCCACTTTTGAGTTACAGGGCAGAAAGTGAATTTGGCAGACAGCAATATCTGTCTGTGTGCGTCAATCACACTTACTAATGTGTCTTTCCTTATTCATTACGTTCAAATGCTTTTTGAGGAAACTAAGACTGAATTGCAGCATGGAGGATGTTTTAGTGGTTGGAGGGCACAGTCTGGATAGAAAAATGGAGCAGGAAGATGTAATCTTCAAGGCACTCTCTTCCTCCTTGCCTCAAATGTTGAAGTACTAGGAGACATAATCTTCGACAGTATTCCTACGTGTTCGCTTTCTAGTATTACACTTCTGCTATCTCCCCTTTCGTTTCTTTTCAGGCTAGCTATTTGTAATTGCTAATCTGAACAGAAATATCTGAAAACCTGAAAATGCAAAGACAAAATAAGCGTAAAACAGAGTTCTACTAAAGATCAAGATGATTAAATAATGCCAAAGATAAAACCATGAAGTTATAAATACAAGCTTTACATGATTTTCCTTCAACTATATTCCTAATATTTTGCATTCTCCTTTTTTCCCATATATTCTAGCAGATGGTATCTCTAGGTGGGTGTGCAGAGGCGCGGGGCTCTGGCAGTAACCTGTGTTCAGTATCATTTGTTGTCATGAAAACTCTCAATAGGGTTAAACTCATCCAATGAGAAAATGGAAACCTACCTTAAATTACATGAGTCTTCTCAAATAAATTTTTAGTTGACAACAAAGTACACTACCATCCCCATGGCTTCTCATTGGTTTTCAACTCATGAGTTTCCTGTCCCTCAAGGATTTCCAAAAATACTATCTTTACTCTAGCAGGCCTCATCTCCCCATTCAAAGTAGGAGTAACGGCAATTCTTCATAGCCTCATCATTAGCTTAACATACTAAGCTTATGCCCAGCTTAATACTTCATTAAGAATGGAAGATACATCTAACTTACGTGGGCAGAGAGGAAAAAGAAGCTTAAATGCTTTGAATAAACTGTAGAAAATGTATCTTGCATTTTTTGAAGTCCAGTGAAGAATAATTGTGCTGTGCTTCTAAGAGACTTTGAGATCTTTTCCCATGGATTCTCCGAAGACCTGACCACTAAAAAGAAGGCAAATTAGATTACAGTATAAAGAGAAGCCTGCATTTGGTGCTTTGGGACTGCTTGTTACATGTGCCAGAGGTTTTGGCAAGAGGTAGTGAGCCATGAATCCAGCATTGTCACAAAAAGCATTAGAACACAGCAGAGAGAGTTATCCAGAGAAAACAAAGCTGATTTATGGTCTCTTTTTCAGTTTCTTAGTAAGATTTTTCCCAGGTGAATGATAACTGCTATCCCAGCTTTGACAGCCGATGCCCTAGAAGCACAGAGGCAACCAATTCAGAAACCATTCCCTTGCACTCTGTTTTCACCCACTGGATTGCTCTCACCACCACCTCCTGGAATAACAGCTTTTCTACAAACACTCCCAGACTGAGGCCCAGAAAGGGAAAAAATATTTTCAGTGTCAAGGAGAACTGGTTGTAGGACTGAGCTTTGGTGGGACGTTTGCTGATGACACTTGTGTGTTTCTCATCACTCCTCTCACAGTCCACTTTCTCCTCAGAAACAGCAGGCTAAATTTGCCCTTACCTTCTCTCAGAAGTCCCAGTATTATTCCATGGATGGGCAGCCACCTCAGAGAAGAACAGCCTATGCTATGGATGCCATCAAGACCATGCAGTCCAAGTTTCAGAGGGATTCGGATCAGGCCTTCCAAGAGACATTACATGTTAGAAATTAACCATGTGGTATGTATGACTGGAACACCTTCCAGCCTATAATCATGTCCTAGATAGTCCTCTCAGGACTATCATATGCAATGAATCCTGGCTCTTCTGCTGAGCAGTTTTATCTGTTATGTGGATGTCAATTTTATTCTCCCTCAACACTATAAATGATACCAGACTAATGTATTTATGACGGTTAGAAGAATTTTTAATATGTCCATTGATAGTCCACTTGGAAGATTGAGCTATTTCCAAGCTTGAATTTTGGCTGTGTGAGGAAAATCAGGTTAGAAATTGATTTTGTTAAAACACTGCAGCACCCTGAGGTAGACATATATTCAAGGAGGTTTCATAATGACTCTGTTCAAACTGGTAAGCAATCAGCTTAAGCTAAATTAACCCCATGCACCCTTAGCCTAAACACCAGCAAATGGCATGATGTCACTAATGGTACTAAATGCACGAAGGATTGTGCTGATATATGAAACGCATTTCTAATCCTATTTGATTGCATTGTCTTGCACAGATGATGCTTGTGTATATGTGTGTTTGTATGGATGTTCTCTGAAGAACACAGAACATAGGCCTTCCTTATCCATGAATGCTGTGAAATTCTGAGTGCTGGCAAAACCATGGGAAATTCTGTGGTTAGGACCGAGAACAGAAGGATGTTCTCTTTCTCTGTGGAGAGGGCATTGGACTTTATTAGTCAGAAAATGAGACAATATACTATTGTTGCTAACAATTCATTGATTTATATTATTCTCTAAATATTGATTTCTCACATATGAGAGCTAAAAATACCAAAATGCCCTAAGAAGGAGCTTGTGGAAATAGTGTAATTAGTCAATCTTTAAGATAACAAGCACAAATACAGGCTGGGCAGAGAATGGATTGAGAGCAGCCCTGAGGAGAAGGACTTGGGAGTGCTGGTTGATGAGAAGCTCAACATGAGCCAGCAATGTGCGCTTGCAGCCCAGAAAGCCAACCATGTCCTGGGCTGCATCAAAAGAAGTGTGGCCAGCAGGTCGAGGGAGGTGATTCTGCCCCTCTGCTCTGCTCTTGTGAATGCACTTGGAATACTGCATTCATGTCTGGGGCTGCGAACATCAGAAGGATGTAGACCTGTTGGATCAAGTCCAGAGGAGGGCCACAAAGATGATCCAAGGGCTGGAGCACCTCTCCAATGAAGACAGACTGAGAGAGTTGGGGCTGTTCAGCCTGGAGAACAGAAAGCTCCGAGGTTGCTTCTAGCAACCTTCCAGTACCTAAAGGGGGCCTACAAGAAAGCTGGAGAGGGACTTTTGACAGGGGCATGTAGCGATAGGACAAAGGGTAATGGCTTTAAACTGAAAGAGAGTAGTGTTCAAGTAGATCTAAGGAAGAAATTCTTCACTCTGAGGGTGATGAGGCACTGGAACAGGTTTCCCAGAGAAGTTGTGGATGCCTCATCCCTGGAAGTGTTCAAAGCCAGGTTGAATGAGGCTTTGAGCAACCTGATGTAGTGGAAGGTGTCCCTGCCCATGGCAGTGGGGTTGGAGCTAGATGACCTTTAAGGTCCCTTCCAACTCAGCCATTCTATGATATTGACTCTATAACACTGAAGTACATTTCTAAACCAGAAATAATCTGCAGGAGGTTAACCTGTTCAGAACTGCTTCACACACATATTTTTCTCCAAACTCTCTTTAACTTTTGCAGATCCTCTAAGTATTTGATCTAGTACTCAAGAATTAATAAAACCTTATTTATCCCAAAGACCCATAAACTTAGAAAAAATACATAAGCACATAAAACTTCACATTTACTAATGTGATTCTTAAAGCTATGTAGTGCTTTATATCACAGTATTTGCAAAAATTGTACAGCGATAAAGGTTATTTTATTAGTAACGCAGGTTCTTAAGTAACATGTATCACCTCTTTCTCCAGATAACTCCTTCGACCACGCTAAACAGTGTCTTTCCTTGATACTCGCAGCCTATAATTATATCTGTATACAATTCATTTTCGGTCAGTCATGTATGTTTTAGTTGTTTTTAATCTTTCCTCATAAGGCAGCATTAGTTCAGTTGCTCAGAGTTAAGCGCAAAAAGTATTGAATGGTTTGAACACGTGTTTCTAGACTTTGTGCTGAGAGGACTTGCTTTCTGGCAGCCCCATCCAGTAATTTATGTGTTTCTAAAGTGGAGCTGGATTATTCCAAACTATTCTAGGTAGAACTTAGAGTAATATGGAAGATGGTTCCATGACAGGTCTTATGCTCTTTACTTGCAGCCGCTCCTGAGAGGATCTATAAAGATTATAGTTATGGAAAATTTTCCTCTAGCTTTTACGAGGAAGAAGCAAGAGGGTTTTGCAAAGTAAACAGTGAAATGTTTGGCCTGAAGCATTAGATCACTGGTAATCATGCCAACCAGCTTTGTGTTCATTCTTTGCTCTTGTTAGTCTGACTGTCATAAACATTTATAATTTATTTTTTATACTGAGACTGGGGAAGGAAATGCTTTTTTTTTTTTGGTTGTTTTCTTGTTCAACTGCATTCCAGTCTTCATACACAACAGGGTCCTGACATAGTACAGTAGTATTATTAACAAATAATGCAGTTTGGCCAAGACGAAGTACATACAATGAGAAAAAAATTTCATGCATCAGATGATTCTGACAGATTATCAGACTGTGATGTACATGAACCATTTGCAATATATAAAGAAAATGAGTGCCTTATGAATGAGATTCTGAAAAGGCATCATCAATAGTTTGATTATGCAATTATTTTCTAAAGAAAGAAGAATTACAATGTTCTAGGATCATCTGCTGACAAATGAAGCCAACCTAAAGTTCAGTCCCCAGTAACAAACAAGAAAACATGTCCTGTCCCATCCATCTGTACCCCTTCCTGTCCTCCCCCAACCAAGGAAAGTCAAACTTCTGCAGTAGGCAAGATGAATTTAATCGCCTTCTTTCTCCTCTGGATAGTCTTACTTAGTTATAGAGATATAGAAACTTCAATGATATGAGTGCTTTGGGCAAAATACAAATGCTTAGTCTTAAAAAAAAATAAAACCAACCTGAAAGAAATGCATAGGTAAGGAATCTGGGCTTGAGAAGTGTCACTGCAAAATGTCATCGTTCTTAAAGGTTATGAGATAGAAACTACAGGAGGTGAGGAGTTTACAAAGCAAATAATCTCAGACGATCCCTTATGCAGTCAGTGTACAGGGGGACTTCTAATCAGTTCAAAGGTGGCTCAGTATTTTTATACAAATAACTCATTTCCATTTCCAGCTAGCTGAGTGCTCCTGCTGCTGGGCACTGAAAGAATCTCGGCAAGGACACAGATATTGAGAACCGCGTTAAAGTAACTTCAAATGATTTAATGTCTGTAGTGTAAGAGAAGTTAATTTATCATATGAGAATGAATTCAGAAAAGAACTTCTTATTTCTGCTAATAAAATATCTTCTTGCTAGAAACCTAGTTTAGGTTTTTCATGCAGGCAGCAATTTTTATTAATCTCTACCTTTTGACTGACACACATTTCAATTTTCAGATGATTTTTCTACAGTACTGGAACAGTATATTAGCCGAAAAATACACTCTGGAATGTAAGTGTAAAGTATGCATCCATTATGCAGCAGCATCAAGGCAGAATTAGACTGCACTTTGAGACAAGATATAGTATCTGTCGCTCCTGTGAATGAGCCTTGATTAAATTAAATTCCCTACAGGGACAAAGGTTCAAAAGTTCCTGGTTTAATAAAACATATGGCAGAAAATGTGGGAAATAGCTGAGTATGTGAAGCTTCAGCACTGTAAATGGATCTACTTCCCAAGTATGTGCATTTTCTCAGTACACAGCTATTCCTTGTCAAAATACTTTTTTCTTAAATAACTCAGTGTTTGCACTGTCCTTACAATGTATGCGAAATATCCCTCTGTGGGTATAGGTACAGCTCTGTGTACTCTTTGAAAGAGGTACAGAAGTTTCAAGAAAACATACTGCCAACTAGAAACTCTGGAGTCTTTCATTTAATTAAAATATATGAAAAAAAATATAACCTATATATTATTCATTTTGCTATTCAGTTCAACATCTTATAACTGTACTCAGATTCAGCCTTTAGAGAGCTCTTCTATCCTCTTAAATCTTTCATAGACAATGTTTGGAAGAAAACCTGAACAATTGGTCGCTTGGAAAGATGATGGGAGGCAATTACGAGATTTCAGCCTGTGGTTTTTGTACAAGCATTTAATAGTGCTGAGCAAGTAAAAAACCAGTTGGTCCCAGAATATGTTAAAAACATGGAGGATGACCTACTGCTCAGAGACAGTACTGACAACTCCGATGCTACAATAGTTGGATGCAGAAACTGAAGGGGATGAGAGAGGTCTGGGTTTTCAACCATCTTACCTGAAACTGTGGCCAATTGTAGAGCATGTTGTTGTACTTTTCCTGATTTTCCCACACTGAAGACTCAAATTGTTTGATAATGCCTTCTCAGAAAAAAAAGTAATCTTTCTGCAATTGTTTTGATAAAAGAAATAGCACTGTGAGCTATGCGCAGTTCTTATGGACTGCTTTTTGAACACGTTCATATATCTGAATTTAGAGTAAAGTGGTTCGACCAAAAAAAAAGACAGTTTATTCTCATTCTTGACGAGAGGCAAAAACCCCTCCCAGAACAACAAGAGCGACAAAAATCCAAGATCCTTCCACAGCCTTGTATCGAGACAGAGCAACACCAAACACAAGAACTGAGTGAGTGACTTTATACACCTTTTTAAAGTACATTTTCACAATTCTTTTTTCTTTTCATGAGTATGAGAGTGCAACTTCAAAGGAAAGGATAAAAACAGCAGATGCATCTTCCACAGAAGAGTATAACTGATCACTATGTCCACTGTGAATACTGTCAGGATGCTGTCAGCACTAAAAGGCCTTAATTGTCCTGATCAGCCTCACCTGGGACCTTGACCCCAAGTTCCCTTGCCCTGGTTCTCTTACAGGACTTCCCAGATGGGAAGGTTCACGTTGATGCCTTGTCTCCAATGGCATCTTCAGCCTCATCTCCTGTCTCATCTGTTGCCTGTGGGTGGACCTGGTCCTGGTTCATCCCCTCTCCTGTGTCTGGGGCTGCTGACAGATGCTGGGAACAGCCCCTAGCCCCACTTATGTGCTGTGTGTGGGGCTTCACCCTGGCTGGTGAGGGCATTGCGTGTGCTGGAGTCACCCTTGGCTCCTGGCTCATTCTCCCTTGAGAAGCAGCTCCACTGTCATTGTTCCCTGACAAACAGGCCAAAAGTTTACTGAAATCACAGCAAGATAAATTTAGGATAACCATTAAGAAAAATTCCCAACTGTAACCTGTTCTTAAGGTTCTTTCCAGTCCTCATTTCCATGAACCTGTGAGATGCCTGCAACAGTCAACAACTGAAGTTAAATTCACTGGTTATACAGGTTTTTTTTTCTCCTCCTGCATGGCTCCAGGGTATATTTGCATGGTTTTTTACAATTACAGCTGACACCTCCTCTTCAAAACTCTGTAGAGCTGCTGCTCTGTGACAGACCTATAACTGATCTTATAATAAAATTTCTGTTAGGTATCAACCTTGGCACCAGTGGTGGTTCCACTAACCCAGTGGCTTCCCTTTAGCTTTTCTCATGCAGAAGGACACTGGATCTGCAGACAATCTGCTTTTGATGCCAGTGAGTGCATCCCGAGATTCTTCTATTTGCCACTAAGGTATATTCTGGCCATCTTCAGAAAAAGTAGACTAGATAAACCCATATGGGTTTCTTAAAATATCTGTAAGTTTCAGAGTAACAGATTTTGCTATTCTGCAAAATACCACTGCAAGCTTTCCCATACAATACATTTTTTATGAGGCATGAATAAATTCTCTTGATATTGAGATGCCCAGCTGGGGTGTCTCAGGCCACAGCTTGTGTGACACAGCACCATGGCATCAACATGACGGCTGCCTCTGGACAAACATGTTAAATTAAAATAATCATGAGCACAAACTGGAAAATAAATGACTTAGCTTTGTATTTGCAATGGAAATCAACTAGGGTACACCAGAGCTTTCGCTTTGATGTTCTAACATATTTGTATAATAGCTGTTTTGATGATTGCCTGAGAGGTGCCTCCAGATTCTTCCAGTCATTATTAAGAAGGTGAACGCAAAGTGTAACAGCTGCCTCTCCTTCTCCTCCCTCACTTGACTTTTAAGTCCTTCATCATGTATTATCACAAGGGAAGTGACCCAAAAGAGATATTACTATATTATTATTTAAAGAAGTCATGTACAGGTGTCATGTTTTGATGTGGCAGGGGAGGTCCGGGTGGCAGAAGTTGCCCATCAGACCGGACTCCCATCCCCCTCGGGGCTTGAGCCAATCAGCGCCTCTGGGAATTGCCCTACTTACGTCGGGACAAAGGAACCGGAAAGGTGTGCCTTTTGCCCAGGAGTGAGGAGAAGGGAGGGGGGCGCTACCCCCGCTCCCTGGCGCCCGGCCAGGCAGCAGCCCGTGCCGGGCCGGGGCCATCCGCTGGGGATGGCCGCGACGGAGTCGCTTGGGGATCTCAGGGAGAGCCCTGCTCCCAGGGTGCCCATCAGGCCGAGTTCACCCAGAAAAGACTGAGATCTGAGACAAACAGCCGCACTGACACTAAGGTCAGTGAAGATGGAACGGGACAACATGTGCTGCAGCTGAGTCCCCCTTGCAAGCAGCCCCTTGCAACCAGTCCTCGGTGGAGCAAGCAGAGACCCACTCGCAGCCCGTGGAGGACCCACGTCGAGAAGAGATGCCAGAGCCTGAGCACGGTACGCATCTAGAGTCCGTGGGATGACCCCCGCCGATGGGGAGGTGCTTTGTTAAAGGAGATGCCTGAGCCTGAGACTATTGTGAATCATGGGCACAGGTCCAGGCGCATTTACGCATTTACGCATCTAAGTCTGTACGGAGATGCATTGAAGATCGATACGACGACCCATGCCAGAGCGCATTTAAAGTCTGTATGATGACCCACGCCAGAGCGAGTGGCTACAACTCCCTAAGAATCCAAGACTGTGGTAAAGCCTGCACTTGGGGCAATCTGTTGGGGAAGGATTGCCTCCTGCGGGTAGGACCTCACACTTTCCCCGTGAGTAGGGGATCCACTGGATCAAGGGACAATGGTGTAAGGACTCCTTTTCCTTTAAGAGAAGCGGCAGTAACAACATGGAATGAACTGACCTGCACTCCCCCATTCCCTGCCCCCCTGCGCCGCTGGGGGGAGGAGGTAGAGCCGGGAAGAAAAGGCAAAGGGGGGGGAGTGGTGTTGATTTTTATGGTCTGGCCTTGTTTTCTTGTTATCCTCTCAAGTAACCGTTTTTGTTTGCTTTTCTCTTTGTAGGTAGCTGTTAATAAACTGTTTTGCTTTAAGGAAACTGAGCCTCTTTTGCCTGGGACCGTGGTTGGTGGGTGCTCCTCTGTTCCTGTCTCGACCCTCAGCTCTTTTATTACACTTTTCTCCTCTCCACTTTACTGGACTGGGAGACAGGCTGTGTGGGGTTTAGTTGCCGGATCGGCCTGATGGGGTATGGTCAGAGGAACTATTCCAGTTACAGCCAAGCTGAATTGGTATTTTATCAACATCAGCCCTCTGCCTCACAGGGCTGCTTGTTCTCACCTTTATCTGCTGCCTCTGCCAGAGATCCCTGCCATTGGGTTTGGGTTTCGTTCGTTTGTTTCATTTTGAATAGGTTGAGTTATATAGACTCTAATTCTGTTCTGAGAAATGACCCAACTGAAAAACCCTGAAAAACATTTTATAAGAAATGGGTTGTTTCAAGCTAGCTCAGTCTATAGGTTAGAGATCAACCAGGAAAACAATTAAATGAATAGTACTGAGAGATGAAGTCTCTACTGGGCTTGTGGTGTGGGTGGAGGAAGAGGACAGGGAGATAACGCATTTGTCCTGTATCTGCTGCCTGTAGCACAGCTCGTGTCACCGTTCCGTGTGGTAAAAAGCATTAGCTAAAATACAGAAACGAGAAGAAGATTACATTTACAGCATCCTTGTTAGGTGACAAATGACTGAAAGGATTGACTAAATGAGTTTTAGGGCACCATAAAAACATGCAAGCTCTACTATCAGTGTGGGGTTTTTTCCCCAACCAGGAAGTCAAATCAGACTGTTGTTGAATGAAGATTTTTATGAAGTTGCTTTAGATGATGCTTATTATCGGGAATTTGATTGCTCCTGGTTTAGCCTTTCCACTATGTAGCAACATGCTTTTATACTTGTCAAGAAAAATCTTTCTCGTTTAAAAATATATCTGAAGAACTAATCCATCTCTAATTATTGGAGTTCTATGCTCTTCATCCTACTGCCTGCCTTCCATGTTTGATCGTTTCTTCTGTAGCATTCATAAATAATTGAAACTGTTGATGATTTTCCTTAAAGTATAACATCTATCAAAGAGCTTAAGAGAATGGCAAAGATAAAATAGCACAGTACAGTTTCTTATCCAGAGAAGAAATAAAAAATTCCAATTCCTGAAGATGCATGCCCCCTAGGATATATTTTTCATTATTATTACCTCCTTTTGTCTACCTTCCTTTCTGTGTTTTTTGGTGCTTTTTAAACAGCACTCAGGCTAGATCATTCCTGCTTATAAGCAAGGCAACACTTGGATTCTCCAGTGCATTTTGTATTTTGGCATTTGCAGAAATACAGAATGCCAGAAGGATTTCTTGCTAAATTTTTGCCACTAAACTGAAAGGAAGAAAGAGGTGATCTCCTAGCCTATTTTCCTGCCAAAACAGAAAACTCACTCTTTGGGCTTCATAAAAATGGGCATGATTCTTTTAAGTTTCCCAAGAAGGACACTTTCTTACCTTTGGCCAGCTACAGACACATGTATGCACAAATGCATAGGCTCACTTTCCATGTCATTTTGTGAATATCCTGCTACTTCCCACTAGCTTGGGTACGAGTTTTTTTCGGAACATCGTATAAATATTTCTAGCTGGCCTTTGAAGACAGTCTGTTTACCAAATGGTGTTGCTTCTTTCCTTAGTTATGATTATACTGAACTAGATCCTTTCTTGTGACTGACTGGACGTCTGAAAATGAGGAGCTAATCTGTGTTAGTCCCAACAAGAGTTACACTGGCTGGTAAGTGTCATCACACAATTCCAGCCACCACACGCTATGGAAGGAGGACAAGAGTTACAAAATTCGTATGCTCAATCAGCTCACTTTAATCTTAGATTAGCCGTGAAAATTTAATCTGGTCAGCCAAACACTATGTAACTTTTTGAGAAGATCATCAGCTTGGTTGAAAAAAGAAAAGCTCATGAAATGGCCTTTTGCAAGGTGTTCATCTCAGACCTACACTACAGTTTAACTTTCAGAAAAACAGCACTGTCAGAATGAGTGTAGCCTCTCATAGTTGCCAGCATCTCAGGGGAGAAAAGGGTTAAGAAGCTATAGAAGAAGACTGGGCACACCTGCAAGCTGTCTGTAAGACTATAAGGGACAGGGATAAAAACCTGGATTCAGGCAGAGGGTAGTATATGTAGGTCAATGTGAGAAGAAGGACCTGGATTTTCTATGTCAAGACTATGAGTAAGGTTTTTGAAGTAAGGGCCCTCTTCTGGAAGTGAACAGGTCTAGCATTATGAAAAGCATTTTTTTTTTTCTGGTCAGAAAGCTGAAAATTGACAGACAGTATAATTGTCCTGTGAGCAGGCAGGCAGGCAACCTCACTCCACCATCCTGAGAAAGAGATATTACTCAGGAGGCGATGTGGGGGCTTTGTTTCTTTGTTTTGTTTTCTCTGCACCAACAGTGAGATCGTTGTTGAATGCTACATCCACTTCTGGTATCAGTGCTTCAGAAAAGATGCTGAAAAATTTGGAAAGGCCTCAGAGAAGAGCCCTGAGAATGACTGTGGATCTGGAAAGGTCCAAGAAAGAAAGAAAACCTGTATCAGTGAGTATATGTTGAGCATGCACAGAGAAAACTTTGCTGAAGTTGAGGAGAAAAGGCTGAATGGGTGGCTCTGGGCAGCGGACGCCATGCACAGCAGGACACCAGGGCTCGTCTCCATGCTGCAGCAGAACCGAGGGCAGGACTCCTGCTCCCAACATGTGGTGCCAGGGCCACACCTGGACATGAGTGTACTGGGCAACCCTTGACTGCTCCTGCCACAAGAAAAGGTTCCAGCTCCATCTTTGTTGCCCTGCTCCTCACCCTTCCTTGCCCCGATACCGGCAGTGCTTGTCCCTGGTCGCTGAGCAGGCAGGAAGCTGCAGCATGGCGGGAGGGTCGTTAGTAACATCAGCCCAGTGGCAGGGCATGGACTGAGCTGCTGTGCTCTTTTTCCCTTCGGGTTCAGGATGGTTTCACCTGAAACAGGCTGATCCATGGTCACATTTGCTCTCCTGATCTGTAAGGCTGGGCATAAACCTGGACATAAATAAATCTTATTTGACTTATGAAAGCCTTAAATCTGTGGTAGGAAGTATTTCCTTCACTTCTGGAGTAGGTGGATTGACTTAGTGGAATTTTTGAGTCTCACAGGTCTCAATAACTTCCTGGAAAACATGACAGTGGGTGACAGGTCAGTGAACGCTTCCCAAAAAATCCCCAACCATATGCTCGGTTGAATCAGCAGTGACTCTCCTCCGTATGTGCACATCTGAAAACGTACTGACTCGACTGCAAACGTAGAAGTACCAACGCGACCAGCCACTTAATGAAGTCATCTCCCTGCTCCATAAAAACGGTGTAACTCCACTGTCCCGACTTCCTCTACCTGTGCTTTCCTAAAAACGGCCTTTTCCCACGGCCGTACCAGCAAACGGCCAGGGCCAGGCCCCACGGTTAACCGGCAGGCCGGGTGCGGAGCCGGTTTTCTCCGGGAGGAAAGAGCAGCAGGAGGGCGGCGGCGCCGCCCTTCCCTCAGCCGAGCGTGCCGGTGCCCCGTGGCGATGCCGACACCGCACGGCGGCTACCGGCGGAGGCGCTCCCCGCCCGGCACCGAGCAGCAGCCGGCCCCGACGCACGGCGCGGCCCCGGGGAAGGCACCGGCACCTGCCCACAGAGCCGGGGCACCTGCCCACAGAGCTGGGGCTCCTGCCGCTCCCGGCGCCGCCCGCCATGGCTGGGCTGGGCTGGGCTGGGCTGGGCTGGGCTGGGCTCGGCTCGGCTCGGCTCGGCTCGGCTCGGCTCGGCTCGGCTCGGCTCGGCGGGCGGCGGGTGCGGCGGTGCCCGCGGCGCACCCAGCAGGTGGCGCCGCCGCGCCGCGCCGCGGGCTGCGGCCGGGCCGGGATTGGCTGACGGGGTGGGCGAGGGCGGGGCGGGATTGGCTGACGGGGTGGGCGGGGGCGGGGTTTGCGCGCGGGACGTGACCTGTGTCGCAGAGACCCGTGGGGCTGCGCGGCGCGGGGCCGTGTCCGCCGGTCGCGGGGCTTTCCCGCCGCCGGGGCTGGCGTGGCCGCCGCTCCCCTCCCGCGGCCGCGGGGAGGGCTGCGATGGGCGGCGGGGCTGCGGCGGCAGCGGCAGCGGCAGCAGCCCCCCCTGTGGCGGGTGGTTCCGAGGGTGCCGCCGGCCGCGGGGCTGAGCTGTAGCTGCGCCCGTCGTGGGTTCGGAACCGCGCGTGGGAAGTGAAACCGGTCGCGTCTTGATGTGAACCTCGTGGAGAGTCACTGCGTGGGAAGCAAAGGCAGCCTGTCCTACCGCCCCTCCTCGGCGCTGTCTGCGAGGTGGCTGTGCAAATTAGGTACAATTAAAAAAAATGGTTAGGTACAATTATAAGCATCTGTTTTAGAGCCCTCAAGGTGACCCTGTAGGAGACCATGCAGAGTTCTGAAGTCTGCAGAGATCTCTTGAGTTGGCAGAGAAGAAATCTCAGCCTTTTCAAAAGCCTTCCTAGCCTCAGCAACCAAAACAACCAGCCAACCTCGAACAGAACAAAAACCTAACCCAAGAAAACAAATCCACAAAACCCCCAAATTTAGCCAGTTTGCGCTTACTGTGAAGCCCAAGGTTTGCCTTGAACAAGAATGGACGTGAACCTGGACAGAACGTAGCCCTGGGATGTGGCCTGGACAGTGTCCGTAGTCTCGGGAAAGTAAATCAAATGCTTGGTGAGTGCAGTGGGACCTGGAGCGGGGTGTAAGGGAGACAGACACACTGTTCGCTGCCTTTTCTGGAGGAGCTGAAATGTTTCATCCCTGCCTTGCCTCTGGTCGGATAAACACTGCCAGGGGAAAGCGTCCCTCCAGCTGGGCAATGCTGCATCCTTGCCTGGGAGAAGCAGAGTTGCCAGAGTTAGCTCATTCCTATCGCTGTGGAAAGTTTTTGAGGTCAGGGACACTTTTATCCTCTGTGAAAAGAGAAGCAGACTTTTGACCTGTTGGTGAAGGAGCTTGAATGAAAACTTGACCCTAAGAAATCACAAGGAAAGTAGACCTTCTGGCATCTGGATGGTCAGCGGAGATGATGGAGCAGTGTTCTGGCCAGATTATAATCTATTACCTTTCAGATATCTAAGGTGTAGAAATAAAAGTCACTAAAATGTAAATGGAGATTGTTGTCCCAAGTTAAGCCTTAGTCAGATGCTTATTGACCTATTATTATCTTTTT